>NC_083228.1:126226217-127432884 GCF_032191835.1 Heteronotia binoei | reverse complement strand
AAATTATGCTATTAATATAGTGTTGCTATTTCATCATTATTCAAACTGTTTGTTACTGACGTGGGCTAGTGGGTTATGTAGCATCATAATATATGGTATGTAAAGAGCTGATTAGATTCTGAGCTTAATAATAATAATAATAATAATAATAATAAATATATTTATTCCATTTCTCCTGGAGTAAATGGCTGCCTTGGAAGGTGAACTATGTGACTCTATACCCTACTAAGGTCCACCCCCCTCCCTAAACCTCACTCTCCCAGGCTCCATCATCAAATCTACAGAAACTCCTTCTGTGTTTCTCACTTGAGTTGCCAAGCCTCCAGGTGGGGCCTGGAGATCTCCTGCTTTTAGAACTGATCTCCAGCTATCAGCACCCCTGCAGAAAAGGGTTGCTTTGAAGGGTGGACTGTGGCGTTGTACCATGTTGAGGCCCCTCCCCTCCCTAAACCCCACCTTTTCCTGGATCCACCCCCAAAGCCTCCAGGTATTTTGCAATCCAGACCTGGCAACCCTACTTCTGTCATCCCCTCCCTCATGACAGTCTTTGAAATACATGCAATCTATAAATATTACTCTCCTGTCTTTTCTGTTTCCTGAAAATATTCATCCACTTCAGTCTTTTCTACAATGACTTTTAACTTTTTCCAAATGCAGTTGTTTTCTCCACGTTCAATACCAGAATGATAGGAATTGGCCTTTTTTTTTTTTTTTAAGTCATAGACATGAGAGGAGGTCCTTGATTTGAAATTAAAATCCTTCTCCCTGTGTAACTTGGCTTTGTCTTGGTTCAGAGTGAATCTTTGATTAATCAGAACAACCGCCTCGGTAAGAATAATAGAAATTGTACTTCATTTGGAAATTCGCTGTGTCAAAGGAAAATATTTCATAATACTTGCTTAGGGAATTATTACACCTAAAGCTATGGCGGAAGCGGTTATCAGAAGCTGCTAGGAAAACAAAAAAGAAATGAAACAGATGGTTTTCTACTGGCGATGGTGCTGAAATAATCACCATAAGATGTTCCAGAGACAGATTCCTGAACTCTTTCCCTTGCTACACACTCCGTGCCTTGGCCCCTCAGGGAGGAACTTGTGGGAGGAGTCCAGGGATCTGGTCACCTTGGAGGTTATAAGAATTTAGGCGAAAACTCTGGGGAACTTACCAGATTCTGGAAAGAGCCCAGAAAACATAGGAAATCATAATTAGGGTTGCCAATCCCCAGGTGGGGATAGGAGATCCCCCAGTTTGGAGGCCCTTCCCCCACCCTTACGTCATCAGAAAATGGGGGGTAGGGAGGGAAATCTCTGCTGGGCACTCCATTATTCCCTAAGGAGACCAATTCCCATAGGGTATAATGGAGAATGGATCTATAGGTATCTGGGGCTCTGGAGTGGCCTGTTTTTGAGATAGAGGCACCAAATTTTCAGCATAGCATCCAGTGCCTACCTTCCAAGTTTCAAAAGGATTGGACCAGGTGGTCCAATTCTATGAGCCTCCAAAGAAGGTGCCCCTATCCATCATTATTTCCAATGGAGGAAGGCATTTAAAAGGTGTGAAGTCCCTTTATATGTGATGGTTGGAACTCCCTTTGGAGTTCAATTATGCTTGTCACAACCTTGCTCCCGCCTCCATTCCCAAATTCTCCTGGCTCCACCCCCAAAGTCCCCAGATGTTTCTTGAATTGGACTTGGCAACTCTACCCATCATGCTGACCTCATTAGGCCTAGGCTAAGGCCTAAGGTTGCCATTCAAACAAAGAGAACCATTCTAAGCATGTCAATTTGGAAGTAAGTCTCAGTCATTTCAGCACTGGGATGCCACCCACATGCCCTCAGAGGGGACTGCCAACTCTGACTTGGGAAATTCTTGGTAGAATTGTGAGGCCAAATGGTGGGAGTTGGGGAGTTAGGATATGGAGGCACCAACATCTAGGAATCACCAGAAACTCTATGGTAAAACCACAGTTTCTGGTAATTCCTGGAGTGACATGACGTCACTTCTTTTTCCCCTGGAAGTGATTCATACCATGTACAATGCCAGGTTATATTTAAAAAAACCCCTCTGCTGCCACATCTCATCAAAAGCTCTTACTGTAACCAGCATTCCCCCTCCCCTTACAGGAAGGGGATACAGGTGATAGATTTTACTCAAGGGATGACAGTGGGCAATATCTGTTTCAGTGGCAGGTGTTTGGACTGATTCTACCTTGTGTGATTAAAAAAAACAACACCCCCCCCCCCCAATAAGCACATTAGTAATTTATATTCATTGTTAATCTGGTAGGATGAATGGAAGCGGCACAGCCTGGCCTCATTTTCCCCATAGTCTTCCGGCGGCAGTTTCACAGCCTTGCATGCACTAATGCATGGATAAATGCTCCGTGTGCGATTGCCGTAACATACAAACACCGCGTACTTCAGCATTAACATCTGACAAGCCAGCTGTCATCTTTCCAAAAATACTTGCGGTCTACCAAGTAAAACACTCGCTGATGCTGTGAGCTTTTGAAACCAGGGAAAGGAATTCTGCTCAGGGCCATTTTGACAGGGTGATCACTGTAAGAGTGACAGATGTGGGCTTTCTTGATGTTGGAACAATCAGATGTTTTTGAGGCCCATGCTCAGGTTTTTTTTTTTTTCCAAGAGGCAATGGTAAGAGATTTGCTGTGCGTCCTTGTGAACATTCAGATTGTCAGCTGGCGCATTAAACCAGGAGAACAGGAAGGGAGGTTATGCTGCCATTCTGAAAAAAGTACACTTTTACCCTTAGGGGATCCATGAAAAAGGGATGAGTGAATATTCCCCATTTAAATTCATATTTGTGTATTTATTTCTATGCATTTATATATTGATAACTGTTTCAATTTTTTCATTGGTTTTGGTTGTATGCTCTTCGCTGTTGGTTTTGTGCATGTGTTTGTATTGTGTATGCAAAGTGGACGTGCTTTATTTAAAATATGTTTGTTGGCCCTCCAGGTTGTATGAAGGAGGATGTTGGACTAGGTAGACCACTTGTCTCATCCAGCAGGGCTCCTCCTCCTCCTCTTCTTTGCGTACATATATACACATACACACATACATACACACATGACTGATTTATGGGCATATAGTTAGTAATACTTCTTCACCCAAAGGGTGATTAACACATGGAATTCACTGCCACAGTAGATGGTGGCAGCTACAAGCACAGACAGCTTCAAGAGGGGACTGGATAAATATATGGAGCAGAGGTCCATCAGTGGCTCTCAGCCACAGCATATTGTTGGGACTCTCTGTCTGGGGCAGTGATGCTCTGTATTCTTGGTGCTTGGGGAGGCAACAGTGGGAGGGCTTCTAGTGTCCTGGCCCCACTGATGGACCTCCTGATGGCACCTGTTTTTTTGGCCACTGTGTGACACAGAGTGTTGGACTGGATGGGCCATTGGCCTGATCCACCATGGCTTCTCTTATGTTCTTAGTGCTGAAAAATATATTTTACAGGGAAATGTAGGTGTCACTGAATTAAAAAAAATATAGTGCAAAAACAGAGAATGTTTCATCCAGTTCACATAAAAAATGAAGATAAGGGGGACATTTGAAATTATGCCTAAGACACAAGTTCTGTCATGCACAAAGCTCAACCTGCTCTGATCCCAGAAATGGCAGTGGATGGGAACAAGAAACCCAAAGATCTTGAAAACACAGCTGGATCAGACCCAAGGTCAATTAAGTTCATGGGTACCCAACCTTTCTGAGCTTGAGGACAACTTTAAATTGTTGAGACAGAGTGGTCAGCATCAGCACAAAATAGCCACCGCAGGAGGCAGGGCTATTTATATGCTCATGGGACACATGGTCCAACCACTGGGAGGAAGACAAGCCTGGAAGGGGGATGCTTCTATGCCTCAGTACTCATCTCTGCTTACAATAGTCCCTGGACACTAAGTCTAGAACAAGATTTCCCAACATGTTTTCCACAACATCATGGTCCTCAGTACTAGTGCCTAGTGGCCCCACTGGTTTTCTGAGAAGATCTGAATGTTCCAGGAGACATACTGGTGGGCACCATTGTGTACCTGGGCCCCATGTTGAGGAACCCTGATATAATCCATCAAGTAGGGTTGCCAAGCTCCCCCTAAAGTTTTTGCTCCCAAATTATTAGAGTGTCCAGGAAAACCATAGAGTTTCCCCAGAAATGCCTAGAGTGGCCAGCGTGTGACGTTGCTAGTGCAAATGACATCACTTGCGGGTGACATCATTATACCGGCGATGTCAGGGGAGGTTCCCCCTGCCGGCCCAATGTGGGCCGGTGGGTTGGGAACCTCCAAGATAGGAGAACCCCTGCCCGGCCCAGGGGCTTAACAGCCCTACCATCAAGCCCTCTCAAATGGTGATCAGCCAGATCTTCCTGAGAAGATCATGAAAAGACGATATGTCAGAAAGAACATTTCTAGCACTTGGTCCTCAGCATCTAGTCCTGATGAGCTTACTGTCAGACAGCACTGTCTTCCCTATTTTTTTTTTAATTATTTATACCAGCGAGATGAACACCAATATGGACAACAGGAATAGGTTATGCACTAAATGAACTCTCATTCCTCTTCTACACTGCACACACTGGTAAGTTCCTGGCTGCTTGCTGATTTAGATGCAGCTTCAATGTCTGTAGAGGGGCTGTAATTCACAGAGAACATGCCGTGCATGCAGAAGATCTTTCAGGTGAGTTCAGACAGCAGGGTACAGATAGCAGAGTTCTCTGCTCTGAGGTCCTGGGAAACCATTTGGACTGCACAGAACTGGCCTAGATGGATGCTCCAACTTCGCTGTTTACCAGCTGCATAAGTTCATATTCCAGCCTTGCCCCAAATTCTCCCGTCCCAGTACTTGAACAAAAGTACAAAGGAGGGCAACTGAGATGATTGGGGGTTGGAGCGCCTTCTTTATGAGGAAAGGCTGACGAGTCTGGGGCTTTTCAGTTTAGAAAAGAGACAACTAATTGGTGGGGCATGATAGAGGTTTATAAAGTAGAGAGAGCTGAAAAAGAGATTTTTTGCTTCCCTTTCCCAAATACTAGAACTTGAGGGCATCCAATAAAATTGATGGGCAGTAGGTTCAAGATAGGCAAAAATGGAAATACTACTTTACAAAGAGAGCGAATTTGCTGCCAGAGGATGTAGTGATGGCCACAGAAATAAACAGCTTCCAAAGGGGATTCTATAGATTCATGGAGGACAAGTCGATCAATGGCTACCTATCCTCTCCCTCCCGCCCATATGTTCTGATAGCCTGGAAGGTGAACTTAATTGGTGGGATGCCATTGGGACTTTTTGGAATTTTATTGTTTTAACTTAAATTGCTGAAATGCTTTAACCTGGATTTTAATTTTTGTACTGTTTAACTGATGTACATCACCCAGAGCCTGGCCTCAACTGGGATGGGATGATTAAGCAAAACGACAACAACAACAGCCATGGTGAGCCAGGGGAACCTCCACATTCAGAGGCCCTAATTCTCCAGGAGGCAACATCAGGGGAAGGCCTTGGCCTCTATGCCTGTTGTTGGCTATCTAGAGGAACTGGTTGGCCACTGTGTGAGACAAGATGTAGGACTGGATGAACCACTGGTCTGATCCAGCAGGGCTTTTCTTATATTCTAATGAAGGCCACAGCCTCTATGAAGTGTTGCTGGCCATCTAGAGGAACTGGTTGGCCACTGTGTGAGACAAGATGTAGGACTGGATGAACCACTGGTCTGATCCAGCAGGGCTCTTCTGATGTTCTTATGAAGGCCTTGGCCTCTATGCCCTGTTGTTGGCCCTCCATAGGAACTGGTTGGGCACTGTGTGAGACAGGATGCTGGACTAGATGGACCATTGGTATGGTATACATATATACATACATACCAATGACCCATCTAGTCCATCATCTTGTCTCACACAGTGCCCAACCAGTTCCTCTGGAGGGCCAACAACAGTCCTAAGCTCTGCTCATGACCTGAGTTCGATCCTGGCGAAAGCTGGGCTCAGGTAGCCGGCTCAAGGTTGACTCAGCCTTCCATCCTTCCAAGGTTGGTAAAATGAGTACTCAGCTTGCTGGGGGGAAAGTGTAGATGACTGGGGAAGGCAATGGCAAACCACCCCATAAAAAGTCGGCCATGAAAACTTCATGATGCGTGTCACCCCAGAGTCAGAAACGACTGGTGCTTGCACAGGGGGACTACCTTTACCTTTATGTATGTATGTATGTATTCCATTCATGTCCCACCGTCCCCGTGAATGGTGCTGGTCTGATCCAGCAGGGCTCTTCTTATGTTCTTATTTAAACAGTGACTCTCCTGTTATTTTCCCATAGATGTGCAAATACAGATCTAAGAAGAAATGCAGCTGACAGGAGAGTGAGAGAGAGAGAGAGAGAGAGGTAGATGTGGGAAGGCTTAAACCCCTCTTTCTCATCCTTATACTCCACCCATTGATGGTTAGGTGGTTCCCTGTCTAGCCTCTGCCCCTCATCCCCACAGTTCTATCGTCTTTTGGCATTTTTGAAATGTGTATTTCTAGACTCAACTCACTGAAAGTATGCAGAATATCTTTTTCACCCTCTTGGTGTCACTGCAGGGTAGAAATGAAACATCCAGACAGCTGTATGAGGAGGTGCTTTTGAGAACTCAATAGCAATCCTAACATAAACAAATAATAATAATAATAATCTCTGGAAAGGGTTCAGTTATGGCTGGACAAGTGGAAAGTCACTTCCCATGGTGTCACATCAGCAGTGTAGTCAGCTCAAGGATATTAAGCTACTTCCAAGAAGCAGGAGGTCACGTCCAAATCACACATAGCTGTCACAGGGCGCAGAAAGGGGTGAGGAGAGGAAGTGTGGGTGGATGGGCCAGGCAGGATAAGATGACTCACCTCCATACTTTCCTCAAGGGATTTGTCTCTTGTCAGAGATGTTGATGCATTCTGTCCCCGCTTGAATTCAGTCATGCTCTTTTAGACTGAGATTGATACGAACAGGCTGCCCAACACAATAGCTTGGACAGTATACAACTCAGTGGGCAGCTCCTCCCTATATCCTGCGATGATCTTTGAAATCAACAAAGAACATCTTTGTGGATATAACATCTCAGCTTCAATACAACACATTAATAGATTTGTGCATTTGAATACTTTAAATAATTATTCTTCAGCATGAGATGTTTGGAAAAAAAACTATTGCTGGAGCAGTGTTGTGATGCTGTTAAGTTGGGGTTGCCAGTCCACTGGTGGGAGCGGGGAAAGCCCTGCTTTGGGAGGAAAACTCTATGGTACAATTTGCTAGAGCATCCGGGAAAACCATAGAGTTTTTCCGGAATTACCTAGAGCGGCCGGCGTGCGACTTCGCCGGTGTGATGATGTCACTTCCAGGCCAGCAGGTTAGGAACCTCCAGGGTGGGAGAACTCCCACACAGCCCAGGGGCTTGGCAGCCCTAAAGGTAAAGGTAGTCCCTTGTGCAAGCACCAGTCTTTTCCGATTCTGGGGTGATGTTACTTTCACAACGTTTTCACAACAGACTTTTTACGGGGTGGTTTGCCATTGCCTTCCCCAGTCATCTACACTTTTCCCCCAGCAAGTTGGGTATTCATTTTACCCACCTCGGAAGGATGGAAGGCTGAGTCAACCTTGAGCCAGCTACCTGAAACCAGCTTCCACTGGAATCGAACTCAGGTGATGAACAGAGAGTTCAGACTGCAGTACTGCAGCTATACCACTCTGTGCCATGGGGCTGTTTGGCAGCCCTAGTTTTGCCCCCAAACCAGAGTGTCATCCCCAACCAGAAGAAGGCCTGAAACTGGATTTCCCCCACTGGCCGGCTGGCCAGTGGTGGACAAGAGCCTGCAAAAGCAGGGTTTTCTCCACTCCCACCAGCGGGCGGGCAACCCTCAGAGCAATTTACAATCGTCTTCCCTTCCTCTCCCCACAACAGACACCTTGTGAGGCAGGTTAAGCTGAGAGAGTTCTGAGAGAACTGTGACTGGCTCAAGGTCACCCAGCAGACTTCATGAGGGGGAGGAGTGGGGAATCAAACCTGGTTCTCCAGATTAGAGTCTGTTGCTCTTAACCACTACACTGCTGGGCCTTGCCCATTTCTCAAAATGGAAATGGAAGTCATACTTGATCTTTTATACCGGGGGTGCTGGGGATTGAACTTGAGACCTTCAGTATGTCAAAGAGATGCTCTGCCACTGAGTAGGTCCCCTTCCAACAGGGAACAGAGGCTGATTTCACCTCCTCCCTTGCTGCAGTCCTCTAACCTATTGAGCTGTTCATCTACATGGGTCCCAAGATCCAAGAAATTACCTTTTCAGGAGTCAAAAAGGAAGGTGGGGTGTTCCATTGATGCTTACAGAGCGCACACCATCATGTGAAACAACCTTAATTATTATTGTCATGACAAGGCCTCTGTAAAAGATAGGAGAATATTATCTATATTCATTGATGATTCATTGATGATATATCTTCTGGAGAAGGTCTTAAGGGATCTCCCATGTCCCTCATGGGTCTCCACAGACCTTTATGGAGGACTTCCTTATATGATGAGGATTCTTGGTCTCTTCATATTTTCTTGTTGGCTTCATGTGTGGCACGTAATATGCTAAAAGAAGTTATTTTCATTCACATCCCTAATAGACGCTCGGCGCAGTATTTAGTCAAAAGGAAAGCTGCGATCCTTATGTAATCTTTCAATTAGAGCAGGAACAACATTTGGAAAGAAGAATAGCTTTTCAATTTCTCGAGGGCGGTCTAAATAAATTGCCGCTTGTCAAAGAATCTGGTCGCATGTGGTGATTTTCTGACATTCAGATGCTTTTTTTGTGCAATTTAGGGGAGGCAATTTGAATGCAGGCAGAGTTGTCCTATTGGAATTTTAAATAGTCTCCAAGCTCTACATTCTCCCCACTTGGCATTTTCTTCTAACTTCGGTACAAGAAACAGCAGGCGGTTCTCATTGTGCACCTTTTCTCTTCCTTTCAGATGATTTGTCAGTCTTAGAGGTCATTTGAAGATTCTACCTGGTGGATTTTTCTAAGAACATTTCCTTCCTGGAAAGACAATGTGTATTCTTGGGATGGTTTATAGCTTGTCAGCTGGCAGATTGTTTCAGTGGGAGGGAAAAAAGCACACGTCGGGTGCAATATTTCAGGGGGAAAAAAATCCTATCCTCCTTCCCTCCCATGGTTGTTTCCATTTAGATGATAAACTCCAGTGGGCAGGGACTATTTTATTGAATAAAGCAAAATGCTGGCCTTAAGAAAGTCACAATCTTTTAGTGCTAGCCCTCCCTTCCCACATATAATACTGAAATAATAATACTTAACAAGGGGTTCACAGACATCATTTGGGGAATATTCAAGGCAGCCTCCCTTAGGATTTTGTCATTTTATGTCATTGCTCATAAAATGACAGTTCCAAGTGGGAAGCAATGGCCCATGGGATCCTCCAGTTCCAGCAGAAAAGAGTAATGGGTGCATCCAACGTGGTGGTTTCTTTTTCAGTCAATGCTCCATCTTCTCTTGTTGCATATTGGTGCATTCCAGCTTGCAGGTTGGAAATAAGGCCCATGTTTCTCAAACTCTTTTGTGAGCCACAGTATTTAGAGTGGAACCATCTCTTGATTCCCCACTCCTCCACCTGCAGCTGCTGGAATGGCCTTGGGTCAGCCATAGCTATTGAAGAATTGTCCTTGGAAGGGCAGCTGCTGTGAGAGTCCTCTCAGCCCCACCCGTCTCACAGGGGATCTGTTGTGGGGGGAGAAGATATAGGAGATTGTAAGCCGCTCTGAGTCTCTGATCCAGAGAGAAGGGTGGGGTATAAATCTGCAGTCTTCTCCTCCCCCCTTCTCCTCCTTGTCCTCCTCTCTGGGACCCTCAAAGGGCAGAGGCTTTCTTCAGTATGAACACCACTTCATTTCTGAGAAATGACATAAGCCCAAGGAGGAAGAAGGATACAATTTAAGGTCACAACAGGATTCCAAATATGCTACAGCTGATGAGTAAGAGTGAATCCAAGGAATCCAGTGGTGAAACTCTATTGCCCAGAAGTCATTCCTAAATGCAAGACTTGATGAACTCTGTAGGAACTTGGATGAATCAGTATTTCTTTATGTCCCACAAACCAAGATTTAAAGTCAGGGTTAAACCACAGGATCATTTAGTTATTTAAGTGTTCTCCACTGAGACTCAAGGCCAATTACACAGTGTTAAGTAGGAGGAGACATCGAATAGGCAATGGATTGGGACTAGGATTACAGAAATCTGAAACAAATGTAGGGTATTAGACACAGTTCAGGATTTATTTATTTACATTGTTTATAGCTCGCCTTTCCCCCTGAAGCTCTAGGCGGATCACACAATCAACAGGATAGGATGGGACATCTGATAAACAGTGCAATCGGGTTTGAATGCCAGAAGATTGGAAACCAGCTGAAATCTGAAACAGAGCTGAAAGCATAAGCACTTAAACATGCAGAAGCAAAAGAGAGAAACAGCAGTACATCACTAGATACAACTTAGAAAACCGGTGTTCCAACGGAAGAAAATAATGCAGCGATTGCAGGATACTACATACAGCAAACAAGCAATAAATGCATCCTGTAAGAGTTTTCATCCATAGTACCTTTCCCTTTAGAAGTTCTTTTTGGAATTACTCCACTGTAGTATGGCTTTATGAACTTTTTAGAAATGACCTCCTGAACAGTTCTGTTTGTAGAACCACAGAAGAGTGGGAGCACTCCTGACCTCCTGGATGATTTAAATTGCATGGGAGGGCACCAAGGAGCAGCTGCTGCCCGCCCCACACCAATGAAAGGTCCTGCCTTTAAATCACCTGGGAGGCTAGCGCCTGCTCCTGGATACTCTCCTGATCACACGGGAGTGCTGGCAGAAACAGCTGGGCCAGCCTCCCCCTCCAACGTATGCCAGTCTCCCCCCCCGCCCCAGTTTGATGTAGTGGTTAAGTGTGCAGACTCTTATCCGGGAGAACCAGGTTTGATTCCCCACTCCTCCACTTGCAGCTGCTAGCATGGCCTTGGGTCAGCCATAGCTCTGGCAGAGGTTGTCCTTAAATGGGCAGCTTCTGTGAGAGCTCTCTCAGCCCCACCCACCCCACAGGGTGTCTGTTTTGGGGGAGGAAGGTAAGGAGATTGGGAGTCGCTCTGAGACTCTGAGATTCATAGTGGAGGGCAGGATATAAATCCAATATCATCATCTTCTTCTCCTCCTCCTCCATTTAAAGAGCCTGCTGACCAGCTGGTCTTCGGGATCTTTAAATCGCATGGGGAGGTGTATGTGGCTGCTCCTGCTGCTCTTCCCATGCGATTTGAATTGCCGATGGAGGTGGGGCAGTCTTCAAGCCATGGCAGAGGTGCTTGAAGGCCACTCCCCCCTGCTGGTGATACAAATCGCATGGGAGGAGTGGCAAGATCAGCTGCGCATAATTTAGAGCCCCCTCCAACAAGCTGGTCAGCGAGCTCTTTAAATGGAGGGGGAGGCCATCTCAGCTGCTTCTGCTGGCACTCCTGCATGATCAGGAGAGCACCCAGGAGCAGCTGCTGGCTTCCCAGGTGATTTAAAGCCCCCCCAATCAACTGATCGGTAGGACCTCTTACCGGCATGAGGAGAGCAGCGGCCCCCTCTGCGATTTAAATTGCCTGGAAGGGAGGGGTGGCCCCCACCCTCCCAGCTTAGGGTGCCAGAAAGCCTAGCACTGGCTCTGGGTAGACCATCCCACAAAGTGTAGGAGGGACACAACCAGGGGTGGAATTCTATCAGGAGCTCCTTTGCGTATTAGGCCACACCCCCTGATGTAGTCAGTCGTTCAAGAACTTACAAAAAAGAGCCTTGTAAGCTTTTGGAGGATTGGCTACATCAGGGGGTGTGGCCTAATATGCAAAGGAGCTCCTGATAGAATTCCACCCTGGACACAACTGAGAATGCACAAGCGCAGGCAGTTGTCGATCTTGTCCATTTGCAGGGTGACTCCTGCGGAAGGTCCTTGTCCATTTGCAGGGCGGCTCCTGCAGAAGCTAAGTGAAGCTGTCATGCCTGAACATAGGAGGAGAGGCAGTCCTGCAGGCCTCAAGGTCCAAGGCCAGAAAATCACGCTGCATTCAAGACAAAAGGCAGGAGGAGCAAGGGGAGTGTTTTGGTGCAAGGTATCGGCCATATTTGTTTTCAAAAGGACACATTGAGCATAGGACGCATTCCACGTGCATTGTTCAGAGGCAGCTTCTAGGTGCTCAACAGTGCATCCCTCATCAGAATTTCACTGTTTGATTCGAATGGATTTGGAAGGGTGTAACTCTGCTCTGTGAATCATCTGCCTGCATTGCAGAGGTGAGCAGCATTTTAAATGCACAAAACGCATTGGTGCGCTGCCAATGCAATCTTGCGTCTATTTATCCTGCTGCGTTTGGAGAACACAATTATGGACCTGAGGCTGGTCTCCCAAGAGCTGCTCACTAGTGTTGAGCAGCATCCACGGGGCATGATGTTGGCCATGAAGATTTCTACCCGGGACCTAGTTACAGAGGCCTGTTTCCTGCAAAATCCCTTCATCTTGCATTCAACGTGCTGCTGTGCCTCCGCTTGATTTATGGCTGCTTGTGGCGTGTGAGGTGTTTCACATGAAGATTCCTGCAGAATGACAAAGCATGCATCTAATTTTTTTTTTTGCAAATAGGACTTTCCTCTTTCAATCTAGGAAACACCGAGTAAGCAAAAAGCCATACAGGAAGCGTCAGGATATTTCTGTGCTTCTTAAGATATGATTATCAGCTCTTTTTTGATGCCAGCGTTTTCTCTTTATGACATTGCAATCAGGCTTGAAAGCAAGCAAAAGGGGCATCATAAATCAAAAAAAGGTGGATTTGCTCATCGACTATTATGTTGCAATCGCAGCACTGCTAGAAGAACCTATGCTGTAAATATTGCATAACCATTCTCGGGATTTCTGACATGAGCAGGTAGGAAAACATCCTTTTGGGGTAATTCATCACCTCTTTAATCCTTTTAGTGCTAATGTAAATGTGCCAAAGGCACTTTCAGCAAATCTGCATTACTTCTTTCAAAACTCGTAGGTCATCTAGAAAGAAGGTATAGGGTCGCCAGTACTGGGCCAGACAGTATTCCCAAGGTATCCCCAGATACAAGCTAAAGGTAGGCACTGATGCCAGATCAACTGATCACGGAGTAATGAAGAAGATGCGGGGAGGGTCTGTGGCTCAATGGCAGAGCATCTCCTTGGCATGAAGTAGATCCCAGGTTCAAGCCCCAGCATCTCCAGTTAAAGTGGAACAGATGATGTAAAAGACCTCAACCTGAGACCTTGGAAAGTCACTGAATAGACAATACTGATCTTGATAGACTGCTGGTCTGATTCACTGTAAGGCTTGTACTCGTGTGTGTGTCCACATGATGCTATACTCAAAAGTTGTACTGAATGTTATGTTCAAGGTCAAAATATCATAGTGTAGCATGGGTCAGCTCTGGAACATAAAGGTCTGGTTTGGAGACACCAAAATAAAGAGCTATGGCTATCAAACTTATAACAACACTGAATAGGGATGGGCATGAACTACATTTTTGCAGTTTGCTTTGTGGTTCATGGCTAAACCATGAACCGAACCACAAACCTATCCCAGTGGATGGGGATGGACACAAGCCACAAATCCATATGAAATGGGAGGTTGGTTCCTGAACCAACCCAGTTCATATCAGTTTGTGAGCTATTTAAAGTTTAAATCCCTGCTTTCTGCTCCCTGCAAAAAAGCCATGTGGAGCAGAAAGCAGGGTTTAAATGGCTCCCAGAAGCCTAGCAAGCCCACTTGCTGGACTGAGGTAACAATATTTTAGCAGTCACAGCAAAGATTTTGTATATTTTGGTATGCAATCTGCTACCCAATTGTTCGGTGGTCTATGTGTTCCATTTCATTCAAGGTTGTTTGCTTTCAGCAACCTCACATCAAACACATGGGTAGGTGATGAGGAAGTGCTCCTGTAATGGCTTTTATGAGGCTTTACTTTGGGGAGGTAGGACAGTTATTGGCAAATCTGTTGGATAAAAGGTAGGGCTGTCATCAGCAGAGTAGGCCAGACTTCACGATGACATATGGGATGACTGCATTATCAAGCTCATTTTGCTAATCAAGCGAGTGCCTTTTGCAGAATCAAAGCAGATTGAACAGCCTCTTCCGATGTGCTGACAAAATCCCTAAACCCCAAACTCCCTATTATAAGGCACCGCACCAGACTGTTCGACATGATTGTCATAAATGACTGTTTACTTTTTTCCCAAATGTCAGAATCAAGGTGATGGCTTCGACGTGGAAATGACTCACGGGGGCTTCTGTTTAAACAATGATGTTGACTGTTAAGTGTACATAGTAATAATTGTCTCAGTGCACAGAGGCTGAAAGGATATAGTTCTCTTATTCAAAGATCAGAGCTTTAACACAAGGTTGATCCAGCTTGAGCTTTTTGCTCCTGAGAGGCCCTCTTTCAATGGCATGGAGTGGTGGTTATTTGTGATAACTCTTTCTTTAAGATTTGTGTGTGCCACTGATGATCCACATGGCGTGGCCCCTGAGGAAAATTAATCCAGTCCTCAAGGACCTCGTTTTAATCAAGCTCTTGAAAGCAGTTTGCCCCCTATTTTATTTGTAAAGAAAAATAAGTAATGTTTGTGAAGAAAAAAATAAACACCTTGAGCCCGTTTTTGGGGAAAGGTGGAATATAAATTGCCTAAAATAAATTAAATTAAATAAATAAATGTCTCCAGAGAGGCCACATATATAGGGTCAGCAAGTCACCCTTGGCCACTGACGGGGAATAGAATCATAGAGTTGTAAGGGGCCGTACAGACCATCTGGTGAAGTCCAACCCCATGCTCCATGCAGGATTAGCTTAAAGCATCTCCAACAAATAAGCATTTTGAAGCCTGCCAATGAAGGGAAGCTCACCACCTTCCTAGGCAGCTGGGAAGAGAAGCTCCCCAACTTCCTGAGCAGAGCAGGGTTGCCAGATTCAAGTTGGAATAATCCTGGAGGTTTTGGGGTGGAGCCTGGGGAGTATGGGGACCTCAGTGGGGTACAATGCCATACAGCCTTTGAAGCATCCATTTTTACCAGGGGAATTGATCGCCATAATCTGGAGATGAGCTTTAATTCCAGGGGATTCCTGGGTCCCACCTGGAAGCTGGCATACTAGTTGTCTAAACAAATAAAGACTCAGATTCTGTGACTCTCTTGCATGCAGGAAGGATTCTCACTCTAGATGAAGGAGTGTTTTTCTCTGCAGCGAGACTCCTTGGCCGTTTTCGCACTAGCGTTTACTCCGGCGTAGCACCCCATTTACCTCTGGATCTTTTCCTGGTTTTCCCACCTGTTGCTCCGGCGCTGCGCTTTGCTCCGGCGCTTCAGGGGTTTCACACCGGAGTATGTTTTTCAGCATGCTGCCGGAGTTTTTGAAAACCTCCGGATCCACACCGGATCCACTCCGCGGACTTTGCAGTGGGAAATCCATCCACGCCGGATCGACTGCTGTGTGGGCGGCACCCTCTCCCTTTCCGTCCTCCCACCCCATCCACCCCCTTGGCCAATCATCAGCCTTTCGCGGCGCTTCCCCAAAGTGCCGGCACGGCCATTTTTTTTTAAACTTCACAGTTTTGCGTAATAGCGATATTTCGAAATTAACAAATAGAAAAAAAAAACCCTCCTGGAATAGCCTCAATTGCCACTTCAATTGGTTTCGTTAGAATTTTTTTTTATTGACTTTAGTTGCGTTATTTCGCTGTTGCGTTATCTCGATAATGCGAAAACGACCATTGTTGGGGGGGGGAATCTAGTGCCGGTGCGGGCCAAAGCGTTCATGTGTGTGTGTTTTAAAAAGGGAATGCCTCCCTCAGCTGTGCCACCAGGATTTCTGGACCTGCACAAAATCGCCATGTATAAAATGGGAAGTTGGAGTCCTGCATTCTTCTCCCTGGCTACATTCCGCTCGGTTAGAAAATAGACGCGAGCTCGCTCTTCACACGCGCCACAGAAGGGGAAGGAGAGAATGGGGCGGGGGGGGGGAGCTCTGGCAGCAGGAATCAGTCAGGTCCCCGTTGCAAGCGCCAGCCGGGGAGGGGAAAGAGAGCGGAGGAAATTTGGGGGGGGGGGCGAATCTAGTGCTTCAGAATTTGGGGGGGGAATCTAGTGCTAGGATTCTCCACTGTGAATGCTTCTGTTAATACATAAAGGGCTGTGGAGGATTCTACAGCTGCAGCCAATCCATAAGCAGCAGCAGCACACGTGATGCGGTTTGTCCACGAAAAGAAGGGGAGGGAACAGCTCGATGTTATGTTAGTACGTTAGTACGTCATAACGCAACCAGACTTGCGCTTAAAAAAAAAATGATTGACAGGGCATCGAATTCAAGTCGATGCCAGTGGGAAAACGATTTGAGCCGGGGCTTCAGGGAAGGCGACTCCGCAAAGAGTCACTAGTGGGAAAACGAGAAAAATGATCCGGACATAATTGCGCCGCAAAATAAGGGGAGCAAACGCTAAGTGCGAAAACGACCCTTGCTTGGCAGAAGGTACAATGGAACCCTACTACACATTTTAAGCTTGTATCTCTAAGATTAGGGGCCCTGTTCTATGTGTCCCCAACCTCTAAGGGTGGCAGCAAGATAAGGGTGACACCCAAGAGTTGGGTGGCAGCAAGATATGATTTGTTGGGATGCCTTGACTCTGGAATGACTTCTCCACAGAACATAAGAGAAGCCATGTTGGATCAGGCCAACGGCCCATCAAGTCCAACACTCTGTGTTACACAGTGGCAAAAAATTTTATATACACACATACACTGTGGCTAATAGCCACTGATGGACCTGTGCTCCATATTTTTATCTAAACCCCTCTTGAAGGTGGCTATACTTGTGGCCGCCACCACCTCCTGTGGCAGTGAATTCCACATGTTAATCACCCTTTGGGTGAAGAAGTACTTCCTTTTATCTGTTTTAACCTGTCTGCTCAGAGAATCACCTGGTGCTGAATCTGTTGTGTTTCTCAGGTAAAAATTCTCTCTCTCTCTCTGCCCATGCTGTTTGTTGAATCAAGAATATGAGAAGAGAAGAAATTGGATTTATATCCCACCCTCTACACCGAATCTGAGAGTCTCAGAGTGACTCACAATCTCCTTTATCTTCCTCCCCCACAGCAGAGACCCTGTGAGGTGGGTGGGGCTGAGAGGACTCTCACAGCAGCTGCCCTTTCAAGGACAACCTCTGTAAGAGCTATGGCTAACCCAAGGCCATTCCAGCAGCTGCAAGTGAAGGAGTAAGGAATCAAACCAGATTATCCCAGATAAGGAGTAAGGAATCAAACCAGATTATCCCAGCACACTTAACCACTATACCAACTGGACTCTCTAGAGCCCTGCTAGATTATTTGGGGAAAAGCTATTGATTAATTTTCAAGGGAATTGCTCTTGATTCATTTTGTCTGGCATCTTATTTCACATAATGGCCAGCCAGTTGCCCTCTAGGATCAACAAAGGAACCACAGAGGCTAATGTGTTGCTTTCATAGCACTGGTATATAGAGTTTACTGGCCTCTGAGTGCACTCTTCTGCATTCTCATTTTCCTTGCTCTGTTCTGTTCCACATGGATTTTGATCACTCCCGTGGGCTATTTGATTGTACACCAATTTATTTCCAGCATACCTCTCTGCAGATTTCAACTGTATAGGCTCTCCATTCATCATGACCAGTAGGCAGGGCTTTTATTTTTTTGTAGCGGAAACTCCTTTGCATATTAGGCCACACACCCCTGATGTAGTCAATCCTCCTGGTGCATACAGGGCTCTTGGTACAGGGCCTACTGTAAGCTCCGGGAGGATTAATTACATCAGGGGTGTGTGGCCTAATATGTAAACGAGCTCCTGCTACAAAAATAGCCCTTCTAGTAGGTATTTGTGTACCTATCCTGCATGGTTTTTTGCACGGCTTTTTTTTGTAGCAGGAACTCCTTTGCATATTAGGCCACACACCCCTGATGTAGCCAATCCTCCAAGAGCTTACAGTAGGCCCTGTAAGAAGAGCCCTGTAAGCTCCAGGATGATTGGCTACATCATTTGGGTATGGCCTAATATACAAAGTAGTTCCTGTTACAAAAAAGCCCTGCTCTTAACCACTACACAACAAAACTTTTTTTGTTATCTTCTGTTATGCTAGCAACTGTCACTAAATCTAGGGGCAGTGACTGCCACAGTTGAATTACTTCTTGAGTGAAGCCCTTCCCTCCCCCCTCCCCTTAATGTAGCAGGCTCCTTTAGCTTGGTATACTGATCTTGTAGGATGATTCATGCTGACACTGAGTTTTTGGGCTTAGGCCGCTATTTGGTTCTTAATTTGGTTCTTTGGGAAAATGCTATTAATTGGTTTTCAAGGGAATTGCTCTTGATTCATTTTGACATTGTTGTTGGTATGTTTTAATGTCTTCAGTATTTATTGTTGCATGCTCTAATTTCATAATTTTGTGATTATTGATAACTGCCATGAAATCAATAGACAGAGAATAGGATGTACAAATATGTCTTTAAAATAAAATGAATGATTTGTCTCTTGAATTTTGCAAGTGATATATTAATAGCATGCCTGTGTAAACAAGATGAGAGGCAAGTACTGAAGGCAATTTCTTTTTCAGCCCTGGCGGGTTTTAGCAACTACCATGACAGAGAGCTGAACAGGAAGTTATATGTGCCAGGAAGTTTTGGTATGGAAGGTGAACACAGTACAGTCATATGAACATATGAAGCTGCCTTATACTGAATCAGACCTTTGGTCCATCAAAGTCAGTATTGTCTACTCAGACTGCCAACGGCTCTCCAGGGTCTCAGGCTGAGGTTTTTCACGTCTATTTGCCTGGACCCTTTTTAGTTGGAGATGCCGGGGATTGAACCTGGGATCTTCTGCTTACCAAGCAGATGCTCTATCACTGAGCCACTGTCCCTTCCCCAAAAGTTCTCTTTGTCATATGAACATATGAAGCTGCCTTATACTGAGTCAGACCCTCGGTCCATCAAAGTCAGTCTTGTCTACTCAGACTGGCAGCGGCTCTCCAGGGTCTCAAGCTGAGGTTTTTCATGCCTACTTGCCTGGACCCTTTTCGTTGGAGATACCAAGGATTGAACCTGGGATTTTCTGCTTACCAAGCAGATGCTCTACCACTGAGCCACTGTCCCTCCCTAAGCTAAACTGGATGAGGCAGGAGATCTGATCAAGATCTGCAACAGTTCCCCCCCCACCCCCCAAAAAACCTTTCCCCTAAAACTCAAGTGCAGTCATGGGCTAAGAATCTCAGGGTTGCCAAATCTGGTCCAGACCACAAGTGTTATAAAATGAAATGCCAGGTAGCAGAGATATAAACTTTATAAAGGACACAGACAAACACAAAGATTTTAAAAACTTACAGTAAAACATGCTTAAAACATTAGCACTTGGTTGTCTTAAAGGTGCCTTCTTTGTACCTTTCCCAAGTGATCCAGGGAAGTGAACAAAGGAAGCTCTGGCTCTTTCCTTCCTTCCTCAAGGGATCAGGAGTGGGGGGACCTCAGTCAATAGAAAGAAGGCTTGGTTTAGTATCTCTGCTGTGTGATTGAGAGAGCCTAGCAAAGCAACTTATTCCTCCCCGCTTCCTCTCCAATGGAGAAGCCTCAGCCCATGGAGAAAATAAAGGCTTTGCTCTGCAGCTCCTGTGCGATTGAGCAAGCCTGGCAAAACAAGCTGTGATCCAGCAGGAAGCAAGAGAGAGGGAGAAGGAAGCAGATGACAGCCAGTTGCTCTGGGCACGGCCAGATCTAGGGGGGACAGAGGGGGGTGCTTGCCCCAGGCACCAACAGAGGGGAGTGCCATATTGGATATGAAGTCCATTGTATTCTATGGGACCATAAAATAGAATGGCCCAAAAGGGGGCATCAGTTTTTAATTTTTGCCCCCCCCCCATTCAAAAACATGTAGCTGCTATCCTGGCTCAGCGGCCTGACAGGAGCCCTCCGGGGGTCTGATTCAGCCCCTGGGCTGCATGTTTGACACCCCTGCCCTTCAGGACCACCATGCTGGCTGGCACTTGCCACCACCAAGGTATCTAAAAATAGAAGAAATGCTTGCGTCTTAGTGGTTGTAGTGTTGTTTATGACATTAATTGTCCTTCCAACATAATACTTCTTTAGTGCTCTGCTTTAATTGATGGACTAATCTCAGCCTTTATCAGATACTCAGCCATGTAGCCTCATTGTGGTTATCTCCAGCAATTGCCATTCCATTGCTAGAGGACACTGGGGAGGCAGAAGGGATAGATCCTTTCAATACATCCTATTGAAGAAGAGGAGATTCATAGGGATATGCTCCCTCTGTGATGTTCTAATGCATTTATGTTTTATTTCTGAGTTTTAAAGTGGGGTTTTATATGTATGTTGCTGTGGTCTACAGATGCACGCCTGTAGAGCAATAAATAGGAAGGATGGGTGGGTGGCAGAAGTGTGTTATCATTGAATAGTAGCTATATCCTTGAGGGGGGGGGCAAAGTTGACTGCTTTGTTTAGTGAGTTCAGTGCATGTTGGAAGAGAGTTGAGAGGGTGAAGAGTGTGGTGAGTGAGAGAGATCTGTGTGTTCTTTGCGACAGTGGGAACTTGGTGTTCTTTGTGAAAGTGGGAACTAGTTGGGGATTGCTAGGGAGGAAGTTCTGAATTTCTGAAGCTGAGGCAACGTTGAGAGCCAGTTTGATGTAGTAGTTAAGTGCACAGACTCTTATCTGGGAGAACCATGTTTGATTCCCCACTCCTCAACCTGCACCTGCTGGAATGACCTTGGGTCAGTCATAACTCTCTCAGAGCTGTTCTTCTCAAGAGCAGTTCTTAGCTCTCTCAGCCCCACCTACCTCACAGGGTATCTGTTGCGGGGAGGGGAAGGGAAAGGGGATTGTAAGCTGCTCTGAGACTCCAGGTGAAGGGTGGGGTATAAATCCAATCTCTTTTTCTTCATCATCACTGAGAAGATTGTCTGGTAGACATCGAACTTGTGAAGAAGAGTTCACTCAGGGGTAGTAGTGGACCCACAAGAAAACAGTAATTGTAAATTCCATTCTGGACAGATACAAGAGGATTAGATATACAATAGTAATGAAAGCCATAGAGATCCAGGAAAACTAGCATTTCATTCTTTACCAATCCTTCTTTGGAATTGTCTATTGGGGTGGCCAAAGAAGTTTCAGGGATAACCAAGAATGAGGTTCAGACTGATATTGGTTTAGATCAAGGGTTCCCAACCTGAAGACACTTCTAGAATTCTGACCCAGCATGGTAGGCACAGCCACAAAATGGCTGCCATAAAATAGCTCCTGCAGGAAGTGGGGCTGCCACAAAAATATCCGCTGTAGCTTACCTTCATGCACACAGTGAAGATTCTTGTACTGCGGTGGCAGCAGTTGTCAAAGCAAATTTTTGCAAAACTCTGCACAGCCAATCAGATTTCCAATGACTGATGAGAACCCTTGCTGGGCAAAAGCCCCATCTAGCCTCACCCACTTTCTAAAAACACTTGGCAGGTGACAGGAAAGGTGTCTGAGGTACCCAAGGGCATCATGTTGGGGATCCATGGTTTAGAAAATCAGTATGCTCCAAAAGTTCTCAAAGTTGGCTGCTACACGACTTTTCTTTCTTTTTTTGGAGCAGGAACTCCTTTGCATATTAGGCCACACACCTCTGATGTAGCCAATCCTCCTGCAGCTTATAGTAGGACCTGTACTAAGAGCCCTGTAAGCTCTAGGATGATTGGCTACATCTGGGTGTGTGGCCTAACATGCAAAGGAGTTCCTGCTACAAAAAAAGGCCTGACTTATCTGCTTCTTCAGCCTGACCTCCCTTCTGCCATCCAAATAAAAGAGAACGAGCTAGATACTCAGTGACATAGTACCTGGAGGGTTATTCCCCCCTCCCCCCCAGTAGTAAAGCTCATGTTTGCATACAGGAAGAGTAATACATTTATACTCTATGGTTTGTTTGTACATCTTAAAGAGTGAGCTTTTGGGTAAATAGACTTCTTTGTTCTACGCAAACTTTGTTTTGCACATTAATTATTCAACTAATAATAAATGTTTCATGGAGTCAAGTCAATGCCACTTAGCATTACATCATAAAACAATTGCTGAGTGCTTCCATTCTGTAAATCCCACCCACTCTGGAATTGTCTGCTACAAGTTTGGGAAGAACGCGCTTGAAAACCAACTTTCAAAACAACAGAAGCAAAACCACACAAGAAGATTAAGCATCCGGATTTCTTCGTAACACCCACCTAAATCTCAGTTGTGTCAGAGATCAAGAATTTTGTCTGGCCTTTCTTTAGAGGTATAGATGCTTTAGGCAGGGCCAGCCCTAGACTGTCTGGCACCCTAGGAAAGGCTAACTTCTGGCACCCCCCCCCCCCACTGATAATGTCACCAAATCACCCAATTCAGCACCCCCAGAAGGCTGGCACCCTAGGCAATTGCCTAGTTTGCTTAGTGGCAGGGCCAGTCCTGGTTTTAGTGTTCAACCTGGAAAGAGAGATGCTTCCTCAGGAGGTGGTGGGCTCTCCTTCCTTGGAGATTTTTAAACAGAGGCTAGATGGCCATCTGACAGCAATGAAGATCCTGTGAATTTAGTGGGAGGTATTTGTGAGTTTCCTGCATTGTGCAGGGGATTGGACTAGATGACCCTGGAGGCCCCTTTCAGCTCTATGATTCTATTATTCCATGTGCACAGGCAGACATACTGGCAAGAAGCTGGCACACATGGATTAATTTCCCAAAGGTGTTCCCAAGGTGGCTTGCAAGATCAACAAACACTCAAGCAGAAAGTCCGATTAAGACAGGATTAAAATACAACGAACAATGGCATCAATATACAGAATTACTGCAGAGCTAATGCCCGCTGCCATTAACCAAAGATATTCAGAAGACAGACTTCGAGGCTGTTCTAAAAGCAGAGAGAATAGAAATCTTCCTGACCTCCAAAGGAAGAGAGGAGGGAGGGGCCGTGGCTCAGTGGTAGAATATCTGCTTGGCAGGGCTCTTTTTCTAGCAGGAGCTCCTCTGCATATTAGGTCATGCCCCCCCCCCCTCCCCGATATAATCAATCCTCCTGGAGCTTACAGTAGGCCCTGTACAAAGAATGCTCTTGGAGGACTGGCTATATCAAGGGGCGTGGCCTGGTATGCAGAGGGCCTCCTGCTAGGAAAAAGAGCCCTGCCACTTGGCAAGCAGAAGGTCCCAAGTTCAATCCTCAGCTTCTCCAAAGAAGCATCTCCAAATAAGGATCAGGTTGTAGCTGATCTGAAAGAATTTGTGCCTGAAACCCTGAAGAGCTGCTGCCGGTCTGAGTAGACAATATTGACTTGGATGGACCAGTGGTCTGATTCAGTGTAAGGCAGCTTCATGTGTCCTGAAGGCACATTCTTCTCTATCATGTGGGTTGTCTGAAGCCAATCTCACAAGAGTGTTGCTCCACAGCATGCACCAAGCAGCCAGGCAGGTAGGTATGGACCTGTGCAGAGCCTCTCAAGTTAGCCACAGAGATGTCTTGGCTCCTTTCCATCACCATGTCGGTCAAGGCATCTCCCCCTCCCCACCGTTCCTCATCTCACCCCAATGTGGTTGTGATGAGCTTGAAAAGTAAGAACCGGTGCCTTGAACGGAGACTGGAAACAGACAGGTGACCAACGAAGACGTACCAAAATTGTTTCAACACGCTCAAAGCGATTGGCGCCAGTCAAAACCCAAGCTGCCATATTGGGTGCTAGGTAAAGTTTCTGACTTGCTCTCGAGAGCTCTCCCGCAAGGACTGTACTGAAGCAGTCAAAGTAGGAACTGACATGCCAATGCATATATGAACATATGAAGCTGCCTTATACTGAATCAGACCCTCGGTCCATCAAAGTCAGTATTGTCTACTCAGACTGGCAGCGACTCTCCAGGGTCTCAAGCTGAGGTTTTTCACGCCCACTTGCCTGGACCCTTTTTAGTTGGAGATGCCGGGGATTGAACCTGGGACCTTCTGCTTACCAAGCAGATGCTCAGCCACTGAGCCACCGTCCCTCCCAATAGCAAGGGGGAGTCTGAGAAGGAATGATTCCTGACAAACATTGTGTGGTCTCTCAGCCAGTCGAAGATGTAATTCTTTGTTGTTTGTAGCCTTTGGGGTCCAAGGATGTTTCAATCTAGCATCTCCTCCACTGTTCCCAAGCTTCCAAATTAGTGTTAGCATTCGCAAAGGGCAGTCTCAAACAAAGCACATCATTCATATTAATGTAGAATCTTCCCTGCTTAAAAAGCTGTCCTCCTTCTTCTTTTTTTAATACTCCGGTTTTCCGTTTTTAAACCGTAGGTGTTCTTTTGGTTCCGTCACTCGAGAGAGAAAAAGCTCAATCCTGGCAGCGCAAAGTAAATAGCTACACGACTGCCTGAATTATTTATTTGATATTTATTTATATTCCAGTTTGTTAAAACGCCCTTATCCACTGCTCGAGGTGTTTGCTCTCCTATGATGATTATTTTATGGATTCAGCAACCGGAGTGCGCGAAGGTGGTTTCTGGAGTCGGGCAACGAACTAATCCTTTTATGGGAACGAAAATAAAATAAATATAGTTGGGGTGGGAGAGAAACAGCATGAAACACAAAAGTTTTGATACAAAACCTGGTCTGTAACCTTCCTACTGAGACAATTCCCAAGAGGGCTCCCACTTTCCCTGGGAAGAAGAGAAACAACAATGCAGCGGCTTTGAAATGTCTCAAGAAACGGCGGATCACAGTGGATTCATCGGCTTGTGGTCCTGCCTAAGAATACAATTAATATTTCAGGTGAATGTTCTGGAGACTTGGAATGGTATGCAAATATTTGCTGTGTTCTTTCTTGCTTTCATTCAGCGTTGGTGGATGGAACTTTTTTTTTTTCCTCCCAAGAGACGTGACTTAAAAAACAACAACACAATATACATGCAGAAAAATACGTCAGTTTGGGAGAAACAGAGACCTTTACAAGCTTAGCGATTTTGTAGCTGACAAAAAAGAGAGAAGAGGAATAGGTTTTTATACCCCACTTTTATCTTCCTTGAAAGAGTCCCGTGGTGCAGTGATAAAGCTGCAGTACTGCAGTCCTAAGCTCTGCTCACGACCTGAGTTTGATCCCCGGTGGAAGCTGGGTTTTCAGGTAGCCAGCTCCAAGTTGACTCAGTCTTCAATCTTCCGAGGTTGGTAAAATGAGTACCCAGCTTGCTGGGGGGAAAGTGTAGATGATTGGGGAAGGCAATGGCAAACCACCCCATAAAAAGTCTGCTGTGAAAACGTTGTGAAAGCAATGTCACCCTAGAGTCGGAAACGACTGGTGCTTGCACAGAGGAACTTTCCTTTCCTTTCTCTTCCTTAAGGCTTACAATCGCCTTCCCTTCCCCTCTCCACAGGCACCTTGTAAGGCATGTGGGAATGAGTGAGCTCCAGGAGAACTGTAACTGGTCCAAGGTCACCCAGCAGACTTCTAGGGGAGGAGGAATCAACCCCCGGTCTCCAGACTAGAGTCTGCCTCTATTAACCACTATACCATGCTGGCTCTCAAGGCCAGGAGGCAAGAGACTTAACAGATAGGGAAGGAGATGTAACAATATTGCCAGTGACAAGCTGACATCACTTTCCGTGGGCCCAGTAGTGACATCAGACCATTCTTGGGGATGCTCTAGTATATAGGCAAACTCTATGGTTTCACGGTAAAGTTTTGCAGATGTGCTACATTGTCTCTAGTGACATACTGATGTCCAGGTGTCATTTTGTAGAAAAATAGGTGGCAGAGCTCATTAGCATAACTTATTAGCATATACCACCACCCCCTCACCAGCCAAAAGCAACCCAACGCAAGAAAGGAGAGCCCTGGACGAGTGATCCAGCCAGCCCAAGCAGGCCTCGCTTGGCTGGGGCTCTCCTGGGCAGCACCCTCATAGTCAAAAGGCCAGCAAGCCATCCGCCACCCAAAATCACATCAGAAGTGAAGAAAGGGTGGTGCGGGCTTCTCCAGGGGTTAATGAGGGCTGCTGGGGGTGTGGCAAAGCTCCTGGTGGCTGGCTGGCTACCTGCTTTCCTAATCCAGGGATTGTTATGCAGCTGCACCTGCTATTCAATGGACAAGGTAGGTGCGGAGGAGGGGGAATCCTCAGAAAGGTTCAGGAGCTGGGCTCCTGTGAACTCCTGCTGAATTCAAGGCCTGCTGATGTCACTTCCAGGTGCATGGGAGTGATGTCAGCATTATTTCCCCATACATATTCCTCCTCCCACCGAGCTGAGTGGCCACAGGAAGCACCTGCTGGCAGTGGTGTGTGTGTGATCCTCTGCCACTAGCGGGAACCTGGCAGACCTACCCACCAGACTTGCCCAGGAGCCCACAAGGCACTCTATGAATCTTATTTTGCCACCCACCTTGCCACCCACCAAATGAATCTTATTTTGCCACCCACCCACCCAACTGCCAAACTGAGGGAAGAGAGGGAGGACACCAGGGCTTTTTTTGTAGCAGGAACTCCTTTGTATATTAGGCTACAACCCCCTGGTGTGGTCAATTCTCCAAGAGTTTACAGGGCTCTTCTTACAGGGCCTACAGCAAGCTCTTGGAGGACTGGCTACATCAGGGGGGGTGTAGCCTAATATGTAAAGGAGTTCCTGCTACAAAAAAAGCCCTGAAGGACACTGATCATGATAAATAACATGCTCAAAAACTGAATTAATCCTTCTTGCCTTGCCCATTTTCTCTCCAGCTGAGCACCCTGTATCTCTGTGTTGACTCTGCATAGTTTTAAATGAGCAGTATTTTGAGACTATTTTAACCTGCATAGTATTCTTCATCACCATGTATGTAGCAATCTGCCAAGTAGCTCTGGACTACCAGCTCTGTGGGTTGAGAAATTCCTGAAGTTTGGGGGGGGGGGTAATATCCTGGAAAGGGCAGAGTTTGAAAAGTGGAGAGAGCTCACTGGGGATTTGATTTGAATTTCCTAGAAGGGAGCTGACAACCCAAATGTTGGTCCATCATGCACGATAATTGAATGTCATGCTCTTCAGCAGATTATCTTCAACCAAGAGCGTTCTTCAAACGCACATGTGTTCAAAGCAGAAAGATAGTTTTTGTGGTTTGGGCCAAACAAGTGCAGCTCCTACGCTTTCAGATCTAACGCCAAGTCCATCTCAACTTTCTAGCTGACTTGCTCTCTGACCCTTTTCAACCACCGTCTTATCCTTGAGCTGCTCTGATTTCTATTCGTGGTCCTGTTCTTTGACCACCACTACTGGGGGGGGGGGGGGGGATGGCTATTTGCATTTTCATATTTGCACATCACAGTTCTCTGTGGTCAAAACAGATTAGAATTTTGTATATGAAAGAGCATGTCCTGGTATTTTGTTTCGAGACCAAGGCTGTCTTGTTAACCTTCTGATTGCGATATCGTTCCCTTCTTCGGTGAGAAAAAAGAACTGCCAGGAGGACATCCGTTTGCAGTTCTGAAAGCTGCAGTCTACAGTCCCCAAACCAGTCCCCTCTTTGAATAATTCCCATTTCCAAAGGTTTCAGAGCTCAAAATGCATGGCATCTCAGACATTGCATTTCATAACCAAGTGAGCTGCTGATAAAGTGTGTCCCTTACTGGGTTTTGCCTGATTAAAAAGCCTATTGATTTGTCATTCATTTGACTCCAATTAAGTTCTTGCCTCTTCAGGATTCTGACCTGGCTCCTCCAACATGTCAGGGCATTAAGATTCTCAGATGTACAATCCTGACTGTAGTTACTTTGACGAGACATCTCATTTTATTCCTTTCTGCCTCAATGGGTTATTGAGATCTGCTCAAATGAAAGCTTCTATAGGAAAGGGGGAAGAAGCCTTCCCTAAGCCACCAAAACTGAATTAACAGGTGGACTAACTGGACATATGTGCAGGAATCTAGAATGTAGGTAACTTGAAACGGGGGGGGGGGGGTTGACCAGTTGCAATTGACTCATTCGATCCCAGCAAGAGGCTTTTAATGCAAGGGGAAAGCAAAGGGGGGGGGGGGTTGGCATTGCCTTCCTCTCCAGAGCCAGTTTGATGTAGTAGTTAAGTGTGCAGACTCTTATCTGGAGAACCGGGTTTGATTCCCCACTCCTCTACATACATCTGCTGGAGTGACCTTGGGTCAGCCACAAGTTCTCTCAAGGCTTTTCTGCTCAAGACCAGTTGTGGGAGAACTCAGCCCCACCTACCTCCCAGGGTGTCTGTTGTGGGGAGGGAAGGGAAAGGAGCTTGTAAGCCACTCTGAAACTCCTTTGGCTATTGAAGGGCGGGGTATAAATCCAACCTCCTCCTCCTTCTCTTCTTCTTCTTCTTCTTCCATGGTGGTCTCCCATCCAAGTACTGACCCTTCTTAGTTTCTGAGGTGTGATGAAGTTGGGCTATATCATACCATTCCACATCAAAATGTACACTACTGACTAGCAACACCCTCTAAGCTGTGGTGTCTTGTGAGCAAAAATTCTACTTTGTGAGCTACTGGCATTAAAGCTGTGTGACAGTGATTTGGCTACTGCATAAATTAGTTTGCTCTGGGGCCATACTTCCGGAGCTAAGGCAAAAATATGTGAGCCAGAGGCTAAAAACTGTGAGCTAGATCACACTGACTCAGCTTAGAGGAAACAGTGATGTGGAGAGGATGGGTTGGTTTGAGGGTTTTTTTTTTTTTTGCATTTGTGTGAGTGTGTGTGTGCCCATGCCTGGAAGACATGGCAGCCTCTGGTGACTCCCGAATGGGGCATGGAGGACATTCAGAAAAGAGGACCAGATACAGCTTGCCTCTGCTTCCTGACTCTGGTATTCTCTGGAAGTCTCCCATCCAAATATTTGCCAGGGCTAGGCCTTCTTAGCTTCTGAGGTCTGACGAGATCAGGCTTGTCTGGGCTGTGCAGGTCAGGGCAATGACTGACTGGTTTTGATTGCCCAATAATTGCCCCAGTGCCATTGAAATACTAATTCAATTATAAAGGGATGCCTAAATAATAACAGTGGACATGAGCCCATCAAGGTTAAGCAGTTTTACTTCTGTTGATAGCACCAAAGGGATCAAAACTAAAAGTCTTAGAGCTGCTTAGCAGTGCAATAAACAGAGTTACAGCTTTTAAAATTCCATTGCAGCCCATGGGCTTAGAATGGCTGTTTTTGTATCAGGAACTCCTTTGCATATTAGGCCACACAGCCCTGGTGTAGCCAGTCCTCCAAGAGCTTACAGGGCTCTTCTTACAGGGCCTACTATAAGCTCTTGAAGGATTGGCTACTTCAGGGGTGTGTGGCCTAATATGCAAAGGAGCTCCTGCTACCCAAAAAGCCCTGGTCCACACAAACCAGGGTTCTGTGCCAAGTGGATTTATACTTTGGTTGGTGATGCATTCATATGTGCGTCAAAAAAGCTAGAGTTGGTTTCAGGTTGGGAATCCTTAGTTATGAGATGGAAGAGGATGGGGGAAGAGCCAGGAGGGAATCCAGCCGTGCAAAATGTATTCCCATGGCAAATTGTAACTTACCATCACATCTGACAACTATTTTGGTCAGTGATTTTACCACTGGTTCATTCATATGTCAGTCAGTCAGTTTATTGACGGTCACAGAGCAAATAAAAACATTCACATGTGCCAGCCATGACCTAGACAGTCCAGATAGCCTGAATATCTCAGAGTTAAGCAGGGCTGGTCCTAATTAGTGCTTAGATGGGAGATAGCAAGGAATTCCAGTGTTTCTGTGCAGAGGCAGGCAATAGCAAGCCATCTCTGCTGCCTGGAATGCCCTAAGGGGTTGCTATATATGGCTGCAACTTAATGCCACTTTTGATCACCACCACAGATGTCAATTTCAAATCAGTTATATAAAATCAAGGAAGGGGTGCCTTGAAATGAACCCAAACCAAGCTCCATGTTTTGTAAGGGCTTTTTTTGAGCAGGAACACACAGGAATGCAGTTCCGGGTGGCTTGTATCAGGGGGTGTGGCCTAAAATGCAAATAAGTTTCTGCTGGGCTTTTTCTACAAAAAGGACCTGTGTGAAATGATGGTGCAAATGAGTTCCCACTGGGATTTTTCTACAAAAAAAGCCCTGGCAGCCAATGTTCCCTCTAAGCTGCAGAGTCTTGTGAGCAAAAAATCTACTTTGTGAGCTGCTGGCATTAAAATTGTGAACTGCTGCATAAATTAGTGTGCTCTGGGGCCATTTTTCCAGAGCTAAGATAAAAATGTGTGAGCTGGAAACTAAAAATCTGTGAGCTAGCTCACGCTAATTCAGCTTAGAGGGAACACTGGCAGCAACTTTTTTGCATATTAGGCCACACACCCCGATGTAGCCAATCCTCCTGGAGCTTCCAGTAGGCCCTGTAAGCTCTTGGAGGATTGGCTACATCAGGAGGGTGTGGCCTAATATGAAAAGGAGTTTCTGCTACAAAAATAGCCCTGGTTAACTGGTAAAAACAATCACCAGTTTTTAAGTAACTTTGATTCAGCTTTATATTTGGTTACACACTACAGCTAGTGGAACAGAGCATGGATTCCTGAAGCTCCATCCCCTCAAAAGAAAGCAGCCTGGCAGTTCTCATATTGTCCATTCATTTCATAAAAGTGAATCATAACTGAACCCACCCCCCAGTAATGAATACAAAATAAGCCTTCTTATTAATGCATTAATAATGAATAATATGATGGATTAGAATGGTTTGTTTATTAGACTATCAATAATTAACTGAGATTCACCATTTGAGGCAGAGTGCCGTTATTTCAGTTGCAGAATTCAACGGCATAATTTATATGGTAATTTTGTACAAAACAGCACCAATTACGTTGAGGCAATTACAACACGGAAAGAGCCAGTGATGACATTATCAGTTTTGTTAACTTTTTAAAATTCTATATTAGTGTACCCTGCTCAGTAAACAATGGAGGGAGGGGAAGACAGGCAGGCAAGGCAGCGTTGCGATTATATATATTTAGTGGATCCATTGCATTGGATACCTCTCATCCCGAAACATTCATCCTGATGATGCATTACACAGATAGCGGTAATAACAATAGATAATTATTCCAATGGATTTAGCTGCTAGTCCCCCAGAGCAGCAAAAAGTGAATAAATGGCAGAACTGGAACAGGTTGAGATTTGAAACAAAGAATGGAAAGTCTTTAATCTTTAAAAATGTGCACATGCACAGATGCAACTTGCAGATATCTTTCTTACTCTTTTAGATACTTATTAGATACCACTGCCACAGGAGGTGGTGGCAGCTACATGCATAGATGGCTTCAAGAGGGGATTGGATAAACATATGGAGCAGAGGTCCATCAGCGGCTATTAGCCACAGGGTATAGATGGATCTCTCTGTCTGAGGCAAGTGATGCTCTGTATTCTTGGTGCTTGGGGGGGGGGGGCAACAGTGGGAGAGCTTCTAGTGTCCTGGCCGCACTAGTGAACCTCCTGATGGAACCTGGGTTTTTTTGGCCACTATGTGACACAGAGTATTGGACTGGATGGACCATTGGCCTGATCCAACATGGCCTGATCCAATGGTCCATCCAGTCCAACACTCTGTGTCACAAAGTGGCCAAACTCCAGGTGTCATCAGGAGTTCAAGTAGCGGGGCCAGAACACCAGAATTCCTCCCTCTGTTGCCCCCCAAGCGCCAAGAATAGCACATCACTGCCCCAGACAGAGTGTTCCAGGATATACACATGAAGCTGCCTTATATGGAATCACTCACAAAAAATCTCTCTCTCTCTCTCTCTCTCTCTCTCACACACACACACACACACACTTACAAGCATATACACAAATACCATCATCCCTCTCTCTCCCATGTGCTCAGCTTTCATTTCTCTGAAACCCACATAGATATTCCAGCCATATCTGAAACACATTCTCTTGAGTCATTCCCAGAACAACACTTGGTTAATACCTTTTTATTTGGACCAATATGTCATAACACAGTAAGCTTTCAAGTTTCCCAAAACACATAATCAGGCAGTATATTATTTTAAAAGTGTGTGGGAGGGGGGCACATATGTTTCAAAATATAAGGGAAAAATCTCTAACCTGAAGCTGAAGGAGTGTTAACGTGGAATCAGATTAGATCAGAGGCCCTCAGTGCTGTGCCCATTGGTGCCAAGATGCCTGCTGACACATTTCCAGAAGCCTGCCAAGTGTTTTTAGAAAGTGGGAGGGGCCAGAAGGGGCTTTTGCCCAGGGGGCTTCTCATTGGCCTTTGGAGATCTCATTTGGTGTGCAGATTTTTTAAAAAATGTTCCTTTGACTGCAGCTGCCACCATAGCACAAGGATCTTCATTGTATGACCTGAAGCTAAGTTGGGTGTATGCAAGAAAATATTTTTAAACAGTATTTCATTTTAACAGGCATCCTGTTAAACAGAGATTCTGTTTGAAATGTAGAAGAGTCGCTATTACAGTTATGCATGAAAACACTCCCTGACGTTTTGCCATTGATTCCACCTCTTAGGGCAACCATTTTGTAATCTCTATCTCCTGTGGCAGCCATTTTGTGGTCGCACCTATCAACCTGTGTCAGAATTCCAGAGGTGCCCGCAGGCTAAAAAAAAGGTTGGAGACCCCTGCATGAGATGGTGTCGAGCTCAAACCATTTCAGAACATATAAAGGATTACTGAGACATAAATTAAAAAGAGGCAACTCTCCCTTTGAGAATATGAAATACCAACAGTTAATCACAGCACTAATCAAAGCAGGTCCCGTAAAAGGCAGAGACCAGAAAAATTTGAGTGGCACACTAAGTGCATATTCAATAGAAGCCACAATGGACAATATTACCTAGCCCAAAGTATAAGTAACCCTCAAAAGTGCGGTGTTCACTTGAAGATTTTTTCACTCTCTTTGGATGAAAAGGGGTACATGCAATCTGTTTCCATATCTGGCTTTCTTGCAACTGCAAGATTTCCTATTGTAGAAGCCCCTCAAGGTTGTTTTTTTTAAGACTTGTCTCTGAATGAGAACAGATTGTTATGCCTACAATAGGAATCCAAGATGTATTGGGAGGTTACAATGGTCCCAAACTAAGCCATTTTGAGTGACTCCTTTGCTGCCCAATTCCAACTGATCTTCAGACAACCGAGGAGGAAATGGCTGTTTTGAAGGGTGGCCTGCTGAGGTCCCCCCCCCCAACTCCATCCTCCCCTGGTTCCACCCCCAGTTCTCCAGAAAATTCCACACCTGGGGTTGGCAATTTATTTCATTCGATTCAACCTAATATAAAGCGTTCCGTGCTACCTTGCATTGCCAAAGATGCTTGATTGTTTTTAGCAATATCAAAACCGTCTTTGGAAGGGGAAAAAAAATACCCACAATGCAAAAAAAATGGCAACCGAAATCAATTTTATGATCTTAGCTGAACCTGCAAAGTCTGCAATTAATTTATTGGTGTTTCTGGGACAGCAATAGGTGAACTTGAATGACTCACAGATGGCAAGTCATTTACAGGGGAGAAATTAGAACTGGACCATCTATGGATCCCGGGGATTTGCCGTGACCCGTCAGTGCAGGAAAGAAGACCTTCATTGAATAATAATGAATGCCTATTACTAAGATAATTACAAAACCAATTCGTTGCCAGTAGGCCCAGACCTTGGTTTCTCAATTAGAAAGCAACAGCTCTTGATGGGCAAAGAGATGAAGTATGCAGGGTTCACAAACACCATAACCCCAACATCTGCCGGCCATCTAAAGATAATGAGGTGGCATTAATTAATTTGGGCAGTGTCATCAGGGTAGCAATGTCAGCATCGAGAAGCAGACAGCTGACATTGTTCCATTGCTTTTGTAAGCTGACACAACAATGAGAAGTTGTAAACGCCGCAGTGCAATAAGAACAGCAATAAAATAGGGCTACGGTTTTGTTTTTGTTTGGCTTCATAGGTTGTCATCATGAATTTGGGTCCACCGGTGCTGAAGATCCTTGTTGTCCTTTTTGACCATATTTACAACATTTTTTACTAGGCATGCAGCATATTTGCTGCCAAACATATTCAGCAAGCCGATGTACCGTTTTCCAACAGCTGCAATGGTGCCTGAGCCATGCCTCAGAACTTCTCACCTCTCCACCATCTGACCTGGGTAGGCATTGACTGGATATTAAGAAAAACTTTTTACAGTAAGAGTTGTTCAACAGTGGAATCAGCTACTGAGAGAGGTGGTGAGCCCCCCTCACTGGCAATCTTTAAGCAGGGGCTAGACAAACCCTTGTCAGGGATACTGTAGGCTGACCCTGCATTGAGCAGGGGGTTGGACTAGATGGCCTGTATGGACCTTTCCAACTCTATGATTCTATGATATGAGCTCAATATTCAGGGGCTGTAACCACCTCAGGATCAATGCTGGGAAGAGCAGTGATAAGGAGGGGGGGCTTAGGCTCTATGTCTTTCTTATCAGTTTCTCAAGGGCATCTGGTGGGTCATTATATCAAACAAGATGGTTGCTGAACTAGGTGGACTATTGGTCCAGCATAGTGGCTTTTATGTGTACTTCTCTATTTCCCCTGTCCTTTCTGAAAGTATCTTTAGGAACAATTTCAGTCTGGGAAATAGCATTGGTAGCAGGGTTTTTTTTTTCATATTAGGTCACACAGCCTTAATGTAGCCATCCCCCAAGAGCTTATAGAGCTCTTGTTACAGGGTGTACTGTAAGCTCTTAGAGGATTGGCTACATCAAGGGTGTGTGGCCTAATATGCAAAGGAGTTCCTGCTAAAAAAAAAGGCCCTGGTTGGTAGGAAATTTCATCCTGGCTCAATCACCACTATGGCTGGAATATGATTATATGACCTCCTCTCCCCTGTCGCTTTTTAAACTCCAAGAAATAATTGGGCAATCCTGCATGATAACCCTAAATATAACATGGAAGGAAATATGCCTAGAAGTGAGCTGAAACTTAGGAAGAGTTCATAGTTCTCATATGGGGCATTTTCTGAGGCAAATCTCTAAGGGAACACAGGATAACTCTTTGCACATTTTTATATGATTATCATTTATTTCATTACTCTAGAGAGTATCTTTTCTCATTTCTGATAATATGTGCAGAAGGTCATTTGCAAGGATGGACAAAAGGAAATACTTCTTTACACAGAGAATGATTAAAATGCAGAATTTGCTGACAGAGGATGTAGTGATATCCACAGGAAAATACAGCTTTAAACGGATTCACAGAGGATAGGTCTATGTGTGGCTACTAGCCATGGTGACTGAAGAGAACCTCCACATTCAGAGGCACTAAGCTTCTGAATCCCAGAGCTAGGAGATAACACCAGCAGAGCCTCTATGCCCTGTTGTTGGCCCTCCAAAGGAACTGGTTTGCCACTGTGGGAGACAGGGATGCTGGACTAAATAGACCACTGGTCTGATCCAGCGAGGTTCTTCTAATGTTCTTAAGTGGTTCTATATGATATCAGGCCAGTGACCACATCTTAGTGAACATTTTCCTCGCTGGGTCTTATGGAATCAGTTGTCTGCCAAAATCTGCAGGATCTGGACTGTTCTTAAGATTTTGCAGACCTTTCTGTCCATTCAACCCTTTGTTGTTGTAATAGTACTGCCTGGCCAGCTATGATTGCCTATGACTGTTAGCTCTGAGTTTTTGAGAATGGTATTTAACATAGAAGTCAATTTTAAAAAATTGCATTATACTGATTTTAATGTTTTCTTCTGTAAGTCACTTTGAGGAGCTCCAATGAAAAGCGAGTCTTGCGTTTTCTGAATAAATCATAAACAGGAAATACGCCACTGGTTAGGCAGAGAGTTTGAGAACTGCTCATTCATAGTCATCTTTTTAGATGGGCCAACTAATCCAAAAGGTTAGTTGAAACTATCCTTTTAACAACCCTTTTGTATCCCGACTTGCATTAAAGATCAACTGTCCATCGTTTGGCTGTAGCCAACACGTTTTTACATCGTTTATTATTGATCAGTGAAAATTTTTGTGTACATTATTTCCTTCATAGTGATGCTTGTTAAAAATCTTCTCCTACCATCTCTTTGTTACCTTGGACATTCTAGGAATGAGGAGTTCCTAGAAGCAAAGGTCCAAATGGGAAAAAAGGACATGGATTTCTTATCTATATGGATTTCTCCATTCATTTGGAAGGATGGATCAAATCCATGACTATCAATGAATGTACCCCTAGGGTTTTTAAATTTTTTGTTCTACCTTTCTTCCAAGGAGTTTCAGATGGCTAGAGATACATGATCTCCTTTCTTTAAATACTTGCAACATCTTAGTAAAGCCAGATTAGGCTAAGAAACAATGACTGTCTTTCTCTCTGAATAATAATTAGTAATTGTACGCTGTGAACCCATGGTGATTCCAGGACATTCAATATTTCAAACACACGGTGTTTCCAGAGAATGTATATAAACCTATGAAGCTGCACTCTACTGAAGTCAGTATTTCCTACTCTGATTGGAAACAGCTCTTTGGGATCTCAGATGGAAGACTTTCACATCACCTACTACTTGATCCTTTAAAATGGAGATGCTGAGGACCAAACCTCGGACTTCTGCTGGTCAAGCAGATGCTCTACCAATGAGCCTTCCACAATTATTATATATGGACAAGTTGCAACCAATTTATGGTGACCTGCTCATGGGGTTTTCAAAGCAAGAGATAAGAAGATGTGGTTTGTCATTGCCATCTTCTGAATAGCAATCCCAGACTTCCTTGGTGGTCTTCCATCTGAGTACTAATCATGGCCCACCCTGCTTAGCTCCCAAACCCTACCAAGTTTGGGGCAAATTGGGCTACCTGGGCTACTGCTCTCTCTCATTCTCTCTCAATGTGATCTTCCCCATTCCAAACCCAACCCTCTATATCTACACTGCACTGGCCTCATACTGGTAGGAATACTTTCTTCACCCAAATGAGGATGGTAGTTCTGGACTTTTGGCTGCCACAAATGTAGACTCTGGACCCAACTACTGAGCTATGGCTTTCCATTTTCTTTCCTCCCATTCTAAATTCTGTCACATTCCATGACTGTTTGTGAAAGGATGGCATGAAACCCAAGCAGAACAAGCTTCAAATTACTTCCTAAAACGAACACTGACCCTTAAAATGATGAGGTTAAGGTGGAGGGGAACTGCTGAGCAACTGCATTGCATGAATAGAGCTAAATCTTTTTTAGTTATAACAGTTGTGTGAAGAATGGCCTATTTTTGAATGGGCTTAGATGTTTGGTTGACTAACAGAAAAGGATGTGATGGGAAGGCAGCGTAATAAAGCAATGATGTCTCCCTAAATTTGCTGTAGTGTGAACATAGTGAAGCCACATGGTAAATTATGACAAGATTCTGACTGATATCCCATCTCCAAGGGGCCACTAAGCGATAAACATAGAGGAATTTAAGAAGAGGGAATAAAATGAATGTAGTTCCAAGACAGCTCTCTGTGGGGGAAAAGAATGACGAGATTGCCAGCAATAAAAAATGGAAATGAAGTCAATAGCAAATGAGACAACAAACAAAGCCCAATAAATAATGTGGGCGACAGAACAAATATTTCTGCAAGATAAAGAACAGGAACGAAACAAATAATGAGAGGAGTAAGCTCTGATGAAGATTAATTTTGTGATTTCAGAAGAACAGGGGAAGAATGGGTGAGAATTGGAGGAAATAATAGAAATGTCAGTTGTGCATCTTGAACGGAGAGAGGAAATGTGCGGTGACATTCACAGCATGGCATTTTCAGATGTGAAAAGGTTTGAGTTTAAGCTCTTCTCCCATGAAAGCTCCACAACAGTTGTATGAGCTAGAATTATGCACAGTGACTGACATGTTCAAGACAGCCCTGTCCCTAAAGAAGCTACCCAAAGGAAGCAGGGTTTGGATGTGGAGCTCAGGTTGATGTTTTTCAGCATCAGTTTCCGCCCTTGTGGAAACTACTGCTCAAAGAGGCCTGACAAACAACACATGTTCTTAAATGGCTGGCAAAAATGCTTTTTTTAAAAAAAAAAGGCATTGGGAACCCTGGAGTGAAGACAAGAGGCTTTTCTGAATTCTCATTTTCCTTGGTTGTGTTCCTATTTCTTGGGGGTGGGGGTGAGGGGGGGGGTCTATTCCACACATTTTACTCCTTCTAGTGGTTGATTGAATAGTGCACTGGTTTATGTTCGGCATATCTCCCCACAGATTTAAACCATCCTCTCAGTTTATATGGGTTCGTGGTCCAGCCACAATCTACGAACCTTACTACAAAAATGTGGTTCATGCCCAATCCCTGTTTACTATCTCTGGGAGAAGGGTTATAGCCCAGACTTTCACACGAGGAAAATGTTTTTAGAAAGGGAACAAGACTGTAGTTGCCATTTATTGTACACGTTACCTTGTTTTTTCTGGAATGGCTTTACTAGTATCCTACCAGAGTGGTAAAGCTGCAGAACTGGAGTCTGAACTCTCTGCTCACAACCTGAGTTCAATCACGGTGGAAGCTGGTTTCAGGAGCCGGCTCAGGTTGACTCAGCCTTCCATCCTTCCGAGGTCGGTAAAATGAGTACCCAGCATGCTGGGGGGGGGGGGGAAGTGTAGATGACTGGGGAAAGCAATAGCAAACCACCTAATAAAAAGTCTGCCGTGAAAACGTTGTGGAAGCAACGTCACCCCAGAGTTGGAAACAACTGGTGCTTGCACAGGCCACCACCTTTACCTTTTTTAACCACTACACTGAGCAGTTTTATTTATTTACTAAAATATTTATAGCCTGCTTTTCTTTTTTTTCTATTGAAGAAGGAGTCACTTAAGACGGAGGGAAGCTCTTAAGGCTGGAGGGAGGCTACTTGGAGAGCGGTTGCATCAGGGCTTTTTTGTAGCAGGAACTCCTTTGCATATTAGACCACAACACCCTGATGTAGCCAATCCTCCAAGTATTATACTTTTAATACTGCATAATGATCTGCCTTGAATCTCAGTGAGAAAAGAGGGCTATACATAAAGAACATGAATACATAATAACCTGCTGGGTTAGTTTTCTGCATGTGGGATAACTTTGAAAAATACATCGCCTCTTCTTGCGGACTGAAATGATGAACTTCCTTCTGCCACCTCTGCATAGAGTTGCCAGCCTGAAGACTAGGGCTGCCAAGCTCTCAGGTCGGGTGGGGGTTCTCCCACTCAGGAGGTCCCTAACCCGCTGGCCTGCTCACTACTCACAAGTGACACAAGTGATGTCATTGCACCAGCAACATCACGCACTGGCTGGCCATTCTAGGAGCTTCTGGGAAAACTCTATGGTTTTCACAGATGCTCTAGAAATTTGGGAGGGAAACTCTTTGCGAGTGACATCTTCGTGCTGCTGGAGGCCGTGGGAGACCTGGCAATGTTGATGCGCCTGTGCTTAGTGAGGATGGTCTTTAGTGACTCAAAGAATGAAGGCTTGCACACAGCAGTGATAAAACCACTATATACAATTTATTTACACCTCCACTCTCCAAACCGACAGAATGCTCCACTGCAACTCCACCATACATATCCCACACACAGTAAAGTGTCTTTGTACCTTTATACACATCATCCACCCAGGTAACCAATCAGCTTGCTGCTGAGTCATGCTGACATTGTCCAGGCTGATGCAATCTGGCAACCGGCCACCTTCTGTCACTTAGATGATCTACCTGGCAGTTCTGTTACTTTCACTTCTCCCAGCATGTGCATAGAAACTGCTTGGCTTTGATTATAATGACACCCCTCCTCAGTTTATAAAGCACATAGCTGCAACATATCTTAATATTACATATTACACATGTTCTATAGTAACACTGATACACAGTTTACATTCACATTTGCTTTCATATATACAGTCATCACCATTCAGTATACTGCCTCTGAGACTCTGTGTTGGCACACACGTTTAGTTCTGTTCTTTAATTACTGTTCCAAGTACATTCTTTTCAGTTAGATAGTTTACTTAGGTAGCCTCCCCCGGCTCATCCCTTTTTCTCCTCTGGCCACTCTGCCAGAGCACATACCGTATCATCTGTATTACAGAGGCACACTATTTTTACAGCTTTGAGCTTACACATTGGTTTGACATTCTGAGTTTATTTCTTTCAGTTAATATGTTTGTAGCAGCCAGCATTGTCTTTGGAGTTACATTCTATGTATTAACACTACCAGTCTGCTGGCACATAGAGCCTGTTTTCCAGATACCTTATTGAAGCCTCTACCTTTTCAGAACTCTTAGCTTATGACTCTTCCTCCTCTGTGGAAGAGATACCATAATCTAGATCCAGTACACTCTGATAACACCAGGGCTCCCCATTAGACAGATAACCTCCACTAGCCAGGTAATTTATGTCACTGTCATATCCATACTGTTTAGGTGGTATTCCCTTGTTTTCTCTAGCAGACACTCTGACCTCAGGCATTTTGCACCTTACAGCTTCAGAGCTTTCCTGCTTTATACCGTCTGAACTGCCAGCACTTTCCTCTCTCCGTTTCAGTGAGGGAGCTTCTCTGTTTACATCACCGTGCCCCTCCTCACTCTGTAGAGATAGCTGTAATTCAACACTCTTAGGCATTTCGTTTGCATGGATTCTAGTCCAGTTCTCATCCTCACAGAACAAAGCTGCTCTGCTCAGCCTCACCATGTCATTTGAGTCCACAAACTGATATGCTTTCATGCCATTCTGATAGCCTACAAATAATAGCTTTCTGGCTCTGGCTTCCCTTTTCCTCCTCCTGTCCAGAGGAATATTCACCATGCCTTAGACCCAAAGAAGAAGAAGAAGATATTGGATTTATATCCCGCCCTCCACTCCGAAGAGTCTCAGAGCGGCTCACAACCTCCTTTACCTTCCTCCCCCACAACAGACACCCTGTGAGGTGGGCGGGGCTGGAGAGGGCTCTCACAGCAGCTGTCCTTTCAAGGACAACCTCTGCCAGAGCTATGGCTGACCCAAGGCCATGCTAGCAGCTGCAAGTGGAGGAGTGGGGAATCAAACACGGTTCTCCCAGATAAAAGTCTGCACACTTAACCACTACACCAAACTGGCTCTCCTAAGGTAGTCAAGGTTTGGCTTTTTTTCATACAGATCCTAAGGTAGTCAAGGTTTGGCTTTTTTCCATACAGTACTCTATATGGTATATCATCCAGAGCCTGAGTTCATAATCTATTAGAGATAAAACAAGCTGTTTTTAATGCTTCTCCCCAATATGCCAATTTTAGTGCACTGTCTGCCAGTAAAGCATGGCACATGGTTTGGAGGACGCCTCCTCTTTGCTCCGCCGCACGGTTTTCGGCTGGAGAGGAGACGTTGGCAACTCTGTGATTAATGCCTTCCTCCTTTAAATAGGTCTCAAAGATTTTACTCAAAAATTCACCTCCCATATCACCTTGGAGAGCTGCTATTTTGCAGTTTAATTGCCTTTGTACCCTTTTTGCCCAGTACTGGAAAGTTGGAAATAAATCACTTTTTTGCTTAATTGCATACACCCACGCAAAGCGGCTGTAGTCGTCTACTATGATTAAACCATATCTATTCTTTGATACACTGGGTGCATATAGCCCCACTACATCTGAATGCACTAATTGGAGTGGTCTTACTGACACCCAGTCACTCTTTTTAGCTACTGGAAACGCTTTAGACTTTGCCTCTTTGCATATATTGCAATCTAGGAACACATCACATTTATCAACCTTCTTCCCTTGCAATATAGCCAGTGTTTTATTAATGGTACTGTAGCTTGCGTGTCCCAGACATCTGTGCAATCGATGAATGCACTTACTGTGGGGTTGCTTATTCCACACTGCCTGTGCCTTTCCCACCGTCTGTTCTAACACATACACATTTTCCTTTAACACACCCTTTGCCAACAGTTTACCTTTTTTCAGTATCTTACAGCCATTAACATCAAAAGATACTGTGAAACCAGCTGTTGCTAATATTGAGATGCTTAGCAGGCTCGTCTCCAAAGCTGGCACACAAAGTACATTATCAAAGGTATAGTTTAGTCCTGGAAAATGCACAGTGCCTTGGCAAAGCACGTCAGCCTCCCGGCCGTCAGCTAAGCTTACAGTTTTTTTACTGGCCGGCTTGGTGTCCTGCAACAGCTCCTCCTTGCAGCAAAACATCTGCGTTGCTCTAGAATCTATAATCCACGGCACACTCTGTAGCCCTGAGCCAGTTCTCACCAGAGTTGCTTGCTGTGTCCTTGAAGACGGCTGCCGGCCTCTACTCTGCTGGGGACAACTCCTCCACAGGTGCCCGACTTGGTTGCAGATATAATATCTTTTCTTTTTCACTTGTAAAGCTCTCTCCTCCGTCTCTGCCTGCCAGCTGGAAATGACTCCCCCAGGCTTCTGCTTTTACCTCTGGTTGCGGTCAGGCTGCTCTTTGCATTCCAGTTGCCTCTGGTCTTCAGTCAGGAGCTTTCCCATTATGTATGACAAAGTCAGTGTATCTGAATCCTGGCCCTCAAATGCCATTAAAAGCATGTCAAATCTCTCATGAAGAGAGCTGAGGATTAAGTAGACTTTGTCCTCATCAGGCACAGCTTTCCCCCGCTGCTCTAACTCCTGGAAACACACAGACATACCGTCAAGGTGGTCCCTCATCGACTCCCCGGCCAGCATTCGTTTCCTGTATAGCTTCTGAGTTAGAGATATCAGCGAGCCTGCTGATTTCTGGACATACACGGCCTTGAGGGCTTCCCAAGCCTCTTTCGCTTTCTGGTGCCCTCGAACATGCACCAGCTGGTCGTCAGACGCACTCAAGATGATTGTGGCAAGAGCCTTCTGGTCCTGAATGTCCTCTGCCAGCGTGGGATCCTCGGGAGGAGCAGACACACAGTCCCATAGCCCCTCTCACTTCAGGAAATGCTCAAGCCTTAACGACCAGGTATTATAGTTGGGGGTAGTCAGTTTATCCACCAGCACAGTAGCTGCTGCTGTAGCCATCCTGCTCAGCCTCCGAAGTTCAGCCACTGCTGGTCTTCTCCTCCAAGACAGCTTCTGGAGCACCTCAACGTCCTTCTTCACCACCTCTCTCAGAGCTTACCGGCACAGCGGAAGCGTGCTGGGCCCATAACCCTGTTGATGCGCCTGTGCTTAGTGAGGGTGGTCTTTAGTGACGCAAAGAATGAAGGCTTGCACACAGCAGTGATAAAACCACTATATACAATTAATTTACACCTCCACTCTCCAAACCGATAGAATGCTCCGCTGCAACTCCACCATACATATCCCACACACAGTAAAGTGTCTTTGTACCTTTATACACATCATCCAACCAATCAGCTTGCTGCTGAGTCATGCTGACATTGTCCAGGCTGATGCAATCTGGCAACCAGCCACCTTCTGTCACTTAGATGATCTACCTGGCAGTTCTGTTACTTTCACTTCTCCCAGCATGTGCATAGAAACTGCTTGGCTTTGATTATAATGACAGGCAACCCTACTGAACACAGGGCCAGGAGATCTCCCAGAATTACAAACAATCTCTAGACTAAGGAGATTACATTCTGTTGGTTAGAGAATGTGAGTGAAAGCAGAGCAGGCAGGAAGGAAACTGATATGAACCTTTCTATCTAGCTTGCTCTATGATGCTTGTAGTCTTGGAGGACTGAACAAGAGTCGTATCTAGTCGGTTCTTCTAACAGACTTTATGGCATTGTACCCTCCCCTCCCCCAAACCTGCCTCACTAGGCTCTAACTCCCCCTTCCCATCAAAAAAAAAATTCTAGGCATTTCCCAAGCCAGAGTTGAAAATCCAACCTGCATTAAATAGTTGCATCAAACAATAATATTGTTGATATATAAACTAAATACATAACAATAAATAATTGTTGCTTAGTATATGAGAATAATGCCTTTGCTTTCTTTTGTAAGGCAGTCTGTACCTCTGTAAGTAAAATAATTATTTCCTTTTTTGTATGATTTGGAAAAGTTGCCTTTTTCTTGTAACCTTGTTTTTATCTTGAATAACAAATAAACTGTTATATTCGGTGGGGAGGGCAGGAATGGAAATCTAGTCTACTCTTTCACCTCATAACCACCTCATTCTTCTGCATGCATAGGTCAAGCTAGAGGTGGCTTGAAAAAGCAGTTAGACAAACTGTTGGAACATAGATCCATCCAGGGCTTTTTTTTGGTAGCAGGAACTCCTTTGCATATTAGGCCACTCCCCCTGATGTAGCCAGTCCTCCTGGGGCTTACAGTAGGCCCTATACTAGGAGCCCTGTAAGCTCTTGGAGGATTGGCTACATCAGGGGTGTGTGGCCTAATATGCGAATGAGTTCCTGCTACAAAAAAAAGCCCTGGATCCATCAATGGTAATCAGCCATGAGGATTAACTGGGACACACAGGCTCAAAGGAACCAAACCTCTGATTTCCAGTTGCTGGACACTGCAATAGGCCCTGTGCCTGCCCCCTTTGAGTCTTCTAGGACCCTGTTTGACCAGTGTGGGAAATACGCTGATGGACTAGATCACGACTTCCAACCTTTTTGAGTCTGCAGGCTCCTTTGGAATTCTGACACAGGGTGGTAGGTGCAAGCACAAAATGGTTGCTGCAGGAGACACTGCAAACCACAAAATGGCTGCCACACGAGGCAGGACTGGCCACAAAATAACAGGGAGTGAGGTCATGGATAACTCTAATAGTAACTCTTCTACATTTCAAGTAGAAGTTCTGTTAAACATAATGCCTTTGAAAATGGACATATTGTTTTAAAAGTATTTTCTTCACAGCTTATATTCAGCCACACAGTTGTGTTAACAGCTGCTGCCAAAGCAATTTTTTTCGGTATTTTGTATATTTTAGGGGTGTGTCTGTCTGTCTGTCTGCACCTGCAATTCATGTCGACCTCTGGTGACTGACCCCTACTGGGGCTCTAGAGGATATTCAGAGAGGTGGCTGAATAGAGCCTGCCCCTAGCTTCTCAGCTGGGTACTTTAAGGAAGTCTCCCATCCAAGTACTAACCAGATTAGCTTTCAAGAGCTGATGAGATCGGGCTTGCATAATCAGATCAGGGCCTGAAATGAATTTTTGAGACTCTCCACAGTAAATGAGATTTTAAAAAGACCAATCAGAAGCCCTGCTGAGCAAAAGCCCCTCCTGACTCCTCCCACTTTCTAAAAACACTTGGCACACAATGTTCCCTTGTGAGCAAAAATTCTACTTTGTGAGTTACTGGCAGACCTCAGATTCAGTGGGAGCTCACAGGAGCACAGCTCCTGAACCTTTCTGAGAGTTCCACCTCATCCTTCTGAGAGTTCCACCTCCTTGTCCATTGAATAGTTTATGCAGCTGCATAACAATCCCTGGATGAGCTCCACCACCTATTTTTTTCTACAATATGATCCCTGATTACTGGTATTAAAGTTGTGAGCTACTGCATAAATTAGTTTGCTCTGGGGCCATCCTTCCTGAGTAGAGACAAAAATGTGCGAGCAGGAGGCTAAAAATGTGTGCGTTAGCTCACGCTAACTCAGTTTAGAAGGAACACTGCTTGGTGCCAGGTGTCAGGAAAGGTGTTGACAGGCATCATGGTGCCCACAGACACCATGTTGGGGAACACTGACATAGATGTACTTGTAATCTGATTCAGCAAAGGTTCTTCTTAGATTTTTAACTGCAATCATATGAATGGTTTCTTGGGAATAAGCTGCACAGAATAGACTTGATTAGGATTCTGAGTAGACAGGCTTAAGGTGGCATTGCAAGCATTTGCCTATCAGCTCAAGCAACTATTTGTCTTCCAACTTCATGGCTTTTGGGATCTAACCCTATGGACTTTGCATTTAAGGTAAAATTAATATAATTAAGTGTCATCAGGTGATAACCAAGCCTTTTTTTTTGTAGCAGGAACTCCTTTGCATAGGAGTGCAAGGCCTACTGTAAGCTTGAGGAGGATTGGCTACATTAGGGGCTGTGGCTTAATATGCAAAGGAGTTCCTGCTACAAAAAAAGCCCTGTTGATAACCAACTCTTAGGCTGAGAACAGACGGGCATTCTGGGGCTGCTTGGAGATGTCCTGAAGTGGGGAGGTGCAAAAAGAGCCATCACAGAGCCTCCAGACGCTCACCTGCATGCTGCCCCCATCCTGTCCCTGAGGCGGCTGGGCGCCTTTGCATGGGAGGGCGCCCTAGAAGCTGGATTCTCCGCCTCCCCTTTGGGGGCAAGTGCTTATGTGCACAAGCGCTCCAACACTCTGGGCGTTTTCGCACTGACCTTAATCGGCAGCGACGTCCCTCTTCACCGCGCAGGATCTGCGCGGATTTTGCACCAATTGCTGCAGAGCACCCGGAAGAGCCACAAAGTCCCGCGGCTTTTGCAGTGCAAATGGAAACCACCAAAAACCAGTTTCCATTTGCGCCGCAAAAGCCGCGGGACTTTGCGGCTCTTCCGGGTGCTCCGCAGCAATTGGTGCAAAATCCGCGCAGATCCTGTGCGGTGAAGAGGGACGTCACTGCTGATTAAGGTCAGTGCGAAAACGCCCTCTGATTGGTTTAAGTAAAAAAAACAACAACTGGGAACAGCTTGGGGCAACTTGGCATTTCCACACTGCCAAGTCGCCTCACATGATCCCTCCCCCATCCAGATGGCAATTCGGCAACTGACGGCCGGCTCAAATATTTGTGACCACTTTTACAGTGGTAGCTATTTAAGCCGGGTGGAGCAGCCTGAAGGATGGGGTGAGTGCAGGATGGGGACAGCCGGCAGAAGTTGCTGTCTGCAGGGGTTTTTTGGGCTGACTTCAGAGGCATCTCTGAGTCGACCCAAAGTGCTGGTCTGTTATCAGCCATAGTGACCCTTTATGGGGTGTTCAAGACAAGGAATGAGCACAGGTGGTTTGCCATTGCCTTCCTCTGCGTAGCAACCGAGGTCATTCTTCCATCTAACTTCTAATCATAAGAACATAAGAGAAGCCATGTTGTATCAGGCCAATGGCCCATTCAGTCCAACACTCTGTGTCACACAGTGGCAAAAAAACCCAGGTGCTATTAGGAGGTCCATCAGTGGGACCAGGACACTAGAAGCACTAGAATCAGGGACAACCCAGCTTAGCTTCTGAGATCTGATAAGACAGGGGCAAGCTGGGTTATTCCGGTTGCTTAATGCAAATTACTGGATCTTAAATTTAAAGGGGGAGGGGATGAACCACAAGACTTCTTGTTTTCATCTCAATAGCCCCTGATTTTGTTTCTCTTTCTCTTTTGCTTTGAATGTGGTTGGCACCCCCCTGCATGAATAATGCAGTGTAGCAAAATTGATGGCACAGTTCTTTTGTTAAAGCAGTTATGAAATGAGAAAACAAAATCTACAAGGAAAAGTTATGAAAAAACAGCATTTCTTTTACACTAAAAAAGATGAAGTTGCATTGCCATTTACATTTGTCTCTCCTGTGCCATGAATATGAGATCAGATTTCTTTCTCTTTCTCCCTTTTTTATATAAATCTGTTGATAGTTCCATAAGGCAAGTCGTTTTTTAAAATAAGCTCTGTCAGGACTGCTGTAAATATTAAAAAGATTTATGAATTAATTTTCATCTGTAAATGACAAAATACCCTCTGCGGTGTTTGAGAAATCTGCCTAGCAGTTAAAATGTATATAAATGGATATTCCATTTAGAATTCTAGACATTCCTTGTTTTTGTTTTTACCACATAGCTTAACGTGTAACATCCTCCCCCCACTTCGTTAGAACAATAAAGCCATCAAAACCATCATCATAATTGTCCTCACGGCCATATTTCAAAAGAATAAAAATATCCTTTTTCATTATTTGGAAAGAATGCTAGGAACTGAGTTTGGGATCTGTTGCTTTTCTTATGACAAACTGTTATCTTGGCTTGTTATGAGTATGAGACCTTAGAGCGTGGGATTCTTTCGTGTGCGGTGGTCTCCTGTCTAATGAGAGGCAGAGAAGAGAGAAATCAATAGACAACTATACAAGCATCATTAGATTTCTCCTGGACTAGAGCAAATATACACCAAACCTAGCACCTTGTTTCCCTTTTGGGACAGCTAGATGCTTCTAGGACACTCAGACCAATTTCCCACTAACCTTGCCTCACTCTCCCCTTCTCAGAGGAGCTTCTGTCAGATTTTGCACAAGCTGCCCCTAGCCTGCAACTCGCTCCGCCTCTTTTGTGCAGCAAACAAGATCCTCTAAAAACCAGTTTCTGTTTGCCGCACAAAAAAGGCGAAGCTAGTTGCAGCCCCGCGGCAGACAGTGTGAAACGAGACGGCAGCCCCGCAGAGAGGAGGAGAGTGAAAGCGAGGTAAGGATAGTGGGAAATCGATCTCGAACATGGGTTCGTGAAGGAAAACATCCGTTGCTGTTGTTTCTTCCCATCAAATTGGTATTTAGATGGTTTCTTTAAAAATGAAAGAAGTAGAGTGCTGTTCTGAATTCCTTGGAGAAACGATGGGATTAAAATGTAGTAAATAAAAAGGAGGGATCAGATAAAGAGAAGTTAGGAAATATCCCTCTTACAATCAGATGCCAGATTTCTGCCCTTGTGCATCTCAGATGTTTGCGCCATTATGTCTTGGTGTACACAGTGGGAAAGAGCCTCAGTTGCTGTTGATAGTGGTCTGCAGCTGGTCACCGAATCAGACCAGTGGGCCATCTAGTCCAGTTGATGTTATCAACAATGCAATGCCTATTCAATATTATACAAATATGGAAAGTGGAGCACAGTGAGACTCTTTCTTCTTGTGCTGGAAAAGTATAGGAACTGGATTAAAACTCCATAGCAAGAGATGCAAGATATGTCTCTTTCCCTGAGTATAGGGTTTGAACAGGATTAGCCAGATTTGTGGAAGACAGGTCTATCAGTGGCTGTTAGCCATGGAGATCACAATTAGACGCAGCAAGCCTCTGATTACTGGTGCCACAAGGCAACATTAGGGGAAGACCTCAGCCTCTATGTCCTCTTGTAGGACCTCCAAAGGAACCTGCTGAGTACTGTGTGAGACAGGATGCTGGACCAGATGGACCATTGGTCTGATCCAGTAGAACACTTCTTATGTGCTAATGTTCTTATGGTCAGGGGAGTTAAAAGAAGGAGGAGGAAGAGGGGGAGGAGAAGAAGGAGATTGGATTTATACTCCACCCTTCCCTTGGAGTCTCAGAGCGGTTTACAATCTCCTTCCCCTTCCCCATGACAGACAATTCCACACCATCCTCGATATGACAGCCCTTCAAGTACTTGAAGATGGTGATCATATCACCTTTCAGCCACCTCCTCTCCAGGCTAAACATACCCAGCTCCTTCAACCTTTCCTCATAGGATTTGGTTTCCAGACCCCTCACCATCTTTGTCACCCTCCTCTGGACCCGTTCCATGACCCAGTAGGACTCACCAGAGGTCACCATGACTTCTAGGCATGGACACACACACACACATACTGCAAAAAAACCCCCAACACTAAGAAATGGGCTATGATTGTCCCAAGCGCTATTTGTTGGGCATTATTTTTTGACAGATACAGAGGTGTTCTTGTTGGATCACAAGGTGGTCTTGCTGGGGTTTCACAACTGTTGTCTAGGCGAGGGAGTCTTTTACATTCACCTTGCATATCTTGCTATGGAGCTTTAATCCAGTTCCTATAATTTTCCAGCACAACAAGATAAAATCTCACCATGCTCAACTTTCCATATTGGTATGGTATTGAGTAGGAACTGTGTTGTTGCTAACAAGCATACTGTGACAGACAATTTAGGTTCTGCTTCTCCCTCAGAGCAACCAGTGGGAGCTGATAAAATGTTGGTGAGGAGGCCCAGTTAAAGAACTGCTGAATTGAATTCAGAGCTGGTTGAAGGAAGAAATGTCTCAAAATGGCATAAACATGACAGCAGTGTTCTGCAGACTGAAAGTCAACTTTTAAGAAGAAGAGGAGTTGGTTTATATAACCCATTTTTCTCAAAGTGGCTTCCAATCAGCTTCCCTTCTTCTCCCAACAACAGGCACCTTGTGCACTAAGTAGAGCTGAGAGATTTTTGAGAGAACTGTAACTGGCCCAAGGTCACTCAACAAGCTTCATGTGGATTTCCTGCTGGTCTTTTTCTACCAAAAAATGCTCTGGTTGTTACCATCTACATTTTTGTTTGGATCAAGAAGTAAGGTATCTTATTACTTGGAGAACAGGTTATACCTTTGGGCTATGGCAGCTCAGGTCATTAATTTAACCAGCTTGCGCAACGTGAAGAATTGCTTACTGTTTGCCTCCTCTTTGTACTTCCACCACTGGATACATTAAGTGAACCAACCCATCAGCTAGTTTGCATCGCCTGCTTTTTGTACCTGTGCAGTCGTATTTATTTGAGAAATAATCACAAAAATTGATTTCAAGATAGGTAGTTCATGGGCAGACTTGGAAGGCACACATACATACACAGTGTGTGTGTATATATAAAATTTTTGCCACTGTGTGACACAGAGTGTTGGACTGGATGGGCCGTTGGCCTGATCCAACATGGCTTCTCTTATGTTCTTATAGATAAAAATATGGAGCACAGGTCCATCAGTGGCTATTAGCCACAGTGTGTGTGTATATATAAAATTTTTGCCACTGTGTGACACAGAGTGTTGGACTGGATGGGCCGTTGGCCTGATCCAACATGGCTTCTCTTATGTTCTTATACTAAGTAGCAAGTCTCAACTAAAAAAACCCATAAACTTTCCCCTTTCATTTAACCAAATGCTCGCTTAATAAACTTTTCCCTTTCATTTAACCAAATACTCGCTTAATGTGTACGATTCTGTGTACAATTCTGGTCACTGCACCTCAAAAAGGATATTATAGCATTGGAAAAAGTGCAGAAAAGGGCAACTAGAATGATTAAAGGTTTGGAACACTTTCCCTATGAAGAAAGGTTAAAACGCTTGGGGTTCTTTAACTTGGAGAAACATCGACTGCGGGGTGACATGATAGAGGTTTACAAGATTATGCATGGAGAAAGTAGAGAAAGGAGTACTTTTCTCCCTTTCTCAAAGTACAAGAACTCGTGGGCATTCAATGAAATTGCTGAGCAGTCAGATTAAAACGGATAAAAGGAAGTACTTCTTCACCCAAAGGGCGATTAACATGTGGAATTCACTGCCATAGGAGGTGGTCGCGGCCACAAGCATAGCCAGCTTTAAGAGGGGATTGGATAAAAATATGGAGCAGAGGTCCATCAGTGGCTATTAGCCACAGTGTGTGTGTGTGTGTGTGTATATATATATATATATATATATATATATATATATAAGTGTGTGTGTGCGTATGTGTATACTCACACATATATTGGCCACTGTGTGACACAGAGTGTTGGACTGGATGGGCCATTGGCCTGATCCAACATGGCTTCTCTTATGTTCTTAATAATTGGTGTTGGCAGCTGAGACGAGCAATGAAAGGGTAGCAGTGGAGGCAAGAAAGCACTGTAATCGCTCAAAGGGGCGCATCCATTCCACATCCCTCCAGACGTATCTAAATAGTACACCAAATGTCTGGCTCCCTGCTCCTGACCAGTGAGTAGGACAGAAGCCAAACCAATATGTGTTCAAGCAAAACTAATGGAAAGTAGTCTAACTTAATTTTGTTTCCTGCTTTTATAAAATATTCCTCTTGTTTGTCATATTATGACAAAGACTCAGTAACACAACTTTGTAGGAAGGAATGGAAGACAGACATTGAGCCTCACACACCTACCACTGTGTACTTTTCTTAGTGATATGTAAATAGCATATAGCCCCCTTTTTTTCCAATTAAAATAAAAGGCACTGGCCCATGGTACCCTGTGTGTTATTTTAGAAATGTAACCAAAGAGCTGAAGGAAATTATAGGTAAAGATAGAGCTTTGTGGGTGTTAGTGATAGGAACATGAGCACAGCAAATTGGTAGTTGTTGAGATAAGTAATACTTCTATTGAAAGTGGTTTTTGGAATGATTAGCAGTCCCCTGGTGTGAACTGTGTTGTTTTATGGGCATCAGTCTCAAGCTGAGATTTTTTTCCTGCTGTCGTCTTTATCAAAATAAGGAGAAACAAAAGTGTTTGTCTTCAAACTATGCTACACCCCCCTGTTTAAAAAGAGTTTTTGACCTTGCTATGGCTATACTGTTGGGGCTATCCTACCCAAAAGCTACAAGATAGTGCATTTCAGGACTTTACCAGTGACCTTCAGATGATGAAGAAGAAGATATTGGATTTATATCCTGCCCTATACTCTGAATCTCAGAGTCTCAGAGCAGTCACAATCTCGTCTACCTTCCCCTCCACGCACAACATATACCCTGTGAGGTATGTGGGGCTGAGAGATCTCTTACAGCAGCGGCCCTTTCAAGGACAACTCCTACAAGAGCTATGGCTGATCCAAAGCCATTCCAGCAAATTGGGAATCAAACTGGGTTCTCTCAGATAAGAGTCCACACATTTAACCACTGCACCAAACCGGCTCACTTTTTCCTCAGATTGTGAGAAAAGCACATCCTTGCTTTAAGTTCCCTCTTGCCTCCCAGGTGTGGACTTTCGGGAAGATTATTTTCTCCAGTCTCTAAGAGCTCATAAGGAATCTGTTTATTCATCTATAAAGAGGTCAAGGTAGTCCACTGTGCAAGCACCGGATCATTAATGACCCATGGAGTGACGTCACATCACGACGTTTTCTTTGCAGTCTTTTACGGGGTGGTTTGCCATTGCCTTCCCCAGTCACCTACACTTTTCCCCCAGCAAGCTGGGTACTCATGTTACCGACCTCGGAAGGATGGAAGTCTGAGTCAACCTGGAGCCAGCTACCTGAACCCAGCTTCTGCCAGGATCGAACTCACGTCATGAGCAGAGTTTGGACTGCAGTACTGCAGCTTCACCACTCTATGCCACGGGGTCCTTTATTCATATACAATGTATATATAATGCATGCCCTGTTTTTTCTGGCCAATGGGGATGTAAAGCAATTTATATGCTACTAACCTCCTCCATTTTATCCTCCTAACAGCCCTGTGAGGTAGGTCAGGCTGAAAGAGAGACGTATCCAAGGTCACCCAGCAAGCTACTGTGGCAGAGTGAACCAGAGTCGCCTAGATCAGCTGTCCCCAACCTTATTGGCACTGGGGACCGGTTTTGTGAAAGACAATTTTTCCATGGACTGGGGGTGGGGGTGGGGGGTGGCAATGGTATCAGGATGATACAGTTGTGCACTTTATTTTGGTGTGGTGATTAAGTGTGCAGACTCTTATCTGGGAGAACTGGGGTTGATTCCCCACTTCTCCACTTGCAGCTGCTGGAATGGCCTTGGGTCAGCCATAGCTCTCACAGAAAGGTCAGCTGCTGTGGGAACTCTCTCAGCCCCATCCACCTCACAGGGTGTCTGTTGTTGGGGAGGAAGATAAAGGAGATTGTGAGCCACTCTGAGATTCAAAGTGGAGGGCTGGATATAAATCCAGTGTCATCATTATTTTTACTACATTGTAATATATAATGTAATAATTATACAACTCACAGACGGGTTGCTAACAGGCCATGGACTGGGACAGGTCCACAGAGCAGGGGTTGGGGACCCCTGGCCTAGATCCTAGGCTGACACTCTTAACTACTATTCCAAGTGTATTCTTAAGTACATCTTTGTATTTTTTTCCCCCTTGCAAAGTACATGGAAGGCAGACCATCCCTTTAGGGATATATAAATATGTCAATTTTCAGTTTGATTAGGTTTCATGCATAGCTGGGAAGGCCATTTCCATCCTGTCTATTTTCCTTGGCAGGCTTCCTGATTTCATTTATTTCTCCAAAGACATTTTTTTTTTTACCTGCAACAAAATTTAATGGTGATATTAAGAGAAGCTGATGAACTTCACTTTATAGCTCGAAAACAGAGTGTTGCTCTGCAGGTGAAACTCGAAGGCATTAGAAGCCGAGCAGATGAGCTCTCTTGTTCGGAATTTTTAGTGATCTGTTCTAATCTCTCAGAGATTGAAGGTTGTCTTTCTAGCCAGAAACCTGATTGCTTTACCTGCCTCCAGCCTTTCCAATGTATGAAGGGGGCAAATACTGTCCGCAATGTGACAAAGTTCTGTGTGTGCATACTGATTTAGGATTAATTTTTCGTAATGGGACTTACTTCCAAATGAACATGGCCAGAAACAGCTAGTAGGAATGGGTGTTGGAACAGCAGGAGCAAAATGGGGAATGGGGGAGAGGCTGGCATCATGCCAGCACAAGTCCGGAAGTGATGTCACCACTTTGGCAAGGTACTCTAGGATTCACCCCAAACTCTGTGGCCTTAGCACAGTGTTTTGGGGTGAATTCTAGAGTGTCACATAGATACAGTGACATCACTTCTAGTTTTTTTTCAGGAAAAGCTGCCCATCATTTGGTGCAACTCCGCACCTCCCCCCACATTTCCCAGGGATTGCTACTGCTGGGATGGAAGGAAGTTCTAGGAAGGAAGGGAGTTCTAAGAATGTTGCAGATTCCTCAGTGCAGGAAGAGAAGGAGTTGCTTACTGTCTTGGCCTGCAGATTGCCAGTTTATCCTCATTTCAGCAGCAGCGCTTCAGCTCCACCACCTTCTGAGAGATGCTATAAAGACTGGCCACCTGGAACTACAAAGGGAGAGGTTTGCTGTCTGGATCCACAGATTGTCAACTTTTCTACTTTTTTGTCTCTGTGATCTCAACTTTTGTGTTTCACTGTCAAATTTTTGTCTGAGTTGTTGGGTGGTTTCTCCCCCCCCCCCCCCCATGGTATAGTATTCTTAACCATTTTTGAATTTTGTAATAATTGTGGTGTGAGAAACATATTTTTTATGGATTAGGATTTTGAATGATCGTTATAGGGGTTTCATTTGTCTGCTTTTGTTTGACAGTCCCCACCTCTCTCACCAAAGCACCTCTATTCCCATAAATGTTCAAATGAGCAGAGGCGCAATGTTCCCTTGTAAGCTGAGTTAGTGTGAGCTAGCTCATAGATTTTCAGCCTCCAGCTCACACATTTTTGTCTTAGCTCAGGAAGGATGACCCCAGAGCACACTAATTGATGCAGTAGCTCACAACTTTAATGCCAGTAGCTCACAAAGTAGAATTTTTTCTCACAAGATTCTTCAGCTTATAGGGAACATCGGCAGCAGGAGAAAATGGAGGGGGCGGAGGGGTAAGGATGTCACTAACACATCAATGTCACTTCTGGCTAAACCCAGAAATGATGTTGTGGATGCTCTGATTTCACTGATTCTTTCATAAAACCAGAGAGTTTGGCAGAATCGTAGACTATTTGTGAGATCACTTCAGGGTTTAGCCAGAAGTGATTCTGAAGCCCTCTTTTCATGCCTTGCCCTTCAAAATCTCACGGGAGTTCCAGATATATCTAAATATAAATAAATATCCCATTTTCTAGCTTGCCTCTCATTTTTTCCCCAGTCTCTTTGCTATCTGCTCTGACATCTCAATATGAACCCGAGTATATTAGAGGTAGAAGACAAAGCAAGAACAGGGGGATTCTGGGTAGAGAGCTATCTGAGCCCTCAGATTATTTAAATTTGAAGCCTGACTATCTGTATTGATCAGGGCTTTTTTTGTAGGAGGAATTCCTTTGCATATTAGGCCACACACCCCTGAGGATTGGCTACATCAGGAGTTGTGACCTAATATGCAAAGGAGTTCCTGGTGTGAAAGACCTGGACCTGAGGCCTTGCAGAGTTGGCTGCCCATCAGGCAATGCTGATGAGCCAGTGGCCTAACTCAGTATAAGGCAGCTGCTTGAGTTCACGGGCATTCAGAAAAGGGCCCCACTGAATTCAAGGAGCTGACTGACTTCTGAATAAATGTGCAAAATGCTTTTTTAAAACCATATCACCTCTCTAATTTGACTTGGATAAAAATACAACTATGTGGGTCTGATCACTATGCTGTTACTGCGTTCATTGCCGTGCACCATCTGGGATATTGGTATTTAAAAATCAACCTCTTTGTTGCAGATTTAATAGCGGGATTGTTTTATGAAGGTGGAAAGTGGCATTCACACCCATGCAAGGAGAGAGAGAGAGAGAGAGAGAGAGACTTTAACTCTTTCCGGTCCTGCTATTTTCTCTCCAGAAAAGCCACTTATGAGCTGAATTGACCTTTGCTGAAGAAACCACCATGGAATCATTGAGGCAGATACCTGAGGTGGCAAATGACAGAGTGAAGTCTTTTAAAATGTTCTGTTCCTTGGCTCCATCATCAACCAGTAGGGAGATCGCAACTAAGAAATCAGAAGGAGACTGAGATTGGGAAGGGCAGCCACGAGGAGCTAGAACAAGATCCTTAAGTGTAAAGATGCAGGGCGGGCCATAGACTGTTTGGCACCCTAGGCAAGGCTCAATCCTGGTGCCCCCTTCCCACTGATAACATCACCTAGTCACATGGGGAGTGCCCAATTCGGCACCCTCAGAAGGCCGGCACCCTAGTTAATTGCCTAGTCTGCCTAGTGGCAGGGTTGGCCCTGTAAGGATGTGTCGCTGATGTCCAAGATCAAATTGATGCATTTTCCATTACTATATGTGGAAGTGAAAGTTGGACACCGAATAAAGCTCAGGAAGAAAGTCGATTTAGTTGAAATGTGATATTGGAGGAGAGTTTTATGGATACTGTGGACCTCCAAAAAGACATCTAAGTGGGCTCTAGGTCAAATCAAGCCTGAACTCTCCCTAGAAGCTAAAATGACTCAACTGAGGCTATCGTACTTTGGTCACATTATGAGAAGACAAGTGGAAAAGACTATCATGCCAGGAAAAGTTGAAGGCAGCTCTCAAGGAGGAAGACCCAACATGAGACAGATTGATCCAGTCAAGCAAGTCACAACCCTCAGTTTGCAAGACCTGAGCAAGGATGTTAATGACAGGACATTCTGGAGATCATTCATTCATAGAGTCACCATAAGCCAGGAGTGACTTGCTGGCACTTAACACCAGGGGTGGAATTCTAGCAGGAGCTCCTTTGCATATTAGGCCACACCCCCATGATGTAGCCAATCCTCCAAGAGCTTACAAAAAAGAGCCTTGTAAGCTCTCGGAGGATTGGCTACATCAGGGGTGTGTGGCCTAATATGCAAAGAAGCTCCTGCTAGAATTCCACGTCTGCTTAATACACATGTAGGTCTTTTAATAGGAACTAATAGCTCATGAGGAAACAGAAATGTCCATGGGATATCATCGTTGTCTAGGCTTAGCCAAAATAAAGCAAAGTTGCCAGGCTGTGTGGGGGGAATGGGATTGTTCTCAAAAGTTGTTTACCGATCCCTCACACACATGAAAATCTCTCTGTGTATCATTTACCTGAGCCTGACTTATGAAGCTTCATGGTTCCGGCCTCCATTCAGCATTCTGAGAAAAATTTCAACTGGACATAAGAAACCACCTCAACAGCAGGAAAGACAGCACCGCAGCTGAGCATGAGGTATTAATCTGGATAAGCATTTAAGAACTTATCCATCATATTGTCTATCAAAATGTCTGTTTTTCCTATTACCTCTTCACAAACAACATATCTGTCCATCATTGTCAAACTTTTCCAGTGAGATTATCCATCATTTTGAGAAAAAGCCAAATAGCTCATTTTTAACAGCTGCCTGCATTAGTGAACCAACAAAGAGAGTCTTCTTTTTAAAAAGAGGGGAAGGAGGATATGAATGTCCTCTTAAGCATTTTTTTCTATTTTATGTTCAAATCTACATTCATGTTTTGAGTAACAAATGCTGCTTAAGACATTAACATTTAAGGAGGAGAGAAGCACCAAACTTCAGAGCTGATGCACTTGGTTAACATTACCAAGTAATGATAACATTAGCATTAGTTTAAAACACTCAGAGAGATTTGCAAATTTTTTGACAAATAATTTTTATTTGGATATGGTTGACCTTTACCTTGGTTTTAAGGGGTTATTAATTTCTGGTTATTGCATTTATCTGTTTGGGAATGATTTTATTAATTTGACTGGAAACCATCTTGGGAGTCTGTGTGCTGGAAGTTGCAGGGTTCAGATAGTTTAAGACCAGAAGGAGAGGCCCTACTGACTATCCCACCTATCATAGAAGCTCACATGGTGGTAGGGCTTCCAAGCTGGAACAATCCAGGAGGGCAGTAGTAGCCTTGGGTGCAATTGCGGGGCAGTGAATAAAAATAAAGGAGCAGTGGAAGCATAAAGGAAGAACAGAAGAGACGAGAAGAGAAGAGTGGGAGGTGTCAAAATATCACATTTTTGGGAGGGGTCCAGAATTTCTAATTTAGAGAAAAATTCCAATTAACAAAAATAGAGGGTTCCTTTTTGTCAACTACTTACTGTGAATTCACCCAATTAGACTAGAAATGAGGACCAGAACTCCTTCCAATTAAAACATAAGAAGGATGCAGTTTATTTACAAGACATAATTAAAAAAAAACAGACGTGTACAGTCAAGAAACACAAAAACAAAAACCTTACTAGTCTATCTTTGCCAATTCTTGCTACAGCTAGCAGCTTCTCAAGGTTGCTTGCAGTTTCTCTCTTAGCAATACTGTTCAAGTCAGGACAGTGGAAGCACTGATGCAATTGCACAAACTTCTCTGAAGAATTCCAACCTGTAGCTTTCTCCTCACAAGGTTTTCTGCAGAGCGTCAAGCTTCTTACAGTTTTCTGGTTACCAGGTGGTTGCTTCTGTTTATTTCAGCCAACTGGAATGCCCCAGACACAGAGTGTCTTCTGTAGAACCAGTGCATGGGAGTAGATGGGGGAGGCGACCACCTAGGGTGCCACCCTGCCAGGGGGTAACACTGGGCACATCCTTACTCCCCCTTCCCACATGGCACGACTGTGCCAGCCAGCAGGTAAGCCAAGAGCCCCGGATGGTGCTGCTTCGCCACTGCTTTTCTTTGCAGGGCAAACATTGCCTGCACTTGTCAGAGGCTTCCAAGGAAGCCCCATTTTATGGCTACCTGATGCTTTTGGGTTGAAAGAGGTTCGGTAATGGCACCTTACCATCGTGCTAGTTGGAGCTGAAGATTTCCAGGGGGGCGCTGAGTATTTTCTTTTTTTCTGAAAAGGGGCATTAGGCCAAATACGTTTGGGAACCTCTGTCCTAGAGCATCCCTGGTGTGGCATGCCCTGTGCAATGATGTCACTTTCAGGTGATGTTATCATGGCACACGTGTGCTTCACATGAGAGAAAGAAGTTCCCTGCTGCACCCAAGGTAGGATTTCGCAACCCTATCTGGTGGGCCCATAAGAGAGGGCCTTTTCATTGGAAACCCCACGATTACAGAACAACCTCCACAAGGAGGTGTGCCTGGCCCACTCCCTTTCAGTCTTCAGGAGGCAGTTGAAGACACTTTTATTTAGGACTGTATTTGATTAATGGAGTTTTTTATTTATTGCAGTCCAAACTGAGAGCTTAAAATTGTGGTCTTTTATATATATTTTATAGACCTTTTATATTGCAAGCTTCCTTGAGATCTGCAAGGAAGAAAGAGGGCTAACAAATGTTTTGAATGAATGAATGAATGAATGAATGAATGAATGAATGAATGAATGAATGAATTGATAGCTGATGGGGCTCAAGACAGCTGGGAAATCCTACATTCTGAACTGTATAGTATCTTGCTGTAAGTAGCACTGAGGGAAAGACATTGTGTTTAGGTTCAGAGGCTCTCTTTATTATTCCTTGATGTATCCCAGAGCTGGGGAAAAGTTTTAGTGCTGTCCCCCACTAAGTTCTAAGACAATGCCCTGGGCACCATTAGAGAATTGCATCAAGAGCATTTATCTGAACTCAAGCATGAAGACTTATTAAGTTTGCCCATCAGAAAAAAAAAATGAAGGAGCAGCAAAAGTTCTTTAAATAGCTGTTATTTTAACTCCTGGTGTTGCGTAGTTACTGTGTTCAGAACACTACGTCTAATAATTATCATTATAGACAATTGACCATCAGTGTAGAAGAGTTCCTGTTGGTCCATTCACTGCTGGAGTCTGAAGCGATCACAAGTTTAACCTTCACATGGACATCAGCAGAGTGAAGCCATGCTAGGAAAGAGCACGGCACTGCTATACAAAACCACTAGCCATTCCAAAGTTAAAGAGGGATGTGCACTAGCACCAAAGAGAGCACTAGAGAGCCAGTATGGTGTAGTGGTTAAGTGTGTGGACTCTTATCTGGGAAAACTGGGTTTGATTCCCCACTCCTCCACTTGCACCTGCTGGCATGGCCTTGGGTCAGCCATAGCTCTGGCAGAGGTTGTCCTTGAAAGGGCAGCTGCTGTGAGAGTCCTCTCAGCCCCACCCACCGCACAGGGTGTCTGTTGTGGGGGAAGAAGATAAAGGAGATTGTAAGTTGCTCTGTGACTCTGAGACTCGGAGTGGAGGGCGGGATATAAATCCAATATCATCATCATCATCATCATCATCATCATCATCATCAAAATCCAGATTCAGAATTTGGATGCCGAAGTCAAGAAAATTTGGCATTTCCAAATTTCCAGAACTCTGTTTAAGTCATTAGAAACAGCCATTTTCAGAATATTATTCTGAATATTCAAAACTGTTAAATTCACAGGGTGTTTGTTGTGGGGGAGGAAGGCAAAGAAGATTGTAAGCCACTCTGAGATTTGGAGTGAAGGGTGAGGTACAAATCCAATATCTTCTTCTTCTTCTTCCTGCATGCACATTGGCTTGTGCGCATGATTGGGGCTTTCACTTTTTGTCGCTATTCATGATTATATACAGAGTCTACTCATGCAGTATGCATGTGCATATTTATTTATTTATTTAATTTATATCCCACCCTCCCCGCCAAGGCAGGCTCAGGGCGGCTAACAACACGAGGGTCAGCAACAGCATGCCCAGCCATTTAACAGTAAATACAAACAGCATTAAATATAAAAACGTTAAAACATTTAAAACATCTGGTGCTAATTCGATGTATCCAGACAACAAGATATTAGTGGTGGTAATCAGACTGGTCGATTTTTTAAACTTCTGGAGGTCCCAGACAAGCCACTGGTGGTGTTGCTGGGCCCAGTCCATCGCTGTAGATGTCATTATGAAAAAGCGTGGTGGAAGAGTGCCGTTTTGCAGGTCCTGCAGAACTGTGTGAGCTCTATGTTCCTGTGGGCTAATGCATGCACATGGGTGGGGGGGGGGGCAGGACCTGCCGCAGGACTTCAGCTCCCATCCACAAAGAACATCTCTAAACTGGAATGGCCCCAATGGAATGAATGGTGACAATTCTGTACGCAGCCCACTATCTCATTAGTCTTCATCACAGCTATCAACCAAGCTGATCAGGCATATCTCTACAGATATCGGCAAGCTGATCAAGCTTGACGACAGCGATGATCAATACCAAGCAGGCTTGTGGACAGTCCCTTCAGTTCAAGGCTGGGGGGGGGGGGGAGTCTTTCTGTAACTGGAATCTTGTAGGGAAAGAAACAACTGGTAAAGTGAGGTTTGTATACCGTCTAACTTTTTCAAACAGGCTAACCCAGAAGCTGACTCTACATTTTCCACTTTTGCAAAACTCAGTATAAAACCAGAATCTAGGATGGTGGCCCTGGGGAAATAAAAGCTTCTTCCTCATTACTTGCTGGAATTCAGGGCGTACAATTTAGTTAGAGCAAGCTTACTGTCACTGATGAATAGAAAGTACCATTTATTTATGGGAATGTCAACATCAGGCGCTCATATTTAATATTTTTCCATTATTCATTGGGACGAGTTTGCACGATCCCCAGTTGGCATCCTAGCTTATAATGTAGTTACAGGCCGGCTAGGAGGGATGCAGGCATCGGATTCAGCAGGAGCTCACAGAAGCTGAATAACAATCCCTGGATGAGCTCCACCACCTATTTTTCTACAAATGACCCCTGGAGAGATGTAAAGAGGACTTTGGTTCAACCTGATAAAGCTGGAGCCTATATCTTTGTGGGGAGAAAAGCAGCACAATATAGTTAAGCCAGGTTGGCACTTGGAAGGGAGACCACCAAGGAAGACTGTGCAGAAGAAGGCAATGGGCAAACCACCTCTGCTTAATTGCTTCCCTTGAAAGCACCTTGCTGGGGTCACTGTGGCACCTGCCAGTGCTTATTTTGGAGGTCACCAAGATTTTTAGAAAGTGGGTTTGATCATTTTAAGACATGGGTTGTTATTAGATTTCCTCCTTAAAATGAAAGTGTTTTCCTCTGGAGGATAAGCAGAACCAGTAAGCAAGTGAGCTTTCCTTAGTTTATGTGTGGTTCCATTCCCCTTTCAGGATTTCCATCTTTCCAGGATGTATGAAGGAGGAGATATTCATAAGAACACAAGAGGAGCCCTGCCAGATCAAGTAAATATTCCATCTAGTCCAGGATCCTTTCTCACACTGTGGCCATCCAGTTCCTCTAGATCAGAAGTTTCCAAACTTATTTGGCCTAACGTCCCCTTTTCAGAAAAAAGGTTACGCAGTGCCCCCCTGGAAATCTATCTTCAAGAAGTGGACTAAAAAATGCAGTGACATATTTGCACACAGATTAAACAAAGCTGTTGTAAAGAAGACACTTTGAAGCTTGAAATTCTAAAATTATTCTATAAAATCAACCATAGTAACATTCCCATACACAGAGAATTTTTGAAATTTCTTTATACTTATTATCCACCCTCCCCTTGTCAGCTCCAACTAATGCAATGGGAAGATGTCACCGCCCAGCTGCTTTCAACCTGAAACCAACAGGTAGCGGTAAAATGGGGCGCTCTGACAAGTGCAGGCAATGTTTGCCCTGCAAAGAAAAGTGGTAGCACCGCCTGGGGCTCTTGGCTTGCCTGCTGGCTGGCGCAATCATGCCACAAGGGAAAGGGGAATAAGGGGGTGCCCAGCAGCACCCCCTGGCAGGGTGTCACCCTAGGCAGTCGCTTACCCACCTACTCCCATGCGCTGGCCCTGCAGAAGCAGGGTTGCCACTTTCTGGAAAGTCAGGGGAATGGAAATTGGTCAGGGAAAGTTAGGGAAATTATGATTAAAATATATTTAAGCAGTGGATTTTTGACCTGCTGCTGCAAGAGCATGATCTGTTCTTGTGGTAACTGGAATAGAGAAGTAGTAAAATACAAGTAAAACTTAATGATGCCCTTTCTCAGCTCCACCTTTTTCTCAGCTCCACCCCAAGCAACCAGTCAAATGTGTTTGTTGAGCTCTGTCCCTGCATGATTTCCAGGTTCTGCCTGTAGCATTGGCAAAGCAAGGATAGTTTAAATGTTTAGCAATATACATCTGTTTTCATTCCTACCTGCTAGTACTGCATTTAAGGTAAAGGTAGTTCCCTGTGCAAGCACCAGTCATTTTCACCTCTGGGATGATGTTGCTTTCACAGCGTTTTCACAGCAGACCTTTTACAGGGTGGTTTGCCATTGCCTTCCCCAGTCATCTACACTTCCCCCACAGCAAGCTGGGTATTCATTTTACCTAAGTTGGAAGGATGGAAGGCTGAGTCAACCTGGAGCTGGCTAACTGAACCAGCTTCCACTGAGATTGAATTCAGGTCATAAGCAGAGGGCTCCTACTGTAGTACTGCAGCTTTACCACTCTGCGCCATGAGGCATTTAATTTACATATAAAAATAAGCAAGTTTTTGGGTCATGCTTGTGTATGGAATGGACGTTTTATCTCCTGCTAAACCCAGCACAGAGTTGCAAATGAGTTTTGCCGCTGTTGAATTTCACAGACAACTAGCACTTTCTACTCTGCACCATGCAAAGTAAATTTTATGAATGTGATTGTTCCTGCTGGAGTTTACAGAGTACCAGCTCTTGCACCCTCTTTCCTGACTTCTCCCATGCATAAAGGTTGCAAATGAGGGTTGTCTGCTTCTCTAGATTGCAGAAACTCCACCTCCTTTCTTGCTGATCTGCTCATTACACTTTCTGAAACCAGAAAGTGAAAGTGAAACTTTCCCAGCTTTGGAAAGTTTCTACTTGTTAGCATTCAGAATTTACTTGAGTTGAAGTTCGCATCTTGGTGTAATTTTTGGTGCAATTGCAAAACAGATGTTGCAAGAAGCTGATATTAAAACTTTGACAAATATTTTTGCAGTTGAGACTTGTGTAGTTGTAGAATAGAACATTTCATTAAGCCTTGCATTAATGCAACACAACCTATTCATTTTTAAACTTGTGGTTATATTTGAATGGTGGTCAGGGAAATTGACAAATGTTGGTCAGGGAAATGAAAAATAAAATTTAGTGGCAACCCAGAGAAGACACTCTGACTTTCCCACTCATCTTTCACTGCTCCCAAGCTCCTCTTCTCAGCAGGGCTTCCCTGTGATTTCACACTATCTGCCCTGGGGCAGCAGCTAGCTTTGTTTTTTTTCACACTGCAAACAGAAACCTCTAAAACCCAGTTTGTGGCATGAAAAAGTGAATGCTAGCTGCAGCCCTGGGGGAAATAGTGTGAAATCGGAGGGAAACACCGCTGAGAAGAGAAGTTTGAGAGCCGCATGAGATGAGTGGGAAATTGGTCTTTGTGTCTGGGGCATTGTGGTTGGCTGACATCAACAGAAGCAACCGCCTGGTAACCAGAGGACTGTAAGAAGCTTGACGCTCTGCAGAAAACCTTATGAGGAGCAAGCTACAAGGTTGAAACTCTTCAGAGAAGTTTGTGTAATTGCCTCAGTGCTTCCACTGTCCTGACCTGAACTGTATTGCCGAGAGAGAAACTGCAAGCAATCTTGAGAAGCTGCTAGCTATAGCAAGTATTGGCTAGGATAGACTAGTAAGATTTTTTGTTTCTGTCTTTCTTGTTTGTCTGTCTTGTAAATAAACTGCATCCTTCTTATATTTTAATTGGAGGGAGTTCTGGTCCTCATTACTAGTCTAATTGGGTGAAATCGCACTAAGTAGCAGACAAAAAGGAACCCTCTATTTTTGCTAATTGGAATTTTTCTCTAAATTAGAAATTCTGGACCCCTCCCAGAAACGTGATGTTTTGACACCTCCCACCCTCTTCTCTTCTCTTCTCTTCTCTTCTCTTCTCTTCTCTTCTCTTCTCTTCTCTTCTCTTCTCTTCTCTTCTCTTCTCCCTTTATGCTTCCACCGCCCCCTTATTTTTATTCACCGCCCCCCAATTGCACCCAAGGCTACTACTGCCCCCCTGGATCATTCCAGCAATATCGCCCACTTTGAGAAACACTGCTCTAGATAACCAGCAACAGGCTTACAGGCCGAGGTCTTCCCCTGATAAGAAACTAAGAAGAGCCCTGGTAGATCAGATGGGAAGTCCATTTAGTCCAGTATCGCGTCTCACACAGTTGCCAATCAGTTCCTCAGGACAGACAACAACAGGCTTAGAGGCCGAGGCCTTCCTCTGATGTGGCTTCCTGGTTCTGGGATTTAGACAATAACTGCCTCTGAATGTGGAGGTTCCCCTTGGTCACCATGGCTAGTAGCCATTGATAGACTTCTCCCCCATGAATCTATCTAATCCTTTTTTAGAGCTGTTTATTCCTGTGACCGTCGCTACATCACCTGACAGTGAATTCCACATTTTAATCACTCACTGTGTAAAGTACTATTTCTTTTTGTTCATCCTGAACCTGATGCCCATCAGCTTCATTCCATTTGGGTCTGTCTCCTGTGGCAGCCATTTTGGAGTGGTGTTCCCCATCCCCTCTCAAAATTCCAAGGAAGTCCACAGGCTCAAAAAAGTTGGGGACCCCTGGCCCAGATCATCATTCTGAAGTGCCATCATATCCTCCCAGAACTCCACCATCCCCAGGTACTGCTCCCAATCCTCCCTGCATTTGCTAAGGCCTTGTTGGGATCCCTAAGTCTGAGTGGAGTATCACTGTGGTCTGCTCCACTCCTCCAAATCATGCATGTTTGGTCTAGTGAAGCCAAAAGGACATGGCAGGGGACAAACTGGGAATCTACAGTGGGAGGGGAGATCAACAAAAATCATCATCCTCTCTTCCACATAGAGAAAAACCATTCCACCAGAAGAGCTGCTGCACTGATAGAGTAGCACTATAGGATCCAAGTTATAGTGTCCTTCATAAAGAATAACAGGACTGCGCTTGTTAACGTACCATATTCCCATACCAAGGGTCTCTTCAAGAGCCCCCATTCCTTCAGTGTTCATGTCTGAAGGCTTTTCATTGCCTGGCTAATCTTTGTATAATATTTGCTCCACAATCATCTCCTCCTCCTCTGATTTTAATGGCCAAAGACATGATTTTCCTTTTTCTTTTTGGTAAAAGTAGTCTCCCTCACCTGGATAGCACAATCTCATCACATCTCAGAAGCTAAGTAGTGTTGGCCCTGGTCAGTATTTGGATGGAAGAGCACCAAGGAGTACCAGGGTTGCTAAATACTACTTTACAATTACACAGAGAGTGATTGAGATGTGGAATTCACTGCCAGAGGATGTAGTCATGGCCACAGGAATAAAACAGCTTGAAAAAGGAATTAGATAAATTCATGGAGGATAATTATATGCAGAGCTTTTTTTGTAGCAGGAATTGCTTTGCATATGAGGCCACACACCCCTGATGAAGCCAATCTCCTGGAGCTTCCAGTAGGCCTTATACTGAGAGCCCTGTAAGGTTTTGGAGGATTGGCTACATCAGGGGTGTGTCGCCTAATATGTGCAGGAGTTCCTGCTACAAAAAAAGCCCTGATTATATCAATGGCTACAAGCCATGGTGGCTGAGGGGAACCTTCACATTCAGAGGCACTAAGCCTCTGAATCCCAGAGCCAGGAGGCAAGAGCAGGGGAAGGTCTCAGTCTCTCTGCCCTGTTGCTGGCCCTCCAGAGGAACTGGTTGGCCACTGTGTGAGACAGGATGCTGGTCTAGATGGACCATTGGTCTGATCCAGCAGGGCTCTTCTGATGTTCTTATGCAGACAATAGCAAACCATCTTTGTTCATCTCTTGTTCATAAACTCTATGGGGTAATCATAACTAGGCTGTAACATGACAGCAAAGACGAAGATACTAGAACAAATCATAATTTAATATTTATTTGTCTAGAAAAGGTATATGCTGCCTCTTCAGAGATACACTTGAGGCCCCTTAGAGTGCTTAATAAGGCCATTCAAATTCAAAGCAATCAACCCAAATGAAAATAACCAAGTCAGCGAAATAACTGCCACTGTTCAGCAGCCCTAAAAACCATCAGCTTGTCAACAATAGGAACTACATAAAAACAAGCCTAAAACAAGGGCCATGAGATCTACACAAGATTTAATGACTAGAAAAACTGAGGAGAAAGATAATCTCTATTTCAGGGAAGGGAAACTTAGAAATGGAATTTAATAAATAAAATCCCTGAAAAATGAAAATTTATGTTGTTGTTGTGTTTGTCATTGTTGTCATTGTCATCCTCATCACCATCATCATCATCATTATCATCTACTGAATTTGCTTAATTGCCCTATCCCAGCCCAAACCAGGCTCTGGGCAATGTACATTAAATAAAAGTAATACATAGATCAAAAATAATACAATACAAATGTATAAGTACTGTCAAACTGCAACCAACATACAATGATCTTATCAGAGGACTTTCAAGGCAAGGGAGAAGCAGAGGTGGATGGCCATTGCCTTTTCTCTGCAGATCTTCTTTGGTGGTCCCCCATCCAAGTACCAACCCTGCTTAGCTTCTAAAATATCACAAAATCAGACTATACCATTCCACATTGCAATGACAACCTGTATTACCAAACTCTTGAGACAGTCCCTAAAAGGAAGTGTGTGTGTGTGTGTGTGTGTGTGAAGCCATGTCAAGTTCCAGCTGACTTATGGTGACCTCATATGGTTCAAGGCAAGAGACATGCAGAAGTGACTTTGCTATTGCCTGACTCTGTGTAGCGACCCTGAGCTTCTTTGGTGGTCACCCACCCAAGTACTGTCTAGGGCCTACTCTAGGGACGGTGGCTCAGTGGTAGAGCATCTGCTTGGTAAGCAGAAGGTCCCAGGTTCAATCCCCAGTATCCCCAACTAAAAAGGGTCCAGGCAAATAGGCATAAAAAACCTCCGCTTGAGACCCTGGAGAGCCACTGCCAGTCTGAGTAGACAATACTGACTTTGATGGACCGAGGGTCTGATTCAGTACAAGGCAGCTTCATATGTTCATACCTAGCTTCTGAGATCTGATGAGATCAGATTAGCTTGGGCTATCCAGGTCAGGACAAAAAAGAAAATGTAAGGATGGAATAAGGAGAGTAGTTTATCAGGGACAGATGACCAGCCAATAGTGACTGCCCCTTGTAAACAGGGACAGTTGGAGAATATGGTAGAAGTAATAATTACTTAGATAACTTGGGAGAGACAACCATGTCTTATTTTCCCTGCAGTTAATGATAATTGCTCAATAAGTCCTGAAGCATACACTTCAGATCTGTCAAGTACCTTATTGCAATCATCCCAAGAAGTTTATTTGCCAGAAATGTCTATAAAGAGGATCAGAGATAATTGATGCTGCTAACCAAATAATAAAGCAAGCTTACTGTAATGAATTCTAAAGCAGCAGCTAAGAGACTTCTTTGCTTATAAACACTTGTTTGCACGTCTGGGTTTTTTTTGTAAAATTATCACTAAGTTTGGTGTTAAGTAATACTAGTTTTATCTAAAGTTCAGAGTTCTCAAAGGTTCCGCATGAAGCATGTATTCCATGTTCCTGGTTTTAGGGCTGAGTTTTAAATCTCAGCTGATCAGACACTGAATGAAGAATAGTCTGGTTCTCACATGAATGTTCATCTGTTGCCAAAGACTGAAACCAGCGGCATATGAACTGATATGTATTTTATAGCTGCCGTTCTTGCTGAGACACAAGGTAGATTATGGAATATAAAGTAATCAGAGTTCCCAGAACTGCTAAAGTGAATACTGGGAGATTATAGCAGGGGGCAGCGCCTTGGGAAGATATAGTTCAAGAAGGATGTGATATCACTTCCAGATGACACTGGAAGGGTGGGAAATTGGGGCTTGTGGCAGGTAAATCCCTGTCCCAGACAGGTAATAGGAGGGCCAATCAACAGCATAAAATAACCAATGAGCAATGATGAAGAACTAGGATTACAGAATAAAAAAAGAATGTGAACCATAAACTGCCTTAGGTAAGGAATACTATAAGCAATGCAGAAAGTGGAATTACAAAAGTGGAAGACAATGCAGTAAAACGAAAATGATACTAAATTAAAACTAAAACACTATAATCCTATTCCTTTATAGAAGCACCATTCTGAGATGCTTGCTTCAAATCCCTTTATAAAAATGCCCTCCTGAAGATTTTGATTATGTACGCTCTGTGGAATGATAGAAGTATAATGCCTAGCGTCAGGGGTGGAATTCTAGCAGGAGCTCCTTTGCATATTAGGCTGCACCCCCCTGATGTAGCTAATCCTCCAAAAGCTTACAGAAAAGAGCCTTGTAAGCTCTCACAGGATTGGCTACATCAGTAGGGTTGCCAAGTCCCCTGCTTCCCAGAGTGGGAACTTGATGCCACCCAGAAGTGACATCATCATGCCAGCGATGCTGTGGGTGGCCGCTCTAGGCATTTTTGGAAAAGTTCTATGGTTTTCCCAGATGCTCTAGCCATTTGGGAGGGGGAAAACTCTATGGTACCTATTGTACCATACAGTTTTCCCTCCCAAGCGGCCACTAGAGTTTTCCCTCCCAAGTGGCCGCTAGAGTTTTCCCTCCCAAGCGCGTGGCGCGATGACTTCACCTCCGGGTGATGTCATCGCGTTGACGACATAAGGAGAGGTTCCTCCCACTGGCCCAATGCAAACCTCCTGGGTGGGCAGCCCTATATATCAGGGGTGTGTGGCCTAATATGCAAAGGAGCTCCTGCTAGAATTCCACCCCTGCCTAGAGTTACCCAGAAGTGACAAAGGGTAGTTGTAGGAATCACCAGAAACTCTATGGTCAAGCAACAAGACCTGGAGGCAGGGGATCCCCCACCCCCCACAGTGGGTGGGTGGGCTTGGTAGCCTGCTCCTTATTCCAATGCCTAGTGTTAAGGACACAACAGATGAATGTTTGTTAAATATCTCAATCCCTGAAATCTGTATGTAATGGGGGGGGGGGGGGGCGGAATCTCTGATCATAAAACTCAAAAAAGTAATATGAATATTTATATTCCAAATCTGTAGAAAAGTGGTTTCTTGTATTATGTTATTTGCTCACAATGTGGTTCTTACAAAGTTGGTGCATATGAACTTGCTTAATATCTGACATTTAAAAGGCTGTATGATATGTTCCAGAAGCAATATTGCTTGGATGTTGGTTGTTTTAAATTCATTGTTATGACCCACTAATATAATGCAACATAATTAAGAAGTATTTTGGATGGCATTCTATGCATCTTTTGTTGTTGTTCAGTCACACAGTCGAGTCTGACTCTTTGTGACCCCATGGACAAAGTCACGCCAGGCCCTCCTGTCTTCCACCATCCTCCGAAGTCTGCTCAAATTCGTGTTTGTTACATCAGTAACGCTGTCCAGCCATCTCATCTTTTGCCGTCCCCTTCTTCTTTTGCCTTCTGTCTTTCCCTGCATCAGGATCTTCTCCAGGGAGTGCTCCCTTCTCATTTGGTGGCCAAAGTATTTAAGCTTCAGCTTCAGCATCTGACCTTCCAGGGAACAATCTGGGTTGATTTCCCCTAGGACTGACAGATTTGATCTTCTTGCATTCCAAACGACTCTCAAGATTCTTCTCCATCACCACAGCTCAAAAGCATCTATTCTTCTGCGCTCGGTCTTTCTTTTGGTCCAGCTCTCACAGCCATACATTACTACTGGGAATACCATCGCTTTGACTATATGGACTTTTGTTGGCAGGGTGATGTCTCTACTTTTTATTATACTGCCCAGGTTCGCCATATCTGTCCTCCCAAGGAGCAAACGTCTTTTAATTTCATGGCTACAGTCACCATCTGCAGTGATCTTGGATCCCAGAAATGTGAAGTCTGTCACTACTTCCATGTCTTCCCCTTCTATTTGCCACAGTGTGATGGGGCCGGATGCCATGATCTCAGTTTTTTTGATGTTTAGTTTCAAGCCTACTTTTGTGCTCTCCTCTTTCACCCTCAACAAGAGGTGCTTTAGGTCCTCCTCACTTTCTGCCATTAGAGTGGTATCATCTGCATATCTGAGGTTGTTGATGTTTTCCCCAGCAATCTTATTTCCTGTTTCTGCTTCATCTAGGCCAGCATTCCACATGATGTATTCTGTATATAAATTAAATAAGCAGGGTGGCAATATACATCCTCGTCGAACTCCTTTTCCTATTCTAAACCAATCAGTTGTTCCATATCCCGTTCTGACCGTTGCTTCTTGACCCTTATACAGGTTTCTCAGGAGACATCTGAGGTGGTCTATGCATCTTATATGTTCAATATTGTACTTATCACAAGGTTGTATAATAATGCTATGTTCTTATTTTGTATATATATTGTAATAAACATGTAATGTGTATTTTATGCTGTGAGCCGCCCTGAGCCTGCTTCGGCGGGGAGGGCGGGATAGAAATAAAAAATTATTATTATATTATTATAAACTCAATAAAAACACTTTTTTTAAAAAAAAATCTCAACCCCTTGTGAGATTTCTGTTCTTCCACAAACTCATCCTGATATTTTGGGGTTCAGGACTCTGCCACCATTCAAGGATCTGCTCTCTTCCCAAATGTCTCATAGGTGGCTTGAGCACCTAGAAAAGGAAAGTATATAGCTTGTTCAGGCAGAAGGTTCAGAACACAGTGAGGTCTCAAATCACTTTAAGAAAAAGATTTTATTTAACTGGTGTGCTTGCCACAAAAAAGACTCAGATGAAATGAGTCTGATAACAGCTCACAGGTGATACAACCGCTGAGACTATAAAAGCAGGAAAGAGAAATAATTATCTACTTGATACTTTAACTTTCATTCCTGCCTGCCCCTTAAGAATGGTCATGAGGCAGGAGAAGATGCAAGAATGTGCCTTTTGTCTCCCTCTTTCTCCAAACAGAGAGGATGGGTTGCCAACATCCAGGTGGGTCCTGGAGGTCGCCTGGAATTACAACTGCTGTCCAGACTACAGAGATGAGTTCCCCTGGGGCAAATGGCTGCCATGACAAGTTGGCTCTACGGCATTATACCCTGCTAAGGTCCCTCCCCTCCCAACCCCGCCTTCCCAGGCTCCATCCCCAATCTCCAGGCTTCCCAAACACGAGGTCCTGGCAGCAAGTTTTCTGCTGCTAGTCCCAATCTCCCACTCTTATGGAACTGAGGCAGTAGGGGGAAATGACCTCCATAGTGATCAGGGGTGGAATTCTAGCAGGAGCTCCTTTGCATATTAGGCCACACACCCCTGATGTAACCAATCTGTCAAGAGTGCCTCTGTATCCCTCTTGCCATGGTTTTGCTGTAACAGTATCATTTGGCTTGAATGCATTCCTGCTTAGCTCATCTCGCTTGCTTCTGAAGTCTTATCTGAGGAACTTATTATTGAAGCAGTTTCTACCGACCAAGAACAGCCACTAACGAAGTATAGATAACCACCTGGACTCTCAAGCTTGGGAGGAGTGGGTACCACCAAAAGCTGCTTTTGCTTTGCTGCGCTTGCACTTGAATTATGACGGCTGGGGCGAGAGGTTAAGTAGAGAGGCATTGCGCTAAGATGTCAGTCTTAGCAAAGATTCTGATGTACTGCCTTTGATACCTGGAATAAACGGATGAACTGTTAACCTGAGTTGTTCCTTGAGTCGGGGTCCTGACACAATCCTCCAAGAGTTCACAAGGCTCTTTTTTGTAAGCTCTTGGAGGATTTACTACATCAGGGGTGTTTGGCCTAATATGCAAAGGAGCTCCTGCTAGAATTCCACTCCTGATAGTGATGCTCCAGGAATGTCCCTTAGTCTCTGCTGTTTACTTAAGGTGCTATTGGACTCCTACTTTGTTCAGAAGAAGAAGAAATTGGATTCGCTCTGAAGAAGTAAAAAGTGGCGCAGAGTGGTAAAGCTGCAGTACTGCAGTCCGAGCTCTCTGCTCACGACCTAAGTTTGATCCTGGTGGAAGCTGGGTTCAGGTAGCTGGCTCAAGGTTGACTCAGCCTTCCATCCTTCTGAGGTCAGTAAAATGAGTACCCAGCTTGCTGGGAAGAAAGTGTAGATGACTGGGGAAGGCAATGGCAAACCACCCTGCAAAAAATCTGCCGTGAAAACGTTGTGATGTGACGTCACTCCAGAGTTGGAAACAACTGGTGCTTGCACAGGGGACTACCTTTACCTTTTACTTCACTCTGAATCTCACAGTCTCAGAGTGGCTCACAATCTGCTTTACCTTCCTTACCCACAACAGACACCCTGTGAAGTAGATGGGGTTGAGAGAGCTCTCACAGAAGCTGCCCTTTCAAGGATAGCTCTGAGAGAGCTATGGACTGACTCAAGTCAATTCCAGCAGGTGTGAGTGGAGGAGTGGGGAATCAAACTAGGCTTACCAATCCCCCACCTTGGGCGGGGGACCCCCCGATTTGGATCCTCCTCCCCCGCTCGCCAAAAATCCGGAAGCGGGGGAAAAATGGTGGCCTTTCCATTCCCTTCCCACCCAGCCCCAATCGCAGCAGCTTATCCTCGCCCCTTCCCTTCCCACCCAGCCCAATCGCAGCAGCATCTCCTCGCCCCTTCCCTTCCCACCCAGCCCAGATTGCAGCAGCTTCTCCTCGCCCCTTCCCACCCATCCCCGATCGCAGCAGCTTCTCTTCACCGCTTCTCTTCCCACCCAGCCCCATCGCAGCAGCATCTCCTCGCCCTTTCCCTTCCCACCCAGCCCAGATCGCAGCAGCTTCTCCTCGCCCCTTCCCTTCCCACCCAGCCCAATCGCAGCAGCTTCTCCTCGCCCCTTCCCTTCCCACCCAGCCCAGATCTCAGCAGCGTCTCCTCGCCCCTTCCCTTCCCACCCAGCCCAGATCGCAGCAGCTTCTCTTCGCCGCTCCCCTTCCCACCCAGCCCCATCGCAGCAGCATCTCCTCGCCCCTTCCCTTCCCACCCAGCCCAGATCGCAGCAGCTTCTCCTCGCCCCTTCCCTTCCCTTCCCACCTAGCCCCATCGCAGCAGCGTCTCCTCGCCCCTTCCCTTCCCACCCAGCCCCATTGCAGCAGCTTCTCCTCGCCCCTTCCCTTCCCACCCAGCCCCATCACAGCAGTGTTTCCTCACCCCTTCCCCTCCCATCCAGCACAATGCAGCAGCTTCTCCTCACCCCTTCCCTTCCCCTCCCACCCAGCCCCATCATAGCAGCTTCTCTTTGCCCTTCCCTTCCCCTTAGTCTTCCCAATCCCCAGGTCGCAGCCGGGGATTCCCAGTTTTACAGGCTTTTCCCAGCCAGCTTGCCGGCGGGGGAAGCTCCTCCCCCACAGCCACCCTGTACCTCTAGATCTTGGGCAGGACCTGCAAACAGGTATAGTTTTAAAATGTGTGTGTGCCTTTAAACTGGAGCAGGAAGTACTTCATGGGGAAGGGTTAGCAACAGCAGACCTTGTGAGAGTGAAGCCCCTCTGTCTGTTTTGCTTTCGGACAATTGAGTGTGTGTGTAAAAGACCAGCTTAGCCCCTGTACTTTCCAGACCTGGTGCGGAGGCACCAGAGATTCCTGCTTTGTTCTACTGCTTCAGACCAACACGGCTGCCCGCTTGCACCAGAGACAGTTAAGCGTGTGTGTGTGTGTGTGAGTGTGAGAGAGAAAACGGGGGGAGGGGAGGGAACTCTATTATTCCCTATGGAGACTTATTCTCATAGGAAATAATGGAAAATTGATCTGTTGGTATCGGGGGCTCGGGGGGGGCGTTTTTTTTTTAGGTTGAGGCACCAGATGTGTAGCATAGCATCCAGTACCTCTCCCCAAAACACCCCCCAAGTTTCAAAACGATTGGACCAGACGATCCAATTCTATGAGCCCCAAAAGAAGGTGCCCCTATCTTTCATTATTTCCTATGGAAGGAAGGGATTTAAAAGATGTGTGGTCCCTTTAAATGTGATGGCCAGAACTCCCTTGAAGTTCAATTATGCTTGTCACACCCTTGCTCCTGGCTCCGCCCCAATGTCTCCTGGCTCCGCCCCCAAAGTCTCCTGGCTCCACCCCAAAGTCCCCAGATATTTCTTGAATCAAACCCAGTTCTCCCAGATAAGAGTCCACCCACTCACCATTACACCAAACTGGCTCTCAATTGTTATAGCCCTTCCTTGAACTTGGCAACCCCACAGTTCATTGCCACTTCCTGAATCTGCATGTATGAACAAGGCCTTGTGAGAGAAGGGCCAGGTGACAGGCCAGGCAGAGCAAAGGAAGCAGGTTCATTCCCTTTCTTCCTTCTGCCAAAGCTGACAACACAACATCTTATACACAGAGAAAGGTTAATATTTCCCTGTGCATTTAAACACACACACACAGTGTCAGCTAGCTCCTGCTCAAGTAATTATCTGGCATGCCTGTAAAAGTAGGAAATGATTATTGAGTCTGTGGTTATAAAAGCACAATCCATTCCTTGCCACTGGTGTGCCGTATTGTCATCTCGATTTGGCAATCGATGACTGTTTGAGCAAACATGAACTTGGAGTTAGTAACTCAGCTACTATTACCGAGGGTTACATCCATCATTTTTTTTTTTTAACCAGCGGTAGAACAATTTATGTTTGGAGAGTTTGACTTTGCATGCATTAATGGGGAGAGCTGTATGAAACACAAAACAAAAAGTGTGTGCAGCTATGGGGGTGGTGGTTTTCCAGTTATGCAGAAGTAAAGAATCTAGACAACTATTTTAAAAGGACAGGCTGTGGTTCCAAGCTAGAGCACATGCCTTAGCTGCAGAAGGTCAATCCCTGGCATCTCTTTTTTAGAGCAGAAGTCTCCAGTATGGTACCCATGGGCACACTGGCACCTGCTAGTGTCCTTCCTGGTGCTCACTTTCTTTGTTGAGAGCCAGTCTGGTGTAGTGGTTGAGTGAACACTTATCTGATTCCCCACTACTTCACATGCCACTGCCAGAGTGGTCTTGGGTCAGTCATACTGTAACTCTCTCACAGAAGTTCTCTCAAGAGTAGTTTCTGCTTGAACTCTCTCAGTTCCACTTACCTCACAGGGTGTCTGTTGTCAGGAGGGGAAGGGAAAGGGGATTGTAAGCTGCTGTGAGATTCTTTCAGGTTGTGAAGGGCAGGGTATAAATCTAATCGCTTCTCTACTTCATCTCTTCTTTCCCTCCACAGCACCTCTTCATAAAGGCAGAGTCAATTCTAGCTTCCCTCAACTTCACTGGAGTAGGAGCTGAATCAGATGGACCCAGGAGACAACATACTTGTGTGCCTGCACATATGAGCACCCATTTGGAACCAGCTTGGTGCTTGCGGGGGGGGGGGGGGGAGGGCAAAGTGGAAAGGCTTCTAGACCCACTTGTGAACCTTTTGATGGCACTTGAGTGTTGGACTGGATGGGCCATTGGCCTGATCCAACATGGCTTCTCTTATGTTCTTATGTTCAGCTGCCCTCCCTGATAGGATGCTTGGCTTAGAACCTCCTAACGTTTTGTTGATCTCCATATATTTTTGATGAAGTCCCCATTGCAGGTATTCTGTGATCTTCTCCCCCCCCCCCCCATTCCTGCTACACATTTTCTAGATTTAAATTCATATTTAAAGCTCTGGCTCTCAGAACTTTGCACCCCAAAAATCTTGCTGGTCTCTAAGGTGCTTCCAAACTCAAATCGAGACTTAAATTGAAAACTTAAAAAATGCACTCAAGTACACCACCAGAAGCCGTTGTTTTATAAGCACTACCATGCTTTAAAAGAACAACATAACCAAACAACAGAAATAGGAGGATTCACTAAAGTCCCCATAATTTGTCCCTTCTTACGAGTTCTGTTTGTCCCTCATTCAGTTTACTATTTCATTTTTCAGTATTGGATTATCTCCTTTCATTCCTGTTATCTCTTCTGAGCCTTTGCAGAAATATCTTACTGTTACATCTACCAAAACCTTTAAGTCTCCATAAAATTATCTCCCACACACTGTATTCTGTATGCATCAGCATCAACATCTACGTGGTACCTTCCCTTGTCCCTATTCTCCTTGAGATGGATTTTGATATAGAAATTGTATTGCGGCTGCAGCTAGAATACAACAAGCACCTAGTATTTAAAGTTAATGCACAAAAATGGGAGTCATACTGCACATTTACAACATCTTCAGTTCAGTCTTTCGAAATCTCCAAGAAACCAAATACATATATGGTTTTATTTGTGATGTCTGAGTTCTACAATCTGTTGCTGAAAAGCCATTGCCCAGAACCAAGATGGCACATCTGAGAGCTAGTTTGGTGTAGTGGTTAAGTGTGCAGACTCTTAGCTGGGAGAACCAGGTTTAATTCCCCACTCCTCCACTTGCACCTGCTGGAATGGCTTTGGGTCAGCCATAGCTTTCATAGGAGTCGTCCTTGAAAGGGCAACTGCTGCAAGAGCTCTCTCAGCTCAACTCACTTCACAGGGTGTCTGTTGTGGAGGGGGGGAAGGTAAAGTAGATTGTGACCACTCTGAGATTCAGAGTATAGGGCAGGATGTAAATCCAATATCTTCTTCTTCAAACATCAGCAGACTCACAGCAGTTTCATGTGCTCTCCTTGTAAACATAGAATTAGTCCTTGTGCACTGTATCATACAATTCCTGAGTCAAACAGCTGGCTATTAATCTAATGCCCTGTGACTTTTCAAAGCATAGTAGGGCCTCCTTCACCTAAACTCCTCCAGTACTATATCTGGCCACCTCTTACACCTTCAAGGGTGCAGAGATAAGTATCTGCCTCTAACACCAACTGAGAAAGACACAAATTGGATGCAGGCAATAGAAACATAAACATATTAGTTCAGTTTCACACACCTCAAGGAAAAATAAGAACATGTCCTGCTGAATCTGACCAGTGGTCAATGTAGTTTAGCTGTAACAGATTATACTAGGAAAGCAGGCTATTGAAATACTGCTTGCCTCAAAGAGTCAGGGAGTTTAGGAGTTAACCTTCTCTTGAATGGAGAGCTAGCTCTACATGCTCCGATTTTCCAGCATCAACTGTTAGAGAAATAAAAACAGCTGTTCTGGAGCAGAAAAGGTCTTTTGTATTTGTTTTTTTGTCTGGCTCAGTAGCCATAGAGTTGGTTTCTGAGGGAGGAGATTTGTGGTCAGTGTTTTCTGACGGGATAGTAAGAAAGGTTCTTCAACAGAGATACTTACTATATTTTAACTACACTGTATTACTTTATTTTGACTACATGACTATATTTAAACTACACTGAAGGAGAATTCAGATTCTCAGTCAAGAAAGCTACAAAACTGCTTTATGTAGACAATATTACTGGAAATAGATTTGGCAAGAGCTGACTGGGCAGTTATACAGAAACTCCAATTAAGCCAAATAGGAAGGGTTATTATTGCTTCTTAGGAAAAAGAAGAATAATTTCTGCCAGTGAATAGATGTTGCTCTGAGGAGAACCAGGATCTGAAGTGGAGAGAGATTGAGCTTTGGAACATCTGAAGGGAGAAAACAGATTTCTGCGGGGAGAAATCTAGGAACTATAAGCAAATGCTATTATACAAAAAAAACATTATTAAGAACTGTATTAGAGCGGAAGTAAACTACAATTACACTCTCTTGAATGTTCTAAGAATTTAAAACTGTACATATTAGGACGTTTTTAACTCAGAAATCTCTAAACCTTGATATATCTCTCTCTCGCTCTCTCTGTGTGTGTATATATATATATATATATATATATATATATATATATATATACATACATACACATACATACATATACAGAGAGAGAGAGAGAGAGAGATATTTCCTGGCTGTTTAATAAAATCTTTATTCTGTTTATGAAAGTTAAAGAGTCTCAAGTGCCATTTCAATAAGGGTTTAAAGATAAGACAGCTGTTGTATTTTCTCTCAAGTTCCTGTGTTGAGTAAAAATCTGAACCAATATCTAAACAAAAGCGTGGGACAGTTAAAGTCTATTTCAATATAGAAGAAATACACATTGCTGTAGGGCAACTCAGTCACTGTGGGGAACTGATGTCTTGGCAGGAAAATTCTTCCCAAGACTTGGGGAGATAAAGGTCCACCAGACCAACATCCAGTTTCACACAATGGTAAATCAGTTGCTCCAGAAACCTAAAGGCACAGAGGCCCCAAACTCCCCTTGCTATTGGTTCCCCAGCATTAGCATTCAAAGGGTATATCTACCTTTGACCAGGGAGGTTTCATTTAGTGATCTTGTTTCATAGCCACTAAAAAGCCCTTCTTCCATGATGGCCTAATTCACATTTTAAGAAATCTGGTACAGCCTTATTGTGAAAAAAGCATTTCTGAAATCAACAGTCTGCCAGTATTCCTGGGCCCATCTTTCAACCCAGTCTGCAATACAGGATCCATGTTTTGTTTGACGTTTTATATATGCTATTGCATTATATAAGTTTCTTTGACTTCTGCTGCCATTCATTTTTCTTTCTCATCCTCTCTCCCATTTTCTGTCTTCTGTGCATCTCTTTTCTCCATCTCTATAGCTCTTCTCCAAATATTATGAAGAAACCCCTCATAGATCAGTTCATCACCTGTTGTGGGTCATGCTCTACCAAGAAAAGATGGAGGCCTTAAAAGACTTTTGCAAGACTCCTCTGTCAATATCAGCCATTTTTGTCACATCTCAGTATCTCGAAATGTGAGTATGCTCAAGAGTTCAGAATTATGCACATTGGTATTATATGGAAGCTCTCTAAGAAGCATGACTTTTATATAAGAACATGGTCAGTGGTGGAAAGTGCCATCAAGCCACAGACGACTTAAGGAGACCCTGTAGCTTTTTCAAGGCAAGAAACATTCAGAGGTGGTTTTCCATTGTCTGCCTCTGTATTACAACCCTGGTATTCTTTGGAGGTCTCCCACCCAAAAGCTAGCCAGGGTCGACCCTACTTAGCTTCCGAGATCTTATGAGATCAGGCTAACCTGGGCTAAGCACTTAAACATTTGTATATGCCAAGATGGGCTGTGTTAAGTCTGTCTGCAACAGTAGAAACGAGCAAGAGTCTACAAGCACCTTAAAGACTAACAGCATTTGTGGCAGCTTCCGTGAGCTTCCATGATGTTTGCACAGCTAACATTTCATGGGGACATATGCTTTCATTGTCATTCTGGAAATGGGAAATGTGAGAACCAATCCCAATCCAGTCAGTCTGGCCATTCGTCTCAATAAACTGGCAGGTAGCCTCCTGCTAGACCCTTCTCCTTCTCACTGATGGAGACAGGAGGGCTTGTGAAGGATACATCTTTCAAGGTGACCTCCCCAAATCAATCTCTCCCATCCTGAGGGGAGGAGAAGTATTGAAAGAACGTTAAGTCTTTGCTAAGAAACCGAGCGAGGCACACTAACGGAAGGCTAAAGTAGTGTTAAAAATCAAAGGCGAGACCTTCTGCCTTGAACAAACAATACAGATAAAAAAGCAAGTGATTTTATTCCCGCTAATAAATAACCCAATCCCTTCATTAACCTTTATTCTTTTTTATTAGCAGTCTTGGCAGCACGGCTCTGAGCCGAGCCCAGCAGGCTGCCCAGGCAATGACATTTCAGAGATTGGCAAAGGACTGTGCTTGGTGTTAACGTACCACTATCTCTGGTTTTTGTCACCCGCAGCAGGGGGGAGAGCTGGCCGTTTCCCTTTGTCCTTTCGAAAGGAAGCTGAAGAAAATAAGAAAGAAAAGGGACAATGCACTGGCAACAGAACTTTCTTCTTTAATAGGCAACCCACCGGAAGAATGTTCCCAAGATTTAACGGATATCTTGGCTCACTGGAGTGGTGGACAGAGCATCAGTCCTGTAATGCCCAAGTGCTATTTATTTATTTTTAGGATTATGACCACACCTCTGACTCCAACCCACACTTGTGAGCCCGTGTGGTTAAGCGTGGCAGACTCTAATCTGGAGAACAGGGTTTGGTTTGCTTCTCCTCCTCCACATGAAGCCTGCTGGGTGACCTTGGGCCAGTCATGGTTCACTCAGAACTCTGTCAGCCCTCCTAACCTCAAAGGGTGCCTGTTGCGGGGAGAGGAAGGGCAGGCAATTGTAAGCCACTTTGAGGCTACTTGGGATAGAGAGAAGTGGGTATAAAAAGCAGCCCTTTTCCTGCTGGCTCTCAAACTCTCAAAGGAAAGGAAGACTCATACTCTCTTGCAGTTTTGTGGTCAGACGAGAAATTTCTCTCAGTCATAGGTGAACCAGAATACATTTCTGGGGAAAGTTTGCAAGTTTCCCACATTTTGGAAGAGAGAAAGTAGTGTAAAGGAATATCATTTTGGGAGAAAGTAGTGTAAAGGAATATCATTGTACTGCAGTAGCTTGGCTGATTATACCTTCATTAGGATGGCGGCTGGAGTTGTCATAAAACACACTTTCTCTTATAAAGAAAATCAAATCCTGTAGGACTGACCATAGGACCTCCATGGCTTTCCCATAGATTTCACTTGTCATTCAGTACAAAGTGAAAGAATTAATACATTTTCCATTAAAAGTCCAAATTAGGTAGATATCCAAAAGTCAACTGAGTCCAAGATGAAGACTCTGGCCCTTTATCCTTCATTTCAAAATTATCTTCCACTGGTTTCACTCATTTGCAAGTTCACACCTGCAGAAGCCCCTGCCAACATGAGCAAAGTTGTCATGGTGGAACATAGGAAGAAAGGTGGTCACAGGAATAAGAGAGACCAAGGCCGTGAAGGGCTTTGTATGTGATAGCCAATACCTTAAACTGAGCCTTTTTTTGAGCAGGAACGCATAGGAATGCAATTCCAGCTGGCTTGGTGTCAGGGGGTGTGGCCTAATATGCAAATGAGTTCCTGCTGGGCTTTTTCTGCAAAAAAGGCCTTCTTTGTGTAGGTGTGTGTATGATCAGATATAAGTTTGGCAGCAGACCAGATTAGAATGCAGAAACTCCACATTTTTTGTGACCATCAGTGCAAAGACATTTTATGGACACTCCTGCAATTTTTACTGATCAATAACAGCTACGCTTTCTGAGTAATAATCTCAAGGCACATTCTTGCAAGTCAGTTAGCAATTGACCCTCCCCAGCATCAGTACCAAGAATCAATTGTAGTGCTTTTTATTATTCTTATTCTCAGCACAATACAATGCAGACAAATTCTTATTACAGCACTGTTAGGTCTCCAAAGCTCCATAGGAATAAGCCACCTTTTGAGAATTACAGAGTTTCATTCTGCTTGAAGTGTTCTGAATGGGAAAGTCTGGGCACCTTCTCCCCTGAAACAGATTCGCCAACATCACCTCCTTATTGTTTCATCCAGACAGCTGATGACCACACCAAAGTCTGTGTCCCTTGCGACACATTGATGTCACTTCTGGGAGCACAAAGAATGACATTAGCACATTACTAGTGACCAGGTGTGGAATTCTAGCAGGAGCTCCTTTGCATATTAGGCCACATATCCCTGATGTAGCCAATCCTTCAAGAGCTTACAAAGCCCTTTTTTGTAAGCTCTTGGAGGATTGGCTACATCAGGGAGGTGCAGCCTAATATGCAAAGGAGCTCCTGCTAGAATTCCACCCCTGCTAGTGACATTATTATGTCACTGGTGAGGGCCTCCATGGCTTGTAAGTTCTGTTTGCCAGGCCCTGTCTGGTAAGCGTAACAGCTTCCTTTGTTTTCTACCTTTAAGGTGGTATAAATCTCCTTAAATCAGAAAGCAGCAGAGGATGTGATGCCTGTTAAGAATTTTAAAACTTAAAAAAAAAAAGAAAGAAATTTGGAATGGATCATGAAAGGGAAAAAAAGAGACAGAACAGTGCAACTAATGGGAAAGAAGAGAAAGTAAGCACAGCAAAATAAACAGCCATGTCAGAGAGAACCACTGAGAATGGATACATACAGGCAGAGCTCTTTTTCTAGCAGGAGCTCCTTTGGATATTAGGCTATGCCCCCCTGATGAAGCCAATCCTCCAAGAGCTTACAGGGCTCTTGGTACAGGGCCTACTATAAGCTCCAGCAGGATTGGTTACATCAGGGGTGTGTGGCCTAATATGCAGAGGAGCTCCTGCTAGATAAAGAGCCCTGCATACAGGGCACTAACTGCAGCATTAGGTGAGTGTGTAAGGCATCTTCAAAACTCACTTTGATTTCTACTTTCATCCAAAATAGTCCCAGGAAGTTCATTGGAAGATAGGCATGAAACATCTGCCGATTTTATACCGTTAAGTTTTGGTCTGATTTGAGAATCAAATTTGTCTTTGTGTTAGGAGAATCTTTGAAATTAATCTTTGTAAGGAAACCTGATAAATTTCCTAAGAAGAACACAGAAAGCAGGGAATGAAATAAAAGACAGTTTATTATATACACAAAGCAGGCAAAAATAAAGATGGAGCTTCCTGTTCTTATCTATTACGGTTGTAAAGAGTGAAAAGATGATGTTCTTCAGTACAGGAATAAGCTATGAAAGCTTGTATTACAACAAAGAGAGTTACAGCCCACATGTCAAAACTCAAGGGCTAAAACACAGTTGCCTCATAATCCAACATATCAAAAAGACTCGGCTAGATCTTTATTGCAGAGCAACAACAACAAAAATTACCCTTGACAGAAAGGATTGTTGTCTACGGCAATGTTATCATTTTTATCATGGGCTGCCTAATGTCACCTCTGGTTTTTGCCTTTTCTCATAAATACGATCTTTGAAACAGACACCAGTTAGGTCTGGTTCGTTTTCAATTAGCAAAAGCCATTGCCTGGGGGCATTAATTAATGTTTCCTTGTAAAGTTGAGAGGAACTGTTTATTTTATGTATGTGACCTAGTTGAGACACTTTGAGCTGTAAGTAGGGCTACGGCAACATTGAGGTGTGCAAACGATTTCAGCAGGTGCAAATTCCTATGTGGGCTGTTGAAGGGGGGGGGGGGATGAAGTTGAGAGGTGATAAAAGCAGTCACCCATTCAGAATGAAGGCAATATGAAGTCGGAGCCCTTGCTCTAATTTTGAATTATCTTTGGCAACCCTCTGAGATATCACCATGTGATCAGGTTGGATTGGCTGTCTACCATTGTGATGTCATCATCACAATGTGACTAATAGTTAGGATCGTTATTCTGAGAAGGAAGAGTTACTTTTATAAAACCGCTTCTGATTGGGGAACAAACATTTAGTAAACAAGTGGCAGGCTCAGGGGTAGGCATGCCAGCCTCCAGTTTTGACCATAATGAATGAATGCCATCTGTTCGGAATTAATTGTTGAGAAGTATTACTGTATGAATAGATTTTTCCTTGTTAGGTCCCGACTTTGATAAAGTTCCAAGCAAAACAAGCAAGGAGCTGACAACTTGTTAGATGGGGCTTAAATCTCTTAGGCCTTCCCTGGACAGGAACTTAATCTGTATGAGCTCTAGATTTAAGAACTACTTTGAGAAGAAACAGTCAGATTGAAAAACTTTTTTCAACAATAACCTCAGCATCCGGAGAGGATTTTTCCTCAACTTTTTTGGTATTCTAGTTTGAAGGAAATGGACTTATTTGTATCTCTATGAGACTTTTGTATAGACATAGATTGGATTGATATATTTAATGAAATCATTCATGATTCATAATTGATGTTGGTACAGAATTAAATAGAGTTTTTGATAGTGCTGCAGCCTCCAGTTGGGGGCTGGAATTACAACTGATCTCTAGATGATAAAGATCGGTTTCCCTGCAAAACATGGGAGCTTCAGAGAGCAGACTATATGCAATACCAGGTGAAATGGAAATCCTCAGGGATTGCTTCCACAGGGAGAGCCAGTTTGGTGTGGTGGTTAAGTGCACGGACTCTTATCTGGGAGAACCGAGTTTGATTCCCCACTCCTCCACTTGCACCTGCTGGAATGGCCTTGGGTCAGCCATAGCTCTCATAGAATCATAGAGTTGGAAGGGACCTCCAGGGTCATCTAGTCCAACCCTTCTTGTAGGAGTTGTCCTTGAAAGGGCAGCTGCTGTGAAAGTTCTCTCAGCTCCACCTACCTCACATGGTGTCTGTTGTGGGAGAGGAGGTAAAGGAGATTGTGACTACTCTAAGATTCTGAGTTTCAGAGTATAGCGTGGGATATAAAACCAATATCTTCTTCTTCTTCCAAATCTCCAGGAATTTTCCAAGCCAGAGATGACGACTCTACTGAGGGAGCATCCCCCTCTAGGCATTACATTTGCCTGCTTATAACAGATAGACTCTCAGTGATGCCTCCTGTCCGTTGCCTGCTCTCATAAGACAGCAAGATAAATGTGGGAGGGGGAGAGAAATGTCACAACAGTGTCACTTCCAAATCACCTGGAAGTGGCATTGCTGTGCCAAGAGGCATTTCCCCCCATGCTGTGACCCAAAACATCCTGCAGCTGCCAGTCATGTGCCTGGCAACCCTATTCACCTCCCAAGTGTTACTTATTACATTTGATTTAACTTTAACCCTTTAAATCAAATTGGTAAACATTCGGCTCATTTGGTGAATTTTGTATTACTTCTTTGTTTGTTTGCTTTAAACTGAGATATTACAGGAATGGGTCTAGGATAGCCAGACCCCTACATTCAATAGCCAAGCATTGACACACACACCTTGATGGTGGGGATAGTCAAATCTGCACAATGACGAAGGTTGCCAGTATGGGATTAAGAATATAAGAACATAAGAGAAGCCATGTTGGATCAGGCCAATGGCCCATCCAATCCAACACTCTGTGTCACACCGTGGATTGGAAATTACCTGGAAATGTTGGAGGTGGAGCCTGGGGAGGGTGGGGTTTGGGGAAAGGAAGGATATCAGCTGGATATAATGCTATAGGGACTTCCCTCTAAAACAGCCATTTTCTCCAGGGGAACTGATCTGTGTTGTCTGGAGATTATTGTAATAACAGGCATTCTCCAGGTGCTACCTGGAGGTTGGCAGCCCTAAAAGGTCAGCCACAATGCCTTTGAAACATCCTGCAAATCTGGGGAAATTCTCAAGCATTGCAAAGAAAATCTGATATTTGAGAATATACTTATTTGAGGGCAACCCTCAGACATTAATCGCAGCATCTTCACAAAATAGCACCCCTGAAGACTTCACTCTGTGGTGAGAAGGCAGCTGGTAAAAACTGGTTCTTGGTTCTCTTGTTTTAATACTTTTTATATATAGAAGAAGAAGAAGAACTTAGCTCTAATTTGATTTGAAAGATATAATATATAATGTGATTTATAACGAGCTAAGATTAACTAGTGAATTTTATAAATCCTATTATTTAATATTTGAGAGAAGAATGAAGGAAGAAGATGAAGATGAAGAAAACGTGAAGATATAATGTTTAAGTGATATTAAGTTTGTATAGTGTAAAAGATTTTGCCGGAGTTGTTAATTTTTAAATTCTTCCTTTAATAAAGAAAGAAAACGCAAAAGAAAAGAAAAGAAAAGAAAAGAAGACTTCTTATACTACTTAAGAAGCAAACAAACAGATACGCAGATGTTTGTGTGACATTTTTAGAGAAACAATACATCAAATTCCTAGGTGTCAAGATCAAGGGTGTAGGTTCTTTTGACAGTATGAATAATTTTTGATCATAGAGCATAATTATTTCTGCATGAATGGCAAACATGCTACCAAGAGCCTTTGTCTGAAAATTTTCTCCTTGTTCTCTCAAACTTCTAAGATGTTTTATTTAAACATATTTTAAGTACTTTTCTGCACACAAACTGAATTATATTAAAAGTGCACATTGGAATGTGGAAAGGGAGTTCATGGTTAGGGGTGGACATGAACAAACCACAAAGCAAAATTCATCATGAATTTTTGTCCTGTTCATGGTTCATGATGGATCTACCATCATGAACGTCCATGAACTTTTAAAGCAGTTTTGTGGCGGTTCATAGAATCGCTTTAAGCCACTGATTTCTGTTCCCCATGGAAACTACAAAGCAGTTGAATGGTGGGAAAACCTTCTCCCCTGCTCAGCTGTTTCAGACCAAGGGTGGAATTCTAGCAGGAGCTTTTCTGCATATTAGGCCACACACCCCGTGTAACGTACTGAAGCAGGAGATGTTGGTAGGGCAACATGCTTTAATGGAGGCACGTTACAAGAGAGAGAACACACGGGCCGGGTCCCGCTTATGTACAACTCCGGGAACCTCCCTCCAGACAGGCCAGTCCAATCCTGGCCTGTTGAACTTCCCGCCACAGCTGGTGATTGGCTGGGAGTTCGGGTCCTGCGCTGAGCAGACCGGGGACCACCCGGTCGCTCCGCGCAGGGTTGCGCTGGCTGGTTTTATGTTAGTGTGTTATTGCGTGGTATCGTTATCTCGATACACTACACCCCGATTTAGCCAATCCTCCAGGAGCTTACAAGGCTCTTTTTTGTAAGCTCTTGGAGGATTGGCTACATCAGGGGGTGTAGTGTAATATGCAAAGGAGCTCTTGCTAGAATTCCACCCCTGTTTCTAGGGGTCCCAACCCTCCCGCCCTGGCGGGGGACCCCAGGATTTCCACCCTCTTCCCCCGCTCCCCCAAAAAATGGAAGCGGGGGGAGGGGGGAAATGGCGAGCCGCTGCCGCCCCCTCCCCACCCAGTGAAGCCATAGGCGGCGGGCCCGCCGGCGCCCAGCAGCAGGAGGAGGCGGCGGCGGAGGAGGAGCTGTCGGCCAAGGGCCTCGCTGGCAGCGTTGGCGCAGCAAAGGGGCAGCAGGAGCGCGGCGAGGAGATCGGGCGCACCGGAGCAGCGGAGGCGGCGGAGCCAGGCGCGGCCCAGGGCGGTGAGGGAGCTCTTGGAGGGGTGCAGCACAGCCCCGCCAGCACCAGCGCGGCAGCGCCGGAGGCCGAGGAGGAGGCCCCGAGCCCCCGGCCCTGCTCTCCATGCCCGCGCCACCACCCTGCTTCACCCAGGCCTCCAGCCTCAGGCGGCCGCGGAGGGGCGGGGAGGACGAGCGGGAGGAGGAGGGAGGGACAGCTGCTAGTGCGGCTGCGGCGCGGGAACCTGCGGCTGCGGCGCTTGTCACAGCCTTGATATTGGCTCCACCCCTAACATCTCCTGGCTCCACCCCCAAAGTCTCCTGGCTCCACCCCCAAAGTCCCCAACTATTTCTTCAATTGGACTTGGCAACCCTGCCTGTTTCAGACTATCGTCTGAACAAGACAGCCCCAAACAGCTGAGTGGCAGGGAGCAGGCCTTTCAATAGGGGTTATGTGTCATGAGCCCTGACGAGGAGGAGCTGGAAGGGTTAACAGACCTGGAAGAGTTGCCAGCCAGTTCCTCAGCTTAACAAACAGCAGCTGGCCCATCAATCACTCTCCAGGCACCAGTGTCAGCTGTTGATGATCAATCTCCTCCAAGCTCTCCTCCTCCCATCTCAAGAGTTCGAAGCAGGCTCTGGAAAGAACTTTCAGAGCAAAGACATGAGGCATGCCGATGCTTCAGATCTCTCAGCCCTGAGTTCTAGCAGAGTCACTGCCACCCAGGGAGCAGGCTGATTGAGACTCCCATATAGCTCCCACCCATATAGCTCCCATATAGCTCCCACCCTGGTAACCTTGTGGAAGCAAGAAGTCTATTTTCTGGCTTGCATCCATGCTCCTTCCTGATCCTGACCTGCTTGATTTCCTTGGCACCCTGACCTTTTGGCTTTTGTACATTGACTTCTGATTCCGGTTTGTGATTCTGCATTGGTGACTTGGCTCCTGCTTGACTTCCTGGACTTTGACCTTGGACTGGCTTTGGATACCTGCCTGCCTGCACCTTGAGAATGTGACATTATGGGGCTTCAAACCAGTTCAGTATGTGAATTAACCTTAGTTTGGCCACAAACCACGAATCAACACAAACTGCATTTTCCCAGTTCAAACTCATCCTTATTCATGATGGTGATGATGGCAATGACTGGCTCAACTGTCTGCCTGTCACAGAGGGCTGAACCATTGGGTTATGTTGTTCTTCTCTTTTAGAAGGGCAGGAAGAAGGACTGGGGCAAACAGAGATTAGGCAAAAAACAACAGGCCATGGATGGGATTCATTGAAACAAGGTGCAGTGCAGGGAATGAAAACAAATTGGGGAATGCTGGAGAGACAAAAATTGAAGAAAGGAAATGAAAACTAAGGAGCCTAAATAGGTAAGAAAAAGAGCTAGAAGCTCCTGTTGACTGAAGTAAACAGTCATATATTTTACCAGAGTCATAAGAACATAAGAGAAGCCATGTTGGATAAGGCAATGGCCCATCCAGTCCAACACTCTTGCCGCGGTCACACTCGCCATTAAATCCATCCCTAACCCGTTGCTATTATACCCTACAGCTTTTTTACAACGAATTTCCTGATCAGACATCCCTCCATCCTTCAGTTCTAAGCAGTGTTGGTCCCATCGTTGGTTGATCAGAGGTCTCAACTGGACCTCATTTTTTGAGATGGCATTCCACACTCGTGCAAGCACAGTACGTGGGATATTGTGCTTGGCTTTTTTTAAAAAAGGTGCCAGAAAAGGTGGGCGATCTGCCCCCCCTCCCCCATTTAAACACCCAGAAAGGAAGGGGAAGCCCAGGAGTTCTCTTTGCTGTCTCTTTGCCTGGCGGGGAGATGGCAAAGGTGGGTCATCTTCTTCCCCTGGCAGGGAGACAGCAAAGGTGGGCGATCTGCCTCCCACCCCATTTAGGAAAGGTCCCCTGTGCAAGAACCAGTTGTTTTCGACTCTGGGGTGATGCTGCTTTCACAAAGTTTTCACAGCAGACTTATTACAGGGTGGTTTGCCATTGCCTTCCCTGGTCATTACACTTCCCCCCCCCCCCCCCAGCAAGCTGGGTACATACTTTACCGACCTCGGAAGGTTGGAAGGCTGAGTCAACAATTGCTGGCGCAAAGATATAATTTGGAGTGCGCTCTTGTAGGGAAGCGGATGTGCGCTTGCGACGAGTCGGCTGCAATGGAGTGTTCAAACATAGAAAGTACGCATGGGAGTCGTCGGAAGCATTCTTATTCCGGATTTAATGTACTAACAAAAAAGTCTGCATCTCAGTCGTGGCAGTTTGGGATACGAACGAGCCAACGACCATTGCCAGATGCTGATGTTTGGACAACCGCATAAAATCTGACATGCATCTGGCTTTCATCCATGCCCATCTCGTCAGTTTATGTGCGTCTGACCTCGGCCTCTGTGTCACACAATGGCAAAAAATAACAACCAAGTGCCATCAGGAAGTCCACCAGTGGGGTCAGGACACTAGAAGCCCTCCCACTGTGCCCCCCCCCCAAGCACCAAGAATACAGAGTCCCGTAATGACATGTAGTACACTATAACAAATGATGCTCACGTAGCATAATTTTATTTTTTTTTGCATTTACTTTATTGCATTTTTTAATCTTTCCACTCTGAAATAGTTCAACCATGCAACAGTGCTCTCAGATATGTTCTTTTGTGAGGCAATTGGCCATTCTAGGCAACTCAGCAAGAAGCAAGGTCTTCTGCATAGAACAGGGGTGGCCAACGGTAGCTCTCCAGATGTTTTTTCGCCTACAACTCCCATCAGCCCCAGCCAGCATGGTCAATGGCTGGGGCTGATGGGAGTTGTAGGCAGAAAAACATCTGGAGAGCTACCATTGGCCACCCCTGCCATAGAACATAAGAATGTAAGAAGAACTCAGTGGCCTATCTTGTCCAGCATCCTGTCTCACACAGTGGCCAACCAGTTCCTCTGGACAGTCAACAATAGGGCATAGAGGTTAAGGCCTTCCCCTGATGTCACTTCCTGGCTCTGGGATTTAGTGGATTAGTGTATCTGAAAATGGAGGTTCCCCTCAGCTATCACGGCTAGAAGTCACTGATAAGACTTATCCTCCACGAATCTATCCAAACCCTTTTTAAACCTATCTTCCTGTGGCCATCACAACATCCTCTGGCAGTCTACAGATGGTGTGATGTGTTCAAATCAATGTGCATAGAGATGGATCAGGCATGAGCACATTGACCCTACCCTTGCCTACTTAATTCCCATAGAGGTAGATTTTGTGCTTCCAAGTTGGAGATAATGATGGGGACATAGTCAAGGAGCTCACACCCCCTTTGACTCCTTATGTTAGATAGTCTTTCTGGGGAATTTCAGACAACTAGAAGCCTTCATATTGTGATTTCGTACTTTTTCAAAAATAAAAAAGTTACATTTATATTTCAGCTTGGTGGTGGAAAATGTCATCAAGTCACAGATGATTTATGGTGATCCCATAGAGTTTCCAAGGAAAGGGACATTCAGAGGTGGCTTGCCAGTATTTGCCTCTGTGTAGAGCCCCTGGGCTGACTCTACTTAGCTTCAGGAGATCAGGCAAGCCTGGAACAACCAGGTCAGGACTCATCTTACTTCTCTGGAATTCCAGGCAGCATCCATATGAATTCCAGGAGGCCTCCCATCCAGGCACTTACCATACCTGAACCTGTCTCACTTCAGCAGAGTTCTTCATAATGTACCTTCGTTTTGTTGAAAAATAGGTGTTGGAGCTCATTAGCATAACTCATGAGCATATGCTTCTCCACTTCTCCACATGAAGCCAGGAAGTGACATTAGGTTAGTCACAGTTCTCTCAGAGCTTTCTCAGCCCCACCTAACTCATAGGGTGTCTGTTCTCGGGAGAAGAAGGGAAGGCGATTGTCGTGGAGAGTGGAGTATAAAAACCAAATCTTCTTCTTCCCTTTTCACTCCCAGTATTGGGGAAACCTGTTGTATGAACAACAAGGTGCAGTTTAAAATTCAAACAGAAGCCTATCTTTGTTGTTTCCACATTTTTCCTGCATGCTTGCTTGCTTTTACTACAGAGTCTTGAGGCATCATAAGCCAATATGGTATAGTGGTTAAGAACGGTGGACTCTAATCTGAAGAAATGGTTCCAATTCCCCACTACTCCTCTACAGGAAGCCTGTTGAGTTATCTTGCACTAATCACAGTTCTCTCAGAGATCTTGGCCCCACCTACCTCACAAGGTGCCTGTTAAGAGGAGAAGGGAAGGTGATTGTAACCCACTTTGAGACTCCTTAGAGTAGAGAAAGGAGCACTCACTGGAGAAGATCCTGATGCTGTGAAAGACAGAAGGCAAAAGAAGAAGGGGACGGCAAGAGATGGCATTACTGATGTAACTAACACACAATTGAGCAGTCTTCTGAGAATGGCGGAAGACAGGGGGGCCTGGTGTGACTTTGTCCATGGGGTTGCAAAGAGTCAGATTCGACTGTGTGACTGAACAGCAACAAAAGAGCAGAGAAAAGGGGGACTTCCTGTTTGGCTGGAAGACAGGCTGCAGCTCCCTAGCAAAGGGGGATTTTATTTTCACTGTTCAGGGTATTAAAGACCTCCTGGGGGGGGGGGTCTATGCCCATTAACCCTAGGCAAGGGTTAATCCAAGACAACATTTCTTTCTTTTAGCTGTTGATATCGATCTGGGGGGGTCAGGGAGCTGCCTCCTCCAGGTCTTGATGTCCGGCATTAAGGATTTGTCAGCCATTCTCTGCAGTGATTTTAAAGTCATTAATTTGACTCAAGCCTGTCGGAATCCAAACACTCTAAGACGGACTGACTTTAATTGCAAGATAATGAGAGCCATGGTGTTGTGAACATCTGCAAGGTACATTAATCTATCCTTATCTTCACTCTGAGAGACTTTGAATACAGTCTAAATATTGAATGGATTATAAACAGACGAAGGCAAAGCATAACGGATAAAAAATATTACCTTGTTAAGTTTGAACTCTGAAACTTTGAAAGTGAACAGCAGTAAAAGAATGTGAAAACAAAAGAGGGAGTTGGCAGTTTGCGGTTGGTGACGCATAAAGAAGAATTGTGTATTCACGCCCATAAATTGTTGAACTTTAAACAGACTGAGCTGAAAGAAGGCATAATTGGAAGAGAATTTAGCCTGTGAAAATTGGATGCTGTAAAAATAATAGCCGTGAAAGATATTTGAAGAAAAGACACATTATTTTGGATTCCTGTGGTTGCGGTTTCTTTATGAAGCTCAAAGTCTGCGAGACTTAGACACGAGATCAGAGTAAGCTGTACCAGTGAAAGGGACTAGCCAATAATACAGAGTCTGTAAGGATTACAAAAGCTGTGACATCCGACCTTTGAACCAGGAAGGAATTGAGAGCAAGACCAAGAAAGGCCTCTCTGGATTTGAACTTTACCATAGAGAAAGAACGATTGCCATTTTAAAAGGGAGAAAAACTGTCAAATTTGTTAAAAATCAATATCTTTGCTTAGGAAGATAGGAGGAAAACGAAATTAGCCTCATTTGAAAGAACTTGTTTTAAGCTATTGGACTGGGTGCTAAATTTTAACTGGTGATTTTTTTAAGGTTTGGTGACTTTTTATATGTCAGAAGGAAGAACAACTCGTGCAAGAGCCCACTCATTTGACAAGATGCAATCCCAATTTGATGCTCTGGAGGCGAAAATGTTAAAAGCTATGGACAAATTGCAAATGGCAATGAAAAAAGACTTTAAAAAAGAAGTTGGAGAGCTTAGAAAAGAGATAGAGGGTTTCAAGGAAGAGACACAAAATAGAGTGAAGGAGGTAGAAGTGAAAGTGGATACACAGGCCTCTGCCCTGTTAAAACTTCAAGAGAAGGTCACAATACACGACTGCAAGTTGATGGAAACACAAGTTCATCTGAGAGGAGTACCTGAAAAGGAAGAGGCAGACTTAAAGGGCTATATGGTGAATATCATCACTGAATACTTAGAAGAAGACCCTGATAAATTTAAGAGTATGCTGGAGGGTGCCTACAGAGTCAACTCAGTATACGCGAAGAATAAAGGCCTGCCAAGAGACATTGTCATAAGACTAAGATCAAAAGAGGTGGCAGAGAGGATTTTGAGTAAAGGCTACCAAAAAGCTTGGACTATAGATGGGAGCAAAGTTAAAATAATGAAAGAGCTACCAATACAAGTGATCAGTGATAGGAAGAAATACAAGAAGTTAACTAACCAGCTGCGTGCAGAGGGCACAAGATATAGATGGATAATAACGGAAGGTCTTGGATTTGAACAAAACGGAAAAAGGATTACAATAAGGAGTGAACAAGAGATGCATAGCTTTTTTGAAGAAAACAAAGAATCAACATCATAATGGAGTACAAACTATTATCTTGGAATATAAATGGACTAAATTCACCACAGAAAAGAAGGAGAACATTTCATTGGATTAAAAAACAAAAATGTAATATAATCTGTTTACAGGAAGTTCATATACAATGCAAAGACAGTAAATTTTTGTGGAATAGAAATTTGGGGTTGGAATTTTTTTCATTAGCAGAACAAAAGAAAAGAGGGGTGGTCTTCTACATCAAAGAACAACTTGAGCCAAAATTAATTTTTAAAGATAAAGAAGGAAGATATATTGCTGTCGAGGTGATGATAGAGGCGAAAAAAACATTATTATTAGGATTATATGCGCCCAACGGAGTGAAAGATAAATTTTTTAAAGACATAAATAGACAAATGGATGAAAAGACATACGATCAGGTATTGATGATGGGCGATTTTAATGGGACAATACAAAATAATCTTGGCAGATCAAGCCAAAAGAAGAATGACAAAGAAGGGAAGCTACCCAAATCTTTCTTTAAGTTGATTAAACAGGAAAATTTAGAAGACATTTGGAGAAAGTTTAACCCTAAAGTAAGAGACTATACATTTTTCTCAGCAAGACATAACTCTTTCTCCAGAATAGACATGTTATGGGGTTCCCATAGCTTGGGCCTCATAACAAAAAAAAATTGAGATTCTACCAAAGGTCGGGGCGGACCATAACCCAATATGTTGGTCTACAAAATTGCAAAGGAAAACAAGAAGATGGAGAGTTAGAGGATTTACTACAAGATAAAGACAATGTGTTATTCTTAGAAAAGGAGACTGCAGCATTCTTCCAAATAAATGAAATGGAGGATATGGAATTCCAAACAGTATGGGACACCTACAAAGCAGTAATGAGGGGACTATTAATTACATTGAATAATAAAGACAAAAGAGCAAAGGAAGAAAGGTTGTCAGCATTGCAAAACGAAATAAATAAAAAAGAGGGGGACTTGAAAAAAAGACCAGGGAAAAAGAAATTAATAAAAGAAATTACGATATTACAATCCCAAGTTAAGCACTTGATGAACAAAGAACTAGAATGGAATTTAAAAAATCTGAAACAGAAATCGTTTGAAAGTGCAAACAAACCTGGTAAATATTTGGCTTGGCAATTAAAAAAAAAGAAGGAAAATAAGACTATAAATAAAATCATGGTTAATGGGAAAGCAATAGTGGATCAAGAAGGAATTAAAAGAGAATTCTTTAAATATTATGCAAATTTATTTAAAGGTGTGAACATTAGCAAAGAAAAAGTGGAAGAGTATTTACAGAACATTCAGGTGGCGCCTTTGACGGATTACATGGAAAGACATTAAATGACCCAATAGAGAAAATCGAAGTAGAAGCAGCAATAAAAGCAATGAAAGAGAGTAAAGCTCCAGGGCCAGATGGATTTACATCAAAATTTTACAAATCTCTTAAGGAGGAACTAACACCCAAACTGTTAAAGTTGTTAAATACGATAAGAGAAGAAGGGAAAATTCCAAAGACCTGGAGGGAAGCTGTAATTTTTTTGATTCCTAAGGAACACAAAGACATCACAAATGTAAAGAATTATAGACCAATCTCATTGTTGAATATTGACTATAAGATCTACTCAAGAATTTTAGCAGAGCGATTGAAGCAATATTTGATCAACTTTATAAACAAAGACCAAGCCAGATTTCTTCCTAAAAGACAAATAAGAGACAATGTAAGAGCTGTTATCAATGTCGTGGAATACTATGAGAAGCATCCAGAAAGGGAAGCGGCCTTATTTTTTGTCGACGCAGAGAAAGACTTTGATAACTTGAATTGGGACTTTATGTTTGCGGTAATGGAAAAAATTAATTTAGGGGAACAATTTATAAAAATGACAAGAGCAATATATATGGACCAGTATGCAAAACTGTGTATAAATGCAGATCTTACCAAAGAATTGAAAGTGAGTAAAGGAACAAGGCAAGGATGTCCATTATCACCATTGTTGTCTATAATGACTCTTGAAATTCTGCTACAACAAATTCAAAAAGACGAAGAAATAGAAGGTTTAAAAATCAAAAGATTCTCTTATAAATATAAGAGAACAAATTCAAAAAGACGAAGAAATAGAAGGTTTAAAAATCAAAAGATTCTCTTATAAATATAAAGCTTTTGCAGATGATATAGTGTTTATACTGGAGAATCCGATTCAAGTGTCACCATTGTTGCTAGATAAGATAAAAGAGTATGGAGAATTAGCAGGATTATTCATGGGATTATTATTTCTTTGAAAGACTAGTATATGTCCCATGACAGAAACTTTCACGAGACAGAACCGTTTTCATTAGATGGGAAAAGATTCTGCCTTGTAAAGGCATCAAATCTCTTATGTCTTTAAGTGCCACAATAAGAACATAACGAAGGTCATGCTGGATCAAGCCAATGGCCCGTTCAGTCTAACATTCTGTGCCACACAGTGGCCAAAGCTCAGGTGCCATCCGGAGGTCCACCAGTGGGGCCAGAAGCCCTCCCACTGTGGCCCCCCTAAGCTCCAAGAATACAGAGCATCACTGCCTCAGATAGAGTGTTCTATTTACACCTTCTGGCTAATGGCCACTGACGGACCCCTGCTCCATATGTTTAGTCAGTGCTGTTTGTTATTGCAGCTGTTGCAGACAATTGAAGCTGCACCTCTGGAGTCTGTCCTAATTGGACAGTCTTGTACAACTCCCCCGCTTCCAAACAGGCCTGTAACCTAGCGTTGCACTCTGTTTGTCTGCTGGACCCCTGAGTATCAGTTTATGTGAAGAAACTGCTTGTGCCCAGGTTTCCAAAAACAGGGATGTCAACATGTTTGGCATCCCATGTGGCACTGCAGATATTAAAGGTAGGTGACCAGCTTTGCTAGGTTGAAAGGACATTTGTTCATCTGCAACTGGCTATGCAAGAAAGAGAATATTCTCCCCCCATTAAAAGCTGAATTAATTCCTCTTGCGCAGACTCTGGTGTGATCATATGCGCTTAAGGTGCAAGGTGCTAGCTCAGATAAACTTTGTTTTACTCTTTGTAAATCCTTTCCAAAAAGGCTCTATCTGCAAGGAAAATCAAAGTGTTACCTGCTTTGCTCTTTCATGGGATGGGCTCCAAGCTGGCAGACGGGTCTGCCTCATCCATCTGTTCCATTGACAGTTCCAGGAAAGATGGTGCGTGGATGGAGTGCTTGAACAAGTTAAGTAGCTTGCAGAGATCTGTATTGATTTATGTTTACGGCTGTATACAGATGGCTCTCAAGATTTCCAGACTCCTGCTTTTGGGGCAGTTTTTTTTTAAAAAAGGGGGGAATAAGTGATGGATACAGGCCACCTCTTTTTCACAAGGGTGACACAGCCAGCAGTAAGGGGAGCTGGTCTTCAAAATACTGGGGGGGGGGGACTTTTGGGTTACACAGAACTCAACTCCAAGAGCTGTTCAGTGCAAAGGTTCCAAATGCAGAAATAGATGCCATACTGGTAAAAATGCCAGTGAAATAGGACTGCAATCAGCCATGGCCTATCTCACATCTCCTCCCCTCCTTTGGTCTTCTGTCTTCATTCTTCTCCTGTAGTGAGCAGGCCTCCAGGTATGCTACACAGCAGGTAGGGCAAAGGAGGACAAAAGAAGGGGAGACATAGGTATGGTGCCTCCAGTGAGAAAGAGTCCTTTGGTAGAGACTGATAAAAGAAAGAGAGAGAGCACAGTCAGGATCAGGTTTACCTAGCTGAGGACTAATTCAGTCATCACAAAAAGGGCAGGGATGGGCATGTGCCACAGACCACTTCTGGAGCTCACTGCAATGTCCTATGAATAAGAACATAAGAGAAGCCATGTTGGATCAGGCCAATGGCCCATCCAGTCCAACACTCTGTGTCACACGGTGGCCAAAAAACCCAAGTGCCATCAGGAGGTCCACCAATGGGTCTAGAAGAGAGCCAGTTTGGTTTAGTGGTTAAGTGTGCGGACTCTTATCTGGGAGAATTGGGTTTGATTCCCCACTCCTCCACTTGCACCTGCTAGAATGGCCTTGGGTCAGCCATAGCTCTGGCAGAGGTTGTCCTTGAAAGGGCAGCTGCTGTGAGAGCCCTCTCAGCCCCACCCACCTCACAGGGTGTCTGTTGTGGGGGGGGGGAAGGTAAAGGAGATTGTGAGCCGCTCTGAGACTCTTTGGAGTGGAGGGCGGGATATAAATCCAATATCTTCTTCTTCATCTAGACGCCCTACCACTGTGCCCCACTCTAAGCACCAGAATACAAGAAGAAGAAGAGGAAGAAGAATTGCAGATTTATACCCTACCTTTCTCTCTGAATCAGAGACTCAGAGCGGCTTACAATCTCCTTAATCTCCCCCCCCCCACAATACACGAGATATTTGGCCCAGCCTAGCCACCCCTCCTCTCTAGATTTAATGTGCATGATCACATGCACACATCCGCCCCCTGAGTCCTGCCTGTGCCTACCTCATCTGAGGACAGGCTGGGACAAGATTAAAAAGCTACCGGGAACTTCCAGTGTATTACAAATATGAGCTAGGATACTGAACTTGTCAATGGTGAGTGAACTCTGCTCATTTGCATATGCAACCGCCAATAGGGCTAAGTAAGGACAGCGCTTTCTAACACCAAAGGGTCAAGTATTTGATTAATTACTTTTTGTATTACCCTTGGTTCACCCTTCTTCCATTTCCCCCCATAGTAATCCTGTCAGTTAGATCAGGTTGAGAGTGTGTGGCCCAAGATCATGTAGTAATTTTCAGTGGTCGACTGGGGATTTGAACTCGTGCCACCCTGGTCCTATGCCCTCATTCTAACCAATGCCTTTCGGTGGCAGCCTTCCAACTCTTGTTGCCCCTCAACCATCTTGTGAACTGACTGTTTCATAAGACAGGAAAACACAGAAGACCAACAGATCTGACTTCCTCTATTAGACCCTAGCCTAGCAGGTATCTCAGGATGCCTCAGGTCTCAGCTTTCAACACAGTTAATCACCTTAGGAGAAAGCCTCCTGGAGCAACAGCCATTTTCCCCAGGTGAACTGATCTCTTTTGCCTGAAGACCAAGAGATCTCCAACCACAACCTGGAGATTAGCAACCAAGTGAGAAACAGAAATGTAATGCAATTAACAAAGCAACACCTCCAAGAAAACAAAACCTCAACAAATTAGAAAAATCTGACACAATTCCAGCAACTTGGTTCCAGCAACTGCGTTCCACCAATGGGTAGACCAGTAATATTCCACACCATGTTTCACCAAAGCTTTATCGCAGATAAAAGCTTTATCCAAGCTCAGATGCTGCAATTTGTAACCATTTGGAATAATACAGTGTTTTTGAGCATCCTAGAAAGGAATATTTCCTGGTATTTTTAAAGAATTTCAACTTGGAGTTAGCTGGGATAAAGTTTCTAGCTGAGATAGCGAAACATGGTGTGGAATATTACTGATCTACCCATTCCTGGAACTGAGTTGCTGGAACCAAGTTGCTTAAACCTAGTTGCACAGGAATTTAAGTATGATGGATATATTAAAGCAGAACTTTGTGCTACATATTTCTGGGGCAGAAGACTTATAACTACTAAGAGTTTTATTGGCTTTAACTTGAATGGACAGAATGTACCTTTTTGGATTCTGGTCTTTTTGGATTCTGTTCTGTGTCACTTCTTGCATAAAAATGTAAATTTGATAAAGATGGAGTCATCAATATATTAATATTTAACTTCCTTTGTAACTTTGTTTGAATCTTGGTTTATAGATACATACGTTGATCTCACACACTAATTGTTTGTAATGAAACCCCTTATGTTTGATATGTTTGTTATGTCAGTTAAGTTTGTAAAAAATCAATAAAATATAAATTGGGAAAAAAATGAAGGCATTTGCTTTGTTATTTTTGCCGCATGGAGATTGGCAACTTTAATAGGTACCTATTGTGACTATCTTTTCCATCATACACAATTTATGATACATTACAATATACAGTCGGAAAGAAGGCAGCACGGTATAGCCTGATCTCCTCAAATCTCAGAAACTAAGCAGTGTTGGTGCTTGAATGGGTGACCTCAAGGAAAGCTCTGCAGGGGAAGGTAATGGCAAACCACTTCTGCTTCTCACTTGCCTTGAAAACCCTTTTCTGGGGGCAGCCATGACTCATTTGTGACTTGATGGCACTTATGTATGTATGTACAACACAAAGCAAAATGTGCCAGTCTGTGATAGTATGCTACAACTTTGTACAAAAGTATTTTTCTCCCTCCCAAACTAAGAGGTTTTAAACTCAAGGTATAGTTGCCATGCAGTTGTTGTTGTTTAGATAGCACTACTGTACCCTTGCCTCGTATTTACTACTGCTTGCTCCTACAGGGGCTTTGGTAATTGAGTTTTTCCTGTAAAATACACTTTTAATTTTCTGCTAACCCAGAAATAAGTGAATGAATGACAGAGGGATATGCTGGACTTGTAGCAAGCAATATTGTTAATTTCCCCAAAGCAACTGTCGGCGGTGCAGGAGATGGCTAAATGATTAAGATAGAAAGATGGAGATTTTGAGCACCTGTTGTAACCAATTTGCCGCGTAACCTTCATTTATAAGATTACTATTTCACCCGGAGGGAAGGAACACCCATTAAGATGATGGCCTACTGGGGAAACTGGAGTGTGGGCTTCAATTCCAAGCAAGGTTTATTAGCTCTGTATACAATTATCTTCCAATCTAGGGAAAACACAGGTAACTGCAATGAATTCAGCATAGAGATATAAATGTACAATTCAATAAGCATTTTAATGGACAAGTATTTTAACTATCCAGTCAGGAGCCTTCTGATTATTGTTTTTTTTGGGGAAAAACAAATATCAATGAAATCTTGCAATAAAAACAACATAGCTTTCCACCATGATGGCGGTGTTAAGGCAAGAGGCCTTGATGGCCCTGATTTGGATGGCCCAGATAACCACATCTCAGGAACTAAGCAGGACTGACCCTAGTTAGTGCTTGGGCAGGAGACCACCACAGACATCCAGGGTTGCTATGCAGCAGCAGGCAATGGCAAACCACCTCTGAATGTTTCTTGCACCTCTGAATGTCCTCTCCAGCCCCACCCACCTCACAGGGTGTTTGTTGTGGGGGAGGAAGGTAAAGGAGATTGTGAGCCGCTCTGAGACTCTTCGGAGTGGAAGGCGGGATATAAATCCAATATCTTCTTCTTCTTCTTGCCTTGAAAACCCTACAGGGCTGCAATAAACTGATTGCCACTTAATGACACTTTGCACCACCATTAGCTGGTGATGATAATACATGTATCAAACAGTGACTGTGGATTTAGATGCCCCTGATACTGACATGAGGGGAAAGTTCAGCATGCATGAGTTCCCCTTTTTCTCAACCGTGCCTTAGTTTTAGGGTGGGGAGGGAGGGTTCACCTCCACCCGGTTCCCTCTCTCACTCCTGCCAAGTGCCTCTCCTCCAGCATCTTGGACATTATCTGGTCTTTCCTCTTTGGGCTTCCCTGAGCCAGCTTAACAAAGGATTGCCTAAGAGTGGGCTGCCTCAGACTCCCCCAGTGCCCTCTCTTCAGTGACAGGTCAATGGTGATTGAAGAGAATCTTGATCAATAGGCTCCATAAGAATATAAGAGAATCCATATTGGATCAGGCCAATGGCCCATCCAGTCCAACACTCTGTGTCACACAGCGGCCAGGCACCATCAGGAGGTCCATCAGTGGGGCCAGGATACTAGAAGCCCTCACACTGTGCCCCCTCAGCACCAAGAACACAGAGCATCACTGCCCTAGACAGAGTGTTCCAGCAATACGCTGTGGTTAATAGCCACTGATGGACCTCTGCTTCATATGTTTAGCTAATCCCCTCCTGAAGCTGTCTATGCTTGCAGCTGCCACCACCTCCTGTGACAGTGAATTCCACATGTTAATCACCCTTTGGGTGACGAAGTACTTCCTTTTATCCATTCTAACCCAACTGCTCAGCAATTTAATTGAAGGTCCACGCATTTTCATATTGTGAGAAAGGGAGAAAAGTACTTCTTTCTCTACATTCTCTATCCCCTTATCTTGTATACCTCTTTGCATAATCTTGTAAACCTCTATCATGTCACCCCCTCAGTCGACGTTTCTCCAAGCTAAAGAGCCCCAAGCGTTTTAACCTTTCTTCATAGTGAAAGTGTTCCAATCCTTTAATCATTCTAGTTGCCCTTTTCTGCACTTTTTCCAATGCTATAATATCCTTTTTGAGGTGCGGTGACTAGAATTGCAGACAGTATTCCAAATGAGGCCGCACCATCGATTTATACAGGGGCATTATGACACTGGCTGATTTGTTCTCAATTCCCTTCCTTATAATTCACAGCATGGCATTTTTCATTGCAGTTGCACACTGTCTCAACATTTTCAGTGAGTTATCTACCATGACCCCAAGAGCCATGGCTGGGCCTTCCCTGCTCCTGCCCCACCCCACCCCATCCCCTTTCTAAAATGGCTGCTCTGCCTGCCTGCACAAGGCTCCAGCTGCTCTTGACCTCCTCTTTTGACCTCTTACCAGGTGCATTTTGTTGCCTGAGTTCCATCTCCCCTTTGAGGTGTGCGCTGGGCCTGTCAGACTCTGAGGCTGCTGCTAGTGTTGTCCTGACTTTCTGAGGCGTAGTGTTGTCCTGACTTTCCCCACAGTCTCTGGCTTGGCTGCCTAGGTAAGTGGTGCCTTGGCATGGCTATTCCCACTGAAGTCTCCTCTACAGCAAGTGAAGCAGGGTGAGGCTTCCAACCTTGGGCACAGGTACATTGCTTGTACAGCACAAGGTGCAGGATAGAGGGGCTTGGGAGGTTGCCTATGTCCTGTTCCTCCCCTAACACTCCCCAACACAAGCCATTTATATTTGGAGAGTTTGGTGTAGTGGTTAAGTGCGCGGACTCTTATCTGGGAGAACCGGGTTGGATTCCCTACTCCTCCACTTGCAGCTGCTGGAATGGTCTTGGGTTAGCCATAGCTCTCGTAGGAGTTGTCCTTGAAAGGGCAGCTGCTGTGAGAGCCCTCTCAGCCCCACCCACCTCACAGGGTGTCTGTTGTGTGTGTGTGGGGGAGATATAAGCAATTGTATGCCACTATGAGTTCCTGATTCAGAGAGACTTCTCCCCCCACTCACAGGGTGTCTGTTGTGGGGAGAGAAGGTATAGGAGATTGTATGCTGCTATGAGTCTCTGATTCAGAGAGAAAGGTGGGGTATAAATCTGCAGTCTTCTTCTTGGCGCTCGGGTTATGCCAGTGCATGCTTATGCATTAGGTCAGCACATTGGCTGGTTGCCATCCTAAGCCATCAGAGGGAGGGCTTAGAATAGCTTCTTTATCAGCTACCATTATACAGTTGATCTGATTATTTTCATTGCTGTGCGATGTGGAGTTTTCATTGCAGGGATTGTGTGGCTTTATCACTGTCCTTGCTGAGTCTGTGGTAGTCCAGAAGTGCCATCAAGCTGCGGCTGACTTATTGTGACCCCATAGCATATGTGAGGCAAGAGACATTCAGGGGTGGCAGAGGTGCCTTCCTTTGCATAGCAACCCTGGACTTTCTTGGTGGTTTCCCATCTGAGTGCTAGCTAGGACTGACTCTCTTTTGCTTCCAAGGCCTGGGCTGTCTAGGATATATGAAACTGCCTTATACTGAATCAGACCCTTGGTCCATCGAGTCCAGCATTGTCAACTCAGGCTGGCAGTGGCTCTCCAGGATCTCAGGCAGAGGTCTCTCATATCATCTACTGACAGATTTTTAAACTGGAGAAGCTGGGGATTGAACCTGGGACCTTCTGCATGCCAAACAGATGTTCTACCACTGAGCAACAGTTCTTCCCTCATGGCTTGCTGGTTCTACATGGGGTTAACGTGTTCTAGCATTTCTTGTTTTGTAACTTGTATGCTTCAGTTGCTACATTCTTCATATTTGTAAAATGTCTGGGGTATTTCGGTATAAAGGCAAAGCATAGATAACTTTGATTTTGATTTCCATTAAGCAATATTAATTAATGTTAAGAATTTTAATTATTAAGAAAGAAAAGTCTGAAAGCTGTGATACCCAACATAAAATCTAGGTATGCCAACACAGGAATGGCATAACTTGGCTCAAAATAGCCATATAGAAAGAGGCTGGAATTTTATACATAAATCATTTAAGTCCTGGGAGAAACAGAATCTTGAGCTCTGTGCTGTCAAGCAAGATAAAAATCCTGATAAATTTGTAGAAACTGGTACAGGACCTGCAACATTATTCACTATTCATCTGCTAAGATGACAGTCATCTAAAAAAAAAAGTCTGTATTTTCAGGAGCTGTTCTCTTTGGGAAAGTATTTTGCCAGAAATGTTGACCCTTCCACAGGGCTTTTTTTCTTTTTCTTTTTCTTTTTAAGAAAAAGGACAGCAGGAACTTTTTTGCATATTAGGCCACACCCCCTGATGTTACCATTGTTTTACATAGGGCTTTTTTGTAGAAAGAGCCCAGCAGGGACTCATTTGCATTTTAGGCCACACACCCTAGATGCTGAGCCAGCTGCAACTGCATTCCTGTGCATTCCTGCTCAAAAAAAGCCCCGCCCTTCCACATGAATTTCTTAATACAGCGGATGCCATCTAACACAGGGCTGCCCGGTCCCTCTTGACAACTGGTAGGGGATGGGAAGCACTTACCAGAACACAGAGGAAGGCTCAGGCAACATGGAAATGTCCTTGCACATTGTGCATGCCAGAAGTGATGTCATCAAGCTGTGATGACCCAACAACACTCTGGTATTTGGGCAAAATATGTGAAAAAATGGCTTCTACCATAGAGTTTTTTGCCCATGTACCAGAGCATTACCTGAGTGAGGATGTCACTTCCTGTGTGCACCAGAAGTGACATTACATCATTGTGATGTCACCTGGGCCTTTCTCTCTCTCCTGGTAAATCCCTCCCTGCCAGCTAGCTCATCTGCAGTGGATCAGTGGGGCCTGGTGCCAGGTGACCCCCACCTCCACAGGGGAGCTGGCAATCCTAATCTAGCAATAAGAGCATCAGAGGTACAGTATATATGCAATACGGAATCTGAGTTAGTTCTGTAGCTTGGCTAAAAGATAACTAATCATAGCATATTTTTCCAACGCCTCTTAAAGAGACAGTGGTCCACCCTCTCCTGAAAAAACCTACTTTAGATCCGTCCGAATTGGCACACTACCATCCAGTCTTGAATTTACCCTTTTTGGGTAAAATTATTGAGAGGCCAGTAGCGTTACAGTTACAGATTTTTCTGGATGACGCTTCCATTTTAAATGCCCATCAGTCCGGCTTTCCCCCAGGTCATGGAATGGAGACAGTGCTGGTCATCCTAGTGGATGACCTTCAGTGGCATCTGGATCAAGGCAGCTCAGTGGTGCTGATCCTGTTAGACCTATCAGCTGCGTTCGATACGGTTGACCATCGGCTATTGACCTGCCGCCTCACCAGTGCAGGGATTCAGGGGTTGGCCTTGCAATGGCTTTCCTCTTTCCTTGATGGTCAGGGACAAAGGATGGTGATTGGGGGAGAACTGTCCCGAAGGCACATGCTTAATTGTGGGGTGCCTCAGGGGGTAGTGCTCTCTCCGATGTTATTTAACATCTATATGTGCCCCCTTGCCCAGATTACCCAGAGGTATGGGTTGGGTTGCCACCAGTATGCTGATGACACTCAGCTCTATCTACTGATGGACGGCCGGTCTGACTATGTCCCAGCTGTGCAAGCTGTGGCAGGATGGCTCAGGCTGAGTCGATTGGAGTCCAGCGAAGACAGAGGTCCTTTGCCTGAGTCGTGGCAGTTTAGGTAGGGAAATCCCCTTACCAGCATTTGATGGTGCACCACTGACAATGGTGCACAAGGTCAAGAGCTTGGGGGTGCTGCTGGAGCCTGCCCTGACAATGGAAGCCCAGATAGCAGCCACTGCCAAATCCGCTTTTTTCCATCTTAGGCGAGTGAGGCAGTTGGTCCCCTTCCTGGAGTGCAACGACCTGGCAACAGTGATCCATGCAATGGTCACCTCGAGGTTGGACTATTGTAATGCCCTCTACATGGGGCTACCCCTGTGCTGAATCTGGAAACTACAGCTAGTACAGAACATGGCAGCCAGGCTGCTATTGGGGCTTCCCAGGTGAAAGCACATACAGTTGGGGCTGCAGGAACTGCACTGGCTGCCAATAGTATACCAGATTCATTACAAGGTGTTGGTTATTACCTTTAAAGCCCTATATGGCCTAGGACCTGCCTACCTCTCCCCACATGTTCTCCAGAGGGTACTTCGATCAAAATTTATTGGTAATCCCCGGGCCGAAGGAGGCCAAACTAAAGACCACCAGAGAGAGGGCCCCCTACTGGTGGAACCAACTGCCAGAGGAAGTGAGGGCCTTGCAGAAGCTTGTTCAGTTCCACATAGGGTTGCCAATCCCCAGGTGGGGGCAGGGGATCCCCCGGTTTGGAGACCCTCCCCCTGCCTCAGGGTCATCAGAAAGCGGGAGGAGGTGAGGGAAATGTCTCCTGGGAAATCTATTATTCCCTATGGAGATTTATTCCCATAGAAAATAATGGAGAATTGATCTGTGGGTATCTGGGGCTCTTGGGGGGGGGGGCTGTTTTTTGGGGTAGAGGCACCAAATTTTTAGTATACCATCTAGTGCCTCTCCCCAAACTACCCCCCAAGTTTCAAAAAGATTGGACCAGGGGGTACAATTCTATGAGCCCCAAAAGAAGGTGCCCCTATCCTTCATTATTTCCTATGGAAGGAAGGAATTGAAAAGGTGTGCCGTCCCTTTAAATGTGATGGCCAGAACTCCCTTTGGCGTTCAATGATGCTTGCCACAGCCTTGATCTTGGCTCCACCCCCAAAGTCCCCAGATATTTCTTGAATTGGACTTGGCAACCCTAGTTGGCAACCCTAGTTCCTGCAAGACCGCTCTCTTCCGGTTGGCTTTTAACTGACACGGAGCCTGCATCGTAGGAAACTGGAGAAATGCCGTCACCACTGAAAATATACAACATCTAATGAGATTAGCACCAAACCAATTTTGATTGTTTTAAATTGTAGAATCTGTAATTTTATAATATGTATTGTTTTAATTGTTGCTGTGATTTTATACTGTGAGCCGCCGTGAGCTGCTTCGGCGGGGAGGGTGAGATATAGATAAAATAAAATAAAAATATTTAAGAAAAAATCCTATTTCCTCCTTACCTAATTTCACCCTGAAATCCAGCCATCCATTTCTTTTCCTCTTTTCAGGAATTTGGAGTCTGTTTCAAATCAATTGCCTATTGATCAGAAGAGAAATTTGAAAAGAAGAGATGCAGGGAGGGAGATTCTGCGAAATGTCAAATTCATTCTGCACATGCTCAGAGACAGGCAAACCTTCCTACCCTCCAACTAGCACCCAGTGGTGTGTAACATTAAAAAAAACCCGCTACAAGGGCTGAAATTATACAAGGGTGCACAGGGGTGCAATAGAATGCTGGAAAGAGAAATCAAAGAGAAACTAAAAAAAGAAATTCCGCTTTTGAAAGAGAACAAGAGAAATCAATGGTAGATTTAAAAATGTGAATTTCACAAAACAGAGATTCTCTTCCCCATGGCATGAAATGTGCTTCAGATGGCATGAAAACCATACCATTTCAGAGATGTGCATAGACTTTTTGATGGCCATGAGGACTGGTTCTCCATACTGCTGATTTAAAACATATGCCAACTGTCTTTGGGTTTTCAGCCCAGATACCTTTATTATGTTGCAGGTTAAGAAGCAAAAGAGTTTCCTGCCTCACCCTGGCATGCTCTGATTGGCCAACCAGAGGCATTCAATATCCACAGCAGCCAATGAAATGGAAGGACAATGATGGAAATCAAGAAGAACGGATGCTCCAACTGAGGATGCCCACTGGTAAGGTTTACCGTCCAGCCGTCTGATTCAACTATAAAAAAAAGTCTCTCTGTAAAGCTGCCATGAAATAAAACCCAGTAATTTAAACTTTTAAAACATCCTGACCAATGTCAGAGGTCTAAATTTAATGAGGATGTTATAACTTGCAACAGCTGAGCTGAAATAATTCTGCATGGTATTGCCTCAACACTCCTGCCTCCGTATCCATATTTTTAGCACAGTTGCACTCCCCCCCCCCCCCAATCTGTCAGCTAAAATGGAGGCAAACATCAGAAAGTTTGATATATTTGGATCATTGTGCAGACTTCTTGTTTTTACATAAAAAGAAGGGGGGAAGGGGGGATGTTGATCTATATTCCAGGAGGACATTGTGTAGCAGTTTTATGAAAACATTAGATTTTTTATTTATCAGGGTCAAATGGAGACATTTCTTATTTGCAATTCATTTGCTAACCAGTTGCATGGGTTTTATGAGTCTGTTCACCTTCCTACTTAATAGAAGAAGGCTGTACTTACCATGGCAACCCCTATACTTCTTCTATTAAGTAGGAAGGTGAACAGACTCATAAAACCCATGCAATGGTTAGCAACTGCACTTGCAAATAAGAAATGTCTCCATTTGACCCTGATAATAAAAATCTAATGTTTCTCAGCATATCCACTGCTACACAATGTCCTCCTGGAATCTAGATCAACATCCCCTTTCCCCCTTCTTTTTATGTAAAACAAGAAGTCTGCACAATTGATTCCAACTCTATCAACTTTCTGATGTTTGCCTCATTTTCCAGCTGACAGATTGGAGGAGGCTGGAGACCTTGGAGTGCCCAATCCAGTGCTAAAATATCTGGATACTTGGAGGCCAGGAGACTTTAGGGGTGGGGCCAGGAGACATTGGGGGTGCAGCCAGGAGCAAGGGTGTGACAAGCATAACTGAACTCCAAAAGGAGTTCCAGCCATCACATTTAAAAGGACTGCATACCTTTTAAATGCCTTCCTTCCATAGGAAATAATGAAAGATAGGGGCACCTTCTTTTGGGGCTCATAGAATTGGACCCCCTGGTCCAATCTTTTTTAAACTTGGGGTGTATTTTGGGAAGAGGCAGTGGATGCTATGCTGAAAATATGATGTCTCTATCTCATAAAACAGCCCCCCTCCCAGAGCCCCAGATACCCACCGATCAATTATCCATTATTTTTATGGGAATAAGTCTTCATAGGGAATAATAGAGTTCCCAACAGACATTTCTCTCCCCTCCCCCTGCTTTCTGATGACCCTGAAGTGGGGGGAGGGCCTCCAAACTGGGGGACACCCTGCTCACACCTGGGGATTGGCAACCCTATATTATTGCCATGGACATTTTCTGCTCACTGAAAAACACTACTGTGTTTTCATATAGAAATGACTTCCCAAAGTCCATCTAGCTCAGTATTAGCAGTTCTGAGTGGCAGTCTCCAGCTAAGGGCCTCAGGCATAGGAAAGTTCCCTGACATCCACTGTCTGAGATCCTTTAATTGAAGATCCTGAGTTTCCTCTTTGGAATACCTCTCCCAACTTGTTGATTTGGTGTAGTGGTTAAGTGCACGGACTCTTATCTGAGAGAACTGGGTTTGATTCCCCACTCATCCACATGCCCCTGCTGATGTGACCTTGAATCAGTCACAAGTTCCCACAAAGCTGTTCCTCTCAAGAGCAGTTTCTGTCAGAGCTCTCTCAGCTCCACCTACTTCACAGGGTGTCTGTTGTGGGGAGGGGAAGGGAAGAGAAAGGACATTGTAAGCTGCTCTGAGGCTCCTTCTGGTAGTGAAGGATGGGGTATAAATCCAATCTCTTCTTCTTCCTCTTGCTGGGATATAAGGACGCAGGGTTCACTATTTCGACCTGTTTCTGACAAAGGGTGCTTTGACTCTTGAAAGCTCATACTCCCAAAATCTCAGTCTCTAAGGTGCTACTGGACTTGAATCAAGCTGTTCCAGAAAATGATCATCACTGTATCTCTAGACTCCAGCATTTCAGTTTTGCCCTCCTCCTTTGCAACCTCAGCAAAACTAGTTGCTTCATTAATAAATAAAAATGTTTCAGACCAAACAGCTGCTTATAGCTAATTTGCATTTCTTTCTTTCTTTCTTTCTTTCTTTCTTTCTTTCTTTCTTTCTTTCTTTCTTTCTTTCTTTCTTTCTTTCTTTCTTTCTTTCTTTCTTTCTTTCTTTCTCTTCTGGCAGACAACTATGTAGAACATAGTCCCTTGATGAACTTCAGAAGTTATATCACGGTGCCATAAAACTGACTACATCTTCCTGCACCTACTATAGGAAGGCAGAGCATCTTTTTCAAGTTTAGCAGCCAATTCTGGTAAACCTGTATGGATTACCAAGATCTTGAATAAGATTTTGGGTTATGGGTGGACTGTAAATATGAGCCATCAGTGTCGTGCAGCAGCAAAAAGGGCTAATGCGGTCTTGGGGGGGTGTATCAATGGAGGAAAACATCCAAATCTCAAAATGTCATAGTCCCGCTGTATACCATATTGGTCAGGCTGCACCTGGATTACTGTGTGCTGTTCTGGAGACCTCATTTCAGAAAGGATGTGGACAGAATGGAGCAGGTGCAGAAGAAAGCAATGAGGATGGTTGTGGGCCTGAAGACCAAGCCCTATGGGAATTTTCAGTCTGGAAAAGAGGAGGCTGAGTGGGGGACATGATTGGTCTCTTTAAGTATTGGAAACGCTGTCATTTAGAGGAGGGCAGGGAGATTTTCCTGTTGGCAGTTGAGGACAGGACTCACAATGATGGGATTAAATTACAGGCAGAAAGATGCCTGCTGGATATTCGGAAATATATATTTTTTATTGTAAGAGTAGTTCAGCAGTGAAATTGGCTGCCTAGGTAGGTGGTGAGTTCCCTCACACTAGCACTCTTGAAGCAGTAGCTGGGATGCTTTAGGCCAGGGGTGTCAAACATGTGGCCCAGGGGCCGACTCAGGCCCCCGGAAAGCTCCTATCAGGCCACCGAGCAAGTGGCTGTCATCTGCTTCCTTCTCCTTCTCTCTTACTTCCTTCTGCATAGCAGTTTGCTTTGCAAGGCTTGCTCAGTTGCACAGGCGCTACAGAGCAAAACCTCTATTTCCTCCATTGGCTGAGATTCCTCCCTTTGGGAGGAAGGGGGGAGGGAGAGCTTGTTTTGCCAGGCTCTCTCAATCACACAGCAGAACTACTGAGCCAAGCCTATCTTCCTTATATTGGCTGAAACTCCTCCCCCTCCTGGTCCCCTGGGGAAGGAAGGAGGCAGAGCTTCCTTTGTCCAGTTCCCTGGATTGCACAGGAGAGATACAAAGAAAGCACCTTTAAGACCAAAGAGTGCTAATATTTTAAGGGTTTTTTTAAAAAACAAAATCTTCAATTGTGTTTGTCTGGGTGATACCAGATGGCCAGCTTGGGTTGGTTCACGCCATCCCAAAGGGAGCCAGCCGGAAATGGAGCACCCCAGAGCTTCTGGACGACGCTCAGAAAAGGGGTGAGCCATGGGTGCCCAGGGAGCATCTGGAATGCTCTTATGTCCCATCCACAGCTCCCCGTGAGCTCCCTTGGATGCCTCCCAGCTTTCCAGATGGCTGGGGAGGCACCTCAGAGGCGCCCCAGCGAAAAGAGACCACTTTGAAAGTGGCGCCTTTTTGAGCTGGCTCCCAGCAAGTCGGGGGCGGGACCAGGGCAGGACGGGAGGCACCTGCCTCCCATCTCCCAGGCAGCTTTAAATGAGCATCTGGTATCACCCTCTGTGTCCTTTATAAAGTTTATATCTCTGCTACCTAATCTTAAATAGGTACACACATGGCCGGGCCCGACAAGGTCTCGTTTATGTCAGATCTAGCCCTCATAATAATTGCGTTTGACACCTCTGCTTTAGGCTGATCCTGCATTGAGCAGGGAGTTAGACTGGATGGCCTGTATGATTTCTATGAACTTCCTGCCTAGAAAGATAAGAACATAAGAGAGGCCATGTTGGATCAGGCCAATGGCCCATCCAGTCCAATACTCTGTGTCACACAGTGGCCAAAATACACACACTGTGGCTAATAGATCCATCAAATAAATTCCTGCACAAGTTCCAGAAAGTTCCATCCAACACCCTTTTCAGGAGGGTCTTCTGGAGAATAATTCTGACTCTCCCTGTGCTCTATCTATTAGTCCATTTGTGGTTGCTCTGTCATTTAAATTCTAAGTAGTCATTGAGTTTAAGGATGTTTATTTCTTTTTGTATCCACTTACATTTTTGGCAACGGTTTCAGTTTTCCGTTTTCCGATGTTGGTTTTGTAGCTTCATTTATTGTGTACGCACGCTGTATATGATTTTGTAAGTAGTTTATTCAGATATTTAAATGTAGAAGGCACATCATTTATATGTATAATGCTGATGCAGTGATGCATAAATAATATTGGAAAATGCATACCTTTTATAGGAAAAAAAAAGCAAATGGTGCAATAGCACACACTTTCAAACAGGAGCAGAGTTTGGTAAGTCCAGTTCTTCCTGTATCTGGAGCATCACAACAACAGCTTCCTTTTCTCCCTGTTCCTGCCCATGTCAAGTCCTGGAATGGACTACAGCAGTCTAAAACAGGGGTCCCCGACCCCCGGGCTGTGGACCAGTCCTGGTTTGTGGCTTATTACCAACTGGGCCATGAGTTGTATAATTATTTCATTATATATTACAATGTAGTAGTAGCTGTAGTAGTAGCAGCAGTAGTAATAAATTGGATTTATATTCTGCCCTCCACTCTGAATTTCAGAGTGGCTCACAATCTCCTTTACCTTCCTCCCCCACAACAAACATCCTGTGATATGGGTGGGGCTGAGAGAGCTCTGACAAAAACTGCCCTTTCAAGGACAGCTCTGCTAAAGCTATGGCTGACCCAAGCTCATTGCAAGTGGAGGAGTGGGGAATCAAACCCGGTTCTCCCAGATAAGAGGCTGCACACTTCACCACCACACCAAACTAATAGAAATAAAGTGCACAATTGTACCATCCCAAAACCATCCCCCCACTCCAGGCCATGGAAAAATTGTCTTCCACAAAACCGGTCCCTGGTGCCAAAAATGTTGAGGACCGCTGGTCTAAAACACTGACCCATATTAAAGGAACAGAGTTGTCAAAACACCACATCAGCCAGTTTGGTGTAGGGGTGTTTTACAGGGTTTTTTTTGTAGCAGGAACTCCTTTGCATATTGGGCCACATCCCTCTTTTATAGCCAATCCTCCAGGAGCTTACAGGATTGGCTACATCAGGGGTGTGTGGGTTAATATGCAAAGGAGTTCCTGTTTCAAAAATGCCCTGGTGTTATGGCTGAAAATTGATTTCAATAAATAGAGAGTTTTGAGGAGAAATTGATTCTCAATAAGAAATCAATAAAGGGGATAAGCAGTGGAAAAAATTCATAGCACACTTCTTAAGTTTGCTAGGGGAATGGTTAACATATTAAAGGTTATTATCAGTCATGGCTAGCCAATCATCACTTATGTATATTAATAAGCGCACCTGTATCTATCAAAGGAATTTAAAAATAATCAGACATAAAAGGTAGTAAGGTAATTTCTATGCATAGATGATTTGTACCTAAATAAATGAGGTGCATTCTTGAATAGGAGATAACGTACTGAAATGGAAATATTAACTTTTTTTGCTGGGAGGTAGGACAGGTAAATTTTACCTCTGCTAAATAATCAGAGGCACCTGTTGTTGCGGGCAGAGATTATCAGAAAGGCCATATTTAGACAGCTAGGAAAACATGACTGTATCTGATTAATGTTTTACCTGTAATGGATTCCTCCTCTGTATGTTAAAAGGTGTAAAACTTGCTGCCATTCACATAATTACTTTAGGAAAGAACTATCATTTCTTTCCTCCTTTATTCATGAATAAAGCACATGATTTTATCTAGGATTTGGTCACCTTGTGCTTAACTGGGATATTAATACGGGTAACCCTTCATTAGGTCTAACAGGGGCTTAAATGTCAGTCTGAGAAGACCAGAATTCAAATTCCCAGTCCACTGTGAAGCTCACTGGATTAATCACTCTCTTGCAGGCTGCATCCATGCATCACTGGATAATGTGCTATCAGAGTACTGTTGCAATGAAGTGCTACTGGGTTTTCCTTTATAGATGAGCCAGTCCAGTGACTGCTAACAGTGCAAATGACTGCTAGAGAAGCAAACACAACACAACATCTCTAACAAGTGGATGCAACACCCACCCAGCCTCCTTCGCAGGATTGTTGTGAATCTAAAATAGAGGCAGCGAGAACCTTACATGCTGTCCTTAGTAGGGATGAGCACAAAATTCATCATGAACCTAAGTTTGTCATGAAAATTGCCTGGTTCATGGTTCATGAACTGAGGGTCATGTAATCACACCAGCAATGAACCTCCCTGATTTTTACAGAGGTTCGCATGGTTCGTGTCTGTGATTCATGGTGTGAGACAAGGGGTGCTCCTGAATAAAGTTAGCACCTTTAAGACCAACAAAGTTTTATTCAAGGTATGAGCTTTTGTGTCCATGCACACTTGTGTGTTTTTTCAATGATATGTTACTTTGATGTTCACAAATTCATGTTTTTAGGCATCTAAAGGTCTTTCCAACATATAATTTGTTACAAGGGCACCTAAATGTGTATACTATTCTTTTGGAGTTGTAGAATTTCTTAGTTCATACCGTTTTCCATCAGTAGATTTTTTTTTTTTATGCTGCATGTGAATTTACAGTAAGAGCAAGGTACCTTTATAACAAATCCCTCATTGATTATATGAAGGTCTGGATTTTCTACATATGTCTGGTCATGGTGACCAAACACTTTTGGCAAGAGTATGGGCCCTTTAAGATCTAAGGAGGTGTTACAGCATACCTACTTATAAAAGCCAGCCTTTGTTTCAATTACCTTACTGCTCAAGGTGGAAAGTGAATAACTTTGGAAACTATATGCCGCTATTATCGTATACAGATTTCTGTACCTGAATGTGTCAGGATTGAAATTTTATTGTAATTTTCTTATTGACCGAAGCGTATTATGTTTATATTGGCCTTTATGTAACACGCTCAGTTTTGTAATTACGAAAGTTATCATAATTGATGTTAGGTTTGTTTTTTGAATGCTATATAATTGTTTTTTTATTCATTGAATTGTAATGTTATCATATTTTATATTAGTTACATATTATTTCACCTGCACCTAGTTTTCTACATTTTTTTCTGCGTACTGGTGCAGCCAATTTTTTCTCCATCACTTCTGGTTCATGTCAGAAGCAAGATCTCAGTGTCAGGAGACTCTGGGCAGGTAGGTACCCATCACCAAAACTCTCCCATTGGTTACTGCCCTCAGGCAACCCAGGAGGGTGGAAGAGAAATGAGCCTTCCTGTCTGATTACTGGCCATAGAGCAAAATATACTGAAATGGATACATTAGTGGTGAATGAAAGTTTGGGACTATTTCTTATTAGATAAATTATGGTTACTACACCTAATGTTACAAATCATTGTACTTTGTTCTCCTTGTTGGCATATAGGCTGATTTGTACTGCTACTTTTTTTAAAAAAATGTTATGCCAATAAAGGCTTTTGGAATTGGAATTGGATAAGATTATGGATTGGGTTTTCTAGTATGACAGACTCTCTACTTCACATAATTTAATGAGTAATGGTCTGTATGATTGAATGCTTTTCCTGACTATTTACCCAACTCCCCCCAATTACCAAACAGAACCCAAAATCTTTATCTCTTTCATTAATCTACACAAATATTCTAAATTTATTATCTGAGCATAACCTGATGGTTTTACTGTATAATTGATAGTTATCCATGTTAGCTGTTTAATTTATTTAACCTTAGTACCTCTGTATTACTTCAGATGTTTAATTTTGAAACGTCGTAAATCTGTACAACTTGTTGAAACCTTACTTGATTAAACAGTTTAATGGGGGAGAAGCTATTTTAGGGGGGGGGGGGGGTTATGGCTCACTGGAAGCACCTGTGCTTTGTACACAAAAAGCCTCAAGTTCAATCCCCAGCATCTCCGGTAGAAAAGGGACCAGGCAGTAGGTGATGTGAAAGACCTCTCTCTGAGACATTGGACAACTATTGCCAGACTAAGTAGACAATACTGAGCATGATGGAGCAGTAATCTGACTCAAGGTAAGGAAGCATCATGTATGTTCATGCCCTTTAATAACATCTGATACTTTCAAGCCAGGAAGGCTGTATTCAGACTACTTGCTAGCAGTGTTCCCTTTAAGCTGAGTTAGTGTGAGTTAGCTCATGGGTTTTAAGCCTGTGGCTCGCACATTTTTGTCTTAGCTCAGGACAAATGGCCCCAGAGAAAAGTAACGTATGCAGTAGCTCACAATTTTATTGCCAGTAGCTCACAAAGCAGAATTTTTGCTCACAAGACTCCACAGCTTAGAGGGAACACTGCTTGCTGCAGCCACTGGTTTGAAGGCTGATGCCTGCAATTTTGCCTCATTTCTCTAAATTGGGGTGGGGAGATAACATTTTCATTCATATCAATGTTTCTGTGAGCATAGGTTTTCTGGTTTTGTTTTGTTTCAATTGCATACTGCTTTACTGCCATGGAAAGAGAGGCCATATTAGCACCAAAGGAAACAGGATAGTGAAAAAGCCGAACCTGTCAGGTGATAGCATTTTTTTTTTCCATTATGGGAAGATGAGGCTGGAAACTTGAATCATTATGAAAAGAGAGTGATAAAATTCATGATTTGATCAACTAGGAGTCTGCTGGTGAATGCTTTATGAAATTCAATATCACAAAAAATGTAAGGTAATGAGGCTGGGACAAAACACCTGAAAATGGACTATATCCTTTATGACAGTAATATGCAACAAAAAACACACATGGCAGCAATGCAAGGAAGTGATGGCAGATAATTCTCAAAATCCTGCCTGGTGCTTTGTGGCAGTCAAATAACGATCCCACCTACATCAGTGATGGCATTTATTAAAAGCTGAATGAGAAAACTGAGGCACAATATCCGAATTTTATATCGGGAACCAAAGCGTGATGTAGTAGTAAGGAGCAGCAGACTCTTACCTGGAAAACTGGGGTTGATTTCCCACTCCTGCTCCATATGAAACCAGTTGGGTGACCCTGAGCCATTCAGAGTTTTTTCAGAACTGTTTCAGCCCCACCTACACCACAAGGTGTTTGTTGTGGGGAGGTGAGGGGAAGGCGATTGTAAGCTGCTTTATGACTTCTTAGAGTAGATAAAAGTGGGACATAAAAACATACTCTTCTTCCCATTTGCCAACAAATAACTTTTCTACCACCATTGACCCTTTTTCTATTTCTGGAAGGTTGCCCAATGCAACCCTCCATAACTAAAGAAACAGGAGAAAGATGATTTTTAATGTGTTCTTTATTTATAACTTATCTATTGGGGAGGGACGGTGGCTCAGTGGTAGAGCATCTGCTTGGGAAGCAGAAGGTCCCAGATTCAATCCCTGGCATCTCCAAAAAAAGGGTCCAGGCAAATAGGTGTGAAAAACCTCAGCTTGAGACCCTGGAGAGCCGCTGCCAGTCTGAGAAGACAATACTGACTTTGATGGACCAAGGGTCTGATTCAGTATAAGGCAGCTTCATATGTTCATATTGCTAGGGTTGCCAACCTCCAGGAGATTGCTAGAGATCTCATGCAGTTACAGCTGCTCTACAGATTATGGAGATCAGTTCCCCTGAAGAAAATGGCCACATTTTGGAAGGTGAAATTTATACTTTGCTGAGATTTCTCCCCTCCTCAAACCCCATCTTCCACAGGCTCCACCCCGAAAATCTCCAGATACTTCTCAACCAAAAGCTGGAACCATGTTTATTGCTCCCTTCCTGATAGGGTTCTCAGGTCCAAATCAGAAAATACCTGGACACTTTGGGCGGGGGGAGCCTGGAGACTTTCCTATTCCCTAAATAAATCATATTACAGTGCAGTTCCCCTGTATACAGTCTTCATTTCCTTGTCTTCTGTTTTTTGCTTTCAAAGGGCTCCCCAGCAGCTGCACTTCTGCTAAATGAAAGTGAAATTTGTCATACCCCCCACAAGACCCATGCCTGGCTTAAGTTGCATTTCCAAGCATGGCTTTATTAAGGATTTCTTCCCAAGAAGAATTCATTTTAAATTCCATGATCCCTACAAGATTAATCTTTACTAAATATGAAAAAGTAAGATAAGCCCAAATAAAGAAGAGTGATTAGAGAAACTAAAGGAATGTTTACAGTTTCGTAAACTAGTCTATATGTATCATAAGAACATAAGAACATAAGAGAAGCCATGTTAGATCAGGCCAATGGCCCATCGAGTCCAACATTCTGTGTCACACAGCGGCCAAATATATATATATATATATATATATATATATATATATATATATATATATATATATACACACACACACACACACACTGTGGCTAATAGCCACTGATGGACCTCTGCTCCATATTTTTATCTAACCCCTTCTTGAAGGTGGCTATGCTTGTGGACGCCACCACCTCCTGTGGCAGTGAATTCCACATGTTAATCACCCTTTGGGTGAAGAAGTACTTCCTTTTATCCGTTTTAACCTGTCTGCTCAGCAATTTCATCGAATGCCCACGAGTTCTTGTATTGTGAGAAAGGGAGAAAAGGACTTCTTTCTCTACTTTCTCCATCCCATGCATTATCTTGTAAACTTCTATCATGTCACCCCTCAGTCGACGTTTCTCCAAGCTAAAGAGCCCTAAGCGTTTCAACCTTTCTTCATAGGGAAGGTGTTCCAGCCCTTTAATCATTTTAGTTGCCCTTTTCTGAACTTTCTCCAATGCTATAATATCCTTTTTGAGGTGCGGCGACCAGAACTGCACACAGTACTCCAAATGAGACCGCACCATCGATTTATACGGAGGCATTATGATACTGGCTGATTTGTTTTCAATTCCCTTCCTAATAATTCCCAGCATGGCGTTGGCCTTTTTTATTGCAAACGCACACTGTCTTGACATTTTCAGTGAATTATCTACCACGACCCCAAGATCTCTCTCTTGGTCTGTCTCTGCCAGTTCACACCCCATCAACTTGTATTTGTAGCTGGGATTCTTGGCCCCAATGTGCATTACTTTGCACTTGGCCACATTGAACTGCATCTGCCACGTTGACGCCCACTCACCCAGCCTCAACAGATCCCTTTGGAGTTCCTCACAATCCTCTCTGGTTCTCACCACCCTGAACAATTTAGTGTCATCCGCAAATTTGGCCACTTCACTGCTCACTCCCAACTCTAAATCATTTATGAACAAGTTAAAGAGGATGGGACCCAGTACCGAGCCCTGCGGCACCCCACTGCTTACCGTCCTCCACTGCGAAGACTGCCCATTTATACTCACTCTCTGCTTCCTATTACTCAGCCAGTTTTTGATCCACAAGAGGACCTGTCCTTTTACTCCATGACTCTCAAGCTTTCTAAGGAGCCTTTGATGAGGAACTTTATCAAAAGCTTTCTGGAAGTCAAGGTAAACAACATCTATAGGGTCTCCTTTGTCCACATGTTTGTTCACCCCCTCAAAGAAATGTAACAGGTTAGTGAGGCAAGATCTTCCCTTGCAGAACCCATGCTGAGTCTTCCTCAATAACCCGTGTTCATCAATGTGCCTACTCATTCTGTCCTTGATAATGGTTTCTACCAACTTTCCCGGTATTGAAGTCAGACTGACTGGCCTGTAATTTCCCGGATCTCCTCTGGAACCCTTTTTAAAGATGGGGGTGACATTTGCTACCTTCCAGTCCTCAGGAACGGAGGCAGATTTCAATGAAAGATATCTTGGTAAAAAGTTTGATAAATTGAATGGTATTCTAACTAGGATGGTGAATTAAACCACTGAACATCTGTATGATTTGTTTATAGAACTGAAGATAGCCACTCACAAAGCACCCAAAATAAACAAAAACAATTTGCAAGCCCACACTTTTGTGATCTCAGTGAGGCAATTTACTCATGGGAGTTACTGAATGTAACAATCTGCTGTATTTCAACCAATTTCTTCACATTAACACAGGGAAACCAAAGTAAGGAAATGAGCATTCTAGGAACGTGGAGTTTTTTCAGTTAACTCTTTACTATCCATTCTACTAGAGAGCCCCATGACACACAGTACTGCAGTCCAAGCTTTGCTCACATTCTGAGTTTTATCCCGGTGGAAGCTGGGTTCAGGTAGCTGGCTCAAGGTTGACTCAGCCTTCCATCCTTCTGAGGTTGGTAAAATGAGTACCCAGTTTGCTGGGGGTGAGGTGTAGATGACTGGGAAAGGCAATGGAAAACCACCCCATAAAAAGTCTGCCATAAAAATGTCATGGTGCGACGTCACCCCAGAGTCAGAAACAACTGATGATTGCACAGCCTATCTTTACCTTTTTATCCATTCTACTATACAAATGACATCTGGAACAAATGCAAAACAAACAGAGGGACTCTAGTGTTTTCTTTCTCAAACACTTCACACACTCACTGGAAAGAGCCATGTGGCTCTGTATGATCACCTCCTGCCCCTATGCAGCTTTCCTCTTGCTGAGATTTAAAAATACACACGCATTCCCAAACACAGTTTGCCAATTTCTTCTAAACCTGCCAAGATTTAAAGATTTGTGGCTGTTGGGGTGGGGCTTCCCCCGTGGGCCAGTTGACTGGTGTCAAGTAGTAGCCTGCAAAACCAAGAGATTCTCCGCCCGGACTGGCAAGCCTACTTTATGACTGGAACAATACATATTCTTTTGTGTGGTATATTAGTACTACTGCTTTAAGGACAACTTCCAGGAGCTCCCTAGAAGGGAAACACTCAGGTGTTGTAAGCAGAACTGGAGGAGTTAGTTACTGAGGCCTAGTTTTGGCCTATTCTGTTAGCTGGCTGTTTTGTTTCAATAAACACAATTCCTATGACCACTGCTGCCTGATCCTTTTCCTCCCTAAAGACATAACACTTTCCGTGAGACTGAAGGAGGGTGCTATTACAGCTACCAATTGAGCAAGGGTCACATGACAGAAAAGGACAATGTGGTTCACTTTGGTCCTATTAAAACCAGGTAGCTAGCCTGGCTCATCAGGTTGAGCAATGCATTTTTCAGGAGACAATGTGATGTCGCTGTTGGGTAGGGCTGCCAAGCCCCCAGGCCTGGCAAGGGTTCTCCCACCCTGGAGGTTCCCAACCTGCCAGCCCACATTGGGCCAGCAGGGAGAACCTCCCCCAACATCACTGGTGTGATGACATCACCCAGAAGTGATGTCATCATGCCAGCAACACTGTGCACCAGCCGCTCTAGGCATTTCTGGGGAAACTCTATGGTTTTTCGGGACACTCTAGCAATTTGGGAGGGTAAACTCCATGTTACAATAGGTATTATGGTACATGCATGTGCGGGGGACTTGGCAACCCCACTGTTGGGACACCAGACATAGCTCTTGGAGGCCACTTCACTGTGAAGCCTGCCAGGTGTCTCTGGCCTAGTCACTCTTTCTCAGCCTTCAACTTCGTCACAGGTTGTTATGAGGCAGAAGTAGAGAAAGGAAAATGATCTACTCCAACCTGGGCTCCTTGAAGGACAACAGGGAATACAAATTTGCTCAGTATTGAGCTATTCTGACTTGTTTCAAAGCCACCTACCTCTTGGTACAGAGTACAGACTTGCCCAAGAAGAACCAGGCCTGCCTAATGCCTGCCTACTTTCCTTTTTAGAAATTAACTACAGTGAAACATGTTTTGTAAAAAGCTTCCACTACCAAAAGCACAATGAGCTTTAAAAAGAATGATTTTTTTTAACAACAAAAAAATCATTAATGGAACAAAGCCCTTAGCTATCCAAGTTTTACTTCAATTGGAATCTTACAATTTAGGGAGTCATTTTCTGAAATTGCTTCTTGAACAGTCACAATGATAATGATTAGCCCCGCTCTTCCTTAACACCTGCTGTGTAAGATACTTGCTCAGTGGGTCAAAGTACCCAGAAAGCTGTTTTTTTATATAAATAACAGAGTTTAACTATCCCCCTAATAGCTTCCAACACAACATCGTGGTTTTGAAATAGCTCAGAATTAGGACAATTCATTTCAATGTCTCCATTGTTGCTGAAAGTGTTCATAATCAATCATTCCATAACAGTGCTTTTTTGGCCTTGGTCGTTTTGTTTTAATCATCTGGAATTTGAAATCCCTGATTCAAATGCATTATTTTCACAACTTGCAGATCAATTAGTAATCGCGCTGAAAATTATATTATTGATATTTAAAGGGTCATGGTAAGAAAATGAATAGAATAAAGAAGGGTTGCAAGGGGAAAGGGAGGGAAGACTGCATGGCGTAGCCTGATCTCATCAGATCTAGGAAGCTGAGCAGGGTCTGTACTTGGATAGGAGACCACCAAGGAAGGCTTTGCAGAGGAAAGCAATAGCCAGTTACTTCTGCCTCTCACTTGCCTTGGCAGCCCCATGCTGGGTTTGCCATAAGTTGCTTGTGACTTGACCGAACTTAGACATGTACACACAAGGCAAAAAAAACCCAAACAAGCCAAAAGCTAGGATCTCCAAAATCATGTGTATGTATACCTGGAGTTACTTTGAAGCATGTATTCAGGACTTTTCCAATTCATTCTCTCTCTGTGATGCATAGATGACAGCATTGAGGGCCCTTCAAATTTTTGTAGCAGTTCTTCCAGGGTATGAATGGGAAGAAAGACATGGCAAGGAATGTTTCAGGTGGGTAGCCTAAATAAAACTTTGTCCATCGTATAGGTTTTGAAATAAGAGGTTATATGTGTTATATTTGATCATACTGAAAACATAATAAAATTGTATTTGTGCCATATGGCCTTGTGCCATATGTGCTTGATGCTCAATAACTAGGGCGCCACCTTACGTCGTGACCCTTAGCTCTGTGTATGTGTGTGTGTGCTGAACTAAACAGGTAGTTGGTATTATGACGTTCTGTCCACTCCTATAATACCTATGGTCAGTCTTACAATAAAACGTTATCTGGCCAATGGAAGGAAAAACAATTAAAATGATCCCTGTTGCAGATCAGGCTTAATTTAAATGGCTTGGGCTTTTGAGCTTGTTTATTCCCCAGAAATAATTGGGACTAAATCTTAGTATTCAGCTTAAATGTGGTGGAGGTTGAGTGACTACACAAGTGGGGACTAAGGTTGCCAACATCCAGATGAGGCCTGGAAATCTCCCAGGATTACAACTGACCTCCAGACCACATAGACACTTTCCCTGAACAAAATGGCTGCTTTGGAGGGTGAACTCTATGGCATTGGCCCTCATAGTGTCCCCTCCCCTCCTCAAACTCCATCCTCCTAAGATTCCATGTCCAAATCTCCATGAATTTTCCAACCTTGATGGGGACTGTTATCAGGGCTGCTAAGCTCTCACAGGAAGGGGATCCCCAGTTTGGGGGGCCCCAACCCACCAGCATAGAACGGGCTGTTGGATGTCCCCCCAAAGAGCTCCATCATCACAAGACATGCCCAGTATTATGACATCACCTGGAAGTAACATCATCGTGCAGGGCACATTGCACCAGGGACACTCTAGCATTCAGGTATGCTCTAGCATTGAGGATAAAACTCTATGGTACCATAGAGTTTTAACTCGAATCCTAGAACATCCCTGGCATGACATGCCGTGCGCAATGACATCACTTCTGGGTTACATCATTGCAGTGCATGAATGGAGTCCCCTTCTGCAGTCAAGGTAGGACTCAGCAACCCTGTTATTAAAATGGGATGTGTGATGCTAGTGCTATATGTTATTGCTTATAAAGAGTACTCAGAGTGAATTTTATTTATATTATTATTAATTTATTAAACTGTGCTGAAAGTTTCAGGCCTGTAAACCGAAAACTGTTCCTCAGAACTGGTTAATTTTTTCTCAAAGAGACAGTCCTCATAGCAATTCTCTGGACCTCTAGATATCTGAAGAACAGTGCTGAAAAGCTAGTGGAAACTCTAATGCCTGTTTTGGAGGCTCAAAGCCCAGAAGGGAACACTGCAGCATTAACATTATACAGCAATCCTATTTCAGGCTCAATATAAGCTGTAGACCTAACAACATGGAGTCAGTTTTGGTCAAACAGGTCAGGGCAGAGAGAAAGTTCTCCCTGAACAGTCCTGTCTAATTAGAACATATGAACATACGAAGCTGCCTTCTACTGAATCAGACCCTCGGTCCATCAAAGTCAGTATCATCTTCTTAGACTGGCAGCGGCTCTCCAGGGTCTCCAGCTGAGGTTTTTCACGCCTATTTGCCTGGACCCTTTTTTGGAGATGCCAGGGACTGAACCTGGGACCTTCTGCTTACCAAGCAGATGCTCTACCACTGAGCCACCCTCCCTCCCCTGAGCTTGCTGTCCCCTGCTGGATCTTCTTTTTACTTCTTCTTTGTAGACAAAGAGAGTTTCAGAGAGTACCCATGTTGGTCTGCAGTAGAACAGTTAGATCTGAGTCCAACAAGATTTTGGGAATATAAACTATATATATTTGGGATATTGTCAGATACCTGACAAAGGGCACTTTGACTCACAAAAGCTTATACCTCGAAAAACTTGTTGGTCTCTGAGCTGCTACTGACCTTAAATCTAGATGTTTGTACATAACAATTTTACTATATTCTAAGAGAAAGAAAACTATGTATGCTGTTGTGAACTCCTAGAAGGAAGGATGGGATAAAAATGAAAGAGAGATTCCTAAATGGCATCAACAGCTCAAAGACCTTTTTATTTCCTGGCCTGCAGCTTTGCCACCATTTTGTGTTTTGACCACCTCACCTCTCCAGTCAGATGAATACAGACTTCGCACCATGATGTAAGCAAGCAGAAATGCCAATATAACAGCATCCTACAGCTAAGAGAGAAGGAAATGGCTTCTTGCCCTTACTCCAAATGAATGGACAAATTTGCCTCATTTAATAGTCTCTCTGAAAGACTTCCAAATAGTGGCTGAATTTTTCATTAAACAACTCCCCACCCCGACTGAAGCAGTATTTATAGCATGAGATTAAATAATTCCAGATCCAGACACAATTACTACTTGGACACCAATGTCAGTTCTCTCATCGCCTTCGTAATCAGGCTCACTCCAGGAAACCAGATGGTTATCTTGATTAGACTAATGGCAAGATTTTTGTGAGGCCCCTTCTCTGTCTCTCTTTGGGAGGGTTTGCCCTGGAACATGGATGAATCATTAACCTTTGAGAGACAGAGAAGGGCATTTAAAGCACTTTGCCTCATAAGAACATAAGAAAAACCAAGTTGGATCAGGCCATTCAGTCCAACACTCTGTGTCACACAGTGACACAAGCTTGCCAATCCCCACGTCCCAGTGGGGGTTCTTCCGCTTTCCCAGTCTGCTTCCCACCCCCAGTCAGCTGGCTGGTGGGGGAAGCCCCGCCCCCAAAGCACCATGTGATTTTTCCCCCCTCCAGAGGCTCCAGTCTCCGATTGGAAAGGCTTCCTCTTGGGATGGGGTGTCTGTGTAACTTGGAAGAAGTTGGCTGCAACTCGTGAGTAGAGAGGACAATACCTCACTTCAGAGTTGCCAGAAAACGGGGTTGGGGTGGGGTGGAGAGGGGAGGAACATCTGCTGAACACTTTATTATTCCCCATGTGGAGATCGATTCTCATAGGGTATAATGGGAATTGATCTGGAGGTTTCGGGGGCTCTGGGGGAGCTGTTTTTTGAGGTAGAGGCACCAATTTTATTTATTTATTTAGGATTTATATCCCGCCCTTCCCACGAAGTGGCTCAGGGCGGCTTACAACAGAGAGTCAAACATAAAATTAATAACATTTAGATGTATAAATATTTAAAACATTTAAAACATTTTCAGTGTAGTATCTAATGTCTCTCTCCAAAGTACCCCCCAAGTTTCAAACGATTGGACCAGGGGGTCCAATTCTATGAGCCCCAAAAGAAGGTACCCCTATCCTTCATTAGTTCCTATGGAAGGAAGACATTTAAAAAGGTGTGCTGTCCCTTTAAACGTGATGGCCAGAACTCCCTTGGAGTTCAATTATGCTTGTAACACCCTTGTTCCTGGCTCCACCCCAAGGTCTCCTGGCTCCACCCCCAAAGTCCCCAGATATTTCTTGAATTGGACTTGGCAACCCTACAATGGCAAAAAAGTAGGTGCCATCAGGAGGTCCACCAGTGGGTCCAGGACACTTAGAAGCCCTCCCACTGTTGCCCTCCCCAGCACCAAGAACACAGAGCATCGCTTCTCCAGACAAAGAGTTCCATCTATACCTTGTGGCTAATAGCCACTGATGGACCTCTGTTCCATATGTTTACACAATCCCCTCTTGAAGCCATCTATGCTTGAAATTGCCACCATCTCCTGTGGTAGTGAATTCCATGTGCCAGTCACTCTTTGGGTGAAGAAGTACCTTCTTTTATCCATTCTAACCAGACTGCTCAGCGATTTCATTGAGTGCTCAGGAGTTCTCGTATTGTGAGAAAGGGAGAAAAGTACTCCTTTCTCTACCTTCTCTATCCCATGCATAATCTTGTAAACCTCTATCATGTCACCCCTCAGTCGATATTTCTCTAAGCTAAAGAGCCTCAAGCGTTTTAACCTTTCCTCATAGGGAAAGTGTTCCAATCCTTTAATCATTCTAGATGCCCTTTTCTGCACTTTTCCCAATGCTATAATCAGAACTTTTTTATAGAAAAAGGCACCAGTTTTGGCCAAACAGCAGGAACACATTTGCATATTAGGCTACACCCCCTGACATCACCATTGTTTCACACAGGGCTTTTTTGTAGAAAAAGCCCAGCAGGACCTTATTTGCATGTTAGGCCACACCCCCTGACACCAAACCAGCTGGAACTGCGTTCCTGAGCGTTCCTGCTCAAAAAAAGCCCTGGTTATAATATCTTATTTGAAGTGCAGTGACCAGAATTGTATTCCAAATGACGCCGCACCATCGATTTATACAGGGCATTATGATGCTGGTTGATTTGTTTTCAATTCCCTTCCTAAAAATTCCCGGCATGGTGTTGGCCTTTTTTATGGCAATTGCACACTGTCTCAACATTTTCAGTGAGTTATCTACCATGACCCCAAGAGCTGTCTCTTGGTCAGTCTCTGTCAGTTCACACCCCATCAATTTGTATTTATAGTTAGGACATGGGAAGCAGAAAGCAGAGGGTGAAATGGCTGCGAGCCATTTAAACCCCTGCTTTCTGCTCCATGTGGCTTTTCATGGGGAGCAGAAAGCAGGGGTTTAAACTTTAAATGGCTAACAAACCAATACAAACGGGTTCATTTCGTGAACCAGCCTCCCAGTTTGTATCAGGTCATGGTTCAGTTCATGGTTCAGACATGAACCAAACCACAAAAATTCTGTTTGTGCGCATCCCCAAGTGTCATTACGATGGTGTTGAGAGCCCATTACTCAGAAGCATTTAATTGTTCTCACTAATAAAGTGCAGCAAAGATGTCACTTGAAACTCAATTGTGTACGAACAAAAGGCTGTCTTTCATAATTACAATTACAGATAGTTAAGGGTGCAAGCAAAAGAGACACAGAGATGACAACATTGGTGTTATTGTACAAGTTCATTTAATGTAAGGTAATTATTAAATGCAAAGTAAATTACTATGGCACATGATTCATGAAGCACAGGGAAGGGGTGGAGGAAAGATACTTTCAAATTACTCCTCAGAAGATCCTGTCCAACAAAGGTGTGCAAGCATCTAAACAAAAGCAGTTGTGGAACAGGAGGTGGTGTGGGATAATAGTCACAGCTGTCTGCTTGACCCGACAAAGCCATGTCTCCAATCAAGCTACTTACATCCAATTTTTAAAGGAATAATTCTGAAGACTCCCCTTCCATCTATCCCTTTTGCACCACAGGAGAACCTTGTACCTAGACTGTCTTCTAAGAAAAACAAAATCCAGTAGAACAGAAGACCTGTCTGTGCTGCAGCAGGAAGCGATTAAACAAAATCACACCCAAGCAGTAGGGTGTGATGGACAACAGCCAAGACTGCCGCCCTTTTGCATATCTGCCCTGATAGGTGGAGAAGCCAGCAATGGCCAATCAGGGCCCTTGGAACTTTTGGAGGGAGAGGGGGGAGTAGATTTTAAAATTCATTTAATTGCTCTTTGAGAGTCCAACTGGATGTGATAGTGTCCCTGAGTTCACCATGGGTACACTGCTGCCATTTTCGGAAAATAATTCCATGTTTACAAAAGATACAGGGGCCTGATCATGATCAGGTTTGTGGAACTGAGGGCAGGAGGGGCACTCCTTCCTTCTCACAGCATTTCAAGAGCCCAAAACTCTATCCCACTTTAATGTTTCACCATCAGCTATTTTGGAAAAGAGATGCGCATGTATCCCTTATTCTCGAAATGTTTGCCCTTGTCCATTGGTCATGGTTGAAACCAGAGGTTGTTTTGTAGAAAAAATAGGTGGTGGAGTTCATTAGCATAACTTATTATCATATGCCCCCTCGGCCAAAAGCAACCTGATGCAAGAAAGGAGAGCCCTGGGCGAGCGAGGACTGCTTGGGCTGGCTAGAGATCCCTGCCTCAGTCCAAAGGCCAGCAAGCCATCCACCATCCAAAATCAGATAAGAAGTGGAGAAAGGGTGGCATGGGCTTCTCCAGGGGTTAATTAGGGCTGCTGGGGGTGTGGCAAAGCTCCTGGTGGCTGCCCGCTCTCCTAAACCAGGGATTGTTATGCAGCTTCACCTACTATTCAATGGACAAGGTAGGTGAGGAGGAAGAGGGGAACCCTTAGAAAGGTTCAAGAGCTTGAGCTGTTGCTGAATCTGAGGCCTGGTTGAAACAGTCAATCATGTGTTATTGTGCTGTCCTCTCTATAGAAACATTTGGCCTCTATATATGACTCCAAACTTATGAAATTTTCCAGGCAGACCTGATGACTTTTATATTTATCTCCTCATTTCAGATTGTTCTAATGAGACCACCTTCACAATGACCAAATTTTGTGCTTTGCACGTTTAACCAGGCAGCAACTGTTTAAGTCTTTTTATTCATTAGGTCTGGACTACCAAAATCAACCTATTATGTGGGTTTTGAATTTTATTGGAACCTGGATAGCCCAGACACGCCTGATTCATTGGATCTCGGAAGCACAACAGGGGCCGCGGTCACACTCACCATTAAATCCATCCCTAACCCGTCGCTATTATACCCCACAGCTTTTTTACAACGAATTTCCTGATCAGACATCCCTCCATCTTTCAGTTCTAAGCAGCGTTGGTCCCGTCGCTGGTTGATCAGAGGTCTCAACCAGACCTCATTTTTTGAGATGGCAGTCCACAGTCACGCAAGCACAGTACGTGGGATATTATGCTTGGCTTAAAAAAAAAAAAGTGCCAGAAAAGGTGGACGATCTGCCCTCCCCCCCATTTAAACACCCAGAAAGGAAGGGGAAGCCCAGGAGCTCTCTTTGCTCACCTGGCGGGGAGACAGCAAAGGTGGGTGATCTCCCCCCCCATTTAAACACCGCGTCGTGGTGTTTAAATGGGGGAGGAGCACGGCAACTCTCTTTGCTGTCTCTCTGCTTGGCGGGGAGACAGCAAAGGTGGGTGATCTTCCTCGCCCCTCCATTTAAACACCACGACGCGGTGTTTAAATGGGGGGGGGAGCACGGCAACTCTCTTTGCTGTCTCTCCACCTGGCGGGGAGACAGCAAAGGTGGGTGATCTTCCTCCCCCCTCCATTTAAACACCACGACACGGTGTTTAAATGGGGGGGAGCACGGCAACTCTCTTTGCTGTCTCTCCACCTGGCGGGGAGACAGCAAAGGTGGGTGATCTTCCTCCCCCCTCCATTTAAACACCACGACACGGTGTTTAAATGGGGGGGAGCACGGCAACTCTCTTTGCTGTCTCTCCACCTGGCGGGGAGACAGCAAAGGTTGGTGATCTTCCTCCCCCCTCCATTTAAACACCCCGACATGGTGTATAAATGGGGGGGAGGAGCATGGCAACTCTCTTTGCTGTCTCTCCACCTGGTGGGGAGACAGCAAAGGTGGGCGATCTTCTTCCCCCCTCCATTTAAACACCCTGATGTGGTGTGTAAATGGGGGGGGGGAACACGGCAACTCTCTTTGCTGTCTCTCCGCCTGGCGGGGAGACAGCAAAGGTGGGTCATTTTCATCCCCCCCCCCCATTTAGGAAAGGTCCCCTGTGTAAGCACCAGTTGTTTTTGACTCTGGGGTGACGCTGCTTTCACAAAGTTTTCATGGCATACCTTTTACGGGGTGGTTTGCCATTGCCTTCCCCAGTCATCTATACTCCCCCCCCCCACCCAGCAAGCTGGGTACATATTTTACCGACCTCGGAAGGTTGGAAGGCTGAGTCAACAATTGCTGGCGCAATGATATCATTTGGAGCGGGCTCTCTCAGGGAAGCGGATGTGTGCTTGCGACGAGTTGGCTACAATGGAGCGTTCAAACATAGAAAGTACGCGCGGTAGTCATCGGAAGCATTCTTATTCCGGACTTAATGTATTATCAAAAAAGTCCACGTCTCAGTTGTGGCAGTTCGGGACACGAACGAGCCAACGACCATTGCCAGATGCTGATGTTTGGATCAGGGTTGCTATGCAGAGGTAGGCAATGGCAAACCATCTCTGAATGTCTCTTTCGATAAAAATCCTGCAGGGTCTCCATAAGTCATAAGTACTAAGTTATATCAGCTCAGCATCCACCTTAAAATGCATCTGGGATTATAATTGTCATGATAAATCCTTACTCCCAGCATACTTTTTAAATTGCTTTCTCCTATGTGGTCACAGCATCCTGGTGAGGATTTCCAGTCTGTCTGCTTTATATGTTTTGGTTACTTCCCCCTTTTTTGCGGGGAAAAATATTAGAAAGTGTGTCAAATCTTCGAGTTCAGCAAAATTCTCACAGGGGGTCTGAACAATGGAGCCCAGAAGCAAGTATTTGCTGGGGGTGGGGGTAAGAAAGAATAAAATTTAGAGGTTCCAAAGCTCCACTCCTGTGAATTCCTGCCCAAAATGAGGCCTGCTTGTAACTGAGATTGAATCAATACATGCTAACATTGTGAGGATAGCGGCACTGGGTTGAGTGGTGGTTTTCCCACCCCAAAAATATTTCAGTGCCTGCTCCAGCCACCCCAACTAATCACATAAGGCATTGCCTATGGTACTGATATGGCCTGCTGCTGCAACACCTCTGAGCTTAACTGCAGACTATTGATTTCCAAACCAACTATTTGGAAAATCCAGGGCAAAATGAAAATGAGAGTGATCAAATAACAAAAGGGTTAGCTTCTTTCACTAGGTCTTTTGGGTCTAGCTCTTTCTGCACCCTTTATGAAATCAGCAACTGGCTGTTTATAAAAGGGCTTGCTGCAAAGCTTACCATAAAGCACCACTGTAGCTGCAGAATGCAGTAAGACAAGGAATCCTCAGCTTCATCTTGAGAAAATAGGTCCCTGACATCTTTTAACCTACTGCTCCTCCTGAGGAGCAGGATCTATGCAGACAATGTAATTGAAAAAATGGGTTGTACAAACAGTTCTTATAAATGATTCATACATTTAATATCAACATTCCTTATTAAAATCATAATTAAAAGGTCCCACACGAATCCTGCATGCACACTATTTCACAGACGCTCAAGACTTCCACAAAGAGCTGCCTCCTTTACATTTTTCATCATACGCACAGACAACCTATACTTACAAGCATAACATTGTCAATTATAACAATACCTTAGCTTCACAGAATCTGTATTAGGTGTCACAATCCATGTCCATAACAGGGTCAATCCTAAGTAACATGTGCATGTTTTAATAGCAACGTGACAAAAATTGGACAGGGATATAAATTTTCTCTGTTCTTAATACTGAGCACTGTTCTGAGTCCCATTTTTTTCTCCAGCTCTTGCTGTTCTGCACCTTTCCTCCTACAAATATTTGAACTTGTGGCAGCATGACTATGACAGCTCAAAGTATTTGGAAGCCTGATCTGGAGACCTTCATCCATCTTCCTGATCTGGAGACCTTCATCCATCTTCCTCCTACAGCACTCCAGCTGCTCAGCTTTCTAAACTACGGGTTTCCCCTTACATATTATTTCTTCAGTTGTGTGCCCGTACTGTGTCTTTTCCCCTTTTCCTCACGTTTTGCTCCCTGTAGTTGTTGCTTTGACCTTTTCTGGCTGTTTCTCTACCATGCGGAGGCCCCTCCCCTTCCCAAACCCCACCCTCTCCCAGATCCACCCCCAAAATCTTCAGGTATTTTCCAACACAGACCTGGCAACTCTAGGTGACACTAGACTGTAATGAAGCTTAGGAATGGGGTTTGGTATATACAGGGCTCTTTTTGTAGGGAAAAAACCAGCAGGAACTTATTTGCATAATAGGCCACACCCCCTGACACCAAGCCAGCCAGAACTGCATTCCTGTGCGTTCCTGCTCAAAAAAAAAGCCCTAGGTATATAAAAAGATTATGCAGGTGGATGAATCAGCTCCGCTAAGAAGCTAAGCGGGTTTGATCCTGTAAACTGCCTGGATGGGAAGCCACTTGAGAACGACACATAAGCCGCTCTAAGCTCTTTGGAGAAGGAGGTGAATATAAGCCTAATTAATTAATGAGCTCACATCTGCCTTTTCACCAAGGAGATCAGAGAAGACTTAGAGAGGACTGCAAGTGTTCTCCAGGCAGCATAGTGTAGATGCTTTAAGACTAGCTTTACTTCACAGGTGGAAACCAATGAGAAGTATATTTGTGGTCCTCCTCCCCAGTCAACCACGGCGAAGGACAATATGTAATATGTTCAAGTAAAGTAATAATTATACTATGATAATTTCATGGTATGCATTAGCTTTCCAGACAACACATGATGGAAATTATTATAATTATATGAGTTGGCAGTATTAAAACATGACTTAATTTCCCAGTCCAATCAAGCTAATGTTTTTAAAGGAATGGCTGATTGTGAATGCTTCTAGCAGGTTTTGTCACGAGCCAATTAATTCTACCTGCTTGGTCTTCCAGGTCTGAATCAAATGGAGTCCCATTCTGATTAGGAGCTCTGCTCCTAACAGCAGGTAGGTGCCTTAAAATAGACTTAGGAAAATACATAAAGCCAGAAGTAATTGTTAAGTTTTGATTCTGTTAGAAAGATTTGATTGTATTAAAGCCAATTATTTTAATGTAATTTCCTCTTCCTCATTTTAGATAGCACTTCCTGAGGTGTAGTTTCTCAGTCCAAAGTCATAAAATGTGTGGCCGGAATAGAAGGATGGTGAATTTTCTCTCTCTCCCCACCCCTTTTTGTCTGCAACCAGGGATGGCCAACTTGAATTCGGGGGGGGGGGATCACTCAGCTCTGCTGATGGTAGTCTGTGGCCTGAAATGTATTTTTAACTCCAAAACTGACCCCTTCACAATCATAAGAGGTCTGTTCCCATGACAGAAATGGCACCATTTAGTAGAGTTAAGAAAATTCTCTTGATTCCTCTTTGCCCATTTCTGTGGAACCCAACAATCCATTTCTTGTGCTAGGAATAGACTAGCAGACTGAAAGCTGATGCCAGCTAAGGGTGCTCAGTCCAGTAGACATGCAAATGGACTCTGTCAGCAGAAGAAAAATGAGGGAGAAATCATACCCCAACCTGAGAGGGAGCAGGAACAATGGATAACTAAATCAACTTCCCCTACCAAGCAGAAAGAGACAAATGACCATCCCAACTAAGGTCCAAAGTTTATAAATTCTCTGGGCACAAAATGGAAGTTCTCTCATCCAGGGCTTTCTTGCTTTGCTTGCAACTCTGGACTCACACTGGATGGCATGATGGACTCTCTGGGACTCCATTTTGATCATTTTTGGGGCCACACAATGGGAATCATCACAAACCTTGAACTCAGCAGTGAGAGGACTTCTGGCGTTCTGGCCCTGCTGGTGGACCTCTTGATGACACCTGGGTTTTGGCTGCTTTGTGACACGAGGGTGCAATCACACGAGAGATTTAGCCTGACTTAGCCACACCTCCCATCTGGATTTAATGCAAACAATCACGCATGCACATCTGCTCCCGGAGTCCTGCCGTACCTACCTTGTCCTCGGATGCGCTAGGAACAGATTAAATAACTTCTGGGAACTTCCTGGAAGCAAACCTCTAAACCATATGTAGGGCACATTTCCAGCTGTCTGAATGGCCTGGTGCATGTTGTACCTGCCCCACAAGTGCATGAGCAGTCTGAACACTCCTCTTGCACATGTGCGGCCTGTGCCTCTCACAGCAGCAGGGTGGGGGCTGTGTGAATGTCATGCATGGCATAGATCGAAGAGAACTGGCTTTTTCAGAGCTGGGATACTGCCGAGCCAAATCTATCAAGTGATCATATCCAGAGTGTTGGGTTGGATTGGCCATTGGCCTGATTTAGCATGGCTTCTCTTATGTTCTTAAGGTAACAGAATTTCTCCAAGGATACCTCCAAGGATAAAGTCCCTATGTATTTAAGTGTATCTGTTACGTCTAGTCAGGACAAAACAGACTACAGTTTGCCATTTGATTTTCCATGTTTTGCTTAGTCCTGCTGCCCATAAGTAATCTGGAGTGTGTGCATGGGGCTGCAAACCTCCAGGTGAGGGCGGGAGATCTCCTAGAATTACAGCTGATCTCCAGACAACAAAGATCAGTTCCTCTGCAGAAAATGGCTGTTTTTGAGGATGTTCTCTAGGGGATTCTACCCCACTGAGGTCCCTCTCCTTCACAAACCCTGCCCTCTCCAGGGTTCCACCCCTAAATCTCCAGGTACTTCCCAACCTGGAGTTTACAACCCTCTGTGCGCACAATTATTTCATTATTTTCTTTTTCAGTGGACTGCGACTGATTTTTGTACATAGTCAATATGATGTCTTACTCTCAAACACATTACCAAAGGCAAAGTCAGGGGAGGGAGCAAGTTGACTCCTTCATTTGCAATGGCCCAAAAGGGCATCTGCTTGCTGCTGCTGGAATTTGGCCTAGTGAGGTGGTGAATGCAGTAAAGTGGTGGAGCTGGCAGGAGGCTCTGGAGGCTTAGAGAGCTGAGTTCCTCCTCCCACAGCCAGCGATGATCTACAGAATGAGTGGGTGGTGGCAGTGATCAAAGAAAGGGTTAATCTGGGATTACAGGGAGGAAGGGGCATTGCCAAGCACTGATTTGAACTCCCAATGATGAAGCAGCCCAGTACCTTGTGAGTAGTGTTGCCAGGGCTTTTTTTTGTAGCAGGAACTCCTTTGCATATTAGGCCACACACCCCTGATGTAGCCAATCCTCCTGAAGTTTACAGTAGGCCCTGAAAGCCCTTGGAGGATTGGCTACATCAGGGGTGTGTGGCCTAATATGCAAAGGAGTTCCTGCTACAAAAAAAAAAGCCTTGAGTGTTACCAATCACCAGGTGGAGCCTGGGAATCTCTTGGAAATACAACTGAACTCCAAGGAATGAAGATCTGTTACCCTGGAGAAAATGGCTGCTTTGGATGCCAGACATGATGGCTTTATACCCTGAAGTTCTTCCCTTCCCCAAGCTTCACCCTCCTCAAGCTCCACCCTCAAATCTCCAGGGATTTCCCAACCCAGAGCTGGCAACCCTACTTGAAGTGACCCATCCAAACCAAGATAGAAACACTCTCAGAAGTAGCTGCCTAATTTTCCAGACAGAATTCTGCCTATATGAGGACTGAATAAACAGAAAATGAAGAACTATCACCGAGAGTCATAAATCTGACTCGACTTTAGAATGTAAATAAGTGCCAGTGGATTAATTTGAACTGCAAAGGCATATCTGTTTTCCACGGAGAACGGAGGGATGCCGAAGACCCTGCATCATCTGAATGTGACTACATTTTCCTTATTCGGTTTTTAATTACATTCAAGCTAATTATTAGAAGTACGATAATAGATGCACTAGAACATTTACGTCTGGCTGAAAATGCAAATATGCAAGCAAACATTACTGTGTAATGTAGCTTTTTTTAAAAAAAAAAATCAAATGAGTGGCCTTCCTGCATCCATTACTCTCTCTGCATTTTTTCTGCTGAGCTTTAATTAGAGATAAAGACCGTCTCGATTTGCTGATTAACCATCATGAGCAATTGAAAAGAGTCCTCTTTTTTAAAAATCACAATAAAAACCCCTACCAGCTACCAAAAGCAAATTAAAATGGTCCCCAGATTTTCTGATTTTTAAAAATAAAAAAGGAGACTATTTTGGATCACTGCAATCTGCAAACAAATTGTTTGCTTATTCTTATATTCAGGGCTTATTTTTGTAGCAGAAACTCCTTTGCATATTAGGCCATGCCCCCTGAGGTAGCCAATCCTCCAAGAGCTTTAGTTTGGTGTAGTGGTAAAGTGCGCGGACTCTTATCTAAGAGAACCTGGTTTGATTCCCCACTCCTCCACTTGCACCTGCTGGAATGGCCTTGGGACAGCCATAGCTCTGGCAGAGGTTGTCCTTGAAAGGGCAGCTGCTGTGAGAGCCCTCTCCAGCCCCACCCACCTCACAGGGTGTCTGTTGTGGGGGAGGAAGGTAAAGGAGATTGTGAGCCGCTCTGAGGCTCTTCGGAGTGGAGGGCGGGATATAAATCCAATATCTTCAATATCTTCTTCAGTAGGCCCTGTAGTAAGAGCCCTGTAAGCTTTTGGAGGGTTGGCTACATCAAGGGTGTGTGGCCTAATATGCAGAGGAGTTCCTGCTACAAAAAACCCTTAAGAACATAAAAGCTCTGCTGGATTAGAGCAATGTTTCATCTAGTCCAGCATTTGTCTCACACCATGACCAACTCATTCCTCTGGAGGGTCAACAACAGGGTATAAGGGCCAAGGTCTTCCGCCGACACTGCCTCCTGGCTCTGGGATTCAGAGGCTTAGTGCCTCTGAATATGGAAGTTCCCTTTAGTCACCAGGGCTAGTAGCCATTGATAGACTTCTGTTTCATGAATGTATCTAATCCCCTTTTAAAGCCCATTATTCCTGTGGCCGTCACTACATCCACTGATAGTGAATTCCGCATTTTAATCATTCTCTGTTTATATTTCCCTGTTGTCCATTCCGAACCTACTGCCTATCAGTTTCATTGGATGCCCTCAAGTTCTAGTATTTTGAACAAGAGAGAAATAGTTTTCTTTGTCAGCTCTCTCCACCTCCCCCCATGCATAATTCCATTCTATTGCCTGATGACGTGTGCTTGACCCACAAAAACTCATGCCCTGAATACAACTTTGTTGGTCTTAAAGGTGCCATTGGACTCTAACTTTGTTCTGTCGCTTCAGACCAACACGGCTGCCCACCGGGATCTATGTCCCCCTTTAGTCGTCTCCTTTCTAAACTGAAAAGTCCCAGATTCTTCAGCCTTTCAATGCTCCAGCCACCCCCCCCCCCAAAAAAAAAATCATCTTGGTTGCCCTCCTCTGTACTTTTTTCAGCTCTTCAATGTCCTTTGGAAATAATGGTGACTATCGCAATATTGGTCTGTCCTTCAAGCTGTCCTAGAGAGCCAGTTTGGCGTAGTGGTTAAGTGTGCGGACTCTTATCTGGGAGAACCGGGTTTGATTCCCCACTCCTCCACTTTCACCTGTTGGAATGGCCTTGGGTCAGCCATAGCTCTGACAGAGGTTGTCCTTGAAAGGGCAGCTGCTTTGAGAGTCCTCTTAGCCCCACCCACCTCACAGGGTGTCTGTTGTGGGGGAGAAGATATAGGAGATTGTGAGCCGCTCTGAGACTCTGAGATTCGGAATGGAGGGCAGGATATAAATCCAATACCTTCTTCTTCGAAAACAAATCAAGGGAACAGCATGGGGCAATGCAACTTGTAGCAACCTGATCAATTTTTTAAGTAATAATGTTTTGAGAATACATCTTTCTTGGTCATTTGCATAGGAACTGATAACACTGATTAAGAGGCAGACTGGCCCTCTAATTAGGGTTGCCAAGTCCAATTTAAGAAATATCTGGGGACTTTGGGGGTGGGGCCAGGAGACATTAGGGGTGGAGCCAAGATCAAGGCTGTGACAAGCATAATTGAACTCCGAAGGGAGTTCTGGCCATCACATTTAAAAGGACGGCACACCTTTTCAATTCCTTCCTTCCATAGGAAATTATGAAGGATAGGGGCACCTTCTTTTGGGGCTCATAGAATTGGACCCCCTGGTTCAATCATTTTGAAACTTGGGGGATATTTTGGGGAGAGGCACTAGATGCTGTACTGAAAATTTGGTGCCTCTACCTCAAAAAACAGCTCCCCCAGAGCCCCAGATACCCGCGGATCAATTCTCCATGATTTTCTATGGGAATAAATCTCCATAGGGAATAACAGAGTTCCCAGCAGACATTTCCCTCCCCTCCCCCCGCTTTCTGACGACCCTGCAGCAGGGGGAGGGCCTCCAAACCAGGGGATCCCCTGCCCCCACCTGGGGATTGGCCACCCTACCTCTAATTTAGCAGGAGGGTAACAGTACATAGAATCATAGAGTTGGAAGTGACCTCCAGAGTCATCTAGTCCCCTGCACAATGCAGGAAGTTCACAAATACGTCCCCCTAAAGTACCTGGGGAGCCTTTGCTCAGGAGGGCCTGGATCAAACTATGTTGGGAAATGCCAAGAGATTTGAGGGTGGAACCTGGGGAAGGAGGGTTTTAGGAAGGGGATGGGCCTAAGCAGAGTATAATATCTGAGAGGGTTGCCAGTCTCCAGGTGGGGCCAGGGGATCTCCTGCTTTTATGACTGATCTCCAGCTGGCAGAGATCAGCTCCCCTGAGGAAAATGGTTACTTTGAAGGGTGGGCTCCATGGCATTGTACCATGCTGACATCCCTCCCCAAACCCCTCCCTCTCCCGGATCTACACCAAAGTCTCCAAGTATTTTCCAACACAGGCAAGTGGCAGCAACCCTACATAGAGTCCACTCTTCTAAGCAGCCAGTTTCTCCAGGGGAACTGACCTCTGCAGTTTGTAATACTGGAAATCTCCAGGCCTTACTTGGAAGTTGGCAACCCTAAGCTGAACCAAGTGGCCTCTTCAGTTCTGGCAGCATTCCATGGTTGGTTTACCTCCTGGCATTACAACTGACCTCTCAGTGGCAGAGATCAGTTCCTTTGGATAAAATGGCTGCTTTGGAGGGTGGACTTTATAGCATTTATACCCCGTGAATTTCCACCCCCTCCCAAACCCTGCCCTCCCCAGGATTCACCCCCAAATCTACAAGAATTTCTCAACGTTGGGCTGACAGCCCTAGTCAAAGGCTTAACACAAGCTCTTGAAGCAGAGAGGAAGCTTGGATGGGTTAGGCTACAGAATCCTCCCCTGATAGTTGAGGTCAGGTTTCTGCCTCCAGCGCGGTACCTAAAATACCTTACTGAGTTTTCCAAAAACATTCAGCCTCCTGCCTGCTAGTAATGGTTAGAGTTGGCCAGAGATTTTGGGGGTGGAGTCTGTGGAGGGCAGGGTACTATCCTATAGAATCCAAAGCTGGCATTTTTTTCCCCCAGGGGAACTTCTGGAGATGTTATAATACCAGCAGATCTCCAGGCCCTACCTGGAGGTTGGCAACCTTAGTTATAGCTTACCACTATGTGTTTCTAGAAGGAAATTGGCAACAACCTTCTGCAGGTTGAGCCTTAATACCACCCCTTAATGCTGCTCCTTCTCTGACATGTCACACGATATCCATTTATTCAAATCCAATATTAACGTCTTCTTCTGGAACGAGGTATGTCTTGGAAATGGCTCGGAACCCTTCTGCTCTATCTCTTCGGAAATATAATGTAATCTGGAAGGAGGCCCGCTCCGAGTGCAGGCTCTGCATCCCAAAATACTGCATTTACACATTAGACACCAAGTGTCTCGGAGACGCTCACCTCAAGGTTAAGCAATCTGCTGATGCTAAGGAAATAAAAGCAACAGTTATGAATTGCAGTGGGAGAGAGAAGTTGTGCTTCACAGAAAGCGGTGACTCACGCAATCAGACAGAACTACGAGATGGATCAATTACTGCCTGATCTATTGGGATATTTGGTTAATATAGCCGAGTTTCGCCCAGTCATAGAAGCGTGATGCTGAAGGCAGCAAATAAATCTCCCAGGAAGTATATTGCAAAAAAGAAGAAGGTAAACTTACCTTTATTCAAGTAGATCCAGTTCACATTCAGGTTGCAGTCAAAAGGAGACAGAGAAGCCTAATCTAAAGACGACTTTCCCTATCACAAATGGCCAGCTTGACTCGCAAAACTTTTGACTATTCAGATTGCTGTAAGCATCTTAAAATGAATGTGTAGGAAACTGAGCAGCTACTCAGTTGTTATGGATAGGGAAGTTTATGCATGGAAATTCTAAGTACACTCCCCCCCCCCAATGCTCTGTTCTGTGATTTCAGTGGAAAAGACAGGAGATTTTTTGGAGGGTGGGGGGCAGCTGGACCAAAACTATTGCTGTATTTATTGATTTTAAAACAGTTCCACCTGAATGCTCTTAGCGGTTGTTCCAAGATGGCATACGGCAATGGGCTATATTAAAGCAGCAATAAAATATGAATGAATTAAATTAAACATTAAAACCATTACACCAGAAGAAGACTGCAGATTTATACCGTGCCCTTCTCTCTGAAACAGAGACTCCGAGTGGCTTTGTTGTTGTTGTTCAGTTGCACATTTGAGTCGGACTCTTTGCGACCCCATGGACAAAGTCGCGCCAGGCCCTCCTGTCTTCCACCATCCTCTGAAGTTTTCTCAAATTCGTGTTTGTTACATCAATAACACTGTCCAGCCATCTCATCTTTTTCCGTCCCCTTTTTCTTTTGCCTTCTTTCCTAGCATCAGGATCTTCTCTAGGGAATGCTCCCTTCTCATTTGATGGCCAAAGTATTTGAACTTCAGCTTCAGCATCTGACCTTCCAGTGAACAGTCTGGGTTGATTTCCCTTAGGACTGACTGATTTGATCTTCTTGCAGTCCAAGGGACTCTCAAGAGTCTTCTCTAGTACCACATCTCAAAAGCATCTATTCTTCTGCGCTCGGCCTTCCTTATGGTCCAGCTCTCACAGCCATACATTTCTACTGGAAATACCATCACTGACTATACGGTCTTTTGTTGGCACGGTGATGTCTCTACTTTTTATTATACTGCCCAGGTTCACCATAGCTGTCCTCCCAAGGAGCAAACGTTTTTTAATTTCATGGTTACAGTCACCATCTGCAGTGATCTTGGATCCCAGAAATGTGAAGTCTGTCACTACTTCCATGTCTTCCCCTTCTATTTGCCAAGGTGTGATGGGGCCAGATGCCATGATCTTAGTTTTATTGATGTTGAGTTTCAAGCCTACTTTTGTGCTCTCCTCTTTCACCCTCAACAAGAGGTTGTTTAGGTCCTCCTCACTTTCTGCCATTAGAGTGGTGTCATCTGCATATCTGAGGTTGTTGATGTTTTTCCTGGCAATCTTAATTCCGACTTGTGCTTCATCCAAGCCAGCATTCCGCATGATGTACTCTGCATATAAATTAAATAAGCAGAGTGACAATATACATCCTTGTCGAACTCCTTTTCCTATTCTAAACCAATCAGTTGTTCCATATCCCGTTCTGACAGCTGCTTCTTGACCCTTATACAGGTTTCTCAGGAGACATGTGAGGTGGTCTGGTACTCCTATCTCTTTAAGGATTTGCCACAGTTTGTTGTGATCCACACAATCAAAGGCTTTAGCATAGTCAGTGAAGCAGAAATAGACATTTTTCTGATACTACTGTGCTTTCTCCATAATCCATCGAATGTTTGCAATCTGATCTCTAGTTCCTCTACCTCTCTGAAACCGAGCTTGAATTTTTGGTAGTTCCCGATCTACATACTGCTGAAGCCTAGCTTGTAGGATCTTTTTATGTCCTTGCTGGCATGTGAAATGATTGCAATGGTGCAATAGTTTGAACATTCCTTGGCATTACCCTTCTTTGGGATTGGAATATAAACTGATCTTTTCCAATCCTGTGGCCACTGTTGTGTTTTTAAAATTTGTTGACATAATGTGTGCATCACTTTAACAGCATCATCTTTTAGGACTTTGAATAGCTCAACGGGGATACCATCATCTCCGCTCGCTTTGTTGTTAGTAACGCTTTCTAAAGCCCATTTGACTTCACTTTCCAGGATGCCTGGCTCAAGGTCATCGATTTCGCTGTCATGGTTGTCTGGAACGTTGAGATTGTTTTTGTATAATTCTTCTGTGTATTCTTGCCACCTCTTCCGGATCTCTTCTGCTTCTGTTAGGTCCCTACCATTTTTGTCCTTTATCATGACCATCTTTGCATGAAACGTTCCCTTGATTTCTTCAATTTTCTTGAATAGATCTCTTGTCCTTCCCATTCTATTATTTTCCTCTATTGCTATGCATTGTTCCTTCAGGAAGGCCTCCTTATCTCTCCTTGCTGTTCTCTGGAAATCTGCATTCAGTTGGGTGAATCTTTCTTTTTCACCTTTGCCTTTTGATTTCCTTCTTTCCTCAGCTATTTGTAAAGCTTCATCAGACAGCCACTTTGCTTTCTTGCATTTCTTTTTCTTTGGGATGGTGCTGATTGCTGCCTTCTGTACAATGTCATGAACCTCCATTCATAGTTCTTCAGGCACTTTGTCTATCAACTCTAGTTCCTTAAACCTATTCTTCACCTCCACTGTATATTCATAAGGGATGTGATCAAGGTCAAACCTGAATGGCCTAATGGCAGTCAGCTTCAGGTCTTGTTTTTGCTGACTATAAGGAGCTTCTCCATCTTTGACTGCAGAGTATATAATCAATCTGATTTCTGTGTTGCCCATCAGGTGACGTCCACGTGTAGAGTCGCCTTTTAGGTTGTTGGAAGAGGGTGTTTGCTATGACCAGCCTGTTCTCTTGACAAAACTCTATTAGCCTTTGACCGGCTTCATTTTGTTCTCCAAGGCCAAACTTGTCAGTTGTTCTGGTCACCATTTGACTTTCTACTTTGGCATTCCAGTCTCCTATGATGAGGAGGACATCTTTTTTTGGTGTTAATTCTAGAAGGTGTTGTAGATCTTCATAGAACTGGTCCACTTCAGCCTCTTCTGCATCAGTGGCTGGGGCATGTATTACTGTGATATTGAATGGTTTGCCTTGGATACAGACCAAGATCATTCTGTCATTTTTGAGATTGTATCCCATTAGTGCCTTCCTCACTCTCTTGTTAACTATAAAGGCCACAGGACTCTTGGCAACAATGATAGATGTAGTGATCCTCTGAGTTAAATTCACCCATTCCCGTCCATTTTAGTTCACTGATTCCCAAGATGTCAATGTTCAGTCTTGCCATCTCTTGTTTGACCACATCTAGCTTACCTTGATTCATAGATCTTACATTCCACGTTCCGATGCAGTATTGTTCTTTGCAGTATCAGACTGTTCTTTCACCATCAGACACATCCGCAGCTGAGTGTCCTTTTGGCTTTGGCTCAGCTGCTTCACTCTTTCTGTGATTACTTGAATGCTCTTCCCCAGTAGCATATTGGGCATCTTCTGACCTGAGGGGCTCATCTTCCAGCACCATATCTTTTAGCCTTTTGTTTCTGTTCATGGGGTTTTCTTGGCAAGGATACTGGAGTGGTTTGCCATTTCCTTCTCTAGTGGATCACATTTAGTCTGGGTTCTCAGCTGTGGCCTGTCCATCTTGGGTGGCCCTGCATGGCATAGCCCACAGCCTCACTGAACCGCACAAGCTCTCTCGCCATGACAAGGCAGCGATCCATGAGAGAGCAGAGTGGCTTACAATCTCCTATATCTTCTCTCCTCACAACAAACACTTTGTGAGGAGTGTGGGGCTGAGAGGGCTCTCACAGCAGCTGCCTTTTCAAGGACAACTCTGGCGATAGCTATGGCTGACCCAAGGCCATTCCAGCAGCTGCAAGTGGAGGAGTGGAGAATCAAACCTGGTTCTCCCTGATAAGAGTCTGCACACTTAACCACTACACCAAACTGGCTCTCTATAACAATTAGTTCCAAAACTAGGCATCAGCAGACAGTAACCAAAAGCCAACCAGGCTGAGTAAACCTTCAGTTCAAGTCTAAAGGTAGTCTTAGGTTTTCCAGTTCCCAGTTGGGGCAGCAGATCCCCCAGTTTGGAGACCCTCCCCCCGCTTCAGGGTCATCAGAAGGGGGGGAATGTTGGCTGGGCACTCTATTATACTCTATGGAGATCGATTCCCACAGAGTATAATGGAGAATTGATCTGAGGGTATCTGGGGCTCTGAGGGGGGGGCTTTTTTTGAGGTAGATGCACCAATTTTTCAGCATAGCATCTAGTGCCTCTCCTCAAAACATCCCCCAAGTTTCAAAAAGATTGGGCCAGGAAGTCCAATTCTATGAGCCCCAAAATAACATGCCCCTATCCTTCATTATTCCAAATACAGAGAAGACATTTAAAAGGTGTGTGGTCTGTTAAAATGTGATTGCCAGAATTCCCCTCAGAGTTCAGTCATGCTTGTCGCACTCTTGCTTCCAGATCCACCTCTAAAATATCCTGGCTTCACCCCTGAAGTCCCCAGATATTTCTTGAGTTGGACTTGGCAACTCTAGGTAGTCTATTTATGCTTTAATAAGAGCGCTATCAATGTTCACCACAAGTAAGTAAGAAGTATAAGAAGTTGTCATACAGGTCTTCTTAGAAAAACAGAGTATAGCTTTATTCAGAACAAACAATATGAATCAAAGAAAGGAGGATTTGGCCCACAGCAGTCTTTCAAAGCAGCTTGCTTAGATCTAGTCAGTAGAGAGCCATAAGAGCTGGCCAGGAACCACTCAAGATTCTGGTAACCTGGAAGTATAATAAAACATGGAGTAGCTCTATGAACATTTCAACAATCACTGCAGTACCTTCATTAACGGTTTTCGACACACTACTGTTGTGTGGTTGATGAATGCTCCCAGCCATCTGTTAGATTTTGCGAAGTCTGCTGACTTTACTGCTGATTGTAGGTTTTGTGTATTTTTCAGGTGTTAGATTTTGTGAGGAAAAGCCCCCTACCTTTCATACACGTGAACATCATGATTACCAGCATGGTTGCCAGGGCGCCTGGAGAAGTAAGCTTGCATCCGTCTGGCCAGTGAATGCGAGTGACGCTACCCAGGAACTACATAAGACTCCCGTGTACCTATTAACAAGTATATAAGCGCTTGAGTCAGGCACAGAGTGTCTGCAGCCGCGCTCTAATGTTTCCCCGCCATCGCGTGAAACCCGCCATGGTAAGGAGGAGGCTACGCCGCCACGGAGCTGTCCAGGCGAACGGTGTGAAACGCTAAGCATGGAAACCACTGTGTTCTGCTAACACCACATGTAGCCATCTTCCTGCCTGGATGGGATTCATTCCTTCTATGTGGAAACCTCACGTACACACCTTGAGTCATCCCTAGCCCGCAAGCAACCCACCTAGTCTATGAATGGATTAATGGCTCCACTATTAATCCTGATTGCCCAGTGATTTCCTAAACAACTGTCTTCACCCCGGAGAATTGAGAAAGAGGAAGGATCTCTCCTGATACCACCAAGCCCTTTTGTCTACACCAGAATACCTAGGTGCATATCTGATTCTCTATTGTCCCTTTCCCAGTTAATCCCATCTCCTCCCAATCACCCAACCATTCCCACATTGATACCAACGGAGCCGCCCCAGGCCCTGTCGCAACCTGGAAGTTTCCAGGATGCCCAGGATAAAGGTGATGTTCATTGGTTGAAGCACACACCCAATCAGGTGTCGCCATTGACCCACCATTGGTCCAGCCGATGTCCAGCCTTCCTGGTCATCTGCAGAACCTCCCATTACCACTCCCAGTCACCTCCCATCCCCTCAGGACTAAGGTGACTCTATATAACCTGTGGACTAGCTACCCACAGGTGTGCCCTCTACTCAGTAAACCCCTATTCCCGCTGGGTAGTAACACCCCCGATTCCTGATCAGTTTCGGGACCTTCCCCCTATTCCCTCATTCGTCGCCATCGGAGCCTTCCATTGGAGTCTGCGAGAGGTAGTATTACCCTGTATGTCCATTCCTTTATGTTCCCCTATCGATCTCTCTATATTTCCTAGACCTGTGTGAATGTGTGATTGATTTTTGTCCCTTGTGTGAACGAACTATTGTTTCAAATAAACCACAATTGATTTTATTAAATTAGAGTCCTTTATTGAGCATTGACCATCTGAACGGTTGAGCCTCGTATACACAGATAACAAAGATTCCTTTTTAGGGCTAGCTGTCTCTCAGTCTAATTCCCCAACTTTATTTTGAGAGCAGTTTCCCTAACAATTTATTACAGTTGGTTAGCTTGACTTATTTTTCACATGGACTGCTCTCACTTTAAAAAAACAACAACAATGTACTATGGTACTTTATTTTGTGTCAATAGGAGAGATAGACTTGCCATTTTCCTGCTTGTGGTGGGTAAACCCCTGCCCCCAACCACAACCCCATTCCATTGAGAAATCAAAGCACAGAAGGAAAGAATGGCCAGAAAGTGACCTCTATAGTGACACTCTAGGACAGGGGTGTCAAATGTGGCCCAGGGGCTGAATCAAGCCCTCGAGCAACTGGCTGCCATCTGCTTCCTTCTTCCTCACTCTTGCTTCCTTCTGCATAACACCTTACTTTGCAAGGCTTGCTCAATTGCAGAGGAGCTACAGAGCAAAGCCTCTGTTTTTTCCACTGGCTGAGGCTCCTCCCTTGGGGAGAAAGGGGGGAGGCAGAGCTTGCTTTGTCAGGCTCTCTCAATCGCACAGCAGAGCTACTGAGCTAAGCCTATCTTCCTTCTATTGGCTGAGGCTCCCCCCCAGTTCCCTGAGAAAGGAAGGAAAGAGCTTCCTTTGCCCAGTTTCCTGGATTGCATGGGAGAAATATAAAGAAAGCACCTTTAAGATCAATTAGTGCTAATGTTTTAAGAATGTTTTAAGGTGTTTTTTTTTTTAATTGTGTTTGTCTGTGTCCTTTATAAAGTTTATATTTCTGCTACCTAATCTTAAATGGGCACTCATATGGCCTGGCCCAACATGGCCCGGCCTGAGAAGGTCTCATGTATATCCGATCCAGCCCTCATAACAAATAGGCTTGCCAATCCCCAGGTCCCAGCGGGGGTTCTTCTGCTTTTCCAGGCTCCTTCCCACCCCCAGTCAGCTGGCCGGCGGGGGGAAGCCCTGCCCACAGAGGCCCATGTGCATTTCTACCTCCAGGGTATAATGGGGAATTGATCTGGAGGTTTCGGGGGCTCTGGGGAAGCTGTTTTTTTAGGTAGAGGCACCAAATTTTCAGTATAGTATCTAGTGCCTCTTCCCAAAGTACCCCTCAAGTTTCAAAACGATTGGACCAGGGGGTCCAATTTTATGAGCTCCAAAAGAAGGTGCCCCTATCCTTCATTATTTCCTATGGAAGGAAGACATTTAAAAAGGTGCGCTGTCCGTTTAAATGTGATGGCCAGAACTCTCTTGGAGTTCAATGCTTGTCACACCTTTGTTCCTGGCTCCGCCCTAAAGTCTCCTGGCTCCACTTCCAAAGTCCCCAGATATTTCTTGAATTGGACTTGGCAACCCTCATAACAAATGAGTTTGGCATCCCTTCTCTAGGAATTTTCTCATGTCTTATGGTCTTTTCAAACTCTTCTTACCCCCCAAAACCATCTTCAAAATCTCCTAGCACTTGCTGCGGCAGTGCTGGGAACTTTATGGGAGGGAATCTAAACAAATAAAACGCTAAGGTTTAGTGCTGGGGCAGAGTAGGGCAAGACCATTCATGTGTGGTAAACCAGAGGAGAAATAGTGATTGGTCAAGTCCTTGAACTTTTGTGGAACCAGGCAGCTGTCTCAGCCCAATACCAAAGATCTTACCCCAAGTTTGGCCCATTTGAGGTAGCTCAGGAACTGTACAGCTTTTGAGCTGGGTGAGTTCCTCCAGTTTGTTCCTATCAGCCTAACGTCTTATAAAGTCGCGTGTGTGTGTGTTGCAGAGCTATGGAACTAAAGGTTCAAAGCTTCTCTATAGTTTGTGTGAGGTCTATAAAACTAAGAAGGTGATTGCCATTAGAAGACCTTGAAAACCTCATTTTTCATAATGGTTACTTGGGGTTTACACCTTTTGGTAGCTACGTATCAGTGCACAAATTGAAAACCACTGATATATACAATTCGGTGCTATTTTGAACAGATTAAAATGCTTCACATTCTCTATTTCATTTTTCTTAACTGAAACCCTAAGAAGTCAACATTTCTTATGTTTCAGAGATGGCAGTAAAGCTGACCATCAGGGCTTTTTTTTTTTGAGCAGGAACAAACAGGAACACACTTTGGCATCAGAGGGTATGGCCTGCTGGGCTCTTCCTACAAAAAAAGCCCTGCTCACTATAACATGTGACTCCTTTGATTGTGACAGAATTGAAATCTTAGATTTCTTCCACTCTTTTCTTTTGCCATCACATCACAGCCAACTTATGAAGACCTCACAGGTTTTTCAAGGCAAGAGATGTTTAGAGGTGGTATGCAATTGCCTGCCTCTGCATAGCAACCCTGGTAGACTTTGAAAGTCTCCTGTCCAAATACTGACTAGAGCCAACCCTCTTTAGCTTTTGAGATCTGCTGAGATCCGGTTAGCCTGGGCTACCTAGTCCAACCCCAAATTCTATCAAATTGGAGGCTACAAAGTTTCTACTGCAAGAACACATACATATATGTAAAGTTGGGTTACCATGGAATTCCACATGGTGATTGGTGACATTCTTCTCAACATGTGAGTTGGATTGACTTCAGAAGAGCTAGCTGTTCTCCTGGATTGCTGCAAACTTCCTGGATGTGAATGGATCATGTGGTGGTAGATTATTCCACAAGGCTGGCTGTGCCCATCTCTGGACAAAGAATTTATCAGCAGATTTGAGCAGCTAAAACGACCATCATGATGAACACATGAAGCTGACATACTAAATTAGACCCTTGGTCCATCAAGGTGAGTACTGGCTACTCAGACTGGCAGTGACTCTCCAGGGTTTCAGGTAAAGTCTTTCACATCACCTACTGCCAGATTCTTTTACTGGAGATGCCAAGGATGGAACATGGCATAGAGTAGTAAGCTGCAATACTGCAGTCCAAGCTCTGCTCATGACCTGAGTTCGATCCCAGTGGAAGCTGGGTTCAGGTAGCCTGGTCAAGGTTGACTCAACCTTCCATCCTTCCAAGGTTGTTAAAATGAGTACCCAGCTTACTGAGGGTAAAGTGTAGATGACTGGGGAAGGCAATGGCAAACCACCCCATAAAAAGTCTGCCAAGAAAATGTCATGATGTGATGGACACCCATGGGTTGGTAATAACTTGGTGCTTGCACAGGGGACTATCTTTACCATTCTACATGCCAAGCGGATGCTCTACCACTGAGCCATAGCCTCTCTCAGAGTTTGGTTTCCGAGTTAAACAAAGATGGGCTGTCCCAGTTCCTTATTTTGGAGACTTCTCCCTTAGAGGTTTGTTGAGATTGGATTATATTGTACTCTTGCTTTGCTCTGGGGCTCTCTGTGACATCAGCAGCCTGAGACAACCAAGGACTATGCAGGGTCCACAGAGATGAACCGACATTCCGTTTAAATCCTGTGGTGCATATTGTACAGCATCCATCCATTTTGCATATTGCCATGTCAAAAGTGATGTGCCCTTTTTTACTGAAGTGTTTTCCCCAGGTTCCTCTCCACATCTCTTATCTTGCAAAAGAAAAAGATGTTACCAGAATGGATTTTAAGGGCATCTATGTGCTCACTGATAAAAGACGTTACCTGTTTGATTGGGGTAGTGAAACAAAGTTAATGGAAGTGGAAAGGAAAGACTAGCTTCACCCTCTTTTTTTTTTAAAAAAAAATTCCTGCTAACTTACCAAGTACAATTATATCCGTCTAGCCCTCCTGGGCAAAACTCTTTGAAGGGAGGCACTAAATAATTCACCACTTTTCAGATCAAAACTTGAAGCTTCCTTTGCACAATTTTACAGGCTTCTCCTCAAATCACTGTTGTCCAACTGAATTTTTTAAAAATGTCAACAATTATCAGGGGTGTCAGAGACCTGACTTTCGAAGGTCAGTTGCTCAGTACATTTTTTTTTTTTAAATCGGTTCTCTTCAAAATTGTTATACTAGTGCATTCAGACACCCAGAAGCCTTAGAGGCTTTAAAGTATACCATAGAATATGGGTACCTGTGGCATGTCAAAGTTATCTTATTGCAATGTATTTTTTTAAACAAACAAAAAGTTTCTTTTCCATCTTGCATTATGATTGTCCTCGAATTGGCTTGATTTACCTTTTAAAAATTGTATATAGCTCAAATCTATATTGTAATCTGATGAACGGCCCTTCTGTCAGTGGTATGAAATGATTGCTGGTGATTTGTTGGTCTGCACTTATGTCACAGAGAGGTGAGGCAGGCAGAAGGCTCTTGGCCACCATTTGGCAGTGCTCCTCCAAGAGAAGAAAGGCAAACAGGCCTAGAAGCAAGGGAAAGCAAAAGACATTCCAAGAAAGCAAACCACAGGAAGGGGAAGCTACTAAAAGCGGGATGGAGGAGGGAAATGAAAGAAGAGCAGAATATGGAATATTCATAACAGATTTTTTTGAAGATGTATAAGCAATATCATGAAATTGTGCCTGTCTGTGTGCATGCTGAGAATGTTGTCATGCATCTGCAGGGTTTTTTAAATGATTTTTTTTTTCAGTTTTAAAATTGTTTTCTGTCCATATGCATGGTGGTTTAGTCATATGCTTGCAGTCATGCATGCACTGTGCTCCACCACTGAGAGCCACTTTGGTGTAGTGGTTAAGCGTGTGGACTCTTATCTGGGAGGACCGGGCTTGATTCCCCACTCCTCCACTTGCAGCTGCTGGAATGGCTGTGGGTTAGCCATAGCTCTCATAGGAGTTGTCCTTGAAAGGGCAGCTGCTGTGAGAGCCCTCTCGGCCCCACCCACCTCACAAGGTGTCTGTTGTGGGGGGAGAAGATAAAGGAGATTGTACTGAGTCTCTGATTCAGAGAGAAGGGCAGGGTATAAATCTGCAATATTATTATTATTATTATTATTGCACCAGTGTCACCCCTATCTTTCCACAGATTTCTCTCCAGTTGCTTGGCATTGTGACTGCGAGGTAAGCTGTGTGTGAAAACGGTACCAGTTAAACAACAAGGGTTTAATCTGTCTGGAACTCCCCTTTGTATTGTTTCCTGCCTCCACGTTAGGCAATGGCAGAATCTGAAGCTAATAATAATAATAATAATAATAATAATAATAATAATAATAATAATAATAATAATAATAATAATAATAATAATAATAAATTTATTTTTATATCCCGCCCTCCCCTGCCAAAGGCAGGCTCAGGGCAGCTAATAGGGATGCCAACTCCCAGACCTGTGAATTGAAACTTAATTGTGTACCAAAATTGTGGAATCTTGCCATGCTCTGATATTGTTGGAAAAGCTGGTCGAAGCGTCTATCGAAACGAGGGAAGATAAAAGTACTACCTCGTCGCTGTGTTTGCTGTGTTCCTAAAGACTACTGTACAAGACTACTGAACATTGTGGAATTTTTACCATCACGTGGTCTCCTCAGGAATTGGACCGGGGATTCCTTTACAAGTGGAAGGACTTTTCTCGTGCATTTCCAGGATTGGACTGTGTATTCGTTTATTTATATCCTTCTTTTGCACTTTATAATGGTGTTTGCTATCAGGGTATGACTTGTGAAAAATATTTTGTATGAGAGTGATAAGAGAATATTGACAATTTCTAATTTATTGGATCAGTTGTTTTTTTTTTCTTTTGTGAGGCTGGTTATCAGAGAACCCTTCTGGGTTTTCTTCTACTTTCAGTTGTGATTCTCTGTTTGGTTTACACAATCCCCCAGTAGGGGGCAGGGGAGAGGACCAGATCTACATGTTTTTTGAGGGGGACAAAATTAAAAAATGACTCCCCCTTATGAGCCATTCTATCTTATGGTCCCATAGAATACAATGGACTCCATACCCAATTTGGCACCCCCTCTCTGTCTGCACCCGGGGCAAGCACTTCCCTCTGCCTCCCTAGATGCAGCCCTGGCAAGGGATCCCCTGTTTTGGAGGCCTTTCCCCCACTTCAGGGTTATCAGAAAGCTGGGGGGAGGGGGGACTGGTCCCCATAGGGTATAATGGAGAATTGATCTGTGGGTATCTGGGGCTTGGGGGTCTATTTTCTGAGGCATATGCACCCTAGCCACAACACTGCCCTGTCAGACTTTGCCCTGGGAGAGGCTGTCAGGGACAGGGAAAGAGGGAATGCTAAATACATGGCAGCAGATAATGGTAAATTGGTTGGTGGCAGGAAGGAGAGAAAGAAGCTGGAATCCCCTGCACTATTGGGCCCAGCCCACCCCTCAGTGGCAGCCTTTACGCAACTCAGGCACACCTTCCTCAGGAAAGGCTGCCAGGGGTAGGGAAGGAGGAAAAGTTATAGACAGGGTAGATAAAGGTGGGTTGGCTGGTGGGTGAGACTTTGAAAAGGAATCAGGAACAGGGGAGATACTGCGGGTGCTGACAGTGAAGGAAAATAGGAAAGAGTGTGGGAGAGGATAGAGGGGAAAATAAGAATCCTCTTACAAGTCCTTGCAGGTCTCCCTTTTATTAAACCATAAACATAAAATCTCCTGGCCCTGTTCACTTTCTAAAAACACTTAGTGGGTGCCAGGAAAGGTGAAAAGGGTATCACAGGGCCCAGTCACTATTACATGACATAATGATGAGCAAGGACTAATTTAGGGATTAGGCAGATTCGTGGAGGATAGGTTCAGGGCTTTTTTTTGTAGCAGGAGCTCCTTTGCATATTGGGCCACACCCAAAGTAGCCAGTCCTCCTGGAGCTTACAGTAGGCCCTGTACTAAGAGCCCTGTAAACTCTTGGAGGATTGGCTACATCAGGGGTGTGTGGCCTAATATGCAAAGGAGTTCCTGCTATGAAAAAAGCCCTGGATAGGTCAATCACTGAAGATGATGACTAAATGGAAATTCCATGTTCAGCTTCAGTAACCCTCTGAATACTAGTACTGGATGGGGCAGCAAAAATGGAGGCTGTGGCCTCTATGTTCTGCTTGTAGGCCTTCTAAGGGTGTCCGTTTGGACAATGAATGAGAAAACAGAATACTGGACTAGATGAACCACTAGTCTCCTCCTGCACGTTTGTGTTTTGTTTCTTATGCTTGGAGAACACTTGGAATCCACCGTCAATATTGTACTCATAGAAGGTTCCAAATGGCTCATAAAGTTAGACCCTGTGTGATATTGTGCTTTTGGAGTCAGACCTAGGCTCAAACCCCAATTCAGCCTTGAACCTCACTTACCTTAGGCCAGATGGTATAACCTTTGAGACTACTGTAGTGGAGAGGAGAATCATGAATGCCATCCTGAGTTCCCTGGAGGAAGGGAAAGAGATAAAAATATAATCATTCACGAAAATAAAATGTCTCTTATGGCTGCTGTCTGTTATGAACCCACCTATGTGTAATCAGAGCGACCTAAGTGCTGGCTACCATTCTTTAAATAATTCCTCTAGACAAACCCTATTGGTTTGGGAAGGCTGCCAGGTCTAGGTGGTAGAAATAAATCTAGAGCAGCTTCTGACACAACTCTGGCACCTCAAACTCCTTGGTGACTTGCCTGTCACCACACAGCATAACTACCACACACTGCTTTAATAGCTTGTATTCTGAATCCAACTGTGCGACACTGATCTCCCTGCAGCTAGCAGACCTGAAAACTAAAACAACTACATCTACATCCCAGCTCAACATAGATATCATCTACCCAATTTGTCCCTGAGCTTAGGTACAAAATACTAAAACTGGCATTGTGCTTTACAACAACTTCTAATTGCGCATTTATTGCACCAACAATTACCTCTCTCTGGTCTTTTTCAACCTCTCCACCACTTGGCAGGATGGCAGGGGAGAAATGCTCTGATAATTGCATCAGAGATCCACACTGTAACATCACTTTCAAGGCAAGACCAGAAGTGACATCGCTGTGTTGACACAATGGTCTAGGATTCACCAGAATCTGTATGGTAAAATATAGAGTTTCTGGTGAATCTAGGGTTGTCAGGTCTGACTCAAGAAATATCTGGGGACTTTAGGGGTGGAGCCCAGAGCAAGGGTGTGACAAGCATGAATGAACTCTGAAGGGAGTTCTGGCCATCACATTTAAAGGGACCGCACACCTTGCCTTTCCTCCATTTGGAAATAATGAAGGATAGGGGCACCTTCTTTTGGGTCTCATAGAATTGGACCCCCTAGTCCAGTCTTTTTGGAACTTTGGAGGGTGTTTTGAGCGGAGGCATCAGATGTTATTTGGAAAATCTGGTGCCTCTACCTCAAAAAACAGCCTCCCCCCCCCAAGCCTCAGATATCCACAGATCAATTCTCCATTATACTCTATGGGAATCGGTCTTCATAGGAGTTAAGGGAGGGCCCAGCAGATATCCGTACCCCCACTTTCTGATAACCCTGAAACAGGGGGAGGGCCTCCAAACCAGGGGATTGCTCCCAACTGGAGATTGGCAATCCTACGTGAATCCTAGAGCGGTGCATCAACAGAATGATGTCATTTCCATGTTTGCCCTGGAAGTGATATCATACTGTCAGTCCAACAGCACCCACCATGTCCCGGTCCACCCAGTCTCCTGTTGCATGCCAGCCACCATTCTTATCATGCCAGTTCTTATCATAAAATAAAACCTGCATATTATCTCTAAAAGGTTGGCCTGCAATTTAAAATTTATTGTGTTTTTGATACAAAAGATAACAGGTTGAATACTCTTCCTCCTCTTCTTCCCTTCTGCAACTTATGTCCATACCTAACTCCATTCTCTAAACATTTACTGTCATCATTAACATCTCAAAATCTTTCCTCAGAAGGTTTTGGCTTTATTACCGCCAAGATTTTTAGATCTGTTTGTCAGTTTGAAATGGTAAGGATTAGGAATAGGGATGAACTAAACCACAAAGCAAAATTTGTCATTAACTTTTCCTGGTTCATGGTTTGGGAACCGAAGTTAGTGAGGGGTCTACTATCACAAACTTCCATGAACATAGTTTGTGGATAGATCTGAAAGTAGAGCTTTCTGTTCCACACAAAAGCCACAAAAACATCTGAGTGATGGGTAGCAGCCCATTCCCCACCACACAGCGGTTTTGGGCTGTCTTGTTTAGTCTCTTTAGAATTTAAAGGGAATGCACAAAAAATTCTGAAAAACAGACTGTGGTCCCTTTCAATGCAGTTTGCGGGGCCACAAACCATGAATCAGTTCGGTTCACGATTGAACCTCCCAGTTCGGTTTGTGGTTCAGCCATGAAACATGAACCACCGCAAGCTGAATTTTTCCAGTTCGTGTTCATCTCCAGTAAGTATACTTATTTTTTGCTTTGGTAACATTATTCTTTCTGGGGCCTCCTACTCTGTCCCTGGAACTGAGGACCAATGGAGCCCCTGACTTCACAGAAAAGGTGGGTTTTGAGAAGGGATTGGACAGGACAAAGAAAAAGATTCACGACTTTGCTTTGGAGGAGAGTTGCAGGCATCAGGAGACAGGGTAGGGACATTGCAGAGAGCTGAAGCCCTTCAGAGGGCCAAAGGTGGTGGAATTAAACAAGACAATGCAGCATGCTTAGCTGGGGTTGCCAACGTTCTCTTTAATAGAGGTTTAAGGCAGGGCTTTTTTTTAGCAGGAACGCACAGGAATGCAGTTCTGGCTGGCTTGGTGTCAAGGGGGTGTGGCCTAATATGCGGATAAGTTCCTGCTTGGCTTTTCCCACAAAAAAGCCCTGAGTGAAACAATGGTGCTGTCATGGGGTGTGGCCTAATATGTAAATGAGCTCCTGTTGGGATTTTTCTACAAAAAAAAGAGGCCTGGCTTAAGATACGGAAATGTGTATAGGGCTGCCAATCCCCAGGTGGGGGGCAGGGGATCCCCTGGTTTGGAGGCCCTCCTCCCACTTCAGGGTCATCAGAAAGTCAGAGGGGGAGGGAAACGTCTGCTGGGCACTCCATTATTCCCTACGAAGACCGATTCCCATAGGGAATAATGGAGAATTGATCCCCAGGTATCTGGGGCTCTGAGGCAGGCTGTTTTTTGAGGTAGAAGCACCACATGATTAACATGTGGAATTCACTGCCACAGGAGGTGGCGGCGGCCACAAGCATAGCCACCTTCAAGAGGGGTTTAGATAAAAATATGGAGCAGAGGTCCATCAGTGGCTATTAGCCACAGTGTGTGTGTGTGTGTATGTATATATATATATATATATATATATATATATATATAAACACCCTCCAAGTTTAAAAAGGATTGGACTAGGGGGTCCAATTCTGTGAGCCCCCAAAGAAGGCGCCTCTATCTTTCATTATTTCTAATGGAGGGAAGGCATTTAAAAGGTGTGCGATCCCTTGAAAAGTGATGGCCAGAACTCCTTTTGGAGTTCAGTTGTGCTTGTCACAACCTTGCTCTTGGCTCCACCCCTAAAGTCTCCTGGTTCCACCCCAAAGTCTCCTGGTTCCACCTCCAACGTCCCCAGATATTTCTTGAATTGGACTTTGCAACCCTAAATGTGTAGTTGACACTTTTCCTAGAATGGAGGTAAAAAACATCCCTATAAGCCTTCTTTTAAAGGGATAGGATATTTTTTTTCTCCTGTCAGCAATCTTATGTTGGAGTCAGTCTAACTTCTAGACAAAAAAACCACATACGCACACAACAGCCTTGCCTGCCTCCTCATATCCCAGCTTGACTCAGTGAGTAAAGCACAACTTCAGCCATTAGTCTTTTCAAAACATTCCCTTAACAACCTAGTCACAAGCTAGGGTCATAAATTATTGCATAATGGATTGTCTTTATGTCTTCACGCCTCCGTGAGCCTGCATGTCTATTATTTTAGTCGCTGCACCAAAATTTGCCCCCTATTTTTTGGAAAGGCTGGCCTGGCAACCCCAAGAAAGAGAGGGAGGGAGGGGAATGACACCCACCTCTTTCTGCAGCAGTGTGCCGCATTTAATCGGGTCTGTGCTGCTAAGTGAAGTCAAAAACTCTTTTCCGAGGATTGCTGCCCTGTTTAAGCCGTGTATCAGCAATTAGCCAAAGCAGGGGTTTTTTTTATCATTGTGTTTGCCTCGATATTTCTTTTGTGGTTCTCAAAGGACTTTCCATAATAGCTGAGATCTGATTGATGATAATTACACAGGCATCTCTTCAGGAGGTGGCCAAAAAAGCCCTTCTTTCCAGACTCCGAAGTCAAAGAAGCAGTTTGCAATTAACACTTTTGTCTGGGCAATGTGTATTTAATTACTCGATGTTTCTCCGGTGTACTGGCAAACAAAGGAGCATTTAACCCCCCCAAACTTGGCCATCCAAGTTAAATTTGTTTGGAATATAAAAGAACATGTTCAGCTGCAGGCGACAAAGCCCCCAGGTTCTCACAGTTGCTTCCTGGCAGATCTTTGGAATCTTTAACTACCTTGAAAACAGGTGGAAATTTGAGAAGTGACCATTTGCCTGGCATGGAAGCACAGAGATTGTGAAAAGCTGTAGAGTTTTGGCCTGCCATTACAACTCAAAGCCTTACAACAACAACAACGTTCTGACATGTGCATTCACTAAATCTAGGAACAGTTCCAGTTTTAATTAAAGTGTTACAAATGAGTTAATTCCTCTATGTAAATAGACCTCAACGGGGGCTCAAATCCATCCTGGTATGGTCCTTGAAGTTTCTTTTTCCAGGAGTTCTAAGAATAGGGATGCCAGCATCTTGATGGAATCTGGAGATCCCCTGGAATTACAGCTCATCTCTGGAATGCAGAGGTCTGGGAATTATTAGGAAGGGAATTGAAAACAAATCAGCCAGTATCATAATGCCACTGTATAAATCAATGGTGCAGTCTCATTTGGAATACTGTGTGCAATTCTGGTCACCGCACCTTGAAAAGGTTATTATAGCGCTGGAAAAAGTGCAGAAAAGGGCAACTAGAATGATTACAGGTTTGGAACACTTCCCTATGAAGAAAGGTTAAAACGCTTGGGGCTCTTTAGCTTGGAGAAACGTCGACTGCGGGGTGACATGATAGAGGTTTACAAGATTATGCATGGGATGGAGAAGGTAGAGAAAGAAGTACTTTTCTCTCTTTCTCACAATATAAGAACTCGTGGGCATTCAATGAAATTGCTGAGCAGTCGGGTTAGAACGAATAAAAGGAGGTACTTCTTCACCCAAAGGGTGATTAACATGTGGAATTCACTGCCACAGGAGGTGGTGGTGGCTACAAGCATAGCCAGCTTCAAGAGGGGGTTAGAGAAAAATATGGAGCAGAAGTCCATCAGTGGCTATTAGCCACAGTGTGTGTGTGTATATATATATATAAATTTTTGGCCACTGTGTGATACAGGATGGGCCATTGGCCTGATCCAACATGGCTTCTCTTATGTTCTTTTCTCCTGGAAAAAATGGATGATTTAGAGGGTGGGCTTTATGGCAGTGTACCCCACTGAGGTTCCTGTCCTCTCCAGGCTCCATCCCCAAATCTCCAGCAGTCTCCCAACCTGGATCTGGCAACTGTATCACTCGCAGCTCCACAGGTGCCTGGGGGGGGGGCGGTGGGGGGGGACCTGGCAATTCTACCCAGGAAGCAGAATGGACCTGCAGAGCACAATGATTAGAGGGCTGGCCTGGGATCTGGGAGACCCAGTTCTGAACCCCTACTCTGCCATGGAAGCTTGCTGGGTAATTTTGGGCCAGTTGCTCTCAGAGGTATGTTGTGAGCATAAAATGGAGCCAAAGAGAACTTTGCATGCTGCTTTGACCCTCATTGGGAGAACAACTAAATAGTAAGTAATTCCCTGAATCGTTATTCCAGCCTACTCCCCTCTGTCCAAACTCTGCTATCAAATACGTCATTCACCTTGGTTATTGCTTACTTGATAAGATGCCCTTTTGTCAAATCCCTATATTGGCTTCTTGTCACTTTTTGCCGGGCATTCTTCCCTGATGGCACATGCCATTCTAATCTGTGTTACTTTGTGGAGTGGAACTTCATGTATAGTCTTTTCTTTTGCCATGACCTGAATATTTGAGTGGGGTGAGTACATGGGTGTTTGAAGAAGAAGAAGAAGATATTGGATTTATATCCCGCCCTCCATCTCAGAGCGGCTCACAATCTCCTTTACCTTCCTCCCCCACAACAGACACCCTGTGAGGTGGGTGGGGCTGAGAGGACTCTCACAGCAGCTGCCCTTTCTAGGACAACTTCTGCCAGAGCTGTGGCTAACCCAAGGCCATTCCAGCAGCTGCAAGTGGAGGAGTGGGGAATCAGCCCCGGTTCTCCCAGATAAGAGTATGCACACTTCACCATTTCATCAAACTGGCTCTCTTTGAAGGCTTTCTCTTCAATTGCAAAGCTGGTAGGACTTCTGAAGGCATGGGTGGTGGTGCTGAATTGCAAATACTTGTAGATTGTTATCCTAGTTTTTAATGTTCTTTGTGTTGCTGTGTATGTTGCTGGCTTTGGACCCCTTTTTTAGAAAAAAAGGCAGAATATACTTTAAAAATAATGTTCATAATGCAAATAGCATAGATTTCAATGTATATTAATATTTATAAAAAACATACAAAAAGATGTATTAGAAGTTGCATATGATGTGTACAAACAAAATTCACAGAAATTCTTGGTGGATTAATGTAAAAATGCACAACATTTGACATTGAAATAATGGAACATGTACAGGATGAAAAAGGTGACATTTACATCATGTAGTTTTGCCATTTGCCCACCTGGGGAAAATAATGGGAGAAAAGTCACTGTTAGCCAATAACATGACATGACTTCTGGGGGAAAGTGGAAGTGATGTCAGCCTTCTCTAGGAATTGCCAGAAACTCTATGGTTTAAGCTGTTTGTCAGTGAAGTTGGGCATAAATACTTTAAATAAATAAAAATAAATATTCTCAGCCATAACCTTCATTCCTTACCTTAGGGCACTCAAACACCCCAAAATGTCCTGCATTAAAAGGATCTACCTCTTCTTCCTTGTGGTTTCTTATTCAATCCCACAACTCCTACAGAGCCACCTGAGAGCCAGTGTGGTGTAGTTGTTAAGAGCAGCAGACTCTAATCCGGAGAACCAGGTTTGATTCCCCATTCCTTCTCCCCATGAAGCTTGCTGGGTGACCTTGGGCCAGTCACAGTTCTCTCAGAACTCACTCAGCCCCACCTATCTCACAAGGTGCCTGCTGTTTGAAGCCAGGAGACTTTGGGGGTGGAGCCAAGGGAAAGGGTGTGACAAGCGTGATTGAACTCTGAAAGGAGTTCTAGCCATCAGTATAGCTAACCCAGAAAGGGGAAAGTAGCAGAAGCCAGGAATGTTTATTGGGTTTTTTCCTCTCTGTGTTTCATCATTTGAGAATTGAACCTGAAAGCCATTTGCTGCAACTCTTAGGCAAAATAAACAACCATTTCAAGAATTTAACTGTGGTTTTTCAGAAATGATTGGCGTTGGCATCAAGCACGGCTCAGCTGGATGTCATGCACTGGCAACACTTTCCACTTCTTGCCGTTGTTATTCCTAGGCTTGCCAAGTCCAGTTCAAGAAATATCTGGGGACTTTGGGGGTGGAGCCAGGAGACATTGGGGGCAGAGCCAGGAGCAAGGTTGTGACAAGCATGACCGAACTCCAAAGGGAGTTCTGGCCATCACATTTAAAGGGACAGCACACCTTTTAAAATGCCTTCCTTCCATAGGAAATAATGAAGGATAGGGGCAACAACAACAACAACAAAATTTTATTTATATCCCGCCCTCCCCGCCGGGGCAGGCTCAGGGCGGCTAACAACACAATTCAAGTTTAGCTATACAGATAGATAAAATTACAGTTAAACAACATGAACATTTAATTAAAAATCTGCTTAAGTTTTAAAATTAAATTAAATTAAATTAAATTAATAAAAGTGCTAATGCTATGTTTACTTTATGTTTGCTTTTATGATGGCGGTTTCCTTAGCAATTTCCATTTTCATCAGCGAAAGCCAGTCAGAAGAGGAAGGTCTTGCAGGCCCTGAGGAACTGTCCAAGGTCCCGCAGGGCCCACATTTCCTCTGGAAGTTGGTTCCATAGGCTCGGAGCTATAGAGGAGAAGGCCCGATTGCGGGTACATTGCAACTTCACCTCTCTCGGTCCGGGAATAGTCAACAGGTTTTTCCCGGCTGACCTCAGTGCTCTCTGGGGTTCATATGGGGGCACCGTCTTTTGGGCTCATAGAATTGGACCCCCTGGTCCAATCATTTTGAAACTTGAGGGGTATTTTGGGAAGAGGCACTAGATGCTATACTGAAAATTTGGTGCCTCTGCCTCAAAAAAACCCCAGCCCCCTCAGAGCCCCCGATACCTCCAGATCAATTCCCCATTATACCCTATGAGAATCGATCTCCACATAGGGAATAATGAAATGCCCAGCAGACATTTCCCTCCCTCCCTCCCTCCTCACCCCCCATTTCTGGCGACTCTGAAGTGAGGGATTGGCATCTCTATTCACGAGTTGCTGCCAGCTTCTTCAAAGTAACACAGACACCCCATCCCAAGAGAAAGCCTTTCAATCGGAGTCTGAAGCCTCCGGAGGTGGAAAATCACATGGTGGCTGTGAGAGCGGGGCTTTCCCCCCCTACCAGCCAGGTGACTGGGGGCGGGAAGAAGCCTGGGAAAGTAGAAGAACCCCCACTGGGACCTGGGAATTTGCAAGCCTAATTATTACTGGAGTGCCTTCCCGTGGATTCTGTTCTAGCCAATGTAGATATTTTGTATGAAATTGCACGCCATGTCCCAGCAGCTCCAAAGATAAAGCATGCCAACTTGGTGAGCCCAGGGCACTGCCTGCAGCCAACAAGTCAAGGCCTTTAGTTTTTGCCTTAGTTAAATTAGCAGCAGCTTTGAAATGTCTTTGGTGTGTTGTGTGTCCATGTGCTTATGGGCAAAGGGAACTTCTTTAAGCTGATCTTTAGGGAACTTAATTGATCAAAAGATTGATTTAGTCCTACACTGCCGTAATAGGATTTGGATGCATACAATTATAACTGCAGTGGGGATGTATTGTAACTTTCAGGGAATCTTAATAAGCAGTCACTGTCTCCAAGGAGGTTGCAGAATGGGCTTGCTCCTTATCAACTTCTGTGAATTGGGATAAGGCCTAATTTTCAATTAGCCATCCACTTTAGTTGTTATTTAGATTATTAATCCAATCTGGCTGGAAGGGCTCTAGTTACTAAATAGCTTGTCCTATCATTAGGGACACCTCCCTTCATTACACAGAAAATGCATTTGCTGCATCTACCCTGGTGTTTCCTGCAGCAAACATTGAAAGTCCCTGGGTGGGATTGGAAGGTAGATCATATGCAATGTTGCTAAAGCTAGGTGGGTCTGGATGTGGTCAGCACCAGGGCTTTTTTTTGTAGCAGGAACTCCTTTTCATATTAGGACACATACCCCTGTTGTAGCTAACCCTCCAAGAGCTTTACAGGGCTCTTATTACAGGGCCTACTGTTAGCTCTTGGAGGATTGGCTACATCATAGGGGTGTGTCCTAATATGCAAAGGAGTTCCTGCTACAAAAAAGCCCTGGTCAGCAGGATACAAATATTTTTAAAAAGCAAATAAATGTAGAGTTGAACAATCCCTGCCCTCAGTGTCTGTTCCCTCCTCTTTTTTCAGTCACTGCGGCATTTCCTGTCCGGCTCCCCAGCTTCACAATCAGTTTTCCTGAATATCATCTTTCTTTACTTTCCCTCAGACAATCCAGTTTGAGAGAGTGTACACTGCTCCCCCCCCCCCACACACACAATAAGGTCCACCTATTTCCCTTTTTTATCAATTGTGAAAAAAAATTCCCCTCAGCTTTGCCTCCTCAGGAAAGGAAGGGTACGAACCACCACTACGCCGCTAAGCCGGTTGTTTTGATGGCACTTCCTTTCAAGGTGAGAAATATTAAAGGTAGGAAGCTCATCCGAGCTTCACTTCATCTGAAACTTCTGTTCATCTATATGCTAATGCAAGGCTGGATGCAAGGCTGGTTCTTCCAGAAGAGCGTGCTGCTAATACCTTTTTAACACATAATTTAATATTGTAATTCGAGGGCAGGCAGTAAAACTTGGGCGCCTTCTGTTGTTTTGTTAAGGCTGTCGACAATTTCCTAGAGGGGAAGCAGCAGTCAGCAGCTGGCTTCTCAGTTGAAAGGTCAGCGAGGTCTGTCAATCCACCATGCTCCTCAGCCACATATGCAAATAACAAGTAAACAGTCTATACCATATAACATTTTTTTTTTTTACCGTTTAGGAAGGTTCTCTTTTCACATAGACACGTTTACTGCAGGAGTGCCACCATTTACCACACGAGACTCGCTGGTGAAAAATTCATGGACAGCACTGACTTTAAGACCGTTGTCAGCAGGGGAATTAACAGTCGCCTCTCGTCAAAGTGAACCCAATTTAATTATCATGTGCAAGTGGGCAGTCTAGAACCTGGGAGCATTTTTCAGTGCTGAAGAAGCTATTTGCCCGTTTAACCTTATCTTGTTTCAAATGCCAATGCCACATCGTAAATAACACCGAGGAAATGGGCTTTGGGGATAGGTATAGATTCATGGACTCATAAAAACGAGACTTAAGTCACAGGCTGTGCTTTAAAAGAGACAAGCGGACCAGCGTTTGACTATTGTATGTAACAGACCCCTCCTTTTCCAAGAGAACGATAACTATAGATGGACTCAGCCATGAGAGACTGCAGAGAGAAATGCTATTGCTCTTAACTCCATGAAAGCAGAGCAGGTGGAAACAGCTCTTTCTGTTTCTTGGTGGATAGCAGCAGAGCTGATACCAGTCACACTACTGCCACCAAAACAGAAGCCTTGTAGCTGGGGAAGAGTTGTGGTTCAGTGGCAGAGCATCTGCTTTGTGTGCAGAAGGGACCTAGTTGAGTCCTTGCATTTTCCACAGAAGGGTTATATGCAGGGGCCATTTTGCAGAAAAATAGGTGGTGGAGCTCATAAGCATAACTCATTAGCATATGCTGCCCCCTCACCAGCCAAAAGCAACCTGATGCAAGAAAGAAGAGTCCTGGGGGGAGTGAGGCCTGCTTGGGCTGGCTAGAGATCCAGCCAGCCCAAGCAGGCCTTGCTCACTTGGTGCTCTACTTGGCCGCGTCCCCCCCCCCCAGTCAAAAGGCCGCAGTCAAGTCACCTGCTGCCCAAAATCACATACGAAGTGGAGAAAGGGTGGTGCAGGCTTCTCCAGGGTTAATGAGGGCTGTTGGGGATGTGGCAAAGTTCTAGTGGCTGGCTGGCTGGCTGCCCACTCTCCTAATCCAGGGATTGTTATGCAGCTGCACCTACTATTAATGGACAAAGTAGGTAGGTGGGGAGGAGGAGGCGGACTGTCAGAAAGGTTCAGGAGCTGTCCTCCTGTGCACTCCTGCTGAATTTAAGGCCTGGTTATATGGATGCTGAGACTCTCTCTGTCTCAGACCATGGAGAGCCACTGCCAGTCAGAGTAGAAAATACCAAGCTGGATGGGCTCACGGGGGAGATTGCCAGTGAAAGGGGAGATGGAGTCTTCTTGGGCCACCAAAAAAGCTATGCTAAGAGTAGGGGTCCCAGTGGGGCATAATGTTATAGAGTTCACCCTCCAAAGCAGCCATTTACTCCAGGGTAACAGATCTTTGTGATCCAAAGATCAGTAGTAATTCCAAGCAATCTCCAAGCCCTACCTGGAGTTTGCCTGCTGTAATCATAGCTAACAAGGAATGACCACCCATCTGATAAAGCAGTCATACATACAGGATTCACTCCACATTTGATTCCAAACACATGGCCATGACCAAGACCCAGCAGCTGCTGTGAGAGCCCTCTCAGCCTCACCCACCTCACAGGGTGTCTGTTGTGAGGGAGGAAGGTAAAGGAGATTGTGAGCTGCTCTGAGACTCTTTGGAGTGGAGGGCGGGATATAAATCCAATATCTTCTTCTTTTCTCACAATACAAGAACTCGTGGGCATTCAATGAAATTGCTGAGCAGTCAAACAGACAAAAGAAAGTACTTCTTCACCCAAAGGGTGATTAACATGTGGGATTCACTGCCACAAGAGGTGGTGGCGGCTGCAAGCATAGCCAGCTTTAAGATGGGATGGGATGGGATAAAAATATGGAGCAGACTCAGCCTTCAACTCTAGGGATGCTGTCCTGGATGGCTGCAGAGATCAGCATTTGCACATGGGGGGTGGTGCAGACTATCCTCTATTGGGACCTCCTAGTGTCCAGATCCACCACCTTATTTGTTCCCCCACATGTGGCAGCTGTGCCCAGCACTGGTCAAGGCTCTAGTCCAGTCACACATGGCCCAGCCCCATGAAGTATTTGGCCCTCATAACAAATGAGTTCAATACCTCTGCAATAAATGGTAATGTTTCTTCCATATCCTTCATACAAGTGGGAAACCACAGTTTTTAAGAGTCCCGACTAATTGAATAATCATGTTCAGCAGTTATTGTAAGCCCAGAGTTAAGAAATTGGGTTTTTTCTTCTTCTTCTGTCCAATGGCTAATGAAATACCAAGATCAATGAGGTTAAATCGCTCTGGAGTGTCAGTTTGATCTTCTCATGACACAGATTATAATCACCCAATGCATATTTAAAATACAGATACAAAGATATTGCTCAGAACAGAAGGTGTAATCTTCTTATGAAATTAAACTCCAGTTGCCATTGATTTCTAACAATGTAAAATCCCTGGTTAAGCATGGATGTCACCATGGAATATTATAAATTAAATCAAGCTTGAAATCCCCATATGATGAAAAATTGGGAAGGTATAACATATATTAAAAGGTGATGGGCAAAGGAATTTGCAGATATCGTTTCCTATAATGGCTCTCTACTCATTCAGGAAATTAAACTTGGTTAAAGTAAGAGAGAGAGAGAGAATGAAATAGCTATGCATAGGGTTTTTTGCACTTAGGGCATGATATATTTCAAAGAGTGAAACAGCCCATTAAAGACAGTGTTCTGTGACCAGAAAACCCATATTATCCAAACAGAACAGAGTAAGCAAATTATTAATTTGTTCATTTGTGGATAGTATTACCCGGTTCTGCCTGGCCACTGGCAGGGGAAAGAGGGTAGGGTTGCCAGCTTCAGGTTAGAAACTCCTTGAGATTTGGGAGTGGTGCCTTGGGAGGCCAGGAATTTCAGTGGAATACAATACCGTGGAGTCTACCCCCCAAATAATCCATTTTCTGCAGAGGAATTGTAGTTGGGAGATGAGCTGCAATTGCTGGAGGCTGGCTGAGAATTATCCATGAATTTCATGATGTCCACTAGTGTCCAGGGTCTCTAGATGCTATCATGTGTGGGAGGAATACTGAAGAAAATGGGAACTATATTTCCCAGGGTCCCCAGTATTTTTCAATGCCTAAAGGAGGCCCTAACCAAGCATCCAATCACAGTTTATCCAATACCTGAATGATGTATCTATTTGTTACGTTATCCTTCACGAGCTAGTTTCCATATCTACCCTCAAGGCCTGTATGGGAGAGGCTTCACTGAGGTCTTATTCTGTGTGCGTTGGTTGCCGCCTTCCAGTGCGCATCTTAGTACTGTTAATCTATAGGCATTTTTCTCCCAGCTGGAAGCAATAAAGAGACTTGTTATTGGAGCTACCAGAGTCTCCCATGTGCCAGCTATTGAGAAAGACCAGGAACTTATTTGCATATTAGGCCACACCCCCTGATGTCACCACTGTTTCATACAGGGCTTTTTATAGAAAAAGCCCAACAGGAACTTATTTGCATATTAGGCCACACCAACACCAACACAGCCAGAACTATGTTCTTGTGTATTCCTGCTAAAAAAAAAAAAAGCCCTGAGAAAGACTGAAGGAAAATCTGACAGGTAAGCATAACCCTCCCCACCATCCCTCAAAGGATACTACTGCTCCATATCTGGAAGAAAAGAGAGTGAAAATACAGAGATGGTGCACACTGAGCTCCACAGTGTGTGTGTGTGGGGGATATCTAATTACGATCACATCTGGACACAGCAGAATCTAATCCAACCCTGATTGGATCTCTGGGGAACCAGAGAAATCCAGAAATCCAGTATCTGTCTCATAAATAGTGAGAGTTCAGTCTGGGGCTGCCAGCCTCCAGGTGGGGCCTGGAGATCTCCACTTTTACAACTGATCTTCAATAATAATAATAATAATAAATTTTTATTTGTATCCCGCCCTCCCCGCCGAGGCAGCTCAGGGCGGCTAACAACATCTATACATGTACAATAGGTAATAGATAAGACTTAGTTAACAGTAAAAACATTTAAACATTATAAAAACCCGTTAATAATTAAAAAAATTTAAAATTCACAGTTTGAGTTAAATTAATCTGGCAGCATAATAATATTCTGACGCTGGTGCCTGCCAGTTTAAGTATCTATACTGACGAGAATCTTGAGACACGGTTACTCTAGGTCCTAATTCAGCAGCTGGCATACGCTTGTTTAAAGAGGACCGTTTTGCAGGCCCTGCGGAATTGGTCGAGATTCCGCAGGGCCCGCACCTCCTCTGGGAGCTGATTCCATAGGACCGGGGCCGCAGCTGAAAAGGCCCGCACTTTGGTGTTTTGCAGCTTGACTTCTCTCGGTCCAGGGATAATCATTTTGTTTTTCCCAACTGATCTCAGTGCCCTCTGGGGTTCATATGGGGAGAGACGGTCCCTCAGGTAGGCTGGTCCTCGGCCATATAAGGCTTTAAAAGTAATAACCAACACTTTGTACTGGACTCGGTATACAATTGGTAACCAGTGCAGTTCACGCAGCCCTGGCCGTATGTGCTCCCATTTCGGGAGCCCTAACAGTAGCCTGGCTGCCGCGTTCTGCACCAGCTGCAGTTTCCGGGTCCGGCACAAAGGTAGCCCCAAGTAGAGGGCATTACAGTAGTCCAATCTTGAGGTGACCGTTGCATGGACCACTGTTGCGAGGTCGCGACGCTCCAGGTAGGGGGCCAACTGCCTTGCCCGCCTCAGATGGAAGAAGGCTGACTTGGCAGTGGCTGCTATCTGGGCCTCCATTGATAATGAAGGCTCCAGCAAAACACCCAGACTCTTTACCTGGCGCACTGGTTTCAATGGCGCGCCATCGAGAGCTGGGAGATCTATTTCCCCTCCTAGAGCGCCGCGGCCCACACAAAGGACCTCTGTCTTCGCTGGGTTCAGCTTCAGCCCACTCAACTTGAGCCACGTCGCAACCGCCTGTGGGGCCCGATCCAGGTTCCCTAGGGCGGAGTCGGGCCGGCCGTCCATTAGCAGATAGAGCTGGGTGTCATCTGTGTATTGATGGCAACCCAGCCCGAACCTCCGGGCAATCTGGGCAAGGGGGCGCATGTAGATGTTGAATAACATTGGGGAAAGAACTGCCCCCTGAGGCACACCACAGTCTAGTGTGTGTCTACGGGACCGCTCGCCCCCAATGGCCACCCTTTGTCCCTGGCCTGAGAGGAAGGAGGAGAGCCATTGCAAGGCTAACCCCCTAACCCCAATGTCGGAGAGGCGACGTCTTAGCAACTGATGGTCAACTGTATCAAATGCCGCCGACAGGTCTAATAACATCAGTACCGCAACGCCGCCGCGATCCAGTTGCCGCTGGAGGTCATCTGCCAATGCGACCAGCACCGTCTCCGTCCCATGGCCCGGCCGGAAACCAGACTGACATGGGTCAAGGATGACAGAGATCAGCTCCCCTGGAGAAAATGGCTGCTTTGAAGGGTGGACTCTATGGCATTGGACCCCACCCCTCCCCAAACCCTGCCCTCTCCCTGATCCACCCCCAAAGTCTCCAGGTATTTTCCAATACAGACATGGCCACCCTAGTTCAGTCCCACCGCTAAAACATAAAGTATTGTCAGAATATATAAATTATCTTTTTCTTACTGGTAAATATTATGCAAATCTTGTATAAATACATTCTTGGGTATTTTTTGGCTACTGTAATCTTTTCTTGCCCTGACCGGGATGGGCCAGACCAGTCTGATCTCGTCATCTCTCCGCAAACTAAGCTGGGTTGGCCATGGTTAGTGCTTTGATGGGAGGCCACCAAGGAAGTCCAGGGTCATTACACAGAGGCAGGCAATAGCAAACCACCTCTCAATCTCTCTCACCTTGAAAACCCTACAAGATCTCCATAAATTCTCTGTGGCTTGATGAGACTTTCCACCGCCACCAATTTTTCCCTCCCCATCTCCAGTGAAAATGTCTTTGGTGAAAGCCAGCATGGTGTAGTGGTTAAGAGTGTGGACTCTAATCTGGAGAACCAGGTTTGATTCCCCATTCCTCCACATGCAGCTGCTGGGTGACCTTGGGAAAGTCACAGTTCTCTCTGAGATCTCTCAGCCCCACCAACCTCACAGAGTGTCTGTTGTGGGGAGAAGAAGGGAAGGTGATTGTAAGCAGGGGTGGAATTCTAGCAGGAGCCCCTTTGCATATTAGGCCACACACCCTTGATGTAGCCAATCTTCCAAGAGCTTACAAGGCTCTTTTTTGTAAGCTCTTGGAGGATTGGTTACATCAGGGGATGTGGCCTAATATGCAAAGGAGCTCCTGCTAGAATTCTACCCCTGATTGTAAGCCACTCCGAGACTCTGAATGAAGGGCAGGGTATAAATTCAATCTCCTCCACCGCCTCCTCTTCTTCTAAATATATATATTTGACTTTTGAAGATGCCCTTCCCCCAGTTTATGGGAAGTCAGGAATATTCTGGTGAATTTTTATTTCAAATTGTGATAAGAATATATGAAGGAAACAATAATTTCATTAAGTGCTAGCGGATTCGGGATTTACTCCCAAATAAATCATTAATTGGTTTTGACCCTTCCCTTGACTGTTAATTCCCTCCCCCTCTGAAATTTAACAAAAGGCTTTACAACAGAAATCAGTGTGTTTCTTTTCTCTTTTTGTCACCACTTATAGATGAAGAATGGGAGGGAAGGCAATATGGTATGGCCCAGTCTCATTAGATCTCAGAAACTAAGGAGGGTTAGTAGTTGGAAGGAAAGAGACCACCAAGGAAGGCTCTGCAGAGGAAGGCAATGGCCAACCACCTCTGCTTCTCATTTGCCTTGGAAGCCCCTTGCATCTGCAACTTGATGACACTTTAAAGAAAGAGATGTAGAATACACATATGCTAAATTTAGCACTTGGGTAGCAAGAGCAAGTAATTCAGAACTCCAAAATGTGTAGCGAAATTGCCAGTTTCAGAAGCACCTCTAGAAACAGATCCACTAGGCCACACTAGGTCTTCTCCAACCTAAGCCAAGATTGCCTTTAAAAGAGTTATCAGCCATGACATTAATGCTCTTACCTGACGATAGCAAGGACCACTTTACTATTTCAGAAGCCGACTGATCTACTGCTTAAAATTGATGTGGAAGAGCTGTTGTTTGCTTTTCAACAGCCCAGCCAGGAGTTTATAAAAAGGATAAATCAGAAATATTATTCCCTAATGGGCGACTCTTGTGAGCTTCTAATATTAAAAGATGGAATAGGCCTGTCGACAGAGCTGACCTGACTATCAATGGGGGAACTCAGGGTCAACTATGAGAAAGGGCTAATGGGCTGATGGGAAAAGTCAACTTTCCCCTCCCTCCTGTTTGCCATTTGGGGGAAGATGCTACGGACTCACCAAAATACATTCTGTTTTATTCCAGAGACGTGTCGAGCATTAGCAGGCATCCAGGACAAAATAAATGGTAAAGGCTAAGCCCAGCTAGAAACAGTTTAATATCAGATAAGTCAGAGATGCTGATAAATATACCTAGCTAGCACCGGCGTAAAGGTAATAACAGAAACCATTGTTGGAAAATACAGCACCCGGAGGAAATACATAAATGCAGGAGAGGACCGGATTGCAGGGAGGGGAGGCATTGCGGGAATTCTGCAGGGAGCCAGCATGCAGGTCGAATTTAGCTGATAAACTAAGCAAAATCATGAATAGGGCACAATGCTTTATAAATGCACCATCATTTAAATCAGGGGTGTCGAACTCATTTGTTACAACATAAATGAGATTTTGTTGAGTCGGGCCACATGTGCCATAAAATGTCATGCCTGGAATTGGAGATATAAACTTTATAAAGGACACTTTATAAAAGTGTTTTCTTTGTATGTCTCCCCTGGGATCGAGGGAACTTGGCAAAGGAAGCTCTGGCTCTTTCCCTCCCTCCCCAGGGGACGAGAGGAAGGAGCCTCAGCCAATAGATGGAAGAGAAGCTTGGCTCAGTAGTTCTGCTGTGTGACTGAGAGAACCTTGCAAAGCAAGCTCTCCCTCTCCCCCCTTCCTCCCCAAGGGAGGAGCCTCAGCCAGTGGAAAAAGTAGAGGTTTTGCTCTGTAGCTCCTGTGTGATTGAACAAGCCTGGCAAAGCAAGCTGTGATGCAGAAGGAAGCAAGAGAGAAGGAGAAGGAAGCAGATTTGCTCATGGGCCTGATAGGAGCCCTCTGGGGGTCTGATCCAGCTCTCAGGCTGCATGTTTGACACCCCTGATTTAAATATTGGGAGAAAACAATTGCTTGGTCTAATTCAGGTCCATGAATGACAACTGCATAGGGTGGCCAGACTGTGGTTGGTAATCAGCAGGAGACTTACCAGGGGAGGGACTTGTTGATAACATCACTGATGATGCACTGATGTCACTTCCAGGTCATTGCACAAATGGGGTCATCAGGTCAGGGCTACCCTCTACCATTCACATGAACACATGAAACTGCCTAATACTGAATCAGGCCGTTGGTCCATCAAGGTCAGTATTGTGTACTCAGACTGGCAGTGGCTCTCCAGAATCTCAACAAGAGATTTTTCACATCTCCTGCTGCCTGATCCTTTTAAGTAGAGATTCCAGGGACTGAACTTGAGGTCTTCTGCATGCCAAACAGATGCTCTGCCATTAAGTCCCAGCCCTTCCCAAAATGGGACAGGGACCTCAGTGAGGTACAATGCTCACAGAGTCCACCCTCCAAAGCATCCATTTTCTCCAAGGGAACTGATCTCTGTAGTCCGGAGATGAGTTGTAATCTAACCAATTAATTTGTTAAATATTGAAGCCCTGCTTTCTTTAATTAGATTAATTTTTGAAAAAATAGAATTGTAAAGAGAGGAGACAAATCAGTCCTCTGCCAGTTATTATATTGTAATGCTAACAGCTGTCATACAGATCAAAACAGCATCACACTGAGCCTAGGGTTGTCAATTCCAGATTGGGAAATCCCTGGAGATCTCAGAGTGGAAGATCTTTGTGTGGGAAAGGCAGAGCTTGAGGAGCTGAGGGACCTCAGTAGGGTATAATGCCATAGAGTCCACCCTCCAAAGCAGCCATTTTGTCGAAGGGAATTGATTTAAGAACATAAGAGAAGCCATGTTGGATCAGACCAATGTACCATCCAGTCCAAAACCCTGTGTCACACAGTGGCCAAAAAACCCCAGGTGCCATCAAGAGGTGTATCAGTGGGGCCAGGACACTAGAAGTCCTCCCACTGTTGCCCCTCCCAAGCACCAAGAATACAGAGCATCACTTGCCCCAGACAAAGAGTTCCAACAATAGGCTGTGGCTATTTCTGTAATTTGGAGATTTCTGTAATCTGGAGATCAATTGTGTTTTCAGATCTTCAGCCCCACTTGGAAGTTGGCAATGTATTTGAGTCAACTGCTATTTTTAATGTGTTGTGTGTTACATGACGAACAATACAAAACATGTGAAAAGCAAAAGACAGAGCTCTCTCTCCCACCTGGAAGAAGTAGCTTGCCCAAAGTATTGGGGGGGGGGGGGGCTTTAAAATAATTCTGAAGAATATTTAAGCACTGTGTTTATCAAAGCACCTTTGAATACTGCCTGGAATTTGCGGCTTTGGCTTCAAATACGAGAGATGCTTTTAACCAGTGAGAAGATTCAGGTTCTTGTCTTACCTGAGGATTCACTACAAAGCCCAAGAGATCCTTGCTTATGCCTGCTAACAGAGTGCATCTGATTAAGGATGTCCTTGACAGAGTGGATATATATTCCCCCCTTTTTAGCTTCCAGGAACTTAGCCAAACTAAGAAGTACTCCCACAGGCTACAGGACAAAACAAAGGAAAGTGAGACCTGAGAATTTCCTTCAAATCTGTTTCTTTAAGGGAGAGAACCAGCTTTCCACTGGGAAAGCCATAAAATCAAGTGATTAGAGATACCTTTCTCTCCCCCCTTTGCTTCCAACTTCTTTTCCTCTCATCTCTTTTTGCTTCAGAATTCTGGAGTCTATGTGTATCTTGGAAGTGGGGAAAAACTACACTATCTCTTTCTCAACTTATTCTCCATCCTTTTGTGAACATGTTTCCAGAAGAAGTGCAAAGAGACAGAGCATCACAGTACCCACTCACACATTACCTGATATCATTACTAGTAACCAGATGACTCTCAATTTGCTGCATGCCTGCTGTCGCCAATGAAAAGAACTATGTTTCGATTCGTATTCAGTGGTCTCAAAGTTCCAGCTGTAATAATCTCTGTTAACTTTCAGAGCAATTCTAAGTAGAACTACTGAGAAGTACCTCCCACATTATTCAGTGGGGTTTACTCCCAGGAAAGTATCTTTAGGATTGGCGCTTTGGTCACACATGCAAGTCATCAGATAGAGAAAGCTAGAGTTCATTGGGGTAGTCCTGCCATTATGGGCTTAGACTATCTGAAGCAAGGGCATAGCCAGGATTTTTTTTTTTTTAGATCAGGGGCTTTTAAAAAAATATTTGGGGGGGGCACTCAAATTTTTAAAAGCCCTGTTGTATATGTGATCTGAAATGTGTATAAAGTATGGTGTTCTTGCCTGTAGGACTGAGCTTGGGGACTCGGGAACAATGGACAGTAGGATCCAAATCCCTGCTGTCCTGCTCCAATCATGGACCTCCTGCTGGTTTGAATGGTCCAATAGCATGCTAGCGTGAGAACCTTGTGTGTATATATAGTTGGCCCTGTTGGCCCAGTCTGCCATCTTAGAGCACAGCCCCATATTATGCTGTAATAATAAAAAGCTATGATCACTTCCATCTCGCCTCTTCATTGCATTGAACCCACTATATTATAAGCCACCTGAACGAAAAAGGCAGGGCTGGCAGGCCAGGTCTTCCTGCTTTCACAACCGGCTGGCTGAGAGCGCACCAAGGCCTGCTTGGCTGAGCAGGAGGGGAGAGGGTGGCGGGGCTTGCAAGAAGACCCACTGCAGCTGCCTCTTGCCCTCCCTTCCTGCTTTTCTGGGTCAGGGGCCCTAAGCTGGGGGGCTTCCACAGGAAGTCAGGAGTGCGGCTCCCAGAGACCCCCCTGTAGCTACAGGCGTGATCTGAAGGCTCACTTTCCAACTGAACATGCTCATAATCTGGGATCTTTGTTGGAGAGCCTGCTCTGGGTGTAGGGTTCCAACAAAACTAGGACATTTCTGAAGGTTTGAGAGTGGAACCTGGAGAGGGCAGGATCTGGGAGGAGTATAGGATCACTGTGTGGTATAAGGCCATACATTATACAGGTGCCTTCTTGTTCATGGCATCAAAGCTCTGGAAAATTCTCCCCAGGAGATGCACCTGTCCCCTTCTGTTGCTGTCTTCTGCCAGTGAGTTAAGCCTTTTTGTTTTGTTTTTCATTCCTTCAATAATTCCTCCTTCCGAACCAATGTTTTAATTGCAGTTTTCATGTTTCATTGTATCCCAACATACATTTTCACAGGGCTTTTTTTGGTAGCAGGAACTCCTTTGCATATTAGGCCACACACCCCTGATGTAGCCAATTCTTCTGGAGCTTACAGTAGGTCCTGGAAGCTCCAGGAGGATTGGCGACATCAGGGGTGTGTGGCCTAATATGCAAAGGAGTCCCTGCTGCAAAAAAAAAAGAAGAAGAAGAAGCCCTGCATGACTTTCAGTTTCACAAGAACTCAAACAACCAGTTATGTATGCTGGAGGGTTGAGTTTAACGGTTTTTAAATGTGGTTTTGTCGTGAATGTTTTACATTGTTAACCACCACGGTAGCCCTTGTAAGGACAGAAGGGTAAGATGCAAACTTTGCAAATAAATAAATACTTGACCATCCAAAGGAGCCATTCTCTGCAGGGCAACAAATCTCTATAGTCTGGAGATCAGCTGTAACTCTGAGAGCTCTCCAAGCTTCACTTAAACATTGGAAGTTCTATCTGGGTGTTCTAGAAAAGAGTCCAGTAGCACCTTAAAGACGAACAAAACTGGTGGCAGGGTAAGAGCTTTCGTAAGTCACTGCTTACTTCTTCAAATTCAGATAGAATGTGAGTCCATCTGTCCTATATTTTGCAGAGTGGAGTGATTTCAGATGCCAAATGACATTATCAGGTGAATAACAACAGCAGGTGCAGGCCAAGAGCAGACTTGATTGGATTAGTTGTGGTATGCAGAGGGGTAGTAGGCGCTGAGAAATCAGCATTGGTAATGAGACAGGAAACCTAGATCTCTGTTTAATCCAGGTGGACACATTGTCTTGAGCTTTGTTATCAGTTGCAATTTCTAACTGATAATGAAGCTTATCAGTGCATCTACCTGGACTTAATTGAGATCTAGGTTTCCTATCTCATTATCAGTGCTGATTTCTCCACTCCTATTACCCCTCTGAATATCACACCTAATCCAATCATGCTTCCATTTGTCATTCATCTGCTATTGTCATTTGGCATCTGATATCACCCCGCTATCCAAGATATAAGGATTGATGGATTCACATTATAGCTCCATCTGAAGAAGTGAACAGTGACTCATGAAAGCTCATGCCCTGCCACTAATTTGTTTTAAGTCTTTATGGTGCTTCTGGACTCGAGCTCGTTTCTACTGCTACAGACAGACTAACACAGCTAGCCATCTTGGGAGTTCTATATTAAGGCAGGTGGGGACCAGGAACAGGACTTCCTTTAGCACTCAAATGTAAGGATTCCTTTCTTAAAATTGTTTATTGTACTCTTCTCTTCCTTTTCAGAGGCATTAAAAATAGGAATCTTTCTCTCCAAACATATGACAAAGATTCTGACAAAACAACATTATTTATTCATTGAGAAAATATGCATGCCCCCTCCTCCAGAGATTTGCTCAAGGTGGCCCACGAAACAATGCAATAATAGCACGGAAACAACAGCATAAAAAACTGTCCATAATAAACAGCCATTAAAAATGAGCTATTTTTAAAAAAATCCAGATTAGAAAATCAGCCTCCAAGCCATTACACACCTGTTCCCCTGCCTGAATGGGACTCAGAGCCGCGTACAGCTCTGGGGCATTGCAACTACAGGGCTACTCTGGGGATTTCAGGGGTTTATATTATTCCTTATCTGTGATAGAATGGTAGTATTGGGATCCAGTAGTTTGGATCTGGGGCAAAATATCTGTTACCCCTAGAGCTTTCGCACAAGCAGAAATGCAAGCAAAGACCATGGTAGCTATTTATGCTAAGTCATACTCATCGTATTATATCCACATACATTTTCACTTCTGCGAGAACTCACACAACCAGTTTTTGGGCACTACAACATATAGGAAAGGGAATGCTATGTGTTGCACAAGATCCTGCACAAGTGGAACTTCACTAAAACTATATATTTCTGCTTACGCATTGCTGTAGCCAAGCCAATGAAGATTTTAAAGGTGTGATCACAATGACTTATAATAGAAACACACAGAAGATAGGGTTGCCAGCTTTGTGTTGAGAAATACTTGGAGATCTGGGGGGTGGAGCTTGGGGAGGGCCAGGTTTCAGGAGGGGACCTCAGTAAGGTATAATGCCATAGAGTCCACCCTCCAAAGCAGCCATTTTTTTTTCCAGGGGAACTAATCTCTACTGTCTGGAGATCAATTGTAATAGCAGATCTCCAGAACTAACCCTAGCAGAAAGGCTACCATTGTAGACCATGAAGGTTGACCATTATAGAGCATGACCTCTGTAGACCATGACCATTGTAGACCATGAGTAAACTGCTGGGATTCTTGAAAAGAATGTTGGTCTAGGTGTATACTCGGCATCACATAAAACACATGCGTTGGGCCTTAACTGCCAAGAGATCCCAAGTATGTGCTGTTAATTTAAAACTCATCTGTATACCATGAGGAATCTTGTAAAAGTAGACTAGGCCAGACTGATCTTATCCCACCTCCTTGGGCAAAGAAGCTCCTGGGAGTGGAAGCTAAAATTTAGCAATAATCAAAGCAAATCTGGTTTGAAAGATCAGTGATTTGTAGCGCTGCTAAAATACCAGATTGCAAAAGCAGAAGTGATCTTCTTAGCTGTGGGACATTGTCAGTCTGTGTTTGAACAGTTTATGGTAAGAATGCTTTTTAAAATATATATCTATATCTCCACCCCCATAGTCACTGAAGTGATAATTGCCCTGATTTTCTGCAGTTGTGTGCATGTAAATCAATATGATTCAGACCCAAACACTTGATTCCCATAATTTCCAGCAATTGCAAGAAATGTAAAATTGATCAAAATTGAAGTCTCTGTCAAAGAAGTCCAAATTTGTGCGTGCGCCAAACAAAGGTTCTCTGAAATGTGACATATTGATTGATTAGCTGCTGTTGCTGGCATATAGAACAATGATGTGGGAAAGGAAGCAGAAATTCAAGTTTGTTGGTCTTCTTTGATTCGTTTCCCTTATGTTCCCGCGGCTTTGATCATAATACCTTCATTGGTTTGAGCGAGCTGTTTAAAATCACAAAACGATGAAATCTGAAATCTTGAGAAGCTAGGGCTGCTGCTTTTAAGGTGGCAGCCTGGAGCTCTCCCAAAAATTATGAGTGATGTCCAGTTTACAGAGGTTATTTTCTCCAGAGAAAATTGGAGGACGGACCCTATGGCATCAGGGGCGGCTCTGCCACTAGGCAAACTAGGCAGTTGCCTAGGGTGCCAGCCTTCTGGGTAATTGGGTGCCCCCCCATGTGACTCAGTGACGCTACCAGTGCAGGTGGAGGGGTGCCAGAAGTTAGCCTTGGTTAGGATGCCAGACAGACTAGGGCCAGCCCTGTACGGCATTATACCCTGCTGAGGTCCTTCTCTTCCCAGTCATTTCCCAACCCGGAGTTGGCAACCCTATGAGAAGCTGGTGACAATAAAATAGAGAATACAGAGTTAGATGTCCCAACAATTCAGTGCAAGATTTAAAAGAAGAAGATATTGGATTTATATCCCTCCCAGACACTCAGAGTGGCTTACGATCTCCTTTATCTTCCTCCCCCACAACAGACACCCTGTGAGGTGGGTGAGGCTGAGAGAGCTCTCACAGCAGCTGCCCCTTCAAGGACAACTCCTACTAGAGCCACGGCTGACCCAAGGCCATTCCAGCAGGTGCAAGTGGAGGAGTGGGGAATCAAACCCGGTTCTCCCAGACAAGAGTTTGCACTCTTAACCGCTACACCAAATTGGCTCTTTAGTAGAAGACAGCTGAGGGTGGGTGAGTTAGGAGCATCTGTCTTACATGGAGAAGGTTCCTGATTGAATTCTTAGGATTTTCAGCTAACAGATGTAAAGCAGCTATTGCCTGGTTCCACAACACTGAGCTTGATGAGTCAATGAAGATATGAACAAAATGGAGACATGTTCTGTTTGCTGCTTTCCAAGGCAACTATAGGGTTTTGTTTATTCATTGGTGGGACCAGCTACCGACTGGTCTAGGTATCTGTCAAAGGAGGAGGAGGAGATTGGGTTTATACCCTGCCCTTCAGTCTCAGAGTGGCTTACAATCTCCTTCCCTTCATCTCTGCACAACAGACACCCTGTGAGGTAGGTGGGGCTGAGAGCTCTCTCAGATAACTGCTCTTGAGAGAACAGCTCTGCAAGAAATGTGGCTGACCCAAGGTCACCCAGCAGCTGCATGTGGATGAGTGGGGAATCAAACCTGTTTCTCACAAATTAGAGTCCACACACTTAACTTCACCAAACTGGCTTCTAAAGATATACATAGCTGTAGAAGCACGCAGCATGGAAAATGTAGTGTAGTTAGGCAGGGCTTTTTTTGTAGCAGAAACTCCTTTGCATATTAGGCAACACTCCGCTGATGTAGCCAAACCTCCTGGAATTTACAGTAGGCCCTGTACTAAGAGCCCTATAAGCTCCAGGAGGATTGGCTACATCAGGCGTTTGTGGCCTAATATGCAAAGGAGTTCCCGCTACAAAAAAAGCCCTGTAGGACTTGTGTGATCTATAATGCAGACTTTTCAGCTACAAGTATTAACTACTCTGGTGCACTCCAAAAATACTGCTCTGGAAATTTTACTTTCATCTGATGGGAAATTAGAGCTGCTAAACTGAAATTGGGAAATTCATGGGGATTTGTGGGGGAGGTGGAGCCTGGGAAAAGTGCAGTTTGGAAAGGCAGGGACATCAGTGGAGTATAATACCATAGAGTCGATCCACCAAAACAGCCATTTCCTCCAGGGGAACTGATCTCTGTCACATGGAAATTAGTTCAGATCTCCAGTCCTCATGGGAGACTGGCAGCCCTAGGGGAAGTATAAATTCAAAATGGAGGGGCATCAAAAGGATGCTTGTTTTGCTCTTGACTTTATTCAGTGAAGACCAAAAAAAGTGTATTTTTTTTAAAAAAATCAGAAACCCAGTGCCCGGCTTCTAAAGATACGCATAGCTGTAGAAGCACACACAGCACGGGAAATGTGGCGTAGTTCTCCCTAGGATGAGACGATGGCTGCATAATCCACTATAATCTATCCATTTTCAATGCACTTTCCAACTGGAGTTCACACAGTAAAATCCAGTTGGAAAGTGCGTTGAAAGTGGATTGAAAGTGCGTTATTTTGTGTGTGTGATCACAGCCATTGTGGCTTACCCATATGAGCCCTCAGGCTTAATAGAGATTTGAGCTTTTGATGTATTTCAAGAAATACTTGCATGCTCCTTGCATTTTCCACACCTATTGTTCGCTCCTGTTTGTTCTCTTAATTTAGGCAAGATTTCCTCATTTTCAGGGAGGCTGCCTGCTTGCCCATTATAGCTCCTTCGACTCTGCCCATTTTCCATGCCTGGATTCTCTTGGGCTTTCCCTGTATCTTTCTTAATCTATGGGATTCATTTGATCTGAGCTTCTTTTATAGTGGTTTTTAAATAGCCCATTTTAATCCTAAGGGACTAAAATAGAATCTCTGCTTTGAAAGAGTCCCACAGGACTCTGAAAGTCCCAAAAGCACACCACATTTCTCCATTTAATAATTACTGGCTCCATTTCATGGGGCAATCAATACATTGCTGTGGATTTTCATCAAGGTCCATGAATATCGCTGAGATGCCGAGATTAATTCCACAGGGAAAGTGCTTGGGAAACAGTCGGGTAGCATAGAAATGCTATTAGTGTCCACGGCCCTTATTGATCAGCTGGCTAAAGACAATCCTTTTCTAATAATCAGGTTACTAAAATGGAATGAATGCCCCTTTCAGCGGTATATGTGCCTCGTAATGGCAAACTAGGAGCATGTTGATCATATGTAAAGTTGTATAGAGCTTCCATTAAGCTAGTTTGAGAGCTATACGAGCAAACAATTGCTTTAGGTTTGTTTTTTCCCCCCATGCTTTTGTTGAATATCAACAATACTAGGATCACCGGCATGTACCTAACGTTTTGCATTGCCATAATCTTCTGAGAGAGGGTCATCAAAGGAAGCTTCATCCAATGTCTGACCACCCTGTTCTTGAAAATGTCCAAGGAAGGAAATGCCCCAAGCTCTCTAGAGTCTAAGGGTGTCAAACATGTGGCCAAATCAAGCCCCCAGAAGGCTCCTATCAGCCTCCCAAGCAACTAGCTCTTGTCTGCTTCCTTCTCCCTCTCTCTTGCTTCCTTCTGCATCTCATATGAACATATGAAGCTGCCTTATACTGAATCAGACCCTTGGTCCATCAAAGTCAGTATTGTCTTCTCAGACTGGCAGCAGCTCTCCAGGGTCTCAAGCTGAGGTTTTTCACACCTATTTGCCTGGACCCTTTTTTGGAGATGCCAGGGATTGAACCTGGGACCTTCTGCTTACCAAGCAGATGCTCTACCACTGAGCCACCGTCCCTCCCAACTGGCTTTATAAGGCTTGCTCAATTGCACAAGAGCTACAGAGCAAAACCTCGATTTTCTCCATTGGTTGAGGCTTCTCCCCTCCCCCCCCCCCGGTCCCCTGGAGAGGGAGGGAAAGAGCCAGAGTGTCCTTTGCCCAGTTCCCTGGAGACCATGGGAGAAATACAAAGAAAGCACCTTGAAGACCAACAAGTGCTAATGTTTTAAGCATGTTTTAAGTTTTTTAAAATCTTTAGTCGTGTTTGTCTGTGTGTCCTTTAAAAGTTGATATCTCTGCTATCTAATCTTAAATAGGTACACACATGGCCTGGCCCAACAAGGCCCAGCCTGGCCTGATAAGGTCTCATTTATGTCAGCTCTGGTCCTCATAACAAATGACAATCCTGCCCTAAACAACTTCCTGCAGTGGGAGGGGCTGTGGCTCAGTGGTAGAGCATCTGGTTGGCATGCAGAAGGTCTGAAAATCAGTCCCTGGCATCTCCTGTTAAAAAGGATCAGGTGGTAGATGACGTGAAAGAGTTCTATCTGTGACCTGCAAGAATTGCTGCCATTTTGAGGAGACAATACTGATTTAGCTAGACGAAGGGCTCAGTTCTGTATAAGGTCACTTCATGTGTTCATGCACACATCTCCATAAGGCTCCTTTATTACAGAATCATTCTTGTTATTAAACTTCATCAAGAGTATAGCAGAGGTGTGACATCAACAGAGGGCACTACCACCAAAGATGGCTGGCCCCGTCCACCATGTTGTACCACTTTTTTGTTGATTCTATCCAAAGAGGGCCAGACCCACCCAGCAAGGAGGTTATGCAGAGAATGATGAATTTTCCAAATGAAACTAGAAACCAAGGGGCGGTTATTACGCTAGTATTATTATCTTTATGGACATTCCAACACTGTGCATTCAAAGCATATTCTCATTGGTAGTAGCCATATATGGTTGTCAACAGACCTGGAGAAAAAAATGTGCTTATGTGTTATAAACCAGCACATCATTTCTCATTTATGGCAACCTTATGAATTAATGACCTCCAAAGCTTTTGATCATTAACAGCCTTGCTCAGGTCTTGCAAACTGAGGGGCTGAGAGCCAGTTTGGTGTAGTGGTTAAGTGTGCGGACACTTATCTGGGAGGACGAGGTTTGATTCCCCACTTGCAGCTGCTGGAATGGCCTTGGGTTAGCCATAGCTCTGGCAGGAGTTGTCCTTGAAAGGGCAGCTGCTGTGAGAGCCCTTTCAGCTCCACCCACCTCACAGGGTGTCTGTTGTGGGGGGAGAACATATAGGATATTTAAGCTGCTCTGAGTCTTTGATTCAGAGAGAAGGGTGGGGTATAAATCTGCAGTCTTCTTCTTCTTTGACTGAATCAATCCATTTCAGGTTGGGTCCTTCACTTTTCCTACTGCCTTCAATTTTCCCTAGAAGTATTTATTGCCTTTTACAGAAAGTCTTCTCTTCTCAGGATGTGACCAAAGTACTATACCATCAGTTTAGTTATTTTAGGGAGAATTAAGGCTTGGTTTGATCTAGAACAGGGGTGGCCAAGCTTGCTTAATGTAAGAACCACATAGAATAAACATCAGATGTTTGAGAGCCGCAAGACATGCATGTCAGATGTTTGAAGGATGGATGGATGGAAGGAAGGAAAATAGAAAGGGAGGTGGAAAGAAAGCAGCTATAAATGCATTCTTCAAGCCACTGGCAGGCTTGGAGAAGTTATTTAAAGAGATAAATGCCTTCTCCATGTGTGGCTCCTGAGCTGCAGTTTGGCCACCCCTGTCTAGAACCTACCTGTTTGTCTTTTTGGTATCCATAAAACTGTCCTCCAGGCCCGCAAATGAAAGGTACTGTCTTCAACAGAAGCTTAGTTGGTTGGAATAGGCAGCTGAAACTTTTTAATGGCATGGAGGTAAATAACATTAAATTTTCCATTAAAGGGATGGAACTTTTTTCTCTCTCCAAGCAGCTGGCAACTCCATAGGCAAGTCACTAGACTAGGGGTACTGGCAGCTCCTCCTAAAGAACTGCATGTCCTATATTTATTGACTTTTAGATACTAGGCAATAGAAAATGTCCTAATATACCACCAACTTCTACAGTCACCCCAAAAACTCCGTGTAGTGCAAACAGACTGCAAGAGAGACTGAACTATACATCTTGGAACAAAATGGCATGCATCAAAACAGCAAAGAATGTCCCCAGCTTTCAGAGTTTAGCTCCTTCTTGCAGTGTCAAGCAGGCCTTGGATTCAGTGGGAGCTCACAGGAGTGCAGCTCCTGAACCTTTCTGAGAGTTCCACCTTCTCCTTCTGAGAGTTCCACCTCCTTGTCCATTGAATAGTATGTGCAGCTGCATTAGGCTTGCCAATCCCCAGGTCCCAGCGGGGGTTCTTCCACTTTCCCAGGCTCCTTCCCACCCCCAATCAGCTGGCCGGTGGGGGAAGCCCCGCCCCACAAACCACCATGTGACTTTCCCCCTCTGGAGGCTCCAGTCTTCGATTGGAAAGGCTTCCTCTTGGGATGGGGTGTCTGTGTTACTTGGAAGTAGTTGGCTGCAACTCGTGAGTAGGCTTTTGCATTTGACATGTCCTGGCTGCAACTCGTGACTCACTCCAGAGTCGCCAGAAACGGGGAGCGGGAAGGAGAACGTCTGCTGAGCACTTCATTCTTCCCTATGTGGAGATTGATTCTCATAGGGTATAATGGGGAATTGATCTGGAGGTATCGGGGGCTCTGAGGGAGCTGTTTTTTGAGGTAGAGGCACCAAATTTTCAGTATAGTATCTAGTGCCTCTCCCCAAAGTACCCCCCCAAGTTTCAAAACGTTTGGACCAGGGGGTCCAATTCTATGAGCCCCAAAAGGAGGTGCCCCTATCCTTCATTTATTTCCTATGGAAGGAAGACATTTAAAAAGGTGTGCTGTCCCTTTAAATGTGATGGCCAGAACTCCCTTGGAGTTCAATTATGCTTGTCACACCCTTGTTCCTGGCTCCTCCCCCAATGTCTCCTGGCTCCACCCCCAAAGTCTCCTGGCTCCACCCCCAAAGTCCCCAGATATTTCTTGAATTGAACTTGGCAACCCTAAGCTGCATAACAATCCCTGGATGAGCTCCACCACCTACTTTTCTACAAAATAACCCCTGGTGTCAAGTATATGCATTCATGACCTAGGCCAGTTTGTCTTCTGTTCATCGTACTACTTTTCAATTTTCTGAGAGGTGTTTTTTTAAAAACAATAATAATAACAAAGAAGCACGATCCTTTTTGTGTAGACTGTCCATTCTCCCAAGGCATTTAGAAACATTTTATTCCCATCTTGTTTTGTTACACTTGCAGATCCAACCAAACTGATCCTCATTTTGCAGACGAAGAACTGAGGCACCTGAACTGAGAACTGAATTGTAGTTGACAAATTCTTAGACAAGGCCACCAATAGCAGTACATTCAAGTAATGAAAAGGCATAGCTGGAAAGCTCAAAACATGAATCTTGGGGCTCCTACATTCTTTTCTGAAGTTCCCATGAATTATTTCCCCAGCATTATAAAGACCAACCCACACTTAAGATGATCCCTATCCTATACCATCATACATAGATGCGTCCCTCTGAGTGCCTTGCCCACCCATGACCATGAACTAGAGAACTAGGGCAGCTCTGCTGGTCTGAAGTAGAAGAACAAAGAATTGAAGAAGAGTCTTTCTCAACTGCACATATGACAATCTTATATACCCGTCACTAAACTCATTTTTCAAGGGGTGGGGGGGAAACATTTGTGACCTTAAGACATGAAGTATTTCTATCATTCCCTGGTTTGCATTTATGCAGACGCTATTTTGTGCAGAGTAAGCGATACACAAAGCATGCACAGCAAACCTTTGCGCTGGTCCCCCTTCACACAGTGACAACACAAAGTCTTATGCTGAATAATCCTAATGCTGTAAATAACAAAGCCCAAAATGCAAACGTAAGCATCTAGAATTAAATTCACTTCCATACAATCTGGACTTCTCCTTTGGCTCTGTAAAAAGTCTTCCCTCTTCAGTTTTGACTCTCAAAAGCTTATAATCTGGAAATCTTGGTGGTCTTTAAGGAGATCCTAGATTTGCATCTTGTTCATCCGCATATTGGTGTTGTCCAAGTCTCATTTTGGTCAGGAGCTCACAGGAGCAGAGCTCCGGAACCTCTAAATCTTATTGTGCTCTTTCTTTCTTACCCCCCACCCCCCAAAAATATTTGCTTCTGCACTCCATTGTTCAAACCCCCTGTGAGAATTTTGACAAACCTTCTAATATTCCCCCCACAAAAAATAGGAAAATAACCAAAAGATATAAAGCAGGCAGTTGGAAATCTCTGTTCTGCTGCTGTGGCCACATAGGAGAAAGTACTTTTAAAAAGTATGATGGGAGTAAGGCTTTATTATGACTATTCTAATTCAAGAAACATTTTAAGGTAGATCTTGAGCTGGTATAATTTAGTACACCTTCCAGTGTTGTCAGGGGTATGTGGCATACGCAAATGAGTTGTGCTAATGAGCTCCAGCACCTCTTTTTCTACAAAATGATCCCTGGTGTCGCGGTCCAACATCAGCCATTCCCCAACAGCTTTCCTACAACCGTTTTAAGAACACCAACAGGTAACTTCAGAATCTCTCCTCCTCTCTCCTTTGTGTAATTTAAGACAATACGTTGCAGTAACAAAGTCCAAGCCAGGGGCATTTAATTATGCACGAGACCTGTAATGCGCTCCAAAATATGCATCTTCAAACTGATCCTTGGGCCACTTTACATTGTTGATACTATCGGGAAAAAAATGAATACAGATGAATATGTCACAATAAATAAAGGCTCTCAGCTGGCTGCTATTAATATTTAAAAGCAACGTGTGAGGTTTTATTAACTCGAATAAGACCTCTTTTTTAAAACTTCATTTACATAAATTAAATATTCCCTTGTTACTACAGATATGTTTTCTCCCCCCACCCCCGCTTCAGTAATCTGATTTAAAAAAGGGGGCTCAGGGAGGGGCAAAAGAAAATGGATGCAGAAGGATCCTAATAGACTTTCGAGATATATAGCATTGTGTTAAAAATTCATGCAGGCCAGAATACGAGAAGGTCAGAAAATGTCTTTGAAATTCCGCCAAGGCTCTTTTTGATAATTCATGCAGGTTTTAAAAGGGAAATTCCTCATTAGATCAGACCTAATGCTTATTAATTTATACTCCTAAGGAAGAAGCTGCATATTAAGTGGTAGACTCTGTTAATCCATTTATTAAATATCAAAGACCATATGTTTTCACCCAGCATCTTTGCTTATTGATTAATGGTCTTAGACCAACAGTTAAAAAAGCAGAAGTTATTTCAAAGGTAAGTCGCCGACCTCATCCAGCCTTCAATCTGCCCTCCTCTGAAAGACAAATAATATATTTACGGTTCAGGGAGATAGTTGCAAAATGGATGGCAGGCTGGGACATTTGGGGGATTATTGGTCATTCATAGAATTGGAAGGAGATCAATATGTCATGTACAAGAAAAGCCCTTCATGATCATACCAAAGGCAAATCAAATCTAGCACCTGCTTTCCAAAAGTCTGGCAACCTTAGGAGAACATGAAACATGTAACACCTTCAGTCTGAAGGGCATAGTCAATTCTACCACCCTGGAGTATACCACCTCATTATGCTGCATGTCTACATCAGGCCTTTGGGTTGGATCTAAAGATTCCATTCTGGTAATGGTGGATCCTTCCACTTGAAACAGGCCTCTTGACTTAGAGCTCCTGGCACTAGCTGAAGGGTCTATGAGTCTCCCTCCTCGGATAGGGTTGTCAGGCCAGCCTCCAGTTTGGTGTAGTGGTTAAGTGAGTGGACCGGGTTTGATTCTCCATTCCTCCACTTGCAGCTGCTGGAATGGCCTTGGGTCAGCCATAGCTTTTGAAGGAGTTGTCCTTGAAAGGGCAGCTGCTGTGAGAGCCCTCTCAGCCTCGCTCACCTCAAAGGTGTCTGTTATGGGAGAAGAAGATTAAGGAGGTTTAAGCCGCTCTGAGTCTCTGATTCAGAGAGAAGGGCAGGGTATAAAACTACAGTCTTCTTCTTCTTCCATGTGGGGAGAGCATGAAACAGGAAAATGTAATTCAGTTTGTGGTTCATGACTGAACCGTGAATCAAACCAGGAGGCTCGTTCATGAACCAAACTGATTTGTGTGGTTCATGGCCCTGTAAACACCATTGAAAGGGACTGAAGTCCCTTTAAACAGGGTTTGCAAAAAGCCTGAAAAACAGCTGAGAGGAGGGGAGCAGCTTACTCCCTGCCACTTAGCTGTTTCGGACTGTGTCGTGAACTGGGAAGGCGCTCCCCACCACACAGTTGTTTTAAGTGGTTTTCTGCAGTCCCTTTAAACTTTAAAGGAGCTGCAGAAGACGGCCCCCAAAACAGCTGTACAGTGGGGAAATCCTGCTGCACAGTTCTTTAAGGCTTTCTTCTGCAGTATTTTTAAAGTTTAAAGGGACTGTAGAAGACAGCCTGAAACAGCAGAGTGGCAGGGAGCACCTCCCTGTCAATAAGTTGTTTTGCAGGGAACAAAAAGCAGGGATTTAAAGAGACTCAGGGTGATACCAGATGGATATTTAAAGCTGCCCAGGGGATGGGAGGCAGATGGCCCAAAAAAGTACATCCACACACGCACATCTGCCTCCCGTCCCACCCCGGTCCTGCCCCTGGCTTGCCAGGAGCCAGCTCAAAAATGCACCACTTTCAAAGTGGTCCCTTTTCACTAGGATGCCTCTGAGGTACCTCTCCAGCCATCTGGAAAGCTGGGAGGCACCCGGAGAGTGCCCGGGGAGCTGCAGATGGGATACTCCCTGGGCGCCCACAGCCTACCCCTTTTCTGAGCACTGTCCAGAAGCTCCAGGGCGCTCCATTTCCAGCTGGCTTTCCTTGGGATGGCTTGAAGCCAACCCAAACCGGCCGTCTGGTATCACCCCCAGAGTCCCTTTAAACCCCTGCTTTCTGCTCTATCAATGAACCACCCTCAACTCCACAAGCTGCTCTAAAAGTTTTTGGAAAATCTCCATGTTCATTAGTTTTCAGGGCTGGCACAACTTGAACCCTTCTTATTTTTCCACCTTTATTTTGTTTAGCATAAAATATCATTAGAGAACCAGCCGATCCGAGCATGCCCAGACTGTGAAATGATTAAGGCATCTTCTGGTTTACAAAATAACATGCACAATTTTGGATTTCCAGAGCATCTGGTCAAGAATACAGAGTGAGCTCCATCGATAAAAAAAACAACAACACACACATACCGAATGACTTTGTTGATGAACAAAGGCAGACGGATCCTCTGGAAGCATCACCAGCCTACAATCTATTTTGATATTTGGTTTGGATAATGAATCCTGATGATAATAAGCTGAACCCTCGCTGCAAACACACCAGGATCATGCTGGGTAAGATTAACAATGCTCCTTGACTGCCTGCCTGTTTAGCTAGCAGCATTAACCACCAGGAGCACAAATGATTTAATGCCCAGATGCGGAGCAATTTGAGATGCAGAAGCACCCTACGGTGAAGCAATTATTGCCTTAGAGGGTCTTATTATCCTCCTCATACCAAGAATTCTGCAGAGAGTCAGTCCTTCCATTGTTGGATATTTCCCCCAGCAGAAACTTGCAAAGCAGGTTGGGATTGGTAGAGTTTTATGATCCCGGAAGTTTCATTTCTGGTTCAGTTTATGTAAATATGTACAGCCCCCTTTCCTCTCCAGCATGGACCCCACACAGTTTGCAACATTGTTCTCTTCTCCACCATCTTATCCTTGCAACCATAACCCCATGAGTTTGGTTGTGCTGAGAGCGAGTGGCTGGCCCAAAGTCACCAAGTAAGCTTTCAGTTTAGTGTGGGGATTCAAGCGTGGGTCTCCCAGATCGTAACTCTAACCATGTCACTCTGCTAACTACACAGTACTACTAAATGATTACCTCATAACTGCTCTTCTGTACTGATAATGTCTAAATGTTTCATTTTTAGCAGAAGTAAGCACCGAATCATGGTTTTGCTAGTATTACCATATACTTACTTATTCATCTTTGAAAGAACTCAGAGTGACATACATGGTTCTTTCTCCTTGTAGTTCCACAATCACTCTCTGAAATAGGTTAGGCAGATCCTGAGCCAAAGAGAGAGAGAATAATTGGCCCACGGTTGCCCAATAAGCTTCTGTATCAAAGAGGGGATTCAGACTTGGCTTTCCCAGATCTTAGTCTGACGCTCTAACCATAACACTGCTGGCTACACCCTACCTGAACCACTACTCCAAATGTGAAGTATGTTAGACTGAGAGACAGTGATAGGACCAACGTCACCCAGAGAGTTTCATGCTGAAGCATAGGTTGGAAGCCAGATCTGTCCAGTCCCAGTTTAATACTCTAACTATTTTGTTGCATCTTCCAAGGATAACGTTTTTTAATGATGAGAACAATAGTTCTGGAAAATGAACTATATGTTAGAGTTTCCACTTAATGTTGGAGGTGAAATTGGAGGCTGGGGCTGAGAGAAGATGTCTGAGTAATATCAAGGTCAAATGGACAAGTTTTGATAAGATTTGCGAAAAAAAATTACAGGAGAGTTCTGCAGTATATCTACCATCAAGTGTCACTGTATATCATGATACATTTGGAGATCCGACATCAAAAATTCTGATATTTTGGTAGTGCCACTGATTCAAGAGATATCATCCAATGAAAACTTAGTCCTCTGAATCCCAGAGCCAGGAGGCAACATCAGGGGAAGGCCTCACTCTCTATGCCCTGTTTTTGGCCATCCAAAGGAACTGGTTAGTCACTGTGTGGGACAAGATGCTGTACTAGATGGATCACTGGTCTGATCCAGCAGGGCCCTTCTGATGTTCTTGCCTAAATGTTGGATATTTAATCACCATTTGGGAAATTCAATATTTTTTTTTCATTTTTGTTTTCTCCCTTTAAGTGCTAACTCTTGCTGAAAAGGGTATGATAACAGTAGGGATGAAATGACACGTTAACATCGCTACCTTGAACAAAGTTTGAGTCCAGAGGCACCTTTAAGACCAACAAAGGTTTATCCAAGGTATGGGCTTTCATGTGCATACACACTTCTTCAGATACTATGAAATGGAAAAAGAAACAACAGTCGAGGGTGGACAGCGAGTTAGCATATAGAATAACGAAGATGTTTTTAACAGAATACAAGAATAACAAGCTTAGATTATATGTCTATACTGCTTCAGTTCAATGTGGCTGCCCACCCGGATCTACCTTGGTAAGCAGTAGTTGGCCACTCTGGATTGGAAAATGAGGAAGGTGGGGTTTGTGGAAGGCAGGGACCTCACTGGAGTATAATGCTATACAGTCTACCCTTCAAAGCAGCCATTTCCTCCAGAGGAATTGATCCCTGTTTTGTGCAATGTGTAGAACAGGAGTGTCAAATATGCAGTTTGGAGGCTGAATCAGGCCCCCAGAGGGTTCCGATCAGGCTCCCGAGCAACTGGCTGTCATCAGCTTCCTTCTCCCTCTCTCTTGTTTCCTTCTGTAACACAGCTTGCTTTGCCAGGCTCTCTCAATCGCACTACAGAGCTACTGAGAATGGGAGAATACAAAGAAAGCACCTTTAAGACCAATGAATGCTAACATTTTAAGCATGTTTTAAGTTTATATATAGATAGATATAGATATAATATATGTTTGTCTGTGTTCTTTTTAAAATTTATATCTCTGCTATCTAATCTTAAATAGGGAAACACATGGCCTGGCCCAACATGGCTCTGCCCAACCAGAAATGGCCTGGCTCAACAAGGTCTCTTTTATGTCAGATCCGGTCCTCATAACAAATGAGTTTGACACCCCGGTGTAGAATATGCCCACAACTACATGAGAAGCAGAAATTCAATAGTTAGTGTCTTCCTATTGTTTCATCTCCATATCAGGAAGCCAGAACGTGTTGAATTTCTACACATCATGCATCAGTTAAAGGCACAGGAACTTTCCCCTCAAAAGATGACAAAACTCTCTTTGTTGGGTCGCCATGTTAGTCTGAAGTGACTTTCTTCTAAAGCTCTCTTTGGGCACCCTGGCTGGGCCTGTATAATTTGAAGCATGTTAATACTCAAGTTCTGATAATGAGACACCAGTGCTGTTTTTTTTTAACAGAAAACCAATCGCCTTAGCAGAATTCAATCAAGTTAGAAATGCATTTTAAAAATTGGCACTAAAATATATCATATCATCTTTGGGAGAGAAACAAAAGATATAAATGAATGCAGGGAAATCTGAAGCTCATTTTGATTTATTGATCTGTCTGATCTCCATCCATTCATTATGCTTGGGGTTCTTTGCAAGCGTCTGTCCCCACAGTCGTAATGTGATGGTGGGAGCCCAGACTATAGATATTGTACTTTCATACAAAAGTACCCTCTCACTATCTGTGTTATTTGGGGTGTGTGGTTTAAAACCGATCATGTCACGAGAGCAACAAGAGCATACATCTTGGGTGTAGAATTTCCAGTTCCCTCTGGCCACTGGACAGGATGGTGGGTGGAGTTGTCAGGCTCTGATTGGGAAACTCCGGGAGATTTGGGGATGGAAGCTGGGGAGGACAGGTACAGTGGGGTACAATACCATAGAGTCTACCCTCCAAAGGCCATGATTTGGGGGACAGTATTTGACAATTCAGCTCAAGCTGCTGGGATGCCTAATAAGAACAACAGACAATTATTGTGTTTCATTTGATCTATAACTGCAGCCTCCTCGATAGAGGAGTTGTGGAAGACTTTGACCTGAGTCCCTGAAAAGCTGTTAACAGTTGGAGTAGACCAGGGGTGGCCAACGGTAGCTCTCCAGGTGTTTTTTGCCTACAACTCCCATCAGCCCCAGCCATTGGCTATGCTGGCTGGGGCTGATGGGAGTTGTAGGCAAAAAACATCTGGAGAGCTACCGTTGGCCACCCCTGGAGTAGATAATATTATTTTATTATACCCCACTTTTATACTATCATCCCCCTTTCCATTTTATTCCTACAGCAACAAACCTGTGAGGTGGATTAGGATGAACTAGAATGATTAAAGGTTTGGAACACTTTCCCTATGAAGAAAGGTTAAAACTCCTGGGGCTCTTTAGCTTGGAGAAACGTCAACTGTGGGGTGACATGATAGAGGTTTACAAGATTATGCATGGGATGGAGAAAGTAGAGAAATAAGTACTTTTCTCCCTTTCTCACAATACAAGAACTCGTGGGCATTCAATTAAATTGCTGAGCAGTCAGGTTAAAATGGATTAAAGGAAGTACTTCTTCACCCAAAGGGTGATTAACATGTGGAATTCACTGCCACAGAAGGTGGCGGCGGCTACAAGCATAGCCAGCTTCAAGAGGGGATTGGATAAAAATATGGAGCAGGGCTCCATCAGTGGCTATTAGCCACAGTATATGTGTGTGTGTGTGTGTGTGTATATATATATAACACATGGCTTCTCTTATGTTCTTATGATCTTATGAAAGTGAGAAATTTAGCCTACCTAATAAATAGTGAGCTGGTTTAAAGAGTAACCATTTCCCAGATCCCAGGCTGACGCTATCCATTACACCAGCAGTTCTGAACCTTTTTCGTATGGTGAGCCACAAGTCCAAATTAACCAAGCTTGCCTCTCTCTGACTCTCCCCCACAGCTTAGTAAAAGGGGCTTTTAAGAAGGTGCCTGCAGGCAGCAGCAGGGGCCATGGGCAACGGGGTGGGAACTCAGAGATCTCTGAGATCATTTGCAGGGGGGCCCTCAAGATTTTTACTGCCTAGGGTCCTCTACAGGGTTTAATCTCCTTTCTTCTCAGAAGGGGGGATTTTGATCCAGCAGTTCATGGCTACTTCAATGAACCTCCCTGTCCATACAGTTGCCCAAAGATGTCGGACAGGTTCACAGAGGTTCTTTTCTTGAAAGAGAAAATGTTTCCTGAAACAGGCTATCTGATTTCAGCTTGGTGGTACTACAGATGTCTACATTTTTCTATTCTGCACTGAATTTGCACTGCATCACATTAATGCTGCATTGAATTTCCATAAAATTTGTTATTTTAAACTACACAAAACTCTTAAAGGCAAATGTAGTAACTTTTTTATTTTGGTACTGAATAAGATGCAGCGCTGCTGCTCCCTTTCACGTATCATCTCCTAAAAGTTTCTTTTCACCAGTGATTTTAGCACTTTATTTATTTATTTATTCATTTTAATACTTTCAATTTCTAACCCGCCCTCTCTGCAAGTGGACTCAGGGCGACTAACAATCAATTCAATTCAAACAATTATAATTACAGTTTAAAATCAATAAAATGCAATTGCAATTAAAAACAATCTATGGTGCTTTGAACAACACACCACCCAAACCAAAACTGCACAGCTTCCTTTTGGCATATGGACGCAACACGCAAAAGGACAATGCACAAAGGTCCAGTGACATCAGTTGCATTGTGACACATAGATTCATGTTGGTCTGAAGCAACAGAACAAACCCTGAGTCCAGTGGCACCTTTAAGACCAACAAAGTTTTATTCTGAGTATAAGCTTTCTTGTCCATGCACACTTCACAACTGATGAAGTGTGTATGCCCACAAAAGCGTATACCCAGAATTAATTAGCTGTCATAGCGGGGCTGCTGCTGAACAGGAGCAAGCAGCCAGGACTAATTAAGTCATGTCAGCCAGGTGGCATCAAGTCACCCAGAGGGTGCTGCCAGGCCTAGGGCAGCCAACCTCCAGGTGAAGCCTGAATATCTCCTGGTATCATAACTGAACTCCAGACAACACATCTCTCTCCCTCCTGGAGAAAATAATTGCTTTGGAGGGTGGACTCTATGACATTAGATTCAATCAAGGGCTGTGCCTTTCCCAAACTCTAGCTTCCTTAAACTCCACCACAAAATCCCCAGGAATTTCCCATCAACCTGGAGCTGGCAACTGTAGTCAGGACTGGGCCCAAAGAGTTCTGCCTCAAAGACCAAAATGGTCCTGAAAAGGGCCTCCTCTCAATCAAGTATGCTTGCATGCCACTGGCTTGACTTCACTCTCTCCTGCCCACTGCCAGACCCAGGAAAGATGAGGATTAGGCAGTAGCTGTTGCTAGGCAACTGATAGAAGCTGTTGCTTCTGTCAGTAAAACACAACCAAGATTGGTTCTCTCAGTAAAATGCAGGGGAGAGGAGGCCCTTTTCAGGCCCATTTTGGTCTTTGGTTCGATGGACCAGAGGTTGATGACTGCAGCCCTAAGCCAATGGGAGACCTGGATTTGGCTTCTGACAAAATTATCTGACAAAATATCACACACAAATTATCTGACAAAATATCACACACAAAATTATCTGACAAAATATCACACACACACACATAAAATTCTTCCCAATTTGTAGGGTTTAATATGCATTAATAATTAAGTATTATTATTATTACGCCCATTCCACCATAGGGGCTCAGGGCGGAGCACAACATAATAATAAAATCACAATAAAATCATATAATAATAAAAGTCAATTTCAATATTCAATAGAACAAAATAGCCCAGCAGAACAGTATTGTATGTGACCATGTGTGTGCGCATGTCTTCTGGCAGAGCATTGCACTAGGTAATTTTGCATAAGGCGATGCTATCCAAGAATCTGGTGGCAATGGAACGTAAGAAGAGCTCTGCTGGATCAGACCAGTGGTCCATCTAGTCCAGCATCCTGTCTCACACAGTGGCCAACCAGTTCCTCTAGACAGCCAACAACAAGGCATACAAGCCGAGGCCTTCACCTGATGTTGCTTCCTGGCTCTCGGATTCAGAGGCATAGTGCTTCTGAGAGTGGACATTCCCCTTAGACAATCACCATGGCTAGTAGCCATTGACAGGCTTATCCTCCATGAACGGTGCTGAGTTGTTGTGTGGTTATCAGGGAAGATGAGGCTGAAGCATCAGTATCAGCTCCTAATACATTTGCAAGGGAAAAACGAAGAGCCTTGTGGGCTGCATTTTCATTCAATACTAAATAAATTGTCCCAATGATCTGGGTAGTGCTAAACTTATAATGAAGGAAATGGGATGTATTCTGAATTGGAACAAAAAGTCCAGCTGTGGTTTGAGTTTGTGCTCTGAAGATAGAGAAAGAAGGGGGTGGCATGGGCCGGGTGGGGTGGGGGAGAAGACCGAGCCATTTTATGGGCGCTATTAAAAATTGCAATCAGAATGTTAGATGATTTGCATTGTGCTACAAGATTCCTGACTTTCTTATTGCCCTAGTATGTATGAAAAGAGAAGGAAATAAATAAAAATACAACAATAAAAAGGTGCCCGAGAGCTGATATAATTGCACCAAGGGTGTCATTAATTTTGATCATGCCTATAAATTTAGATTGCATATAGTAGATCGGCTCTTTCTGGAAGGGTATTTAATTATCTGATAGGCTTTAATGGCTTGTGTGCATCAATAGTCAAGCAAAATATGCTGCACCTTTCAAGCTCCCTAAATATGTATCGACATAATGCCCCGGATCAGACTTTTTTGGGTCTAGTGGACCATACACTAAACCTCATCTCTTAAAGTCATTAACTATGCATTCAGCATGATGGAAGGTAATTATTCTAGAACAGGTTACTGGGCTATATGCACATTTTAAAAAGGGTGACATGGATTAGAATGGGATCTAAAGAGCCTTGTGTTGCGTACGATCGAGAGCTCTAAGGAGTCAGAGTGAATGTCATTGCAGACCATATATGATACTACTTGTAGTGGTTGGAAAGCGTCATCAAGTCGCAGCCAATGGACGACAGCCCCATAAGGTTTTCAAGGCAAGAAATGAACAGAGGTGATTTGCCGTTGTCAGCCTCTGCAAAGCAACTCTGGAATTCCTAGATGGTCTCCTATCTGAGTATTAACCATGGTTGATCCTGCTTCACTTCCAAGATCTCACAAGAACAAGCGTGGTGTTGCAGTTAAGAGCAGCAGACTCTAATCTGGAGAATTGTGTTTGATTCCCCACTCCTCCACGTGAAGTCTGCTGGGTGACCTTGGGCCAGTCATGGTTCTCTCAAAACTCTCTTGGCCCCACTTACCTCACAAACAGTGTTCCCTCTAAGCTGAGTTAGTGTGAGCTAACACGTATTTTTGGCCTTGGGCTCACACATTTTTGACCTAGCTCAAGAAAAATGGCCCCAGAAGAAACTATTCTATGCAGTAGCTCACAACTTTAATAGTAGCAGCTCACAAAGTAGAATTTTTTTTGTTCATAAGACTTCACAGCTTAGACCAGGATGTCAAACTCATTTGTTATGAGAACCAGATCTGACATAAATGAGACCTTGCTGGGCCGAGCCATGTTGGGCCAGGCCATATGAGTACTTGTTTAAGATTAGGTAGCAGAGATATAAACTTTACAAAGGACACAGACAAACACAATTAAAGATTTAAAAAAACCCATAAAATAAAACATGCTTAAAACATTAGCACTTGTTGGTCTTAAAGGTGCTTTCTTTGTATTTCTCCCCTGGGATCCAGAGAACTGGGCAAAGGAAGCTTCAGCTCTTTCCTTCCTTCCCCAGCTGATCAGGAAGGGGGGGGAGCCTCAGTCAATAGAAGGGAGAGAGGCTTGACTCAATAGCTCTTCTAGGACTTTTCATATTTTGAACTAGCACTTTGTCACTGCTAAAAGTGATGTGCAGCTTTCAGCGCCTTAAAAAATTTGTGTGCATGAGCTTACTTAACTTTGATGAATTATTGTGATTGAATTATATATGAATTGTGCGCATAGTATTGATATTCAACTGTATTAAGAACTGTGTTAGTTATTTTCACGGATTTGCTTCTGCTCCGGGAAATTGAGAGAGCCTGGCAAAGGAAGCTATGCCTCCACCCCATCCTCCCCAAGGGAGGAGCCTCAGCCAATGGAGAAAATAGAGGTTTTGCTCTGTAGCTCCTGTGCGATTGAGCAAGCCTCACAAAGAAAACTGTTATGGAAGGAAGGAAGGAAGGAAGGAAGGAAGGAAGGAAGGAAGGAAGGAAGGAAGGAAGGAAGGAAGGAAGGAAGGAAGGAAGGAAGGAAGGAAGGAAGCTAGAGAGAAGGAAGCAAGAGAGAGGGAGAAGGAAGCAGATGAAAACCAGCTGCTTGGGGGCCTGATAGGAGTCCTCTGGGGGTCTGACTCAGCCCCCGGGCTGCATATTTGATACCCCTGGCTTAGAGGGACCATTGGATGGGAGTAAGGTTTTATTGTGGCAATTATAATTCAAGATAGATGCTGAGCTGATATAATTTAGGGCACTTTCTGGTGATGTCAGGAATGTGTGGCATATGCAAATCAGTTATGCAAATGATTTGTGCTAGTGAACTCCAGCACCTCTTTTTCTACAAAATGATCCCTGCATACATACCAGTTGCTTGCGGTCTGGGTAAAAGCACTGAATGGGCCCCAGATCTTACGTTTGACACCCCTGCTCTAAGGGTGTTACTGGAGTCAAATCTAGCTGTCCAAGAGGGGACTGGATAAACATATGGAGCAGAGGTCCATCAGTGGTTATTAGCCACAGCGTATTGTTGGAACTCTCTGTCTGGGGCAGTGATGCTCTGTATTCTTGGTGCTTTTGGGGGCGGGGGGGCAACAATGGGAGGGCTTCTAATGCCCTGACCCCAGTGATGGACCTCCTGATGGCACCTGGGTTTTTTGGGCCACTGTGTGACACAGAGTGTTGGCCTGGATGAGCCACTAGCTTGATCCAACATGGCTTCTCTTATGTTCTTATGCTGCAGACCAACCTGGCTGCCCTCTGAAATTATATAAATTAGATATACAAATAAATAGAAATAGAATAGGAAAGGCTTCTTCATTCATAATTATAAGAAAAGGATAACCGCAGAACACTTTTGCTTCTTGTTCCATTTGAATCAACCCGAATCTCCTTACAGTTGAGATAACAGAGAGGAGAGTGCACCCTGTAAGCAGATTAATCATAATTTATAGCCTGGGCAGCTGCAAGAGCCACTGCGGCATGGCAAAGGTAAACCTCATCCAAAAGGGAAGTGATGCTTTTGACACGGAATCATTTCTGTTTCCACAGCTGCCTGTCTCATCTCCACACAATGATCTTTTCCAGAGGACAGAGTTAATCCATAAGGCCCTGCATCTCCCATTCTTGTACTAAATCCAGAGCTTCTCCCTCGCCGCAAAGCTGTTAGTAAAAGCCCTGGATGAATTTGTCATGACAGTTGCCGGTTGCCGTAAGCTTGAAAACGGCTTGCCGAAGAATTGTGCTACCGATTGATAAAGGTATTTGGGAAACTCAGATCTTGCACTACTTATGTAACACACGGTATGTAAGAAGTAGGGCACCGTTCAAAGGATGTGCTGAATGTATTTCAATTTGGATGACGAACAGAAAAGACACAGACTTCCAGGCTATTATTAACAATTAAAACCAAACTCTGAGACATCATACAAAGAGATATTTTAGTAACAGGAATAATTACAGAAGTCTGGCTTTTTAATATTCTGAGCTGGCTTTTCTGACATGGAACAGCTTCACTTTCGAAGGGAGCACTTATGGATCAACTCCTTCAGGATTTGAACTGGTAATGCAAAGATATAGTGCTTTGGCCTGTGAGGATTATCTCAGTATTCCATGCACAAGAATCTGGTAAATTTAGTCAGGATTAGTGAGGAACAAAGGGGAGGGACTGTGGCTCAGTGGAGAAGCATCTGCTTGGCATGCAGGAGGTTCTCCAAGTTCAACCCCTGGCATCTTTATGTGTACCACATCCTCAAGGTAATTTTGCTCATATTTTTGCTGCTATCCATGTCAGGTATTAGAACTCTTGATGGGCATTTCAGTGCATTTGGCAAGATGTACAGGTATGCACTCTCATGTTCATTCAATTTATACCTTGCACCCTCTCTACACAGGTGACTCAGGGGGGCTTATGATATTTACGATGTCGAGTCATGCAGCCACAGTTTGTTTTCTGAGCATGAGAATGATCAGTATTGTTGGCACCGCTACTTTGCACTCTCCACTGTTTTAAGCCTGCTTACCTACAAGACAGACTCTGGGCGTTTTCGCACTTACATTAAGCCGGAGCGACGTCCCTCTTCACCGCGCAGCGTCTGCACGGTTTTCGCACTAATTGCTGCGGAGCACCTGGAAGAGCCGCAAAGTCCCGCGGCTTTTGCGGCGCAAATGTAAACCGCCAAGGTAAGTGCGAAAACGCCCTCTGAGACAGAATCCCTCCAGTCTCAGTCTTCAAAGGCCTTTCTTATCTGAACTGACAGTGTACCAGCTTTTTCTCTGTGTCCTCTCTCCCACTAGACCTCATCACCATTCAGGGGCTCCCAATTAGCTGTTATCTGCTATCAAAACCGGCATTCGGGAGACTGGGGAACTGACATAAAGGGGTTGACACCTATGCCCCTCCATCTCAGAAGGGTCCTCCATATGCAGGGCATTTTTTGTAGCAGGAACTTTTCTGCATATTAGGCCACACCCCCTGATGCAGCCAATCCTCCTGGAGCTTACAGTAGGCCCTGTACTAGGAGCCCTGTAAACTCCAGGAGGATTGGCTACATCAGGGGTGTGTGACTTAATATGCAGAGGAGTTCCTGCTACAAAAAAAGAAGAAGCCCTGCCCATATGTAGAATTTGATTCATGTGCAGAACGTGCCGACTTCCTTCAAAATAAACTTTTGAAGAGCAGGAAAGGGCTGATCTACCTCTTCTTTGTGAGAGCCAATGACGTAGCGGTTAAGGGATGGCATCAGACTATAATGAGCTCACCAATTAATTCCCTACATGTCTTGTTCCAGCCCAGCTACAGTGATCCATGCCACAGTCACCTGTCGCTTAGATTACTGTAATTCGCTCTACACAGGGCTGCCCTTGAGGCTGCTCTGGAAGCTTCAGGTAGTACAGAATGCAGCTGCCAGATTGTTGGCTGCTGTAACCTGGGGTGCACGTATGCACCCTGTGCTTCAGCGGCTACATTGGCTACCTAACTATTTTGGGATCAAGTTCAGGGTACTGGTACTCATCTTTAAAGCCATCAACAGTCTGAAACTGTCATATCTGAGACTATAATGTCTCAGATATGACGGTCTCTCACTATAATGCCCTTTGTACTCTGTGCTCATCATTGCACAACTTGTTGGTGGTGAGTGGTGACAGGCCCCCCTGAGGTTCACTTGGCTATCACCAGGACAATGGCCTTTTCCACTTTGGCCCCGTCCTGGTGGAATCCCTTGCTGGATAAGGTTCAAGCCCTGTGGGACCTTCCTAGCTTCTGCAAGGCTTACAAATCAGTCTTGTTCAGGGAGGCCTTCTCCTGATCTTGTTCTGTAGGCCTTCCTGGAACTTATCCACTTATTAACATTAATATTTTAGATTCACTCATTAATATTTTATTGATTATTTATGAATGGCCAGTGTCTGATTTTATTATCTCATATATTATGTATTTTTATATACAATTGTTTTGTTGTTGTAACCTTCCCTGAGCCTATAGGAAAGGGCGGTATAGAAATCTAATACATAAACACAAACAAAATGTGTAAAATCCAGGTTCAAATCCCCTCTCATCTATAACGTTTGCCAGGTGACTTTAACCCTCTCTCTCTTAGCATAACCAGGTCACAGGTTTCTTGTCAAGATAAGACTTAAGTACATCACCTTAAGGTCCTTGGATGAAGGAGGGGATAGCAATTTAATAGGAGGATAGATAATTATGCACATATGTTCATGGCTGTTGTGATCTTAATGCTGGGTATCAAAATAAGGAGGCAGCATGGTTTCAAACCAGAGCACAGTTTAAGAAGTTCACTTCTATGTCTGGAGCTACAGTGAGTACAACTTCCTTTCTCCCCGTTCTTGCTCACACCAAATCTTGGAGTGGGCTAGGGTAGTCTTAATCACTGAATTGAAGGAACAGAGTTGTCACAATGCCACAATTTTGTATGTGACTATGGGCACATGTATTTTGTACCTAGGTATATGTAGCCAAGAGAGCCAGTGTGGTGTAGTGGTTAAGTGCACAGACTCTTATCTGGGAGAACCGGGTTTGACTCCCCACTCCTCCACTTGCAGCTGCTGGAATGGCCTTGGATCAGCCATAGCTCTTGAAGAGCTGTACTTGAAAGGGCAGTTTCTGGGAGAGCTCTCTCAACCCCACCCACCTCACAGGGTGTGCCTGTTGTGGGGGAAGAAGATAAAGGAGATTGTAAGCTGCTCTGAGACTCTGATTCAGAGAGAAGATCAGGGTATAAATCTATGGTCTTCTTATTCCATGTAGCAATGGCAAAGTAAGGATCAGCCCTCAAAAGTACAAAAGTTTAAATTAAATTTCAATCCCTAAATTCCACACTGATATTCCAGGAACAAGAAGGGACTTCAAGGGGTTATGGTTTATTCAAAAGGGTGTCTCCTGAAGGAATTAATCCAGCAATTTTTTTTTTAATTACTCACTACAATCACTTACCTGAATTATCTGAACGTAGTTGGATTTAAGTTATAATGAACCTGTACTGGGTTGAGGAGAACCTGCTGTAGCAAATCATCTGTCTGGCTCTGTCATCTTCTATTGACAAATCACTGAAGGGCTAATGTGGACAATGGTCACATATCCGAAGTGCATTTGGAGAATAGTCACCCTCCAGGCACACAAAGAACAGCTTTGAGGACAAATTCATTTCAGCTATAATATCAACTCAAAGAAACTGGTGTTTTATTTTATTGAACATTGCCCATCAAAAGAGAACAAATCTCAACGACCAGCGCTCCCTACAATGCCATCCAAGACAGTTTTTTGCTATTCATAGCATTCAGGAAATTATTAGTCTACATTGAGTCTTCCGTCCTTACAGAATTTGCATCAGCAGAATTTCTGCATGTCTCTGCATGCCTTGCAGTTTAATATATATTCATAATAAGGACACCCTTTGGGAGGAGGGAATTGCTATGTTTTCCTGTTCAAACACATTTTTTTGGTTATTGCTAGCCAGTCCTACAGCAATATCTTTCATATGGTTATGAATGAGCTGGATTAAGAGCAAGTGGACATCTGAATTGCCTTGACAGCTCGGATCAAAGTCCCTCCAGCACAGGTTTCTGTCCTGCACCGTGTTTCATATTACCCATCATCCATGCACACTGGCACATTATGGGCTCATTAATAGGGCTGCTAGCTCTGGGTGGTGAAATACCTGGAGATTTTGGAGGTGGAGCCTGGGAACTGATTTCTATTGCCTGGAGATCAATTGTAATAGCAGCAGATCTCCAGGCCCCATTCGGAGGTTGGCAAACCTACTCATTAAGCTTAGTGCCAGTTTGGTGTAGTGGTTAAGTGTGCGGGAGAACCGAGTTTGATTCCCCACTCCTCCACCTGCAGCTGCTGGAATGGCCTTGAGTCAGCCATAGCTCTCATAGGAGTTGTCCTTGAGAGGGCAGCTGCTGTAAGAGCTCTCTCAGCCCCACCTACCTCACATAGTGTCTGTTGTGTGTGTGGGGGGGGGGGTAATAAGGTAAAAAAGATTGTGACCACTCTGAGATTCAGAATATAGGGTGGGATATAAATCCAATATCTTATTATTATTTCTGTTTCCTTCTTTGAGGTAAGAGAACAATGGGGACTGATGTTGAAAAGCATGACAAAATTCCTGGACAACTAAAATGATCAAGAGGTTGGAGTAGCTTCCCTATGAGAAAAGTGGTCAGGCTTTTTAGTTGTTGTTTCTTTAAGGGTTATTTTTTTTAAAAGGAGGGTTTATAAAATTATTCATGGCCATGGAATGAAGAAAGTGAATTGTCTCCCAAAGTACTAGAACTTGTGGGCCTCCACCAAAGCTGATGAGCAGTAGATTCAGAAGGATTCAACAAGTACTTTTTCACACAGTATCCAAATAACGTGGAAGTGGCTTTTACAGAATGTAGTGACCCTCCCTACAGATTCTATTGCAGATTCGAAGAGCCATGTTTGCTAAATGAGACCTCCATTTTCAGAGGCGGGGAAACAGCAACAGAAGGATGTTTTGGCCCTCATATGGAATCTACTGCTCCACTGTGGGACAAGATGGTGGATTAGACACACTTTTGGCTTGGTTCATCAGGATTTAAGTGTTTGACAGTCGACAGTCAGAGGACTCTAGGAGAACGGCCTCAAGTTGATGGCCATCCCCTGCTGTTTACCCCTACAAACTGGATGTTTGTTAAACCACTTCTTAACATGTGGACTTTATTTAAGGTTGCCAGGCCCACTCAGCACCAACTGGGGACAGTGTTGCCAAATCCAGGCAGAGAAACTTCTGGAGATTTGAGGATGGAGCCTGAGGAGGACTGGGAACTCAGTGGGGTGCAATGCCATAGAGTCCACCCTCTAAAGCAGTGGCCCCCAATCTTTTTGGCACCAGGGACTGGTTTTGTGGAAGACAATTTTTCCACAGACCGGTGGGTGTGCTTGGGTTTTTGCTGCCCCACACTCACACCCCATCCCTACCCCCCATGGGGGTCTTTAAATGAAAAGTGGGTGAAGGTCTCTGCCTCACTCCATGGCCCCAGGGCTGGCCACCTACTAGGCAAACTAGGCCTCCCCCTGCCTTCAGCATGGTTATTCCCGCCAATTAGCTGATTGGTGGTGGTGGTGGGGGGTGTCGGCCTTTAAAGAGCCCGGGAATGCGGTGCTTCACTGCCCATTCCCGGGCCTTAAATATTGTGAAGAACAGAGTGGGGAGGAGGCACCATGGAGGGCGGGGGGCGATGAGGCTGCCTGGGGTGCTATGCGTGGCCTGGTTGCTAACAGGCACCAGTCCGCAGCCCAGGGGGTGGGGACTCCTGCTCTAAAGCATCCATTTTCTCCAGAGGAACTGATCTCTGTAGTCCAGAGATGAGTCATAATTCAGGGGGATCCCCAGTTCCTACCCACAGACTAGCATTTTAGCTATCCTGAGTAACAATCTGAAAGAGTTTGAGTGGTGGTAGTTGTTAAATCATGATGGTTCAGTGTCTTGGTGGGTACAGATAGATGAAGTCCTCTTCCATCCCTTGCACTGATGTTGATGTATCAGTGGCTATGGGGGAAACAGAACCTACCCATTAGACAGCCAGGAATGTCCTACACAGCTGGATGCTTTAGCATGCCAACGTCATAACATAGTGCAACAAAAGCTCTCCAGTCCAAAACGGGAGATCCTCCCAAATGGAAGACCTTCTTGCATACAGATCTAATGTAGATTCTTATGTTGTGTATTCTCAGGCATCTGTTGGGCACACTGCAGAGATGTCGAGTGAACAAAAGAGGCAGCGAAGCTGTCTCACTTGGGAACTGGCAGTTAAATAGGAAGAGGCATGTGTCTATATATCCAGTTATAATTCCTCATAATGCTCACCACTCAGCACCACTTGTTAAACCAAATCTAGTGTGCACGGCTAACATCAAATCAATTACAGTGTCGTAATGTGTGAAATAACTGGGGGGAGCCAAGTTGTTTCAAGTTGTACACAGCGTACATCACAGGTAATAATAACCTCTTAGCCTCAAGACCCAAAATTAAATAATGTGGTAAAGACTGAGAGAGGTATTTAATGGGAAACACATTTTCAAGGCTTCCCAAGGCTTGGTGCGCCCTATTGAAATTCAACTTGGGTAACTGAAAATACATTGTATCATCTCATAAATATCCCCGTTGGGCAGATTGCTCTCTAGAGGCTAGGTCCTAGAGTTCTTATTTATGTAAATAAGCATAGGGATTTCAATAGGATCATTTACATGAAGAAAAGCTTAACATACATGGGGAAAAGAGTACTTATATAAACAAGTGTTCCTTTGAATAAGAAGGGAGCAAAACCTTCAATATTTCTGCCCTTGTCTCTTAAACGACTTGTCACTGCCCCTCAAAAAAGCTCAGGGAAATGATCATGATGGTCGTCTCCAATTTATCCATGCACAGCAGGTCAGGATAAGAGTATACTACTGGCCCAAGGTCACTCACCCAGCAAGTTTGATGGCTGAGCAGGGATTCAATTTCAGGTCTTCCCAGCCCTGACAAGACAGTTTAACCACTATACTACAGGTGCTGTTGGAAGAGAAAGACCCGGTCCATTTGGAATGTAGAGGCTGAATTCAGACGGCCAATTTGGGCCAACACAGGAATGGCCCCTGTCTGAATTTAAATGGTGCATTCAAACACAGACACCTGGGTCCCACCTCACTCCTGCCCTTACCTCATTCTCTGCTGTCACTCTGCTGCTTCAAAAGCTACCAGGTCGTAATTATTGTTCCCTCTAAGCTGAGTTAGTGTGAGCTAGCTCACAGTTTTTTAGCCTCCAGCTCACATGTTTTTGTCTTAGCTCAGGAAAAATGGCCCCAGAGCAAATTAATTGATGCAATAGCTCACAACTTTAATGCCAGTAGCTCATGAAGTAGAACTTTTGCTCAAAAGACTCCACAGCTTAGAGGGAGCATTGGTAGTAAGGGGTAGCAAATAGCTGATGCGCTTTCAGGGTGCCCTTCCCAGCCATCTAAATGGGAAGCATCACTCATGTGCTTGAATGGTGTGACCGCTCCTCCGGGAGCATGCATCCCATCCCTGTTCCAGTGTGAGCCACACACTGTCTGACTGACCCTTAGGTGCTTTCCACTAAACCAGCATTCTTCTGAGATGGGAGGCTACTGCCCCGAGCTGCCTGTCTGTACCCAGCCTAAAACTGAATTCTCACAGTTCTCTGTGTGTTTGTCTCAGGCTTCTGAATCAATTGTAAACCTGCCTTCCTGTCTAGCCATCAATCGCTTTTTTAATCCTTGTGTAGATGAAATTTTGATCAAAGATGGAACAAAATGTCTACGGTGACTCAATTCAGCAGAAGATGGTTTTCTGCAGTACTAGTACTTTCTGCACCATGGGCAAAGCATACCCTATCTTCAGGAAACCCAATTTCTTTTCAAATAGCATTTGGTTGAATTATCAAATTGTAAACAACCAAAAAATGTGCCAGCTGTAAACCTGTTCAATACCTGATTTAACGTTTCTCATTTTTAGCATTTATATGTTTTCCAGTTGTTTGGGTTCCCCCCCCCCCCTTATGTGTAAATTGCATCCTGAAAGTTTATGGATGATCAGAAAATTATTTTGAGGATAGAAAATCCCCAAAGACTGCCAAGTGGTTTTTTTTTTTTTTAAGGAAAATACACGCACATTTCCAAGCTGTTAAATCCCTGAACCCAGAAGGTTTTTTCCCTCCTAATTCGCATCCATGCAGTAAATATCAGACAATCATGCTGAGTAATCAACATAACAAAGAATAATCAGTCAGCAGGGTTCAGGTTAGAAATCTTTTTTTAATCTACTTGTTTCCTGCCTAGGGTTTTGTAGCGTGAGCTCCAGGCTCAGAAAATTCACCAGCAAAGTAAGCAAGCCTTACAGCTGTCAGATTCCTCTGAACCAAAAGATAATTCCTATTTCCTATTTCACAGACTCTTAGCTGTCCTTATTGGTGGGGACAAGTCAGGTCATAAGATGAGGCAACTGAGAGAAGGGGAAATACTTACAGCATTAGCATCCATTTTTTCTTCCCCTTATCTCAATCTGTTCTAGGACCTGTAGCTTCCAAAATCTCCCTCCTACAGTTTTGAGTTACTTAGTAATTTATTTGGAATAAGATTCAGGTGAAATAGGAAGACAGCAAAGTTCGCAAATTGACCAAACAACAAATGATTTAGAATACAGAAAATCCCAAGCTAAATGCAAAGCGCTTTCCTTCAAACTAAATATTTCCACTCAACTCCTTGTGTTCTAGGGCCAAATTTGCAACTATTCCAAAAATAACAGGCAATTTTTCTGAAACTTTAACATAACACAAGAATGATCGGTCAGCAGAGATGCAAATTGGGGAAATAAGCTCATAATCACCAAACACTACACAACCAACATCAAATGCTGTTGTGTCTATTTTTCCTGTATATCGGATATGTTCTGCAGTTGCAATTACATCACTTCATTCAAAACAACCACCTCAAACTATCAAAGTGAGAAATTCTTTTGCAAATCATGCTTCCATGCATGGAATAGCTATATCATGCAATGCTAATATGAGTACTGGAGAGGAGAGCATAGGACTGAAAGAGGTAACTCTGAGTGAATGGGTGCATGAACAGAATTTCCATGCATTTACAAAGTCAGTTTGAGTGGAAGAGAGAGAAAAGATGTAATGTGGTTTGGTGTTTTTTTTCCATACTAGCCCGGCAATTTAAGATTTAATACATTCACAGACAATAGCAGAAATATAGATTTTTCTCTTTTCCAATCTCTGGGTGTTTTTATTGTGCTTCAGAATGTTTGTGAAATGTGTATTGAGTGAAACAAAAAAAGAGGATAAAGCACTACTCAGGGAGGAAGCAAACAGGAGGAGTCAATGGAGACTTTGCTAGGAGTCCATATTCACAACACAAAATGACTGCTTAAGCCAAGTACATCAAGACAAAGAATTCCAAACTATCCAATAATGCTCAGAATTCTGTTATGGCTTCTTATAGTCATAGCCGTACAGTTTTGAGAGCCAAGGGAACTGTTGGAAAATGTAGAAAATCATGGCAGAGCCCACTCAAAATTGGTGGGTTGAAATTATTGACTTAAATTTATCCCCCAGCTTCCTAACAACCCAAGACCAAATTCTATTCTAGGTGCCAGGTCACAACTCACTTTAAAGAATGGGCAGGATATAGGCACCCAAATGGTGATTCTTCTTCACCCAAAGGGTAAGAACATAAGAGAAGCCATGTTGGATCAGGCCAATGGCCCATCCAGTCCGTGTCACACAGTGGCCAAAAAAATTACACACACTGTGGCTAATAGCCACTGATGGACCTCTGCTCCATATTTTTATCTTACCCCCTCTTGAAGCTGTCTATGCTTGTAGCCGCCACCACCTCCTGTGGCAGTGGATTCCACATGTTAATCACCCTTTGGGTGAAGAAGTACTTCCTTTTATCCATTTTAACCTGACTGCTCAGCAATTTCATCGAATGCCCACAAGTTCTTGTATTGTAAGAAAGGGAGAAAAGTACTTCTTTCTCTACTTTCTCCATACCATGCATTATCTTGTAAACCTCTATCATGTCACCCCGCAGTCGACGTTTCTCCAAGCTAAAGAGCCCCAAGCATTTTAACCTTTCTTCATAGGGAAAGTGTTCCAACCCTTTAATCATTCTAGTTGCCCCTTTCTGGACTTTTTCCAATGCTATAATATCCTTTTGAGAATTGCACACAGTATTCCAAATGAGACCACACCACTGATTTATACAGGGGCATTATGATACTGGCTGACTTGTTTTCAATTCCCTTCCTAATAATTCCCAGCATGGCGTTGGCCTTTTTTATTGCAATGGCACACTGTCTTGACATTTTCAGTGAGTTATCTACCACGACCCCAAGATCTCTGTCTTGACATTTTCAGTGAGTTATCTACCACGACCCCAAGATCTCTCTCTTGGTCAGCCTCTGCCAGTTCACACCCCATCAACTTGTATTTGTAGCTGGGATTCTTGGCCCCAATGTGCATTACTTTGCACTTGGCCACATTGAACCTCATCTGCCACGTTGACGCCCACTCACCCAACCTCAACAGATCCCTTTGGAGTGCCTCACAATCCTCTCTGGTTCTCGCCACCCTGAACAATTTAGTGTCATCTGCAGACTTGGCCACTTCACTGCTTACTCCCAACTCCAAATCATTTATGAACAAGTTAAAGAGCATGGGACCCAGTACTGAGCCCTGTGGCACCCCACTGCTTACCGTCCTCCACTGCGAAGACTGCCCATTTATACTCACTCTCTGCTTCCTATTAATTAGCCAGTTTTTGATATACAAGAGGACCTGTCCTTTTACTCCATGACTCTCGAGCTTTCTAAGGAGCCTTTGATGAGGAACTTTATCAAAAGCTTTCTGGAAGTCAGGGTAAACAACATCTATTGGATCTCCTTTGTCCACATGTTTGTTCACCAAAGAACAGTAACAGGTTAGTGAGGCAAGATTTTCCCTTACAGAATCCATGCTGAGTCTTCCTCAATAATCCATGTTCATCAATGTGCCTACTCATTCTGTCCTTGATAATGGTTTCTACCAACTTTCCCAGTACTGAAGTCAGACTGACTGGCCTGTAATTTCCCGGATCTCCTCTGGAACCCTTTATAAAGATTGGGGTGACATTTGCTACCTTCCAGTCCTCAGGGACGTAGGCAGATTTCAATGAAAGATTACAGATTTTTGTCAGAAGAGCCACAAGTTCAACTTTGAGTTCTTTCAGAACTCTTGGATGTATGCCATCCGGACCTGGTGACTTATTAGTTTTTAATTCTTCTGTGGTTAACATGTGGAATTTACTGCCACAGGCGGTGGCGGCAGCTACAAGCATAGACAGCTTCAAGAGGGGACTGGATAAGCATATGGAGTAGAGGTCCATCAGTGGCTGTTAGCCACAGCTTATCGTTGGAACTCTCTGCCTGGGGCAGTGATGCTCTGTATTCTGGTGCCTGGGGGGGGGGGGTGCACAGGGGAAGGGCTTCTAGCCCCACTAGTGGACCTCTTAATGACACTTGGGTTTTTTGGCCACTGTGTGGCACAGAGTGTTGGACTGGATGGACCATTGGCCTGATCCAACATGGCTTCTCTTATGTTCTTAGGCAACCACCATTTTGAAGGTGATGCTGAAATGGTTCCAGTCAACATATCTAGCTGCTGACCAGCTGCAGAAACAACTAGGGATGAGTGAGCTCCCCCTAGACCTCTTTGGAAGAAAGTTTGAATGAACCAGCTATTCGCGGATAAGCAGGCAAACTGTCTGTTTTATCAGCAGCTGAATTCAGTGCTCTCAGAGAACTTGGAACACTGTGGCACACCCAATGATGACATGAGTGGTGCGCTAAATAATGTGTTTTACACCTGGATTTTTACTGTGTAAGAATAGCAAAAATTCGGATGTAAAACACATTATTTAATGTAGTGTTAATGCACCAGAGGAGTATCGGAATGAGTTCCAGATTTTCTTCTTGGAATTTCTCCCTCCTTCTCTTTCTCTTCATCACAATATATGAGTTTGTTGTGTCAGAATCTGCACTGTCCCAGCCTGGACTTGGAAGGAAGACTCTTTGGAGAACCAGGAAGTCTTCTCAAGTGGTGAGGAGCTTCCTGTGGTACTCACAATACCCAAGATTCCTTGCACACTAGAACCTTCAGGGGAAGACCTCCTTATGTATCATAGCGGTCGTCTATTCAATAACAAGCACACTAAGAACTCCCTGAATGGATCCATTCACATTCAGCCTTCTCAGAGTCTTCCTCAGGGAAGAAGAAGAAGGAGGAGGAGGAAGATGAAGAGGAGGAGGACATTGGATTTATATCCCAACCTTCACTACCCAAAAGAGTCTCAGAGTGGCTTACAATCTCCTTTCCCTTCTCCTCCCCACAACAGACACCCTGTGAGGTAGGTGGAGCTGAGAGAGCTCTGACAGAAACTGCTCTTGAGAGGAACAGCTCTGCAAGAACTTGTGGCTGACTCAAGGTCACATCAGCAGGTGGAGGAGTGGGGAATCAAACCCAGTTCTCCCAGATAAGAGTGCATCTATTCCCTGTGTTTGGCCAGGTAGAGTACAAGACACCTTGCTATGCTAGTGCCAAGAAGCATCTGAGAGGAAGAATTTCTTGCTACCATCTTCCATCCTTCCTCCTGTCCTTCTCTCACATTCCCCCTCAGTGCCATGTTCTTATACATTGTGAATTTTACTGCCAGTGGATGTAATGGTGGCCACGAGTGTAGATGAATTGAAAAGAGAATTGGACATATTCATGGGGGGCAGGGTCATAAGTGGTTGTGCGCCATGGTGAAAAATGAGAAATCCCATGCAAGGAAGCAGCAGACCTCCGGATAGAAGAGGAGAAGGTGTTTATACCCTGCTTTTCTCTGCCTATCTCAATGCAGCTTCCAATTGCTTGTCCCCCTTCTCTCCCTGCAACAGGTACCTAGTACAGTAGGCAAACAGCAGTGCCTGGAGGCAACATCAGGGAAAGGCCTCAGCCTCTATGACCTTTTGTTAGCCCTCCAAAATAACTGGTTGCTCACTGTGTGGACAGTATGCTGGATTAGTTGAACAACTGGTCTGACCCAGCAAGTTTCTACCTACATTCTTATGAGCATATATTGTCCATGATGACCAGTTCTTCCTATGAACTACATTTCCCAGAATGGACCTGACATCTAGTTGCATATTTCTTAGAATGCACCTGGCACTGGTTCATCCTGGGAGATGTCACTTACAGGATGCCTGATGCCCATACCTTCAACAGATCTGTTTCTTTTGGTGCCAGTTTGGTGTAATTGTTAAGTGTGCAGACTCTTATCTGGGAGAACTGGGTTTGATTCCCCACTCCTCCACTTGCACCTGCTGAGATGGCCTTGGGTCAGCCATAGCTCTGGCAGAGGTTGTCCTTGAAAGGGCAGCTGCTGTGAGAGCCCTCTCCAGCCCCACCCACCTCACAGGGTGTCTGTTGTGGGGGAGGAAGGTAAAGGAGATTGTGAGCCGCTCTGAGACTCTTCGGAGTGGAGGGCGGGATAGAAATCCAATATCTTCTTCTTCTTCTTCTTCTTCTTCTTCTTCTTCTTCTTCTTCTTCTTCTTCTTCTTCTTCTTCTTTTTTCATATACCTTTTCCATACCTTCCTCAAGGGAGGGGCCATGACTCCATGGTAGATCATCTGATCGGCAAGCAGAAGATCCAAGTTCAATTTTTTGTAGCAGGAACTCCTTTGCATATTAGGCCCCCCACCCCTGATGTAGCCAGTCCTCCAAGAGCTTACAGGGCTCTTTGTACAGGGCCTACTATAAGCTCTTGTAGGTTTGGCTACATCAGGGGGGGTGGCCTAATATGCAAAGGAGTTCCTGCTATAAAAAAAAGCCCTGATCCCCGGCATTTCTGCTTGAGACCTTGGAGAGCTGCTTCCAGTCTGTACAGACAAGACTGACTTAGGTGGACCAAGGGTCTGATTCAGTTTCATCCGTTCATGTCCTGACCCACAACCCACACCCCTTCATTTACACAGTGCTTGCAATGACAGAGTGTGCAGCTGATATGATATTTTATGGCTGATGAGCAGTTTGGCTTTTCATGTGCTGGTCACACTCAGTCCACACGTTCAGAGAACTGGTCATTTTTCTGTGCCACAGGTATTAGAGTTAGCAAGGCTCGGAAAGAATATGGTCCAGTCTTATTCATTCTTATTGTCCTCCACCAGCATTTGGACAGGGACATATTTAACAGCAACTTTCAGAATCCCTGCTGTGCCAGAATAGCTCTTGACACCCCCCCCCCAAAAAAAAAGAAACAAAAGAAACTACTTCTTTAAATGAGATGCTTTCTGTTTTGATGCCTGGCTCTGCATAACTGTTCCAATGGGGGGAAATGACCAGAAGCCCCCTAAACCAAACAAATTATTTCCCATCCTTTATCGCTCATTAGTGAGCATCTTTTTACAGCAAACACATTCAAGGCAGCTTGGCCAGGTGATAGCTTGATGCCATGGGACCCCAGCCTTGTCAAGTACTGCATCTTTCCTTCAGGTGCAAAATGTTTACACCGTTTTCTTACTCTGGGATTTTTACGGCCAAAATGGACACTCCTGACAATGAATCTCACACAGCAGACTCGCCCGAACATAACACACTTGTCCATTTCTATCGATTCTCTCTCTCTCTCTTATTTTAAAGTCCCTGCTCTTGTGCTTTACACCTCACAGAAAGTGCCAACATGACTGCGGCACTATCGGCTACTGCATAAAAAGAAGCCGACAGGCCCAAGGTGCTGCCCGAAACTGGCCAATGTGCTTTTTCTCCTAAATAGACAGGGTAACAAAAATGTCAAATGTTTGAAAAATGATAGGCAGGGGATGAAAAGCACTTATTCCTCACATGCACAGAGGCAGCACACTTCTTTGTATGTTGTATGCGTAGGCATGCACCTGCTTTTCCAGAAATTTCTGGCAGAGCATGTCCTAGAGCACCATTGTTGAGGGAGTGCTCTAGAGCAGGGGGGGGGGGCAAACTTACTCAATGTACGAGCCACATAGAATGAACATCAGATGTTTGAAAACTGCAAGACATGAATGTCAGAGGAAGGAGGGAGGGAGGGAGGGAGGGAAGGAAGGAAGGAAGGAAGGAAGGAAGGAAGGAAGGAAGGAAGGAAGGAAGGAAGGAAGGAAGGAAGGAAGGAAGGAAGGAAGGAAGGAAGGAAGGAAGGAAGGAAGGAGAAGACTGCAGAGTCATACCCCGTTCTTCTCTCTGAATCAGAGTCTCAGAGCGGCTTACAATCTCCTATATCTTCTCCCCCCACAACAGACACCCTGTGAGGTGGGTGGGGCTGGAGAGGGCTCTCACAGCAGCTGCCCTTTCAAGGACAACTCCTGCAATAGCTATGGCTAACCCAAGGCCATTCTAGCAGCTATAAGTGGAGGAGTGGGGAATCAAGGAAGGAAGAGAGGAAGGAAAATAGATGGGGAGGGAGAGGTAGAAAGAAAGCAACTTGAACTTTAAATCCATTCTCCATGCTGCTGGCTGACTTGGCTTGAAGAAGTGATTTAAAGAGACAAATGCCTTCTCCAAGCCAATCAACAAGGTGGTGGGGCTTTGAGAGAGTCACATGTGGCTCCCGAGTCACAGTTTGGCCACACCTGCTCTAGAAGGTTTGCTGAGAAAGTACAGAAGAGCTCCATGTCAAGGACATTGAACTGGTAGGCAGCTTGACAGCCTTTTCAAGTGAGGCAGTATGGTGTAGCAGTGGGTTGGGACTGGGAGGAGATGGGTTTATGCTATCTAGTGCATCTTTTATCCCACTCTCTGAAGAAACTCACCAGGCTAGCCCAGTCTCACCAGATCTTCAGAAGCTAAGTAGGGTCAGCTCTGGCTGGTCCGTGGATGGACAACCAACAAGGAAGTCCAACGCTGCTAAATGTAGGCAGCATTGGCCAACCATTTTTATTTGTCTCCTTGAAAACCCTGTAGGGCCACCATGACACTTTCCACCATCACCCAAGGATCTCGAAGTGGCATGCATTGTTCCCATCGCCTCTCTTTCATTTTATTCTTATAACAACCTTGTGTTATGAGACAGACTGACCATATGGGCTGAGACAGACTGACTTGCCCAAAGTCACTCGAGTTGGTTCATAGCACAGTGGGGATCTGAAACTGAATCCTCCAGCACCTTGCTGGACACACTAACCACTACATCACTGTGTACCTGGGTGTTGGAAATAGGGACAAGTTCAATGCTTAGAGCCGCCTTTCTTAAACCTCTACCCCCTCTGGCTGAAGCAAAGTATCTATTTATTAGAAAGCCACCCCTATAACTTCTGCTGGGGAGTTAATTCCCCTGACGTTTTCTAACTTATTTGATTCTGCGCCCTCTTTGATGTGCAATGCAACACCAACAACCCATCCCTCCCTGTCCTGCCTATAGAACTTATATCTGGCTGTATTATTGTTGGCGTTATGACCCTCTATGTATTATATTTATGAGATATTTTAAAAAAAATGTGTTTAATTGAATATGTTTTATTTATTGTTACTGCAATGTTTTAATGTTGTAAGCCACCCTGAGCCTGCCTAGCGGGATAGGGCGGGGTATAATTTGCAAATTAAATTAAATTAAATATTCAGGAATGACTGTATCCCATCAATTTCCCCCATTCATAGAATCATAGAGTTGGAAGGGACCTCCAGGGACATCTAGTCCAGCCTCCTGCACAATGCAGGAAGCCCACAAATACCTACCCCAAATTCACAGGATCTTCATCGCTGTCAGATGGCCATCTAGCCTCTTTTTAAAAGCCTCCAAGGAAGGAGAGCCCACCACCTCCCGAGGAAGCCTGTTCCGCTGAGGAATCGCTCTAACGGTCAGGAAGTTAGGGTTTGTAGAATCTTTCGGGATCAAGTGCCGTGTTCTACTGGAGAAAGTTTTCCTTCCAGACGTTTCGTTCTCAGCTGCGGAGAACATCCTCAGTGGCGTTGCAGCCGGAGCAGGCGCTCAGACCTTCTTGGCTGCTGTGCATTGAGTGGGGCCAGGGCTGCTGGAGAGCTGCTATTTGTAGGCTGGAGGGGGTGTGATGAAAGGGCAATTGGTTTGTGGATGTGCCCATTGTTTGTGGATGTGCATCATTGTTGTGGATGTGCCCATTGGTCAGGAAGTTCTTCCTAATGTTGAGCTGGAAACTCTTTTGATTTAATTTCAACCCATTGGTTCTGGTCCTACCTTCCGGGGCCACAGAAAACAATTCCACACCATCCTCTATATGACAGCCCCTTGAAGCTGGTGATCATATCACCTCTCAGTTGCCTCGTCTCCACCATGTTTCTAAGATACCTACTAGATCTAAGATACCTATTAGATCTAAATTGTCACTGAACACCAAGCAGTCCAGCTTCCCATCTTGGCTCAGAGACTTCATCCACTGGCATATAGACACCTATAATGTGTTCTCTCTCCAGTATCCCTCACCTCCCTTGGCCACTTAGTTGCCACAAATGCCCTTAAGTCGCCATCAATGCCTTCACTCCCAAGTTTTATTACACTTCTATCAATATTACCCTGTTTGCACAGTCATCCCTTTAGATTGGCTTGTCCCAAATGGGAGGCTTCCGAGCTGCTGTCAGCTTTCCCCCTGGGATTAATTTAAAAGCTGCTATGATACCTTTTTGATATTCATCCCCAGCAGACTGGTTCCATTTTGGTTCAAGTGAAGCCTGTCTCTTTTGTACAGGTTCAGCTTGTCCCAGAAAGTTCCCCAGTTCTTAACAAATCTAAACCCTTCCTCCTGGCACTATTTTCTTATCCATGCATTGAGATCCCCTCTTTGTGCTTGTCTAGCTGGCCCTGTGTGTGGAATCAGCAGCACTTCTGAGAATGCTACCTTTGAGGTCCTTGCCTTTAACTTTCTTCCTAGTAACCTAATTTTTTCCTCTAGAACAGAGGTGGCCAAACTGTGGCTCAGGAGCCACATGTGGATCTTTCACACATGATGGGTGTTTTTACACTGACAGTTTGTGAGTCTCTATCACTGCATTGGAAACTCACCTTTTACATTACCTAACGTTCTCACAACTGTTTTGCCTCATTACTGCTCGAAGCATCTACATTTGTTTCGGTGAGATGAGTTTCGGAGCGGCTGCAACGTTTTTCTCGACACTAGTCTTTTCTCTACAGGAGTTTCAAACTTGTATTGTAGAAGTTTTCATGCATTTTAAAAGACTCCTCCAAAAGCCACAAGGTGCAGTAATTTGCATGAGAACTGACAGGACTTGAAATTTGTACATATCATTGCTTGCCTCATCGAGTAATTTAAATTTGTATTGTTTTTGCAGTGTTGACAGGATTTCCAAGCAATCATATACATCAGGGGTGGCCAACGGTAGCTCTCCAGATGTTTTTGGCCTACAACTTCCATCAGCCCCATCCATTGGCCATGCTGGCTGGGGCTAATGGGACTTGTAGGCAAAAACATCTGGAGAGCTACCGTTGGTCACCCCTGGTATACATAAGAACATAAGAGAAGCCATGTTGGATCAGGCCAATGGTTCATCCAGTCCAATACTCTGTGTCACACAGTGGCAAAAAAAATTATACATACACTATGTGGCTAATAGCCACTGATGGACCTCTGCTCCATATTTTTATCTAAACCCCTCTTGAAGGTGGCTATGCTTGTGGCCACCACCACCTCCTGTGCCAGTGAATTCCACATGTTAATCACCCTTTGGGTGAAGAAGTACTTCCTTTTATCCGTTTTAACCTGTCTGCTCAGCAATTTCATCGAATGCCCACGAGTTCTTGTATTGTGAGAAAGGAAGAAAAGTACTTCTTTCTCTACTTTCTCCATCCCATGCATAATCTTGTAAACCTCTATCATGTCACCCTGCAGTCGACGTTTCTCCAAGCTAAAGAGCCCCAAGCGTTTCAACCTTTCTTCATAGGGAAAGTGTTCCAGCCCTTTAATCATTCTAGTTGCCCTTTTCTGGACTTTCTCCAATGCTATAATATCCTTTTACATTTAACTAAGCACTGGTATTCTGGCTGCCCTCGGATCAGAGATGTCCCCCCCCCCCAAAAAAAAAAATGGAACGCTTAAATGTAAAAGGAAAATAATTAAAGCGGAACAGTGGCAGGCAATTTGAAGACTCTAAAGCTCTGGATCAAACTGAATGTAAAAACATCCATTGTGTGGCTCTTGAAGCCCCCACTGCCCCATCACCTGGCTTGGAGAAGGCATTTGCCTCTTTAAATCACTTCTCTAAGTCAAGCCAGCCAGTGGCTTAGAGAATGCATTTAAAGTTAAAGTTGCTTTCCTTCCACCTCCATCTCCCACCCCATCTCTATTTGCTTTCTTTCCTTCTTGACTTGAGGCTCTCAAACATCTGACATTTATTCTATGCAGCTCTTACATTAAGCAAGTGTGGTCACCCCTACTCTAGGGCCAAACAACTACATTTCCCAATGTCATTGGTGCCATAATGCACTCTCTGGGAGGTCATTGATACATAGGGTCACCATCAGAAGCTACTAGATGGCACTTAACAGACACCTGTCCAGATCCTAATATGACACTGTAATCATGATAACCATGCTGGCTGTCTGAATAGGAAGGGATTCTTAAAAGAATGAATTCCTCTGTTAAATCAATACACATTTGGGGGTGAATCCTATGAGGCTTCTTAGCCTTGATGAGAGCCAGTTTGGTGTAGTGGTTAAGTGTGCGGATTCTTATCTGGGAGAATTGGGTTTGATTCCCCACTCCTCCACTTGCACCTGCTGGAATGGCCTTGGATCAACAATAGCTCTGCCAAAAGTTGTCCTTGAAAGGGCAGCTGCTGTGAGAGCCCTCTCAGCCCCACCCACCTCACAAGGTGTTTGTTGTGGGGAGAGAAGATATAGGAGATTGTAAGGCACTCTGAGTCTCTGATTCAGAGAAAAGGGCGGGGTATAAATCTGCAGTCTTCTTCTTGATGTACTTTAGGGTCAGAACATGTCTTAATCTGCCCCTGTCAATAGGAGCTGATGAAGGAGCACAATCTTGCAAAAAAGAGGCAGCTTTCCCCCCCTGAGTTTGGGTTAAAAAAAAAAGCAGGTGTATTGCATGCTCCTAAAAGGATGAAGGAAAGATGTCAGGGATGGAAAGAGGACAACAATTGTTTGGAAGTCAAAATTGGCAATCAAAAAAGAAATGACGCAGAGCGACTTGGCAAAAAAAAAAAATACAATATAATCTCCATCAGCTATACAAGGGAGAATGAGATTGTCGATGAAGGAAGACAATGCTGGACCACGGCAGGATATATGAGAAAAATCGTAATAACAAAGCAGTGTAATATTGCTGCAAAATTAAATGACACCCCATCAGGTTTTGTTGACTGGTTTTGTGGTATGCAGAAGAGAGAACAGGGTCAGAAAGCTGGAATGCATGTCTCAAAAAGAGAAATGATAAATATGCACGGACGCATTAGACAATCCTGCACTTAATCTCCATCATATTTGTAAGATTAATTCTCTTTCCTGCAGAAGTGAAGAAAACAAGCCCCTGTTCTGATCAGCGGATATTTTGAATGAAAACAAAGGGAAGAGATGGTGAAGGAAAGAAAGGGAAGACAGATCCCTCAAGAGATTGATTGAATTCAAATACCTGTTCCGTTAGCTTGGTTTGAACACATGAGGAGTTGCCTTATATTAAGTCAGTATAAGTTGCCTTTTACTGAGTCCATCAAGGTTAGTATTCTCTACTCAGACTGGCAGGAGCTCTGCAAGGTCTCAGGCAGAGGTCTGTCACATCACATACTATGTAGTTATTTCAACTGGAGATGCTGGGACCTTCTGCATGCCAAGCAGAGGTTCTGCCACTGAGACACGGAACTGCCACAGCTTAAGCATTAAACTCTCAGGAATTTTACAGCAGGAGAAAAGAAGCAGGAAAGAGTTGGGGGAGAATTTAGTTTCAGAAGGCAGTTCAAGAAAACAAAAGTGACGAGCCAGAAGTTTCATGTGAAATACAAATTGTTTTGAGAATCAGACTGAAGATCTACCGAATGCTGCAGTTTCTTTCAATCAGTTTGCTTGTGTGTTCCTATACTTCAGTGGTGGGGTCTGTTCTAAATGTGATTTGCTCCCCCTAGTGGTCAATTCAACATTACAATGTTTTATGGCCAGCAAAAAAGTCTGCAGTTTAAATCTTCAGGGATATATGCCAGATATAAACTGGTGTAATATTGTATCAACTGCTAGAAGGAGCAAAACAAGTGCAGAAGAGATGCCCCCCCCCACACAAAAAAAAGGCAACAGAAACACACAAGTGAGGAAAATGCAGAAAAGCCCTATGAAACAATCAATAGGCCAGTGTGGTTATTTTAAGACCAGTAAGCTCTATTCTGGATAGCTGCTATACTCAACAGCAATAATGCTGTGGCATTGTGCACCCATTGGAACTTCTAAACAGAATTCAAGGGCAGTCCCATGTCGAGTCTATTGCAGTAATCCAATCTGATCATTGCATGGATGACTTTATTTCACTCCTGACTCTCACTAGTTTGCTCAGCAAGTGTAGGAAACGTTGATCTGGGCTGTTTCGGGTATGTCAAATTAATAATTTAAAAAATCTTTTTTAAAAAAATAAATGCTACATAGAAAAAATGGTCAGGAAGACCTCCTATTAAGAAACGGACTTAACTGACCAAACGCTCTCACCTTTGGTTGATAGCCTTTCCAAGAATTAGCTTACTTAAAGAGCCAAAAAAAAATATTGCAAATCTGTCCTTATAGTTACTGTAGTTACGATGAAACCCATTTCAATGAATATTTGATAAATGAATATCAATGGCGAGAATAAATGAATAGCAAATGAGTCTAAATGCTAAGTGGTGGAAATTAAATGAATAATTCTCTTAAATGAATAAATCCACCAAGCTTCAGTTTGTTAATACTCTGCACAGATTAAATCCATTTCAGACAGTGGCTTGGGAAGGTAAGCACTAAAGGAAGAGCGTTGTGCCTCAGTGTTGTCTAGGCGAGTGGTTGGCCAGCCTGCCGAAAAATCAATATTAAGAGAATCTTGTTGCTGCATCCTGATGATGCATAGGCATGTCATTAATTTTGCTGTTAGGTTTTTGCAGAGAGACTTTTTTGACAATATGTGCAGGCTTCAGCGCACAGCCGTGTACTGTTTTGTTGCACTGTTTTTTAGTATGTTATAACTTGGGTGTCATGGAGTGTTTCTGCAGAAAGAAGGATTTCCATCCACCGTGCAAGACTTTCTCACCTCCCCCTGCTGCAGCCAAAACCCTCTCCTCCAAACTCTGTTCCTGGGGCTCTTGGTCCCACCAGGGCTTTTTTGTAGCAGGAAGTCCTTTGCATATTAGGCCACATACACCTGATGGAGCCAATCCTCCAAGAGGTTACAGTAGACCCTGTACTAAGAGCCCGGTAAGCTCTTGGAGGATTGGCTACATCAGGGGGTGTGGCCTAATATGCAAAGGACTTCCTGCTACAAAAAAAGCCCTGGGTCCTACCATGGGGAATTTTAGGCTGCAGCCGGAAAAGGGTGTGAAATATGCACTTGGTGGGAGGATATTCTTCTTTCCATCGAAATGAACATTAGATCCAGTCCACTGGTTAAATGTTCATTATGGGTGGAGTACATGCAGGAAAGAACATTGATGTACTGCACATAGGGGTGCAACACGACCTTATGCATTTGTTACATCCTAATAAGGAATCTCTTTTCACAGTGTCACTCCTGATAATGCCAGGAGTGGAGGGCAAATCTTTCCGTCAGTGAAACATTATCCCAGTTTTCCCCAAGGAACCAGTACCAATCAGTCACTCGCATCTGTGACTGCATTTGCACCCACAGGATAATGCACTTTCAGTGCTTTTCAGTGACCTTTAGCAGTGGTTTGCAATCCAGTTGCAGACAGCTGCTAAAGCACATTGTAAGTACACCGGAAAATCTAGCTTCAGAAATTGCTAAAGGGCATTGGAAGAGCATTGGAAAATCCAGTAGCAAATAATTACTAAAGTACATTGGTGGCTCATGGAAAAAAAGCAGTCGCGAATGATTGCTAAAATGCATAGGAAACACATTTTCCAATGTATGTGAGAGCAGTCTTTACATCAATAGCCTGTGTTCTGCTCTTTGGTCATATTAGAGTAAGACAGAAGGTCAAGAGTTGCCACTGAGACTATTATTTAATTTATCTAGTACATTTTTAAATCTGGCTTTCCTCCAGTGGGCTCAGGGTGTTTATATTGTGAGCCTGCCTTGGCGGGGAGGGCGGGATATAAATAAAAATTATTATTATTATTATTATTATTATTATTATTATTATTGTTTGCCACTTCTCTTTTTTATTCATGCTGCAACTAATGAGGAAGAGTCAGCTGAGAAGCAGAAAGAAGAAGAGGAGGAGGAGGAGGAGATTGGATTTATACCCCGCTCTTCACTACCCAAAGGAGTCTCAGAGCAGCTTACCATCTCCTTTCCCTTCCCCTCCCCACAACAGACACCCTGTGAGGTAGGTGGGGCTGAGAGAGCTCTCCCAGAACTGCTCTTGAGCAGAACAATTCTGAGAGAACTTAGGCCGACCCAAGGTGACATGAGCGGGTGCATGTGGAGGAGTGTGGAATCTTACCTGGTTTTCCCAGATAAGAGTCCATGCACTACACCAAACTATACCGAACTGGCTGTGGTCCATTCTGCATACACAGCTGCTGGAATGGCCTTGGGTCAGCCGTAGCTCTGGCAGAAGTTGTCCTTGAAAGGGCAGCTGCTGTGAGAGCCCTCTCAGCCCCACCCACCTCACAGGGTGTCTGTTGTAGGTGTCTGTTGTAGAATTCTAATCTGGTCCAACTAGCTAGGAGGGATGGTAATGCAGGAAGCTCATCCTGTTTTCAGGTTACTGAGATGGAGAGAGAATGGGTGGTTTCACAGAGGAGATTTGGGCCAACCTAGCCCTGTCTCGGATTAAAAGTGCACAATTAAAAGTGCACAATCACACAAGCACCGAGCCGCACCCAAGATCCGGAAATGGATCAAAATCAAGCAGGTCTTTTCCCAACAGGATAAAATCACGTCAATTTCACACTGTGAAACCAGCCAATGTGCGTGAGACCCACTGTGGTGTAGTGGCAAAAGTGTTGGGCTAGGATCTGGGAAACCCAGGTTTGAATCCCTGCTCTTCCACGGAAGCTTGCCAGTCACACACTTTCAGACTAACCTACCTCAAAGGGTTGTTTTGAGGATGAAACAGAGGAGAGAAGAATGCTGATTCTGTGAACTTAGGAAGATCATGAGAAGGAGAGCAGGAAGGGTTGCATCAGTGCTTAGTTCCAGGACTTTTTTTGTTGAAAAAGCCCAGTGAACTCATTTGCATATTAGGCCACACACCCCTGATGCCAAGCTAGCCAGAACTGCATTTCTGTGTGTTCCTGCTCAAAAAAAGCCTTGCTTCTCACGTCATTTTTCACACTGTCCAGAGAAATGCTGATCACCACTTTGGGGTCAGGCAGCAATTTTTCTCAAGGCCAATTTGGCCAGGGATCCTAGAGGGGGTTTTTTTTGGCCATCATCTGGGCATGGAGCAGGTATCACTGGGGGGAAGGTATGTTGGGGGTGGTATTTGTGAATCTCCTGCATTGTGCAGGGGGTTGATGACCCTGGAGATGCCTTGCAATTCTATGATTCTATGTAAACTAAGTGAATCAAATAAATGAACAAGGAGTCAGCCAGAAGTGAGGAAAGTTCCCTAAGAGCAGCAGTCTTACACAGCAAAGCAGTAGAAATAAAGGAATGTTTGTCACAGGTCGAATCGACAGCTGCAGATTTTCTTTTAGTCATTGTTGTACGCCAACCACACTCTTTATGGGTCTTCACAGACAACCAGGATCAATAAATAAGAGATTCTTTGGAGCACTCTCTCTCTCTCTCATGTAATTAGGGTCACCTCTCTCCCTCCCTTTTGAACTTCCCTTCTCTCTCTTCCTTTTGAAATCCCCGATTTCCTTTGCTTCAGCCTTGTGTGAACTGATCCCATGTATCTTCCTTTCTCCTCCTGTTAACATTTCCCCATTAAGATATAACATGCTTTCGACGCTATTTCAATCTGGCATATACATGGTGTAAACTCTGACAAAGGAGGAGTCAAAATGCTATTAAAATGGCATGAAAGAAGCAAGCAAATCACAACGGTAAAAGGAAAAGGATCACAACAACAGTACACAAATACAAGAAGAAATAAAACGGGATATTCACAGCTGCCAGCCTCCGGATGGACGCTGGAGATCTCCCTGTATTACAACTGATGACAGAGAGCCATTCCCCTAAAGCAGGGGTGGGGAACCTCCATCCAGAGGGCCGTATACAGCCCTTGAGGTCACTTGGTGTGGCCCTCGGGTATTGCTGGACAGATACAGCGATTACCATGTGGCAGCCTCCCTGTCCAGCAATCCCGTCCCTGAGGCCTGGCTGACAGGCCAGAATTGCTGCAGGGCCTGGAAAGTTACTGTCACAGATCAGTTTGCACTTGATTATCCCAGATGGTGTGACCTAATATGCTAATAGGGGATGTGTCTAATATGCTACTGAGTCCTGCTGGGCTTTTTCTACAAAAAAAGCTCTGGACCTATGCATTTGCCTAGGGCGGCGAGCCGGAGGTTTGTGTGTGTGCCAGATTAGGCTCTCCACACATGACTTCAAATAGAAAAACAATTATTTGCATTAATTTTGCTGGCCTGAATCATTCTCCTTCAGCAGAGCACTGTTTTTTAAGTTGATAATTTTTTATGGCCTGCGAATGATGTTATAAATATCCATATGGCCCTTGGCAGACAAAAGGTTCCCCACCCCTGCCCTAAAGGAGAAGGCAGCTTTGTAGACTTTTTGGCAATGTTCCCTGCTGAGGTCCCACTGCTCCCCCAACTTTGCCTTTGATGTAGTGGTTAAATGTGTAGCCAGTTTGGTGTAGTGGTTAAGTGCGTGGACTCTTATCTGGGAGAACCGGGTTTGATTCCCTACTCCTCCACTTGCAGCTGCTGGAATGGCCTTGGGTCAGCCATAGCTCTCATAGGAGTTGGCCTTGAAAGGGCAGCTTCTGTGAGAGCTCTTTCAGTCCCACCCACCTCACAGGGTGTCTGTTGTGGGGGGAGAAGATATAGGAGATTGTAAGTCGCTATGAGTCTTTGATTCAGGGAGAAGGGCGGGGTATAAATCTGCAGTCTTCTTCTTCTTCCACAGGCTCCACCCCCCCAAATCTCCAGGTATTTCCCTACCGGGAGCTGGCAAACCTAGACATTCGTATTTTCCCTAAACTGTTTTCACCATTTATTTTTCTTTGAAGGATAAATCAAGTTCTTATCTCACCACATAGGACCATTGTTCTGACCACACTCCCCCTCCCAAATTGATACAAAGCCCCCCTCTCTCCTCTTCTTCATCCATAAAAATGCACGTTGGCCCAAAGGAATCTTGGAGTCTCCTTGTTGTTACTTTCCTCGGAAGATTTCCCCCGCCTTCACAAGGATGGTCACATAAGAAAGTAATATGCTGGGGGAAGTGGTTAATGGCTTCATATCTAGCTACAGTAAAGTGATCCTGATAGCCACAGGAAGGATGTCATCTTTATCCTGTTTTCAGCGTGGCTGAGAAGTTGCCGTAAAAAGAAGCAATGGACCATCAGTGGCCAGTTATACAGGCAACATATTCATGCCCTGCCCATGACCTTCCAGAGATTATTTGGCTGGGGGGAAAACTGGAGACCAAATGTTGGTTTCAATGAGCGTTGGAGGATCCATTCTTATCTTCTTAACAATGCCAGAGGGTAGAATTATTCCAGAAAAAAGAACTTGATAGCCCTATTAGAAGGCCTCATTTGGGGCAGAAACTCAGGACTGGAGCTCTGGAACCTCTAATTTTTATTGTGCTCTTTCTTTCTTACCTCCCCCCCCCCCATATATACTTGCTTCTGGGCTCCATTGTTCAAACCTGTGAGAATTCTGCTGAAAGATTTGCCAAACTTTCTAGTATTTCCCTCCACAAAAAATTGGAAAATAACCAAAACATATAAAGCAGACAGATGGAAAACTTTGTCATGTCACTGGCCACACAGGAGAAAGTAATTTTTTTCAAAGTATGATGAGAATGAGGTATAAATCGATGGTGCAGTCTCATTTGGAATACTGTGTACAATTCTGGTCAACACACCTCAAAAAGGATATTATAGCATTGGAAAAAATCCAGAAAAGGGCAACTAGAATGATTAAAGGGTTGGGACACTTTCCCTAAGAAGAAAGGTTAAAACGCTTAAGGCTCTTTAGCTTGGAGAAACGTAGACTGCGGGGTGATAGAGGTTTACATGATAGAGGTTTACATGATAGAGGTTTACAAGATAATGCATGGGATGGAGAAAGTAGAGAAAGAAGTACTTTTCTCCCTTTCTCACAATACAAGAACTCATGGGCATTCAATGAAATTGCTGAGCAGTCAGGTTAAAACGGATAAAAGGAAGTACTTCTTCACCAAAAGGGTGATTAACATGTGGAATTCACTGCCACAGGAGGTGGCGGCGGCTACAAACATAGATAGCTTCAAGAGGGGGTTAGATAAAAATATGGAGCAGAGGTCCATCAGTGGCCATTAGCCACAGTGTGTATGTGTGTGTGTGTGTATAATTTTTTTGGCCACCGTGTGACACAGATTGTTGGACTGGATGGGCCATTGGCCTGATCCAACATGGCTTCTCTTATGTTTCATTATGGCAATTATAATTCAAGAAGCATTTTAAGGTAGATGCTGAGCTGATATAATTTAGTATACCTTCCAGTGATGTCAGGGATTTATGGAATATGGAAATGAGTTGTGCAAATGAGCTCCGGCACCTCTTTTCCTACAAATTTACCCCACCAGCTTAGAATGCAATGAAAACATGACGAGAACACCTAAGATACAGGTACTGCATTCCACAGGAGTGGTCAGCAGCCAGTTTTTCTGGTCATAGCATTTTTTTGAGCTAGAACTAAGATTCTTTTTCCTGCCCAAACTTTTGTTTACTTCTTTTCGACTTCGGGACTTTCAGCTGAAAGTGCATTGGCTCATTTCTCTTCTAATGTGCATTGAATATGTGAGTTCTTTTCCAATGCTAGCAATGCAAATGGCCCATCTACTCCCCTCTCCTTCTCCCATTCAGATGTGAGCCCTTCTGGGGTGCCTATTAGAAAGATGGCCTCCTGCATATAAAAGATAAGTGAGTTAATAAAAATCTAAACTACATGAGAGGCAAAAGTAAATGGGGCATATAATTTTTTCATGAACTCGTCCCTTAAGTTTCGCCTTGCTGAAAGCACCCTGGATTTTGCTACATATTTATGAAAATATAAAGTAGCTGCCCTGATACTTAATGTGCAACCTGCTTAGCAGCGTCTTGTACTATCCCTTCTGTCGACCAGGCTCACGTCGGCTATTGACGCAGAAGTGAAAAAAAAAAACCCAGAATAATCCGGTGCTTTACTCACTCGTCTTCGATGGCAAGATTTTTTTCCCCCTTCAGAAGCCTCTCAGCTTTGAAACGACATCTCTCTGTTTGCCAACACTTACACATATTTGTTTTCAAAAGCAGCCATCAAGGACAGAATCCAAAAAAAGAGCTGCTACTTATGACCAAAAAAAAAAAGGTTTTAATCGAGTATAGACTTTAGTTATCACTCGCTAAGACCTTAAATGCATTTTGCAACTTCTCGGCCTTGGTGAAGTCTGAGCCAGCTATGGATTCTGCTAATACTTTAAAGAATGTTGCTAGGAATTGCAAGATAATAATGTGTTGCTTTTAAATATATATACTTATATATATTTATACACACACACAATCTTATGGATCTTAATTCAGATGTAAGTTCCCTGGTGATCTATGGGCCATAGGATTGTGGACTCGTGTAATACGTTTAACAGTGTTCCTGCCTGGCTCATTGGCTTGAACTGCTCTGTGTTTGAAATGTAACTAGACCTCCAATGGTAATAAAAGTGAATCATCATCATATTCTTGCCCTGATCTGTCTTAATCATCATATTCTTGCCTCCATCACCCTAAATAAGTGGTCTTTATCCCCGTGGTCATGACCCACAGCTACATTGCTAGGGTTGTCTATTGAAGTTGATAATGGCTCGTCCACACGTAAATTACATTTTTGAACATTTGTTCCAGTTAAAGTGTGTTTCTGTGACCGGGAAGAAGAATTGGATTGAAACATGCTGATCAACCTGGGACACATAGGGTGATAACAGATGGGCACTTAGGGATGGATGGGAGGCGTTCCAAATTGGGTTGGCCCATAAAGAACCATCCCAAGCCCCCCATACAGTCCCACAAAAACCGTCCCCATCCCATCCACGGGTGACATGAGCATGATCAGATGGCTGTTGTGCACCACTCCGGTTGCTCTGAACAGCTTTTTGTTTTAAAAAAGCCAGATGTGGCTTGGAGCGGCTTGGCAGTTTCACACCACCAAGGTGCATTGCTTGTGCCCTTCCGCTTCCAGACACCAAGGAGGTGACTGGTGTGCAGTTCAAAAATTTGTTACCACTTCAAAAGTGGTAGCTTTTTGAGCCACTCTCAGGACGCCAGAGAACGAGGTGAGTATGAGATGGGGATGGGTGGCAGATGTTTGTGTTTGGAAGGATTTTTGTAGTCGATTTCTGAGGCATCTCTGAGTCGGCCCAAAGTGCCAGTCTGTAATCACCCACATAGTTTGGGGGGGGGGGGGGGCGGGTTTCCCATCAAGAAGTGTCACCAAGTCTGAGAGCTGTTTGCATTGGATTGGTGGCATTGGATTTATGAGGCTGTCTTGAATTTATGGGACAGTAGAACGTTGATGATTCTTGAATACATTAGATTTGGAAGAACTGGACTGACTGAGATATTGCAATAACTTTGGAAGTTCTCACTACACAATGATGTAATGGTTAAGTGTGCAGACTCTTATCTGGGAGAACAGGTTTGATTCCCCACTCCTGCACTTGCAGCTGCTGGAATGGTTTTGGGTTAGCCATAGCTATCACAGGAGTTGGCCTTGAAAGGACAGCTGCTGTGAGAGCCCTCTCAGCCTCACCCACTTCACAGGGTGTCTGTTATGGGAGAGGAAGGTAAAGGAGATTGTAAGCCACTCTGAGTCTCTGATTCAGAGTGAAGGGCAGGGTATAAATCTGCAGTCTTCTTCTTCTTCTACATTGCACACTAAAGGTACTGTTGTATGCATGCAATAGCGACACTTTAGTTGCTATTGTAACACAGTGTTGGTTTCTGTTTCAGTTCCTACCTGGATGTTGACAACCCTAGAAGGAAAGAAGGAAGTTGGAAAAGGTGAGAAGCTGTGGAGTTTTCAGAAAAGGGAAAGAGGAAATAGTGGGGGAGGGGAAAATGAGACTCCTCCCACAAGCCCTTGTGGATTTCCACTTGTACAGTCTATTTGTATACTGCATGCTCCAGAATTCTCTGCGATTCCCAGAGATTCTGTGGTGAGCATACAGGAGTTCCTCAGGAGACATATGAAAAGGGTTATCCGAGATGCAAAAACTCCTAATCGAGTGAATTATTTATTCAAGCTAACCTCTTAACTAAGGGAAGATGCATGTCATGATCACAGACAGCTCGGGAGGATGCTGGATGGGCGAACATTAAGTCAAGGAAAAGATTCCTCTTATCTAAGGAAGGCAATGTATTCCTGTGATGGATGACTGCCAAATGTTAAAAAGAGAGCTGCAAACAGCAAAGCCGATAAGGAGCCATCATTATTTAATAAGCAAATTCCCGACACATCTCACGTCTCTTCATCAGCAGAATCTACAAAACATATAAACAAGGACACTGTTTAATCACAACATAAAAATTCAATTTATAAAAAAAGACTCCAGCACAAATCAACCCCTCCGATATTTAAAGTGATACATACACTCATGGAAGAACACACACATGATACTTGTAAAGTAATTCTGAAACAAAGCACTAAAGGGTAAGAAGCTTACATTCACAGTGAATGCATATCAAAAATTACATTAAGTCGGGAAGCTTTGGGGACTTGCTAGGGGTCATTTTTCTTGTATCCCCTTCCCCACATTACTTGCAGCTCGCATATACTCTTTCCCTTTCCCTGCTTCTTTCTTTTCTTCCAACTCACCAACTGCCATCTGCCCCAAAATGTATGATGGGAGTAAGGTTTTATTATGACAATTATAATTCAAGAAACATTTTAAGGTAGATGCTGAGCTGATATAATTTAGTACACCTTCTGCTACGTGGCCACAACTCATTTGCATATACCACACACCCCTGACATCACCAGAAGGTGTACTAAATTATATCAGCTCAGCATCTACCTTAAAATGTTTCTTGAATTATAATTGTCATAATAAAACCTTACTCCCATCATACTTTTAAAAATTGTTTTCTCCTATGTGGCCACAGTTGTATGAGGAAGACTTCCATCTGTCTGCTTTATAGGTTTTGGTTATTTTCCCATTTTTAGTGGGGGGAATATTAGAAAGTTTGTCAAATCTTAGAGTTCAGCAAAATTTCCACAGGGGGGGTTTAACAACGGGGGAGGGGGAAAGAAAGAAAGAAGTTCCAGAGCTCCGCTCCTGTCCAAAATGAGGCCTAGCTGTACCCCACTGTACTACTACTATGGGCCATAAGATTGTGGACTCATGTAATACGTTTAACAGTGTTCCTGCCTGGCTCATTGGAGCCTTGTGGACTGAACTTGGGGATTCAGGAACAATGGACAGTATAATCCAAATCCCTGCTGCCCTGGTCCAACCAGAAGTTTCCTGCTGGTTCAAATGACCCAACGGTGCTCTAGCATGGGGACCTTGAACTGCATATAGTTGGCCCCATTGGCCCAGTTAAGCAATCTTCTAGTTTACACATTACCATGCTGTAACTAATAAAGAGAGCTATGATCACGGCAACCGAGTCTCTTCCACGCATTGAACCCACTATATTATAGCATGCATGAAAACACTACTAGTTCAAAACTGTTGCAATTCCAAAGGGCCTGTAAAACAGAGTTGTTCCACTCGGTTTTGTTAGGGAATTCTGTTTGAAATTCTATTTCTTTATCTCAAACAGTGCGATGGATCACTGGATCAAATAATCATTGAGAGGCATTTAACATGAAAAAGCAAAAACATATTTATTTCTACAGGGAAAGGGTACTGGGAGGTGAAAATAACAAACACTTTAGAACTACATGCTTACACTAGAAGATCATGTGCTTAATGGAGACTACTTCCTTCTTCTTCTTGACCTCCCTGCCTGAACAAAGGAAGTCACCTGAGTAACTGACAACTGAGTAAACAGGTTTTCCTGCTTCTAGACCTTGACTGACAGCAGTCAGTATCTCCTTCCGAGGTCATGCAGACAATAGGGAATCAGGCATAGTGTTAACCCTATAATGACTGGAACTTTAGAACATTGCAAAGGACATATAAAACAGATACATATTTCCAACAGATTTATGACTGAGGGCAGCAATGGACTCCATCTTGACAGGTTCCATTTAGTACTGGCCTCCTCGTTTTCTCCCTTTCTCTCCTTGCCTCTCCCCTCTCCTTCTTATCAGACAGTTACACAGCCCTTCAAGCACTTGAAGATGGTGATCATATCACCTCTCAGCTGCCTCCTCTCCAGGCTAACCTCTCAGTTGGCGCCTCTATTCATTATGTGTTTTATTGTCTTTATAGCAATTATGTATTGGAATTATTTATTAGAATTATAATGTTTCAGATGATAGAATGTTTTTATAAATGACATTACACACTCTGAGCCTGATAAATAAATGAAATGAAACAGAGTGGTATTCATTAATAACATTAAGGTCTACTTAGGCAAACACCAAGACCTTTTTTAAAAAAAAAAAAATATTGATTTATATGATCTTTCTATTTAAACTGTGATGTAGTATTTATAGCGTCAGACTAGGATCTCGGCATCTCAGGTTTAAATTTCTGTTTTGCCATAGAAGCTGAATGGATGACCTTAGGCCACTCAGACACTTCCCCCCCTAACCTACCTCCCAGGTTTGTTGTGTGGATAAAATGGAGGAGAGGAGAACAATGGAAGCTGCCTTGGGTCTCCTTTGGTGAGGAAGGTAGGGGATAAATTAAGTAAATGAATACATAAATAGCCTGAGGAGCAGTGGAACAGCATAACGGACGGAAAGTTGAGAGAAGAGAGAGACTGGATTTATATCCCAATCGTCACTCGGAGTCGTAGAGTGGTTTACAATCTCCTTCCCCTCCTCCTCCCTACAATGGATACCCTGTGAGGTAATTGGGTCTGAGAGAGCTCTTTCAAGAACTGGTCTTGAAAGAACAGCTCTGAGAGAACTGTGGATGACCCAAGGTCACACCAGCAGCTGCATGTGGAGGAACGGTGAATCAAACCCAGTTCTCCCAGATTAGACTCTTAACCACTACACCAAACTCAATCAGGTTGCGTGACATGGTGTATGCACAAAAAGCTGATTATGCTGTAGTGTTAGGAGGGAATATAGTGAAACAACCTACCAAAGATAGTTTCAGGTGGATAGCCATGGTGGTCTGAAGCAGTAGAATAAAGTGAATCCAATAGCACTTTTAAGACCAACCAAGTTTAATTCTAGGTATGCACACAAAAGGTTATACCCAGAATTAAACTTGGCTGGTCTTAAAGATGCTACTACTGGACTTAACTTGCCAATGAGGTTGACAAAAGGTCTAATAACAGAATAAATTAAAATGGGTTACATGTGCTAAATTAAGGAAGTTTAATGCGTGACAAATAGTTCTAAAATCCCATTAAAATCAAATGTGTTTTGGTCACACGGCCTTATTTAGTGGTAAAAAGGTACAACTAAATTATTAATATACATATTAATAATTAATTAATTATTAATTATTAATATACTAATTAATTATTACATATTATTACATATTACATACTAATTAATTATTACATATTATTACATATTACATACTAATTAATTATTACATATTAATTATTAATGTACATATTTAGAGTTGGGAGTGAGCAGTGAAGTGGCCAAATTTGCGGATGACACTAAATTGTTCAGGGTGGTGAGAACCAGAGAGGATTGTGAGGAACTCCAAAGGGATCTGTTGAGGCTGGGTGAGTGGGCGTCAACGTGGCAGATGCGGTTCAATGTGGCCAAGTGCAAAGTAATGCACATTGGGGCCAAGAATCCCAGCTACAAATACAAGTTGATGGGGTGTGAACTGGCAGAGACAGACCAAGAGAGAGATCTTGGGGTCATGGTAGATAATTCACTGAAAATGTCAAGACAGTGTGCGTTTGCAATAAAAAAGGCCAACGCCATGCTGGGAATTATTAGGAAGGGAATTGAAAACAAATCAGCCAGTATCATAATGCCTCTGTATAAATCGATGGTGCGGTCTCATTTGGAGTACTGTGTGCAGTTCTGGTCGCCGCACCTCAAAAAGGATATTATAGCATTGGAGAAAGTTCAGAAAAGGGCAACTAAAATGATTAAAGGGCTGGAACACCTTCCCTATGAAGAAAGGTTGAAACGCTTAGGGCTCTTTAGCTTGGAGAAACGTCGACTGAGGGGTGACATGATAGAAGTTTACAAGATAATGCATGGGATGGAGAAAGTAGAGAAAGAAGTACTTTTCTCCCTTTCTCACAATACAAGAACTCGTGGGCATTCGATGAAATTGCTGAGCAGACAGGTTAAAACGGATAAAAGGAAGTACTTTTTCACCCAAAGGGTGATTAACATGTGGAATTCACTGCCACAGGAGGTGGTGGCGTCCACAAGCATAGCCACCTTCAAGAAGGGGTTAGATAAAAATATGGAGCAGAGGTCCATCAGTGGCTATTAGCCACAGTGTGTGTGTATGTGTGTGTGTGTGTGTGTATATATATATATATATATATATATTTGGCCGCTGTGTGACACAGAATGTTGGACTGGATGGGCCATTGGCCTGATCTAACATGGTTTCTCTTATGTTCTGATACCATAAGGTAAAATATTTCAAAACATAACATACAATGTTTCCTAAGCTTTAAAACATCCATCAATTTATTAACTAGGTAAGTCCCATTTCACTATTGGAATTAAGTAGGGCCATCAAAAATCATTTTTCAGATTGAGATTGTTCATGGTCCAAATATTTCTGTAAGCAAAGTCAGAGGGAATTGTAGTTCAAGGATATGTATGTCCCCATTCAGGACGCAAAATACGTCAAACGTTAAAGCTTTGTTAATTTAACATATGTAACCCGTTATCATTTATTGCGCTGTTAGGCCTTTTGGCAACATTCTTGGTTACCTGCTGTGACGGAAAGCAATGGGTTAACCATAAACTGAAGACCCACAGGGCTGCGTCAGGTGACCTGAGGGTGGGGGCAAAGTGCTCTGAGCTCTCAGAGAGGGAAAAAAAGTTAGTTTAGTGAGAGAAACTGCTGAGGCAGGAGTTCAGTCAGTTGGAGTCTGACAGAGTGGAGGCCTGTCAGAGAAGTCTGTCAGTGGGGACCTGACAGAGACTGAGAGGGTCAGTTAGTGCCGGCCAGAAGGGCTAAGAGGGCAGCTGATCCTGTGAAGAAGCTGGAGATGGAGACGGGGAAGTCTTCCAGAGACTGCCAGCTGGACAAAACCAGCCAAGAGGGCTGTGTGTGTGTGAGTCAGTTAAGACCAGAATGGTCACAGACACCGGGAAACTACTCTAAAGATCTAGTGAGGAGGTTGAGGGAGTGGATGTGGGTCTGAGACACCAAGAAGGGCTGAGAGGAGAGACTCCAGTCGAGGGGTGAGACTAGACACATCAATCCCAAGAGGCCAGACCTTGGCTAGAGGTGGAGAGTGAGTTAAAGGGAACGGTGAACTGTGTAACTGTGAGAGATCCAAGAAAGTAAAAGTGACTGTAAGCTTGAAACAACTGAACAAAGAATAAGCCTGTGTAAATATCTCCCATATCCCCAGTTAAGACTTTTTGTTACAATGAATCTGTGGTTTAAGTTAAAGTTCTCGTGAGCCTATATATTTTGTGGGAAGAATAAACAAAGCTGCTGGGGTCCCATCAACAGAACAAGTAAAAATACCCCGAAGAGATGAAAATATAGAGATCCAGTGAGGCCGTGAGGTGGGCGCTGCTATAATTGGTTGCCAGCGTCGGGATTTCGAAGAAAACCCCCAAAATAAGTGTCACTAAGACACACAGAAAGTAGAGGGACACTGCAGTAAAGGAATTAAGACAGTTTTCTGGAAAATTCCTGTCAGAAATGGCTCCTCCTAAGAGAACTACCACAGCCACGGGGGATGGGCAGACACAAGAAGAGATTCCTGAGGAGAATCCTAGTCAGAGCATAGAGGCTATGAAAATACAGTTGGAATTGGTCAGAATAGAAGCAGAAAAAGAAATTCAGATGGCCAAAATTCAAGTAGAAAGAGAAAATAGAGAGAGAGAACACCGAGAAAGGGAAGCAGAAAGAGAAAAAGGAATGGAAATGGCTAGGTTGGAATCAGAAAGAGAGAGAGAACAAAGAGAGAGAGAACATGAGGAAAAAATGTACAGTTTGAAACTCCAGGAGATTCAGGGAAGGCCAGAGTTTCAACGTGATACTAGAAGTGAGAGGCGCTTCACAGTAGAACAAAAGAAATTCCCCAAGTACCAAAAAGGGGATGATGTAGAAGCTTTTTTGTTTAATTTTGAAAGAACCTGTAAGGATTTAAGAGTTGCTGATGAGGACAGAATGATTTATTTGAGACCTCAGATCTGTGGAGAGTTGAGTGAAATCTACTCTGAACTGAGGGATGAGGAAACTTCTGATTATCAATTGTACAAGGAAAGGGTCAGAGTCCGCTTTGGCTTAACAGCAGAGCAAAGCAGGAAAAAATTTAGAGAAATCAGAAGGAAGCCTGGAGAAACATACTCTCAACTAGGTTGTCGGTTAGACAGAGCCCTGAACAGATGGGTAGAAGGGAGTAAAGTTTCCACTTTAGAGGACCTGAAAAACTTAGTGGGCTTGGAACAGTTTTATAACCAAGTCCCCTCTCAGTATAGGTGGGTTCTGAGAGACAAGAAATTGAAGACAGTAGAAGAAGCAGCTATGATTCTAGATGAGATTGAATCAGATCTAGGGAGATCAATGTGGACTGCTCCAACTAAAAAACCCCGAGTCTGGAACTCTCCAGAGAAGTCTGGGGTGGGTAACAACAGCCCTGCAAAGCGGTCCAGTCCGCCTCCTTACAGAAAGACTCAGGCTGCTTGTTTCCAATGTGGGGGCATAGGGCACTATGCCAGGTTTTGCCCAGAAAAAGGAAAAAAGACCCCACCAGCTAAGACAGTTAAAATGGTACAAGTTCAACAGAAAGAAGTAGAAACAAACCCCTCACTTCCAGAGAACACACCACCAGAAAGACCCGCTAGTGTTCTGAAAGTGTGGAAGGTACAGGAAAGCTTGGATGAGGAATATACTGAGACTGTGACAGTAAATGACAAGGAAGTCAAGGCTTATAGGGACACAGGGGCGCGTGTTACCCTAATACAGCCAGAATTAGTAAAAAGTCATCAGTATTTGCCTGGGAAAACTTACACCATAAAAGGCATTAAAGGACCTACATTTGAAGTGGCCCTGGCAGAAGTTCCTATCAAGTATAGAGAGTTCCAAGGTGATTGGATTGTGGGAGTCCTGAGTGACATAGGAACATCGCTTTTATTGGGCAATGATTTGGCTTCTGAGTTAAAGAGACAGCAAGCTAATCCTGTCAACATTGTTACCAGAAGCAGGCCAGAAGCAGCTCCTGAGGTGTGTGTACAGCAACCAGCAGAAGAAGAGGAAACAATGTTGCAGACCATCCCTGCTGCAGAATTCCTCAGAGAGCAGCAACAAGATGACAGCCTGAAGGAACTATGGCAGAGAACTGGGGTGAGTGATAATGAGATCACAATTGAACACCCATGCCAATTTAAAGTGATAGACCAGAAACTATACCGGGTGGCCTTAAAAAGAAAACATAACATAGTATGGGAAAGAAAGAAGCAATTAGTCCTGCCAAGAAAGTATAGGATGCAAGTGTTGGATTTGGCTCATGCATCACCCATGGCCTCTCACCTTGGCATCAATAAGACAAGGGACCGAGTGCAAGAACGGTTCTTTTGGCCAAATATGGGCAAGGACATAAGGGCTTTTTGCAAATCGTGTCAGGCCTGCCAAATGGTGGGGAAAGCTCTAGACAAAACTAAGGGTCTATTACAGCCAGTCCCTATAGTCACAGAAGCCTTTGGGAAGATAGGAGTAGATATTGTTGGTCCTATCTCCAGAGTGACCAGAAGGGGAAACAAGTACATCCTGACCATCGTAGATTATGCCACCAAGTTTCCAGAAGCGGTTCCACTTAAGGATATTGAGGCAAAGACAGTGGCGGAAGCCCTATTGACTGTGTTTTCAAGATTGGGTTTTCCAAAAGAGATGGTGACTGATTTAGGCACCACATTTATGTCAAATGTGATGCAAGAATTGTTAAGAGCTTGTGGAATCCGGCATGTGACCACTGCAGCATACCACCCACAAGCAAATGGGCTCAATGAAAGGTTTAATGGCACCCTGAACCATATGCTAAAGACTTACGCATACAAGCATCCCAACGATTGGGACCAGAGGTTGCAACACCTGCTCTTCGGGTACAGGGAGGTACCCCAAGAAAGTTCCGGGTTCAGTCCATTTGAACTGTTGTATGGAAGGCAAGCCAGAGGACCCCTTGATGTTCTGAAAGAGGCGTGGTCTGGGAACGAGGACATCCAGGAGACAGATGTCATCTCTTACCTACACGAACTACAACAGCATCTGCAGGAGGTGAGGACGGCTACTGCAGACAACATGAGAAGATCGCAACGACGGCAGAAGCAGTGGTACGACTCCAAGTCCAGAGACAGAGAGTTCAAGCCAGGAGATAGAGTACTGGTGTTGAAGCCCAGGAAGAAGAACAAGTTAGATGTGGCCTGGGAGGGACCTTATACCATCGCCCATAAGGTCTCCAACGTGAACTATGTAGTGAATTTAAGTGAAGATGGTGAACAATGTAAAGTGTTCCATGTAAATATGTTAAAACCTTATTTTGACAGGGGTAATTTGGTTTTAATTGCAAAGAAGGGAGTGAGTGCGGGAACTGAATTGTCGGGTTGGGGGAAAATATCCCAGGAAGAGACCCTTAAGGAGGTTCAGTTCGCCCCTTCTCTTAATGGAGAACAAAGAGGCCAGTTACAAACAATATTGGGAGGGTACAAAACAATTTTTTCAGATGTACCAGGTAAGACAAACCTAGCGTGTCACAAGATTGACACAGGGGATTCGAGGCCTGTAGCACTCCAACCATATAGAGTGACCGGCCCGAATGCCAAGTATGTACAGCAGGAGGTAGAAGAAATGTTGAAATTAGGTTTGATTGTACCATCAGAAAGTCCGTGGGCCTCACCTGTAGTCCTAGTACCCAAACCGGACAAAACCATGAGGTTTTGTGTGGACTACAGAAGACTGAATAAGATCACAGTACCGGATGTGTATCCAATGCCTCGCATAGACGAGTTGGTCGAGACAATTGGAGCTGCAAATTTTATTACCACCTTAGATTTGACAAAAGGTTATTGGCAGGTAGCTATGGATCCTAAGGATCAGCAGAAAACAGCGTTTGTAACCAAAGAGGGACTCTTTGAGTTTACTGTGTTACCATTTGGGTTAAGGAATGCTCCCTCCACATTTCAGAGAGTAATTGATAAGATGTTAGTGGGACTGAAAGAATTTGCTCTTGCATATATTGACGATATTGCTATTTACAGTGCTACATGGAAGGAACACTTGCAGCATGTGGCCATTGTGCTACAACGAGTGAAAGATGCGGGTCTCACCATCAAAGCATCTAAGTGTCAACTAGCCATGGCCGAGGTTAAGTATTTAGGGCATGTGCTAGGAGGAGGTAAGATCAAAGCAGATTGGGGAAAGGTGCAAGCCATACATGAGTGGCCTAGACCCCAAACCAAGAAACAAATTCAAGCGTTTTTGGGCGTAGTAGGATACTACAGAAGGTTCATACCTGAGTTTAGCACGATAGCAGCACCGCTATGTGAGTGCACGAAGAAGAAGAACCCTGATCCAGTAAACTGGAATGCAGAGTGTCAAAAAGCGTATGAACATCTGAAAGTGGTTCTGACCACTGAACCAGTGTTGAGAACTCCAGAGTTTTCAAAGGAGTTTACCCTCTTTACTGATGCATCTAATGTTGGGGTAGGTGCAACTTTAAGTCAGCAAGGAGAGGAAGGACTGTATCATCCAGTTCTGTATTTGAGTAGAAAGTTATTGGACCGAGAGCAACACCTCTCAGTAATTGAAAAAGAGTGTTTAGCGATTGTGTGGGCAATAGGTAAATTGAAACCATACCTATGGGGAAGGAAGTTTACACTGTGTACAGATCATTCTCCCCTGAAATGGTTGAACCAGGTTAAAGATACGAACAGCAAACTCATAAGATGGAGTTTACAGCTCCAAGATTACAACTTTGACATTCAGCATATCCCTGGGAAGCAAAATGTGATAGCAGATGCACTATCAAGAAGAATGTAAAATTTTAAAAAGAAAAGTCTGTTTGTATAGTAATGTTAAAGAGTATTAGACTGTATAACTGAGGAAGAATGTATATAATTTTGAAGTTGGTGTTATGACAAAAGTGTTATAACGTAGTGTAACCCAAGCAAGTGTGCCCATGTCCCATTGCTCAGCAAAAGGCTGAGACCTTTCGCCTTGCGCAATGTCTCAAATGGGGGAGGGACATGTGACGGAAAGCAATGGGTTAACCATAAACTGAAGACGCACAGGGCTGCGTCAGGTGACCTGAGGGTGGGGGCAAAGTGCTCTGAGCTCTCAGGGAGGGAAAAAAAGTTAGTTTAGTGAGAGAAACTGCTGAGGCAGGAGTTCAGTCAGTTGGAGTCTGACAGAGTGGAGGCCTGTCAGAGAAGTCTGTCAGTGGGGACCTTACAGAGACTGAGAGGGTCAGTTAGTGCCGGCCAGAAGGGCTAAGAGGGCAGCTGATCCTGTGAAGAAGCTGGAGACGGAGACGGGGAAGTCTTCCAGAGACTGCCAGCTGGACAAAACCAGCCAAGAGGGCTGTGTGTGTGTGAGTCAGTTAAGACCAGAATGGTCACAGACACTGGGAAACTACTCTAAAGATCTAGTGAGGAGGTTGAGGGAGTGGATGTGGGTCTGAGACACCAAGAAGGGCTGAGAGGAGAGACTCCAGTCGAGGGGTGAGACTAGACACATCGATCCCAAGAGGCCAGACCTTGGCTAGAGGTGGAGAGTGAGTTAAAGAAAACGGTGAACTGTGTAACTGTGAAAGATCCAAGAAAGTAAAAGTGATTGAAAAGCCTGAAACAGAACAAACGTATAAGCCTGTGTAAATATCTCCCATATCCCCAGTTTAAGACTTTTTGTTACAATAAATCTGTGGTTTAAGTTAAAGTTCTCGTGAGCCTATATATTTTGTGGGAAGAATAAACAAAGCTGCTGGGGTCCCATCAACAGAACAAGTAAAAATACCCTGAAGAGACGAAAATATAGAGATCCAGTGAGGCCGTGAGGTGGGCGCTGCTATACCTGCCTTTTCTGGGTGGAAGGTTTTTTCCCCTCTTTCCCTTTCTGTTTTCCTTTTCCAGTCTGCCAAAGAGCCGTGAACCAGTTGATGAACAGACAAAAATATAGCTCCCTGTTCACCGCTGATGAACAGGCTATGAGACAAACTGGTGGATGCTTGAGCATCACTAGTTCCCTCCTTCCCACCTTTCTATATTTTGCAATGCAGCTGTGCTCCCCTCTTTTTATCCCTGTTCTATATATAAAGATGAGAATTTGCATGGAGGAAAAAAAAAACCCTACCAAAATGTTATTGCTTTGACCTTTGGATGCCTCTTTGGATGCCTTTTTCAATCCAGCTGAATCTACATAAGGGGGTGGGGGGGGGGGAGAAATGCATATTCACTTTGGCTGTTCTGCAAAGGAAAGACAGAGATAAGAAACTCCCTGAAAAGGAAACAGAAAATAAAACTGTTTGCCATGTAAATGAGCTTCATTAATGTAGAAAATATTTCTCCAAACCACTGAATCTCGTGCTGCTGCGTTTTCCTGTGGTGAAAAGCTGGGCTTCCATTGGCAAACAGTATTTTTTATTAAGGCTATGACAGCCATCATAATTGTTTATAAATGTAAATGCACAATAAAGATTTCAGAGATAAAGAATGTAAGATTTAATCCATTTTAATCTTGTTAAAGCGTAGGGCGCTGAATATATAATTTTAATAGTCACGCTCCCCTCATCTACCTGGAATGATGGTTAGACATTTTTAGTGCCCAGTGTTTCCAATTTTTAGTGCTAATTAAATGGTCTTAACCCGCTAGTGTTTTATATGTATTATCTTAAATCACCATTCGGGATGGGAATAGAGTGTTCCTACTAGATAGTAAAACTTCGAAATGGCTAGAAATCAAAGGTGGGTCATCGTTCAGAACAGGAACTGTGGGCTGCTTCTTGCTTTACTTTTTTGTGCTCAGGTATGCATCCTGAGATAGAAAATCCACATCAACATTACAAGCTGTGAAGGTGGACTTGGTTAGTATGATGTATAAGGATGACACTGAATTTCTCAGCCCTGCCATTTTCATCCTCAGTTCCCTGTTTTGAATTTGCTTCTCCCATCCACAGATGAGACTCGTGATTCTGTTTTGCTCTGAAATAGACTCACTGACAGGAAGAAAATTGATTCAATGGAAGTATAGTGTTGGAGGAGAGTTTTACGGATACTGGGGACCACCCAAAGGATAAATAAGTGGGTTCTAGATTAAATCAAGCCAGAACTTTTCACCTCTTTGCCTGCTGCCTGCAACTTTTCCTAGCTTTATTGTCTTTTGCAATGACTGTCTTCTCATAATGTGACCTAAATTCAAAGGCCTCAGTCATTTTAGCTGCTAGGGAGAGTTCAGCTTGGATTTGATCAGAGCCCACTTATTTAGGGGACCCAAAAAAACCCCAAACCCAAACCTTGGTCACGCTGAGTGGGGACAACCTGTGCAAACTATGAACTTCCTGGTTACTCTAGAAGACCCAGCAGCTTTCAGTCAGGCAATCAGTAGTAGAAAGAAAGAAAGAAAGAAAGAAAGAAAGAAAGAAAGAAAGAAAGAAAGAAAGAAAGAAAGAAAGAAAGAAAGAAAGAAAGAAAGAAAGAAAGAAAGAAAGAAAGAAAGAAAGAAAGAAAGAAAGAAAGAAAGAAAGAAATTTGTGGGCTTAGTCAGGGGTGTCGAACCCATTTGTTATGAGGGCCGGATCTGACATAAATGAGACCTTGTGGGGCTGGGCCAGACCATGTGTGTACCTTATTTAAGATTAGGTAGCAGAGATATAAACTTTATAAAGAATACAAACACAATTAAATATTAAAAAAAAAACAACAACTTCAAACATGCTTAAAATGTTACTACTTGTTGGTCTTCAAGGTGCTTTCTTTGTATTTCTCCCATGGGATCCAGGGAACTGGGCAAAGGAAGCTCTGGCTCTTTCCTTCTTTCCCCAGGGGATGAGGAGAGGGAGGAGCCTCAGTCAGTAGAAGGAAGAGAGGCTTGGCTCAGTAGCTCTGCTGCGCAATTGAGAGAGCCTGGCAAAGCAAGCTCTGCCTCCCCCCCTTTCCTCCCCAAGGGAGGAGCCTCAGTTAATGTAGAAAATAGAAGTTTTGCTCTGAGGCTCCTGTGTAATTGAGCAAGCCTTGCAAAGCAAGCTCTTATGCAGAAGGAAGCAAGAGGGAGGGAGAAGGAAGCAGATGACAGCCAGTTGCTTGGGGGGCTGATGGAAGCCCTCTGGGGGCCTGGTTTGGCCCCCGGGATGCATGTTTGACTGGCTTAGATCTTCTGAAGTATTCTCATGGCTGGAAGGATATGTACTCATAGAATGTAATTTTCTCACCTTGTCCCTCCCACAGTATTTCATTTATTTATTTATCAGATTTATATCCCGCCCTCCCCCAACAGGCTCAGGGCAGCTAACAACAGTTTAAAAACATTAGCAATTTACAAACATATTAAAATTAAATACATAAAAATATTTCCATACATATTAAAAATCCAAGATGGCAAGCTTCTGATTTCCATTATATTAGTTCAATGAGATTGTCAGTGCTGAAATGCCCCAATTTTGTTTCTGATGTCCCCTGCATCCCAGGAACAATATTTTGGGGAGTATTTCAGGCAGCCATGGATCAGGGGGAGGGAAAGAAAGGTTATACTCTGTGAACTCATACCTTTCTGCCTGTAGAAATACTCTTCAGGATCTCAGCCACAGTAATTTAATCCATTTTAACCCCCATATTCAAATATTTGAAAACAAAATCCAGTAAAAAGCATCTACTGCAATAATAATAGCTTTCTTTCCCCTGTTTATGTGGGGCACGCTTTATCTGCAAGCAAGATGAAAAATAGAAATCTAAAGGAAGATGTTCAGAGAGAGACACAGGAGATAACAATAATGAGATTTCCATCGACTTGCTATTGGTCTCTTTGCCAATATGTCTCTTAAACAATGGCTTCCGAAACGTCGCACTTGTCAAGTTCAAACGCTTCTTTGGTGTTTACAATCAACTTATGCTTTCTCTTTTATGAGACTCTGCCATTCATCTCAGCAGGTTCACAATATTTAATGCAGCCCAGAGGCTGGGAAAAATTAAGATCTTCAATGGCAACTTACTCTTGTTTACACTCTGGGCAGATTCTTCTTTCTGGTGGCATTGTAATAAAACCAAATGTAGCTCAATTTAAAAGAAACTGTCACATGTCCATGCAGGAACTGGAAAATATGTGGGACTAAATAAGAAGGACTTTTAATTATGCAATGCAAATAATCAGGAGGAGATTTTTTAAAGAGGGGAATCATGGCTTGCATCCAAAAGAACAGAAATTCAGCAGAACACACCTACTGAGCAGAAAGCTTTGAGAATATTTTAATTACATATTCTGTCTTGGGTACACACAGCTGAAGGTTTACAGGATCTGAGAATTCTGAAGATTCGCAGAAACAGAGAATAATCTTCTTGGGAAACTGGCTTTGTGTGTCATGCAGACGAATCTCCTGTCTGGAGCAGGAATCTTACCGAAATTACTTCACTCTTGATGATTTGCAGCTGAACGAACACATGCTCTGTTCATATTGTCTATCGAATAGCTTTCATCTTGCCAAATGAAGGCCAAAAAACCCTACCAAACGAATCAGACTCGAATTGGCTCTAAGTATTACAGAGAGAAGATACATCATAGGTGCTCAAAGCCTAAACAATTCCTTGGGGTTTTTTTTTCCTAAGTAAGAAATAGAGTTGAAAACATCACTGTAGCAAAATTGCTTGACATAATACAGGGAACGTATTAAAGGGGAGACGCTTTCGACAAGCATTCTCCCGCCCCCCCCCCTCCCAAGTTCAATGTGTAATGGTGTGTTTCATTGGGAAAACGCGAGTTGCTTTCCTACATATGTCTGAAGCCTAGAGATGCCCTAGAGATGCTTAAGACCTTGTACCTGGAGGTACCTGGAGGTGCTTAGGTTGGAAGCTGGTCATAACAAGCACATCATCAATCAATGAGAAAGGGCCCTCCACCAAACTGAAACCTTTTAATTCATTAAAAATAAATAAGAACTCTGACAGTGATCAATTTACCTGTACCGTCAAACTGCAATGCCAGCTTTTACAACCGGTTATTTATTCTTTGCATGTATATTTTATGTATCATAGATAGATTATAAATTAGTAGAGCCATGTCTTAGTGGGGTGGGACGGTAGAGATAAATGTCAGCAGATAATGGCATTCCTTACACCAACAGAGCTACTTGTGTTCAGTCTGTTGATCACTCAGACTGGAGGCTAGATGGTGATTTATAAATCCATTGCTGTACGGTAGTTAATAAATAACTAGACCAAACTAGTCAAAGAAGTGCTGTTTACCATATTATAATGGCATGAGATTTTCAGGAATTCCTCTGGTAAGATTCTTTTGAAAGTGGGGTTGGGAAATACCTGGGTTGGGAAATACCTGGAGATTTGGGGGTGGAACTTGGGGAGGGAAAGGGCTTCAGCAAGGTATAATGTCATAGAGTCCACCCTAAAAAGCAGCCATTTTCTCCAGGGGAACTCATCTTGGTCATCTGGAGATCTATTGTAATAGCAGGAGATCTCCAGCTGGAGAAGTTGCTAAGAATTTCTGCGTTTTGAAAGACTTCATTCTGAGGCTTGGGTGACTGCTGAAAAGGCTGAGTTGTGATAGCTGGGGAACTGCTGTACGTTTGGGTGAGTGGGCTAAAGGTGAAAGTGATTGATTGATTGATTGAGAGTAATTGTTGATGATTGCTTAGGAGTGGTCTGCTCCACCCTCTTTGCATTTTAAGCTGCGCCTTGCCAAAGGCGCGAGCCTTTGGCGCGAGCCGAAGGGCGAGAGCTAAAGGGCTCTTGGCCTGTGGCTCTTTGCCTGGGGGCTTCCTAAGGACCAGGAACCCAGATCCCTGATTTCCTTGTTCTCCCAATAAGGTAAGTTGACCTTCCAGAAGGGGAGCCACGTAAACAACAGCATTTAAAGAGGACTGTATATTTAATATATATATATATCATGAAGGTAGAATGCCAGCAGGGGGGTGGGGGCTTTCCAGTGTTTTGCACTGAGTGTCACATGTATGACTATCTGCCCACAGGACAGAAGTCTTGGGTGTGTGCTCGATGCAAGGAGCTCCTGGTCCTCAGGGAACGAGTTCGTACCCTTGAGGCCGAGGTGACTGCCCTGGAGAAGCAGAGACGGTCAGTTAGGCAATTGGGGAAGACTCTTGGGGGCGTATTAGATGAGCCCCACTCTGAATGTGGCAGCCCCGTTGCTGCCAGAGAGCGTGAGGGTCTAGAGGGAACAGGGCACCTTGCTGAGGATAAGGGGAATGCGCCATCAGAAGGGACCTCTTCTTCGATTGGTGAGCGGGTATCCTTTCGCGCCAAGGAACCATCCCTGGGCAGGGGGAGAGGGGGGGTCTTGGTAGTTGGTGATTCGATCCTTAGGCAAGTAGACAGCTGGGTGGCAAAACCGCGTATTGACCGTATGGTGACTTGCCTGCCTGGTGCGAAGGTAGCGGGCATTACGCGTGTAGTAGATAGGCTGATAGACAGTGCTGGGGAGGAGCCTGTGGTCGTGGTGCATGTTGGCACCAACGATGTGGGGAAATGCAGTCGTGAGGTCCTGGAGGAGAAATTTAGGCTGCTAGGTGGGAGACTTAAGGCCAGGACCTCCAAGGTGGCCTTCTCGGAAGTGCTACCTGTTCCACGTGCAGGGCAGGAGAGACAGGCGCAAATTAGAAGTCTCAATGTGTGGATGAGACGATGGTGTAAGGAGGAAGGGTTTAAGTTTGTTAGGCACTGGGATGCTTTCTGGAACAAGCCGGAGCTGTACAAAAGAGACGGTCTCCACTTGTCTCCGGATGGAACCAGGCTGCTGGCGCTTAAAATCAAAAAGGTGGCAGAGCAGTTTTTAAACTAAATCTTGGGGAAAAGCCGACAGGAGATGGAATGTCTCTGGTTCGGGAGGACTCGTCTCAAAGAGATGAAGGGTTGGCTTCTATTTTTCTACCAAGTAACGGATCAGAGTTGTCCACTGTGATGGTGACAAACAGTATGGACTGTCTGCTAGAGTCTCGAGGTGGCAGGAGAGAGGTGGCGGGCCTAGCTTGCTTGGGAAATTATAAATGTTTGTATGCAAATGCTAGAAGTGTCCGAAGTAAAATTGGTGAATTGGAATGTTTAGTGTTGGGAGAAAACATAGACATTGTGGGAATTTCAGAAACTTGGTGGAATGAGGAGAATCAGTGGGACACGGTGATTCCTGGATATAAGTTATATCGGAAGGATAGGGAGGGAAGGGTTGGAGGTGGGGTGGCTCTGTATGTCAGAGAGGATATACGGTCCAGTAAGACTGAGGTCAGAGAATTAGATTCCCTTTTAGAAATGCTTTGGGTTGAAATAGAGGGCCCAAAAGGAAATTTAACTATGGGACTTTGTTATCGCCCACCAAATCAAAAGAGAGAGGACGATTATAATATGATGGAGGGATTAAAGATAGCGGCTAAACGTAAAAACTGTGTCGTAATAGGTGATTTTAACTGCCCGCAGATTGATTGGGTCAATATGTGTTCTGGTCGAGAGAAAGAGATTGAGTTTCTTGATGCTCTCAATGACTGTGCTATGGAGCAGATGGTCTCAGAACCTACCAGGGGTGGGGCGATCCTGGATCTGGTCCTAAGTAATGCCCAAGACTTGGTGAGAGACGTAAAAGTGATTGCGCCGCTTGGGAACAGTGACCATAATGTTATTGATTTCACCATTTGTATAAATAGGGAGTTGCCCAAAAAGACCGCCACAACCACATTTAACTTTAAAAGGGGTAAATTCTCTGAGATGAGGAGGCATGTGAGGAGGAAACTGAAAGGAAAGGTAAATACGGTCAAAACCCTTGGGGAAGCTTGGAGACTATTTAAAACTATAATCCTAGAAGCTCAGATAAAATACATACCACAAGTTAGGAAAGGCACAAACAGGTATAAGAAGAGGCCAGCATGGTTAACAAACAAAGTAATGGAAGCTGTAAAAGGTAAGAAGGACTCCTTTAAGCGGTGGAAAACCAGTCCAAGTGAGATTAATAAAAGGGAACACAGGCAGTGGCAAATCAAATGCAAGACTGTGATCAGGCAGGCAAAAAGGGACTATGAGGAGCATATTGCAAAAAACATAAAGACCAACAATAAAAATTTCTTCAAATATATTAGAAGTAGGAAACCAGCCAGGGAAGCAGTGGGGCCCTTGGATGACCATGGGGTAAAAGGATTACTGAAGGAGGATGGGGAAATGGCTGAGAAGCTGAATGCATTTTTTGCCTCCGTCTTCACCGTGGAAGATGAAAAGTGTTTGCCCGCCCCAGAACCACTAATATTGGAAGGGGTGTTGAAAGACCTGAGTCAGATTGAGGTGACAAAAGAGGAGGTCCTACAACTGATAGACAAATTAAAAACTAATAAGTCACCGGGTCCGGATGGCATACATCCGAGAGTTCTGAAAGAACTCAAAGTTGAACTTGTGGATCTTCTAACAAAAATCTGTAATCTTTCATTGAAATCTGCCTCCGTTCCTGAGGACTGGAAGGTAGCAAATGTCACCCCCATCTTTAAAAAGGGTTCCAGAGGAGATCTGGGAAATTACAGGCCAGTCAGTCTGACTTCAATACCGGGAAAGTTGGTAGAAACCATTATCAAGGACAGAATGAGTAGGCACATTGATGAACACGGGTTATTGAGGAAGACTCAGCATGGGTTCTGCAAGGGAAGATCTTGCCTCACTAACCTGTTACATTTCTTTGAGGGGGTGAACAAACATGTGGACAAAGGAGACCCGATAGATGTTGTTTACCTTGACTTCCAGAAAGCTTTTGATAAAGTTCCTCATCAAAGGCTCCTTAGAAAGCTTGAGAGTCATGGAGTAAAAGGACAGGTCCTCTTGTGGATCAAAAACTGGCTGAGTAATAGGAAGCAGAGAGTGAGTATAAATGGGCAGTCTTCGCAGTGGAGGACGGTAAGCAGTGGGGTGCCGCAGGGCTCGGTACTGGGTCCCATCCTCTTTAACTTGTTCATAAATGATTTAGAGTTGGGAGTGAGCAGTGAAGTGGCCAAATTTGCGGATGACACTAAATTGTTCAGGGTGGTGAGAACCAGAGAGGATTGTGAGGAACTCCAAAGGGATCTGTTGAGGCTGGGTGAGTGGGCGTCAACGTGGCAGATGCGGTTCAATGTGGCCAAGTGCAAAGTAATGCACATTGGGGCCAAGAATCCCAGCTACAAATACAAGTTGATGGGGTGTGAACTGGCAGAGACAGACCAAGAGAGAGATCTTGGGGTCATGGTAGATAATTCACTGAAAATGTCAAGACAGTGTGCGTTTGCAATAAAAAAGGCCAACGCCATGCTGGGAATTATTAGGAAGGGAATTGAAAACAAATCAGCCAGTATCATAATGCCTCTGTATAAATCGATGGTGCGGTCTCATTTGGAGTACTGTGTGCAGTTCTGGTCGCCGCACCTCAAAAAGGATATTATAGCATTGGAGAAAGTTCAGAAAAGGGCAACTAAAATGATTAAAGGGCTGGAACACCTTCCCTATGAAGAAAGGTTGAAACGCTTAGGGCTCTTTAGCTTGGAGAAACGTCGACTGAGGGGTGACATGATAGAAGTTTACAAGATAATGCATGGGATGGAGAAAGTAGAGAAAGAAGTACTTTTCTCCCTTTCTCACAATACAAGAACTCGTGGGCATTCGATGAAATTGCTGAGCAGACAGGTTAAAACGGATAAAAGGAAGTACTTTTTCACCCAAAGGGTGATTAACATGTGGAATTCACTGCCACAGGAGGTGGTGGCGTCCACAAGCATAGCCACCTTCAAGAAGGGGTTAGATAAAAATATGGAGCAGAGGTCCATCAGTGGCTATTAGCCACAGTGTGTGTGAGTGTGTGTGTGTATATATATATATATATATATATATATATATTTGGCCGCTGTGTGACACAGAATGTTGGACTGGATGGGCCATTGGCCTGATCTAACATGGCTTCTCTTATGTTCTTATGTTCTTATGCCACCAGGAGGCTGGCTGCCCTATTTGAAAGCCAAATAACCCTCCCCAAATGACCCCCCTCCAAAATGAAACCTTTTGTAAATGTAAAGTTCACCCAGTGTTGGTCTCTGTCCTAAGTACCAGTTTTGTCTTGAACCAACGAGGGGATATAAATGTTTTGGTAAATAAATAAATAAAATGGATCCCATTTTTAACCAGCTGTCGGTCAAACTGTTCCACTGAAGGCTCCTGGTGATGAAAAAATGATAAAGTCAGGTCTGTGTTCTGTACTGGAACCGCAGGGTTTGGTTCCCCATGAAGATCCTGGAGGTTTTTTGCCATCTTCTGGGCATGGAGCATGGGTCATTGAGGGTGCGTGGGGGGGAGGTATTTGTGAATTTCTTGCAATGTGTAGGGGGTTGGTCTAGATGACTGTGAAGGCAACTTCCAGCTCTATGATTCTATGATTCTAAGACCCAAACAGCTTCTTCAAATCAGATAAGTAATGGAAGGTTAACACCGTTTATTTCTGTATATGCAACAAATGCATTTTTTCCCCCTTGCCAGTTGCAAAGTGAAAGAGCCTAGATCTTTCTCAAGCGGCTGTTATCGTTGTTATCAGCATTGCTAATGGGAACCATTACCATTCTCAGCACTAAAAGCCAGTTCATTATCTGATAAGGCAAAAATTTCCTCCCATACATTGGGAAGGATTTGATTTCCCTTATTTATATTCTTCATTGGCATTGGAGCCTCGCTTGCCAAAAAATGGAAGTGTGGCCTCTCCAGGAGGAAATTGCCATTCTGTTCATCGCACGCCTTTCTCTATTAATTTGTTTCTTATCCAGCACAGTGCAAGATATTGAAATGCTGGCTGTTTTTAATTGTGAATCCAAATGGATTTCTTTCAAAGAACAAATGTGAGATGCATAGTGAAATTCAAAGGATCCAGAATACGTATTGTGCCAGAACAGATACTGACTGGGGCCCACAGAGCTATTGAGTGCTCAGCAAGGAACACCATTTATTTGCAAATATCTCCTCCTGAGTTTAGTGTCTGAGCACAACTGGTAAATTAACTCTTTATATACTATCAATAGTTATTGTTATACAGTTTAGTTATGTAACCTGGGAGTAGGAAATAAGGGCAAGTTCAAGGATTAGGGCCTCCTTTCTTAAGGCCTCCCTCCCGCTCACACACCTTGACCAATTTCGCACTAGACTTGTTCTGGTCTCGGAGCCCTTTCCCCTGGTGCTTCTGTCTGATTTCACACAAGCTGCTGCAGGGCTGCAACTTGCCCCACCTCTTTCCCGCAGCAAACAGAGACCAGTTTTCAGATGATCTTGCTTGCCATGGGAAAGAAGCAAGGAAAGTCACAGCCCCGCGGCAGCTTGTGCAAAATCATACAGAAGCACCAGGGGGAAAGGGCTCCAAGACCGGAACAAATCTAGTGAGAAATCAGTTCTTGGCTTAAGCAAAGTATTTATTACAACAGGGAAAATCCAGTTTTGCACACAGGGTATGGTACTTCCCACTCCCCAAAGCCCTTTCCTCAGCAAACCAAAGTTCTAGTAGCCAGTGTCCCAGAAGTGCTGTTTTCTTGTTGAAGCTGGTCACGGTGCAGCCCCTCAGAAGAAGCCGGCCTCCAGTGGGAAGGAAAGTCTTTAGGGCCTCCGTCCTCACCATCCAAGAGAAGAAATCAGTTCCACTTCAGCTAGTCGGGGCAGGGCTAACTTCCAGAATAAGGGATTTCCATGAAGCAGGCCTGTAGCTAGCCAGGGGCCATGAGGCCTGGCCCCCTGACAGGATTTTTGAGTGGGGGCCTCAGCCTCACCCCCATCCTCTCACCCCCCAACCCAGGGCCACCCCCTCCTTCCTGTATGATTTAAACAGTGCAAGAGGGGCCTGCAGGAACAGCTGCTGTCCCTCCTGTGCACCATTTAAAGAGCCAGCCAATCAGCTGATCAGTGGGCTCTTTAAATCGCATGGGAGGGGTGACAGGAGCAGCTGCCAGCTTGCCATGTGATTTAAAGGGCCCACTGACAAGCTGATTGGGAGGCCCTTGAAATCACACAGGATGGGCAGTGGCTGCTCCTGCAAGCTGCCCCCACATTTTTTAAAAAATCACACAGGAGGGAGAGGGGCAGCCCCTGGCCTCCCCAGCTTCCTGCTCTCAACCCCCCAGCCCCCTACCCCTGTGGCCCCTAGCTAAAGGGAGGACCGACACCAGATAAAAATTTATTCAGCTGAGGCTTTTCAGCACTCGAGGCCTTGGAGAGAGAAACAGCTAGGCCTCTGCTCCACCACTACCCAGTTTCTTCTTCTTCTGGTCACTCACTTCTATACACATTCCTCTCAATATGCAACTTAAGTCTCCCCAATAGCATATAGCCTCAAAACTCTACAGTTATATATAGCTATAGTTATATGCTATGAATAGTTATGCCTTGACATGAACGGCCCAGGCTCACCAGATCTGATCAGATCTCTGAAGCTAAGCAGGGTTGGTGCTGGTTAGTGCCCTTCCTGTCCTCCTTCTCGCAATCTGCCTAAGTTCCCAGAATCAGCACTGCTGTCAGATGGCCAACCAGCCTCTTTTCAAAAACCTCCAAGGAAGGAGACCCCGTCACTTCCCAAGGAAGCCACTGAGGAACTGCTCTGTCAAGAAGTTCTTCCTGACATTTAGCCAAAGACTCTTTTGGGGATTGATAACATTCTTATTTGACATACTTCCTAGCAGCCAGGATCTGTTTTGATCTTCATCCCTCGTTCCTGTTCCATGAATTTTCTGATAAATTCAGCAAGTACTTTAATTAGATGTTGCATTGCCTGAACATTTCTCTTTCCATGATGTTTGAAATGGGGCTATTTATTACAATGAAATTAAACACTGAAGAAGGCAGCAGCAACATTCATTTTAAATAAAAGACTGTGGGGATGATTTGTGAATTAATTGAATAGTTAATTTCCCTTCCTGTTTAATTTAGCTACCCCACAATGTCTTATAATTGGACAACAGTGTAAGCAGACATATTTCTGAGCCCAGCCTGGATAATTCTTTCCCCCACCCCACCCCCGCCACATGATGGAATATCGAAAAATACTGAAATATACCGGTCTCCAGCAGAATTTATGTTCTATAAACAGTAGAAATATGGCATACGTTTAGGAATGTGTAAAAGCTGTTGAAAAATGGCATAAACCTTTCTGTGTTTCCAAACTTGTTGATTTTTAAAAATGGCCTGTTGTCTTTGCCTTGTTGTTTTCAGATGGCAGCTTACAGATGGAACCTCAGCATGGGCCAGCCCCCGGGGGGAGATCTTATTGAAATTATGGATGCCATGAACTTGGCCATGAACACAGCTTCAAGAGGGGATTGGATAAACATGGAGCAGAAGTCCATCAGTGGCTATTGAACACAGGGTATAGATGGAACTCACTGGGGCAGTGACACTCTGTATTCTTGGAGCTGGGAGAGAGGAAACAGTGGGAGGGCTTCTAATGTCCTGGCCCCACTGATACACCTCTTGATGGCACCTGGGTTTTTTTGGCCACTGTGTGACACAGAATGTTGGACTGGATGGGCCATTGGCCTGATCCAACATGGTTTCTCCTTATGTTCTTATTTGCTGGGAGAATATACGATGTTTGACAGCTGTAATCAATCTTCAGTAAGGTTGCCGGCTCCAGATTGGGAAGTTCCTGGAGATTTGGAAGCAGAGCTTGGGACGGAGTTTAGGGAGAGACCTCAGTGGGGTATAATGCCATAGACTCCATCTTCCAAAGCACCCATTTCCTCCAGGGAGGCTGGTCTCTGAAGATCAGTAATTCCAGAAGATCCCCAAGCCCCACCCAGTGGTTGGTAACCATATAGGCAAAGCCTTTTTTTTGTAGCAGTAACTCCTTTGCATATTAGGCCACCACATCCCTGATGTAGCCAATCCTCCTGGAGCTTACAGTAGACCCTGTACTAAGAGCCCTGTAAGCTCTTGGAGAATTGGCTACATCAGGGGTGTGTGGCCTAATATGCAAAGAAGTTCCTGCTACAAAAAAAGCCTTGCGTATAAGCCAAATGTCCTATCTGTTCAGCTGTCTACTGTCCACTTCATCCTTTGCACCTGTGCGGCAGTTGTGTGGTTGTTGTTTTTTTTATTCATTACCTTGCATGGGCTTTTGCAGTTGTACACAAGGTGAAACCCTGGCCTGGATGTCCCAGGCTACCCAACCTCACCAGATCTAGAAGGTAAGCAGGGTCAGCTCTGGTTAGTATTTGGATGAGTGACCCCCAAGGTTGTGACAAAGGGGCAGACAATTGCAAACCGCCTCTGAATATCTCTTGCCTTGAAAGCCCTATGGCCTTGAAAACCTATTGGCTGTGACTTGACAGCACTCTCTACTGCCACAGTAGGTGAGATCATTGTAACCAGGATGACGAGGACAATTGTTTAAATGATTTGAGGGAGGTTCTCCCATAAAGCTGTGTGAAAATGCGTATGTGCAATATAATTCCTAACAGATGTAGGACTTCAATAATTATAAGAGTTTATTTCTGATTGATGCCAGACTTCCCGATTTGCTTCCTGCTTTATTTACATGACCAGCTGAGGTTGAGGAGGGGAGGTCTCCCATTGGGCTGAGAATGCAATTGCGAGAAACACTGCTGATTGCACCGTATTGTACCGTTTGAAAATGTAAAAAGCAACTCAGTGAACAGGTCTGAACTGTAGGCAAACAGCCAAATTGTTTGATGAAAAACTGGCATCGTTAGTGAGCAGAATACGAACTGAACTGGTCCGAGCATCCCTAATTAAAACTGCTTCGATGTCTCTCCAAATATCTCCAGTGTTACACCAAAGGAAACAAAACTGGGGAGTGGTTGTATTTTAGGTGAAACTACAGCCTTTGCTGTACCGATAGAAGTTTTCAAAGCCAATAACTTGTCAAAAGTCATGGGAAAAAATCGGTCCACTTTCATCTCCTTGGTGGTGGTGCTGAGTCAGTGTAGATTGAACACAAAATAGTTGCTGGTAATTCAGCTGCTTAATTGCTGTTTTTTTTCCTGCTGTTTGCATAGGTGACATTTTCATATTAGATACTAGCGGAAAGACCAGCATCGTGTTTAGTTTTTTTTTCAAAATAAAATTAAAGCCTGATGGTTGCTTTGTTAGTTTTGTTGAACACACCATAGGGGATAAGAACAACAAATAATAAAGACAAACCCTAAATTGAATCTAGAAAATATGGTTGTAATTTATTCAAGTCCAGGCATACAGTTGAAATTATTGTGTTACCTATTTTGAGCATAATGAAAGGGGGGTATTATAGGTTATGTTGTCCTATAATACTACATACAAAAGACTTGATAAGGAAGTAGCGCTGATGTCCAATCACTTGCCACTGAAACATCTGTGGCCTCCTGCAACCCTTATTTTTATATATTTCCTTATAGAACAGCCTCATTCCAGAGATTACTGCACATCTCAAGATGTTGTGCATGGGCAGGGAGCAGCTATGTGCAATGGCAGGCATGAATATGCTCTCCCCATCTATATTGAGATGGATGGAATTGAACACTTTGATCTGCGTGATGTAGGACATCGCTATACATAGCCTTCAGATCTTCATTGGAAATCAGATGGACACATGAAGCTGCTGAATAGTGAGTTAGACCAGGGGTGGCCAACGGTAGCTCTCCAGATGTTTTTTGCCTACAACTCCCATCAGCCCCAGCCATTGACCATGCTGGCTGGGGCTGATGGGAGTTGTAGGCAAAAAAACATCTGGAGAATTACCGTTGGCCACCCCTGAGTTAGACCATTGATCTGTCAAAATCAGTATTCTCTACTCTGGGTAGCAGCAATTCTCCAGGGCCATAGGGCAAAAGCTTTAGACTCCTGGAAAATGCTTTAGACTCCTTTTAACTGGAGATGCTAGGGCCTGGGGCCTTTTCCACATAAAGTGAATCCTATTATTGTTAGGTGGGTCCATAACTAGTGATAGAATCATAGAGCTGGAAGGCACCTCCACCCCCATCTAGTCCAACCCCATGTACAAATCAGGAAATTCACAAATACCTCCCCCCACAAACACAGTGACTCCTGTTTCATGCCCAGAAGATCTCCAGGATCCCTGGCCAAACTGGTCTGGAGAAAACTGGTCTGTTTCCTGTGTGTAACTCTGCTGTGATGATGATGATGATGATGATGATGATGATAATGATAATAATAATAATAATAATAATAATAATAATAATAATAATTATTATTATTATTATTATTATTATTATTATTATTATTGGCTTGACTTCGCGAACAAAGATTTAAGAAAGGTGCAGTAGTCCACGTCTGCTGCAGGCTCGCTGGTGGCTGACAAGACCAATGCGGGACAGGCAGGTCCGGCCACAGTGGCTGCAGGGAAAAGTCTGATTTGGGGTTGGTGCTGTAGCAGTGCGATTCAACCGCAATTAAGGATACCCATTGACCGCGGCTAGCCAACTGGGGGGGAGGAGACAAGCTTTGTTTAGGCCACCTTTTCTAGGCCCCTCTCCATATGGAGCAAGCAGTGCTGTTCCTAAATAAGGCTGCTTGGTCATTCAGGGTGCTGCCGAAAAATGCTTTCGTCTCCGGGTCAGCATCAGGCGACCAATACCCTGAACCACCTACATGCAGGATCGAGACTGCGGCTTCCGGTGGCATCTTCCACCTGCCGATTCGCCCCTTGCTCATCGCTGCAGGACTTGATATGTTGTGGGTTGTGGATGTGGATACCCTTCAGGCCTGCGCAGAGGAATTTTTAGGTGAAGCGCAGTGTGCGCAGTACTGGCTCCACCCTTTCACCTTGGGGTCATCTGCCATGGCCCAGTAAGCCGGGACGCCGGCAGCGAGTCCTCCAGGTGGTAGATGTTACATTAACGAGCTCTGTCTGCCCGGGCTTGATGTTAGAGTTTTCCTTCTCTTGGCTGGTGAGGTTGGTGAGCCCAGCCTGCCCATGCGGTTATACCGCCGGACATTCGGTCGCACCATGACGTGGAAAACTCTGTGAAAAACAGGGGGGACCAGCGAGAAGGTGTTGCCACGGATGCAGTAATGTAGGAGAGGCCATTGCAGTGACCATCTGCCAGGCGTAGCCAGACAGTGACCACGCAGCGTTCACTACACCGGGAAAGGAGAGGCAATGTATTGCACATGCACTTTCCCTGGGGGGGGCAGGACACCCAGAGGGAGCCCAGCCCCCCAATAATAATAATAATAGGCCTCCGAATGGCACAAGGAAAACTTGGGTGCATCATCTAGTTCACATGCTTGATTTCAACATATGCCTGTTTGTTGTAACTACTGCATGTGTAAATTGGAGACTGGAGATAGTAATTGCGTACTAATTGGGTACTAATTACTTTTTTCATTTAGCATATAATTATGTTATTTTCTTGTGTGCTGACTTGTACATCAGATCTACAATGAAATATGATTACACAGGCTCACAGATACCATGTGAGTAGGATTGCCAACATTACATTTGTAGGACTAGTCAATGGGAACACATCAGCTCCCAAACCACACCTGACCTTATCCTTCCCCTCCCCCCTTGACTCAAGAAGGCTAATGAAGCAGCAATAACAATATGGACACACAAAGAGCATAAGTGTAGGCTGAGTGTACAGCATGACTGTAGGACTTATTCCATCAATAGCACATTATTTGGCAAAGGTGCAAGAATGACATATGGGCAGGGAGAGAATTCAAGGTATCTGAGATCATGCATAGATACCAATGGCACCTAAAAGATCAACAAAGAATGCTGTCTGGCAAACTCTGTGTACACACAAAAGCTCACACCTTGAATAAAACTTTAGTGGTCTTTAAGGTGCATTTAGACTTTAATTTTGTTCTGTTGCTTCAGACCAACATAGCTAGCCACCTGGACCTAAGATCTTGCTTGTCATGCTTACAGTTTTGTCCAGCAGTGTGCTGGTCTCTTAAATACCTTGCGCAAGGGCCATGCCCAGTGACCTCTTAAATGCAGCATGCTGTCAGGTTCCGTGCAGCTCTCATCAACTCAGCTTCTTTGATTTGACTCAAATAAGGAGTTTATTGAAGAAATACATGTTCACAGTGAGACATTTCTTGTTAGAACTGACCTCCTAGGATAGGGTCAGATATTTATACATAAGGCATGGCAAGTAATGACCAAAGTAATCCAAGGCATGAAAAAGTGCCAGTAAAGCATTTGAAATATATGTGCTCAATTCCCTCCCCCCACTCCAGTTGTTAAGTGCCTTTTATTTGGAAATGAAACTCTAAACCATTCTTTCCAGCAGCTCTGACAAGGCACCTGTTTTTCAAGGTCAAAGAAAAGAGAAGCCATGGCTCTCGTGAATCTGCTGTACATTCCATTCCATTCTAAGATTATATGTGTTAAACAATGAGCAAAGCAAAGCCAAGCAAAATCATAACCAATCAGCAAAATGCATAATGAAAGTCAGAATCATATTACATATATTGGAGACTAGCTGATGCAAAATTCCACATTACAACATTGGAGACTAGCTGATATAAAATCATCAGTAAGAAACCCTTTCTTGACACGTGCTATTAGTGGGAAACTTATGCAAAGCTCTTATTCATAAGAGCTTTGCATATGTTTAGACAGTGTGAATCCGTCTTAGAGTAGCACTTGATCATATGCAAGTCTTTGTGCTCTGCCTTAAAAAAAAAAAGAACGAACTTCAATGTGGGAAATCTTTGGAAGATTTCACTAGGCATTGCCTAGACCAGGAGTGTCAAACTCCTAGAATCATAGAGTTGGAAGGGACCTCCAGGGTCATCTTCCTCCAGGGTCATAACTCAGTTGTTATGAGGGCCAAATCTGACATAAATGAGATCTTGTCCAGCTGGGCCATGTTGGGCCAGCCCATGTTGGGGCAGGCCATGTCAAACCGGGCCATGGTTGTACCTATTTAAGATTAGGTAGCAGAGATAAACTTTATAAAGGACACAGACAAACACAGTTAAAGATTTTTTTAAAAAACTTAAAACATGCTGAAAATATTAGCACTCGGTCATAAAGGTGTTTTCTTTGTGTCTCTCCCATGGGATCCAGGGAACTGGGCAAAGGAAGCTCTGGCTCGTTCCCTCCTTACCCAGGGAACAAGGAGGGAGAGGAGCCTCAGCCATTAGAAGGAAGAGAAGCTTGGCTCAATAGCTCTGCTGTGTGACTGAGAGAACTTGGCAAAGCAAGTTATCCCTCCTCCCCAAGGGAGGAGCCTCAGCCAGTGGAGAAAATAGTGTTTTTGCTTTGTAGTTCCTGTGTGATCGAGCAAGCCTGGCAAAGTAAGCTGTGATGCAGAGGAAGCAAGAGAGAGGAAGAAGGAAGCAGATGACAGCCAGTTGCTTGGGGGTCTGATACACATGTTTGGCACCCCTGGCTTAGACATTGTAAAACCTAGCTTCACCATTGTAAGATCTAGAAACTTAACTGTTTTAAAACGCTGAGAGTCTCAGGGTGCTCCATTCTGCATCCAGTGCCCAATTCTGAATTTTCTGAGATCGCACACATTTCTGGGATGTGTGTGTTAAGGGCTGGCAAATCCCAGCCAATTTACAGCAACCGCACAGGGTTTTCAAGACAAGTGATTCAGCAGAGGTGGGCTTGCCATTGCCTGTAAAGTCTTCCTTGGTGGTCTCCTATCCAAGTGCTGGCCCTGATTATCTTCCAAGATCCAATGAGATCAGGCTACACTATGCCATTCTACAGCCCAACCTGTGGAACTGGGTGGTAAAAATTGCTTTAGGGCAGGGGTGGCCAAGCTTGCTTAACATAAGAGCCACATAGACTAAGCATCAGCTTTAAAAGCAACAAGGAAGGAAGGAGGGAGGGAGGGGAGAGGTTGGAGAGGTGGAAAGAAAGCAATTTAAACTTTAAATGCATTCTCCAAGCTGTCAGCTGGCTTGACGTGGAGAAGTGATTTGAAGAAACAAATGTCTTCTCCAAGCTGGCTGATGGGGCAGTGGGGGCTTTAAGAGCCACATGATATTTGTGAAAGAGCCACATGTGGCTGCCAAGTCACAGTTTGGCCACTCCTGCTTTAGAGGGGGAAATGTCTATCTTGTTCTAAGGGAATTTCTACATTTCAGGTTGAAAGTGGGTTAAGCAATTAACATGAAGTCCTAAGCAATGCTTTAAAGTGATGACAGGGAAGACTTACAGTGCATTCTGAGCAAATCTAATCTGAATCCCAGTCAACTCTATTCAATGGGACTTGCTCCAAAAAAAGCGTACTTAGCATTGCACTAAAGTGCTACCTAATAGATAATTCCAGGCCTTTTTTTTGTAGCAGGAATTCCTTTGCATATTAGGCTACACCCCCTGTGATGTAGCCAATCCTCCGAGAGCTAACAGTAGGAACTGTACTAAGAGTCCTGTAAGCTCTTGGAGGATTGGCTACATTGGGGGTGTGTGGCCTAATATGCAAAGGAGTTCCTGCTACAAAAAAAGCCCAGGATAATTCTCATCATTAAACTAAAACTCCCAGTGTTCTTTCAGGGAGCCTTGACACATTTGTATATGGAAAGAAACAGAAATCATGACACCTTTAAGACTGACCAAATCTGAAATGCACCACTTGATTCTGCTTTATTTGTTACAGCAGACTAATACGACCACCATTGGGAAACATTTTATTTATATATTCTCAGAGGCAAATACATGAGCTGTCTCTTCTGAGTCCCTAAAATGCAAAAAGACCTGATAGTCTCTGACATTACTATTTAACGTCAGTTTTCACAGTGGATCATGTTTTACTCCTAGTGAAATAATATTGTGTTTCTCTTGCAGCTGTGAAACCTGACAACAAGTGAGTGTTAGGTGGGAGTGAAGAGGGAAATGGGCAAGAGATGAACAGAGGAGTGAGAGAGGCAGGTTTCAATGTACGTTCCTGAGATGGCTCCTTGGCTTTCTACTGTTGTCCATGCCTTAACCTCTAGATCAGGGGTGTCAAATGTGCAGCCTGAGGGCCCAATCCATCCTGCAGAGGGCTCTTATCAGGCCTGCAAATAACTCTCTGCAATCTGTTTCCTTCTCTCTCTCTCCCCAGCAATCCCCAGGAGAGCGTTAAGATCTAGCTCCCAAAACCTCCTACAAATCCCTGGGCCAAGAGAGGCCAGAATGAAGATAACTCGGGAGCAAGCCTTTTCATTAATGGCCCCTCGCTGGTGGAACCAACTCCCAGAGGGGGTGCGAGCCCTGCGGGATTTGAACCAGTTCCGCAGGGCTTGCAAAACCTCTCTTTTCCAGCTCGCATTTGAATTAGGACTAGACTAAACTGATTAAATCATCGTAACTTTAGCCATCTTATGTGCAATTGTAACTGATGTTTGATAGTATGTAATTGGGACGACAGAATTTATAGCACCTATTTTTAACTATTTTAATCTATTTATGTAACTGTATTATATTTAAAATGTTGTTTATTTGTTTTAATTGAATCATGACGTGTCATGTCTGTGAGCCGCCCTGAGCCCGCCTTCTGGTGGGGGAGGGCAGGATATAAGAATAAAATTTGATTTGATTTGATTTGACTCTCTTGCTTCCTGCTGCATCACCACTTGCTATGCCAGACCTGCCCAATCGCACAGGAGCTACAGAGCAAAGCCTCTGCTTTTTTCCATTGTTTGACAAGCAATGAAACAACTTATGCATGAAAGCTTGCAAGGCCCAGCCATTTCATGTTTTCCCCTGGGTCTTAGGCTCAAAGTATTGTCCATGAGATATCTGAGATGAATGTCAAACAATCAAAAGTAGCTTTGAAACTTACACATGAACAAAACCTGAGCAGCATACTCAAGATTGCTACAGCACAGACATTGTCTGTAGATTTTGATGCAATAATTCAGAGCAAGAGGTGTCAGTTATCAGAAACTGTTAAATAAACAAAATATTGCCAGAGTGCTAATCTTTTAAGCATATTTTATTTTAAGGTGGTTTTTTTTAAATCTTCAATTTTGTTTGTCTGTGTCCTTTATAAAGTTTTATCTCCACTACCTGTCATTACATTTTATGACATACATGTCCTGGCCTAACAAGGTCTCATTTATATCAGATCTCATAACAAATGAGTTTGATACCCCTGCTCTAGATTACTTGACTGTAGAGCACTGTGCATGAGGCTCAGAGGCCAACTGGAAAGGCAAAATAGGTCAGAAAAATAACCATACCCCCTTATCAGCCACTGGCTGGGGACAAGGCCTGTGGACCAGGGCAACTGGTCATGAGTCTTGTCTGGGTGAGATGACCCTGTGCAAGGAAAGCTCTCTTTGGTCTTGCTCAGGTGTTTCAAGCCCTTTCTTAGCTTGCACAGGATGACCCTGCATGATGCAAGTCTCTTGCCTTACCCAGGGCACTCCAAGGCATTGCAAAGCCAATCTCATTTTGTGCAAGGCAGCCCTCCCCCTCCATTGAGCCCTGATCAGGATCGCTCAGGCTAGTTCAATCTTGCCAGATCCTGGAAACTAAGCAGTATTGGCCCTGGTTTAATACTTGGATGGGAGATCACCAAAGAAGTCCAGGTCATTACACAGAGACAGGCAATGGCAAACCACCTCTAAAAGCCTCTTGCCTTGAAAGCAGCAAAGAAACCAACACCCTGTTGAGGTGGCCCCATGGAGGAAGAGAGCCACCAAGTCATCAGTCCACTAGGATTTTTCCCAGTGACCCCAAGAGCCAATCTACCCCTGAAGGGGCTGACCTTGCAGATGATTTGGAATCATCAGTTGATCCAAATGACACAACTAGACTGCTGCCTATGTTTGCCGGCAATATCATACTATATCTATTTTATAACAATTTCACTAATCTTCTGGGGGTTTAGGCCTTATTAAAGGTGCTAAAAAGAGCCCCGAGGAGCAGAGTGGTAAAGCTGCGGTACTGCAGTCGGAGCCCTCTGCTAACGACCTGAGTTTGATCCCAGCAAAAGCTGGTTCAGGTAGCTGGCTCCAGGTTGACTCAGCCTTCCATCCTTCTGAGGTCAGTAAAATGAGTACCCAGCTTGCTGGGGGGAAAGCGTAGATGACTGGGGAAGGCAATGGCAAACCACCCCATAAAAAGTCTGCCGTGAAAACGTTGTGAAAGCAACGTCACTCCAGAGTCGAAAACGATTGGTGCTTGCACAGGGGGCTACCTTTACCTTTAAAGGTGCTAAATAATCTGGGTGCTGAGTACTCATCAAGCATCTATGGCCATATGAACCCACTGGATTTAAGAGCAGTTGGAAAGGCCCTGTAAATTACACTTCAAAGAAAACCAGATCATTTTCCCTAGACAGCCAGGGCTTCTTGGTGATTGCCTCTAGGCTTTGGAATTATGTTTTCTGAGGACCTCAAAGTCCTGCTGAGCCCCAAAACTATCAGCTAATCCTATTCTGGGACAGGAGGTGAAGCACCATAGTTCCTTTGCCTGTTGCCCAATGGCTAGAGTTCTCAAGGCACCAGACAGCCTGGCATCCATATTCAAAGTATCTGCCTTTGTTCATCATTCTTTTTGAGAGGCTGTTGCCAAACACAGCTTCCTTCTCCCATTCAGGGAAGGGAGTGAAATTATATGTACAATGCTCATTTATTGACATATAAGTATGGCTGAAAAATATGTGCAATTGAAGAGGAAAATTTGGTTAAGGAAACCAAAATGTGGTACAAAGATAAAAAATTCTGGCTTCCAAAATCCAAGATGAGTTCCAGGGAGAAGCAGAATTAAAATGGAGATGGGGGAGTCAAAATAGTGAGGAAGAGATATGAGTGTTGAAATTTTCATTCACCAGCCAAACTGTGGGCAGGGGCCCACCAATGAGACCTCATATGTTAGCTAGTTCAAAGTGGCTAGATATGTTGGTCTGCAGTTGTCGTTATCCTGGACCTAGTGAGGCCTACAGGCTCCAGAGAAGCCTGCCTAGGACTTACTACAGAAAGTCTACATTTCCCAGTATGTAGGTTTTGGAGGGAAACTAGCCCAGAGAGGGGTGGGACCTGGGAGGAAAGCATAAAAAGGCCAAGCACAGATAGGGTGTCTTCCTTTCCATAAGAGGCTGCAATAGGGTTGTCAAGTCCAATTAAAGAAAAATCTGGGGACTTTGGGGGCGGAGCCAGGAGACATTGGGGGTAGAGCCAGGAACAAGGGTGTGACAAGCATAATTGAACTCCAAGGGAGTTCTGGCCATCACATTTAAAGGGACAGCACACCTTTTTAAATGCCTTTCTTCCATAGGAAATAATTAAGGATAGGGGCACCATCTTTTGGGGCTCATAGAACTGGACCCTCTGGTCCAATCATTTTGAAACTTGGGGGGTATTTTGAGGAGAGGCACTAGATGCTATACTAAAAAATTGGTGCCTCTACCTCAAAAAAATAGCCCCCCCCAGAGCCCTCAATACCCACAGATCAATTTCCTATTATTCCTTATGGGAATTGTTCTCCCCCCCCCCACTTCCGGATTTTTGGAGAGCGGGGGAGGAGGCTGCAAATTTGGGGGTCCCCCGCAAGGGCGGGGGGATTGGGAAGCCTAGGCTGCAGGCGGGGGGATTGGGAAGCCTAGGCTGCAGGCGGGGAGGTTCTCTCTCTGGAAGGCTGAGCTGGAGGCAGGCTGTAGTCTAAAGAGCTTGCAGCTGGGAAGAGATCCCAGGTGGTGGTGAGTTTTGGTTTTAGAAACAAGGAACGTCTAGTTAGTTGTGTCAGGGCTTCTATTTATTTGCACCAACCTTTACTGTTTTCATATTCACTATAGCACTAAATGTTTATCACCCACTTATGGTTTTAGAGCACTAATAATAAACTTATTTTTGTGTTATACTGCCTGGGTCTTCAAGTCTCCTTGGTCATGGTTAAGAGGTATTTACTAATAAAGAAGACAGGGGTGGTTGGGTGCTCTGGGACCTCCCATGCAGACCCTTACCAGAGAAGTGGCAGCCAGTTGAAGGCCCTCCTAGGCCCTGCTAAGTGAAAACAATGGAAAAGCAAGATCCAAATCCAGTCAGGGCTGGTGCTAGGGGTTCTGCTGCTGAAGGCAGACCCCTGCGCAGTGCACACCTCCCCCCCAGCTCCTTTGGGAAAATAAATTGTGCACGCACAGCACACTTATGTCACAAAAAGTGATGTTATCAAGCAGGCCAGGGGACAAGGAGTGCGGGATGCAAGCCCTGGCCCCACTTAGGCTTTTTGAGTTGCAGGAAGCCTGATCAGGGGTGGGGAGAGCTGATGCTCACATCCTGCACTCCTTGAAAGGAGTATGGGGCGCAAGCCTCAGGCCTGGCTCATCAGGGGAGAGAAAGGGCACCCAGCGGCACCCCCAGGCGGGGTGGTGCCCTAGGCAGCCACCTACCCCGCCTACTCCCATGCGCTGGCTCTGAGTTCAGTAGCACCTAAAAGACCAACAAGATTTCTGGGGTATAAACTTTCTAGAGTCAGCATTCCCTTTGTCAGATTTCTATGTTAGCTGAGTTCTCTAGGCTCAGATCATCTCCTGCCTTGACTTTGAAATCTACGACATTATTTCTGCAATATTTGCTGACATTACTGAGTGCCCAGACCATCTCCTAAGTCTTTTACTAGGCTTACAGTTGTGTGTGTGCTCGTGTCAAATTCCATAAGGTTAGATGTGAAGATGAATTTGTTGTTTAAGTTCCTTCCTCCGGAGGGCAAGAAACTGAATCATTTTATTTCTACTGACCCTGTCTTGTCGAGAGATGAATCAATGAATCAAGTTATGAATGGTATATCATGAAAAAGCGATTTATGCTGTCCCAGATCAAATATGATATATTTCTGGGGGTCTTTTTCACTACTGTAGCATTTAAAGATTTATCCAAAAGATAAAGAAGAGAGCGGGTTCAAAGAGCGAATAACTTGTCTTTAAAAAGAATGTTATCGTCACATTTATTTGACAAAAAAAAAAAAGGCTCTGTGACACAATCAATCCACAGCAAAGAAAATGTTAAAAAATGTCACATATAAAAACTTGTCCGTATTAGAGTCTGGTTTTTAATGAACTTGTTTCTTTTTAAATCACATTTAACCAAATTTGCCACTGCGTGAATACAATCTTGGTTTCTCATCCACAGCACTGTCTTACATTTTTATTTATTTATTGTTCCACGTGCCCCTTCCAAAGTGTTTTTATTTAATAGGAATGAAACAGTTTGAGGTACAATAGTGCCTCCGTATCTTAACAGCTGACCTACTGACTCCTGCCTTCAAACAATTTCAGATTATCTAAAAACATTTTCTGGGCTGCTGTTTTTAAAGAGGTTGTTGTGGAGTGAGTGACTCAAGAGTGCCTGAACACTGAGGGGCACTACGTCATTCTATCTGTGAATAAGTGTTATCTCCTTGAATGGGATCTCTCTCTCTCTTGCCTTAACCTGGGAGCTGCCCTCTGACCCCTCTTTGTCTTAACCTGGAAGCTGCCCTCTGAGAGCCAGTGTGGTGTAGTGGTTAGGAGCAGTGGACTCTAATCTGTGGGTCAGTCACTAATCTCAGCTCTTCTCTCAAGAGAAGTCCTTGAAGAGCTCTCTCTCAGCCCTACCCTATCTCACAGGATGTCTGCTGTGGGGAGAGGAAGGAAGGAAATTGTAAACCACTTTGAGTGAAGGGTGGGGTATAAATTCAATCTTCTCCTCTTCCTCCTCCCCTCTACATGCTTTGATCTCCCCCATTCTTCAGGTGGCTCTTCATGGAGTCACATATCTCTATAGGTGTCTCCTGTAGAAACAATGCCCTCATACTTCTATATGCCTGATGCTGGATTATCTGGCCAATTATGATAGGGGAAGTACTCTTTAGATTAGGCTTCTCTCTCTCCTTCAAGCAACAACATGCTTCTATGACTGGGCAAAACTCTCCAGTATTAACCAAAGATTCCATTAGTTGTTCTGTTTTCAAGATTACATTTGGATACTTTTTGTGCTGCTTTTTTGTGCTGGATTTTTCATCAAGCAGCTATGTATTCAGACAGTACAGTTCAATTGACAGCACTTCACACATGCACTTACACAGCCTGATGGGAGTTCTAATGCCCCTGAAACACACAGACCGGTCGCTATTGGGCACCTTTCTGCACCCCACTGGCAAGTAATGACTGAGCAAACCAGCCAGTCAGGCAGTGATTGATAAATATCATGTTTGAAAAGTAGTAGGGATCATTTTGTAGAGAAAGAGGTGCTGGAGCTCATTAGCGCAACTCATTTGCATATGCCACACACCCCTGACATCACTGGAAGGTGTACTAAATTATATCAGCTCAGCATCTACCTTAAAATGCTTCTTGAACTATAATTGTCATAATAAAATTTTACTCCCATCATACTTTTAAAATTACTTTCTCCTATGTGGCCACAGCGGCATGATGAAGATTTCCATCTGTCTGCTTTATATGTTGTGGTTATTTTCTCATTTTTTTGTGGGGAAAATATTAGAAAGTATGTCAAAGCTTAGTGTTCAGCAAAATTCTCACAGGGGGGGTTGAACAATGGATCCCAGAAGCAAGTATTGGGGGGGGGGTAAGAAAGAAAGAGCACAATAAAATGCAGAGGTTCCAGAGCTCCGCTCCTGTGAGCTTCTGCCCAAAATGAGGCTTGAAAAGTAGTTTTATGGTTTAGTGTTCATCAAAGTCCAGGAGGGGTCAACACTATTTTGCACATGCATATATTTGCACAGCTTTGGGGAAAATCTGGTGTCCCCCCATTTGTTTAATTGCCTGACCCCAATATTATCAAGATGTTATTCTGTAGATTTTGTAATCCACCTTGAGTCTCAGCGAGAAAGGTCAACTATAAATGAAAGTAAGAAAGTAAACAATCCACAATGGTGGGGAAGAACTGACTTCTCATCATGTGCTGTTGTGAAAACTTCCGCAAGGCAGAAGGAAATGAAGTTCTGCCGCCACGGCTACCTCAGTCACAGCCACAAAGATGTGCACCAGTTGCTCGAGTCGGGTGGTGGGGTGAGGGATCCTGAAGAAGGTTGCTACGCCAAGCATGGCAACTGGCAGGATGGGCATTCACCATAGATGTCATGACCCTTTAAGGATGTCATTTTCTCCTGGGATCTGATCTCTGTAGTTTGGAGATCTGTTGTAATGCTTAAGGAACTCCAGGGCCAATCTGGAGTTTAGGAACCTACACACATCGCAAAGAGTTAGTTGAACTCCAGTTAGTTGAACAGGGCTCAGATGTGGGTGCAAATGCATCTCTAGACTCCCATCTGTATCCACATCAGCTACATCTGGATTACTCTCTTTATATACACAGATCTCCTCCACTGGATTATATGGAGGTGGCCTTTTATGGCTAGAGACAAGTAAGTGTTCTCTGTTTTGCTCCTCGCTATATTTACTTATATTTTGGACAAGAGTTTTGGGTCTCCATTTTCCAGTTTTTGCTTGGCAGAAGTTTGTCTTGAATATGCATATGTACCGCTCCTACATGCAATTCATCTGTACAGTATGTATCATTTATATACTTATTATACACATGATGCTAATGTATTAATATCTAACAAATGCTGGAAAATGTTCAGATTTCTCAGGGGGGAAAAATAGTACAAGGATAAAATGATGTGCCAACAAATAACCACAGGTTTGGTTTACCAAGGGTGAATTAAAATGAAATTTCCTATCATCTCTCATTACAGAATGGGCTATGGTCATCTTTCTAAAATATCCAGAAATCTGAGGATTACAAAACAAAGGGAAATGAAAAGAAGGGATTCTTAACAGAATTTCAAGGGCTAAAAGAAAACCTCCCTAGGGTTTTGTTCTTGGGGAAAATATCAAGGGAATATGTAAACCTGTGCTTTGAGTTGGTTTATGGTTCTTCTGAGATAGATGACCAAGACAAGGGTCATTAGCTCTTATCAAGCGCACCAGCCTTTGAGGGAAACTTCACATCCAAAACTGCTCTTCTTTCTGCTTCAGTGCTTAAACTACACCATTGGCAAGAATAATCAAGAGCAAGATAACTCCTTTTAATTAGAGTAATTAACTAGACTCCCTGAAATGCTCATTTGGTTTATAATAACCAAGTAATTTAAAATTAGTTCTCTTCTAGATAGAAGTTATAATTGGCCCTTCCATTTCTCTTTCAGGAAAGCTCATGCATTTTAGTGGGCTGAGGGCCAATCCCTACCTGGCGTAAAAAAGCACAAGCTCCACGGAGCATTATCCGTGCCAACATAAATCTCTCCAGCCAACAAATAGACATAACAACCATTTTATGCCATCCTTTTTTAAAAAAAATAAAAAATCTTCAAATAACATTAGTAGCAGAAAAATAAATAGGGAGGTAGCGGGACCCTTGGATGACCAAGGGGAAAATGGATTGCTAAAGGATGACAGGGAAATGGCAGAGAAGCTAAATGCTTTTTTTTTTGCCTCTGTCCCCACTGTAGAAGATGGGAGATGCTTGCCTGTTTCAGGAGAGGTGTCAAAAGACCTGCGTCGGATTGGGGCGATAAGAGTGGAGATAATATGACTGATGGACAAATTAAAAACTGACATCACCAGACCCAGATGGCATATATCCAAGAGTTCTGAAAGAACTCTCATGTGAACTTGTGAAACTTCTGACAAAACTATGCAAGCTGTCATTGAAATCTGCTTTCATTCCAGAGAAGATAGTGAAACCCTTAAAAGGGGTTCCAGAGGAGACTCAGGACATTACAGGCCATGAATACTGGGTAAGTCGGGGGAATCCATTTTTAAAAATATTAGTAGGCACACTGATGAGTAAAAGGCATTGAAGAAGGATCAGCATGAATTTTTAAACCCTCTTGGACTATCATTTGTTATTATAATTGCCCTACTATATTTCAAAGTAGAAAGCCTGTACAATTCAGAATTTTACAGTGTGATCCTATGTTAGAGTTGCCAAACTCAACATGTGGCCTGGAGATCTCCTGCAATTACAACTGAGCTCCAGGTGACAGAGTTGAGTTCGCCTGCAGGAAATGGCTGCTTGGGAGGGTGGACTCTGTGGCGTTGTTCTTCACTGAGGCCCTTCCCCTCTGGAAATGCACACCTCCCAGCTTCCAACCTCAAATCTCCAAGAAATTTCCCAACTCAAAGTTGGCAACTGTAGTAGAGATCCTCCAGAACATACTCATTGAAATCAATGGCTTTGGACTGCTATAACTTTGCATAGGTTTGCATGCTAAGCGTTGAAGCACATGATAGAAGCAGAGTATTTCTCACAGTGCTGTACCACTCCAGACTGCAGGTAGATTGAATATCTGAATGCTGTCCAAAAGTGAGCAGTGACTCACAAAAGCTCCTCCCTGCCACAAATTTTGTTAGTCTTTAAGGTGCTGTTGGAGTCTTGCTGTTCTCTACTGCTACAGACTCTGACAAGGTTACTTGTGAGCTGTCCAAGATGCATATTTTTTTTTAAAAAAACCCACCCTAATATATCATAGAGATGTGCAAGCTAAAAACCTTGCTCTTGAGAGAAGGTCTCTGAAACTGATCTCTGAACTATGACTGATCCAAGGTGACACCCAGCTGGGTGATCTCCGGTCACTCACAGTCCTGTTAGAGCTGTTCTCTCAAGAGCAGCTCTCTAAGAACTCACTCAGCCCCTCCTGCCTCACAAGGCAATGTTCCCTCTAAGTTGCAGAGTCTTGTGAACAAAATTCTACTTTGTGAGCTACAGGCATTAAAGTTGTGAGCTGCTGCATAAATTAGTGTGCTCTGGGGTCAACCTTCCTGAGCTAAGACAAAAATGTGTGCGCTGGAGGCTAAACATCTGTGAGCTAGCTCACGCTAATTCAACTTAGAGGGAACACTGTTGTGGGGAAAGGGAGGGTAGAAGACTGTAAACTACTCTAAGACTCTTGAGTGAAGGGTGGGGATATAAATCTAATCTCCTCCTCCTTCCTAGTTTTATATTCGCACGCAGATTTTTGTTATGAGGGACTAGTGAGACATTTAAGCAGCCTGCCTTGTGGCCTGAGTGATACGGACACATGTTCCTCAGAAGTCTGCTCCTCGTGTGTTTCAGCTCTGCTACAGCCTCCAAGGGGTGTTATGGCTGAGTGTTGATCTGACCCCTTTCACACCCTAACAGACCTTCTTCTGTCGCGCAAACTGTCTCTCAAACAAGCTTCAATCCCTCTACTTTAAATGAGTTGTAAACTGAGCAGATGTCTTGGTGTTATTATTCCTATTGGCCCATACATTCGGTTAATTGGAGAATTTACTTCTGCGTTACAGTATTCCAGCTGCTGGCCAGCAAAGAAATCACTGGAGGTACAGATGGGGATAAATAATGGGCCAGTCTCTTCTCTCGTAGTTCAAAGGTAGCCCTTTGGGATATTAAAATATTTTAGGGTTTTATGCAGGCCATTAAAAAAAAACCCTTTTCACCTCCCTTTCATTGACTGCCTTGAAACTGCTTCAAACAGGCTGAGAGTTATGAACATCTCTCATCAATTTTTTTTTTTGCCTTCCTTTTTCTTTTATTTTAAAACCTCGTATGTTTCTAGAGAGCCTAGGAAGTTCTATTGATTCCCAGGGCTTTTTTTTTTTTAGCAGGAACTCCTTTGCATATTAGGCCACACACCCCTGATGTAGCCAATCTTCCAAGAGCTTACAGGGCTCTTAGTACAGGGCCTACTGTAAGCTCCAAGAGGATTGGCTATGTCGGGGTGTGGCCTAATATGCAAAGGAGTTCCTGCTACAAAAAAAGCCGTGTTGATCCCCTACTTGTTGCTCTTTCTTTTCCTCCTTTTTGTGATTGGCAAAGCTGTGAGCCTCTTTATTATCAGGTATAGTAAAAAGAAATAAAATGAGAATGATTCAGACTGAACCAACATCTTGAAAAGTGTACAGTCTTTTTTATTGATAAAGTTTTAAACCAGCATATTAAAATAAATCAAATTAAAAGATTTCCAGATCATTCATCAGTGCAAAGTACATTATCTTTGGATCTTCATAATCCAGATTAATCAAAAATGAGCAATTCGGGGGAGCAGGATTAATTTACAATCAAAACTGCTTTCATTTCATGTTTACGCATTCCAGTTCACAGTGTCCTTGACACAGATTTAATATAGAATTTTAGAGCTATCATGTAAGAGAAGACAATGTGCTTTCTTCATCAAAATATGGAATGTCGAATCTGCTTACATTATGTCAATAGTATCTTCTATTTTATAAAAATACAAATTCCAAGAAAGTACATTAAAACAGACAAGCAAACAAACAAATAAACAAACATGTGATACCCAGATCTGAAATCCACATTTAGGAATTTATAAAAATTAACACTTCATTGCACATTTTCCACATCACATGAAATCTATTGGTTTCCTAGATGTACTATATCAAAGGTATGGCTTCTGTAACACGTCACCTTTTTCCAGCTTGTAGCATGGATGGGTTATCAATTTGGTGATGTAATGTAAAGTACAAGATATAGCCATTTCATTCTGGAATAAGACTCCATAGAAATATGTGGATTAGATTCAGATGTACATATGTAGCCAACATGTGTTATGCAGCTCCTACGAACAGAAGATACAGTCTTAATTTGGTTTCATGAGGGAAGTTGTGCTGGTCTGCAGAATAAGAGCTAGATTCGAATTCTGTAGTATCTTAGAGACTAGCAATATTTTTGGGCGTAGAACAAATTTGAGTCCAGTGGCACCTTTAATGCCAACAAAGTTTTATTCAAGGTATAAGCTTTCATGTGCACACAGACTTCTTCAGACATAGTGAAACAAGACATTCTCAACTATTACGTATGGGTAGAGTGAGAGCTTTGACTCTCAAAACTTTATACCTCAAAGATCACATTTGTCTTTGGCTGCAATCACACACACTAAATAATGCACTTTTCAATCGACTTTAAATGCACTTTTCAAATGGATTTTGCCAGTTCACACAGTAAAATTCAGTAGGAAAGTGCATTGAAAGTGGATTGAAAGTACATTATTGAGTGTGTGTGATCACGATCTTTAAGGTGCCACTGGACTCAAATCTCACCTTAATTCGATGCACTTTTTCTACTGATGTGTGACTCGTCCAACCATGGAAAATACGATGGCTGAAGTCTTTTGAAATATGCAAACAGAGTGCTCATTCGAACTGGCTTAAGGCAGTTATTACATGACATTGCATAGATGTGGGAAATTCTCTTAACCGCCACCCGCAACCACATCCATACATATTATTACCTGGTGACATCCCTGTCTAATTTCTTTAGAACTGAGTTTAATACAGTTTATACATTTAATACAGTTTATGGACACAGTCCATCAATTCCCACTAAAATCAATAAGGTTTTAACCAGTTGTGATTGGGTCCCAGACATCCTCCAGAACATTAGCTTTTTGAAATGATCATATGACCAGCAACTATATATGACAAAAGCACCATGCAGATCAGACACTGCCATGCCAAGTGGTATGCCAGAAACCCAACAGTGTAGAATTCTGTGAGTTCCATGGGCAGTCACATGACTATCTGTGCAGGGCCAGCGCTTCCACTAGGCAGGCTTGGTGATTGTCTAGGGCGCCGGCCTTCTGGGGGTGACGAATTGCGCTCCCCTCCATGTGACAGTGATGTTATCAGTGCAGAGAGGAGCGTCAGATGTTAGCCTTGCCTGGGGTGCCAGAGAGTCTAGGGCCAGCCCTGTATCTGTGAAACCAATATGTACACTGGAAATGATCAGGGCACCATTCCAGTTTTAGTGAATGGGAGTGAAGAAGGAGAGTTGCATTTATACCTCGCTTTTCACTTGGAGCCTTAGCGCAGCTTACAAACTCCTCTCCATTCTCTCCCCACAACAGGCACTCTGTGAGGTAGGTGGGGTTGAGAGCAGTGTTCTCGCTAAGCTGAGTTAGCGTGAGCTAGCTCACAGATTTTTAGCTTCTATCTCACACATTTTTTGCCTTAGCTCAGGGAAAATGGACCCAGAACACAATAATTTATGCAGTAGCTCACAACTTTAATGCCAGTAGCTCACAACTTTAATACCAGAATCTCACAAAGTAGAATTTTTGCTCACAAGACTCTGCAGCTTAGAGGGAACATTGGTTGAGAGATGTCTGACTGAGAAGAACTGCTCTTCAGAAACTAGATCTGAGAGAACTGTGACCGACCCAAGGTCCCCCAGCTGAACACCTAGCTATCGTAGGAGCAGCAGGGCTCCCAACAACAGAGAAGCCCCAGATCTTCTTCTCTTTTTTCCACTAGCAGGGCCTACAGACTTAGAACGAGTGGCATGTTGTCAGTTTTGCTACAAAATTCCCCACCCCTGCTGCGTTCTGCTGTTTGCAGCCTGGGGAGAAGAGGAAGCCCAAAGCACGGTGACATCACATCAGGCATGTTGTTTTGCTAAAAGAGAGGGGAGGACACAGGAGTGTCCATCAAAGGTTTCCAGCCGCATCTAATGCCAGCTCCTTGCTGCAATGAACTGACAGGTCCTGTCTTTTGCAAAGACTTGTTACACTCTGGCCAGTAATCACCTTGTCCTGTTTGAAAGTGTGTTTTTAAAGAACAGTGCAGCGAGGTGTAAGCCCTCTTGCTCATCTTGAATGTCAAAGATATACGGTGGGGCAGTAGCTTGGCTTTTTAAAAACCAGAATCTTTAGCACATAAGATACTTCTAAATAGCGCTTGATCAGATTCAAGATTATGCAATGCTTTGGAACAGGATGGTAGGTTTTACAATAGAGGCTAGGTTTTACAATAGAACTAATAATCATGATAGAAACAACGGGTATGAGAGCTAAACATTTACACTGGAATGGAGGTGACTATATTGGTGCTTTACTGCTCTGACTAGGTTGTTATGGAACACATCGAACAATGAAGTCAAAAGGGTGCTAGGAAAACTCATTTTTAAAATAATCTTTGCTCACGGCCATCACTATGTCCACCGACAGTGAATTCTGCAGTTTAGTTTTTCATCAAAGAAGTATTTCTTTTTGTGTATCCTAAACCATTTCCCAGCATCTTCTTTGGGTGTCCCTGAGTTTTGGTATGTCAGGAGAGAGAGAGAGAAAAAAAATCCTCTATGCACTTTCTCTATCTCTTGCATAATTTTATAAATCTCTAGCTTTGGGGTTTTTTTTAAATTGCAAAGCCCCAGACTATCTAACCTTTTCTCATAGGAAAGATGCGTACTTTTCCCAATATCCTGTTAGAAATACAGCGATCAGAACTGCACACAGCATCTAAGTGAGACATCATCGTAGCTCTATGCAAGGGCATTGCAATCCTAGCCATTTTGTTTTCTGTCTCTTTCCTAATAACTCCTATCATGGAGTTTTGTCTTGTTCACTGCCACTGCACACTGGGTTGGGAGCTGTCTGTCCACTAGCACCTCAAGATCTTGTCCTGTCTCAGTCCCAGGGAGTGCAGACCCAACTGCATATAGTTAGTGTACCAAGATAATGGGAAAGGTGGGATGTATCAAGGTGATGCAGAAGGTGTGGTGTGTTCGTGGGAGGCATGCACACACAGGCAGCAAGGCAGCCCAAAGTACAGCTCGCTGAAGCCTGTAGGAATCTTTCACCCATTGTTTTTATTATGTCTCTCTCTAGATGCTTAAGGAAATCTTAACCATTTAAAAATGAATGTAATTGGTCTATCGTTAGAGCCACATAAATCTCCCATGTCACTGGACGTCCAATCACAACAAACGCTTATTGACTTTTATAGGGCATGCATCAAAACTAACAATCTTTTGGCTTCCTCTTTTTGGCCTTCATGGTGAATCGTGAAGTGTTTCCTTGTTTCCCTCCTAATAGATTCCATTAATGGAATGCGATTCTCTGGCTTAAATCAAAAAAGAGAAAATACATCCAGTAGAGCATGAAAGCAGAGAGGAGGAGGAAGAGGAGGAGGCGATATCAGAGAACATGATCCTCCTTTCTGGCTCTTGAAGCTCAAAGGGAAGGCATTCCAGAATTATGTTTGATAATAGCTAGTATCTTGATTGCACTACCAGCCTGACACATCCCTCAATTCTGGCTGAGTGGTCTGGTCCTCAGTTGTCTGCTAAAAGTAAGCAGACGAGAAGAGTTTGTGCTATCAAAAATCAAAGGGTTTTTAAATTTTTATTTTAAAGATTTATATCCTTTTCCCTCTGAATACAGATCCAAGGCCCCCAGGGTGCAAGAAATATGAGCAAGAGAAGACGAAGGGTTGGATCTAGTGCAACATTTCCGTTTGCACCAGAGCTGTTGCGCAAGCGTAAATGCAAGACAAGGACTGCTGCAGCTGCTTGCACAAAGTTATACCTTTATTGTACTTCCCACTTGTGTTTCTGCTAGCAAAAACTTTTGTGTAACCAATTTCTGGGCATGGTAATATATAGAGAGGAAAGTGCTAGCTGTAGTATAAGATCTTACACAAGTGGAATTGTGCTAAGGCTATCTACTTTTCCACTTGTGCACTGCTGGTTCCAAGCCAAAGACTAGATGGTACAAGTAAGACCAGCCAGAAAGGAAACACATGGACAAAGACTTCAGAGGAGCTGATTGGTGGTCTGTGGGTTAAATCTGATTGGCCTCATTTTTCTCCTCCCTCTGCCACACTGGATTTGCCAAGTGTCACTCCTCACCTACCAAGCACCCCTTTCAAACAGCAGCTGAGAGACAACTTCAAACTGTATCAGTAGGAGAGCCAGAAACCTTCAAAGTGATACCTGTTAGCAGCTATATTGTGCTTTAGAACATTCAGAGTGTTTTACAAGTATCGGGCTGGATCCCATGGGTCTGTTCTGCTAAGGGTGGCACCTTCTTCTTTCTTCCAGCACAAATAGCCTCCTGCAGCAAAAGGTTTCTGCATCAAAGGAAGGCTTCTTACATTGGAGGAAAGCATCACCCTTCGTGGAACAGAGTGATGGGATCTAACTAGGGTTGCCAGGTCCCCCCTGGCCACCAGCAAAGGAGGCTGGGTAGGGTTGTCAGATCCAGACTGGGAAAGTCTGGAGATTTGGGGGTGGGGCCTGGGGAGGGCAGGGACCTCAGTGGGGTACAATGCCATAGAATCCACCCTTCCAAACATCCATTTCTCTCCAAGGAAACTGATCTCTATAGTCTGGAGATGAGGTGTAATTTTGGGGGTTCCTCAGGCTGACATCCCTTTGTTAAAGCCACCATCCCAGTCACAATATCATGACCTTTGACAACTTTTAGATATTCCGAAGTCTAAAGACAGTGGCTGGACTAAGGCCCACCAGAGATAACCTTTAACCCTCAGCTGCAATGTAGAGTAGGAGCAGGGCCAGATTAACAATTAGGCCAAGCAGGCACTTACCAATGGGCCCCCACACCTTTAGGAGCCCTGGGCCAGCTTCCCTTCCAGTTTCCCCCCTGCTTGCAGCCCTCCCTGCCTGCACACATAGCCAGCAACTGAGCAGCTCTTTGCCTGACTTGCCTGGTGCAGCTGCTGCTGGTGTCATCGCCAAGTTTGCCTCTGTCTGCCTCTTCCCCACAGCTTTGTCAAAGGGGCTTCTGAGTAGGAGCCTGCAGGCTGCAGTGGGGGGCCGTGGGCAGCAGGGCAGGTGCTCCGACTCTGAGATAATTTGCAAGGGGGCCCCCAAGATTTTGACCGCCTAGGGGCCTCCACAGGGTTTAATCCGGCACTGAGTAGAAGCCTAAACCCCAGGAGCCTAGAAGTGAAATGATCAACTGCATAGATTCCCATGTGCCCTATCCCAATAGGAATATTCAAGAAAAAGTTGAGACCGATTTCCCACTAGCCTTGTCCTGGTCTCATGCACCTCTTCTCTGTGGGGCTTCCTTCCAAGCTGCCCCGGGGCTCCCTTCGTACAAGCTGCCCCGGGGCTGCAACTCAATCTGTCTCCTTCATGCAGCAAGCAGAAACTGGTTTTTAGAAGATCTTGTTTGCCGTGCAAAAGAGGCAGAACAAATTGCAGCCCCGGGGCAGCTTGTGTGAAATCAGAAGGAAGCCCCATGGAGAAGAGCAGCGTGAGACTTGGACAAGGCTAGTGGGGAATCGTTCAGAGTTTACTACTCATTGCAGTGCTGAAGCAGGAAAGGATAGATTAAAAGTGCTCCTAATTCTACTTGTGCCTACTACACTGCTAAAACCTGCTGAGCGTCCAATGAAAAGCAGCTTTAGAGAAATGCAGTGAAGAAGAAGAGAGCCCCCAGTGAACTTCTTCCAAACCTAAGGGTTCCTTCCATAGCACATTGTGTACAGGCAGACAGATTTATTGTGCCTTTGGAATGCTATTGCATACTACCCCCCCTCCCTTCTACTCCCTCCATTTAGAAGCCTGCATACCTAGAGTGACTCTATAATAAAGACATAGTAAAGACAGCCACCCCGGCACATTATATCAAACACATTTTAGAGTCAGTAAAGAATCTCCTTCCAGAGAGAGAGAAAGAGATTGCCTGGGAATAATACTGCTGTCCTTTCACTTCTGCCTATCAAATAGTAGCGTACATAGACGGGATCAGATAAAAGGCAGCGCCGCCTTTAAAGAAGCAAGATAAGATATGAAGCCAGGGTTTAGCACGGTATAAAAAATGTGTGTGCTGCATTCTTCAGAACACCAGAGCTCAGCTGCTGAGCTCCAGAAAAGCCCCTTTTGCCTTCAACAGGGAGGAAGATCATGAGGTTGTCAGTCTCAGAGAATACGGAGAAGGGGCTCTTTGGGTCACATTAGATGCAATGCTAGAGATCTCTGATTGGATTCAGTGTCTTCTACATTCATTAAGAAGCTACATGGGATCTTGAACTGGACCCTGGGAAGGAGAGTTAACCCTTTCCACTCAGTCTAAATCATCCCTTCCCAGATGGCGGTATTCGCCCCACGAGCTACACAAGCACCTAGCAGATTACTACTTGTATGTTTCCCCCTGCGGACCAGTTTTGGATGGTGGTAGTGGCGATGCAGATTGGGAAAACGGAGGGTTTAAACCATCTCCTACAATTCCACTTATCTGATGTGATGATCAGGTTAGAACTCCTCTGTCAGAAGAGACAACACTTTGATAGCTCATGGGTCTTCATGTGACACCCTGCAAGCTGACTAAATGCATAGAGAGGGAGAGTGGATATGAGTAGGGGTGTGCATTCAGCTAAATCCAAGCCCCGCCCCTAAAAAAATCCATTTTTTTTGGTGTTTTCTGGACGTTCTTTCAGCCAGATATAGGTATGGTTATTATTATTATTTTGACTATCTGAAATGGCTGAGCCCTGAAAATTCTGAAAAATATTCAGGATTTTTGGGACTGCCGGATAGTCAATGTTAAAGGGCATTTAAAGGGATTGCAGTCCTTTTAAATGTCTTCTTGATGAACTTGCCACTTGGAGAAGGTGTTTAAAGGGACTGCAAGCCCTTTAAATGCCTTCTGAGTTCACTCACAGAGTTGTGACTTGGGAGAAGGCATGCAAAGAGACCACGATCCCTTTAAATACCCTTCCCCCTCCATTGAAATCAACAGAGGATGGGGGCATCTTCTTTGAAATCCAATCTTTTTGAAACTTGGAGGGGGGTGGTTAGGAGACGCACCAGCAGCTATGATGCACATTTAGTGCCTCTAACAAAAAACCCCCAAAAACCCTAGTGCCCCAGATATCCCCAGATCATTTCTCCATTATATCCTATGGAGACCATTGATTATAATGGTCCTCATAGGGTATAAAGTCCTAGTATTTATATGCAGGGCAGTTTTCCTAGGAGAAAGTTTAACCATGTAATCCTCTGTCGTGCTTTCTGAAGTGGTACAGTCCCAGCAGATTGTACCATACAGGTCAGTCCTAAGCAGGTCTAGGATTCAGTGGGAGCTCACAGGAGCACAGCTCCTGAACCTTTCTGAGAGTTTCACCTCCTCCTTCCCACCTTGTCCTTTGAATAGTAGGTGCAGCTGCATAACAATCCCTGGATGAGCTCTACCACCTATTTTTCTACAAAACGACCCCTGGTCCTAAGTATGGAGTATGTAGGAAACAGCATCAAAGTTATAATATGGACATGATTTACTAAATGCTTATTAGTGTAATCTGGAATGTAGACATATATCTGATGTTTGATGTTTCTCTCATATACACACTGGTGGTTAAAAGTGCCATCAAGTCATAGGGGGCTTCTGGTGACCCCACAGAATGTTCAAGGGAAGAGATGTTCAGAGGTCATTTCCCATTGCCTGCCTCTGCACCCAAGCTCTGGTATTCCTTGGAGGTCTCCCATCCAAAAACTAGCCAGGGCCAACCCTGCTTAACTTCCAAGATCTGATGAGATTAGGCTAGCCTGAGTGATCCAGGTCAAGGCTACACACACATTAGTATTTACAGAACACAATACTTGGAAAGAACTAAGGCACAATGTCAGTGGTGTGTGTATAGTTCCTGATTGTATCTACACGTGCATGTGCACACAAAAGATACATTTTGGCAAAAAAAAAAATGTTTTCCTAAGATGTTAAAAAACGATTTATGGCCCATCATGAATTCAGTATACAAATCCCAACTCCCCCATATACTTATGCTTGTCTGACTTGATTGTATTTTATCTTCTTTATGGGCTCACTAAAATATGCACTAATAAAATCATGTTAGCTTATTCATTATCATTTCATTTTCATCCACCTTAAACACACAAATAGAAGAAGCCATAAAGTCTCCTGGCTGTGGGATTATTCAACAATACATTGCTGGTGCTGTACCCCGACAGCTGTCTTATGATGAGGAGCAAAGAATATCCCAGGAAATCCAGCTGACTTATTACTTTTCAGAGAAAAGATTAAATTTATGACTGGTCAATACCAAAATTAATTCCAATGACATTGCCTACCATGATTTACTAGCTCCTCACATTATTGACACTATGCAAGGGCCCAAGAAGAGACTCTGTATCAAAGGATGCAAGGTTCTGCATTCTACCTTTGACCTACTGATATCAGTGGGGCTTCTTTGAGAGCAAGCATGGATTAGGACCCATGGAGATGCTTCATGCATTCAGCTGAGAGCCACTGAGTGATGAGTTAGCATAAAGTTTCTATGAAACAGGAGAACCCCCCCCCCCCAATTGCCTCAGACGCACATGAGTGTTTTGCAGCTGGGCTGGGTTTGCATGAATCAGGATCTCCATGCAACAGTGTGTTTCTAGCTACTAGGATGGATCCTACCATCCCCCTAAAGAGCCTTCCTCCAGCCAAAGGTGCTCACTCCAACTTAAGTGGCTCTTTCTCCAACAGAAGAGCCATTCAAGTCAGAGGAAGGCTTGTCTGGCTGGAGGAAGGCTTGAAGCTCTGCTCAGTGAAGTGGTACCATGGGGTAGGACCCCACCATTAGTGGCTGAGTAATGTGGATGTCCCAATCTGGCACTGACTCATCAGATCTTGGAAGCTAAGCAGGGTCAGCCCTGGCTAGTATTTGGATGGGAAGCCAAATGAATGGACCACCTCTGAACACTTCTTGCCTCGAAAACCCTAGGGGGTTGCCACAAGATAGCTTTGATTTGACAGCACTTACTACTACTACATACTTCATACCAGAGTACTTAGGTTTTAACAGCAATTTCAAGCAGGAAGCGTTTTGCATACAGGAGCTCCAAAAATTTTTAATATGTCCCTTGAAGCTAGAAAGGGAAGAGTTTGGGTATCAACCTAGAGTTTGGTCAAAATTAGGCACTTCATTTTGGCATAGAAGTTTTTGGTCCTTTGTGTACACTATTCCAAGTTTTTAAAGTATATCATTAAAACTGATATTCCAAAATCTCTTTAAAATTAATCAAAATACTTCCTCTACTCTCCCTGTCAGACATAATGAATGGCTCCTAACATTTCCTGATATTAGAAGTTTGAGTTATGTTTGGTCTTATATGGACAACCCGACCCTGCAATGGATGCTGCATGACTATATGAGAATAAGGCAAGACCTCAGATCCTGCTATAGCAAACACTAGCCTTCTCTTAATAAGACAATGGTCCACAAGCTTTGGACACCAACCTCCTTATTTAGCCTCCTTGAATTGACTAAGAACCCAATGAAAATATGCTGAGTCTCAAAGGAAGCATAAGCCAGATACGAATTACATTGTAGAGTTCTGGGATTTCAATAGATAGATAGGAGCGTATACCACCTCTCATGATGCATTCCAAAAAGCCTAAATAATCACTGGGAGATACATTTGAAAAATACCAACCGTCGATATATCAACCTCATGTTCTTGCTTATTGGATATGTATGAATAAATTGTGTGAATGAACTGAGCACAACAGGTCCCTGATAATATACAACCCTAGCCTACTCTCAACAGCAGTGGAGACTGCTTATAAATGTCAGAGTTCTACCATGTTCACAGAAACTCCTGTAAACAGGATTGTGACTTGTATGAGCTCCTCTCAGGGGAGGGGCCAGTGGTGGAGCATCTGCCTAGTATGCAGAAGATCTCTGGTTCAGTCCCCAGTATCTCCTGTTGGAATGGCTCAGGTAGTAGGTGATGTGAAAGATCTCTGATGAGACCTTGGAGAGCTGCTGCAAGTCTGAGTAGACAGTACTGACCTTGATGGATCAATGGTCTTATTCAGTATAAGACAGATTCATGTGTTCATGTGAACATGTCGGTACTTTACTGTATTTAATAGGCAGGATCTAAAGAAAGATTTTGCGTGTGCTAGGCTGCTCGGGACTTTTAAAATTGAATGGCACCCTACCCCCACTGCCATACTGCAAACCACTTTGGAAATTTCAAAATTAAGTTGCAATATGAAATTGTGGCCTATTATTTAGTGAGTGCGTCATGATCCTAGGCCTAGTGTGGCCTACAGGTTCTGGGGAAGCTTGTATCAGAGTAGTAATCAGGCCTACAGATCCCTTCTGTCCCTCTGATTAGGTGGTTAGCAGTTTTGGAGGGAAAACTTGCCCAGAGGGGTGGGACCTGGGAGAAAAACAATAAAAGGCCAGCTGGAGAGTTAAGGGTGCTCTCTTTGAAAAGACTGGACTGGAGAAGGCTGCAGCTGGGCAGAGATCCCTCACCCAAAAGGAATGATGAGTCTCTGGCATTAGAGGAAGTGGATGTTTAGTTAGTTGTGTCAGGACTGTTATCTCTTTTGCACCACCTTTTACTGTTTTTCCACTTCCACTGTTGCAGCAGAATCATAGCGTTGGAAGGGACTTCTGGGGTTATCTAGTCCAACCCCCTGCACAATGCAGGAAACTGACAAATACCTCCCTCCCACACACATATATCCCTGGTGACCTCTGCTCCATGCCCAAAAGATAGGAAAAACCTCCAGGATCCCTTACCAAACTGGCCTGGAGAAAAACTGCTGATTAACCACAAAGTGCCAATCAACATTTTCCTGGGCATGTAAGGAACAGCCACAAGAACTAAGTATTGATGCAACCCTTCCTGCCCTCCTTCTCGTGATCTGCCTAATTCACAGAATCCACATTGCTGTCAGATGGCCATCAAGCCTCTGTTTGAAAACCTTCAAGGAAGAAGAACCCACCACCTCACGAGGAAGCCTATTCCACTGAGGAACCACTCTGTCAGGAAGTTCTTCCTAATGTTTAGCCAGAATGATTAACCACTTGTTTGTTTTTGAGCACTTACAACAAACTCATTGCCTGGGTCCTGACGTCTCTTCGGTCATGGACGTAAAGTGTTTGTTAAGAAGGAAGATACAGGGGTTGGGTGGGTGCTCTGGGCCCTCCCAGATAGACCCTTATCAGAGTGGTGGCAGCCAGTAGAGGGCCCTTCCTGGTCCTCTGCTTTGTGACAGGGTGAAATTAAAATTTGTGTGGGCATATCTAAGTCCTTAGGTACTCCTAAGAATACCCTTTGGATATCAACCACATTTTAAGCCATAAATATATATTTATAGAATATGTCTATATGTCTATATATTAAACTTTTTTAAAAAAACAGCAGATTTCATTTCTAAAATTCAAATGGTAAGTTTTCTTCCCTCATTTTTTTTTTTTTACATATTCAGAATTTTTACATAGAGATACAGAACAAATTACCAACAATGCAAAAGGCTGCTTTAGAAACCAAATGCACACACTAGTACCTTGAAACGAGGACTCTTTTGAAAGAGCTGGCAACAACTCTCTCCTGGAAAAGCTTTCCACCTGACAGAAATTCTGGTCCAGCTCAAAGTTTTTGTGTCGCAAAATGTAAACAACGTTCTGGAGTGTGGGTCCAAGAGAGAGCGAGAGAGGCCAAGAAGGAGTGCTGTTTCCTCACTGGCTTCCCGCCAAGACAGCCTCAAAGACATCGAGTCCTGCTTTGAAATAAACCTGAGCTGAATTGAAGCTGTTGAGCACTTTTGACAAGGCCGGCTGAAGAGTCTCGTTTGAATGATGCAGCTTGCCGCGTTCGACCGCCTCCAGCAGTACCGAAAATTGGTGCTTCCTCTCATCCAGTTTGTAAAGGATGTTTCTAAAAGAGAACAATAGAGAACAGTAAATGCTGGCCTCAAATGGATGAAAACGGGCCTTTGAAAATCATCTGAAATCATCGCTGATACCCCCAGGTGGCAGCCACGTTTTACAAACGATACACATTACCTAACTGTAACATTAACCGGCGGCAAGCTCAAAAGTTGAACGTGTATATTTTTGCCTGCCTTCCCAGAAGTGGAACCCTTCATCACTCTGGGAATAGACATTTTATGAATCTTTATCAAAAGAAAAGAAGTCAATCAGGATGAAATATGTATCACAACCTCAGCCCCATAAAGTCCTCCTCACAGATATTAACATTTCATGCTGAGGAGAATAACAGCCAGATCGTGTGCTCAGCTGAGAGCCTCTTGAACCCTACAGGGTGGTCTCTACCCCTTAAGCAAGAATGATTTTACATTGTTATAAATAGAAATGGGGAGTGGGGAGGACAACCTAATGGGTTTCTCAAATATTTTTGGCTAGCTGACAAAGTGAGATGGCACTTTTAGGGATCATTGATCTGCGAAAGCTGATGTGTAATTTTTATGATGGAAGGAATTTCTGAATTGTCAGCTTGAAGATCAGCCGCTGCATAACTTGGGAGAGGTGTTATCTTCCCTGGTGGTAGAAAGCGTCCATCAAATTGCAGCAGACTTATGTTGACCCAGTAAGGTTCTCAAGGCAACAGACTAACACAGGTGGTTTGCCATTGCCTGCATACCTGGACTGAAAAGGAAAACACAGGGTAATACTGGATTACTCTGTGCAGTGTGGAATCTCTGTTGCAGGTCCAAACTGAGAAAACATTTCACTGGCAACATGATGGAGCTTTCCTAGTGTGGAAGCACCCTAGAACTGAAATCCACAGATCCCTAGGGAAATCACTTCCGCATGTTGTTCCATAAAACAGAGCTGTTCCACCAGGACTTTGGCTGAGGTAGTGGAAGTCCAATTCATCTTGGCCTCCCCTGTTCTCACTGCCTGCATGGTCTGTACTGTTGCAGTGTTACAGTGCCCATTCCGGCCGGACCTGCTTATGAGATCAACAAAGCATCGCCATGCAACCGGTTGTGATCAATGCTCTCTCTAAGCTGAGGACTCTTGTGAGCAAAAATTCTACTTTGTGAGCTCCTGGCATTAGAGTTGTGAGTGAGCCATTTAGGTACTACATAAATTAGTACCTGGCATTAGAGTTGTGAGTGAGCAATTTGGGTACTACGTAAATTAGTTTGCTCTGTGGCCATCCTCCCTGAGCTAAAACAAAAAAAATGTGTGAGCTGGAGGCTAAAAAACTGTGAGCTAGCTCACACTGCCTCAGCTTAGAGGGAACACTGGTTGTAGTGAATGACCACCTAACTAGCTTCCTCAGGAGACTGCTGACGTCCCAGAATACCTGCCATTATAGATTGGATTAGTACATTTATTGTCAGTTGTTAATTTGAATTATTATTGTTTATAATGGTTTGAATTCTATATATATTACTGATGTGTTGTGACCTGCCCTGAGCCCATTTGCAGGGGAGGGCAGGATATAAATAAAATCAAATGAATGAATGAATGCATATGCGAGCTGAATGGCCAGTAAAAGGAATGCTAGCCAGTACATTTTAACTTCTTCAAGGAGCTCTGGGCAGCACACACAGTTCTCCCTTCCCCTTTTATTTATTTAGCAGACCGTTGCCCCATCTTTCTTCCGTGGACCTCATTGCGGCATACATCCTTCCTCCATTCGATCCCCACAACCACACTGAAGTAGGAGAAGCTGAGAGAGTCATTCTGGCACAAGTTCAGCTATTAGGTTTCAGGGCACAGTGGGGATGTGAACCCCGATCGCCAAGATCTTCGTTCAACATTCTAACCTCTCCATCACGCCTGACTTGAGGGCTGCTTTTTCTATTGCAGCTCTAGATCTGGCAGGCAGAATCTTTTCATTTTTCCAATAACAACAGATGCAGATTGTTGCTGCATGATATGTGACACCACCCTGGAAACCCAGAGAGGAACGGCATTAAGGATGTCCAATTGTTCCTTTTCAATTTCCTTTCGAAAGCACGCTTACTGTATTCCTTATTATACATGCTGGCTTTCATCTTTACTCTAGTTTTGTTTGTTTGTTTCCATTAGTCTCACAGGAAACACATTTCCTGCTGTAACATCTTTATTTTCCATCCCAGTTGGAAGGAATTTCATACGTCTTTAAGGAAAAGCTTAGCTTTCCTGAAAACACAGACTGAAAACTGCTTTCAGGTGGTACTGCTTCATGTGGCCAAGGTACATAACTGCCACATCATTTGCCAAGCTATTTTATGCCCTAAGATGCTGACTCATTAGACTATGCTGCACATGCATGTGGGGAGGGTGTCACTCCAACGGGAAAGGCATTTGTCATTATCTCATGTGGTCAAGCTATTCAGACATGTTCAGTACAATGCCAAATAGGATTGTACCCTTCTCAACCATTGGCTTCAACTGGTGTGTGTTGCATATTTGACATGGGTAGCACATGGACACATGAGGTCTGTAATGTGTATTCAGACTGAGAGCATTTCTCCCAGTATTAGGGAGAAATCTTCCAGATGACTTACTAAATGGCGTGGTGGTTAGAGTGTTGGACAAGGATGTGAGAGACTCAGGTTTGAATCTCTACTCTACTCTACCAGCCCAGCAAAAGATCCGGGAGGAAGCAGGACCATATCAATTAGTGACACCCCAGTGCAATTTCTGGATTTGTGATGTCATGTGTTGGGGTGACATGCTAAGATTCCGCCAAACTCTATGGTATGTATCAAGGAAACTTGATACAAGAATGTCAATTCTAGGTTATACTGGAAGTGATTCTATGGCAACAAGAGACTTGTTGATTTATAGCCCCATTTAGCCCCACCATATTACTGAATGGCAGTGGGGACCGGGGCTGTCAGAGTGGGAGCTCTGGCAGCTCTAATTCTGCCACAGAAGCTTGCTGGGTAATCTTTGGCTTGTCATATATACTCAACTTAGCCTACCTGGTAATGTTGTCATGAGAAAATAATGGAGAAGTGGAAAATGATGTAAGCTGCTTTGTGTCCTCACTGGGGGGTAAAGTCAATGTATAACATGATGTAAGTCAGTAAATAAATAAATATAACTTGATCATTTAAAAAAAAAAAACAAGATGTGGGTATTGAATCTGGATCCTTAGCCATGGCTCCTACCATGAAGTACCCATGTGGAATTGCTAGACCCTTACCAGAGGAGTGTGGCTGGGTCCCCTACCATTCAGAGGAGCCAATGGGAGGACTTAGCAGCAGCAAACTGAGGCCTAGGTCTCTATCACTGGCCACACATTGCCAGTGACTTGATGATGTCATTTCTGGTGTGCACCATAAGTGAAATCGTCAATATGTGGCCATATGTGGATGCTCTGGTTTTTGGGCAAAAACTATGGTAGAATGGCTTCTGCCACAGTTTTTGCCCAAATACCAGTGTCGCTCATCACTGATGATGTGATGCCATAACTTCTGGTGCACACGAAAAATGGCATTTCCATGTGGCTGGTGACAGAGACCTAGGCCTCATTTTGCTGGTAGGCTCTCCACCATCACCCCACCCCTGCTGGTTGCCAGGGGATACACAGCAACCCTATACCCCTGTGGCTTAGCATGCGTGTGGCGGCAAATGCAGAAAGGGGACCCTGAAAAGCAAAGGAAGCAACTTGATTAACAGGAGGCGGAGGAGAGAGAAAGAGGCTCCCTGTGTGCTAATTCCGCAGCTATTTCTCAAAGGGGAAAAAACTCTGCACAATATGTTTCTAGCAGCAGTGCAGGATCAAAAATAATAGTACTAAAAGCCTACTCAGTGGGTTTCCACTTGGCTTTGGTGGGTCTGCCAGAGGAGGCAATAAATGTTATCTTAAAGCAGGTGTAATCATTATCCTAATTAGAGCCATATGAAAATATCGTAAATCTCTACCAGGGGTGCTTTTGATTGTAAACTAAAGTGTGTGATGTTGGGAAATAATGGGGGTGGTTGGGAAATGGTCCATGAGTGATTGCGAGCAGGACTTTATCCTCAAACACATACAAAGGATTTCATAAAACGAATGGACAGGGGAAAGGAAAGAAAATTACAAAGGAAAGCTGTTCAGCCAAGACACTCCATTAGTAACTTAATTACATGACAGGCCCAATGGCAACTCCAAATTAGTAATAAAACTGCCAGCGATAGTCACCCAGAAGACTACCGAAGAGTATTTTCTGCAGATTACTATCAGAGCCTTCTAATTACCATTCAAAGAGAAGGATTGGCTTAAAAAAGTGACAGGATAAATGGCAACTTAAAAAGTGCACTTTGGAAATTAAGGTTCCTTTATAGCCTCTTTTGCATAAGGAGCAATAACTCCCAGAGGCACGAACGATCTCAAAACAGCAACACGAATGTTTGAGGAGCTTTTGAAGCAGTGTAAACACAGTGCTGTCTAAAGATGTAGGAAAACTTAGAGAAGATCGGTGAAAGGTTTGACCAGGGGCTTGTTTGGTTTGGAATTCTTTCTGTAGTGCTGGCCGGTCAGAGAATGCATTTTTCTTGAGAGGCTGCTGTAATGCAAATGCAACCATTATTGCAAGAATGAAGCCATAAAGCTCTCAAGCCCCCAAACAGGGACAGGTCAAGCATTCCAAGAGTGCACTAAGGAACTCCAAGCTGAACTTTGCATTGTCTGAAATCTGTAACAATGAATGTTAATTTGAAGGAACATGAAAAATAGGATCTCCGCACCTTGCTTTGTTTCAGCAATAGGAATATTATTTGCTTGAGAGTAGAATGGAAACTAATTTTGTGGCATGTAAACTTGTCCGCATTACCACATAGGGGTGTGTAAGTTGGGCAATGAAGAAAGCTGACAAGAAGGAAGTTAATTTATTTGAAATGTGATGTTGGAGGGGAGTTTTACAAATACCATGGGATGCCCAAAAGACAAATGAATAGGTTCTGGATCAAATCAAACCAGAACTCTTCCAAGAAGCTAAAATGACTAAACTGAGGCTATTGTGCTATGTCACATACTCACATTATGTGAAGACAAGAATGACTGGGAAAGATAATAATGCTAGGAAACGTTGAAGGCAACGGGAAATGAGGAAGTCCTGATGTGAGAGGGATTGACTTAATCATGGAAGCTATGGCCTTCAGTTTGCAAGACCTGAGCAAAGCTATTAATGATAGGATGTTTTGGAGACCGCATAGGAAGCAGCTTGATAGCATTTAATACGCACAAATTTGTTCTAAAAAAAACCTGAGTGTAAATTCATTTTATTTCATTTTTTTTTAAAAAAAAACCTGTTTAAAGCTATTTTCTCTTGCTGCTGCTGTTTCTTCTTGTTGGATTAGTCACATGGGTGATTTCAATCAATCAGAAGTCACAAAGCAAATAGGATGATGTCATAATGGAATGACCAAATATAGTCATAGCTGACAGGCTAATGCCACCACTCTCAAACTATCATTTCGATACTTTCGGTATGGCTCAGTGAAAGAGAATACTGGAGAAGCCTTAGTCCCATCTATTTTGATCCCCAGGGGAGCCCCCAAAATACATCAAACATAATGTTGATCATGTGAGATGAAAGAACACAGTAACTGCATTGTATTTACAAGGATCAAATGATGTTAATCTGGCCTCTTTGCCTAATCACTTAATTACACCCCCCTTTTCAGCCTTAACTATTTTGATTACTTGTACAGAGACCATGTGAACAGAACAAAGAGATCCTTAAAAGGAAAAAAAAGCAATGTATTATTGATGACAGTAATGAAATTACAACAGCCATCACTCATACTTAATGGGTCCATTCCAACGACACATCAGCGGCAACTTCAAAAGTGAAGCGCCAAACTGGAGAAAAAAGTAATTAATAATTTTTAGACGGCAATGCCAAAGGAGATAAAACTCCTTCCCAGAAGTGACAAACCAACCTTAATAAACTAAAGCAAAGGTACATACAAAAGAAATTTTATTAAAGGGGGGGGGGGGAATCTACGGTCTTTATGAGCCTTTTTCCGTGACTGAGAAATGTGATAGTTGGTGATAGAAATAATGGCTCGCTATTCAAACACGGCTTTTCATTAGTTGAAATGGGAACAGAATAGGACTTGTACCAGCCAGAATGTTACTTGCTTTATTCCCCAAGCCTAAAATAAATCACACGGGATAATGCCATGCCTCTGCAAATGGCTTATGCTGTAATACTGTCTAATGCAAGAGCTAATTTCTTTTTTTGCTTAAGAATACTGAAGCCTTTCAAGAGGCTAAGCTGAGGCAGCTTCTAGAAGCAGGGGTAGACAACACCCTCCCCCCCTTGCCCACACACTGTCAACAGTGACATAGCACACCATTTTGGTTGGAGCCTAGGGCTAGGTTTCCAAACAACCAACCAAGGCGCTGGCAGCCCAGCTGAGGTACAGGAGAAGGAAACGGGCATGGCTTATGTCCAGTAGTGTCCCCACAGCTTGGTTTGCTCCAATCATGTCAGACTCTCTCTATGCCTCTGAATACCAAGAACTATGGACAAAAAGGACAAACCTTCATGCTTGTGAGTTTGCCAGAAGCATTAGGCTCACCAGTGCTGGAAGGAGAACACTACACAATGGACCTTACCTGATCCAGCAAGACATTTCTTTTGTTTTTAGCATTCAAATTGAGCTTGTTCGAGATGCAAACATGTGTAATAACCAGTGTTCCCTCTAAGCTGAGTTAGTGTGAGCTAGCTCACAGATTTTTGGTCTCCAGCTCACACATTTTTGTCTTTGCTCAGGAAGGATGACCCCAGAGCATACTAATTTATGCAGTAGCTCACAATTTTAATGCCAGTAGCTCACAAAGTAGGATTTTTGCTCACACGACTCTGCAGCTTAGAGGGAACATTGGTATAACAATGAGAAGAACCAGTGGCTACCTTTCAAATGCTACCTTTGCTGTACAGGAACTGCTGTATTCTCCAGCCATAGAGCCAGCTTCGAGAAAGAAACCATGTCACCCTGTACATCTTGAAGCTACAGAAGCAGCATCATTCAAACAGAACCCCTCACAAAAGGGAGGAAAGGGTTAAAAGATCCAGCTCACTCACTTCAAAGTGGGTAAAAGGGTGAGGAATAGGGCTGCTATGCCCCCAGTAGTCCCACCACAACTCCAATCAGTGGCATAAATCTTTTGCCATTTACTTAAGGGAGACCAGGGAAAGCAAAATGGCACGAATGTAGGTGGGACCAGAAAAATCTGGACTTTCTTGTTCATGGGCAGCAATCCTGGCTTTGCTGGGATTTCTTCCAAAAACAGCAAACATAGGAGTTTTGGAAAAGATTTCAGAAAAGATGACAGAAACCCAGGTGATGCATGAAAGGATCGCAGCGCTGGGGGTGGAGAGAGTAGGGGGCAAGCATTTCTAAATTGTACCCCAAACAGGTGAAGTAATACATCTGCAAGGGATCCAGCAAAGAGGTTAATCAAGTCAGCTCAGATATAAGACTGACAAAATTTCTTAAGCAGCAATGGAAATTTTAAGTTTTACATTGTGGCAGAGAAGCTGCTCCTAAGAGCAAATGTTTTGACATTTCCCCTCCCCCATTTGTGAGCCCAGGATGAACCTAATCAATACATCACAACTTAATCAAAAGTTCTTGACCTTGAAAGGCTGACTTGGCAGAAGCATGTCCATGGATGGTACAGCCTCTGCTGCTGCCATGGCTGGAGGTAGGCTTGCCAGTCCCCTCAGTGGGAGTGGGGGAAACCCCACTTTTGCAAGCTCTTGCCTACCACCGGCCAGCTGGAAAATCTCACCCCAGTTGACCTTTTCAGGCCTATTTCCTGCTTTGAGCCTACTTAAGGCCCTCTTCAGGTTTCAGTAGGGTTGCCAGGTCCAATTCAAGAAATATCTGGGGAGTTTGGGGGTGGAGCCAGGAGAAATTGGGGGTGGAGACAGGAGCAAGGTTGTGACAAGCACAATTGAACTCCAAAGGGAGTTCTGGCCATCACATTTAAAGGGACAGCACACCTTTTGAATGCCTTCCCGCCATTGGAAATAATGAAGGATAGGGATACCTTCTTTTGGGGCTCATAGAATTGAACCCTCTGGTCTAATCTTTTTGAAACTCGGAAGGTGTTTTGAGGAAAGGCACTGGATGGTGTCCTGCAAATATGGTGCCTCTACCTCAAAAAGCTGGGGCCCGCAGAGCCTCAGATACCTGCAGATCAATTTTCCATCATATCCTATAGGAATCAGTCTCCATAGGGAATAATGGAGTGCCCAGCAGACATTCCCCCTCTCTCTTTCTGATGACCCTGAAGCTGGAGGAGGGCCTCAAAACCAGGGGATCCCCTGCCCCCACCTGGGGAATGGCAACCTTAGGTTTCAGGCCTTCTTTTCAGTTGTGGGCAACCCTGTGATTTTTGGACAGAGAGTTCCATCTATACCTTGTAGCTAATAGCCACTGATGGAGCCCTGCTCCATATGTTTGTCCAGTTCCACCTTGAAGCCATATATGCTTGTAGCTGCCACCACCTCCTGTTCCAAAACTCAATGTATGTGAATGGGAAGGGCCTGGTTTGGATCTTTAGCATCATGTGGGAATAGAAAAGTGAAACCTCATTTTGCCATGCATGCCCTAACCAGAATTTGTAGCCCATAAAGCAGTTATTTCTAATTAGCAGTGCTGGAAATCCCTGGTTGTAGATCTTGTCGCTGGGCAACCTCTTCAGAGGGAATGCTTTCTGCTGAGGATTGTTCAGATGTTAATATCAACTTGACTTTATTATATTTTTTTTAAAATGTTGAGAGCTGCAGGACGCCACATTCTGCATCACAGACCAAGTTCTGTGGTTTGCATGGTGTCAGTGAGCACGCAGCCCTAATTATATAGCTTGTATTGTACCTTTTTTTAACACTGGTTTTAAAGAGATAAGAGAGGCAGGGAGAGAAAAGGAAGCTCCATTCTAATAATTTAAAGAAACTCACCCAGGCAACAGTTCACACCTAATGAGAACAACTACAATTGAGAACACCAGCTATCAAGAGGCAATCTGAGCCAACTGGAGGAGATAGTATTGATTTAAATGGTATTATACACTAGTCAAGCACTTGAAACCTAACCTCGCTTCATTGAAATCAATGAGAGCCCTGTCATATCCATCAGTGGGACAAAAATACCTTAGAAGTAGCTCACAAAGTGAGGCAGGATATGGTGGTACTAGTATATCGAGGCCTCCAGACTTAAAATAAAGCCACCCTGAGGGTTCCCAAGGTACAACCCAGGAATTTGCCCTGCACTTCTCAAGCTGTTGATAAGCGGGGAGAGAAAGCGGTGAAGGCTCCTTCATCCTGCTCCAGTTTGGTGTAGTGGTTAAGTGTGCGGACTCTTATCTGGGAGAACCGGGTTTGATTCCCCACTCCTCCATTTGTACCTGCTGGAATGGCCTTGGGTCAGCCATAGCTCTGGCAGAGGTTGTCCTTGAAAGGACAGCTGCTGTGAGAGCTCTCCTGATCCCACCCACCTCACAGGGTGTCTGTTGTGGGGAAGGAAGATAAAGGAGATTGTGAGCAGCTCTGAGACTCTGTGGAGGGCAGAATATAAATCCAACGTCGTCTTCTTCTTCTTCTTCTTCTTCTTCTTCTTCTTCTTCTTCTTCTTCTTCTTCTTCTTCTTCTTCTTCTCCTCCTCCTCCTCCTCCTCCTCCTCCTCCTCCTCCTCCTCCATTCCATACTTTCCTCTGCTCCCATCTGTTGTTATAAGTGAGAGTTTGTATGCACAGCTAGCCCAATCTCGTCAGATCTTGGAAGCTAAGTAGAGTTGGCCCTGCTTACTACTTGCTTACTACTTGGATGGGAGACCACCATGGAGGTTCACAATCCATCTCTTCCCTTGAAAACCCTAGGGGCTCACCATAACTTGATTCCAATTTGACAGCACTTATCCAGCGCCATAGCAAGTGGAGGGTGGTAAGGGAAGGCAGGGTCAGGAAAGCTACCCAGCGACTCAGTCACTGCGTCATTTCCAACTTCTTCAGCCTTTTTAAAGAGACAGGACAACTTTCTGTATTGTAACTTGACAACTTCATTTGTTCCCTTTTCATGGATCTCTTCTCATTCTACTACAAAAAGTCACAATGGGATTATAGTTTTTCTTCTTCTTCTTCTTATTATTATTTTTGCAGAAAGTAATTCTTTATTCAGAATTCCAAAATTACAATGAATATAACAATAGTTTTTTGTAATGTCAACATGATCTAGTGGCTAGAGGGTCAGGCTAGGATCTTGAAGACCTTGTATTTTATTTATTTACATTGTTTAAAGTTTGCCTTTCTCACTTGGGTAGCAGAGCAGATTACACAATTGACAGGATGGGACATTCGATAAACAATACGATAGGATTATAGTTATAGAACCAACCAGAAATCTAAAAACAGAGCTAAAGCAAAACTTTAGTCTTAACATGACATTAAATCAGGGGTGTCAAACTCATTTGTTATGAGGGCCGGATCTGACATAAACGAGACCTTGCCAGACTGGGCCATGTGTGTCATAAAATATAAAGCCAGGTAGCAGAGATATAAACACAATTAAATATATATATATATTTTAAAAAACCCATTAAATTAAAATATGTTTAAAAGATCAGCACTCCTGCAATATTTTGTTGATTTAACTGTTTCTGATAACTGACACTTCTTGCTCAAAATTATTGCCTCAAAATCTGGATACAATGTCTGTGCTGTAACAATCTTGAATATGCTGTTCAGGTGCTTTTCAGGTGTGTGTCTGCAAGTTGCAAATCTACTTTAGATTTATTGACATTCACCAAAGAAATCTCATGGTCAATGCTTTGAGACTAAGGCCCAGGGGAAAACATGAAATGGCTGGGCTTCGCGAGCTTTTGTAGTTTCATGTGCTGGTCAGCCAATGGAAAAAATAGAGTCTTTGCTCTTTAGCTCCTTTAAGATTAAGCAAGCATAGCAAAGCAAGCTGTGATGCAGAAGGAAGCAAGAAAGAGAGAAGGAAGGAGCTGACAGTGAGTTGCACGTGGGCCTGATAGGAGCCCTCTAGGGACTTGATTCAGCCCTTGGGCTGCACGTTTGATACCCCTGCATTAAATGATGCAAAAATTACAAGGCAGTTCCCTGGGTGAACTTGAGTGAGGTATCTCTTGGCCAAGCCTACCTCACAGGATTGTTTTGAGGATAAAAAGGAAGAAGGGAGAATGCTGTTGCATCCCCACTGGGGAGAAAAAGTGGGGACAAATAAATAAATAATTTTCTGGGCTTGCGGTGCTCTCCACTGGCTCTAGTGCACTTATGCTTAGAGCTCTTGTGTCTTACAAGGACACAATCGCTGCTTGTGCTAAATCTTTCCACGCAAATTATGGAGGCTGCCAAGTACAGGTTGATATCCACTTCTGAAGCTCGGTTTTGAAACTGAGTCACAAGCCCTTCTGCAAAATAAGTAAGAGAAAAAAGTTGTGAACCATTTGTAGGGAGTGGCCGAGTTCTCCTGAGTCAGATGAACATTTGAATATGTTTGCATAGTCAAATGAGGTCACCCAGGCTTTTACCTGGCAAATTGCAACATTATCAGTTGCAATATATTTGTTAGCTACAAACAGGCTTCAGATTCAGTGGGAGCTCACAGGAGTGCGGCTCCAGAACCTTTCTGAGAGTTGCACTTCCTCCTTCTGAGAGTTCCACCTCCTTGTCCATTGAATAGTATGTGCAGCTGCATAACAATCCCTGGATGAGCTCCACCACCTATTTTTCTACAAAATGACCACTGGCTACAAATATTACCGGCTCTGACATATTTGAAAGCTATAGATATTCCCAGCTCTGGCTGGATCTTTAAAAATACATTCTATATATCTTTTCTCAATTTGGTGGAACACATTACTTCTGCCACCGCTAAACATTTATTTAGTGCCTGCCATAAGCTATGCGTAAGTATTAACTTGATACTTATATCTTCTTCCATTAAAAAAAATCCTCAAGGTTAGGTTGGCTGCCTGAACTCTTCTCGATATTGAAATGTAGACACTTTCACTTTTATCCCTATCGCGTTCCGGTTAGCATTCATCAAGCTATCTGAATACCATTAATAACGTTACTCAAGCAATGCTTCTCGCATTATCTGTTGGTACAGATGGGAACAGCAATGACACAGTTTCCTTAATGGAAAATATATTTGCAGCCGAATCTCAAAGCTCACAGATGTCAAAACACAAACGAGAAGCAATATATTTCTTAAAAATCAATAAACGTTGGCCTGGAGAAGGAATCTCATCCATTCCCCTAACCCACCCCATTTGGTCTGGACCTCAGGTAGCTGACAATGTAACTAGACCAGAAACAGAATTTCTATGTCATGTCACAGGCAGACTGAAAATGAGTAATGCAGACTGATATTTCTGTTTTACCATTTTTGAGCTTTCGGACTCCCTTGGAGGCTTGCTGCCATGCTGAAGCAGTTTAGAAATTGCACAGCGTATGGACTGGGGCATAGAATCCTGTTTCCTGAAGCTCTAAACCTATGGCAAGTTTCTAGCCCTAAAGATTAGACCAGTCTCAATCAGATCTTGGAAGCCAAGCAAGGTCAGCTCTGGTTAGTATTTGGATGGGAGACCACCAAGAAGTTCAGGGTCATGACCCAGAGGCAGATAATAGCAAACCACCGCTGAACATCTCATCTCTGTGAGGGCACCACAAGTTGTCTGTGAGTTGACAGCAGAAAGAAAATTTGGCGTTGTCAGGCTACTGTGCAAGAGGTTGGATCCTGACTAAATTTACCATCAGCACAATGGAGTGTCCCCACCTTCCTCCCACTAAAGCCTGCTTAGCCTCCCACTAGAGCACCAGTTTGGTGTAGCGGTTAAGTGCACCAAACTGGCACTTAAGGGTTGGATTCCCCACGCCTCCACTTGCAGCTGCTGGAATGGTCTTGGGTCAGCCATAGCTCTCGTAGGAGTTGTCCTTGAAAGGGCAGCTGCTGTGAAAGCTCTCTCTCAGCCTCATCTACACCACAGGGTGTCTGTTGTGGGGGGGGGGGGAAGGTAGAGGAAATTGTAACCACTCTGAGATTCAGAATATAGGGTGGGATATAAATCCAATGTCTTGTTCCTCTTCTCTTCATAAGCTGCTCTTCCCAAGGAACAGGGGTTTGTACTCCCACAGGGTCCCAGTTACACTTGGCTGCTACCAGTGCAAAGAAGATGTTCAGGTCTATTAAGTGGGGGTGGACTGAGAGGGAATAATAATAATAATAATAATAATAATAATAATAATAATAATAATAATAATAATAATAATAATAATAATAATAATAATAATAATAATAATAATAATAATAATAATAATAAATTATTTATATCCCGCCCTCCCCCGCCAGGGCAGGCTCAGGGCGGCTAACAACAATCATAAGCACACAATACAATAAATATAAAACTTTAAATTAACATTATTTAAAAACCAGTCAGTGCATAATTAAACTAACTTAATCTGACAGTAACAATGATGTTCCTGATGCTATTTCTGTCAATTTACAATATAACAAGGGTCCTTAAATAGAACCATATTGGCAGATTCCTTTATTAAACAACCATAGATCAGCAGTCCGTGAACGCCAGCTTAAAAAGGGTGGTCTTGCAGGCCCTGTGGAACTGGTCTAGGCTCCGCAGGGCCCGCACCTCCTCCAGGAGCTGGTTCCATAGGCACGGGGCCGCGATGGAAAAGGCCCGTACACAGGTGTTCTGAAGTTTAACCTCTTTTGGCCCCGGGATAGTCAGTTTGTTTTTCCCTGCTGACCTCAGTGCTCTCTGGGGCTCATACGGGGAGAGACGGTCCCTCAGGTAGGCTGGTCCTCGGCCATATAGGGCTTTAAAGGTAATGACCAGCACTTTGTACTGGACCCGGTATGTAATCGGCAGCCAGTGCAGTCCGCGTAGCCCCGGCCGTATATGCTCTCGCCGCGTTCTGCACTAGTTGCAACCTCCGGGTTCGGCACAAAGGCAGCCCCATGTAGAGGGCATTACAGTAGTCCAATCTTGAGGTGACCGTCGCATGGATCACTGTTGCTAGTTCCCGACGCTCTAGGAAAGGGGCCAACTGCCTCGCCCGCCTCAGGTGGAAGAATGCTGACTTGGCAGTGGCTGCTATCTGGGCCTCCATTGATAATGAAGGCTCCAGTAGAACACCCAAGCTCTTTACCTGGCACGCTGCTTTCAATGGCGCACCGTCGAAGGCTGGGAGAGATATTTCCTTCCCCAGAGCACCGCGACCCACACAAAGGACCTCTGTCTTCGCCGGGTTCAGCTTCAGCCCACTCAGCCTAAGCCACGTTGCAACAGCCTGTAAAGCCTGATCCAGGCTCCCTGGGACGGAGTCGGGACAGCCGTCCATTAGCAGATAGAGCTGTGTGTCATCTGCATATTGATGGCAGCCCAGCCCAAACCTCTGGGCAATCTGGGCAAGGGGGCGCATATAGATGTTACATAACATTGGGGAGAGAACTGCTCCCCGAGGCACCCCACAATCTAGCATGGCCTCTGGGACCGTTCGCCCCTGATCGCCACCCTTTGTCCCCGACCCATGAGGAAGGAGGAAAGCCATTGCAAGGCCAACCCCCTAACCCCTATGTCGGTGAGGCGGTGGGTCAGTAGCTGATGGTCGACTGTATCAAATGCCGCCGACAGGTCTAGTAGCATCAGCACCGCAACGCCGCCCCGATCCAGTTGCCGCTGGAGGTCATCTACCAAGGCGACCAGCACCGTCTCTGTCCCATGGCCTGGCCGGAAACCGGACTGGCACGGGTCTAGGAAGAGAAGCTCGGTGGCCCTGGTGGCCCTGGGGACCATGTTGTCTGACAAGAACCTTGAGTTTGGATTGAGCTTGTGTTGCCTGAAAGACCTAAGGATAGAGCTGTCAGCTCTGGGTTGGGAAATTCTCTGGGTTGGGAAATTCTTGGATGTTTGAGGATGGAGCCTGCGGAGGGCAGGGTTTGTGGAGGCGAGGGACCTCAGCAAGGTATAACGCCATGTAATCCACCCTCTAAAGCAGGCATTTTCTCCATGAAACCTGGTCCTTCTGGGCTGAAGATTCATTGTACTCCCAAGGGCTTTTTTTTTACCAGGAACGTACAGGAATGCAGTTCCAACTGGCTTGGCGTTATGGGTGTGGCCTAATGTGCAAATTTCTGCTGGATGACAAGGATGACATTGGGGGGGGCCTAATATGCAAATTAGTTCCGGTTGGGATTTTTCTACAACCCCCCCCCCCCGGTAATTCCAGAAGATTTCCAGGCCCCACTTGGAAGTAACAACCCTACTGAGGGATGTGTGGTCTCTGCGCAGCACTGCAGCTACATATACTTAGCTGGCAAGCCAGTGCACACACACAAAAACCACTCTTGGGTACTACTCTTTGGCAAGCTAAGTAAACACACACAGCCATTTTATACGCCTAGCAGCCTGGTTTGGTATGTGTGTGAATGCCAAGCCCCATGGGTTAGCGTCTTGTTTTAATCAGGCTTGAGTTGAAAAGTTTGATGTGAGTAGAATAAAGCTGAGCCTACAGAAAGTGGTAGGAATGAGGTTTGTAGGGTGGGCTGTACCACTTCAGGCAGCAGAGGGGGAAGGAAAGGATAACATTTTAGAACATTCCTGTATTTTTAAAAATAATCCCGATGAACTAGTTTTTTGGTTTTTTTAAAAAAATCTGCATAGATCTTTAAAAAAAAATGGAAGGGCTTTCAAAAACCTACAGCCTGAAGTGGTATAGTCCCTTCTATTATTTCTGGGTTCTCCCACCTCATTCTACTGCAAGCAGAGCAGGCATGGTTCCAAAAGACATCCACATTAATTGGCTCCAGAGAGAACTTTTGCAATGTTGCCTCAGTCTTTTCCCAACTTTTAAAAATTAGATACAGGCATTTTATTCAGATTTATCACAGATCTTCTCCATTTCATTCCCCCTATCTTTGCAAGAGGTAAACCACAGTTACCTATAACGGATTTTCTCTCATATTTTGTGAATTATCTTGAGCCATCACTTTGATATACGCTGCCTGCTTTCCACCAGTATATTCAGCCACTATCTCCTCATAAAACAGCTCATGTTAAAAGGTAATGAATGTGCAAGCCCAGAAATTACAATTCCCAGCAGGTATTGTTCAAAGCTCAGGGAGTTACAGTGCACATCAGGTAATACTGCTTCTGACACCAGGTTTCCTATCGCTTGCCACATGCATCAATTTACACAAGTTGCCTGAAATAGTAAAACAGCTCTCTTACACAGGAACAAAAGGACCTCTGTTTTTCGGTGTATCTGGACTAGGGATGCTCAAACACTCACTAGTTCGGTTCGTGGTCTGTTCGCTGGTTGTGCACATGGAGCTGATTTTTCATCAGGCAGTTCACCTGTTCACAAATAGTTTGAGCCTGCTGGCTGAGTTACTTTTTATGTACTCAGACAATACATGGTGCAATCCACAGTGTTTCGTGGCTGTCCATTCCTACGCAGCCCAATGGAACGCCTATTCCCTCCCCCTTCTCCAGCACACCCGTAGTTACTACATGACAATTTTATAAACAGTGAGCAAACCAATGAAGAAAGGTGCCATGAAGAAAGTCAATTCATTTGAAATGTGGTGCGGAAGGAGAGTTTTATGGATATCGTGGAATAGCGCAAAGGCAAATTAGTGGGTTAGGGTTCTCCCTAGAAGTTAAAATGACTGAATGATCATACTTTGATCATGTTATGAAAAGACCAGAGTCACTGGAAACAACAATCCTAGGAAAAATAGAAGGCAGTAGGGAAAGAGGAAGTCCAACATGAGATGGATGGACTCAGTCAAGAAAGCCATGGGGCCTCAGTTTACAAGGCCAGAGCAAGGCTGTTAACGACAAGATGTTTTGGAAGTCATTCATTGATAGGTCACCACCATAAGTCAAAAGTGATTTGATGGCACTTTACACACACACACACACACAAGCCAACCAACCAATCAGCTAGTTGGTTTATATTTTTGAAACAATTTTTACTGCTCATTTAAATCCATGATGTCAACATTATTTTATGCATGCATATTGCTTTTGCACAGAACCAGCCATTCATGATCCAGGTAGAATCATCTCATATACTGTGCAAATGCATAAGCACAGGACTTTTTTTGTAGAAAAAGCCCAGCAGGGACTTATTTGCATATTAGGCCACACCCCCTGACATCACTATTGTTTCACGCAGGTTTTTTTTAAAGAAAAAGCCCATCAGGAACTCATTTGCATATTAGACCACCACCACCCCGACGCCAAGCCAGACAGAACTGTGTTCCTGTGCATTCCTGGTCAAAAAAAGCCCAGCATAAATTCCTACAGGGGGGTGAGAATCAATCTTACTACCACAAAGAAATGGTGGAGAAGCAAACAGATGAGTTTGAAGCAGTTGGTCAAAGAGCTAACTGAGGTATAGAAACTCTGGACTTGGTCCTGAACTCAAGACCTGGTGCAACAGGGAATCATGAACACAATTGCTATTAAAGGTCAGCATTCATGCCAATGGAAAGTTGCAGTAAGGGTGTTAAATGGTAAGAGATTTTTTTCCAAAAAAACATACTGTTTGAGTACATGATTAAGGAAGATGGGAAGATGGCAGAGAAACTGAATGAATTCTGTGGCTGATTCCGCACTCACCTTGGTCTGGGGCAGGCTTCTGTTTCTGCATGGAGCAAGCTGCTGATTTCGCACCAGTTGCTCCGTGCCACCATTTTGCGCAGGGCAATCCCGCGATACCCCCCACCGCAGTGTAAACCTGAAAAAACAGGCTTACACTGCAGTGGGGCAAATGGCGGTGCGGAGCAAGTGGTGCAAAATCACCAGCTTGCTCCACACAGAAACGGAAGCCTGCCCTGGACCAAGGTGAGTGCGGAATCAGCCTGTGTGTCTATTTGTACTGTGGAAAATTCAAGGCATGTACGTATACTGGAGTCACTGCTTTTGGGAAGGATGTCTGAAGAATTTTTTTCTGTTACCTACATGTGTAGAATTTGTTTATCATTTTCATGAACACATCATAAAAATAGCCTTTTTTTATGAACACATCATAAATATATATATATATATATATATATAATTTTTTTTCCATCCACTGTCCATGTGTTAGGTTTTTACAAGGTAAATTCTTCTCCTTCCTTGTGCTGACCACACAACTGATCTTTGGTCCTCCAAGAGAATATGGATCTGCCAAAATGAATAGCCTCCTGCCCTCTTCCCCCTGGTCACAGGGAGCCATTCAATGTATTCTGGGATGGCAGTCAGATAGCCACATGTTGATCAAATGTAACATCAGAACTGTGAACCAAAGTTGCTGTCATCTGAAGACTGTGGTATAATTTATTAGCGTCACAAAACTAGTTTGATTTGAAAGCAATTGACTGAAGACTCCTATTAAGGAGAGTAAGCATGTGTCTTGCTAGTAGAGTTCATACTGTTTCTTTTTTCAAGGCTGCCAGTTTGGTGCAGTGGCTACGTGTGCGGACTCTTATCTGGGAGAACCGGGTTTGATTCCCCACTCCTCCACTTGCACCTGCTGGAATGGCCTTGGGTCAGCCATAACTCTGACAGAGGTTGTCCTCTCAGCCCCACCCAGCTCACAGGGTATCTGTTGTGGGGGAGGAAGATAAAGGAGATTGTGAGCCGCTCTGAGACTCTGAGTGGAGGTTGGGATATAAATCCAATATCATCATCATCATCATCATCATCATCATCATCATCATCATCATCATCATCATCATCATCATCATCATCTTCTTCTTCTTCTTCTTCTTCTTCTTCTTCTTCTTCTTCTTCTTCTTCTTCTTCTTCTTCTTCTTCTTCTTCTTCTTCTTCTTCTTCTTCTTCTTCTTCTTCTTCTTCTTCTTCTTCTTCTTCCAGGAATGTCTGGAGAATTAAGTTAAATTGAGGTGACAAGAGATGTAGTCTATTAGGCAAACGGAAAACTAATATGTCTCCATGTCCAGATGGCATTGGGCTTAAGAAGGATTCTTAAAACTGATATCTGAAATTGCTGATCTGCTAACTACTACATGTAACTTATTGTGAAAATCATCCTTTGTGCCAGAGGACTGGAAAGTGCTAAACATCATGACGTTTTTTAAAAAGGGCCTCGGGATCCAGGGAATTGCAGACCAATTAGAAGGATTGCCAACCTCCAAGTAGGGTTTGGGGTTCTCTTGGAATTACAGCTGATAAGCTACAGGGATCATTTCCCTGGAGGAAATGGCTGCTTTTGAGGATGGATTCTACAGTATCCCATCCCTGCTGAGCTCGCTCCCCTCCCCAAACTCTGCCCTTCCCAAGCACCATCTCCAAATCTTCAGGAACTTCCCACGCCTCACTGGGCAATTCTACCACTTAGTTCAACATCTGTAAATTAGTGGAAACTGTTATGAAAGGGAAATATTAAGTACACTGAGGAACAACTCCTGCTGAGCAAAAAACAGTATGGCTTCTACAAAGGGCTGCCCTGCCTCTCCAGCTTTTTGGAGTTCTTTAAGAACATAACAAGAGCCCGGCTGGATCAGACAAATAGTCCATCTAGTCCAGCATCCTGTCTCACAAAGTAGCCAACCAGTTCCTCTGGAGGGTCAACAACAGAGGATAAGGTCTTCTTCTGATATTACCTCCTAGCTCTGGGATTCAGAGGATCAGTGCTTCTGAATGTGGAGGTTCCCCTCAGTCACCAAAGGCTAGTAGCCATTGATAGACTTATCTTCTATGAATCTAATCTCTTTTTCAAGCTGCTGATTCCTGAGGCCATCACTACACCCTCCTGCAGCGAATTCCACATTTTAATCACTCTTTATGTAAAGTGCTATTTTGTATTTCCTTGTCAGCTCTTTCCAACTTCTGCATAATTGTATAGACCTCGATCATTTCTCTGAGCTGGTTAAAATCCATGTGGACAAGACTGATCTGGCAGACATTATACACTCAGACTTCCAAAAGTCTTTTGACTTGGTACCTCGCCAAAGACTCCTAGGTAAGCTTATCAGCCATGGAACAAGAGGACAGGGAGTCTTATAAGCCCAGCCAGAACTCATTTGCATATTAGGTCACACTTCCTGATATCACCATTGTTTCACACAGCACTTTTTTGTAGAAAAAGCCCTGCAGGACTCTCATTTGCATATTAGGCCACACCCCCTGATGCCAAGCCAGCTGGAACTGCATTTCTGTGCTCAAAAAAAGGCCTGGGTGAGCAATGGGGACCCACCGAGATCATACCATTACCAGTGCTATTTTTCTTGTTCATAAATGCCTTGGAATTAGTGGTGAGTTTGCAGGTGATACCAAATCATTGAGGATGGTGAAAACCAAGATTCTGAAGAGCTATAGGAGGTGTTCCATATGTTGGGTCAGTGGACAGCAAATTAAGTCCAATGTTTGCAAATATAAGTTCATGTTCAAGGAGTGTGGGGGGGGGATCCTGACCATATTGATGGGGTCTGAACTAATTGGAAAACTGCAGTTTTGGTCACCATATCTCAACATGGATATTGCTGAGTTTGAAAAATTACAGAAGAAGGTGCCCAAGATGTTCAAGGGGCTGGAGCACCTTTCCTATGAAGAAAGGCTGAAAAGTCTGGGAATTTTCAGTCTGGAAAAAAGATGGGTATGATAGAGGTTTATCAAATTAGGCATGAGATGGAAAGAGTGGATCAAGAGAGCTTTTTCTGCCTCTTCTATAGCTCAAGGGCACTGGATGAAGTTGATGGGCAACAGGTTCAGGTCACACAAAGGGAACTGCTATTTATTTGAAAAGCAATCGAATTGTGGAATTCTCTGGCAGTGGATGTAGTGACAGCCGTGAGCACAGATGGCTTTAAAGGAGGGTTAGCGAGATTCATTAAGAAGAGGTCCATCCATGACTACTAGACACGATGATAAAAGGGAGCCTTCATATAAAGAGGCAGTGAACCTCTGAAAACCTGTGTTAGAAAACAGCCCTCCACGGCAACAAGTTGGCTGCTGGGTGAAAAAGCTGGATTCAGTGGACCACACATTGTATCCAACATGTTGTGTGTATATGGTTATGCTCTTATCAGAAGTCTGGCTCATGGGTTATCATAGCTGTTGAACTGTGGTGGGTGGTAGGCATACTGACATCATCAGACCAGGACTTCTTTTGTAGCAGGAACTCCTTTGCAGTTAGGCCACTCAACCCAGATGTAGCCAATCCTTCAAGAGCTTACAGGGCTTTTTGTACAGGGTCTACTGTGAGCTCTTGGAGGATTGGCTACACCAGGGATGTGTGCCCTCATATGCAAAGGAGTTCCTGCTACAATAAAATCCCTGTATCAGACAATAGGCAAGAGGGAACACGTGTGCTCCATCAAGCCCAACTCATGGTGGACCAAACCAAACTTGCTCCAGCAGTGTTTTCTGGCTGTCTGCTTAGTGACCGACCACTCTTATTCTAGAGAAACAGCAAGACCCAGCCTGGGCCCTGGGTGGACACCATGTGTGACTGCTGGGTTGCGTTTCCCTTGAAAGGCCACCAATTGTGCAGGCCTGCTCTACAGCATCTTCTGCATGACAGTCGGAAGGAGATTTTAATGTCCACGTTTAACTCAACTTTAACATGAAGGCAGATTGTGATAACAAAAAAAAAAAAGCGTCTGATACTGTACAAGTTGCCATTGCGAAGAAATGGCAAGGGGAGAGAGGCAGTTTCCTTCCATTTCACACATCGTTTCTTTATAGATTTGTGGTTCACAAAGGAAAGATGCTGTTTTCACACAAGCATAAATTCCACCGTGAAGAAGCGTTGCGCTGCATTACAGAATTCTCTCTTGCTCGGCCTTCTCGGAGGTACAAAAACCCCCAGGGTCACTCTGACTAGGTTATGCTCAATTTCTTCCTTCCCAGGATTGATTAAGAGAGGGCATGATTCAGCATGATTAGCGATAATGAGGAAAGATCAGAACCACAGCAGGAATTTGTAAGAGCATTATCAGATTAGTCATTATTACTCAGGGACTCTGCGCTGAAATTTGTTGCTTCAAAGAGTGAGGAATATTAAAATGCAAAATCAAGCCGAGCTTAAATGCCAACGTGCCATAATGGCCATGTTTACTCGCGGCCTCTGGTGAAATTCACCCGGTGGCAGGGAAATTCACAAATATTGCTGAAAGAAGGATATTTGGGGGGGGGGAGGGGACTTCCTGTGCTACAGTTCGAAGGCTACATCGACGCTGTGCATTTCTCTGTTTAAGCGGGAGGAAAGGTAGAGAGGTAGAGAGTCATTCCTCTCTAAATGAGAATTAAATAGTGACAGCCCTGCACCATCTGTTCCCTGACGCCCTGACCTGACTCTTAACCATGGGGTGTGTGGATGGTGAGGAAGGCTTGGGGGAATGGCGATACGTTATATAGGAGATCCATTATCTGATCTTCCTACTTTTTTTTTTTTTTTTTTAACTGTAGCAAACAGTGCAGAAAACTCAATTTGGAGAGATGCTGTAGTTTGCGGGAAGTGGATTTAACCCATTCCACCAACACTGTTTCCTCACAGAAACCAGGGATACCAGTCTCCGGAGGGGATGGGGGGGACCTGGGAATCTCCTGGAATTACAGGTCATCTCCAGACTACAGCAATGCCGGATTAAACCCTATGGAGGCCCCTAGGCAGTCAAAATTTTGCAAATCATCTCAGAGTCACAGTGCCCACACCATCGCCTGCAGCCCCCACTGCAGCCTGCAGGCACCTTCTCAAAAGCCCCTTTGGCAAAGCTGGGGGAAAGGCAGAGAGAGGCAAACTTGGCGACAATGCCAGCAGCAGCCGCACCAGGCAAGTCGGGCAAACAGCAGCTCAGTTGCTGACTGTGTGTGAAGGCTGGGAGGGCTGCAAGCAGGGGGAAAATGGAGGGGGAGCCGGCTGGGGCCCCTAAAGGTGTGAAGAAGAAGAAGAAGAAGAAGATATTGGATTTATATCCCGCCCTCCACTCCGAAGAGTCTCAGAGCGGCTCACAATCTCCTTTACCTTCCTCCCCCACAACAGACACCCTGTGAGGTGGGTGGGGCTGGAGAGGGCTCTCACAGCAGCTGCCCTTTCAAGGACAACCTCTGCCAGAGCTATGGCTGACCCAAGGCCATTCCAGCAGGTGCAAGTGGAGGAGTGGGGAATCAAACCCGGTTCTCCCAGATAAGAGTCCGCACACTTAACCACTACACCAAACTGGCTCTCCAGACTACAGCAATGCCGGATTAAACCCTATGGAGGCCCCTAGGCAGTCAAAATTTTGTGTGGGGGCCCATAGGCCAGTGCCTACTTGGCCTAATTGTTAATTCAGCCCTGGACTACAGAGATCAGTTCCCCTGAAGAACAGGGACTATTTGGAGGGTGAACTCTAAGGCATTGTATCCTCTGAGGTCCCTGTCCTCCCCAGCCTCCACCCCCAAATATCCAGGAGTTTCCCACCCTGGATATAGCAACCCTACCCCCCATTCCCCACCAGTGGCCAGGGGAATCTGGCAACCCTAACAGAAACTGAGACCTTTTCCTCACAAGCTGCCATTAACCCTGATAGGAAAATCTGGCAAGTAAAACATAAATGCCTTTCCTCCGCTACTGGAGGGATAATAATTCAAGGAGATAACCCCCCTAGTAGCATATAGGCAATAGGTATATGGGTTCCTCAAGACTGGCAAGGCACCATTCCTTTCAGTGCCAGATGATCTGCTTGCACCTTCTGGTTTGTTGTTGTTTTTGGAATGGATCTGTTCTGTTTTTATGTAAAGACACTATATGCATTTCATGTAGCATGGATACTTTTAAACAGGGCTTTTTAAATAGAAAAGGCCCAGCTGGAACTCATTTGCATATTAGGTCACACCCTTGACATCACTATTGTTTCACACAGGGCTTTTTTCCGTAGAAAAGGCCCAGCAGGAACTCATTTGAATGTTAAATCACACCCCCTGACACCAAGCCAGCGAGAACGGCGTTCCTGTGCGTTCCTGCCCCCCCCCCCCAAAAAAAAAAAAAAAAAAAAAGGCTTTGCTTTTAAACGAGCTAATGTATAACACCTGCGGGGGTTTTAAATGTGGCAGTGTTTTTTACTGTGTGAGCATGTGCCACTTTGAATGAAGGGCAACAATGTTGTGCATAGTCTTTGTAATTCTCAGGTAGTGAGGTTTGCTATTATGTTTTTGGAATGGAATTTATCCTAAATGTATATTCAGCCATTTTAGAACCCTGGGATGTTTGTACTTCTTCTGCAGAACCATGGAGGTGTCAGCTTCTTGATAATACAATTTTCATGTGAAACATGGAATACCAGCTGGCGATCACATAGAAGAAGAACATTTTCAGGACTAACGTACACTTGAGGAGGACTCCATCTTATTTATACTTTGGACATTGGGTGCAATGATATAGAAGCAAAGCATTGCTGAGTCCATCGTTTTGAGGACTGTTGGCATCCTTCCATTATTTGGTCACTTATGCTAATTACTAGGTATCACTGGACCTTTTGCTAAGTTGTTCATGATATATGTTTATTGAGACAATGGGAGAGTTTTTGGTATATATTGCCTTATAAGTGGATTGATATTGCACAGTTGTTTTTCTGTTCTGTTTGTGCACTGTGCTGTCACTTAAATGAACATATGAACATATGAAGCTGCCTTCTACTGAATCAGACCCTTGGTCCATCAAAGTCAGTATTGTCTACTCAGAAAGGCAGCGGCTCTCCAGGGTCTCAAGCTGAGGTTTTTCACATCTATTTGCCTGGACCCTTTTAGTTGGAGATGCCGGGGATTGAACCTGGGACCTTCTGCTTACCAAACAGATGCTCTACCAATGAGTCACCGTCCCTCCCTTTGTTTTGCACCTCCTGGAAAACCAGCAGCAGGGCGTGTAGAGTGCAAAGCTCTCCTTACTTTATTCTATTTTCCTTGTAGTACTGGTATTCACCCAGTGACCCAACATAGAATCACAGAGTTGGAAGGTATCTCCAGGGTCATCTAGTCCAACTCCCTGCACAATGCAGGAAACTCACAAATACCTCCCCCCGCCGCCAACATACATCCCCAGTGGCCCCTGCTGCATGCCCAGAAGATGGCAAAACCTCCTGGATCCCTGGCCAAATTGGCCTGGAGAAAAATTGCTGCCTGATCCCAAAGTGGCAATCGGCATTTCACTGGGTGTGTAAGAATGGACCACAGGAACTAAGCAGTGATGCAACCCTTCCTTCCCTCCTTCTCATAACCTGCCTAATGCATGGGGGGCTTATCTGATGACCTCAGGTTGCAGGCAGGCTATATGGCTACAATTGCCCTCAAAGACACAAGTTCCAGTTTACAGCTCATGCAATTATAGCATTTTCGTGCCATCATGTACCGAACAACCTGGGAGGGGGGGGGAAGCCCGCTGTTCTTTTCTTTCTTTCAATTTTTCACAGACAGAATCGTAGGTAATATTTTAGTCACGGCACAAAATGTGCTAGAATCCATGAAAAACGGTGGCATTAATGCTGTAATTTTAAAGCCTGGAGCTGCTGAAAACTTGCACTCAAGCCATGATGAGGTATAAAGTGCGGCGATAATGCGTACAACTGTACGTATCGCTTCTCAGCTCATTGCTAAGAAAAATGTCACCTTCTAAGTATCTGAAGTTCAGGAAAAATTTTTGCGGTGCCAGTGTTAAGTTACAACCCACCCCTGCAATGTTTTGGGACTCTGTGTCATCCAAGAGATTACTTTCTCTGCAATGTCTCATCACAGGGAGGGTTACAGCCGCGCAACCAGACCTTGAATAAAGCAGGAGCTCACAGGAGCACAGCTCCTGAACCTTTCTGAGGGTTCCTCCTTTTCCTCTCTACCTACTACCTTCTCCACTGAATAGTAGGTGCAGCTGCATAACAATCCCTGGATGAGCTCCACCACCTATTTTTCCAGAAGAAGAAAAATTGCAGATTTATACCCCGCCCTTCTCCCTGAATCAGAGACTCAGAGTGGCTTACAATCTCCTATATCTTCTCCCCCCACAACAGACACCCTGTTAAGAGGGTGGGGCTGAGAGGGCTCTCACAGCAGCTGCCCTTTCAAGGACAACTCCTGTGATAGCTATGGCTAACCCAAGGCCATTCCAGCAGGTGCAAGTGGAGGAGTGCGGAATCAAACCCGGTTCTCCCAGATAAGAGTCCACACACTTAACCACTACACCAAACTGGCTCTCAAAATGATCCCTGTTTGCAACCCAAATGCTATCGACATGCCACAAAAGTCCCTGATATGGCAAGAGACAGCAAGCCGTCTGTTCTCCTTAGGGTTGCCAGGTCTGATTCAAGAAAAATCTGGGACTTCGGGGGTGGAGCCAGGAGACAGTTTGTGACAAGCAAGATTGAACTCCAAAGGGAGTTTCGGTCATCACATTTAAAGGGACGGTGTGCCTTTTAAATGCCTTCCCTCCATTTGGAAATAATGAAGGATAGGTGAACCTTCTTTTGAGGTGAATAGAATTGGACCCTTTGGTACAATCTTTTTGAAACCTGGAGGATGGGTTGAGGAGAGGCACCAGATGCTATAGTGAAAATTTGGTGCATCTACCTCAAAATTAGCACCGCCCCAAGTCCCAGACACCCACAGACTGATTTTTTGTTATACCCTATGGGAACTGGTCTCCATCAGATATAATGTAGTGTCCAGCAGACACTCCCTCCCCGCCCCGCTACTTTCTGATAACTCTGAAACAAGGGGAGAGCCTACAGACTGGGGATTAGAAGAAGTACAATACATATACCGTGGTCAAATTACTAATTGATCAACTAGTTATATTCATCACCAATTAATCCAGACTTAATACAATTCATTCAATGCATAAATATCTCCACATTGCCTATATCAACCTTCCAATAAAGCACTTGTTTCAAAGTAAAGTGCTTGTGTCAAAGTCTCTTAATACTTCAGTAAATAGTGCTAAAAATGGAAACTTGTACAGTACAGAACGTCTTAGACATCTCTGAAGTTACATCCAACTGGGGATTGGCAACCCTAGTTCTCCTGCCCGATCACTTCCTTTCAGCAGCTTCTCAACAAAGAATTCTGGAAATCCATGTTGTTATCTCAAGGAAAGGGTTGTGGTGGATGGTGGGATCATGGCTGAAATAGATAAGAAACCTGGAACCTCCAAGATCTCACTCTGTACCAGACTGAGTTGGCAAAGGTGGGTCTGGTCGTTCAGGCCAAAGGAAAGGGGATATATCTTCTAGGGAAATAAACCCCCCTGCCCAGTTAAACAGGGAGAGTTATCTCTGGGAAGAGAAGGTCCCCAGTCTGTTGTGAAAGGAAACTGCAGAAATTAGAGATTAAAAGGAAGGGAGTGAGGTACTGGATAAAGGTACCAGCTTCAAGGAAATAAGAGGAGAAACAGGAAACTCTGTTGAGAAGTATTGCAGTGTTTGGAGAACACGGGGAAAGCCTATTGATATTAAGATCTCGATAACTAAGAAAATAATCTTAGTCCACATGTTGATGGGATCTGAATTAATTGGAAAACTGCAGTTTTGGCCACCATATCTCAATATGGATATTGCTGAGCTGGAAAAATTACACAAGATGTTCAAGGGGGTAGAGCACCTTTCCTATGAAGAAAGGTTGAAAAATCTGGGAGTTTTCAGTCTGGAAAAAAAGATGGGTATGACAGAGGCACCCCATCAATAACTCTCATCTTCCTGTGTAATAAAATTAATATAATAACATAATCGTGAAAGTCAATAACTCCCATCTTCCTGTAGAAATAATTTCAATATGTGCAACCACTGATTTCCTTTTTGCCTTGAAGTTAACTATTCCTGAGTGCACCTGACCTTCCTCTGTCTTTTAAATAAAAACTTTTGTTCTGTTGACTTTTACGTGATCTCAAGCACCATTTGAAAGAGTTCAACCCAAGAGGGCTCCTTAGTCTTCCCTCAGGTTCAGGACCAGATCTACATGTTTTTTGAGGGGGGGCAAAATCAAAAAATGGTGCCCCCTTATGGGCGATTCTATGTTATGGTCCCATAGAATACAATGGACTCCATACCCAATTTGGCGCCCCCCCCCTGTCAGTGCCCAGGGCAAGCACCCCCCTCCGCCCCCCTCCGAGATCCGGTCCTGCTCAGGTTCCAGGGCTGGGCTAAAAAAGCCAAATTAAATCTCTGTGACAAGGTGGGACAGGCAGTCTTTTAAAGACAAAGAAGAAAATCATGTTAGTTTGGGTGGTTCGGAGAGGAGGAGGAGAAAAAAATGGATTTATATCCTGCCCTCCACTCCGAATCTCAGAGCAGCTTACAATCTCCTTTATCTTCCTCCCCTACAACAGACACCCTTTGAAGTGGGTGAGGCTCAGAGGGCTCTCCCAGCAGCTGCCCTTTCAAGGACAACCTCTGCCAGAGCTATGGCTGACCCAAGGCCATTCCAGCAGGGGCAAGTGGAGGAGTGGGGAATCAAACCTGGTTCTCCCAGATAAGAGTCTGCACACTTGACCACTACACCAAACTGTGTGTGTGCTGTGTGTGTGAGAGAGAAATTTTCATGTGGGTAACCATATTGGTATGCAGCAGAAGATCAAGACTAGACTCCAGTAGCACTGTAATGAACAACAAGGTTTCCAGGATATAAGTGTTGGGAAGTCAAAGCTCCTTTCATCAGATACAAGTTGGAATGGAGATCCCTGAGCCCCAGGAAAGCACAGAGAACCCCACCTCCCACCCCCAGTCATGGCAAATCCAGCTTCAATAGCCATTCTCTAAAAGATTTCTCAGTTGTAAGGATCAAAGCTGTAGGATTCCAATATACTGCAAACAGAAGATGACAGCTGACCTGACAAAAACTGATTGAGAAACGATACCTATAGCTTGGTCAAGTAGTGCGACAAAGCTGGGGAATGTAATTCCCAATGAATATCCAGGAAGCAATCTTTTCTTTTTTCCCCCCTCCCATGAAGAATATGCACTTTATTGCGGGCACATATTCTTCCTTTGGAAGGCCATAAATTATAGTATTTATGGAATCTTAATGATCTAAACACAGTTGGAGCCTGAAGGTCAAGGCAGCAAACTGCATCCTAAATTTCTGTTTACAGATGAAGTTGAGTATTTATTGCAGGAACTGTTTGTGCTGCTTTAGTTAAAGGTCTGCCAGCATTTCCATTATAAACCACTATTTCAGAGGTTTATAACTCACTCATAAATCTCCACTTCAGGCTGAAACACAGTGCAAAACAAGGTCTCCACTGTGGAAGAGAGGGCTCCCCCCTACCCCGCTTTCTTCTTCGTTTTATCAAAAATTGGTTTCAAAAGATGTGAACCCCAATCCAAAAGACACAAAATGCATCACCGGCTCTTATTAGAATCTGGGGATTGTACAGTACGCATCATCAGGATGGCTGGCCCATTCACCGAGGTTCTGTAAATTCATCACAGAAATAATGATTGCTTTGGGGGGTTTTTTTTTTGTGGTTTGTAGAAATATTAATAACACCTAACATTTGAAATCTTTCTGCTGCAGTGTCAAAGGACTGATTCTTATTAATGAACATATGAACATATGAAGCTGCCTTCTACTGAATCAGACCTTGGTCCATCAAAGTCAGTATTGTCTTCTCAGACTGGCAGCGGCTCTCCAGGGTCTCAAACTGAGGTTTTTCACACCTATTTGCCTGGACCCTTTTTTGGAGATGCCGGGGATTGAACCTGGGACCTTCTGCTTCCCAAGCAGATGCTCTACCACTGAGCCACCGTCCCTCCCCACCGTCCCTCCTCTTGCAACAAGGGGTGCTTCCGGAAGGCTCCTAATTGCAATTTCTTCCAGGATTATTTGCTTTTGTTTCTGAAGTGGCTACAAATTCTCTATTATTCCACTTAACGTTGCCACATTTTGTACATAATGTTATTAATTTAATCGATCAATTTATTGTCTGCTTAATTCATTAATTGGATTAATACACTTATAGTCTGCTTTTCTCCCTAGGACTCAATGTGGATTATGCAGAGCAAATCAAATACAACTGACAGGATGGGGCATTTAAAGAACCATGCCACAGGAATTAGGTTTGTGGAACCAACTGTAAGGCTAGAACAGAAAGGAAACAGAGCATAAGTATTAGCAGGGCGTAGAGTGTTAAAGCTGCAGTACTGCAGTCCTAAGCTCTGCTCATGACCTGAGTTTGATCCCCAGTGGAAGCTGGGTTTTCAGGAAGCCGGCTTGAGGTTGACTCAGCCTTCCATTCTTCTTAGGTCAGTAAAATGAGTACCCAGCTTGCTGGGGGGAAAGCGTAGATGACTGGGGAAGGCAATGGCAAACCACCCCATAAAAAGTCTGCCGTGAAAACATTGTGAAAGCAACATCACCCCAGAGTCGGAAACGACTGGTGCTCGTACAGGGGACCTTTTCTTAAGAACATAAGAGAAGCCATGTTAGATCAGGCCAATGGCCCATCCAGTCCAACACTCTGTGTCACACAGTGGCAAAAAAATTTTATATACACACACACACACTGTGGCTAATAGCCACTGATGGACCTCTGCTCCATATTTTTATCTAAACCCCTCTTGAAGGTGGCTATGCTTGTGACCACCACCACCTCCTGTGGCAGTGAATTCCACACGTTAATCACCCTTTGGGTGAAGAAGTACTTACTTTTATCCGTTTTAACCTGTCTGCTCAGCAATTTCATTGAATGCCCATGAGTTCTTGTATTGTGAGAAAGGGAGAAAAGTACTTCTGTCTCTACTTTCTCCATCCCATGCATTATCTTGTAAACCTCTATCATGTCACCCCGCAGTCGACGTTTCTCCAAGCTAAAGAGTCCCAAGCGTTTCAACCTTTCTTCATAGGGAAAGTGTTCCAGCCCCTTTAATCATTCTAGTTGCCCTTTTCTGGACTTTCTCCAATGCTATAATATCCTTTTTGAGGTGCGGCGACCAGAACTGCACACAGTACTCCAAATGAGACCGCACCATCGATTTATACAGGGGCATTATGATACTGGCTGATTTGTTTTCAATTCCCTTCCTAATAATTCCCAGCATGGCGTTGGCCTTTTTTATTGCAAACGCACACTGTCTTGACATTTTCAGTGAGTTATCTACCACGACCCCAAGATCTCTCTCTTGGTCAGTCTCTGCCAGTTCACACCCCATCAACTTGTATTTGTAGCTGGGATTCTTGGCCCCAATGTGCATTACTTTGCACTTGGCCACATTGAACCGCATCTGCCATGCTGACGCCCACTCACCCAGCCTCAACAGATCCCTTTGGAGTTCCTCACAATCCTCTCTGGTTCTCACCACCACCCTGAACAATTTAGTGTCATCCGCAAACTTGGCCGTTTCACTGCTTACTCCCATTCCTTTCCTTGTCTCTTGCCTTGAAAACACTGCAGGGTCAATGTAGGTTGGCTGCGACTTCATGGCACTTTTCACCTCCAAAAGAAGTGAAGGTATTTAAAGCTGTAGGAACCTGTATCTTCTGGCTGAGGAGTGCTGGTACAAACAGCAGATTAGAATCATAGAGTTGGAAGGGACCCCCAGGGTCATCTAGTCCAACCCCCTGCACAATGCAGGAACTTCACAAATACCTCCCCCTAAGTTCACAGGATCAGCATTGCTGTCAGAGGCCATCTAGCATCTGTTTAAAAACCTCCAAGGAAGGAGAGCCCACCACCTCCCAAGGAAGCCTATTCCACTGAGGAACCGCTCTGTCAGGAGGTTCTTCCTAATGTTGAGTCAGAAACTCTTCTGATTTAATTTCAACTCATTGGTTCTGTTCCCGCCATCTGGGACAATGGAAAACAATTCTGCACCATCTTCTATATGACAGCCCTTCAGGTACTTGGTGATCATAGATGGTGATCATATCACCTCTCAGCTGCCTCCTCTCCAGGCTAAATATACCCAGTTCCTTCAACCTTTCTTCATAGGACTTGGTCTTCAGACCCCTCACTATCTTCATCACCCTCCTCTGGACCCATTCCAGCTTGTCGATATATCTTTCTTAAAATGTGGTGCCCAAAACTGAACACAATACTCCAGGTGAGGTCTTAACAGAGCAGAGGAAAGAGATACTATCACTTCACATGATCTGGACACTATACTTCTGTTAATACAGCCCAAACTTGCATCTATCATGCCCCACTTGTGAGTTTTGCAAAGGCTAGCCCTTGTTAGAGTCACGTAAACAGACCCTTGGTCTGATCCAGCAAGGCTGCGCTTCAAAGAGTTATTCAGTTTTGGACAGCTTCAGTGCAGCAACCTTAACTGGCAGTGTTGTGACCAAAATTTTACAAGCTTGTATTCTAATCATGACTTTTGCCTTAGTGTGCCTTTTTTTTCCTGCTGAAAGGATGGTTTGGCTAAATGTAACAAGGAGCTTTTATCTTGCGCTCTCACTGAGATGTGCAAGCTTAGTGAAACAGACACGAGAGTCTAACCCAGAAAAATTATAAGATAGTTGATGTAAATGGACAAAGAACAGAGTGAGCATTTCCTACCTGTAAAATCCTGGAGGAACAGAGTGAGCATTTCCTACCTGTAAAATCCTGGAGGAACTTGTTGAACGAGGAAGTTTTTCTCCAGATTCTGCAGTACGTCATTTAGCATTCGGACACGCATGGGAGCTCTTTCTTTTGGGTCGTTAGCCGGACGCATTTCATCTGACTGGAACAACTGTGCACTTTCTCGCAGAGCATAGGCCATTGTCAACAACTGTTCCATATCTTCATGGTCACCTGGTCGTGATAGAAGAAACAGAGTATCTATAAAATATCCCTATGCCTCATTGACCAATAAACTCACTAATTTGTAGGTTACTTCCAAATAAGAGCATAAGAAGAGCCCTGCTGGATCAGACCAGTGGTCCATCTAGACCAGCATCCTGTCTCACACAGTGGCCAGCCAGTTTTTCTGGATGGCCACTCAATGGGACATAGAGTCCAAGGCAGTGTGCTTCAGCGGCTGACCATTTCTGAAAACAGAGGTTCATCCAGAAAGTTGTAATCTAGACACTGATTGCCCAAAACATCATAGTTTGACATAGAACTGGATCACTGGGTTGTTGTGAGCATAAAAAAGGAAAGAGAACCATGTTCGTTGAACTATTCGAGGGGAGGGTGTAAGCCGAAATGCCCTCAAAACGAGGTTGGGGAATTATCAGGTGGGCACCTGGGTCACTAGGGATCTTTTACCAATGTATACAAGAATACACGTACAGAAAAGTAATGCTTAAATATTTGGGACTCTAATTTAGTAAAACCAATTACAATTTATTAGGAAAAGTATAGACTTCCATACAGATAAAATACTCATAAAATCACACATACAGTCCTAGGAAATATAGATAGATAGGGGAACATAAGGGTAGACACACAGGGTGATATTTACCTGTTGTAGTCTTCAAGGAAGACTCCAATGGAGACAAAAGAGGACGGGGGAAATGGACCCAAAACTGTGTTTAGAATTGGGGATGGATCTAGACAGCGGAACTGGGGTACTGCTAGATGCACACAGGTAAAAATGTTGGGTCAGAGGTTATAAGGCTTCCCCTGAGCCCCAAGGGGCTGGGAGGTCCAGAGGTGGATGACAGGTGGTCAGCTGGTGCATGACCTCAGAAAAAGGGGCGGCTCTGCAGTGACCATAAGGGCTGGACTTATGCGGTATCCAATAGCCAGTTAATTGGCAACCCCTGGTTGGATGCTCATAGCTAACCAATGAGCAGACTTGGCCTTAGCTATCTGATTGGACTTCCAGGCAACAAAGGGCCAAAGTGGGAGGCTCCAAGGTGACCATCAAAGGAAAGAATGTGTGACATTCCTGGGGTGGGGGTAACTGAAAACTATTAAACATACCAAAAAGGTGTTAATAGATGGCCAAATTGCTACCTAAGGTGGCACCCAATCTATACAAAGACGCTTGGCTCTGCATGATGCTGTTCTTCCTCTTCTTTATTCCTCTGCTGGTGCCATCTTTTGTCTTGGTTCCAATGAACAAAGTCTGAGGCAGTCTGGCAAATTCCCCTCCTGGGGTGAGTTTGATTGCCTTATGCACAGGTGACATCTATTGTGTACGTGAGCATCCTGCTTTGCTTCCTGGTCAGCACTCTTCCAGACACGCTGAGTGCTTGCTGCAACGTTATTAATGCTCACATAAGTCCCTTACATTCAGGTAGACAAAACCCCACATTTCTTGGCTGATGTGTGTGAGTTGTATCTCCAGGTGGCCTGGCAACCGTACTGGTGACCATGATGTCCATGTGTATGAAAAGTAGGGGGCTTTTGCTCACAAGGGTGCCATAAAAACATGAAAAGGGCAATTTGTCTCCAAACTGATAATTAAGAGGCCTCCATTCCTCCCATAATTTCCTAGGTCTTATTGCTGCTATTATGCAAAGCTCCCCATTATCAACCAGGTGTTAAAATTCCTTGTAAACATCATTCCTGCATAGATAGACAGACATTGGAAGATCAACATTGAATCCGTATTTCCTCAAGTCCTACAATTGGATCATTATGATGCCATTCCATGGTTCTCTTTTTCTCTGCAGACTGCAATGCAGACTCCAAAACAGTCTTAAAATAAACCTGCTCCGGCTCTCTCTGCTGAGAATCTCAAAATTAGAGAGCCGTTGAAGCAAAAATTGCAACTGAGACATGTAATAATATCCAACTAATGTAGTGAAAACCCATCGGCCTCCCCTTTCAGAGTTTTCATCAAAGTTTGTTTCGCTATTCTGGTACGCTTTCCCAACTAGACAAACTTTTAATTGGTAGAAATGCATATATTTATGGAGAGTTGGGGTGGGAGGAGAAGAATGAAAGGAAAGTATAATTGTCAAACAGCCTGCTACGCAGGCAGATCATAGGTTCCAAATCATGTTTGAATAACTTACCCAGCCAGGTTACAGAATCTAGACATTATTTGTTTGTTCAAGAGTCAGTGCAGTTTAACACTAAAAGGTGGTGGTGGTGGTGGAAAGCACTGTCAAATCACAGCCAATTTATGGTAACCCTTAAGGATTTTCAAGGCAAGAGATTGCTTGTCTCTGTATAACCTCGAGGTTAGACTACTGTAATGCCCTCTACATGGGGCTGCCCATGTACCGAACCCGGAAACTGCAGCTAGTGCAAAATGCAGCAGCCAGGCTGCTATTGGGACTGCCTCGGTGGGAACATGTGCAGTCTGGGCTGCGGGAGTTGCACTGGCTGCCAATTGTTTACCGGGTTCGTTACAAGGTGCTGGTCATTACCTTTAAAGCCCTATATGGTCGAGGACCTGCCTACCTTAGGGACCGCCTCTCTCCATATGTTCCCCAGAGAGCACTGCGATCAAGCTCAAAAAATCTTCTCAAAATCCCTGGGCCAAAAGAAACCAAATTTAAAACTACCAGAGAACAGGCGTTCTCTACAAAGGCCCCCCAATGGTGGAGTCAACTGCCGGAAGAGGTGCGGGCCCTGAGGGATCTTAACCAGTTCCGTAGGGCCTGCAAAACTGCCCTCTTCCAGCTAGCTTTTTAAGACGGAACTCCTGATAATATCAATAACACCGAGCCATCTTATACATAATTTGATTGTAGCATAATGTTATACTGTTTTATTGGTTTTACTGCTTAAATTATTAATTATATTATATACTGTTTTATTGTATCATGGTTTTACCATGTCTTGTTAGCCGCCCTGAGCCTGCCTAGGCGGGGAGGGCGGGATATAAATAAAAGATTATTATTATTATTATTATTATTATTATTATTATTATTATTATTATTATTATTATTATTATTATTATTATTATAACAACCCTGAATTTCCTTGGTGGTCTCCCATCTAAGTACTAATATGGGCCAACCTTGCTTATCTTCTGAGATTGGACTAGCTTTGATTGGGTTAGCCTGAGCCATCCAGGTGATGGCAGCAAAAGATGACCTAACCTCAAAACCAGGGGTCATTTTGTAGAAAAATAGGTGGTGGCGTTCATTAGCATATACCGCCCCCCGCCAAAAGCAACCCAATGCAAGGAAGGAGAGCCCTGGGCGTGTGAGGCCTGCTTGGGTTGACTAGAGATCCAGTCAGCCCAAGCAGGCCTAACTCAATCCAGGGATTGTTGTGCAGCTGCACCTACTATTCAATGGACAAGGTAGATGGGGAGGAAGAGGGGGAACCCTCAGAAAGGTTCAGGAGCTGTGCTCCTGTGAGCTCCTGCTGAATCCAAGGCCTGCTCAAAACAAACCCTTTGAAACACTTGGGCTGAATACAGATGGCCTATTTGGGCCAACAGAGGAACTCCCCACAGTTGGATTTAAAATGTGCATTCAAACACGCACATCTGGGTCCCTCCTTGCTCCTGCCCTTATGTCATCTTCTGGCGCCTCTCTGCTGCCTTAAAAAGCGACCATTTACTAATTGGTAGCAAATCTCCAAAGTGCTTCACTGTTGCCTTTCCCAGCTGTCTGAATGACCCAGGAGTGCAGGGAAGCGCCTCTCATGTACTTGAGTTGACTGACCCCTCCTCCAGAGTTCACACAGCCTGTCCCTCTTCCGGCAGTGGGGCACACACTGTCTGACTGCCCTGGGGTACCTCGCACTGTCCGGCTTTTTTGCTGAGCCAGGAGGATGTCGCCCCGAGCTGTCCATCTGTACCCAGCCAAAAAAGTCTAATTTTCGTATTACCATTTCTTGTAATCATCTCCAATCTTTTTTCAGGATTCTTTGCTTTTTGCTAATAAGCACGAGCAACCAACCAGAACATAACAAAATGGGGGTAGGATGGGTGGAAAAGACACTCTTTGACCTCGGCGGGGAGGGCGAATTAAACATAAAACATAAATATATACAAGACTATTTCCTGCCATTCTGAATGTTGATAATAGGAATTTAATGCCGATGGTTTTGAGTTGTGTTAGTGTCTCCTGGAATCAGTTTTATGGTGCATAATTCCTGGGAGGGTTTTTCTTCCTGGGAGCCAGTTTGGTGTAGTAGTTAAGTGTGTGGAATCTTATTTGGGAGAACCGGGTTTGATTCCCCACTCCTTCACTTACAGCTGCTGGAATGGCCTTGGGTTAGCTATAGCTCTCACAGAGCTGTCCTTGAAAAGGCAGCTGTGAGAGCCCTATCAGCCCCACCCACCTCACAGGGTGCCTATTACGGGGAGAGAAGACATGGAAGATTGTAAGCCACTCTGAGTCTCTGAGTCAGAGAGAAGGGTGGGTTATAAATCTGCAGTCTTCTTCTTATGGGTGGGTGACTGCCAATGAAGAAAAGAATGTGAATAGGAAGCAAGGAAGAGGTTGAAATGTTGTTCACTTGGTATGGTTTTACATGACACTGAAATTAATTTGACCACATTTTTCTAAGCTCCATAAATGCAACAGAAACAGGCATTGGCTGCAATCAAAAGATTACAGCTAAGCTAAGTCTACTCACAATTTTAAATGGATATTTTCAGCAGGGTTTTAAAAAAAAAAATCTGGTCCCTTTAAACACTTTGGGGGAGGGCAGCCCTGGCAAAAAAGAAAATGCTTGTTTATTCATTCAGTCTGCTTTAGCTTCCTCAGAATGCCTCCATGCTGTGATGCCGTCCCATTCGCTGTCTGATGCCTGGCTGGAAACTTCCTCCTTGGCTAGTCCAGAAGGACAAAATGGAAGCAGCGAGATGACAAAATGATGATGCAAACAGCTGCCCCATGGAGATGGCTTAAGATATTTTGTTGCTTCCCACTGAGCAGCAGCTGGCTGGTCCAAGGTGAATGCCACAGGGCCTAGCTGATGGTACCTAGGGAATCGAATGATGAATTTGGACAGCAGAGACACAGGTCTGTGAGCTGCTTGTTTCCTCTTATTGCCCCCATCAGCCATCTTCAAGGTGAGCTCTGGAGGTGATCCATAGGTTCAGGTTCTGGAGAGTACTTGTTGCCCTGCTGATCATCCCCTGCTGTCTTCAAAGTGAGCTCCAGGTCCAAATCAAAAATTCACAAACATAATTATACGAAGAAAGTAGAAGGAAGTTTGAGTCCAGTGGCACCTTTAAGACCAGCCATGTTTTATTCTGGGTATAAACTTTTGTGTGCATGTGCAAAACTTTGTTGTTCTTAAAGGTCCTGGTGGACTGACTTTGTTCTGAGCTTCAGACCAACATGGCAATCCACCTGAATCTATGCAAAACAGTGCTAGCTTTCAAGTTCCCCAGAACTTTTCATGAGCCTGGATGTTTTTACAAACCCCTCCCCACCCCCCAGGACAGGCTCCAAAGGCCATGAGAAGGCCACATAATGCCCTAAAACATATTTTCAATGTTCCTTCTAAGCTGTGGAGGCTTGTGAGCAAAAATTCTACTTTGTGAGCTACTGGCATTAAAGTTGTGAGCTACTAACGTTAAAGTTCTGAGCTACTGCATAAATTAGTTTGCTCTAGGGCCATTTTCCCTTAGCTGAGATAAAAATGTGTGAGCTGGAGGCTAAAAAAGCCAGTTTGGTGTAGTGGTTAAGTGTGTGGACTCTTACCTGGGAGAACCGGGTTTGATTCCCCACTCCTCCACTTGCACCTGCTAGCATGGCCTTGGGTCAGCCATAGCTCTGGCAGAGGTTGTCCCTGAAAGGGCAGCTGCTGTGAGAGCCCTCTCCAGACCCACCCACCTCACAGGGTGTCTGTTGTGGGGGAGGAAGGTAAAGGAGATTGTGAGCCGCTCTGAGACTCTTCGGAGTGGAGGGCAGGATATAAATCCAATATCTTCTTCTTCTTCAGAAAAATTGTGAGCCAACTCACGCTAACTCAGCTTAGAGGGAACACTGCATCTCTCCCCCCCCCTTTTTTTTTTGTGGTGGTGCAGTTAATAACAAATATGAAGTGATGAAGTGTTCTGGAGAACTTGAACGCTCATGCTATTTTGATAAATTTACTTTGTGGGTTTCGTTTTAAACCAATTAACCCATTAGTCGTCTCTGGAAATCCAAGGACCAAATTTAAGGACAGTGAGAGCCAGTGTAGTGTGATGGTTAAGAGTGGTGGACTCTAATCTGGAGAACCTGGTTTGATTTCTCACTCAGAGCTCTTTGCCCCACCTACCTCACAGGGTATCTGTTGTGGGGAGAAGAAGGGAAAATGATTGTTAGCTGCTCTGAGAACAGGGTATAAAACTCTTCTCCTCCTCCTCCTCCTTCTTCCTGGCTAGATTGTTAGTAGCAGCAGCTCTGGGCTGGCCCTTGGTATCATCAGTGGGAAGAATGCCAGCTAGGGGCATCCATGAAGTGGGACCTCATTGTTTTAGAGAATTATGGGAAGCTAGCAGAGAAGGAGGGCTGGATTATCTCCTATTTTGAGAGCAATGGAATGAAGGTTCAATTGTAAAAACCTGGAGGAATGGTGGTAGGAAATAATGGAGACCGAGAAAGGTTGGCACCTCTGGGTTACAAAACAGCTACCCCAGAAAGCCTAGCTGACTTCCTTATAGGAAAAAAAGGGGGACAATGTCTCTGAAAATGTTCCCACTTGAAATGAATTAATTATATCAAAATATTAATCCTGCCCTTTCTGAAATTTCAAAAAGAAATCCTGGGGAATCCCCAGGTCCCACCTGTAGAAGTGCTAGGCACAGACAACAGGTACTTAACTCCAGGGGGGGGGGGTTTGTAGCAGGAACTCCTTTGCCTATTAGGCCACACACCCCTGATGTAGCTAATCCTCCTGGAGCTTACAGTAGGCCCTGTAAGAAGAGCCCTGTAAGCTCTTGGAGGATTGGCTATGTCAGGGGTGTGTGGCCTAATAGTCAAAGGAGTTCCTGTTACAAAAAAAGCCCTGGTTAACTCTTTATCACGCCAGCCCGTTGGAGTCCTGTAAACAGGCCTTGGGTTTAATCCAGCAAGGTGGCCCTTCAAAGAGCCATTCGTTCTGGACAGTTTCTGTGCAGTGACCCTGCCCAGCAGCAGTATTGCGACTGAAATTTTACAAGATCGTATTCGAATTATGGTTTTGCCTTAGCGTGACTTTTTTTTTTTGCTGAAAAGGATCGTTTTGCTAAATGTAAAACTGAGCTTTCATCTTGCACTCTCACAGAGATTCACAAGCTTAGTAAGACACCTCTGAGAGCCCAGCCAAGAGCAATTACAATCCTGGTTGATCTCCGGGTCCCACCTGGAGCACGGCCTCCCTCATCCAGATTTTCAATGATTTCTTGGCACTTTTTACTTTGCCTCATATGCTTCACTGAAAGCGCCTGAGACTGGGTGTGCCTTCTGCCATTCAGCCGTGCCTCCTTCCCCATAAGCATATTTGCTGCAAGCAGGAAATTTTTTTTGTAGCAGGAACTCCTTTGCATATTAGGCTACAACCCCCCCCCCCCAATATAGCCAATCCTCCAAGAGCTCACAAGGCTCTTCTTACAGGGCCTACTGTAAGCTCTTGGAAGATTGGCTACATCGGGGGGTGGAGAATATAATGCAAAGGAGTTCCTGCTACAAAAAAAAAAAACCCTGGCTGCAGGAATCCTATCATATGACTGTCAGAGGATAGAGAGGTTCCATAGTGTGCTTAACTGTTCTCAGCTGGAAAGGAAAGGAAAGGTCCCCTGTGCAAGCACCAGTTGTTTCCGATTCTGGGGGGACATTGCTTTCACGTTTTCACGGCAGACTTTTTATGGGGTGGTTTGCCATTGCCTTCCCCAGTCATCTACACTTTCCCCCCAGTAAGCTGGGTACTCATTTTACCGACCTCGGAAGGATGGGAGGCTGAGTCAACCTCAAGCCGGCTATCTGAAAACCCAGCTTCCGCCGGGGATCGAACTCAGGTCGTGAGCAGAGCTTAGGACTGCAGAACTGCAGCTTTAACACTCTGCACCACGGGGCTCTTCTCAGCTTGAGCCACAGGTCAATCCGGTGTAGGACACCTTTTCATTGTCATGCCCACTGAAGTTATCTCTTAGCACAGCGGTCCTCAACCTTTTTGGCACCAGAGACCAGTTTTGTGGAAGACAATTTTTCCAGGGATGGGGCGGGGGGGGGGAGGGGCAGTGATTTCAGGATGATACAATTGTGCACTTTATTTTTATTAGTTTGGTGTGGTGGTTAAGTGTGCAGACTCTTATCTGGGAGAACCGGGTTTGATTCCCCACTCCTCCACTTGCAGCTGCTGGACTGGCATTGGGTCAGCCATAGCTCTGGCAGAGCTTGTTCTTAAAAGGGCAGCTTCTGGGAGAGCTCTCTCAGCCCCACCCACCTCACAGGGTCTGTTGTGGGGGAGGAAGGGAAAGGAGATTGTGAGCCACTCTGAGACTCTGAAATTCGGAGTTGAGGGCAGGATATAAATCCAATGTCTTCTTCTTATTATTGTTATTACTACACTGTAATATATAATGAAATAATTATACAACTCACGGCCCGGTTCCTAACAGGCCATGGACCAGGGCCAGTCCACAGCTTGGAGGTTGGGGACCCCTGCTCTAGCAGACAACCCCACTTCAGTGTATAGATGTTCAAGGGCAGCAGCCCAGTTGGGAAGTGTGAAAAATCCACTGGTGCACATTATACAAAGCTATTGGTTATGCAGAGAGATGTCGCTGCATTCGATCCAAGCCTGGAGAATAAATATCCATCCGGCATAACAAGGCTGTGAATAAAATCTGGTTAACTTCAGCATGCGGAATGAAACACCCTCCATATAATTCAGCAATCAGCGGCCTGCATCTCCCAAGCTCCCTTTCCCGGTGCTTCCAATTGTATTTATTTAACAACTTAAAATAACCAGACAAGATTATTCATCCTGATTCACGTTGGAGAGGGTAGCATAAAAAATGGGAAATGCAGGGTAATAAAAGCGTTACTGTTTTCCCCTTGAGTGAAATAACATCTGCAATTTCCCCCGCCTTTCCCCCCCTCCCCTTGGAATGGCGTCGAAAGATGTTTCAGATGATACTTCTAAATGACATGCCCCACCAGTGGCAGCTAAGGTGTTTGTTCAAGAGATAAATCACCCCTCTCCTTGTCACTTCAGGCTGGCACTCTATGGTAATGTGACTGGTAGAGCCCAAGTAACAGTCTCCCTAATTTTCCTGAGGTAAACATAGCTGTGGAAGTTTGTTCAGTTCATTTAAAGTCACCGTTTGAGGAGCAGCGTGTAGATTTACATTATCGAATGACTGCACTTGTACTGAAGGATGCAAACCGTTAACCTCAGAAGTACAGCCACAAGGAAAAGATATTTGCATAGTGCTGGGGTTGTAATTTAATGGCGTTGACCATTTCACAAAATAGTAATGCACCTTAATCATTGCATCTGTCCAATGAAATTGACTGGCAGCTGATTCAGGGGGTGGGGGGAGAGAATATTTTAGTACTCAACACATACTAAATGTGGAGAAATGTGGTGCCACAACAAAGCCATATATTTGTGTGTGTGCATAATGTGCCATCAAGCAGAGCTTTTTTCATAGCAGGAACTCCTTTGCATATTAGGCCACACACCCCTGATGGAGCCAATCCTCCAAGAGCTTACAGGGCTCTTCTTACAGGGCCTACTGTAAGCTCTAGGAGATTGGCCACATCAGGGGGTGTGGCCTAATATTCAATGGAGTTCCTGCAAAAAAAAAAAGTCCTGACATAAAGTCTTAGCCAACTTATGGGGACCCTTATGAGTTTTCAAGGCACAAGACAAACAAAGGTGGTTTGCCATTGCCTCCCTCTGTGTAGAGACCCTGGATTTCCTTAGTGTTCCCTCTAAGCTGAGTGTCAGCTGGCTCACATATTTTTATCTTCGCTAAGAAAGTTTGTCCCCAGAGCGAACTAATCTATGCAGTAGACAAATCACTCACAACTTTAATGCCACTAGCTCACAAAGTAGAATTTTTCCTCACAAGACTCCAGAGCTTAGAAGGAGCATTGCTCCCATCCAAATACTAATGAGGGCTGACTCTTCTTAGCTTCTGAGGTAAGAGAACATAAGAACATAAGTGAAGCCATGTTGGATCAACCCAATGGCCCATCCAGTCCAACACTGTGTCACACAGTGGCAACCCCCCCCCCCAAACCAAGTGCCATCTAGAAGTCCACCAGTGGGGCTAGAAGCCCTTCCACTGTGCCCCTCCCAAGCACCAGAATACAGAGCATCAATAGCCCAGACGAGTTCCAATGATAAGCTGTGGCTAATAGCCACTGATGGACCTCTGCTCCATATGCTTATCTATTCCCCTCTTGAAGCTATGCTTGTAGCCGCTGCCACCTCCTGTGGCAGTGAATTTCACATGTTAATCACCCTTTGGGTGAAGAAGTACTTCCTTTTATCAGTTCTAACCCAACTGCTCAGCAATTTCATTGAATGCCCATGAGTTCTTGTATTGTGAGAAAGGGAGAAAAGTAGTACTTTTTCCTTTACCTTCTCTATCCCATGCATAATCTTGTAAACCTCTATCATGTCACCCCGCAGTCGATGTTTCTCCAGGCTAAAGAGCCCCAAGTATTTTAACCTTTCTTCATAGGAAAAGTGTTCCAACCCTTTAATCATTCTAGTTGTCTTTTTCTGAACTTTTTCCAATGCTATAATATCTTTTTTGAGGTGTGGTGACCAGAATTGTACACAGTATTCCAAATGAGGCCGCACCATCGATTCATACAGGGGCATTATGATGCTGCTTGAATTGTTTTCAATTCCCTTCCTAATAATTCCCAGCATGGCGTTGGCCTTTTTTATTGCAATCGCACACTGTCTTGACATTTTCAGTGAGTTATCTACCACGATCCCAAGATCTCTCTCTTGGTCAGTCTCTGCCAGTTCGCACCCCATCAACTTGTATTTTTAGCTAGGATTTTTGGCCCCAATGTGCATTACTTAGATCTGGTGAGAACAAGCCAGCCTGGGCGATCCAGCTTAGGGCACCATAAATTTCAATGACTTCAAAAAAGAGATGAGACAAATTAACAGAGGATAAGTATCTCAGTGATCATTAGAGATAATTGCCAAAGTCAGACTTCAGAGGCAGCTGAACACTTATCATTGGGGAAGTATGTCTGGGGCCAACTTGTTGGCTTCCCAGTGTCTTCTGGTTGGCCACTGTGGGGAAAATGCTTGACTAGATGGACCTTTGCTTTGATCCAGCAGGTTTGTTCTTAAGGCACCTGGTGGCAAGAATGTGATCACACATTTTGGAACTGCTGGAAATCCAGGAAAGCCTGAAATCGAGGAATAAATTTCATCACCACAGTGGCAGATGCTTCTGCAGATGAGTAGCTCCCGTGTAGACATATGCCCATCTTATTAAACAATCAGCAGCACATATCTTTCAAGCTCCTTTTTCTGGCACACCCTAGTGTGTTTATTTAACTACTTAAAATGACCAGATGAGATTATTCATCTTGATTCATGCTGGGGAGGGAAGTATTAAAAAAATGGGAAACAGGCTGGTTCCAGATGGGCAGTAAAAGCCATCCCAGGGATGGCTGGTGAGAGGTCAAAACAAGTGCATCCAAACAGACACAATTGCCTCCTGTCCCACCCCATCCCACTTACATTTTGGCAGGCTTAGAAAGGTACCACTACTGAAGCGGTACCAAATTGCTGAGGCACCTCCACGGCCATCTGGATGACCGGGAAGCACCTGGGGAGCAGTGGATGGGCACATAAGCGCTCTGGAAGCTCCTCCAGGGTGCCTGTGGCCTATCCCTGTTCCAGTGGCGGGCTGAGCACCAGAGGTCTGGACACAGCCATAGAGTAATAAAAATGTGGGCAAACTGGCCCCTGAGAATACAGTTACATGGATACAACTGACTTGTTACTTTTACCACTTGGCAGGAGAAAGTGGAATTATGCATGCTGTCTTCACCTTTAATCTTGGGTTTTCCCGCATTCCCATTTTCCTCACTTGTGTGCTTTTGTTGCTTTGGGATTTTTTTTCCTGTTTCGCATGTGTTTTGCTCCATCTAGTGGTTGATTCAATATTGCATCAATTTATGTCCAGCATATCTCCCTGCAGATTTAAACTGCAGGTTTTTATGCCAGACATAAATCGAAGTAATACTGAATCAGCCCGAAAGGAAGCTAATTGTGCAGAACTGACCCCCCACCCCACCCCTTACTAAGACACAGAAACACACAAGCAAGAGAAATGAGAATGCAGAAAAGCTCCTTCATACATTTGATTGAATTTTATTTGGTATATTTGTATCTCACATTTTTACTCAATCAATTCTCAAAGCTTTTAACAACCATCATATATCTGAATAGCCAAGTGCGGTCCTCTGTGTGGATTAGAAACTCACAAGAGGGGCAGGTTTGCAAAATGATGTTTGCTCATGAGCAGGTATCTCAACTAAAACTTGGCATGATGAGAAGAAGAAATATTAGGGAGAGAAGAGAGGGAAGTAGAAGCTGTGGGAGTTCCAGGGGGATCTGATGAGGACTGAAGAGCAGGCGGGAGATTCAGCAAGGAGGAGTTAAGTCTGAGGAGGCAGTGGTTGAGGAGAGGGGAAAATAAGGGAGGACGCTTGATGGGGGAAATTTGAGGGTCCAAGATGTAGGCATGGAGAAAGATGAGTCAAAACTTTCAAAAAAGAGGGAAAGCAAGGGCCAGAAGGGGATGAAATAGGATTTCACCTCCACCGTGAATCATCTTGGGTCTGCCTATTCTCAGTATCCATGGCCACCAGCATGGAAACAGACCCACCACCACGGCCATCTTTGCGCAAGGTGAAAAGAATCTGCAGCTTTTTGTTTGGATCACCACTTATAATCAGAACAATAAAAAATATAGAAGATGTAACCAAGGTTCCCTCTAAGCTGCAGAGTCTTGTGAGCAAAAATTCCACTTCGTGAGCTACTGGCATTAAAGTTGTGAGCTACTGCATAAATTATTGTGCTCTGGGGTCATCCTTCCTGAACTAAGGCAAAAATCTGTGAGCTAGCTCATGCTAACTCAGCTTAGAGGGAACACTGCATGCAACTGTTAACTCAAAACCCTGAAATTAAAAATAAATAAATAAATAATTGTTATAGTGGCTGCAAGGAGATGACATGAGTGCTGTATATATACTGGGCCATCCCTGCATTAGAAATGATTCTGAATTCTCCACTGGAGCTGTTTCAGCTTCACTATTTCACCTTCACTGCTCCCTTGTGCAAATCAAACACAAAGTTCTTTAAATCTGTTCTGGTTTTAGTTTCCTTGCACTCAATTGGTCTTTTTTTTTTTAAAGGTGCAGACTTCTTGACAGTATTTGTGCATCAATATATGTACAATGGATGGTGTTTACAAGCTGGGTTGCATTCTATGGATCTGCTCTATTAATGGTGTGACATTAGACTATGGTGTAAGGGATCGACTTCAGAGATCAGCTGCCTCTGTGAGCCTCTTGAATCTGGGGAAAGCCACTTGTGCTACAGGAAAAGTCTGCTGCTAGTGAACAGAATCTGCAGAACTCAGCCCTGTACATATAAAGATCAGGCCCTGGCAACTGGTGGGAAGGAGCCGGCAGAAATAATTGGGGGGGGGGTGTTATTGTCGCAAGCATGATAATGTCATCTCTGGAGTAAAACTGGAAGTGGTGGAGGTAGCTCTAGGAATCAGTGGAAGCTCTATGGCTGTATCATGGAGAACCATAGAGGGTCTGGCAATTTCTAGAGCTACCACTGTCACTTATGGGTTTTGCCTGGAAGAGATATCATCAGGCCTTAAATTCAGCACGAGCTTACAGGAGCACAGATCCTGAACCTTTCTGAGGATTCCCCCTCATCCTCTCAACCTACCTTGTCCATTGAATAGTAGGAGCAGCTGCATAACAGTCCCTGGATTAGGAGAGCGGGCAGCCAGCCAGCCACCAGGGGCTTTGCCACACCCCAAGCAGCCCTCATTAACCCCTGGAGAAGCCCTCAACACCCTTTCTACACTTCTTACGTGATTTTAGGCAGTGGGTGGCTTGCTGACCTTTTGACTGGGGAGGTACGGCACAGGAGACCCTCAGGTGAGCGAAGCCTGCTTGGGCTTGCTGGATCTCTAGCCAGCTCAAGCAGGCTTCGTTCGCCCGGGGCTCTCCTTTCTTGCATCAGGTTGCTTTTGGTGGAGGACAGCAAGCATATGCTAGTGAGTTATGCTAATGAGCTCCACCACTTATTTTTCTACAACATGACCCCTGGATGCCACCATGGGTGCAATGTCGGGTTTTTTCCACACTGCTGATTGGTGAGGAGGTAGGCAAGAGAACCTGGAGAAGGGAATCCCCTGCCCCAACTGGGGGTTCAGGGTTTCTATGAAAGTGTTTTATTCACCCATTTGGTTGGGCAGATGCCATGGGCAGCTTCAGAAGCTGCCTGAAACTGAACAACGACAACAAAAAGGGTCTATTGAATCTGGTAGATTCACACAAAGATGCGACTGTGTGCCACAAGCAATGTGTGTAGCAAAACGTCGGAGAGGTTCTTGTGACAGCTTTCCAAACACAATCTGGGGGGGGGGGAAGAGAAAAAGAGTGGGCAGGAGGGGTGTAACCATGTAATGAAACTGATCTTAGAGATACAAGAGATGTATGAGCTGCAGGCCAATTCATTAAACAAAATTGCAAAGTTAACAGAACTGAGAGGGTTTATCTTGGTGATATTGCAGCCGTGAAAATAAGTCCCACTTTCCTTGAAGTGAAGAGTCTGAAACTAATGAATTAACCCGAGCTAAGGAAAAACGGCACATTAAATCAACAAGCCTAGTTATAGAGAAAGAGAACAGCCAGTGGCAGGTACCTTTTGATTGGTAGAAGGGACAGCAATGAGACACGCATTGGAATGACAATCATGGCCTAGTGCTGTTTTTTACTCCCTTGTGAACCTCTGCATTTCTAAGCCAAATTCAGATAAGATCTTTTTTCTCTTTTTCATCTTTGGATATCAATGAACACCAGTTCCAGGGTTGCCAGCTATGGGTTGGGAAATACCTGGAGATTGCAGGGAGGGGGGGCGGAGCCTGGGAAGGGACCTCAGTAGGGTATAGTGCTATAGAGCCCACCCACCAATGCAGCCATTTTCTCCAGGAGAACTGATCTGAGCCATCTGGAGGACAGTTGTAATAGTGGGAGTTCTCCAGGTAGAACCTGGTAGTTGGCAATCCTAACTAACCTCATTCTGAGCAGTTCATTTCCAGGAGTCTTGAAATCACATCAGCTGCAAATAGATTCTGTGGCAGACCTTTATTAAGAAAAATCCTCTGAATTATTCTTTACACAGTTTCTCCCTTAAATTCAATATCCCAACCCCCTTTTTTTTAGAAAGCTGGGAGTCTGTTTCAAATCCATTGCTTTTTGATCAAAAGAGACATTCAAAGAGAGGTGGGGCAGGAAGGGAGGTTCAGCAAAATATCAACATTTCACTCTGCAGGTACACAGAGGCAGACGATGGCTTATTATGCATAGGTGTTTTGCCCTGCTTTCACCTTGCATTTCCAGGAAGTTTTCTTTCTCCATTCTGCATTGTTTTTCCTCCCTTCAGCACTCAGTTCACTTTCTGTTTGCTGTTTCCCTGGGGTTTTTTGAGAGTGCTTTTGTGCTGTTTTCACTTGCTTCACTTCCAAGCTGGAGGTAATTCAAAGGCATACAGATTCTCTGTTTCCCCCAGCCCTTTTCCTGCCCCTCAAAGGCCACTTTTCCTGCCCACATTCAGGACATTCTGCCCACTCTGTACCTTCCACCATTCATCTGTGTGCAAGCTCCATTGGTTACTTTTCCCCTCATTGTTTTATTAAAAAACAAAACAAAAAAACAAGCGACCTGAGTCTAGCAATATGAGTCTATCGCTAGCCTTGGATCGCTGGGAAAAAGAGAAATGACTAGGGGGTGCAATCAACTCTCGGCAGGCACAGGGATCCCGGGCTGCAGAAAAAGGCAGTGCAGAAGAGTACAGCAATTCTGAACCATGATAATTTAAATGGAAGGTACTTGCTGAATGCTATTGGATGCTATTAGGCAACTGTGTAGGTTTTTGTTGTTTTTTTAAAATGGATGTTACCTCACATGTCACAAGTGACATTGCACCCTGATTGAGAAAAGTGCATTAAAAAAAAGTAGCTGCAGAATAAATACACCAGAGGAAAAATAATTAAAGATTAAAGGTTTACTGATCTGAAAATTTGCAGTAAAATGTGAGTCTGTGTAATGAGTCAATGTCTTCCAAAACCTTCCTGTCTTTCTGTTAGAGCACCACCGTTTGGCACATAACATCAAAACAAAAAAAACCAAATAAACGAAACCACTTGCAAGGACTGAATTTTCAACATTCTCCAACAGTTTAATAGAGATTATTTGACAGTTCTCATGTTTGCTGTTTCGACCTCTAAAATCACCATTTTAATTTGAACTGAACCCATGGATTTTTTTTTTTTTTGCATTATTGCCTCTTCTCTCACAATGGATTCCCTTTAAAATGTACAAGTTTCAATGCTACTGGTGAGTCAATACGCCTGCATTCTATAGATTAAAAAACACATACTCTGCTCATAAAGACGCGTGTACACAATGCAACTAAATCTATAAAGTGAACAGTGAAAGGGGAGTACTAAAACGACTGGCAAAATATACAAACAGATATAAAAATGAAAGTAAATCAGAAGCATTTGCTCTTTCTTATGTTTTAATCCATCAGTCAGTTGATGGAGTAGCCTGCCTGTGTTTTCCAGGTAGCATCCAAGGGGGCAGCTTGCCCTTCTATTTATTACAGTAACAGTGGTCTAAAAAAAATATCGGAAGTAGATTATCAGGTAGCTATATCACTTCCCAGTCCTGACCTGGATGGCTGAGACTAGCTCAAGAACTCACTGGATCTTAGAAGCTAAGCAAGGTCAGCCCTGGATAGTACCTGGATGGGAGACCACCAAAGTATACCACGGTCAGGGCATAAAGCAAGCAATGACAAGCCATTGCTGAACATCTCTTGCCTTGAAAACTCTATAGCAGGGTTGGAAATGTAAAAAGCATGAAGGTTCTTTCTACCATATGTGGTGGACCTGTGAAAGAGCAAAACAGTATTGGCAAATGATTGAACAAGAAATCTCTAAGATATTGGGATATAAAGTAATGAAAGTTGCAGAGACTCTCTTATTGGGATTACAAATGGAAAAATTTCCAAAAGAAGATAGAACTTTAATCTGGTACTTGCTTTCAGCTGCTAGGACATTGTATGCGCAGTTGTGGAAGCAAGAAAAAATACCAGAGAAATGGGATTGGATTATAAAAGTTATGACATGGAGTGAAATGGACAAATTAACAAGAATATTAAGAGACTATGATTTAGAAGTTTTTAAGACGGAGTGGAAAAAGTTTAGAAGATATGTGGAAAAAGAGTGGAAAATAAAAGGACACTGGACAATTTTTGATAATGATTAAGTTTTAAAAAGAAGAATATATTTTTTTGTTTTAATAGTTAAGGGTACCTTTAATATTTGGGGTTTTTTAAAGTAAATAACACTGGCAGGGGTCAAGTAACGGGGTGAGGGGTGGGTGGAAAGTAATATATGGGGTAGATAATTTTTTTAAAGATGTAAGATATAGATTTATTGCCATATGTTACCAATAAAATTGTTTTTCACAAGAAAACTCTATAGCAGGGGTGGCCAGACTTGCTTAACGTAAGTGCCACATAGAATAAATGCTAGATGTTTGAGAGCCGCAAGACATGAACATCAGATGTTTGAGAGCAGGAAGGAAGGCGGGAGGGAGAGATGAAAAGAAAGCAACTTTAAATGCATTTTCCAAGCCACCAACTGGCTTGGCTTGGAAAAGTGATTTAAAGAGAGAAATGCCTTCTCCAAGCCATTCAACGGGGTGGTGGGGGCTTCAAGAACCACACAGTATGTGTGAAAGAGCCATGTGTGGCTCCTGAGCCTCGTTTTGGCCACCCCTGCCCTATAGGGTTACGATAAATTGGAAGAAACTTGAGGGCACTTCCCACCACTAGACTGCTTCCCAGAGCCTGGGCCTCACCCTATTTGCCTTCACTAAGGAAGGATTGTCTCCTTTCTCTCTCATCAAAATACACAGATCAAGGTCATTCATTTCTAATGCAGAGCTCTCAAAAACTGGCTGATAAATCAACTGGAGCAAATTATTTGGCATTAAATTATCCCTCTTCCTGGTGGCTGCAAGAGGCAAAAGCGAGTTGGAGCGATCTGCTGCCAATGTGAAGTGCTGCAATAAATAAGCAAAATGGCCAGTTTTCAACCTGGGAAAATTATACTGCCTATGAGAACCAGGGGGTTCAGCACCCCTTTCCTCTCCTCCCTCCCACGGGATGCTGCACTGCACAGAAGGAGCAAAGCCTCGCTGTTTGCCCCAGAGTTGTGATTTATCATTAATGCTAATTATTGCTTAACTCAGGTATGTAAACCATGCATGTCCCTATTAAGGCAAGTTGCAATGATACTTGATTTACAACAGAGAGAACCATTTGGTGTAGTGGTTAAGTGTGCAGACTCTTATCTGGGAGAACCAAGTTTGATTCCCCACTCCTCCACTTGCAGCTGCTAGAATGGCCTTGGGTTAGACACAGCTCTCGCAGAGCTGTCCTTGAAAGGGCAGCTTCTGGGAGAGCTCTCTCAGCCCCCCCCTCCTCCCCACACAGGGTGTCTGTTGTGGGGGAGGAAGATAAAGGAGATTGTGAGCCACTCTGAGATTTGGAGTGGAGGGTGGGATATAAATCCAATATCTTCTTAAAACACATGGATGCAAAAGATGATGACTTGAAGGGTTAATAAAACTGGCACATGATAAGTTGCTCATAGTGAAGACAAAGCATGGTTCACCATCAAAAAGCAAAGAAAAAAAAAACATGCGCTTTGATTAAAATTCTTGTGACCACAGCAGGAAAAAAAAATAGAGGGAGCAAAAATTACCTTTTAGGCTCTTCTGAACTTCTAGAGCAATGTCCAGGGCATTAAACGGCAAAACTGGATTGCTTGCAATTTGCAAAATTACTTCACCCGTCAGCTGGAAAGAAAACAAACAAGCACACTGGTGATCAAAAAGAATTCTAACATATTTTATAATTAAGCATCCAAAATCCAATGTGTACGCCCGTGAACACACAGCAAGCCTCCTTATTAATTTCCACTGAAGAGGCACCACAGCTTACAAAGATAAATGTGTTTTGAACTGCCCCCCTCTATCAAAATTCCATTTAAAAAGTGGTTAATTAACAGGAAACAGAGAGCGAGTATAAATGGGCAGTTTTCACAGTGAAGGGGGGTAAGCAGGAGGGTACTGCAGGGCTCAGTACTGAGTGCATGCTTTTTAACTTGCTCATTGATGATTTGGAGTATGGAGTAAGCAATAAAGTGGCTAAATTTGAGGATTACATTAAATTGTTCAGGGTGGTATAAGGTTTGCCAAGTCCCCCACGGCCTCTGGCGGGGGACTTTTTTCATGGACATTACATGCGCACAGCGTGATGACATAACCTGCAAATGGTGTCATCACATAAGCAACATTGTGCGCCGGCTGCTCTAGGAACTTCTGAAAAACTCTATGGTTTCCCTGGATGCTCTAGCAATTTGGGAGGGAAAACTGTATGAGCGTTTTCGCACTCACCTTCAGCCGGCGCGACGCCCCTCTTCACCGCGCAGGATCTGCGCGGATTTCGCACTAAACGCCGCGGAGCAGCCGGAAGAGCCGGAAAGTCCCGGCGCTTTTGCGGCGCAAATGGAAACCGCCAAAAAGCAGTTTCCGTTTGCGCGGTAAAAGCGCCGGGACTTTCCGGCTCTTCCGGCTGCTCCGCGGCGTTTAGTGCGAAATCCGCGCAGATCCTGCGTGGTGAAGAGGGGGGTCGCGCCGGCTGAAGGTGAGTGCGAAAACGCCCTATGCTATATTGCTCCCAAATGGCTAGAGTATCTGAGGAACCCATAGAGTTTTCCTGGAAGCTCCTAGAGCGGCTGGCATGTGACATCGCCGGCGTGATGACGTCACTTGCGAGTGGGCCAGTGGGTTGGGGACCTCCAGGGTGGGACAACCCCCACCCTACCACAGAGCTTCGCAGCTCTAGGGAGGTGACTACCAGGGAGTATTGTGAGGTGCTCCAGAGGGATCTGTCAAGGATGGGCAAGTGGGCATCAGTGTGACAAATGAGGTTCAACATGGGCAAGTGCAACATAATACACACTGGAGCCCAAAATCCTAACCGTAAATGCAAGTTGTTGGGGTCTAAACTGTCAAAGAGAGATCTTGAAGTCCTGGTAGATAACTCACTGAAAATGTTAACCCAGTGTGCAACAGCAATAAAAAAAAAAGGCAAAAGCTGTGCTGGGAATTATTAGGAAGGGGACTGAAAATTAGCCAGTATCATAATGCCCCTTTCAAAATCTATGGTGTGACCTCATTTGGAATTCTGTGTACAGTTTTGGTCACTGCACCTCAAAAAAAGATATTATAGTATTGGGAAAAGTGCAGAAAAGAGCAACTAAAATTATTAAGGGGACGGAATGCTTTCCCTATGAAGAAAGGTTAGGGCTCTTTAGCTTGGAGAAAGGATGACTGAGGGGTGACATGATAGAGGTTTATGAAATTATGCATGGGCTAGCGAAGGTAGAGAAAGTACTTTTCTCCCTTTTTCACAGTACAAGAATGGCAAACCACCTCCAGACGTCTCTTGCCTTGAAAACCCCACATCAGCTGTCACTTGATGCCAAAAAAGTTACAGGTTAGACGCAAAATAGCCTCCAGTTTTCTTTTTCTGTCTGCCTTCTTCTTCCTCCCAAATGCTCCTTATGCTTCAGGTACAGCTTAGTTATAGAGTTAGGAAAAAAGCCTACCTACTTGTGGGATGTATCGAAAGAAAGAAAGAAAGAAAGAAAGAAAGAAAGAAAGAAAGAAAGAAAGAAAGAAAGAAAGAAAGAAAGAAAGAAAGAAAGGGCTGCAGATTTATACCCTGCCCTTCTCTCTGAATCAGAGACTCAGAGCGGCTTACAATCTCCTATATATTCTCCCCCCACAACACACACCCTGCGAGATGGGTGGGGCTGAGAAAGCTCTCACAGAAGCTGCCCTTTCAAGGACAACTCCTGTGATAGCTATGGCTGACCCAAGGCCATTCCAGCAAGTGCAAGTGGAGGAGTGGGGAATCAAACCCGGTTCTCCCAGATAAGAGTCCGCACATTTAACCACTACACCAAACTGGCTCAAGAAAGAAAGAACAATGATTCAAAGTCTACTCCACCTTATTATAAAATTATTTACAGAAAGGTTCAGACTAGAAACTTACATTGTATTATATATATATTTGAAGGATATATTTATTTGAAGGATATATTATTGCTACTGAATCAATTTCTTGGCCTCTGTGGCAGAAAAGGTCCATTGGCCTGCCCTCTTCTTCCAAATAAGGAAGACACTGAGACAGAAGGTGAGACATCAGAGAGTTTCAGCTCCCAGCCAGTCAGGGATCTTATATGGCTATACCCTTTACACAGAACTTGCCATTTGGAGCTGCCTACTGGCACATCCGCTGTGTTTTGGCACTGTGGCCTTAGCTGATCACTTCAGGACTGAATGGGAATTGTTTGGGCCTTTTGCGAAAGGGTTCTTTTTGCAGCTGCTTCACTTAGCTGATTTGGCAGGGGCTATATATCACCCAACAGGCCTGCTTGTAGGACTGGTTAGGCCCTGGCTGGACAGACTGGAACACTGGGGTTTTGTTTAAGGTCAGGAGTTGGCCAGCACCCTGGAGCCTTTCATGATGGGCAAGTTGCTTGCCAAATCATACTTACATGCAGGGTTGCTGGCAACTGAAAGGAGAGTTGGAAGTGGGGACATGGGGAGGCTGTGATGCTGTGTGCACCACAACATCACTTCTGAGGGAAACCTGGAAGTGACACAGGGTAGCTCCAAGCTTCATTTTGGGCAGGAGCTTCAGAACCTCTAAATTTTATTGTGCTCTTTCTTCACCCCCCTCCCCCTCCACCACTTGCTTCTGGGCTCCATTGTTCAAAGCCCTGTGAGAATATTGCTGAACTCTAAGATCTGATAAACTTTCTAATATTTTCCCCCACAAAAAAATGGAAAAATAACCAAAACATATAAAGCAGACAGACGGAAATCTTCATCATGCCATCGTGGCCGCATAGGGTAAAGTAATTTCAAAAGTATGATGGGAGTAAGCTTTGATTATGACAATAACAATTCAAGAAGTATTTTAAAGTAGATGCTGAGCTGATACAATTTAGTATACATTCCAGTGATGTCAGGGGTGTATGGCATATGCAAATAAGTTATGCAAATGAGTTGTGCGCAATGTTCCCTCTAAGCTGAGTTACTGTGAGCTAGCTCACAGTCTTTTAGCCTCCAGCTCACAGATTTTTGTCATGGATGCAGAAAAATGGCCCCAGAGCAAACTAATTCAATGCAGTAGCTCACAATTTTAATGCCAGTAGCTTACAAAGTATAATTTTTGCTCACAAGCCTCCACAGCTTAGAGGGAGTATTGGTTGTGATAATAAGCTCCAGCACCATTTTTCCTACAAAATGACTCCTGGGTCACTCTAAAAATCATTGGAAACTCTACGGTAAAACCACAGTTTCTGATGATTCCTAGAGCTACTCTACATCATGTCCAGGTTTCCCTCAGATGACATGGTGGTGCACACAACACTGTCTTGGGAGGCCTGGTAGCCCTACTTGCATGGCTTACCAGTTAGGGTACTGGAGTGTGTGTGGACCCTCTTGGAGCTAGGCCATCATTCTGGACCCTAGAGTTTACCAGCATGGGAAGAAGGAACTGGTGGAGGAACAGTTCCTCATAGCATACAATTGGGTAAGCAGACTAGGTCAGGAGAGAAGGAGCCAAGCTGGGAATGCCCATATCAGTGGCATGCCTTTGGAAGTCCAGTAGACTGACTAAGCTGCACTAATGGACTGGTGTTTTAATAAGATAAACATCAGCTGTTAATAAATAAAGCCCCGTTAAATCCAATTTCAGCTGTGTGATATCTTTGTTATGGGGACGGGTGGGCGGCAAGAACTGGTAAAGATGAAAGAAAGGATCAAAAACTCAGGATTTCTGCAAAGGGAAGATAAATGGAATTTCTGCAGCATACCCCCCAAAAAAACTCTGGGCAAAGCACGCCCACAGTACAAAGCACACAAGGAGCACGGGATAGATCAGCCTGACACCCACATCCAAGCAAGAGCGACTTCTGATATTTTGAAGATTCTAAAGGGGAGGGGGAATAGCGCAGTAGACGCCCAGAGACAGAACTATCATCTTCTGAGAAGGAAGGGGTGAAGGAAAGTTCTGCAGAAGAACAAGTTTTATGTTATCCCAGGGGTTCTGCAAAGAAACTGGAAAGCAAGATAGACTTTAAAAAAAAAGATGGGGGGGGGCGGGGGACGAGACTTGGCTGCTGCAACCTTGTGCCACAGCTATTTCGATTCCAGAGTGGTGAAACATTTCACAGCAGCACAAAAAAGATTCTTGGTTGGTTTTCAAAATGTTTCCCTTTATCCATCTGGTGGGAAAATGCCAGAATTGATGAGTTCTTATGTCTCTTTACCCACTCCTTACCTTAAACATTATTTCATACCATCAATTCCGGCAATTTTTATTTCTTTAAAAAAAAAATGAGTCACCTTTTTATGGAAGTATTCAAGATAAATGTAACAATACAACACAGCGGTGTTCCCTCTATGCTGCGTTAGTGTGAACTAGCTTACAGATTTTTAGCCTCCAGCTCACACATTTTTGCCTTAGCTCAAGAAAAATGGCCCCAGAACAAACTAACTGATGCAGTAGCTCACAACTTTAATACCGGTAGCTCATAAAGTAGAATTTTTGCTCACGGGGCTCTGCAGCTTAGAGGGAACGTTGCAACACAGTGAAACTAAAGAAATAATAAAAGAGTTTTAAAAAGGGGGGAAGTATTTGAGGATGTTTTCTAAAAGTTGATGCCAGATCGTGGGAACATAGACAGAAGAGAAAGCTTTCTGGAATATAAGGATTTGTACTTGCAGGCTACCCTGCTCTGCAATACAAGCCGAAAACAGGTAGCACTATGGAGAGGTGGATATTATTGCTGAGAGAGTTCCAAAGTATGGATATTATTATTATTCCCAAAGCTGTACCCCTAGTAGGGCTGCCAACTTTGGGTTGGGAAATGCCTGGAGATTTTGATGGTGGAACCTCAGGAGGGCACGGTTTGGAGAGGGGAGAGACTTCCTCAGTGCCGTAGAGTCTACCCTCCAAAGCAGACATTTTCCACAGGGGAACAGATCTCTATTGTTTGGAGATAGGGTTGCCAATCCCCAGGTGGGGGCAGGGGATCCCCTGGTTTGAAGGCCTCCCCCCTGCTTCATGGTCATCAGAAAGTGGGGGGGGGGGAGAAAATGTCTGCTGGGCACTCCATTATTCCCTATGGAGATCAATTTCCATAGGATATAACGGATAATTGATCTGTGGGTATCGAAAGCTCTGGAGAGGCTTGGTTTTGAGATAGAGGCACCAAATTCTCAGCATAGCATCTGGTGCCTCTCCTCAAAACACTCTCCAAGGTTCAAAAAGTTTGGACCAGGCAGTCCAATTCTATGAGCACCAAATGAAGGTGCCCCTATCCTTCAGTATTTCCAATGAACGGAAGGCATTTAAAAGGTGTGCGGTCCCTTTAAATGTGATGGCCAGAACTCCCTTTGGAGTTCAATTATCCTTGTGACAACCTTGCTCCTGGCTTCACCCCCAATGTCTTTTTGCACCCAAGATCCTTTGGCCTAGCCAAGTCAGAGGTACTTTCTGGTATCAAACCAGAGTCTCTCAATTACAGTTTGTATTTTTCTCAAGTACTTTTAAGAGGAAGTAACCTGGCTGCCATGAGAACAAAGGGATGTTAATTTAGACTGTCCCAGCTCTGATAGCAACGACTTGAAGCGGTCATAGGAGTCCGGAAGAAACAAGGGGTTCAATCAATAGTTGGAGGCTAGGCTAGGCTAGGGTTGCCAGCCTTCAGGTGTGGCCTGGAGATCTTCTGGAATTGCAACTGGTCTTCAGATCAACTCCCCTGGAGAAAATGGCAGCTTTGGAGGCTGGACTCTATGACATTATACTCCACTGAGGTTCTTCTCTTCCCCAATCTCTGCCCTCTCCAGGTCCCACCCTCAAATCTCCAGGAATTTTCCAACCTGGAGTTAGCAACCCAAGGCCAGGTCCAGTCTTCTAAACAGCACTGAGGTTAGGACTGCTGTCTCAGTAGCTGAATGCTAGGTGCAGGATTACAGTTAATAGGGAAGCATCTTAATGATACAAACTGGTTGAACCAGCAAGGCTCTCTGTTGAGTCCAGGGCTTAAATACTCTGGAATATAAGAATCCACAGCTGTTACTAGGCTTCATGAGCCCAAATTAGGGTTGCTGATACTGGGTTGTGAAATATTTGGATATTTGGTGTTGGATCCTGAGGGGGGCAGAGTTTAGAGAAAGACCTCAGAATGCCAGAGTCCACCCTTCAAAGCAGCCATTTTGTCCAGGGGATGAGAACTTTGTAGTCTGGAAATTTGTTGTCATTCCAGGAGATTCCCAGGACACATCTGGAGGTTGGTAACCCTAGCCCCAACCCTGCTAAGCAGTGCAGACTAAATGTATTCTGCCAAGTAAGTGATTTTTAGCTACAACAATGGACATGAAAATGGGCTGGTGAAATCCAGTAAGGATTAGGCTGAATTCTAGATAGATCTGCTTTTGACCTTAATATGATCCCGGAGAAGCCAATACTAGGAATTCTATGCCCAAAGTTCCCAATTTAGTCAACTCCATCAGTAGGGTGACAGTTTCAGATGTTCATCTCCTAATTCAGGTAAATGTCTTTTCACCAACCTTCTACACTGCCAATGATTACTCAACTCAAGGCCCTGATGGCCACAACTCAAGGCCACGGTGGCCACATAGGAAAAAGTAATTTCAAAAGTATAATGGGAGTAAGGTTTTATTATGACAATTAAAATTCAAGAAGCATTTTAAGGTAGATGCTGAGCTGATATAATCTAGTACACCTTTCGGTGATGTCAGGAATGTGTGGCATATGCAAATGAGTTATGCAAATGAGATGTGGTAATGAGTTCTGGCACCTCTTTTTCTATTAAATGACCGCTGCCTAAAATGCATATATAAAGGCCTGAATCGCATCAATCAATCAATCAATCAATCAATCGTTTTATTTATATCCCGCCCTCCCCACCGAAGCAGGCTCTGGGCGGCTAACAACATTAAATCAATACAGTAAGTTATACAATAATATTTAAAAGCAATAGCTAATTTAACAATTTAATTAAAATTCTAAAATTAATAAAATTAACATCCTGGTGCTATTTCAACAGATGGTAAAAATCACTTAAGCAGTCTCTCTATCTTTTAATCGGTGAAGGCCATCCCGAAGAGGATGGTCTTGCAGGCCCTGCGGAACTGTTCAAAGTCCCGCAGGGCCTGCACTTCTTCTGGGAGCTGGTTCCATAGGTATGGAGCTACAACGGAGAAAGCCCGCATGTGAGTACTCTGTAGTTTTGCTTCCTTTGGCCCGGGGATAGTCAGCAGGTTCTTCCCTGCTGACCTCAGTGCTCTTTGGGGTTCATATGGGGAAAGACGGTTCCTCAGGTAGGCAGGTCCTCGGCCATATAGGGCTTTAAAGGTAATAACCAGCACTTTGTAACGAATCCGGTATGTAACTGGCAACCAGTGCAGTCCGCACAGCCCTGGCTGTATGTGCTCCCATTTCGGGAGCCCTGGTAGCAGCCTAGCCACCACGTTCTGCACCAGCTGCAGCTTCCGGGTTCGGCACAGAGGCAGCCCCATATAGAGGGCATTACAGTAATCCAGTCTCGAGGTGACCATTGCATGAATCATTGTTGCCAGGTCCTGGCGCTCTAGGAAGGGGGCCAACTGCCTTGCCCGCCTTAAATGAAAAAAAGGCTGACTTAGCAGTGGCTGCTATCTGGGCCTCCATTGATAGTGAAAGCTCCAGTAGAACTCCCAAGCTCCTGACCCGTCAAAAACCGGGAGAGGTATTTCCCTCCCCAGAGCGCCCCAACCCACGCAAAGGACTTCTGTCTTCGCTGGATTCAGCTTCAACCCACTCAGCCTTAGCCAAGTTGCCACGGCCTGCAGTGCCGGGTCCAAATTCCCTGGGACGCAGCCAGGCTGGCCATCCATTAACAGATAGAGCTGGGTGTCATGTGCATATTGGTGACACCCAAGCCCATACCTCCGGGCAATCTGGGCAAGGGGGCGCATATAGATATTAAATAGCATCAGTGAGAGAACTGCTCCCTGAGGCACCCCACAATCTAGTGTGCGCCTCTGGGACAGCTCACCCCCGATTGCCACCCTTTGTCCCCGATCCTTGAGGAAGGAGAAGAGCCATTGTAAAGCTGACCCCCTAACCCCTACGTTGGCGAGGTGGTGGGTCAGTAGCCGATGGTCGACCGTGTTGAACATGGCCAACAGATCTAACAGCATCAGCACTGCCACACCACCTCGATCCAGATGCCACTGGAGGTCATCTGCCAAGGCGACCAGCACTGTCTCCGTCCCATGACCTGGACGAAAGCCGGACTGGCAAGGGTCTAGGATGGAAGCGTCATCCAGAAAACCCTGCAACTGCAACGCCACTGCCCTCTCAATAATTTTACCTAAAAACGGTAAATTAGAGACCTGTCGGTAGTTTGCCAATTCAGCCGGGTCTGCTGTACTTTTTTTCAGGAGGGGGCGGACCATAACCTCTTTCAAGGGTGTTGGAAAACGCCCCTCCAGGAGGGATCTATTTATGATGTCCCGTAAAGGACATCTAAGCTCCCTCTGGCAAGATTTAATTAGCCAAGAGGAGCTTGGGTCCAGATCGCAAGTTGTTGGGCGTGCAGAGGAGAGAATTCCGTCAACTTCCTCCAGGCTGAGTGGGTCGAAGTGGTCCAGAGCTAAACCGGAAGACAGGCACGGAGCCTCCAATTCATGATGGGCAAGTCCTGGCGGAGCGACGTGATTTTGTCTGCAAAATTTTTTGCAAAAGCCTCACAGCCTATTTCTAATTCTCTAACATTTGGTCTGCCTTGAGGCAGTGTAGTTAAGTGTCCAATTATTCTAAACAATTGTTCCGGGCGCAAATTTGCGGACGCAATCCTGGCTGCGAAGTAATCTTTCTTCACAGCCTTGACTGCCATCTCATAAGACCTCACAAACGTTCTATAGGATGTTCTCGTTGCTTCGTCACGAGTGCACCGCCACTGCCTCTCTAGTCGTCTGAGCCCTTGTTTCAGCTGATGTAACTCCAAGGTATACCATGGAGCCAGCCTCACACGAGGGTGCAGAGGGCATCGGGGTGTGATCTCATTGATCGCCCTGGATAGCCGATCTTGCCAGGCATCAACCAGGGCGTCAAGGGAATCGCCAGGGGGCCAGGGATCCAGTAGAGCCATTTGGAACCGTTCCAGGTCCATCAGCCTCCACAGGCAAGCCAAAATAGGCTTTCCGCCCTTACAGGGTTGAGGCAGCGTCTCCATACGGGCCTTGAGGGCTAGGTGATCTGACCATGGCACCACCTCCATCGCGATATCATTCACCCGAATCGCAGATGCAAAGATCAAGTCTAGTATGTGCCCTGCCTGGTGCGTAGGAGTCGTAACAAATTGAGAGAATCCTAGTGTCACCATGGAAGACACTAGATCCATTGCCCGATTGGAGGCCATGTTGTCAGCATGGACATTGAAGTCACCCAGGACCATAAGCCCTGGGTACTCCAACGCCCAGCCCGCCACCGCCTCCATCAGGGATGGTAAGGCGCTGGCTGGTGCGTTAGGTGGGCAGTACACCAGCCAGATTGCCAACCCCTCTCCGACATCCCATGCCAGACCGGCACATTCAATACCATCGATTGTTGGGGCCGGGAGAGCCCGGAAGGAGTAACCCTCCCATATGAATAACACCACCCCTCCCCCCTGCCCGCTAATCCGTGATTGGTGAAAGACCGAGTAACCCAGGGGGGTCATCTGGGAGAGAGCCACCGTCTCCCCCTCTCGCACCCAGGTCTCGGTCATGCAAGCCAGGTCCACATCCTGCCAAAGCAGGAATTCCCTAAGGATCTCGGTCTTATTATTTACGGACCTGGCGTTGCATAACACCAATGATGGAGGCGGGCAATTCCTCTTGGCCCCACTATCTGTCACGGTTGGGATGGGAAGTAGACTGGAAGGGGGCCGAGCACTGTTTTGTCTCCACCTCCTTCCCTTGCACTTCTGTTTATTCCCACTGTCATACCTTCCCCTCCCCAGGAGCACTGGGATCCCCTGGCCGGGCATCCACACGAATGCCCCGGTATGATCTTATTGATAATAATACGATGGCCGCACCCTCCTAACTAGATTGTCTCAATTTACAGCCTAAATCCCTAGCCCACCCTCCACCTTCAGTCCCCTGGTTATCTGACTCACTATAATTTAATCAAATTTAATTAATATCAGAACCCACCCTGATTCTCCCTCTAATTGATTAGTCAAATTAATTCTTTCTTTCTTAGCACATTAATAAAATCCCCCCCAATCCTATGTCCCAACTTAATGTGCAATATAAATAAATCAATACATCAATATGCATTTAAATATATAAATACATAATAAAATCCAATTACTAATCAAATTACATAATCTCTAATTAAATTAATAATACTTCCGATTAGTGGTCAGTAAGATCTTCAGTCCAACAAAGTAGGATCCCAGGATACTGAATTAGAGAGGTAGATTAGGATATTGTTCTTAAGGTGCTATCATTAAAGTTTAAGTTAAAATTAAAGTGCCGGTGCTTGCAGGTGTCCGTAGTGTTCTTAAAGTGCGGGTGCAGTTCTTAAAGTGCGGATGGTACTCACAGCTTAGGTGGCCCAGGGAGGAGGGAGGGTGTGTGGGGGGTGAAACCTTCCCCGTTCTCTCCCAGCTGTTTAGATGGATCCTTGCAACTTTGGTTAAGAGGCTATAGCCCCGTCGGCGCCACCTCCAACAGTTCTGCGGCTCTCGTACCCAGTCTGGGCCTCCCGGCATCCGAGCCCCATACAGGGCTTCGCAGTCGGGAGAACTCCCAGCTACCGGCCCAGCCGCGCCTGGTTGGCTTCCGTGGGGTAAAAGATGAAAGGATGAGGATGGGGGGGGGTGAGGGATGAAGATTGGGATGCTCACCGAGGCCAATGCCCCGGGACCAGTCCACCACTCCGCTCACTCACAACCCCCCAAAGGGCTCCCAGCCTCCGTCTGCCTCTGTCTGCGGTGGCCACCGGCTGCACCGCACACTCCGCTCCACTCACCGCTTGCGCCTTTCGTCGCACCGGCCCGCACTGCAATCCTCTCTCTGGTGTTGGCTCGGTCCCTCCCGCACGCCAGCCCGCGGCCGCGCCTGTATGTCACTAAGTAGCAAGGCATGGATGACTTGGAACAAGATGTAACTTGTGGAACTCACTGCTACCTGATGTGGTGATAGTCACTGGGCTGAAAGGCCTATTGTGGGCTAGAACCAAAGGGTCAATGAAGTGTAGTAATTTGAGTCTTAGTCTAGGGCAGAGGTGGCCAAACTTGCTTAATGTAAGAGCCACATAGAATAAACGGAGGATGTTTTGAAAGCCACAAACAATGAACATCAGATGTTTGAGAGCTGCAAAGAAGGAAGGAAAATAGATGGTGAGAGGTGGAAAGAAAGCAACTTTAACTTTAAATGAATTCTCCAAACCACCAGCTGGTTTGGCTTGAAGACGTGATTTAAAGAGAGAAATGTCTTCTCCATGCCAGCCAGTGGGGTGGTGGGGACTTCAAAAGCCCCACAATGTGTATGGAAAAACCACAGGTGATTCCCAAGGCACAGTTTGGCCACCCCCAGCTGAGGGTTTTATGTAGGGTTTTCAGTCTCTTGGTAGTGGCTGGAGATCTCTTGGGATCACAACTGATCTCCAAACAATAAGAGAACAGGTCACCTGCACGAGATGACCACTCTGGAAGATGGATTTGATGGCATCATGCCCCAGTGAAGTCCCTCCCCTCCACAAATCTCACCCTCCTCAGGCTCCACCTCCCAAATCTTCGAGTATTTCCCAAACTGTAGCTGGCAACTCCAGACTGTGTTATTCCATTATGAGTTTGGCCTACTTCAGACTTATTGTGAATTCATTATTTGGTTCACCACACGTATTTTCACTAGTCCGATTCCCCTGTGTAGAATTTTGTTTCCATGGAGTCCTACAATCTTTCCTTCCCTTGTCTGAGAAGAGAAAATGAATGCTGTAGCCTCCATGTAGGGTATTTATCTCATGTGTTATCTTACATGGGTGGTGGATCAGAATCTTCTCAAACTGACAATTTAAGGCACACTGAGGAAGTGTACAGGCATACACAAATTTATACCTTGAATAAAACCTGGTTGGTCTTCAAAGTTCCACTGAACATAAACTGTTCTTGAGATGTCTTGTGGCAGCCTTCAAGAGTGAAGAAAGTTGAAATTGGAGGGCTGTTAATAAGCAAGGTTGCCAATCACCAGGTGTTGGCTAGAGATTTCCTAGGATTTCTAGGTGACAGAGGTCAGTCTGAGTAGGCAATACTGACCTTGATGGACCAAAGGTCTAATTCAGCATAAGGCAGCTTCGTATTCATATGTTCAAAATACTTGTAACATTGAAGAGGAGGGGGATCTGCTCTTCAAAGACAAGATGCCCCAAATTCCAGTGGACTTGCCTGAAAGTTGATGTTTGGATCACAGCCACAGTGATGCGAACCTAGTATCAAAGGACTGGCTTTGGAGGCGTATCTGTTTTGCAGGTATGTTGAGTCTTGGGCTCCTGGGACAGCATAGCCAAAAATAAGACTATAAATAAGAAATCAGTGGCCTTTTCTGCCTTGCCGCATTATGCAGGCTTGATGTACGTTTCTGCAGAGTTATTAGTCACCCTGCTCAAAATCAATGCTCTGAGCTCTCCTTCCCTGTGATTGATTTCTTCAGGTTAACATTCTACATACATGATTTAATAAACACTACAATTACCCTATAATGCTCATATAAAGTGCTTGAGACATGCAGTCAAAAAAAGACACCATGAGATTTGTAAGTGGCCTTTACAGTTGTGAGATTCTCCCCCCCCCCCCAAAAAAAATTACTTTTTTATTTAGGTAGAGCTGCATTTAACACACACACACACCGCACCAAAGTTGCGGTCTCTGTGTTAAGTGCTGTTAAGTCGCTTCTGACTTATAGAGACCCGCATCACAGTTACGAATGCAACCATTTTTGTGAAGGGCTATGCATAGAATAGGACCAGCCTGCAGTTCCAGATTTGCTCATTAGCAATATTGACACTCCCAGGCTAAGCGGTAATGCATCTGTATGTTTTAAGCAGCCATTTCGACAAACATCTGATCTGACAGGTACACTTTGGGTCAGCAGAGGGCTCTCCGAGAGAAGACTACAATAATTCGGCAGCTGCCCATGGATGAAGGAGTGCATAATAATTCACGAGAGACAGCTGCTTCTGAACACGGCTGGATTAATCATTTCAATAAATGTTATAAATATTGTATGTATTTCTCTAAAAGGTAAACTTTTCATATACTTACTTGCAGCTTCAGAAATATTGATCAGGAAATAAAACATTAACAAAGATGGAAGGTCCTATCTCCGTGAAAGGTAGAGAACACTCAGCAAGAAAATGGTCAATAAATGAGTGTTGCCAGCTTTCACCTGAGAAGCACCTGGATAATTTGGGGGAGGAGCCTGGGGTGGGTGGGGTTTGGGGAGGGGAGGGACCTCAACAAGGTACCATGCCTCAGGGTCCACTTGCAAAGCAGCCATTTTCTCCAGGGGAACTGAACTCTGTCACCTGGAGGCCTGTTCTAATTCCAGGAGGTCTCCAGGCCCATAGGCTTAGAATCATAGAGTTGGAAGGTACCTCTAGGGTCATCTAGTCCAACTTCCTTGCACAATGCAGGAAACTCACAGACACTTCCCCCTAAATTCACAGGATCCTCATTGCTGTCAGATGGCCATCTAGCCTCTGTTTAAAAACTTCCAAGAAAGCAGAGCCCATCACCTCCCGAGGAAGCCTGTTCCACTGAGGAATCGCTCTAACAGTCAGGAAGTTCTTCCTAATGTTGAGCTGGAAACTGTTTTGATTTAATTTCAACCCATTGGTTCTGGTCCTACCTTTTGGGGCCACAGAAAACAATTCCACACCCTCCTCTATATCAGAGGTGGCCAACGGTAGCTCTCCAGATGTTTTTTGGCTACAACTCCCATCAGCCCCAGCCAGCATGGTCAATGGCTGGGGCTGATGGGAGTTGTAGGCAAAAAACATCTGGAGAGCTACCGTTGGCCACCCCTGCTCTATATGACAGCCCTTCAAGTATTTGAAGATGGTGATCATATCCAGAGGAGGGACGGTGGCCCAGTGGTTGAGCATCTGCTTGGTAAGCAGAAGGTCCCAGGTTCAATCCCCAGCATCTCCAACTAAAAAAGGGTCCAGGCAAATAGGTGTGAAAAACCTTAGCTTGAGAACCTGGAGAGCCACTGCCAGTCTGAGTAGACAATACTGACTTCGATGGACCCAGTGTCTGATTCAGTATAAGGCAACTTCATGTGCTTCCTTTCCAAGCTAAACATGCCCAGCTCCTTCAACCTTTCCTCATAGGACTTGGTCTCCAGACCCCTCACCATCTTCGTCACCCTCCTTTGGACCTGTTCCAGCTTGTCTATATCCTTTTTAAAATGTGGTGCCCAAAACTGAACACAATACTCCAGGTGAGGTCTTACCAGAGCAGAGTAAAGCGATACTATCACTTCACATGATCTGGGCACTGTATCTGTTGATACAGCCCAAAATTGCATTTGCCTTTTTAGCCACCACATCACACTGTTGATTTGTGTTCAGCGTATGGTCCACTAAGACCCTGAGATCCTTTTCGCACATACTACTGCTAAGACAAGACAAGTCTACTCCATCCTATAACCATGCATTATATTTTTCCTACCTAAATGTAGAACTTTACATTTATCCCTGTTAAAATCCATTTCATTGGTTTTAGCCCAGTTTTCCAGCCTGTCAAGGTCATCATGGATCCTGTTTCTGTCTTCTGGGAGCTTGCCGGCTCCCAGGTCTGGGCAGGGGATCCCCTGGTTTTGCAGGCTCTTCCTCATCATTGGCCAGGTGGCAGGAAGCCCCGCCCCAACAGCCATGATGTGACTTTATACTTCAGCAGGACATTTTAGAAGACGTTCGCAAACTGTGTTTTAGAATGTGTGTGCACCTTTAAATCTTGGCAGCATGAAAGCTGTATGGGGGTGGGGGGTGAGCAGACAGGGCCATGAGGCTCTTCCTGGCGAGTGTCTGAAATGTGTGAGAAAGGAAGACAGCACAGTTCCTCTGTTTGTTTTGCATTTGCTTTAGAAGTCATGTATATAGTAGAATGGATAGTAAAGAGTTAACTCTTGCAGAATGAGGCAGAAAACGAAGTTGAACTTAACTGTAACTGTTGTTCATCAAACTTCTGTGCAGGCCCACATTGGGACTGGGCATGAGCAACAGTACAAGAGCAACAGTACTCAGTATGTATGCATCTGGCTATGACACAAGGCGATATTCCAGAAACATTCCTATGCCTTGAGTCAATTGATGGTTACTATAAAACTCCTTTTTTGGTCCGACATTAACTTGTTAATTCTCTTCATATTGCGTGATGACATTGGGCCAGTCACAGTTCTCTCAGAGCTGTTCTCTCAAGAGCAATTCTCTCAGAACTCTCTCAGCCCCACCTACCTCACAGGGTGTCTATTGTGGGGAGAGAGGAAGGGAAAGAAGATTGTAAGCCGCTCTGAGATTCTGAATGAAAGGCAGGGTATAAATCCAATCTCCTCCTCCTCCTCCTCCTCCTCCTCCTCCTCCTTCTTCTTCTTCTTCTTCTTCTTCATTGCTTGACCACTGAAGAAGGCCTGTTACAGCCAAAACCTGTCAGGTCACAACAGTTCCCACTTGTGCCACATTGTATACTTTTATTCTGTAATGAGGCTACAATTGGGCTCATAAATGTTTTTAACTACTGAATAATAAATACATGTATTTTTAGGGGGGTGGGGTTAGTAATTGATCTTATAAGTTGTTTATAACTAACTTTTCTGGTTCTTGGTTCTAACATGCAATCCTGGCATTGAGGCCTATTTAATTTATTTACAATAATAGCTCTACAGCATGTAGGGAACTGTGAATTGGCCAGAAATAGATATGCTATTTAAAAAACAATTATCACATATGGTTCAAAATCCAGGATGGGGACAGGTAGCCTTTTCAAGAATGCACTAGGTATTTAGAAGTGAATTCGTGCCAAAGGAATTTGTTCCTATCACTTTGTCCACAACATTAGAGTTGCGTTGCCTTGGTTACCATGCACAAGCTTCATAGTGACAGATATAGAATAATATTTTTTTAAAAAACGTTAGCAATTATGCATAATATCTTTCCCATAAATCAGGATGTCACAGATGTAAGGCAAATGACATTTTGAATTCCTGCTCTGGCGTGATCTGCAGCTGACTGAAGGGGGGGGGAGTGGGGAAAATACAGAGTCAGGTCTTTTTAAAATATTAAAAAAAGGCTGTTGCAGACAGCTGTAATTGAGGGATGATGGATTAGGTGGCCAGATGCAGGAGAGATGGTCAACAGCAGTGCAAAACGAGTTCACGAGCCCATCGATGCCAAGTCTCAGAAAGTAAAAAAGAAAGCAAATTGTATATTAGGCACAGGCAAAGTGTACTATTTCTCAAAGAGCTTGGCTCTGATTTTGAAACATGATCGGACACGTTCCTAATAGTTGATTATACATTGACCAGCCTGCTAAGCTCTAGTAAAGAGGAAATACACGCACACAGGGCTGGCCTTGCAACTAGGCAAACTAGGTGATTGCCTAGGGCACCCGCCTTCTGGGGGTTCCGAATTGGGTGCCCCCCCATGACTCAATGATGCTATCAGTGCAGGGGGAGGGCTCCAGAAGTTAGCCTTGCCTAGGGTGCCAGACAGTCTACGGCAAGCCCTGCTCTCTCTCTCTCTCTCTCTCTCTCTCTCTCTCTCTCTCTCTCTCAGGAGACATGAGACCAGATGTTAGATCTTTTGGTCAGCAGGAAGCACCATAACATCTGTTTGGTGCGCAGAAGGTCCCAGGCTAGATTCATGGCATCCTCAGTTTCTTCTAGAGGAACTGATTTCTGTTATCTGGAAATCAGTTATAGTTCTGGGAGAACTCCAGGCCTTACCTGGAAGTTGCCAAATCTCTTGTCTAAGTTGGGGGGGGGTGTAATGTACCAGTCGCAGAGACGAGCGTAGGGCAACGTAGTTTATTACATGGTACAAAACAAGATGGAAGAGAGCGAACACGCGGGCCGGGCCCCGCATATATACAGCCCTGGAACTATTCTTCCTGCTGGCCAGTCCAATGTAGGCCAGCCATATTTCCCGCCACTAGCTGTGATTGGCGGGTGGCAGCGCCCCGCGCGGAGGCACCTGGATGTTCTCAGTTGCCTCCGCTGCTGGGCGGACTAACGCTATTTTGCTGTTATGAAATGGTTGCGTTCTGTGAACGCCATACATTACAGGGGGAACCCTAAAAGAGATCATCGAACACTTGCGAAGCTAAAATGCTTGATTATTATTCAGCTCAACGTCCTGACCTGGATAGCTCAGGATAGCCCTACCTCTTCAGATGGCAGAAGCTAAGTAGAGTTGGCCCTGGTTATTACTTGTAAGGGAGACCACCAAGGAAGAACAGGGTCTTGACACAGGGGCAGGCAATGGCGAACCACCTCTGAACTTCTCTTGCCTTGAAAACCCCATGGGGTTGCCATAAATCAGCTGTGACTTGACAGCAAACCCCCCCCCCCCAGCTCAATGGATCACAAGTTGTGCAGGACCGATGTGGCACGCATCAAACACTATTACACCCCATGGATGTTTATGGGCATGCTAAGAGTGTGTTCAAATCACTCTCATTGAAATGAATGAGTGGAAGGGGCTTAAATTTGACTTATACCGGACCTAATTCAATAAAATGATCAATACCTCCTCTGAGGTACCTCCCCTGCCCAAACCCCACCTTCTCCAGGCTCTGCCCCCAAAATCTCTATGAATTTCCTAACCTGGGGCTGGCAACTCTAGGTGATGATACCTTGCTGATACCCATCCTATACAGATGTTAATGGCTTCAGCTGTATCTCTGTAACTGTCTATTGTAGCCACTTATCTTCACCCTACACTAGATTGTACCTTTGGGCTGTAAAAAAAGAGTTGGAAGCATCTCACATACAGGGCTCTTTTTGTAGCAGGGGCTCCTTTGCATATTAGGCCACACACCCTTGATGTAGCCAATCCTCCAAGAGCTTACAGGGCCTACAGGGCCTACTGTGAGCTCTTAGAGTATTGGCTACATCAGGAAGCTGTGGCCTAATATGCAAAGGAGCTCCTGCTACAAAATGAGCCCTGCTCATACCTATTCTAGGTGAACTAGGATTTCCCACCCCCAGGTGGTGGCTGATGATCTTCTGGGATTACAACTGATCTCCAGGCAAGAGAGGCCAATTTCTTTGGAGAAAATGGCCACTTTGGATGGTGGACTCTATGGCACTGTACCTTGCTCAGATCCCTCACCTCCTCAAACCCCACCTTCTCCAGCTTCACCCCCCAAATATCAAGGTATTTCCCAACCTGATGTTGGCAACCCTAACATGAACTGCTTAATTGGATCTTGCATCAGGGTGTTTTTTTTTGAGCTGGAGTGCACAGAAACACCGTTCCAGCTGGCTTGCTGTCAGGAGGTGTGGCCTAATACACAAATGAGTTCCTTCTAGAAAAAAAGCCCTGGGATCTTGTTTCGCACTGGTCTGTCTTCATTAACATCACCCCTGCCCCCAGTCTTTCTGTTGTGTAGATTGATTAGGTAGGATGGGTGTACATTGCACGCTCTGACTCTTGAAAACTAGAAAAGACTCGAAGGTCTCCTGTTTCATTTTTCGCTGCCACAGATGAACACATCTGAAACCTTGAATAGTGTCTCACCATTCTGTTGGCAAGCAAGAAATAGCACAGAACTCAGAGGAGCGGGGGTGGGGGGAGAGAATACCCTCTTGAGGAAAACAGGACTGACCTTAGGATTCATTGGAGACATGAACAAAGTCGGCATGAGACAAGTCCCGCGTGTGAGTCTGCAACAATAGTAACGTCACCTGCATTGTGTTTGGCATTTCAGCTCACTTGAGAGTTGTGCATATGGCTTGGAACTTTCTCTGTGTAGTCTTTAACAATGCAAGATGCGAAGTGGCCTTTAAAAGGCTTTAGAAAATGTTTCTCCTTCGTCTATGAGCCGTTTCAACCACACTGCAGTCAAATTTCATGTTATGCTTTCATATACTCTGGAATCACATTTGTGTATTTGGAATATAGGGCCGTGCAATACTTTTATCCTCCTCTATCCTGCCCCCCAAGTAGGGATGCTAGCTCCCAGGGGGACCTGGGGATCCCCAGGAATTACAACTCATCTCCAAGCTACAAAGGCCAGTTCCCTTAGAGAAAATGGATATTTTGGAGAGTGGATTTTACGGCTTTGTACCTCACTGAGGTCCCTGTCCTCCCCAGGCTCCATCCCCAAATCTCCAAGAGCTTCCCAATCTGGATCTGACCATCCTACCAACCCCCATCTCCAGTTTGTGGCTGGGATGACCTGGCAACCCTACCCAAAAGTCATATTGTTAATCATACTGTGACCCTTCCAACTGCCTTCGTCCATAAGTCATGGCATTTCCACAGAGACTCCATCGAAGAAGGTTCTCACAGTCAGCCCCCCAAATAGCTTAAATGCAAAATTTCAGGGTGATTCTGCACTCACATTGGTCCGGGGCAGGCTTCCGTTTTGGGGCAGATCAAGCTCCGCGCCGGCAGTGTAAACCTGTTTTTTCAGTGCCCTGGACCAACTTGAGTGCGGTATCACCCTCAGTACATAAGAACACCCTCAGTACATAAGAACACAACTGGTGCCCTGCTGGATCTGACCACGGGTACATCTAGACCAGTTTACGATTTCATACAGCGGTCAACCAGTTGCCCCAGCGCTAATGCTTGGTATAAAATATATGTACCGCTGCTAGTCCAATCTTGTCAGATCTCAGAAGCTAAGTGGGGTTGGCACTGGCTAGTATTTGGATTGGAGACCACCAAAGAATTCCAGGGTCGCTGGTCTTTCAGGTGCAACGGGACCTGACTATTGTTCTCCTGCCGCAAATCAGCATGGGCCCCTCCCTGAACCTTCTTGTTTGTTTGTTTGTTTGTTTTGAGCTATCTTGCCCTGCATCTCACAAAGGAAACTCACTGCAAAAGGCAATTAATCAGAATCAGGGGTCGTTTTGTAGAAAAACAGGTGGTGAAGCTCATTAGCATAACTCATTAACATATGCCCCCCCCCCCAGCCAAAAGCAACCCGATGCATGAAAGGAGAGCCCTGAGCGAGCGAGGCCTGCTTGAACTGGCTAGAGATCCAGCCAGCCCAAGCAGGTCTTGGTTATCTGGGGCTCTCCTGGTGCCCCCTGCCAGTCAAAAGGCCAGCAAGCCACCCACCACCCAAAATCACATAAGAAGTGGAGAAAGGGTGGCACAGGCTTCTCCAGGGGCTGCTGGGGGCATGGCAAAGCTCCTTGTGGCTGGGTGGCTGCCTGCTCTCCTAATCCAGGGATTGTTATGCAGCTGCACCTACTGTTCAATGGACAAGGTAGGTGGGGAGGAGGAGGGGGGCATCAGAAAGGTTCAGGAGCTGCACTCCTGTGAGCTTCTGCTGAATCTGAGGCCTGATCAGAATGCTCCTCTGACCTGGATGGCCCAAGTTAGCCTGATCTCATCAGATCTCAGAAGTAAGCAGGGTCAGGCCTGGTCAGTATTTGGATGGGAGACCGCCAAGGAAGTCCAAGGCTACTATGCAGAGGCAGGAAATGGCCAACCACCTCTGAATGTCTCTTGCCTTGAAAACACAACATGTCAGCTGCAACTTGATGCCATTTTACACAGAGACAGAAAGAGAGAGAGGGAGAGTCTTGCATACCTTGTTTATGAAATCATACCATGGAATCCATACTTTGAAAAAGGGTCATAGAGACAACTTAAGATACAGGAGGAAATGGATTAATTGTCTGTTTACAACTTCAATACATTTTTGGACACTTTCTCCAAATCTTCAAACTTGCTTCCATCAACCTGTGAAATAATATCACTTCCTAATAAAAGCACATAACGCAAAACATTAAAACCTACTAAAATTCATAAGCTGAAAGCAAAGAGATGTTTTGCATCTCTTGTAAATCAAGCTGAAGGCATCATCGCTTCAGTGGGCAGGTACTCCCAGACCTACCAATAGTCATCAGAACTTGGTGAAGTAAGGTTAGTTCCTCTATCTGCAGAGAAGAGGGAGTTAATGGATCCATCCCAGATGCCTTTGAATGAATAGAGCGGCCTGAAGGCACCTTTATAAAGTAAGCAGCATCCTTCTGATTCTCAGGGGTGGAATTCTAGCAGGAGCTCCTTTGCAGATTAGGCCACATCCTCTTGATGTAGCCAATCCTTCAAGAGATTTGTGCTTAATTTGAACACAGCACTGAAACAAACCCACCTGCAGATGAATAGTTTTGATTCACAGTGTTGGACATGAGGTATCATAGGATCAGTTAAATCAGAGGTGGCCAAACTTATTTAACGTAAGAGCCACAGAATAAATGCCAGATGTTTGAGAGTCACAAGACGTGAACGTCAGATGTTTGAAAGCCGGAAGGAAGGAGGGAAGGGAGGGAGGGAGAGGTGTAAACTTTAAAGGCATTCTCCAAGCTGCCAGGTGGCTTGGCTTGGAGAAGGGATTTAATGGAAGAAATGCCTTTTCCAGGTCAGCTGACAGGGTGGTAGGGGCTTCAAGAGCCACACAACGTGTGTGAAAAGAGCCACCCCTGCATTAAACAATGCCGTATCCTTAAGGGACAGGCCTGACCCTCAGGACCATGCATGCCTAGGACTACATGAGTGATGTTATCAGTGCAGAAACCAGTTGTATGTACAGACATAAGCCAACACCCAGCAGGAGACTTACTAGGCTCCAATGGGAGCAGGGAGGCAGAACTAACTGAGCTTTAAGGCAGGGGCGTCAAACATGTAGCCCGGGGGCCGAATCAGGCCCCCAAGCAATTGGCTGTCATCTGCTTCTTACTCCCTCTCTCTTGCTTCTTTCTGCATAACAGCTTGCTTTGCAAGGCTTGCTCAATTGCACAGGAGCTAAAGAGCAAAACCTCTATTTTCTCCATTGGCTGAGGCTCCTCCCTTGGGGAGGAAGTGGGGGGACGCCGAGCTTGCTTTGCCAGGCTCCCTCGATAGCACAGCAGAGCTACTGAGCCAAGCCTTTCTTCCTTCTGTTCGCTTAGGCTCCTCTCACTCCTGGTTCACTGGCGAAGGAAGGAAAAAGCCAGAGCTTGCTTTGCCCAGTTTCCTGGATTGCATGGGAAAGAGACAAAGAAAGCACCTTTAAGAACAATGAGTGCTAATGTTTTAAGCATGTTTTAAGGTTGTTGGTTTTTTTAAAAACAAAATCTTTAATTGTGTTTGTTGGCGTCCTTTATAAAGTTTATATCTCTGCTACCTAATCTTAAATAGGTACACGCATGGCCCAGCCCAACATGGCCTGGCCCAACAAGGTCTCATTTATGTCAGATTCGGCCCTCATAACAACATTAGTTCGACACCCCTGCTCTAAAGGGAGCAAGGACGCACAATGCACAATGTGCAACTCCACTTCCAGACCCCCAAAACAAGCAAACAAAAACAGGAAGGGAAACCATAGAGATCCATTGGATTCCTAGAGTGTCATCATTGTGCAGTGATGTCATTTCCTGTTCTCCAGCCAGAACTGACGTTGTACATTGTGTGACACCATTTCCCCCTCCCCATTTTCTCCTGGTGCTCAATCAAGCAGCAAGAGATCAGGGAAGTTTTGGAAGGCGCTCTCCAACTGGAAGCGGGTAAGCGACATCCCTAAATGCACTTAGAAAGTATGCCCTATCCACTGGCGCCAGCAGGAGCCTTCCCCACTTAGCTTGACACAGAAAAAGGATGATTTTACTCAGCCAAATGCCTAAATCCCATTCTTCCTTGGTGTACCAGCAACTGTCCTTTTCGCTCAGTTCATTGTACTCTCAGACAGCTGAAACACAAATCCCCAATGATAGCATTTCATGGTAACTACATGCTGTTTCCAATAGAAACTACATGGGTGAAACCAACCATTCGTTAATATCTCAGATGTAACCAGATAGGGGGGTGGGGGTGGGAATGACTGTGGACAAGAGCAGCTTGTCACCAGCGGGCAAGCCTTCCTCCCGACATGGCCGCTTCTCCTCTGACCTCTTGATCCTTGTCCTTTGAAAACCATGCCTGGGAATTGCACTTCCTAACCTTGACAAAGACAATGGCTGTCTTGGGGGTCTCAGGTAGCAAAAAAAGAAAGAATTCTAACCTCCTAGCTTTGCAGTGGATTACGCAAGATGAAAATGCTGAATATTTTAGTTGAGTTTGAACTAGGGGAGGGGAAAAAATCAATGCCTCTTAAGCGCATTATTTAATAATGCCTAAGGACAACAGCAGCCCCAAGAGTCCAGTCTCGCCTGATCTTGTCAGACCTTAGAAGAGAAGGAGGAGGATTTATACCCCACCCTTCACTCAGAGTGGCTTAGAATCTCCATCTAGTTTGGTGTAGTGGTTAAGTATGCGAGCTCTTATCTGGGAGAACCGGGTTTGATTCCCCACTCCTCCACTTGCAGCTGCTGGAATGGCCTTGGGTCAGTCATACCTCTCGCAGAGCTGTCCTTGAAAGGGCAGCTTCTGGGAGAGCTCTCTCAGCCCCACCTACCTTGCAAGGTGTCTGTTGTGGGGGAGGAAGATAAAGGCGATTGTAAGCCACTCTGAGACTCTGATTCAGAGAGAAAGGTGGGATATAAATCTGCGGTCTTCTTCCCTTCCTGTCCCCACAACAGACACCCTGCGAGGTAGGTGGGGCAGAGAGAGCTCCGATTGAACCGTGACTGACCCAAGGTCACCCAGCAGGCTTCATGTGGAGGCAGAGGGGAGAATCAAACCCAGTTTTCCAGATCTGAGTCCACTGCTCTTAACCCTTACACCAAAGTGACTCTCCAGTGACTCCAGCAGAATCGGTGCTTAGATGGGAGTCACTGAAGAAACTGGGGTTGCTCTGTAGATGAAGGTGATGGCAAATGGCCTCTGATCATCTCTTGCCTTGGAAACGTCCTGAGGTGGAAGGTGATGGGGTCACCGTGAGTCAGTTTCAACTCAACGGCACCCTTTACCTTAATGACTGCAAATCTGGCCGATTGGTGAATTTATGAAATCCCTAGAATTTCTTCTTGGTATGATCCAGTACTCACCGGTTTGGCCCATGCCCAGTTGCAACTAGGGAACCAACTTTTAAAGGACAGATTTACCTATTTGTTCACTCATTTGTAGCTCTTTGGGGGGTTGTTTCACTGTCTGCCTTTCCTAACAGTGTAGCACAATCAGCTCTTTGTGCATCCATGCCCTCCCACAATTGAGTTCTACTCTCCCTCTTGCTGTGCCATAGCTCCAGTGGGCAGGAAATTGGATAAACAGACAGTTAAATTGCTCAGAAATCATATAAGTCAGTCATAAATAAATGCTGTGTTTGGAGAGGGGAAAAACTCCTATAGTTTGCTATTTATCCTTAGCTATGTTAATAGCTGCTGATCTATTTGGGTCAGTGGTAGGGGTTTCCCGCCCCCATCCTGACCTGAGTGGCCCATGCTAACCTGCTCTTGTCCGATGTCAGAAGCTAGGCAGGGACAGCCCTGGCTAATATTTGGATGAGAGACCCCCAAGGAACATAAGAACATAAGAGAAGCCATGTTGGATCAAGCCAACGACCCACCCAGTCCAACACTCTGTGTCACACAGTGGCCAAAAAACCCAGGTGCCATCAGGAGGTCCACCAGTGTGGCCAGGACACTAGAAGCCCTCCCACTGTGCCCCCCCAGCACCAAGAATACAGAGCATCACTTGCCCCAGAGAGTTCGAACAATATGTTGTGGCTACTGATGGACCTCTGCTCCATATGTTTATCCAATCCCCTCTTGAAGCTGGCTATGCTTGCACCTGCCACCACTTCCTGTGGCAGTGAATTCCATGTGTTAATCACCCTTTGGGTGAAGAAGTACTTCCTTTTATCCGTTCTACTCCAGGAACTCCAGGATTATGATGCAAAGGCAAACAAAGGCAAACCACCTCTTAACATTTCTTGCCTTGAAAGCCCTACAGGGTTGTCATTAAGTTGGCCACCTAATGGGAAAAAAGGTTTTGTTTTTTTTAATTAAGACCCTGATGCAAACCTGCTAGGTAGCCATTTGATTTTTTTTTCAGTAAGACCTGAAAAGACTTGGGTGGGTGATTGGCCCACATCTTATGGTCACAGTGGAACACAGTTAACTCAATAGTCAATGACATTCGCTGCAACATTTGCAGCTTTGCTTATTTCCTTGCTGACATGCAAAGGACATTCTTTATTGGGTTGCCTTGATGGGTTTTACTAACATTTATCTCAAGCACTATGCCATGGAGCTTCACACCTTCAAGGCAGCTTCTTGTGTCATAGGGTCAGGTTATGCTTGGTGATACGTAACAATAAGGAACTTGAGTAAAACTTCCCAGATCCGGAGAAGAAGCACACATCCTCTGTGATCCTGCTCAGATCACTGAAGTTCTCTTCTTGTCAAGCATGACATCACTTGGTATTTGTCCCCCCCCCCCCTTTGAATCTGTGCACTTGGGTAAATGACAGATACATTCCCTGCTTTTTGCACCTCTGCAGCCAGTATTGTCTATTCATTAACTCATCTCAAGAACTGATTTGGGGGGTATATTTGTATTGTGTGTGTGTGTGTGCATGCATGCACATGCACACCTGGAAGTCATGGTGACCTCTGGTGACCTGCCCCTACGGTGGCCCTGAAGGATATTCAGAGGTGGCTGAATTAAGCCTTCCCTGACTCCTGGTCTTTCAAGAAGGTCTCCTATCCATGTTTTTCCCAGAGTTGACCCTGCTTAGCTTCCAAGATCTGACAAGATCAGGCTTGCCTGGGCTATCTCAGGAACTGATTGAAAGGCTAGCCAGATTTCTGGGCAGATGACAAAAGCACATAAAGGCATCTAAGCAATCTTGGCTCAATTTTTAACTTTGGGACTTGGTGGTGGCAGAAGGACATGGGCTAGAGGAGCAGCAGTGAGAAAGCAGCCCAGTCACACAGATTGCCATGTCCCAATTCATCCAGATGACACCAGAAAGCTTGGTGAACAATTGGCTCCTTGGTCACAAAGAGTAAACCAGTTGAAAGTGAAACAGGCAGGTGATCGGGCATCCCTCCCTGAAACTGGGGGAGGGCTGGCTACAGCTCCCTGTCCCCCACAAATGGTGGTAGAAAGTGCCATTTATTTGCAGGTGACTTATAGCGACCCTGTAGGGCATTCAAGGCAAGAGACAGCCTACCATTGCCAGCCTCTGCGTGGCAACCCTGAACTTCCTTGGTGGTCTCCCTTCCAAGTTGACCAGGGCTGACTCTGATTAGCTTCTGAGATCTGACAAGATCGGACTAGCCTGGGCCATTCAGCTCAGCCTGTATGACACACTGTATTTCTTCCAATTAAATGGCATTGAAGGACTTGAGCAGGCCATCACCATCTCCTTCGAGTGTCTATATTAGGAGTGGCCAAACTGTGGCTCAGGAGCCACATGTGGCTGTTTCACACATATGTTGTGTCTCTCAAAGCCCCCACTGCCCCATTGGCTGGCAGCTTGGAGAATGCATTTAAAAGTTGCTTTCTTTTCATCTCTCCCTCCTTCCCAATCGTCCTTCCTGTGTTGCAGCTCTCAAACATCTGACATTCATGTCTTGTGGCTCTCAAACATCTGATTTTTATTCTATGTGGCTCTTACATCAAGCAAGTTTGGCCACCCCTGGTCTATATTAACATTTTTAGTTGCATGGAGTTGATATACTCTGAAACAGCAGCTATCAGCACTATGTAATATTCCCTTGAAATGATGGCTACATCATCAGATATGCTCCAAGCAATGAAAAATTAAGCCCCTGTTAATTGTCAGCCTTCCTGTCATTAAACAGTCTGAGCGAAAGTGTTTTTTCCCCTTCTATTCACACCGTGATTTTTCTTCCCCTAATGGAAGTACTAAAGTAAAAAAAAAAAAAGAGAGAACACTTTGATCTCAAAATAAAAGCTCCTTTCAGGTGAAATTATGGAAATGAACAAATATTGAGCGGCATTGTAGGAATTACAAGAAGTAACAAAGAATGCAGAGAGATAAAGAATTATGATCCAGGAGGACAGATATCCATGATTTGCTGCTTCTCATGCCGAAACCACTGTTTTTGCTGTTGTAGGTAAGCATTCCAAACTGACAGGTGTTTTAGATTATTACTGTCACATCCATGAAAAGAATTTCATGCAACAGACTAGTCCAATCTTGTCAGCATTTGGAAGCTAAGAAGGGTCGGGCACAGATAGTACCTTGGATGGGAGACCACCAAGCAAGACCAGGGTTGCTACGCAGAATCAGGCAATGACAAACTCAGAGAGCCAGTTTGGTGTAGTGGTCAAGTGCACGGACTCTTATCTGGGAGAAACAAGTTTGATTCCCCACTCCTTCACTTGCAGCTGCTGGATTGGCCTTGGGTCAGCCATAGCTCTCGCAGAGATATCCTCAAAAGGGCAGCTTCTGTGAGAACTCTCTCAGCTCCACTTATCTCACAGGGTGTCTGTTGTGGGGGAGGAAGGTAAAGGAGATTGTGAGCCACTTGGAAACTCTGAGATTCAGAGCAAAGGGCAGGATACAAATCCAGTTTCTTCTCCTCCTCCTTCTTCTCATCGCTTGTCTTGAAAACCCATGTACCGGTGTTCACCATGACACAGTCAGGACTTATCCTGTCATCACTTTTGTGGTCCCAGGGCTTCAGGGAAGCTGGTGGGGCAACAATGTGGCCAGTGATCCCTCAAACTTCATGGGTCAGGTTGGGGGGGCAGAATTTTCAGCTGGATCAGCCAGAACCCAGCATGGGTCACTGGAAGATACAGCTAGAAGGAGGCAGGCTGTCCTTGGGGGCCTACTTGCCAGCCCCTCCCTTATATAGCCAGGTGGATGTGGGATCACTCAGCCTTTGATTACTGGCCTTCCCACCCACCCTGCCTGTGATTCGGTTGTTACAGATTATATTTGTGTTTTCACGTCTGCCACAGCTTTGGGGCAGTTTGGGTATGAGACAGATCCTTTTGGTTAGGGAGGCAGTGCCAAGGTGGCCACATCCAAATATGGGATTCCATTATAGGGGTCTCAGGGCAGAGCCAATTTCAGCAGCATGCCCAGTTCCAGGGCTGTCAGTGGAGTTCTCACCACCAGGTGGCAAGGGAATCACACAGTGGCTGGTGCCCACATGGGTCCCTGGCTTATCACCTTAGTGCCCCAGCAGGCAGGCTGGAAGTGTGGGGTTCATCTGGCACCAGGTGGGTCGCCTGATTTTGAATCCATCCCTATGCCGCGTCAATGCTCCCTTGGTGTAATCAATAAAACCGTGGCTGCTGCATTCTCCAAAATCAAGGTTGCATGTGGTAATTCCTCCCTTGTGGACCCACTATGCTTCTGGAGCCACAACAGGAGTTGTGACTTGACAGCACACAATTATTAATTAAGCCAGTTGTACAATGGACATCAAGGCCCTGACCTGGATGGCCCAGGTTAGCCTGATCTCATCAGATCTCAGAAGCTAAGAAAGGTCAGTCTAGGTTAACACTTGGATGGACACCACCAAGGAAGTCCAGAGTTGCTGTTTAGAAGCAGGCAATGACAAAACACATCTGCTCACATCCAGGGGTTGTTTTGTAGAAAAAACAGGTGGTGGAGCTCATCCAGAGATTGTTATGCAGCTGCACATACTATTCAATGGACAAGGTGGAAAGGAGGAAGGGGAACCCTCAGAAAGGTTCAGGAGCTGCACTCCTGTGAGCTCCTGCTGAATCTGAGGCCTGCTCACATTTTGCCTTGACAACCCAGGAAGGTCACCAACAGTCTGCAATGGCTTAACAGCACTCTCCACTGCCACAAAGCACATAGAGCTTTCACGCACAAATTCAGGATTCTGATCTGCATTACTGTGAGTAGAATCATCTGTACTTTTGAGTGGGGAAAATAATGAGACTCGTGATGTGCATGGGAGGTGCAGCAGTTAGGATCCGCATTGCAAAAATTCGGGCTAACTCATCCCCCACAAAAGACAATCCCAGCTAATAGTACTGCGTTGTGTAAATATTTGCACAAGCCGTTCGCACAATGAGCGGTGTGAAACAGGCTTCCTCATGTGGAGCAGACTGAAGCATGGTTGTCTTCATGGATCATTCTGGAGCAACCGACTTCACAAAGAATACAGCTGCTCCAAATGCAGAAAAGAATACCTGGATTGCAGCCCAGGAAAAATTAATGGAAGACCTGAAGCCAAAGATTTGCCTGGTTATTTCAGAGATCTGTATGTGACATCCTGCTGCCACATGACTTCTGTGCCCACTCCACTTCCCTCCATTCCTTGGCCCACGATCATCTTTAATCCCCAGCCAAAAATTTCCCCATTAGTTTGAATAAATACATAAAGTAAAACTGTGTCCAACTCCAGCATGCCTCTTGGCATACCTCTGTTGATGGACATGGGGTCACAGCTGTCCCTAGAAGCGGCATCAGGTTATATTCATCTCTCTTCTGCTGCTTCAGTAGGAAGGCTTCCAAAGTTCTGCTCATCTACCTTGCTTTTTGGTATTCAGAATTACTTGGTTTTCCTTCTGAAGTGAAATCAGTGCATTACAGGAACCATCCACAGCTCGATTTAAAAAAAAAAAAACTATTCTAAATTATATACTCTGCTTGTTTAGTTTGCTACATTTTTTTCAGCTTCTTCAATTCATTTACATTTTTTTACACCTCTACATTACCAATGCAGACACATGCGCATTGTGAAACACTGCAAAAAGACAATTTAGATGTGATCTGTACATAGAAGCAAGATCAATAGGGTTTTTTTGTGGGCCATTTTACCATTGCCAAAGTGTGCGTACATGTGCACATATTTTATAATATCAGAAAGAATTGTTATGCACCAATACATACAATCAACCCATGACTGTTGGTTTTTTTTTAAGAGCTTTACCAATCCACATGTCTGTATTGGTGATGTAGAATAGAAAAAAGTAAACTGAAGGTATCAGAAAAAAAGTAAACTGGTGTTTATTCCAGTAATTCTCCAAGTAAAACCAGAGTAAAGGAAGAGTGTTATTAGCAGTGTTCCCTCTAAGCAGTGTTATTAGCAGTGAGTTAATATGAGCAAGCTCACAATTTTTTAGCCTCTGGCTCACACTTTTTTGTTTTAGTTCAGGAAAAATGGCTCCAAAGCAAACTAATTTATTCAGTAGCTCACAACTTTAATGCAAGTAGCTCAAGACTATAGCTTAGAGGGAACATTGGTTATTAGATACTCTCTGTAGTAGAGACTCTCCTTATATCTTCCTAGGACAAACACACACACATGCCCACACACACACACAAACCCTAATAGTTCTGAATGGATTTAAACTACAGCTGCATTCAAACATCGCGACTGGACTCAATCAGTTAATTAGTCCCTTAAGTAGATTTCAGGGCTATTCCAGTCTAATTTTGAGGTCACTAGGAAGTTTCTTATGGATGTGAACCCATAGATTACAGGTCTTTGTGCAAGGTTCTTTTCAATTGCATGTAAAGTTCGCAAAGATATATTCTGAAGCTAAATTTTAATTGCTATTTTATATACCCTATTTCCTACTGTTATCTTATGCAATACTTGAATATTTTGTAAGTATTTTAGCTTTTTTTTTTTAGCTTTTGTTATTTTTTTCTGATTTGTGCTGGTCGTTGATCGTACTAAGAGCAAATAAACGAATGAGCGAACATTGCAATTGAAAGCCCGGATGTGGTTTTCTGATTATCTCCAGGCTGTGGAATCCTTTTCTCCTTGCCCCCCCTCTGGCCAAATGTTTCTAGGGAGGCAAGAACAGTTTCCTTGGCAAAGGGAGGGAATGCAGTCTTTGAAGAAGTGTAAATAAACTGGAGTTTGAGAGAGGTTGGCTGGTGCTGGCTGCTCTACTACCCATCAGATCTTGGAAGCTAAATGCTCTGATCTGGAAAGCCCAGGCTACCTTGATCTCATCAGATCTCAGAAGCTAAGCAGGATAGGCCCTCATTAATACTTGGATGAGAGACCACCAAGGAAGTCCAGGATTGCTATGCAGAAGCAGGCAATGGCCAAAGCACCTCAGCTGCTCACTTGCCTTGAACATTTATATTCTCTTTTCTCAAGTTTTCTTTTTAAATTAGTTTTCATCCATTTGCCAAGTTATCATCCATATGCCAAGTGAGAAGGGCTTCTTTCAGAGACAGTTTGGTGTAGTGGTTAAGTGTCTGGACTCTTATCTGGGAGAACCGGGTTTGATTCCCCACTCCTCCACTTGCACCTGATGGAATGGCCTTGAGTTAGCCATAGCTATCGCAGGAGTTGTCCTTGAAAAAGCAGCTGCTGTGGGAGCCCTCTCAGCCCCACCCACCTCGCAGGGTGTCTGTTGTGGGGTGGGGAGAAGATATAGGAGATTGTAAGCCGCTCTGAGTCTCTGATTCAGAGAGAAGGGCGGGGTATAAATCTGCAGTCTTCTTCTCCTTCTTCGAGAAAGATCAGATCCCACATAGAATGGGTCTGGGGTGACTGCACTCACCGCCCCCCCCGCCATTACCAGTGAAGTGCCTGAAAGCTGCTTCAGATATTATATTTTGAAATGAACAAGAGGAAACAATTTTAAACTCTGTGTTGCAAGCGATCATAGAGCATGCACATCAGGGAGTCAAGATGGGCTGTAGCTCCCTGTCCTGAGTAGATTAGTTGCCAGCCCCAGGTTTACTGATGTGTGAAGCAGCCCGCTTAATATGCATCTCTTGCAAAGATGCTGCAGTCCTGCGACTGACACCCAGCTCCGATGCGCCTCGCATATCCTGTTAACACAACATGAGTACTAAGTCTGCCGGCTTCCGAGACATCCTGACAGCCAGGAATGTTCGAACAAAAGGTACTTTATATTCTCTTCTCTCAAGTTTTTTTTTTATTAGTTTTCATCCATAATGTCATGGTTTAATCTATTCTAAGAACTGGAAAGAACAGTAGCTGGAGCAGGGGAGTTTATTAAAAAATCAGGTCAATCAAAGAAGAATTTCTTCAGTGGAATTCAGCAGGAAGGCTTAACTCTTTCTTAGGCAAAACAATATGCCAAGTATTCAGGGTGAGAAAGGCTTCTTTCAGAGTTGGTCCCTGCAAAACAGGGGGAGGCAGGAAGTGGTGAGGGGGGTGTATTCCAAAGGAAAATGAATGAAATGGGGGAGATTAGAGAAAATTATCTAATCTGCTGTTACCAAGGCAATTAGAACCAGCAATGCGTTCTCCAGCCAAGAGAGCCATTATTGATGGTGAAGGCAGCTTTGTCCCATAGAACCCACACAATGTAAGGTCTGGATCTAATCCACATCTATTATAATAAGAGCATAAGATAAGAAAAGACATGTTGAACCAGGCCAATGGCCCATCCAGTCCAACACTCTGTCACACAGTGGCCAAAAAACCCAGGTGCCATCAGGAGGTCCAACTACTGGGGCCAAGGCATTAAAAGTCCTCCCACTGTTGCCCCGCCCCCAGCACCAAGACAGAGAGTTCCACCTATACCTTGTGGCTGATAGCCACTGTTGGACCTCTGCTCCATATGTTTATCCAATCCCCTCTATGACTAGAATAGTCATAATAGATTGGTGGTGGACAGTGTTATCCAGTTATACCCGATTTATGGTGACCCTGTGGGGTTTTCATGACAAGAGACAAACAGAAGCCGTTTGCTCTTGTCTGCCTTCACACAGCAAAGACTTCCTTAATGACCTACCTAGGGCCGACCCTGCTTAACTTCTGAGATCCGATGAGATCAGGCTAGACAGGTCAGGGCCATAAGAGATTACTACAGCAGTACAGAAATAAGAACCCCGTGGCGCAGAGTGGTAAAGCTGTAATACTCAATCAATCAATCAATCACCTTTTATTTATATCCCGCCCTCCCCGCCAAAGCAGGCTCAGGACGGCTGCAGTTGGAGTCCTCTGCTTACGACCTGAGTTCGATCCCAGCATAAGCTGGTTCAGGTAGCCGGTTCCAGGTTGATTCAGCCTTCCATTTTTCCGAGATTGGTAAAATGAGTACCCAGCTTGCGGGGGGGGGGGAGTGTAGATGACTGGGGAAGGCAATGGCAAACCACTCTGTAAAAAGTCTGCCGTGAAAACATTGTGAAAGCAATATCACCTCAGAGTCGAAAATGACTGGTGCTTGCACAAAGGGCTACCTTTACCTTTTTTATATAGAAATATTGCTTCCGTATGATGGATTATTTCTTTGCTGATTAGTTAACTATTGGCCAATGATTAGAAAGATCATAGAATTGGAAGTCATCTAGTTCAACCCCCTGCACAATGCAGGAAAATCATGTTCCGCCCGTTGCCCTCCCTCTCATGATCTGCTCAAGCTTACAGAATCAGCATTGCTGTCAGATGGCCATCTAGCCTCTGTTTAAAAACCTCCAAGGAAGGAGAGTCCACCACCTCCCGAGGAAGCCTGTTCCACTGAGGGACCACTCAGTCAGGAAATTCTTCCTGATGTTGAGCCAGAAACTCCTTTGATTTAATTTCAACCTGTTGATTCTTGTCCGACCTTCTGGGGCCACAGAAAACAATTCTGCACCATCCTCCATGTGACAGCCCTTCAAGTACTTGAAGGTGGTGATCATATCACCTCTCAATCGTCTCCTCTCCAGGCTAACCATGCCCAGCTCCTTCAATCTTTCCTCATAGGGCTTGGTCTCCAGACACCTCATCATCTTCCTTGGCCACCTCTGGACATATTCCAGCTTGTCTATATCCTTCTTAAATTGTGATGCCCAGAATTGAACACAATACTCTGGGTGAGGTCTAACCAGAGAAGAGTAAAGCAATACCATCACTTCACGTGATCTGGACACTATACTAGGATAAATATATTCATAGGAGAAGCATACTCATACTGAGGATATTCCAGGATATTCCTTATTTTTTTCTGCTTGGAGTTGTTGAGGTCAGACATGCTGTTTTTGATTGGGAGATAACAGTAATGGGGTGATATGTACCGTAAGTAATAGTATATATTTGATATTTCAGATTTTATTGGGATGCTGCTGCTTCCAGGTCTTTGAAAGATGAAAAGTTCTACTGCCTCCCAAGTTTTTCCACAACAGCCTAATGATGGCACACAAGATGATAATTCTATAATAGTCTGACAACAACATACAGAATGAAAATCTACCTGGGGTCTTGTCATTGCACTGTTAACTATATTATCATTTCAGTCACTTTGATGGTGTATTAGATTAGTATCGAACTGCAGTTGTATTTGATGGCAACATTCATTTGATATAATTAAGGTTGCTGTTAGTACATCTTTTCCAAGGTCCTTCGGGTTTTTTTAAAAATTGATTTGTATATTGACAGCATTTCATTCCAGATGTCTAGGTGTTTGCACATATAAGCTAAAAGTATGGTGGGCAAAACACAGATCCCTGTAGTTTTATTTCTATTTCTATTTCTACTAGTATAATATAGTGGGTTCAATGAGAGGAGGAGATGTGGTTGCAGTGATCGTAGCTCTCTCTATTAGTTACGGCATGGTAACGGCTGAACTAGAAGACTGCTTTACTGGGCCAATGGGGCCAACTATATACACTTCAAGGTTCCCATGCTAGGACGCCATTGGATCATTCAAACCAGCAGGGGGCTTGTGATTGGAGCAGGGCAGCAGGGTGGGCAGCCCATTGTTCCTGAGTCCCCAAGCTCAGTCCTCAAGGCTCCAATGAGCCAGGCAGGAACACTTGTAATAGTATCATTAGTCCACATACACAACAAAACTGATTGGCCTCCATGAAGTTGATGAACATGACAAAACCAGGTGATCCACCTACAAAGTGGGAATCTCTGCCTAGTTAGGAGATTTTAGGTTCATGGAGGATAGTAACTTTGTAAATTAACTACAGGAAAGTGCCAAGCTAGAAAAATGCCTGATGAGGACACCCCCCCTCCCCAATACTCCAGAAAGGATGGACTATTGAGGGAATGTCAAGAAGAATTGAATGTCCATTAAAAGGGAAAAGAGGAGGAAGAGAAAACGACTTGCTCATATTCGTGAAAGCTGCTCTAGTAGTTACAACCTAGTGTTCATATCTCACAGAAAGGGAGATTGTGCTACTTCCCGATATGCATCATTACCACTTTTGATGAACAAGATAACAAGCATATTTCCCAGATTTCAATACATGCAATTGGGTACTCAGATTTTTTTTTTCTATTGAGGATATGATTATCCTATGCAGGGATGGAATTCTAGCAGGAACTCCTTTGCATAGTAGGCCGCACACTCCTGATGTAGCCAATCCTCCAAGAACTTACAAAAAAAGAGCCTTGTAAGCTCTTGGAGGATTGGCTACATCAGAGGTGTGTGGCCTAATATGCAAAGGAGCTCCTGCTAGAATTCCACCCCTGACCCTATGTAAACACAGTGGTAGTTCCACATATGGGACCAATCACTCTTTATGCATAGTGTGAGTGCCAAAGTGTAATGACTCAAAAGGGCACAATTGCTTAGAGATTCATACATGGGAATACTTGGGGTATTTCCACATGGAGCACATCTACCTAGGCTACCCACCTCTGGTGTGCTAACAAAGCATGTGTAGGTGCTTTGCATGGGAAGTACCACACAATGTTGTCCACACCAAGTCTATGGTAGCTAACCTCCAGGTGAAGCCTGGAGATCTCGGAATTATAACTGTACTCCAGGAAACAGATCAGTACCTCTGGAGAAAATGGTTGCTCTGGAGGGTGGACTCTATGGCATTATACCCAGAAAAGGTGTGTCTCCTCCCCAAACCCATCCTCCCCATACTCCCTTCCCAAAATCTGCAGGAAAAAGTAAGGAAACAAATGCTCTCTGTGAAGTTGAACTTGCAGAGAAGAAAACAGCTATGATGCCAGGAAGTCCATGAACTAATCTCGTTAACATTTACACATTGTAAATAGCAGCCAACGGAAGAGAGGGAGAGGAGCAAGATTTGTATCAGGAACCATAATTTGGGAGAGGACTAGATTATCCCCATGCAATTTTCTTGATGTAAACTGCCCCCCACCGGCCTGATCTGAACTGCCAGTCCCCCACAAGGGAGAACAAAATAGGCATGACCTGAAAACCAGAGGGAGATATGTGAGGCTGGTACTTACTATGGAAAGTTGGCAGCAATTGATGCCCCATGCCATGACATCATTTTTGGTGGGACCTGGAACTGGAATTGGCATCACCCTGGGGTGATGGTCCAGCACTCATCCCCAAAATGATCAAGTTTGGTGGCCAAATGCTAGAACATATGAACATATGAAGCTGCCTTCTACTGAATCAGACCCTTGGTCCATCAAAGTCAGTCTTGTCTACTCAGACTGGCAGCGGCTCTCCAGGGTCTCAAGCTGAGGTTTTTCACACCTACTTGCCTGGACCCTTTTTAGTTGGAGATGCCGGGGATTGAACCTGGGACCTTCTCCTTACCAAGCAGATGCTCTGCCACTGAGCCACCGTCCCTTCCGTTGATGAGGGAGGGACACTGCCCTGGTGCATCGCTAGTGCTTCCAGATCAAATGAGAAGTGATGTCATTGCGTGAAGATGACAGTCACTGCCCAACAACTAGCTGTTGGTGAGCAGTGGCCATAATTACCAGGCATTTGCCCACCATTAGCAGGCACATGCTAATCCCAGAAAACATTCCAGGGTCATGTGGGGACAAAAGACAGAGAATGATTCACAGAGAGTGATATACATCATGAAAAGGACAGAAGGGGTTCATATTGATTCCCTTGTCCAGATTTGAATCCCCTCTCCATCTGTGGCTTCTATTGATACTAAAAGGTGGGGAAGGACAGCTGTGTATGTTCTGTACGGAGAATGTCTGCTGTCACACCTGCTTCAGCCCCAATATTTGCAGATGATACCACCACTACTCCCCGAGCTTCTTCGACTGAGCAACAATTCAAAATGTTTTCTAAGAATGATGGAGCTTCCCATTAATGAGTCTCTTACTGAGGGTATTAATTTTGTTTCTCTCTGAGAGCAACGGCTGAGCCAGGAAAGACCAGAGTGGTTTACCGTAAACAATTCATCTTCAAGAGGGGATTGGGTAAACATACAGAGCAGAGGTCCATCAGTGGCTATTAGCCACAGCGTATTGTTGGAACTCTCTGTCTGGGGCAAGTGATGCTCTGAATTCTTGGTGCTTGGGAGGGGCAACAGTGTGAGGCTTTCTAGTATCCTGGCCCCACTGATGGACCTCCTGATGGCACCTGGTTCTTGTTTTGTTTTGTTTTGCCACTGTGTGACACAGAGTGTTGGACTGGATAGGCCACTGGCCTGATCCAACATGGTTTCTCTTATGTTCTAATCCCTAAAACGAAATAAATCTTGGCCAGTGGTTTTATTAACCAATATTTTGCAAAAATACATCTTGGTCTTGATTACTGGGCTCATCTCTTGAAAGCCAGTGTGGGATATTGGGTAGAGTGTCAGACTAAGATCTGGGAGAATCAGGTTCAAATCTTCACTCTGCCATGGAATCTCATTGGATGACCTTGGGTCAGTGGCCATACTCTCAGCCTAACCCACCTCCCAGGGTTGTTGTGAGGATAAAATGGAAGAGAGGAGAATGATGTCAGTCACTTTGGGTCCCCACCAGGGAGGAAGGCAGAGTATACATGAAATAAGTATACACAGAGATGATATCCCTACTGAGATGCTGATATCTAGATTTCCAGTTGAATGAAATATATGTAGAATATGCTCACTGCAAGATCTGTTTCTTTCGCTCACATTTTATTCCAGCATAAACCAATATGGACTGAAGCCTACTATGTCAAATGTGATACAGTCAGTCTCCACTAGTAGATCTTTACAAGCGATTTTTAAAAAGAGGGTTAAGAGACCATAAAATGTGGGATGTGCAGGGTGAAATGCAATTGTATAAAATTCAGATGTATCAAAGGAAGCTTCAGAGACCTTTCACAATAGCAGTAATTGGTCATTATTTCTGCTCAGCTAGTTTACAGCTACAGTGACTGAGTCATCCCTGGTTTCACCAGGATAATTAACACCTACCTGTAATGCCTAAGACTTCCTTAATCCTTGTTCACCCCTTGGGGTGGAGTGGGGAGAACATGAAAGAACATCAGACCACTGGATGAATTCTAGTTCAGCAACAGGGACACCTGAAAGGGTGTTCTGACCCATTGAAACCTTCCCAGGAGAAAATACTTTGATACTGATACCCAGGGGTTTTTTTGTAGCAGGAACTCCTTTGCCGGGGACATTTTGTAGAAAAAAAATAGGTGGTGGAGCTCATCCAGGGATTGTTATGCAGCTGCACCTACTATTCAATGGACAAGGAAGTGGAACTCTCAGAAGGAGGAGGGGGAACTCTCAGAAAGGTTCAGGAGCTGTGCTCCTGTGAGCTCCCACTGAATCTGAGGCCTGCTCCTTTGTATATTAGGCCACACACCCCTGATGCAGCCAATCCTGTAGCTTACAGTAGGCCCTGTACTATGAGCATTGTAAGCATTAAGCATATTAGCCCACACATCAGGGGTTTGTGGCCTAATATACAAAAAATGCCCTGCTGATACCTAATTAAATCTCTCTTCCTGCTTTTTTCCATCAATACCCATGCTAAACCCATGATTCATTCTGATCTTAGTGGTATACATTAGGGGTTTCCCATGGGTACTGTGACACCCCGCAACACCTTTTCTGGTGCCCGCCAAGTGTTTTTAGGAAGTGGGTGGGGCCAGGTAGATCTTTTGTCCAGCAATGCTTCTGATTGGCCACTGGAGATTTCATTGGTAGAGCAGAGTTTTTTTAAATGTTGATTTGGCTGCCACCGCCACCACGGCACAAGGATCTCTGCACTGTGTCACCGAAGTCAAATTGTGGCAACCATTTTGTGGCTGGCTCCATCTCCTGAGACAGCCACTTGATGGAGGCCATTTTGTTGCTGTGCCCACCATATCATGTCAGAATTCCAAATATGCCCACAGGCTCCAAAAGGCTGGCAACCCCTGGTGTATATATAAACATACCTCTCCAATAGCACCTGGCCAGCACATATGTAAAGAGGCTACCACTATCTTTTTTTTTCATCTCCCTTCCTTGTCTCCCCTCTCGGTTCCTTTTTAAAACAACAACAGGGTTGTGTTGATTGCTTCGTGTTGAGCAATTCAGTGCCAAGATTGGAGCAGAAATTTCTGACACTTTTAAATTCTCCTCATTGATGTAAAAGAAAAAGTAGTCTTCAGTTCAGCTGAACTTATTTGTTTGAGTCTGCAGCTTCATTAAACTGTCAGGTAGGGAAACAAGTGAAAATAAAGCTTGATTTTCATTTATTTTTTTTTTTTTTTGCATTTTAGGCACTGTACAGAGATGTTATGCATCCTGTTACATTCATTAAAGCGAGAGCTCCATTAGGTATTTGGACTCAGCTCATTGTGTTTAATACACTCATGTAATTTTAATATCTACATCTGTCTCTCAGTTTTGGTAACATTTCTCTTTCCTATTCTGTGTAAGCATTCTTTAAAAAAAATCCAAACATGACTTGTACGTTTCTTTGTATTACAGGCAGGGGGATTTAATATCGGGAACTCCTCTGAGAGGTTTCTAATGATTCTGTTAATCGCAACATGAGATGAATCTCATCCACTTAAGGTCAGAATGCCGTTTGAGTGTCTTCCGTCGCTCAGAGCAACGTGGGTGTAGTGTATCGTGCTTCAGTCAAGCACCGCGCGACACGCAACAGAGGCGACCAGGGGAAATCCCCTGGTCACTCGACACAGCGCGTGAAAGCGCCCGCCAATCAAGACCTGTGGCGGGAAGTTTGACGGGCCAGGATAGGTCTGGGCCAGCTAAGGGGCCGTTCCGGGTAGAGTGTATATAAAGTGGGTTCCGGCCCGTGTTGCCCCGTCTTGTTGTGATGTACCAGCAAATAAAGTATGTTGCCTTCAACACGTCTCGTCTCTGAGTACATTACAGTGGGCATCTGGTCTCAACCAGCCAAACCAAAGGGAAGTTTATTTCGTGCAGGGTTTGGAAAGAGCCAGTGCAATGTCTCCAAGGGAGGAAGTGCCACTGCGTCTCCACTGTGTGATGCTTATTGACCATTGGTCTGTCAGAAGAGATTGTGTTACAATTTTTCCCTGGCAGTTTTAAAGAGAAAAATCTCGTGATGTTACAAACATGCAAAACTGGATTTCCCGAAATTCTCAAGTTAACCTTACACAAAGGAACAATCTGTTTTTAGGGCTGAATAGGTGGGACATTGCAGACTGTTATCTCCTGTCTCTTTTAAGCTTTTGCAAAAGCATGAGGTATGTGTATGGAACCACTGTGGTGTAGTGGTTAAGAGTGGCAGACTTTAATCTGGAGAGCAGGGTTTGATTCCCCACTCCTCCACCACCTGAAGCCTGCTGGGTGACCCTGTGCCAGTCACAGTTATCTCAGAACTCTCTCAGCCTCACCTACCTCACAAGGTGCCTGTTATGGGGAGGTGTCATCGTGCAACATTGGCGACGTGATGGTGTCACTTCTGGGTGACATCATCTTGTCACCTTTCACCCACTAGCCAGCTGGCTGGCAGCAGGGAAGTGCCCCACAAAAGTGGGGTTTTCCCTGCTTCCAGTGTGGTGTAGTGGTTAAGAGTAGTGCACTCTAATCCAAAGAACCCACTCCTCCACATGAAGCCTGCTGGCTGACCTCAGGCCAGTCAAAGTTATCTCAGGACTCTGTCAGCCCCAAATACCCCACAAGATACCTGTTGTGGGGAGAGGAAGGAAAGGTGATTATAAGCCACTTTGAGATTCCTTATGGTAGAGAGAAGGAAAGGAAAGGCCCCCTGTGCAAGCACCAGTTGTTTCCGACTCTGGGGTGATGTTGCTTTCACAACATTTTCACAGCAGACTTTTTACGGTGTGGTTTGCCATTGCCTTCCCCAGTCATCTACACTTCCCCCCAGCAAGCTGGGTACTCATTTTACCGACCTTGGAAGGATGGAAGGCTGAGTCAACCTCAAGCCAGCTACCTGAAAACACAGCTTCCACTGGGATCAAACTCAGGTCGTGAGCAGAGCTTAGGACTGCAGTACTGCAGCTTTAACACTCTGCATCACGGGGCTCTTTCTGTGGTAGAGAAGGGGGGTGTTAAAAAAACAACTCTCCTTCTTCTTCTTGAATCAGTATAAACAATCTTTCCAAAGTGTGTTAATATCACCATTTCATATGTTGTTCTATATTTGGTGGGTAATGTTAAGACCGCAGAATGAAGAGACGATTTTAAAAGAAACTTCTCTTCTGCCTAATTACATTGCATTTTTATTTTTATTTATTTTCCTTTACTTTATAGCCCAACTTTCTCACCAAAGCTCAAGGTAGATTTAATTATTTATTTATTTATTTATTTTATTTATATCCTGCCCTACCCCACTGAAGCGGGCTCAGGGCGGCTCACAGCATAAAAGTTCTAACAATAAAATTCAAAATTAAAATACAATAACATTAAAATACAAAAAATACAATAGCAATTTACATAATTAAAACATTAATATCAATACATCAATCCAACAGTGTGCTATCTATAGACTCCCTTCAGTATTTTGGTGCTGGTCAGTTATTAGCCAACCGGAAGAGGACTGTCTTACAGGCCCTGTGGAACTGTCCAATATCCCGCATGGCCCTGACCTCTTCCAGTAACTGGTTCCACCAGCAAGGGGCTGTGATTGAGAAGGCCCTGTCCCTGGTTGACTTCAAGCGGGCCTCCTTTGGCCCGGGGATTACGAGCAGATTTTGAGAGCCAGATCGCAGTACTCTCTGGGGGACATATGGGAAGAGACGGTCCCTAAGGTAGGCAGGTCCTAGGCCATATAGGGCTTTAAAGGTAATAACCAGCACCTTGTACCAGACTCGGTATATTATTGGCAGCCAGTGCAGTCCCCGGAGGCCCGGCTGAATGTGCTCCCGTCTAGGGAGCCCTAATAACAGCCGAGCTGCGGCGTTCTGCACTAGCTGCAACTTCCGGGTTCGGCACAGGGGCAGCCCCATGTAGAGGGCATTACAGTAATCCAACCTTGAGGTGACCTTTGCATGGATCACTGTTGCCAGATCGTCCTGCTCCAGGAAAGGAGCCAACTGACTCACCCGCCTAAGATGAAAAAATGCGGACTTGGTCCGGCACTTACCCGGCCGAGTCTGCTTGCAGGGGTCGAGGCTGGGGGCCATCTTTGCCCCTCCCGGAAGGAGGGAGGAGCAGCATCACCCGATATACGGGTGTTTCGCTTGGGCGGGGAATCGGGGCTTTATAAGCCCTGGTTCCCGCCCTCCAGCTACGCAGTTTGTTTTGCTCTCTGCCCACCCACCCTCCCTTTGGCAGTGCAGGCGTTTGCCGGTCGCCTTTTTGGGGGCCAGGTAGGAATTTTTTCGCTTCCACACAATTGGCTTCAGTGGGAGTGTTTTTCGCCTACCTTGTACTGCCTTGTAGGTTAGGTGTTGTTAGCGATAGTTTTGGTCGCAGGCTAGAGGAGGTTGGCCACAGGGTTTTCCAGGGGAGCACCTATGGCCTAGCACCGGTGGTGCGGTGGTCTGTATGAACCGTAGATGGGCTACACGGCTCAGTGCGGGGATTGCAGATCACAGGGAGCCTCACCTGGGCGGATCTTTCCATGGGGATTGATGCCGGCTCGGATGGTGGTGGCTCAAGGCCTGGCCGCTCAGCTACAACCCGATTTTGGCGGGTTTGTGCTGGGGGCAGGGTGGCTCGCCCTTTGAACAAGGTGGGGTCCGGGGTTGACCCCAGGGCTTGTCTGGTCAGGTTTTCACCCCTCCTGCCAGTTACAGTTATTTAATGTTTTAATAAAGCGGCCCGGTTTTAAACCCAACACTTGTGTCTGCTTCTTCATTCCGACTGGGGGGGGCAAAGCAGTGGCTGCTACCTGGGCCTCCATAGTTAAGGCAGGCTCAAGTAGTACCCCCAAGCTCTCGACCCTGTGTGCCGTTGTCAGTGGCACACCGTCAAGAGCTGGAAGGGGAATTTCCCCTCCCAGCCCACGGCGACCCAAGCAAAGGACCTCTGTCTTCGCTGGATTTAGTAAACTATGTAAAATGAGTCCATCAAATAGCATGCGACATTCGGTAAATGATGTCTTGAACTGAGATTGCAATAAAATACGATACAAAATGATCCCTTGTGATTTGGCAAAAGTGCAGAAAAGAAAAGAAGAAGGGATTACCCAAACTTCAAGAAGCAAAGCTAAGAAAATAGAATAAAACTGACCGATAGCAAGTAGCAAATGCACCATGTGATCCAGGGCAGAATACAAGATAAAATTAAAGGGCAGATTAAAATACAAGGTGTAGTCCAAGTCCAGATAAGGCAATACAGAAACAGGCTTGTGTGTCTGTGTGTGTGTGTCTAAGTGTGTCTGTGTGTGTGTGTCTAGCTCTGAAGTCTAATTAGGGTTGCTGTGTTTTAACTCTTTCCCATATGACAGCTGTTTCTTTTTAATTATGAACATTAACTATTGGCATTCTGCAGTGATTTTTTTTTTAATTTAGTACATCTTTCTCTTGCCTTTCTGACAAGGAACTTAGGGTGGTGCCCAGGACCCTTTTTCCCTCATGAATTTTACTATCACAATAGCCCTGACAGGTAGAATAGTCTGAAAAGAAGAATTGGCCCAAAGTCACCCAATGAATTTCTATGGCAGAGTGAGAATTTGAACCTGGGCCCACCAAATCCTAACATGATGCACTGGCCGGTATGTTGTCCTGGTCTTTGGGAGAGAGGGGGCATCTAAAGATCTTAAATAAATAAAAAATTGCTGAAGAGTCACCTTACATGGGTGGCCCAGGCTAGCCTGATTTTGTCAGATCTTGGAAGCTAAGCAGGGTTGGTCCTGGTTAGTACTTGAATGGAAGACCAACCAGCATTTCTGTGCAGAAGCAGACAATGGCATCTCTTGCCTTGCCTGTTCCTCTCTTGCCTTGAAACCCCATGGGGTTGCCATAATTTGACTCTGATTTGATAGCATGAGAGAGAGAGACTGATTCCTCACTAGCAGTTGCTCCATCACAGGGCTTTTGCTTTCCTTGGATTAAACAATCAGTTCCCCACCAGTTTGCTGCACAGGTGCATTTTGACCCACAGCTGCCTCCAATTCTCCTTGTGGCTTCCTGCTCTTGTTTTGTAGAGTTCTGGAAGCTGCAAGGGAAATTGAAGGGAACTCTGGATCAAAATGTGCCCGTGAAGCAACTGGTGGAGAATTGAACAAAGCAGTAGACAAGTTCACCTTTAAGACCAACTAAGTTTTATATAGAATGTAAGCTTTCGTATGCTCTTAAGCAGACTTCATCACTTGAGCTGGGGAAAGCAGAAGGCTGGGGGTGGAGCAACTGCTAATGAGGAATTGGATACACACAGAGTCATGCACACAACATGCCCAATGGCCCAGGTCAATCCACCATTAGATAATAGGCAATACTATTGGTCACCAGCTCAGGTAGATCACCCATCCACCCACCCACTCACATAAAGCTGCCCTACACTGAATCAGATCATTGCCTCATCTAGGTTGCAACTCTCCAGGACATCAGCTTGAGATCTTTCACATCACCTGATCTTTTTACCTGGAGATACCAGGGACTGAACCTGGGACCTCCTGAATGCAAAGCCGAAGGTCTTCCATTGAGACACAGGCCTCCCCCTCACTCTCCCGACAAACACCTGGTCAGCACAACTGCCTTTTACTTGACAGGGCCATGCGTGAGCCACATTGGATCAAGGCTGTTGTTTCAACAGAGCTTGCCTGAGAGCGTTCTCAGGAGGACATCCCGCAAAGTACTTCTAATTGAGGTTGCAAAGGATCTCGGATAAAATGAGCGGCAGAGCTTCAGCAATCACTTCCCTCTCGCTGCCCTTGAACAGCAATAGAATCCCCTCTTGTACAAAATTACTGGTGATCAACACCCTGTTTGAGTATCCCTTGAAGAGTTACTCGACCTCAAGTGACAAATCAGGGATGTGGAATGCTGGGTACTCTTCTAAACCAACACCTGTCCTGTGGGATATTGCTCTGTCATTGTGATGGGAGAGAGATAGAACCCCTCTCCCTCTTTTCCACATTGTTCAGGCCTTTGGCCTTGCTTCACAAAGTGCTGTGCAAGAAAAGAGGCAGATTCCTCACATGATGCCTTCACAGTGTGTACAGATTCTCGGGTTCTAATTGAGCTAATTAATGATAACTCTCCTGTATTAAACACATGAATACACATCCCTGTCAGGCAGATGGGATATGAATGGGCATGAGCCCCATGGTTGCATTGCTCATTAAGAGATGCTTTCCTAAAAGGAATTTCAGCTGCAATGAAACATTCACTCTGCTTGTTATGTTGATATATTTCTCATTAAGATGAGATGAAATCAATGTTGGCCACCGGGCTACAAATTACCACTCGCAATTTTATAATCTTCTGCCTCTCTGGGATTCTTTGATACTTCTCTACACCATGGATGGCACCGTGGAAATGGCATGAAAAGGGAAACTTAGTTCTCTGATCTCGCTTATGAGAAAAGTTAAAGGTGATTAAGTTTCATTGATTGGTTTCATTTATACCCTGTTTTTCCACCCAACGGGACCCAAAACAGCTGACATCATTATCATCCCCTCTCATATGGCCTCTCAACAACCTGGTGAGGTAGGGTAGGTTGACAGCACCCGATTGGTCCAAAAATAGATGGTCAGCCAGTGCAGATCTTTCAGCACAGTGCAGATCTTTCACCATAGACATGATATGATCGCTGAATCCTGCCGCCTGTGACACAGTGGCTGTGTTTTGGACTAGTTGAAGTGTCTGAAGGGCCTTCAAGAGCACCATGACCTTCATGGGTAGAATTAACAAGTTTGGTTTAGTATATGACAAAGGGAGTTTAACTCTCTAGCCAGTTTGGTGTAGTGGTTAAGTGTGCGGACTCTTATCTGGGAGAACCGGGTTTGATTTCCCACTCCTCTGCTTGCAGCTGCTGGAATGGCCTTGGGTCAGCCATAGCTCTGGCAGAGGTTGTCCTTGAAAGGGCAGTTGCTGTGAGAGCCCTCTCAGCTCCACCCACCTCACAGGGTGTCTGTTGTGGGGGAGGAAGAAAAAGGAGATTGTGAGCCACTCTGAGAGGAGGGCGGGATAGAAATCCAATGTCTTCTTCTTCTTCTTATACCCTGGAAATCTTGCTGGTCCTTAAGATGCTACTGGACTCAAATGTTGTTTTTCTACTGAAGACGAACACAGCTACTTACTTGAAACCTAGTGCTGGGCTGGGAAACTCCTGGTGATTCCTGGGAACTCAGTAGGGTCCCACCATTTTCACCCCAATTCAAGGTCAAAAATTGCCTCCCTCTTTAACCATCTTGTGGGCTTGTCATCTCTCTCTCTCGGCTTGACTTCGTGAACGAAGATTTAAGAAGGGTGCAGTAGTCCACGTCTGCTGCAGGTTCGCTGGTGGCTGACAAGACCAATGCGGGACAGGCAGATCCGGCCACAGTGGCTGCAGGGAAAAGTCTGATTTGGGGTTGCCGCTGTAGCAGTGCGATTCTTCCTCAATCTCCTTTTGTCCTCAAGACCAGCTATGTGTGCGTTCTCAAAGGAAGAGACAGCCTGGTGGATGGTGAGCCTCCATGCTTTGCGATCTGAGGCTAGGTCAGACCACTGGTGATGGTTGATGCGACAGGTGCCAAGGGATTTCTTCAAGGAGTCCTTGTACCTTTTCTTTCGTGCCCCTCTATTTCGATGGCCGGTGGAAAGTTCGCCATACAGAGCAATTTTGGGAAGGCGGTGGTTTTCCATCCTAGAAATATGCCCTGCCCAGCGCAGCTGCGTCTTCAGCAGCAGTGCCTCGATGCTGGTAACCTCCGCCCGCTTGAGGACTTCGGTGTTGGACACAAAGTCACTCCAGTGGATGTTGAGGATGGTGCGAAGGCAGCGCTGATGAAAGCGCTCAAGGAGTCGCAGGTGATGACGGTATAAAACCCACGATTCGGAGCTGTACATGAGGGTTGTCATCACAACCGCTTTGTAAACATTGATCTTTGTGCCTTTTTTCAGATGCTTGTTGCTCCACACTCTTTTGTGCAGTCGGCCAAATGCACATAGCACAGAGGAAATCACATAATCTGCATAGCAAGATGCAGCTCCCAAACAGCTTGCAATGTGGAGGCAGTTGCCACTGGGAGCAATTCAAACCAGTTGTTTCCAAGTACACCAGTTAGGCTTGCCAATCCTCAGGTCCCAGCGGGGTTCTTCCACTTTCCCAGGCTCTTTCCTGTCCCCAGTCAGCTGGCTGGTGGGGGGAAGCCCCGCCCCCATAGCCACCATGTGACTTTCCACCTCTAGAGGCTTCAGTCTCCGATTGGAAAGGCTTCCTCTTGGGATGGGGTGTCTGTGTTACTTTGAAGAAGCTGGCAGCAACTTGTGAATAGAGATGCCAATCCGTCGCTTCAGAGTCGCCAGAAATGGGAGGTGGGGGGGGGGAGGAAAATGTCTGTTGGGCACTTCATTATTCCCTATGTGGAGATCGATTCTCATAGGGTATAATGGGGAATTGATCTGGAGGTATTGGGGGCTCTGGGGGGGCTGTGATTTGAAGTAGAGGCACCAAATTTTCAGCATAGCATCCAGTGCCTCTCCCCAAAATACCCCCCAAGTATCAAAACGATTGGACTGGGGGTCCAATTCTATGAGTCCCAAAAGAAGGTGCCCCTATCCATTATTTCCTATGGAAGGACGGCATTTTTAAAAGTGTGCTGTCTCTTTAAATGTGATGGCCAGAACTCCCTTGGAGTTCAATTATGTTTGTCACACCCTTGCTCCTGGCTCTGCTCCCAATGTCTCCTGGCTCCACCCCCAAAGTCTCCTGGCTCCACCCCCAAAGTCCCCAGATATTTCTTGAATTGGATTTGGCAACCCTAATGCCAGCCCAATTTAGACTTTCAAACTGTGCAGCAGCAGCAAAAAAAAAAGTATCTTTCTGGAACAAAATTGAAATGCAGGAAACGCTGGGGTTGCAAGTCTGTGCAGTCCGAGTCAACCCCCCCCCCCTTCTAAGATGATATAAGGGCTTAACTTGGTTTCTTTTAAAAAACACCTTTAAAGATCTTTAGCAGTCAAGGAACAGCTTTATAACAAATATCTCCCCAATGGATTTCAGAAATCCAGAGCATATTTACAAACCTGGCAGCCAATGTATCAACTCAGCAACAGGTTTACAAGTCATGGTGACAAATCCCAAATAATAATAATAATGAAAAAAAAAAATCTTGTTTTTGCTATGATACAACGTCTTTTTGCAAATGACAGAAGTGCATGCTATTCATCTCAAGACTGAAAGACTCCCCTCCTGTTTCACATAATTCTAAATTCTGACTTTGAATCCTCATCAGGTTTAGCGCATTTATCCCTTGCAAGTTCAGATTTAGTAACGAGCTTTTAAAAGGTTACACGGTTTGTTTTCCCCAGTGTCCTCTCAAGCATGCCTTTTCCTCAGATCACATCCTGACTGCATTAAGCAGTAATGTTAACTCTGTATTTGTCGGGTTTCATCAGAATGCCACGATCCAAAGCACATTTACATTATACTTAGTCCTGAATATCTAAGTGGGGAAAAAAATACACATATGCACGTGCATACATACAGAGTAGAGAGAGAAAGAGAGAGACTCAGATCCTTCTCAGGCCCTTTGCCTGTAGCAAATATTTTGGTTATTAAACATGATGCAAATAGTTTTCATGGGAGCTCTGCATCCCAGTCTTTTGTCCCCTTTCTGCCATGGTGGATTCCACCCTCTGGGTCCCTCTGTCCTGCAGCACTCAACTGGAGACGGACAAGAGGCTATTATCAATCCCAGGGCTTTCCTCGTAAAAAAAGTCCAGCGGGAACTTATTTGCATATTAGGCCACACACCCCCTGACACCAAGCCAGCTGGAACTGCATCCCAGCTCAAAAAAACCCAAACAAACCCTGATTGATTCTGGCCTCAAGTAGTAGTGCTTCAGTCTCCTGCCACACAGTTGTCTTAGTATTGGAAGGGGGGGGGATGTTGAAGCATCTCTGTTGGCTTCCTCATCTTCCTTCCCCCCACCAAAGTAACAACCAGAGTGACAGGCAAGGCATCTCCTTGCAGTAGGGAGGCCAGACCTCCTGCTTTAGGGGGGCCCTTCTCTGCCACTGGCCAGGTGGCCCTCAGGGAGGACTTAACCCCCCAACACATCATATTTATTTTTTGCTTTCCTCCCTGCTCTTGGTAAGTTCACCCATCTCCTGCCAGCTGGTCCAAGGGACCTGGCACCCCTACTTTGTAGGCCAATTCCCTGAGAGCCAGTTTGGCGTAGTGGTTAAGTGTGCAGACTCTTATCTGGGAGAACCGGGTTGGATTCCCCACTCCTCCACTTGCAGCTGCTGGAAGGGCCCTGGGTCAGCCATAGCTCTCACAGGAGGTGTCCTTGAAAGGGCAGCTGCTGTGAGAGCTCTCTCAGCCCCACGCACCTCACAGGGTGTCTGTTGTGGGGGGGAAAGGTAAAGGAGATTGTGACCACTCTGAGAATTTGAGATCCAGAGTATAGGGTGGGATATAAATCCAATATAATCATCATCATCATCTTCTTCTTCTTCTTCTTCTTCTTCTTCTTCTTCTTCTTCTTCTTCTTCTACGATAAAGAAGCCTCACAAGCTGTGCAGGTCTGGTGGTCCCTCCCCAGTCTTGTGAGAAGTGGCATCACAGTCATTTCTTCAGATGCACCACTGGGTTTGCCATGCTGTACTGGAGGACTGTCATTTTGTCACTTTTTTGCCATCAAGTCTCAGCTGACATTGTTGTGTTTTCAAAGCAAGGGACATTTAGAGGTGGCTAGCCATTGGCTGCCTCTGCATTGTGAAAGGGAGAAAAGTACTTCTTCCTCTACCTTCTCCATCCCATGCATAGAGGATTACAAGATTATGCATGGGATGGAGAAGGTAGAGAAAGAAGTACTTTTCTCCCTTTCTCACAATACAAGAACTTGTGGGCATTCAATGAAATTGCTGAACAGTCAGGTTAAAACGGATAGAAGAAAGTACTTCTTCACCCAAAGGGTGATTAACATGTGGAATTCACTGCCACAGGAGGTGGTGGCGGCTACAAGCATAGACAGCTTCAAGAGGGGGTTAGTTAAAAATATGGAGCAGAGGTCCATCAGTGGCTATTAGCCACAGTGTGAATATATATATATGTGTGTGTGTGTGTGTGTGTGTGTGTGTGTATAAATTTTTGGCCACTGTGTGATACAGAGTGTTGGACTGGATGGGCCATTGGCCTGATCCAACATGGCTTCTCTTATGATCTTATGACCCTGGACATCCTTAGCTGTCTCCCATTCAAATACTAACCAAGTCTGACATTGTTTAGCTTCTTAGATCTGACGAAATTGGGCTAGCCTGGGGTCCTCCAGGCCAAGGCTTCATCACATTCCTCTTTTTAATTCATATGGGAAAGACTGAGAGGCTGTTATGTGCCTTTGGGTTTTACCCTTCCACCCAGGCCTGGAAGGTAGCCAGAAGGTGGATTTGAGATCCCTCACCCCCTTGAAATGCTCAGCCTTCTTTGTGTGTATGATCCATGGTCTCTCATGTTCTTGTGAGAATGCTCTCCAAGAATGAACTCAATTGAAAACAATGGGTAGATGCATTGTTTCTTCTTTTGTGCTCTAAACTTGCCTAACTGTCCAGGGACTATTGAGAAGATGCCATATGGCTACTTCTTCCAAAGCCTCCGTGGCTGGAAAGAACTGCAGCATACGATATGTGATATCATGCAACCAATAAAGGAGCCTTGGAAACATCATGATGACATATGTTGATGAAGTGTTAGGAGGCAACTTGAGTAAATGAGCATTGCCAACCTCCAGGTTCCTCTGGAGAGCCCTCGTTATTACAATTGAGCTCCAGATGACCAAGATCAGTTTCCCTGGAGAAAATGGCTTATTTAGAGGGTGGACTCTATGGCATTGTACCTTGCTGAGGCCCTTCCCCATCCCAAACATCGACCTCTAGACTTCACCCCCAAAAGTTCCAGTTATTTCCCAGCCCAGAGCTGGCAACAGTTGATGGAAAAAACGATGTGATGCTGTGGTATTTTCAGACATGTCCATTTTTACAAAACCGCTAAACTCTAGTTTTGACCCGCTAGGACATATCTTCATCTCTCTCTTCTTATGTATTTATTTAATTTCATGCATTTAGTTAGTTATTCATTTATACCCTGTCTTTCTCCCCAACAGGAATTCAAGGCAGCTCACACCATCCTCCTCTTCTCCTTTCTATCCGCACAAAAACCCTGTGAGGTAGGTTTGTGTGACTGACCCAAGGAGACACAGCAAATTTCCATGACAGGTGAAGATTCAGACCTGAGTCTCCTAGATGTCAATCTTACACCATGTAACCACACCACAGTCCCGATTTTCTGGTGCTGATCATTTATCAAATACTATTATCACTTTCTGGCATCAGTCATTTATCAAATACTAATCTCACCTGTTTCTGCCTTTGGTAAGAACCACTTTGAAGATTCCCTCCCTCCCCTCAAAAAAATGGTGAGATGTAAGTATAGTAATTGATAAAGCAGATCTAGGCTAATTTCCTACTTATCATACTAGTATTCTAACAATGTGATCCTATCCAGGTATGAACTCTTCCAAGTCCAGAGCTAGTATTAGGGATGCCAGACCTCCAGACCCCCTGGTGGGGAGTTCTCTACTGCTATGCCTCATCTCTGCATGCATCAACTGGCCAGCGGGGGAGGGGATTACCCCCCAAATTAAGCAGGAACACCCAACATTTCAGAGATGTGCTTACATGACTCCAACATTACCTGAAACTGACATGGGGACATTGGGGGCAATACTCAGGGTTTTTGGCAAAATCTCTACGGTAGTAGCTAATTTTACCATAGAGTCTTTGTTCAAGAAATCAGAGAGTAGCCCCGACATGCCTACATCACTTCCAGGTCACACTGGAAGTTACATGGGCACATCGCTGAAACCCAGCTTCCGGTAAGCTCACCCCCCATCCCTCACCGGCTGCCCAGAGGGACCTGGCAACCCTACTCCATGTGCTCCACCATGACAGCTTCATGCATCTCAGCAGGGCCTTTTGCTCAGCATCTAGCAAATGGGCAAAACTGATAACCACCCATATTTGTACATGCTCTGTTGTCCCTTCCACTTTACTGAACGGACTCCCTGACAAGGTTAGGAAGGTTCCCGCTTTCCTGGCTTCCCACAACCTGTGCAAAACAGAATGATTCAAGAGGCCTTTTTATTGCACAGGTAAATAGGCCCGTCTTGTAATGAAATGGTTCTGTAAGTTGCAGTGGTAAAGGGATAAAGACGGTAGCCTATACTACTGTATTGCTTGGGGTCATGGTAGATAACTCACTGAAAATGTCAGGACAGTGTGAGATTGCAATAAAAAAGGCCAATGCCATGCTGGGAATTATTAGGAAGGGAACTGAAAACAAACCAGCCAGTATCATAATGCCCCCGTATAAATCAATGGTGCAGCCTCATTTGGAGTACTGTGTACAATTCTGGTCACTGCACCTCAAAAAGGATATTATAGCATTGGAAAAAGTCCAGAAAAGGGCAACTAGAATGATTAAAGGGTTGGAACACTTTCCCTATGAAGAAAGGTTAAAATGCTTGGGGCTCTTTAGCTAAGAGAAACATCGACTGCAGGGTGACATGATAGAGGTTTATAAGATTATGCATGGAAAAAGTACTTTTCTCCCTTTCTCACAATACAAGAACTCGTGGGCATTCAATGAAATTGCTGAGCAGACGGGTTAGAACTGATCAAAGGAAGTACTTCTTCACCCAAAGGGTGATTAACATGTGGAATTCACTGCTACAGGAGGTGGTGGCAACTACAAGCACAGACAGCTTCAAGAGGGGAATGGATAAGCATATGGAGCAGAGGTCCATCAGTGGCTATTAGCCGCAGCATATTGTTGGAACTCTCTGTCTGGGGCAGTGATGCTCTATATTCTTGTGCTTGAGGAGTGGGCACAGTGGAAGGGCTTCTAGCCCCACTGATGGACCTCCTGATGGCACTTGGGTTTTTTTCGCCATTTTGTGACACTTTGGGCGTTTTCACACTTACCTTAAGCCGGAGCGACATCCCTCTTCACCGCGCAGCGTCTGCTTGGTTTTCGCACTAATTGCTCCGGAGCACCTGGAAGAGCCGCAAAGTCCCGTGGTTTTTGCGGCGCAAATGTAAACCGGTTTTTGGCGGTTTACATTTGCGCCGCAAAAGCCGCGGGACTTTGCGGCTCTTCCAGGTGCTCCGCAGCAATTAGTGCGAAAACCGTGCAGATGCTGCGCGGTGAAGAGGGACGTCGCTCCGGCTTAAGGTAAGTGCGAAAACGCCCAGAGTGTTGGACTGAATGGGCCATTGGCCTGATCCAACATGGCTTCTCTTATGTTCTTATTGAGGCCTATCACTGCAAGTATGCTCCAGACTAAGTAGTTTCTACGCCATGTAATATATCATGTTTAAGAATTTATACCGTTCAACTCCTGTTTTAGGCTCCTGTTTGTTTTCAGATTCCTGTAGTTCTACCCTACTGGACTGTCCACTGGATGTCCCATCCTGTTGATCGCACTTGACTTATGCTGTGCCATCTGCCTCCAGCCTCAGCAAGAAAAGTGGCAAAGCCCAGAAAACATTTGCCTTAACTGCCATCCCCTATTAGTTGCAAACGGTGAAAGCCAGGATAAGCACAGTGGTGGAAAGAGCCATCAAGTCACAGCTTACTTACGGCAACCCCGTGGGATTTTCAAGGAAAAAGACTTTCAGAGGTGGTTTGCCATTGTCTGCCTCCATATCACAGCACTAGTATTCCTTGGTGGTCTCCTATCCAGGTAGTAACCAGGGCTGACCCTGCTTAGTTTCCATAATCTAATGAGATTGGGCTAGCCTAGGGGTGGCCAAACTGTAGCTCAGGAGCCGCATGGGGCTTTTTCACACATATTGTGTAGTTCCCAGAGGTCAAGGGGGAACTTAATGCAGGCTTACACAGAAGTAAGCATGCTTATTATCAGGACCTCAGTCAATCTCTTAGCCCTGACCCACAGGTGGGCAACTATTTCCGCCATGTGTGAAGTGGGGAAGGAGGGAAAATAGGTTTTCAAACTCTTCTCCTCCACCACAGAGGTTGGCTGGAGACCTAGAGCAAGGAAAGAGAGCACAAGAGCCAAGGAAGCCACTTGAAGGAGGGATGGAATTAAAGAGGGTGATGCAGGTTTCCCCCTAAGTTTCATAGCTCTTGTAGGAGCTGTAGTGGTGTCAAGGTAAAGAGTGATGCTGCATAATAATGCAAAGGGTGGTCAGTGATTTATATAGTACATGTGGTATACTCTCTCACTGGTGCCAAAAACAATTCCCTAACCTTTTCCTATGCTAGTCTTATGAGGACTGTTATGCCCAGCTTTTGTTTTTTTTTTTTTAAAAAAATCTCCTTCTAGAATGGCCATGTTGTAAAGGGCATACAGATGTATTTTATCTTTCTGGGCAAATAATGTATTAAGAGTTTTAATAAGGACATTTGTTCATATCTTACGGCTCTCAAGCATCTCATGTTTATTCTATGTAGATCCTTCATTAAGCGATTTTGGCCACTCTTGGGCTAGCATAAACTAACCAGGTCAAGCACACCTCACAAAAAATTGTTGGTTTAGGGTTGCTAGCTCCAGGTTAGAAAATTCCTGGAGATCTGGGGGCGGAGCCTGGGAAGGGCAGAATTTAGGGAGGGGAACTCAGTAGTGTATAATGCCATAGAGTCCACCCTCCAAAGCAGCCATTTCCTCTGTAGTCTGGAGATCAGTTGTAACTCCAGGAAATCTCCAAGACCCACCTGGCAACCATAGGCGAGAGAGCAAAGAAGAAATCTGTGAACTTGGGCATGCATGTTTCAGTGCTTATTCCATAGCAGAAAAGTAGTATTTTAGTAGCACACAAATAATAAGCAGCAAACTGCTCCAAACTTTACTACCTGGCATCTACACAAAGAATTCCCGTGCTTCGCTTGCAAAAGATCTTGTAAACGAAACATAGAGATTCAATTAATGTCTCAGATTCAGAATATAAATTTTTAAGAGCTCCCAGGCACACTCCTTCCCGTCCCTTTCTTCGCTCCCTCCAAACAAGAGCCCACGGACTGGTTTCCAGCCCCCCTTTTAACGAGCCACAATTAATGATAAATCAAATATCCATCAGGGAGGCTGAAACTGTGTTGCAATTATACAAGACATTGCTTATGACCTGGAAATTACTATTTGGTTTACAAGGATATTGATTTGAAATGTGGAACAAAATGTGATTTCCTAATCATCGCACAATGACTGGCAAGGTGGTTGTGAAATTTCATGGACAAAACTCTTCCAAAATGGCCCAGAGATAGGGTTGCCAAACTCCAGGTGGCATTTGAATAGATCCTGCTATTACAGTAGATCTCAAGATGATCAGGGCTTTTTCTGTAGCATGAACTCCTTTGCATATTAGGCCACACACCCCTGATGTAGCCAATCCTCCTGGAGCTTACAGTAGGCCCTACACTAAAAGCTCTATAAGCTCTTGGAGGATTGGCTACATCAGGGGTGTGTGGCCTAATATGCAAAAGAGTTCTTGCTACAAAAAAAAAAGAAGTCCTGATCATCTCGAGATCTACTGTAATGGCAGGATCTATTCAGGTGCCACCTGGAGGTTGGCAACCCTATCTCTGGGCCATTTTGGAAGAGTTTTGTCCATGAAATTTCACAACCACCTTGCTAGTCATTGTATGATAATTAGGAAATAACATTTCGTTCCACACTTCAAATCAATATCCTTGCAAACCAAATAGTTCCTGCTACAAAAAAAGCCCTGGACATGATCATTTTCTCCTGGAGAAAATGGCTGCTTCAGAGGGTGGATTCTCTGGCATTATACCCTGCTGAAGACCCTCCCCTATCAAGGCTCTGCCCCCCAAATCTCTAGGTATTTCCCAACCCAGAGCTGGAGACCCTACCTGGGATCCAAGGAAAACTTGGCGAGGGATCCCTGAGAAGCAACTTGCAGTCCTTTCTGAGCAGTGCAAAGAGCTGATTTGTATGCAAGGCTGAGGCCGTAAAAAAGTGCCAACCTATGTGTGGGTTTATGCTGTTCAGCATCTCACTGAAAACGTTTTCAGGACATGAACACATTTCCTGCGAACACATTTATGGTTCAAATGTGCAGGCATGTGGATAGTGCACGTGATAGGTCTGATGTGCAGGGTTAATTTAAAATGAAAAATGTGCCACTGAGGCGCAACTAGGCTTCCCAACCCTCCCGCCCTGGTGGGGGACCCCAGTTTTTCCAGCCTCTTCCCCCGCTCCCCCCAAAAACGGAAGCGGGGGGAGGCTGCGCTACTGCTGCCTCTTCTCTGTAGCTGCTCGGAGAAGCATGGCGAGCCCTGAATCTGGGTCCTTCTAGGACCCTGAGCAGCAACGCTGGAGGAGCAGGAGCAGGCCGGACTTGCGCCCTGCCCCTCCACTCCCTGCAGGGGCAAAGGCGGCCTGCGTGGGCCTGCTTCACTTCTCCGCCTGGCCTGCTTCGCTTTTCCGCCCGGCCCCTCTGCTGGGCCTATGGCTGCGCGGGCGGCAAGGGGCATGCTGGGCCGGCCTCGGAAGAGAAGGAGGCGGCGGCGGCGGCGCTGAACTGGGCATGACTGCGGCGGAGGCGCGCTGAACTCGGCATGCCTGCGGCGGAGGCGCGCTGAACTGGGCATGGCTGCGGCGGAGGTGCGCTGAACTGGGCATGGCTGCGACGGAGGCGTGCTGGCCTTCCGAGCCAAGGACTGGGTAAGGCCGGGGGTGATGCGGAAGGTTGGCGGGAGGGGAGCTGCGCTGCGCTGGTAGCCGGAGGGAGAGGCCCTCCTTGCCTTCCCTGCTGGCCGGTAGGGTTGGCAATCCCCAGGTGGGGGTAGGGGATCCCCCGGTTTGGAGGCCCTCCCCCCCTTCAGGGTCGTCACAGCCTTGATCTTGACTCCACCCCTAATGTCTCCTGGCTCCACCCCCAAAGTCCCCAGATATTTCTTGAATTGGACTTGGTAACCCTAGGCGCAACTGACCCATGGTGCTCAAAGCAAGAGAGGAGCAGAGGTGGTTTGCTATTGCCTGCCTCTCTGTAGTGACCCTGGGCTTCCTTGGTGGTCTCCCATCCAAGGCCAGCTCTGCTTAGCTTCCGCATTCTGATGAGCGCAGGCTAAGCTAGGCTATTCAGGCAGCTACTAAAATATGCACTGAGCTACTAAGAATCCTATAGGGACAGGTGCTTTCTGCATCCCAGATGTCTTAAATGAATTTATTCATGAAACACATTAAATTGCTGTCTTTGCAAGTTACAGTGAATGCACATACAATCTTGCGCATAGGGTTGCCAGGTCCAACTAAAGAAATATATGGGGACTTTGGGGATGGAGCTAGGAGCAACGGTGTGGCAAGCATGACTCCAAAGGGAGTTCTGGCCATCACATTTAAAGGAACCTCACACCTTTTAAGTGCCTACTCTCCATTTGAAAATAATAAAGGATAGGGGCACCTTCTTTTGAGGTTCATGGCAAACTTTTTTCTTCCTGAGCGGCACAGGCTGCTAAGATTATGATATTGGATTTATACCCTGCCCTACACTCTGAATCTCAGAGAGGTTTTCAATTTCCTTTACCTCCCCCCCCCCCCCACCACACACACACAACAGACATTTTGTGAGGTGGGGGGGGCTGAGAGAGCTCTCACAACAGCTGCCCTTTCAAGGACAGCTCTGCAAGAGCTATGGCTGACCCAAGGCCATTCCAGCAGCTGCAAGTGGAGGAGTGGGGAATCAAACCCGGTTCTCCCAGATAAGAGTCAACACACTTAACCACTACACCAAACTAAGTGCATCATTCTTGTGGTCTAGGTACTCATTATCTCCAGTGCCAATTCAAGATACCGATTTTAGTTATGGCTGTATTGACTATTCTGTGGATATCTGAAAATTTATTTTGTAGGCTCAAAAAACAGTGTGGTATATTGTTTGGAATGTTTGGCCAGTATCTGGGTGCCCTGAGTTCAGATCCCCAGTCTACCATGAAGCAGAAAGAACATACAGGTTCCAAGCGTTATTCTCCCTGGTTGATACTCCTCCCTCCCCCCCGTCCCACAGTCATAGTCTGCTCCTAGTGGTTTGCTTTATTCCTAGCATGTGTGACTCCAAAAAGATTGCAAGAGAAGGTAATTAATTTGGTTGTTAATAATTACAGCAAGCCATGACCTAGATAAGGGGTGTCAAACATGCAGCCCAGGGGCCGAATCAGGTCCTCAAAGGGCTCCTATCAGGCCTGCAAGGAATTCACTGTCATCTACTTCCTTCTCTCTCTCTTGCTTCCTTCTGCATCACAGCTTGCTTTGCCAGGCTTGCTCAATCACACAGGAGCTACAGAGCAAAGGCTTTATTCTCTCCATTGGATGACCAGAACATGAAGCAACCCATGTACAAAAGCTTGCAATGTCCAGCCATTTCATGTTTTCCCCTGGGCCTTAGGCTCAAAGCATTGACCATAAGATTTCTGCAATGAATGTCAATATATCAAAAGGTTTGCAACTTACAGACACACACCTGAACATTACCTGAACAGCATCCTCAAGATTGCTACAGCAAAGACATTGTCTCCATATTTTGATGCAATGATTCAGAATAAGAGGAGTCAGTTATCAGAGTCTGTTAAATAAACAAAATATTGCAAGAGTGCTAATCTTTTAAGCATGTTTTATTTTAAGTTTGGGGTTTTTTAAAAAAAAATCTATATTTAATTGTGTTTGTCTGTGTCCTTTATAAAGTTTCCATCTCTACTACCTCACATTACATTTTATGACACACAGGGCCTGGCCCAACAAAGTCTCATTTATGTCAGATCTGGCCCTCATAACAAATGAGTTCAAATCCCTTGGTCTAAATGTTACAGAGTTCCTCAAGACTCATGCAGGGGATGGTAAGACAAAAAAAAAAAAAAAGGATCTGAAATCAAAAATCAATCAAACGAAGCCACTATTGGCCATCAACATCTGTTAGACGTAATGGCCTCTCACCCGCTTTATTGCAACCCTGGATCAAAGGGAAAGCTGATGACTGCAGGGTGCAGACAGCACCAGCGCTACTTATGAAAGATCTGATCCAGACAAGCCTTCGCTTCCACGATAGACAGAAAATCGAACCGACGCTGGAGAAAATCCACACTGACATTCATCGAAAGCTCCCATTTCCATTCTGGAAGGCCAGATCAGCAACTAAATAACGGAAGACGGAGAATCTCGTTCTTGCAAGGTTTTAAGAAACCAAAGGATAAAAGGATGGACTCCCATTCAGGATGATTAAGGTCTTGCACATCCAGGGCTTAACAAGATCAGACATGTGAGATCTACAATCAGATCATCTGATTTTTTTTTTTTTTTATAAAGGCAAATAGACGCCGGTTGGGGCTCTGATTAACTTGAGGTTGTTGCATGTAGGGAAGAGGTGTTTAACCCTTCCAAAAAGTGATTTTTTTTTTTCTTCCTGATTGAAACTGCCCTCTCTCTCCCTTCTCCTATACAGTCATAGATATTAGCCCCAAGAAAGGGGGAGAGGAGATGAATGCACTCCCCGCTTTTGCTTGCCTCCCTCCCTCCCAGAGAATAGATCAGTTTGGGTTAGCACAACTGGTTAAAGGGTTCAATCCCTCTCTTTCTTAATCCCCTTCTCCTGTGCTTTGGATGCTGTTTATAACTGTAGAGTGCAGGATCAGGAGAATTTTGGTCCATCTGTTCTTGTTTGGGAGGGGAGGGTCACAGCTCAGCAGTCAAGAATCTTTGTGGGATAGAGCCATGGCTTAATGGTGGGACATCTGCTAAGCATGAGGAAGGTCCCCAGATCCAGGGGAAAGGATTTGACCAGGGGTGACCAATCTTGATTAACATAAGAGCGGCATAGAATAAACATCAGATATTTGAGAGCCACAAGATGGATGGATGGAAGGGAGGGAGGGAAATAGATGGGGGAGATGTGGGAAAAAGCAACATTAACTTTAAATGCTTCCTCTAAGCTGCCTGCTGGCTTGGCTTGGAGAAGTGATTTGAAGAGACAAACGTCTTCTCCAAGCTGGCTGATGGGGCAGTGGGGGCTTTGAGAGCCACACAAAATGTGCAAAAGAACCACATGTGGCTCCCAAACTACAGTTTGGCCATGCCTGGATTAGGTAATAGTGATGTGAGAGGCACCCATCTGAGACCCAGGAGAGTATTATTCATTTTAAAATGAAATTTACTTTTTTTTAAGTCAGAGCCATCTGATCCTTTTTTTCTCTTTTAAGAGAGAGATTTCTCTTTCATTTCTCCTTGACTCCTTTTCGAAGAGAAATCAGTGCATCCTTTTGTCACTTCAACCCTTGTAGTTGTTTTGTCACACTCCGCAGGGTGGTGCTGTTTGGGAGGACAGGGAGATTGGGAAAGTCCTTGGTTGCCTCTGAGCATCTACAGAGAGAAATTCTGCATCACCTCCCTCCCTGCCCCTTTTCTTGTTGAACTTCTCTTTGTTCAAAACAGAATTGAGTAGAAACAGACTACAAATTCCTTCAAAAAATTTTTTTAAAGAGGAAACAAAATGGATTGTTTGATTTTAGGAAGAAATTGTATATAAAGAGGATTTCTCTTAACAAAGGTACCCAGAAATAGGTGTTGTGAAAGACTCCTGCCTGAGACCCCAGATAACCACTTTCCACCAGCAGACAATAAAGACCATGGTCTGATATACAGCTGCTCCATAGAGCTGCTCAGGGGTGGAATTCTATCAGGAGCTCCTTTGCATATTAGGCCACACACCCCTGATGCAGCCAATGCTCCAAAAGCTTACAAAAGGGTGGAATTCTAGCAGGAGCTCCTTTGATTATTGGGCCACACACCCCTGATGCAGCCAATGCTCCAAAAGCTTACAAAAGGGGTGGAATTCTAGCAGGAGCTCCTTTGCATATTTGGCCACACACCCCTGATGTAGCCAATCCTCCAAGAGCTTACAAAAAAGAGCTTTGTAAGCTTTGGGAGCATTGGCTACATGAGGCATGTGTGGCCAAATATGCAAAGGAGCTCCCGCGAGAATTCCACCCCTGGGGCTGCCAGACTTTTGCTATGATAGAAGTCCTGCTACAGCCTTCTTTGCTTACTGCCACTCTGAGTAGAAGGAGAATTTTTTTCAAGTGACATCGGCTATATTGTAACATCGGCTATATTGAAAACCCAGAATTGTCATAGGGCCGTTCTCTTAATTGCCAGAAAGAGTTCCAAGGAAAACCCAGAATTTTTTGCTTCCAAGGAAAACCCAGAAGTGTCACAGGATGCTCTATTAATTGCCAGAAAGAGTTCCAAGGAAAACCTAGAAGTGTCATTGTGTGGCTCTATTAATTGCCAGAAAGGGTTTCTGGAGATTCTTAGAGCTACCCTATGTTGCAAAGTAGCTGATGTTGCTCACCCACCCATGTGTGAAGACTACTGCCTGTGCAAAGAAAGATGTCCTGTCAAAGAGGAGGCTAATAAGGGGTACATTAAGTTGGGATCTTGGCACATGCCTGAGCATTCAGTCAATTGCTTTGCCATGCATCGATTAATCTAAGCCGGAGAATAAAATCCACATGGATGAATGATGCTTCCAGACTTCTCCCTGAGTGGAATTCTCCCCAGCACATCCTGTTTTAATCTGAGTTACCCACAGGGGTAGAATTCTAGCAGGAGCTCCTTTGCATATTAGGCCACACACCCCTGATGTAGCCAATCCTCCAAGAGTTTACAAGGCTCTTTTCTGTAAATTCTTGGGGGATTGGCTACATCAGGGGTGTGTGGTCTAATATGCAAAGGAGCTCCTGCTAGAATCCCACCGCTGGTTACCCATGCCATGTCTTTTGTCCACTTCCATGGTGGTGTCCCTTATTTGGGGGAGCAGGGGAAAGAAACTGGAGATTTATTAGCATTCAGGAATTCTTACGGAAGTACAAATGGCAATGGATGTTTTCCATATTTTGAAATGCCAGTTCTATACATACGTATCAAAATTAAGTTTGCTGAAACCTGCAATTGGTCATCAGGAGGATGTGGAACAGAAGCCTTGATGCAGCAAATAGCAGAACAACCAACATTTGTTTTGGCCCGAATCAAACTTTAGAAGAGTCTTGGCCTGAATCAAACCTAACGCCCAATATGGCACTTCGAGTCCCTAACCTGGATAGCTCAGGCTAGCCCAATCTCGACAGATCTCAGAAACTAAACTGAGAGTGATTCCTCACCAGCATTTGCTCCGCCCCCGCTCTTCTCCCTGCACCAACTAAAGTGATGGATTCCCCACTAGTTGCTCCACAGGCACCTCTTACATCATGGCTACTTCCTATTACTGTTGCAGCAACAGGATGCTGGTTTTTTGGAGTTCCAGTTGCCGAGACAGGAATCGGACGTAGCCCCCAAGCAAGAGGCGCTGCAGAGCGACTGGTGGGGAATCAATGGCTTGTGCCGATGCAAGGAGAAATGTGGGGGCGGAGCAAATGTTGGTGAAGAATCACTCTGGGTTGACCCTGGCTAATATTTGGATGGGAGGCATCCAAGGAATACCAGGGTCACAATACAAAGGCAGGCAATGGCAAAGATAGATGATAGATAGATAGATAGATAGATAGATAGATAGATAGATAGATAGATAGATAGATAGATAGATAGATAGATAGATAGATAGATAGATAGATAGATAGATAGATAGATAGATAGATAGATGATAGATAGATGATAGATAGATGATAGATAGATAGATAGGTAGGTAGGTAGGTAGGTAGATAGATAGATAGATAGATAGATAGATAGATAGATAGATAGATAGATAGATAGATAGATAGATAAATTTAGATAGATAAATTTATTGTCATTGTTCTCAAGAAAATGAGAGCAACGAAATGAGGTGCTCTTCCACAAACATACCAACACATCAACACCCACAAAAGGACATATACATAGAACATTTAAATGCATCTAAAAACACATAACCATTCATAACCCTGCATTTAGCTTAACCACGGCACTTGGATAGAAGCTGCCCTTGAATCTATTTGTCTTTGCCTTCAACACTCTATATCGCCTACCTGATGGTAAAATCTCAAATAGCAAGTGGCCCGGATGTGAAGGGTCCCTTAAGATCATTTGTATCTTCCTTCTACATCCCTTATCATACAGAATGAGGGGAGAGAACATCCACAAATCTTCTGTGCTCTCACCATCACTCTTTGGAGCACCCTTCTCTCTGCTTCCATGCAGCTCCCAAACCACACGCAGAGGCAATAAGATAAAATGCTCTCAATGGAACTACGATAAAAGGCAACCAGCAGACTCCCTGACAGTTGTTGTGATCTTAAGAGTCTTAAATAGTATAGTCGTTGCTGGGCCTTTTTCTCTAGAGCTAAAGTATTTGCTCCCCATGTTAGATCCTGTTTCATAGTAATTCCCAAAAACTTCCATTCTGTCACCTGTTCTACCATAACCAAAGCACCTCCGAGCACCTACCAAAGCACCTCCGAACTCTCTTGCCATCAAAACCCTATGGGGTTGCCACGAATCAGCTGTGACTTGATGGCAACAACAACAACAACAACAACAAATGGAACTTCTCATTGGCCCTTGGGTTTGCAAAAGGAGAGTCATCCCTGAATACCCATTTCATTTCCTTTTGCATTTTCATGACTACCTGAATACTCTCTGCACGTTTACCCTGAATTATTCAACCAGCCTTATATGACATAGGGCCAAAACCATAAAAGAGAAATTACAACAGTGTTCATCAGGCTATCACTGCACAAATAATGTAGCAAATAAAACCTCATAAAACCTCCCCAGATTTATGGCTGTGCTCTGTTGCTTATTAAAAATAGCTACAGTGAGCTCTCTCTCCCTTCTGTTTCAGATGGTTTTCTAAAAACCTGTACTGCGCTCGACCCTTCTCCCCATTGCGGCATGTTGTTTTAAAATGGGAAGGCACACAGGGCTGTAGATTTGGAAAGAGGAAGGAAAAACCATCAAAGGAGAATAGAGATTTGTTTCATGTGGATGCGCTGATTCAACAGGAACACCACAAGAGATAACTGGACTACGAGCCCATAAAGATAACCATTTTAGCATGCAGGGTTGGAACCTATGCACAGCCAGAGGAAAGTACTGCGGGAGGAGACCTTTCCCTGTCTTCTCTTTCCTCCAACATCCTTCCTGAGTCCTCAGAGTTGGGAGTCCCATATGGACAAAAGGCCTCACACGGTACATTGATGGCTGCAGGGGAAAACAGGAAGCGGAGTTCCAAACCTCCTCTACTGCTTATGCCAGCAAACTCGTTAGTGAAAGATGCAGTAGAGACAACTTTATCATGCTCCTTGTTCTTACTGCAGCCATCCATGTTACATGTTTTTTTTTGTTTATAAGACTCCTTCAAAGCTTGGCATTGCCCTTTTTGTCACTTGCAGGCTTTGGGGAGAGGTGTGGCTTGGTGGAAGAGCCCCTGCTTTGCATGCAGGAAGGTCTCAGGTTCGACCCCTGAGAGCATCTTCAGTTTAAAAGGACCTGGTAGAAGGTGATGTAAAAGACTCTACCTGAGATGCTGAAGAGCCACTGCCAGTCTAAGTAGACAGTACTGACCTTGATGGAACAGTGACCTGATTCGGTATAAGGCTAGGGAAAGTAAAACTGGGACAAATCCACTCTTCCAGCATCTTAGTCTGATGGATCCAACCCATATTCTACAGATGTTTTTTTCCACAGGTCTGCTCTTCAAGCATTGTAAAGTCCTTGTCCTACTCAGAGAAAGCTATATACCAGGGGTGGCCAAACTTGCTTAATGTAAAAGCCCCATAGAACAAACACCAGATGTTTGAGAGCTGCAAGACATGAACATCAGATGTTTGATAGCCTCAAGACAGGAAGGAAGGAAGGAAGGAAGGAAGGAAGGAAGGAAGGAAGGAAGGAAGGAAGGAAGGAAGGAAGGAAGGAAGGAAGGAAGGAAGGAAGGAAGGAGAAGTGGGAAAAGCAACTTTAACTTTAAAGGAGGGAGGGAGAGAGAGAGAGGTGGGAAAAGCAACTTTAACTTCAAAAGCTTTTTCCAAGTCGCCAGCTGGCTTGGCTTGGAGAAGAGATTTAAAGAGACAAATGCCTTATCCAAGCCAGTCTATGGGGTGATGGGGGCTTTGAGAGCCACACAATATGTGTGAAAGAGCCACAGTTTGGCCACCTGCTCTATACCATCAAGCTATCAAAGGGTATGAGAATGCACTCCAGAATTGTTTGCAATGCTATCCTAAATGGAGTCACTGCCTTCTAAGACCACTCACAGAACTATCATGTCGAATCTCAGACATCATGTCAGATCTCAGGATCTGTTAGGACTTGGATGGGAGGCCAGCAAGGAAATCCAGGGTCACCATGCAGAGGCAAGCAACGACAAAGCACCACGGTTCATCTCTATGGGTTGAAACTTCTATGGGATCATCATAAGTTGGCTGCAAGTTCTTGATACTATCCCAACACGACCAAGACCACTAAAGTTAAAAGGATATAAATCTGCATATGGTGACACAGATGGGTGCTTCTATGAACCATCTGGGATTGCCATTATTATTTTGTATAATAAATGTGTATGTTTTGCCCTGTTTTCAACCAATGTAACACTGTTTTCTTCAGCACAAAACGGCCACAACTCTAGAATGAGAATTTGGATATGACGTTCCTTTACAGTAAACATGGCAATTGATTGCTTATGCACACCTTTGAGACAACATCTGTTCACAACAAGAGAAAGGAAAACTATCCACCAGATGACTCAAATTTAATAACCCTATTTCCAGAAAAAAGATTATTTGAAGTAAAAATGGCTGTTTCTCTCATTACATGCTACATTAGCCATCTCCACATTATTATTATTTTTCAAACACTCCCATCTCAAATGCAGGATTCTTTCATTTCTTTTGATAGAACGGATTAGGTATTTAGGCTTTGCAATGCAATTTCCAATCTGATCCAAGTAATGCAGGATTCCTCCAGCTGGGATATGAATAACCACATCTGTTCGGAAGCCAGATGTGGAGACGAGAGTAGTCCTTGTGGGGACCTTTGGCAGCCCTCCCCTCATTCGCCTTTCCACCTTACCATATTCTTATCACTCATGTCCAGTTGTATAGAACCCACTTCAGATAGCCTACATGTGTATGCAGTAAAATCAGACAGCTTCAGAAGGCCACAACACCAAATGGAAAGCCCCAAGATCCAACAAGAGATGCACAGTACAATAGATATGAATGGGAATCAGGTATGAATGGGACTTGCTAAAGCCCTGAATCTAGGATCTTGATAATATAAGAGAAAGAGGGGGGTGGGGTTGGGGGGGTGGAGGGAATCTTAAAAAACCAATCTGTAAGAAACAATCCCATGAGCCTTTCTTTCTGCATCTATTTCTGTATTTTCACATCAGTTTCCTGCCAATTAAAATTAACACATTTCCCAGGTGGTTGGGTACATTCTTTATAAATGGTATATGACATAGGAAGCAGTCCCACGGTGCAAGAGTTTTAAAGCTGCAGTTCTGCAGTCCAAGCTCTCTGCTCACGACCTGAGTTTGATCCTGGCGGAAGATGGGTTCAGGTAACCAGCTCAAGCTTGGCTCAGCCTTCCATCCTTCCAAGGTCGGTAAAATGAGCACCCAGCTTGCTAGCGGGGAAGTGTAGATGACTGGGGAAGGCAATGGCAAGCCACCCCATAAAAAGTCTGCTGTGAAAACGTCGTGATGCGACGTCACCCCAGAGTCAGAAACGAGTAGTGCTTGCACAGGGGACTACTTTTACTTTATATGACGTAGGAATGGCATATAAATGGATTTATCTGATGGTGGCATCCAGTTTCAGCCCAACTATGGCATTCACTAGAATTCCATCACTAGACCAAACTCATACCCTGCCATTTACCACTGCATTTATCCTCACATAAACAAGTCCCCATCCTCACTTAGAGTGTCTGTTCTGATTTGCCATGATCAGCTCATTCTTGCTCAACGGACTGACGGACTGCATGGAGTCCCCCCCAAAAGTAAGAAGGTACGAGATTTAGAAGGGTGCGCATGAAAACCCTGCAGCTAGGAACATGCTATTTTCACACTCAAATGTGAAAGTCAAGGACTGGATTGGCACCCCTCCTCCTAGTCTAGCTACTAATACTGCATGTGTAACGTGCTGTCAAGATAAAGGCAACTTACAGCAACTCTGTAGGGTTTTCAAGGCAAGAGGACATTCAGACGTGGCTTGCCATTGCCTCCTCCTGCACAGCCCCCTTGGACTTTCTTAGTGGTTTAACCATCAAAATACTCACCAGGGCTGACCCTGCTTAGCTTCTGCGATCCAATGAGATTGGGCTAGCCTGGACAGCCCTGCCGACACACTAGGGCTGCCAATCCCCAGGCAGCGGCAGGAGATCCACTGGTTTGGGGGCCCTCCCCCTGCTTCAGATTCATCAGAAAGTGAGGGGGGGGGAGGGACATGTCTGCTGGGCACTCATTCCCTATGGAAACCAATCCCCATAGGGAATAATGGAGAATTAATTTGCGGGTATCTGGGGCTCTGGGGGTGTTATTGTTTGAGGTAGAGGCACCAAATTTGAAGCATAGCATCCAACACTTCTCCTCAAAAGACCTCCCAAATTTCAAAATGATTGGACCAGGGGGTCCAATTCTATGAGCCTCCAAAAGAAGGTGCCCCTATCCTTCATTATTTCCAGTGGAGGGAAGGCATTAAAAAGGTGTGCTGTCTCTTTAAATGTGATGGCTAGAACTCCCTTTGGAATTCAGTTATGCTTTTCACAACCTTGTTCCTGGCTCCACCCCCAATGTCCCCTGGCTCCACCCCCAAAGTCCCCAGATATTTCTTGAATTAGACTTGGCAACCCTATGTTTGTAACCTTTTTCGCACACAGCTTACCTCGCAGTCACAATCCTGTTACTGCCGCAGCGTCTGTCGGATTTCCCACCATCTGCGCCGGAGTTACAGGAAGTGCTGCAGCTTTTGCGTAGCAAACGTAAACTGGGTTTTAGTGGTTTACGTTTGCTACGCAAAAGCTTGGGCACTTCCTGTAACTTCGGCGCAGATGGTGGGAAATCCGACCAGACGCTGCGGAGGGAACAAGATTGTGACTGCGATGTGAGCTGTGTGCGAAAACGGTCACAGTTAAATTTTGGGTAAGTGTCAGCACTTTCAAGAAACTTCCCCAAAGTTCTCTGAGTCTAGTCTGTTGTATCTACAGACTCAGCAAAAGTTGTCTCTGCCCATCTTTAGATAATATCTGATGAACAACCTGGGCTGTCTTCCTTTGTTACGCCCAGTCTGGAAAGTTTAAAAGCTCGTGTTTCATTATAAATCATTTTCCCCTAGCCTTTTGGGATCTGAGTCTACAAGAATAAACCTGTGCTTAATCTGGAGTTGAAGATGAACCTTCATTGCCCAGAAACACTGATTTCTATCAGCCCCTCTGCTTGTCACCTTTTATCTTGATTATACAGTTCTAATTTTCTCGAGGAGTGTTTCAAAAAAGCCCCCCAGAGCTTTCACTGTGAATCTTGATGGATGAGCTACGCAGTTCTGTCCATCCAAGTAGGTGTAAAACAAATAGCTAAGCAGTCTATGATCTTTGGGCAAGCTGTTCTCTGGGAGTACAAGATATATCAATGAGTCGTGTCAGCTTTCATATACCGATGTGTCAGTTGCATTACCCTGGTGACGAAAGCACAAGTTAAAAGGGGGCTGTCAAAGTGGAGGAGGAGATTTCTGCCTTGTCAGAAGAAATTAGGGAAAGATGGCTCAGGAAGGGCTTGCGTTAATTCTGAGGAGGCAGAACTTACGGGGAATCAAGGAATCCAGCCTTGTGGGAAATCCAATCCAAGTCACATCAGGGACACATAAGGGAACTATGATCCCTTTGGCAACTGGAATTTGTTCTGATTAAATATAACCCCAGCTTTGTTAATTTTAACATTTCCATTTTTTTTAAATACCGCCTTTCCTCCAAAAGGCCCAGCAAACACCCCCTTTTCCTTCACAACAGGGTTGTCAGCTCCAAGTTCAGAAATACCTGGCTATTTGGTGGGCGGAGTATTATGAGAGCAGGGTTGAGGGAGGGGAAAGATTTCAAAGGGAGTCCACCTTCCAAAGTGGGATTTTTTTCTCTCCAGGTGAACTGATCTTTGTTGCCTGGAGAAAGTTCAGAAAAGGGCAACTAAAATGATTAAAGGGCTGGAACACCTTCCCTATGAAGAAAGGTTGAAACGCTTAGGGCTCTTTAGCTTGGAGAAACGTCGACTGAGGGGTGACATGATAGAAGTTTACAAGATAATGCATGGGATGGGGAAAGTAGAGAAAGAAGTACTTTTCTCCCTTTCTCACAATACAAGAACTCGTGGGCATTCGATGAAATTGCTGAGCAGACAGGTTAAAACGGATAAAAGGAAGTACTTCTTCACCCAAAGGGTGATTAACATGTGGAATTCACTGCCACAGGAGGTGGTGGCGTCCACAAGCATAGCCACCTTCAAGAAGGGGTTAGATAAAAATATGGAGCAGAGGTCCATCAGTGGCTATTAGCCACAGTGTGTGTGTGTGTGTGTGTGTATATATATATATATATATATATATATATATATATATATTTGGCCACTGTGTGACACAGAATGTTGGACTGGATGGGCCATTGGCCTGATCTAACATGGCTTCTCTTATGTTCTTATGTTCTTAACAGTTGTAATCTCAGGAGATCACCAGACACCACCTGTAGGTTGGCCACCTCACTTCACAATGATGCCAGGAAGGAGATTTGACATAATGACAGCCAGGTCTTTTTTTGGTAGGAACTCCTTTGAATATTAGGCCACACACCTCTGATATAGCCAATCCTCCAAGAGCTTACAGAAGGTCCCGTACTAAGAGCCCTGTCAGCTCTTGGAGGATTGGCTACATCAGGGGTGTGTGGCCTAATATGCTAAGGAGTTCCTGCTACATAAAAAGCCCTGATGACAGCTAGTGGTTCAACCTGTGGCCACTGACATCATTTTACAGAAGCATTTGACTATTTTAAAAACAGTCCCCCATGCCTGTTTTGGAATTTTAAAAAGTGCAGGTGTGTGGGGGGAACAAGATCACCTGTTCCCACTGCACTACAGGCCAAATCAGGATCGAGTCCTTGAGGCATTTTTAAAAATGATTACATTCTTTTGTAAAATGATGTTAGCAGGCACGGGTTGAACTCGATCCATAATATCTACTTAGGCTCTAGGAGGTAGAAGCGTGTCTGAAGTTACACCACGTATGTCTCACGTATATTCTACTGGTTAACTGCTTTGCTGATTTCAAAGTATTATGTCATTGCTGTTATGGTAGGTCTCTTACTTTTGCTGCTGGTTGTTCTTATTGTTGTTTCAGCGCTGTTTTAATTAATGTGGTTTGAATTGCTTATGATTGCATTGTAATGCTGCTCCTTTGTAGCTTTTGTTTCTACATTATCAATTGAACTGATGCCGGAAGTCACCTTGTATAGATGGAGAAAAGTGGTGGGGTGGTTAGAGCGCCTGACTAATGGAGAAGGGAGACCAATGTGGTAAACCCCTATAGGTTTTCTTTGGGCAGAAAAGCAGGGGATGAATATCTACATAAATGTGAATGAATAAAACGAGTGTAAGAGGACCAATGAACCTGCTTGTCCTTGGTCAAAATCCAGTCCAAAACATTGAAACTCGGCACTTCTTTCCCAGTGATTCGGCAAATTCCTCGTGAGCCACAGCAGAAACCACCAAAGGCAATATGATGATGCTGTTGGATCGTCTGGCTCACAGTCAAACCTGAACATTCTGAGAAGATACACATCCGTCCCCATGAGACCCATTATATTTTCAGCAGCACAGCCTTTTTATTTTGTTTTTAGGTTCAGGAAGTCCCTTGCTGATACTTACAAATCATTTATCAGCTTATAAAGGTAACAGTGATTTGAGCACTGTTATTCTCTGAGACATTGGTCAAATCTGTGGCACTCTTATCACCTGATCATCTGGTCATGTGTTGGTCACAGGAGAAGTATTGACCCCACTGGTTCTCAGCCATAGTGGCTATGGACATGGGTAGGTCTTGCCTATCTATTGCCAAGCAGAACATGAGCATTGTGATAATCCACTATGCCAATGATCAGGGCTTTTTTTTTGTAGAAAAAGCTCAGCAGGAACTCATTTGCACATTAGGTCACACCCTGTGACATTGCCATTGTTAGACACAGAGCTTTTTTTGTAGAAAAAGCCCAGCAGGAACTCATTTGCATATACCTCCTGACATCACCATTTTTCCACACAGAGCTTTTTTGTTGGAAAAAGCCCAACAGGAACTGATTTGCATATTAGGCCACACCCACCCTGACGCCAAGCCATCCAGAACTGCATTTCTGTGCATTCCTGCTCAAAAAAAGCCTTGCCAGTGATCACTCTAATGAAAGATGCAAATTTGTGGATGCACACAGCCAGCTTCCAAAGCTAGGAGCTGCATGGAGGCCATACAGATTACGCTTTTTGATGTCTACCATATGTCTACATGGTTGCATGAACAGGTTCCGAAGATCTAAAAAACCCCTTTTATCTTCTGTGGTTTCAGCATAAGATGAACTTATAAGTTCCACTAACTTAAACTTTATTAGGAGACACAGTGTTGGCTCATAATTGTATGTCCTGCCACATCAAATGATGACATGCACAAATGAGATAGCATGGATTAGGCCTTGAATTCAGCAGGAGCTCACAGAAGCGCAGCTCCTGAACCTTTCTGAGGGTTCCCCCTCCTCCTTCCCACCTTGCCCATTGAATAGTAGGTGCAGCTGCATAACAATCCCTGGATGAGCTCCACCACCTATTTTTCTACAGAACAACTCCTGGCATGGATCAAACATCACAGATACAACTTTGAACACAAAATCACCTCAAAGCACAACATTTTTCAATTCAGTGAGATCACCCATTTCAAGTGTAAGTCATCAAGTGAGGGTGAGCAACTTAGTGAGAATAGGAAGTGTAAACTACCCAAGAACATTTCAATGTAAGCTCAGTTGTCCCTTATCCTTTGATGAAGCTCTGATCTACAAAAGTTTTAGAATGAAGCTGGGATGGTAAAATTGATAATCCTGGGTGACTTCAACGTCCATGCTGATGACCCGTCCTCCAGTCAGGCGATGGACCTAGTGTCTTCCATGGCGACACTGGGACTCTCTCAACTTGTTGTAACCCCCACTCACCAGGCTGGTCACATGTTAGACCTGATCTTTGCGGCCGGGGTTGTTGTGAGCGATATAACCGCCAAGGCGGTGCCATGGTCGGATCACTTTGCCCTCAAGGCCCGTGTAGACTTGCCTCCCCAAACCTGTTTAGGCGAGGAGCCTATTATGGCTCGCCCGCGGAGCCAGATGGACCCGGAACGGTTCCAAATGGCTCTGCGGGATCCCTGGCCCTCTGGCACCTCTCTCGATGGCCTGGTTGAGTCCTGGAATAATCGGCTCTCCAGAGCCATCGAGGAGATTGCACCTCGGCGCCCTCTGCGGCCTCGGACTAAGCCGGCTCCGTGGTATACCCCGGAACTGCGCCGGCTGAAGCAAGGCCTTAGACGGCTAGAGAGGCAATGGCGGCGTACCCGCGACGAAGCGACTAGAACATCTTATAGGAAGTTTATGAAGACCTATGAGATGGCAATCAAGGCCACAAAGAAAACATACTTTGCGACCAAGATTGCATCTGCAAATTCGCGCCCAGCTCAATTGTTTAGAATAATTCGGAACCTTACTTCACTGCCACAGGGCAACCCAAAAGCTAAGGAATTGGAGATAGGCTGCGAGGCTTTTGCGAAGTTTTTTGCAGATAAGGTCCAATCGCTCCGCCACGACTGCCCCGCCAATTTAGACGCAGTAAGTGAACTTGAGGCCCAATGCGTGTCTTCGGATGTAACCTTGGACTGCTTCGACCCGCTCAGCTTGGAGGAAGTTGACAGAATTCTTGGCACTGCACGATCCACAACTTGTGATCTGGACCCATGTCCCTCCTGGTTAATTAAGGCCTGCCAGGAGGAATTGAAATGTCCTATACGGGACATTATAAATCGATCTCTTTCGGAGGGTGTTTTCCCAACATCCCTGAAAGAGGCAGTGGTCCGCCCTCTCTTGAAAAAAGCTACATCAGACCCGGCCGTATTGGCACATTACCGGCCGGTCTCAAATTTGCCCTTTTTGGGCAAAATTATAGAGAGGGCTGTGGCGTTGCAGTTACAGGATTTTCTGGAAGACGCTTCCACCTTGGACCCATGCCAGTCCGGCTTTCGCCCGGGCCATGGGACGGAAACAGTCTTGGTCGCCCTCATAGATGACCTCCGGCGGCAACTGGATCGGGGCGGCTCGGCGGTATTGCTGCTGCTCGACCTGTCGGCGGCGTTCGACATGGTCGACCACCGGCTGCTGACCCGCCGCCTCGCCGACGCAGGAATTCGGGGGCTAGCCTTACAATGGCTCTCCTCCTTCCTTGAAAATCGGGGACAAAGGGTGGCAATTGGGGGGAAGCTGTCTCAGAGACACCCGCTTCATTGTGGGGTGCCTCAGGGGGCAGTTCTCTCCCCGACATTGTTTAACATCTTTATGCGCCCCCTTGCCCAGCTTGCCCGGAGGTATGGGCTTGGTTGTCATCAGTACGCTGATGATACCCAGCTCTATCTATTGATGGAAGGCCGGACTGGTGATGTCCCTACAAATTTGGACCGGGCGTTACAGGCCGTGGCTGACTGGCTCAGGCTGAGCGGGCTGAAGTTGAATCCAACGAAGACTGAGGTCCTTTGCGTGGGTCGGGACGGACCGGGGGGGGAGATTACTCTGCCAGCTTTTGACGGTGCGCCACTGACACCAGTGCGCAAGGTCAAGAGCCTGGGGGTGCTACTGGAATCCTCGCTATCGATGGAGGCCCAGATAGCTACCACCTCAAGATCCGCCTTCTTCTATCCTAAGAGGGCGAGGCAGTTGGCTCCCTTCCTGGAACGCGACGACCTAGCAACTGTGATCCACGCAACGGTCACCTCAAGACTAGACTACTGCAATGCCCTCTACATGGGGCTGCCCTTGTGCCGAACGCGAAGACTTCAGGTAGTGCAGAACGCAGCGGCCAGGCTGTTGATGGGACTACCTAGGTGGGAACATGTGCGGCCGGTGCTGCGGGATCTGCATTGGCTACCGGTCGTCTACCGCGTTCGGTATAAGGTGCTGGTTATTACCTTTAAAGCCCTATATGGCCGAGGACCTGCCTACCTCAGGGACCGCCTCTCCCCATATATCCCCAGGAGAGCGTTAAGATCTAGCTCCCAAAACCTCCTACAAATCCCTGGGCCAAGAGAGGCTAGAATGAAGATAACTCGGGAGCAAGCCTTCTCATTAGTGGCCCCGCGCTGGTGGAATCAACTCCCAGAGGGGGTGCGAGCCCTGCGGGACCTGAACCAGTTCCGCAGGGCTTGCAAAACCTCTCTTTTCCAACTCGCATTTGAATTAGGACCAGACTAACTTGATAAAATCATTCTACTCTAGCCATCTTATGTTGTAACTGAAGCTGTTAATATGTAATTGTGACACCAGAAATTATAGCACCTATTTTTATGTATTTTAATCTATATATGTAATTGTATTGTACTTATAATGTTTATCTGCTTTTAATTGAATCATGACGTAGTCATGTCTGTGAGCCGCCCTGAGCCCGCCTTTTGGTGGGGGAGGGCGGGATATAAAAATAAAATTTATTATTTATTATTATTATTATTATTATTAAAATTCTTAGAGGAGAAGAACAGACTGGATGTTTTCCTGTACATGTAAAAGAACCCCTGTAAGCAGAAAGTTAATGCAGCATGAAGTGGGCAGAGATGTCTTTGTATCTTCCTTGCAGTGACTTTTTGCACGGGGGAACATTCCAAACTGGTCTACAGTCTGAAGCGCATTGGTCCCCTCCGCCCCCTCACTCTATCGCTTGTGTAGCTCAGCTTTCAGTGTATTTTCACAGGCTACTTAGAATGCAATTTGGTGCAGGCTTACTCAGTTTTAAGCACACTGAAATCAATGGGCTTAGACTAAAGTCACTCTGCCCAGGATTGCAAAGATAAGGCGTTAGGGGGCTTATTTTGCCCTCTGCAAAAGCCCTAGAATATGATCTAAACAAAGAATGACACCTCGTTGATGCTCTGTCTAGTCCACAGTGGTCAACCAGAAGCCTCTAGAATGCCGATAAGCAAGGCATGGAGGCCAAAGAATACTGAAATAAAATTAAACCTGAAGAGTAGATCAGACTTATTCTCAACATTGCATGAAGTAATGGTCTAGAGTAATTAGTGGTATTGTACTTGGTAGGTTACAAATGGATATAGGTTTTATATGAAGATAGATAGATAGATAGATAGATAGATAGATAGATAGATAGATAGATAGATAGATAGATAGATAGATAGATAGACAGACAGACAGACAGACAGACAGACAGACAGACAGACAGACAGACAGACAGACAGACAGACAGACAGACAGACAGACAGACAGACAGACAGGCAGGCAGGCAGGCAGGCAGGCAGGCAGGCAGGCAGGCAGGCAGGCAGGCAGGCAGGCAGGCAGACAGATTGACTTTTATTTAACTGCTTTTATGAATAAACACTGATGGACCAATCCTCTTTGAATTTATCTAATCCTGCTTTTTGAAAACCATATTAGAGCCATATATACTGGCTAACTGGTTAAAATAGCTAACATAATTAGTATAAATAGAATTCCATGATATAACATATTATATATAATTGGTTTTGAGATATATATATATAGTTTATTATTTACCTTTCATTGAAATGTATTGCTTGTTTCTTTTAATTATAGTTTAATTATAGCAATCACAGTATATAGGATGTGTTAATATTTTAAAATCATTTGAGAATTAATGCATTGTTATGCTAAGATGAAACAACTAACATTTGATATTTAATGTTTGAAGATCAAATATTTGTTTTAAATGCCAAGTCATCTAGTTTATATAGCCCGATGAATATTTGTTGATATCACTGCAATTATTACAGTCTTATTTCAATTGAGAGAGAAAATATTGCTATTGAAATATATGTGTTTATTATCAGGGCTTCTTTGGAAGGAAGCAAACAGGAGCAGAGCTCTGCCTATGCTGGCCAGGGCTCTGGCTGGCATGCTGGGGAAGGTACAGAGATGCATCTTTAAATGCCTCCCCAAAGGCTTCAGCCTTCCCAAGTGGGGAAGACGCGGGAGAGCTCCTACTGGACTTTTTCTAAAAAGGTAAAGGTAGTCTCCTTTGCAAGTACCAGTCATTTCCATCTCTGGGGTGACGTCGCATCACAACGTTTTCACGGCAGACTTTTTACGGGGTGGTTTGCCATTGCCTTCCCCAGTCATCTACACTTCCCCCCTAGCAAGGTGGGTACTCATTTTACCAACCTCAGAAGGATGGAAGGCTGAGTCAACCTGAGTCGGCTACCTGAACCAGCTTCCACTGGGATTGAACTCAGGTTGTGAGCACAGGGCTCCGACTGCAGGACTGCAGCTTTACCACTCTGCGCCAAGTAATTTTGAATTTCTGTTTCAACCCCAACATCATCATTTTGATTTCATTTCTCCACTGTGTGAATCAAACCTGGACTTGGCAACCCTAAAAGGTCAAGGTAGTCCCCTGTGCAAGCACCAGTCATTTTTGACTCTGGGGTGACGTTGCTTTCACAACATTTTCACGGCAGACTTTCTACGGGTGGTTTGCTATTGCCTTCCCCAGTCGTCTACACTTTTCCCCCAGCAAGGTGGGTACACATTTTACCGACTTCGGAAGGATGGAAGGCTGAGTCAACTTAGAGTCGGCTCCTTGAACTCAACTTCCGCTGGGATTGAACTCAGATTATGAGCAGAGGGCTCGGACTATAGTACTGCAGCTTTACAACTCTGTGCCACGGGGCAAAAAAACCAAACTCTGTTATTTATTAATATTTTTAATCACGCTTGTTATGTGTATTCTCAATATTTTTTTCCTAATTTTTAATCCCCTTTCCCTTTTTCCTTTCTGTACTCTTAAAAAAAGGAAACCATATTAAGAAAAAAAGAAAAGAAAACCACATTTATAGCTGCATGGTCTTGTTATGGCTAGGACCCCTATAGTCATTGACCACCAGGGCTTTTTATGAGCAGTAATGTGGTTCCGGCTGGCTTGGTGTCAGAGTTGTGTGGCCTAATATGCAAATGAGTTCCTGCTGGGGGGTTTGTAGAAAAAACAATGGTGATATCAGGGAGTGTGGCCTAATATGCAAATGAGTTCCTGCTGGTCTTTTTCTACAAAAAAAGCCCTGTTGACCACCTTATGATGCCCCAGAATAGGGGGCTCCCCCATAGTTTACAAGGGTTCCATGCTGCCCACCAGCACCTTTCTTGGCACCCAACAAGTGTGTTTTTTGGAAAGCTGGTGGTGCCAGGTGAGGTTTTTGCCTGCCACAGCTTCTGAATGGCCACTGGAGAATTGATTAGTTGAGCCGACTTTAAGAAATGCTTTTGGCAGCACTTGCTGCCACAGCTCAAGGATCTTCACTGTTTGGCAGAATGCAAGTTGTGTGTGCACGAAAACATTTTACACAATATGCTCGTTTTAAAAAGCATCCTGTTAAGTAGAGCATCTGCCTGAAATGCTGAAGTGTTAGAGTGATGCGTAATCGCACTTTCTGACATTTTGTGGTTGGCTCCTCCTCTGGTGGCAGCCATTTTGTGCCAACCCCTCCCCCGGGTCATAATTCCAAAGGTGCCTGTAGGGTCAAAAAAATGTGGACTATTGCCCTGGGAACATAGGGAAGGGGACAGGTAAAGGCAATCACCACATCACTTTTAGGCTCAGAACACAGAAGTCCAAAAATCCAGGGGAAGAAGCAGCCAGCAGAGATTTTAGCGTCTGATTACAATTTGCCAAAGTAGGTACTTGGATTATTTTATGCTGACTTTCCAAATGTTTCAATTGCCAAATGCCTTTCAAATTTCCTTTCTCTTTTGTCTTCTGTCTATCTATTTATCATTAATAAAAGTGAATGTTTTAAAAATAATGGCCTTATTCTTTTATGGGAACATGCTGCATGAACATGCAGTCTGTGTGTATAAAGTCAAAGGCACCAAAGGATCCATCGTTGGGGTTGTATATGGGAATAGCTGCTAGGCTTCTCAGACTCCTGGCAGGCTCTGGAGATCTGGAGGAATGATACGTGACCTCCAGATCTCCTGGCTGCTTTGGTCGTGGCTTCTTATAGCAATATACCCTGCAGAAGTTCCTTCCCTTCCCCACACCCTGCGTATTGTCTACAAGTAGCAAAACCTACTCATTTTCTTTTTTAAAAAATAGAACCTATCCTCTCACACACATTTCAGAGCCTGACCTCTGTCACTGGAAGGCAAGGGAAATTTCAAGCCGTTTAGATTCTGAATGGTAATAATATGCATTTACGTGACACGCTGTAAGAGCAGCATTGGCAGAAACTGAGCGAGAAGAGCTAATTAGCAAGACGGGGCTTCAGCAACAGATACAAAGAAATGTGCCTTCAAATTACACTTTCAAAAAAAGTGTTTTTGTTTATTACAAAGGCAAGGGCATTACAGTGAAACTTCTGCATTAAAAATAGCACTTCAGGGTCAGTTTGCGCTGTTGGGGAATGGGGGAGGGGGTTGGGGGGGTTATTCATTAATCCCTCCTTTTAACAGTCTCCATTTAATGATGCACCATCTTCCCATTAGAAAAGCAAAGCGGGAGAGGTTTATGCGCAGAGTTTTAAATTTCAGATATGAGTTCCCTGCAGTGCAGCAAACAATCACACACTGGTGGACCGTTTTCAACAATATCTATGTTAGATGAGGAAGGTAGCGCTGATCAAATTAAAGGGCAAGTGAATGGGGAGGGGGGAGAAAAAGGAAGAATACTGAGCTGTGCATATGACCCACCAGGCTTCCAGGTGGTCTTGCAGAGTAGAAAATATGGTTGCCAGCTCTGGGTTGGACAATACCTGGAAACTTTGGGGATGGAGCCTGAGGAGGATGAGGCTAGGGGAGGGGAGAGACTTCAGTGGGGTATAATGCCACAGAGTCCACCTTCCGAAGGGGCCATTTTCTCAAGGTGAATTGATCTCTTTCACCTGGATATCAGTTAATCAATGTTCCCTCTAAGCTGAGTTAGTGTTAGTTAGCTCGGTTTTTAGCCTTTGGCTCACACATTTTTGTCTCAGCTCAGGAAGGATGGCCCCAGAGCAAAATAATTTGTGCAGTAGCTCACAGCTTTAGTGCAAGTAGCTCACAAAGTAGAATTTTTGCTCACAAGCCTCCACACTTTAGAGGGGGCATTGGTTGTAATCCCAGGGGATCGTCACCTATCTGCGATTACAGCTACCTCCAGCCACCTGGAGGTAGGAAACCCTACTATGAAACCCATGTATCAACATAACCTGGGAGGTCGCTGGTTCAATTTTTGTTACACTAACAGTGCAATCCTAAACACCATTATACTCTTCCACACCCACTGAAATCAATGATTTTAGAGGGGCATAACTCTGCTTATGGATGCACTGTAGGTGGCTATTTGCAATATGAAGATAGGAATACTTGCCTCAGAAAGAGAGGAAGGGCCCCATTAGATGGTCCATCTAGCATAGCATCTTGTTTCCTACAGTGGCCAACCAGGTAACCCTGGAAAGCATACATGCAGAGTTTGGGAGTCAAACCTTCCCTCTAAATTGGCAGATTCATTTAACTGTCATGGCTGATTCCCCTTGGTCTGGGCTGTTCTTCTCGGTGAATCTGTGCACTCCCTTTTGGAAGCTATCCAAGCTAGTCACCCTTACTACACCTGTGACAGTGATGGCCAGAAGACATTTTTGCATTGTGAGATGTATTTACTTCTTTCTGTCTTGAGTCTACTGCTGCTGAAGTTCAGTGGATGTCATCAATTTTTAATGTTTGTGTGCATGTGTGTAATAGTTCTTTCCAGGGCTTTTTTTGTAGCACAAAATGGCTGCCACAAGAGGAGGAGCCAACCACAAAATGTCAGAAAGTGAGATTATGCATCACTCTAACACTTCAGCTTTTCAGGCAGAAGCTCTACTTAATAGGATGCTTTTTAAAATGAGCATATTGTGTAAAATGTTTTTGTAACAAGGACTTCTTTGCATATTAGACCACACACCCTGATGTAGCCAATCCTCCAACAGCTTTCAGGGTTCTTAGTATAGGGCCTACTATAAGCTCCAGGAGGATTGGCTACATCAGGGGTGTGTAGCCTAATATGCAAAGGGGTTCCTACTACAAAAAGAAAGTCCTGGTTCTTTTGATCCACTTTTTTCATACTATGCATTACATTATAAACCTCCATCATATTTTTCATTAAGTACCAGACTCTTTAGTCATTCCTCAGAGCTTTTTTTGCCATTCCCTTGTGGTAGTTGTAATGATCATTGAGATTATAATGAATAGGGATGGGCATGAACTGGCTCACAAACTGAACTTTGTCATGATTTTTGGCTGATTCATGAAATCCAGTTCTTGGCAGGTTAACCTGCATGAACTTTCAAGCTGTTCCTGGAGGTTTATGTTGGTTCGTGAGCAGAGACATTTCCAGGCAAATTGTCCCCACTCAATCTAAATGTTTACACAACTTCAAAGCAATGTTGGGGGTGTAACTTGGAGGGCATATAGAGGAGTATCCAGGGGAGGTCCCCTGCAGCATTTTGAAAGATACAGGTTCAAGAGGTTCAGGAGTGTATAGAATGAAACAGGGCTTTTTTTTCCTTTTTTGCAGTAAAAGCCTTGCAGGAGCTCCCCCATGCCTCCCCCAGTGGACACACTATGGAAGGCTAAAGCTATTGGGGATGATGTTTATAGATGCCTCCCCGTGCCTTCCCCAGTGTGCCACCTGAAGCCCTGGCCAGCCTAGATGGAGCTCTGCTCCTGTGCACCCTGGAATGAACCCTATGCAAGCTAAGGACACCAAATCTGGAGGAGGCCTTTAGCTGACTCTATTCTACCTTTCCTCCAAGTTTAGTGAGAATTATATTTACAAGCTCTGAATTACAGCCCCCTCAAAGAAGGTGCCCCCAGGAAAGTGTTTTCTGGGGAAATGATAGGTTGTTGTTTCCTGAAAAAGCACTTTCCTGGGGGCACCTTCTTTGGGGACAGCCCACAAATCTAATCCTCACCAAGCATGGAGAGCAGGTAGAGGAGACTCAGCTGGAGATCCCCTGCAAGTTTGGTGTCTCTAGAACGTGCGGGTGGGGTATCTACTGCCTCACAAACCGAACCAGTTAGTGAGGCAGCTAAGAAGGTCCATGGTTCACAAATGGGGCACACCAAAAACTGAACCACATTTTTCTATTTCATGCCCATCCCTAATAGCGAACATTTTGAACGCTTGTGAAAGGATATATCAGTTACATCATTCCTATTATCACAACTATTTTTCTTACTATTACTAATAAAAAAATAACAACTATTATTATTCCTCAGTAGGGTATAATGCCATAGAACCCATTCTCCAAAACATCTATCCAGGGGGATGGATATCTATTCTTTGAAGATTAGTTGTAATTCGAGGAGATTACCAGGTCTCACCTAGAAGTTAACAACCTTTACTGCCTCTCTCTTCACACACTGTGCCGTAACAACTTGACTCCACAAAAGAAAACTAATCCTAAGGTAGGCTCTATAACTTTGCAAAAACTTTGCAATTTAAAATAGGTTTGCCAGCCTAATGTTTTTATTTCAGTAATCCCTTGCCTGATGAAAACTCACTGAAACAAGTGCTCTGTGGATGCCCTTGTTGCAACTACTATGAGATTATGAATTTCATGTGAAAATCGTATGATTGGATTCTTATCAATTACTTCACATCAGAAATTGTCCAGAAGAACCAAAGACTGTATTTCAAATTGATAGATGCTATGGCGCGGCAACCACTGTATTAGAGATTATGAATCAGTGGGCTTGTGTCTGGGATTTGGATTTTTGGTAATTTTTGCAATTATTTCCATTTGGAAGTTAATATATGTATATCAACTTCTTAGTAATATTGTCACAGTTGTATTTCTTTACTTATAGTCATTCTTGTGACAACTCTCTTAACATTGTAGCCTCCAGATACGGCCTGGAAAACTCCCAGAATTACAGCTGATCTCCAGGCTATAGAGATCAGTTCTCCCGGAGAAAATGGCTGCCTCTATGGCTTCATGCCCTATTGAGGTCTCTCTTTTCCGCAAATCCTGCTCTGCCCCCAGGGTGGGCAGCCCTAGTTTTAAAGGTCCCTGGAGCTTTAACACAGTACCTTCATCTCATTCCTGTTTCTTTTAATTTAACAAAAATCCTGTGTAGGTAAATCAAATCATGGATCTTTCCCCCTCTCTCATGCACCTCATAATTATAGACAAATGAAAAGCTTAGGTTGTTTTTTGAAATATTTATGTCATTTTCCAAAGAGGCTTGTGCCATTTTGCTGTGGAGGCGGAGATCAGTAAAAGACTTGATGCCTTCTGAATGGTAGGAAATGAAATACTCCAATACTGGAAGAATTGATTATTATTTCCTTCCAAGGTAATGAAGAAATTCACATAATGCAGCCACAATAAATAAACCTGGAGATTCACAGGAGGAAGGGACTGTAAATTTTAAAAGCAAGCTCTGTTTGTTTACAGTGAAGAACCAGCTGCCTTCGAAGAAGAAGCGACAACGCGCACATGTTAATTTGGCTGTGTGCCTATGCCTCTGTGTTAATGACTGTGTCGTTTTTACATATGGCTGCATTTCATTGTGATCTTTTGAACCACCCGTATGAAAAGCTAACCATTTCTCCCGAACACTCTGAATCATTAACCTGAGTTATAATTCACACAGCAACAGATTATGACAGTTATCCGAGCATTTATATTCATGAACCTTGAAGGTTTACGCATGCGTCTCTGGCTCCTTAACGAGGCATAATTCACAGGGCCTGGGTCGACAGCTAATTTTTTAACAGAGGCAGCATTTTAAATTGAGGAAGGGGTGAAGGGCCAGAAATGTTGCCTCTCCCTCCTGGCTGGCTCCCTCTCAAACCAAGAACACTATCAGCGTTAACAACTGTCATTTACTCCCAAAAGGTGGGACTAGGGTGCTCTAAAACCCCAGGGGTGACAATGTAAGTGTAATGTTTGCAGTCTATACCAAGGAAACAAAGGGATATCTAGGCTCGCTGACCTGCAGGTGGAGCCTGGAGATCTCCTAGAATTACATCTGATCTTCAAATAACAAGGATTTCCTACCTTGATGTGGCCGTTGGAGGTCTCCTACAAATGCAGCTGATTTCCAGACAAAAGGAATCAGTTTCCCTGATGAAGATGAATGTTTGGAGGATGGGCGCTGTAATGTATATGGACTCAAGTGAGAACTGAGTTGGGTGTTCCTGCCTGGCTGATTGGAGCGTGATGGCCAGAGCTTGGGGACTTGGAAACAATGGGCAGCAGGATCCTAAACCCTGCCACCCTGCTCCAACCACGGGCCCCCTACTGGTTTGAATGGACCAATCAAACGCTTGCGCGGGAACACGGGTGTGTATATAGTTGGCCCTCTTGGCTCAGTTCAGCAGTCTTATGCTTAGCCTTGAGTATGCTGAAATCAATAAAGAGCTGATATTGCACTACCACCTCGCCTCATCATTGCCTAGAACCCACTATATTATAGGCTGTATGCCCTTATACCCTGCTGAGGTTTTTCTCACCCCAACCACCTTCCTCCCCAGTACAGTTGCTAACTTCCTGGTGATACCTGCTATTGCAATTGATCTCCAGATGACCAAAATCAGTTCCCCTGGAGAAAATGCTGGCTTTGGAGGGTGGACTCTATGACATACTCTGCTGAGGTCCCTCCCTCCGCAAACCCTGTCCTCCCTGTGTTCCGCCCCCATAATCTTCAGGTATTTCCAAATGTGCACCTGCTGATGTGACCAGTCACAGTTCTTGAAAGAGCTTCTCTCTCAAGAGCACTTCTCAAAAGAGCTCCCTCAGCCCCACCTACCTCACAGGGTGTCTGTTTTGGGAAAAGGAAGGGAAAGGAGTTTGTAAACTGCTCTGAGTGAAGGGCAGGGTATAAATCCAATCTGCTCCTCCTTCTCCTCCTCCTCTTCTACTTCTTCTTCAGAAAAGCCTTCTTCAGAAAAGTCTTTTCTCCAGCATGTCCTACTGCAATTGCTTGACCTACTGTCTGTTGCTCACACTTGACTTAAAAAAAAAAAACACAACCTTTTTCTTTGTTTTGTTTTGACTCCAGTAGCATACCTTAAAGATCAGCAAGGTTTCTAGGATATGAGCTTTCCAAAGTCAAAAAACTCCCTTTAGTCCTGCCAGCTGTGAAGCCAGCTACCTGCTCCTTGGATCCTTGTCCCTTGTGGCTGGTGAAATCATGCCATGAAGTGGTAAGTGGCCCTTTGAGACAGATTATTAATTTCTCTCTCTCTCAGGGCTGTTTCCCCAGATCCCTAAAGGAGCTGACAGTTAGACCTTTGTTAAAGAAATCCTCGTAAGATAAAAAGGAGCTGGCCAATTACCACCCAACGTCTGGGGGTAGTAATTGAGCGAGCAGTGGCCAAGAAGCTCCAGGTTTTCTTGGATGAGACATCTGCTCTGCACTCTTTTCCTTAGAGACCAATAAGATTTTTGGAGTATAAGCTTTTCAGTGTCAAAGCTCCCTTCATCGAATGCTAATAGGAATTCCCTATGCATTTTCCCTCTGCTATAATCAAGCTGATTTCAACCTGCACTGTGTTTTTGCTTGCTTTGCAAGCATTCTTAACAACACACCTCGCATCTTCCAGCTGGGGTAAAAAGACTTTGAAATCTTCACTCTTACTCGTGTCTGACAAAGGGAGCTTTGCAGGGGTGGAATTAGGGTGGCCAGACCGTCCCGGTCTCCCGGGACATTCCCGGATCTGGCCACCCAATCCCGGATCCCGGGCTGCCTATACCGGGACCATTAAAGGTCCCGGTTTAGGCAGCCCAGGAGCCGGTGGGCCGCGGGCGCGGGCGGGGAAGGCGGGGAGTGAGGGAGGGAGCGTCCCTGCGCCTGCGCAGGGCCCCTGCGCACGCGCAGGGACGCTCCCTCCCTCACTTCCCGCCTTCCCCGCCCGCGCGCGGGGCCCGGCGGCAGTGGTGGAGGCCTCTCCGTGGCCTCCGCTGGTCGCTGGAAGCCCTCCAGAGACTCTGGAGGGCCTCCAGCGACCAGCGGAGGCCGCGGAGAGGCCGCGGGGCACCCGGCGCTGGTCCCCGAAGGCCTTCCAGAGCCTCTGGAAGGCCTTCGGGGACCAGCGCCGGCCAGCGAAGGCTTCCCCGCGGCCTCCGCTGGTCCCTGTAGGCCCTCCAGACTCTCTGGAGGGCCTGCAGGGACCATTGGAGGCCGCGGGGAAGCCGCGGGGCACCCGGCGCTGGTCCCGGAAGGCCTTCCAGAGCCTCTGGAAGGCCTTCCGGGACCAGCGCCGGCCAGCGAAGGCTTCCCCGCGGCCTCCGCTGGTCCCTGCAGGCCCTTCCTTCCTTCCTTCCTTCCTTCCTTCCTTCCTTCCTTCCTTCCTTCCTTCCTTCCTTCCTTCCCTCCTTCCCTCCTTCCTTCCTTCCTTCCTTCCTTCCTTCCTTCCTTCCTTCCTTCCTTCCTTCCTTCCTTCCTTCCTTCCTTCCTTCCTTCCTTCCTTCCTTCCCTCCCTCCCTTCCTTCCTCCCTCCCTCCCTTCCCTCCCTTCCTTCCTTCCTTCCCTCCCTCCCTTCTTCCTTTCTTCCCTTCTTCCCTCCCTCCCTTTCTCCCTTCCTTCCTTCCTTCCCTCCCTCCCTCCTTATGTTGTTATGTGATGCAGAGTGTTGGACTGGATGGGCCACTGGCCTGATCCAACAGGGCTTCTCTTATGTTGTTATGTGACGCAGAGTGTTGGACTGGATGGGCCACTGGCCTGATCCAACAGGGCTTCTCTTATGTTGTTATGTGACGCAGAGTGTTGGACTGGATGGGCCACTGGCCTGATCCAACAGGGCTTCTCTTATGTTATTATGTGACGCAGAGTGTTGGACTGGAGGGGCCACTGGCCTGATCCAACAGGGCTTCTCTTATGTGACAATACTGACTTTGGTGGACCCAAGCACTGATTCAGTGTAAGGGAGCTTTGTGTTTGTGTCTTCTAGTGCAATTTTGTTCTCAGATCCTGTATTTACTTCATCAGTATATGGGATAAGGCACTTTCTCAACTGTGCTGCATAATGCAGCCTATTTATTTTGTCCTGTTGGCTCTGTTGGCTCTATCTGCGCCACCTTCATCACTTTCAGGGTGTGGATCCCCCAGTGGAGTGGTCTCCCGACTCCCTCCGCCGGCTGTTTCTGAGAGCCCTGCGCCCCCTCTTTCATTTGATATGTGTCCCGTGCGGGTGCCACCCTCCCGCCGGGAGATGCCGCAAAATGAGCCCCCTTGAGGCTTATGGCGGCAGGGCTCGGGGGAAGCGAGCTAGACTGCTGTTCTTTTGAGGGGTTATAGAGTGTTTCGAGCCCGTCCCTGTGGCATCGGTCCCATCGTTGTGGGGCCCAGGGGGCCGGCGCAGCAGCACGCTGAAGCAGCCTGTCGGTCACTTCCAGGTTCCTGTCCTGCATCTTGACCGGTGTTATTAGTGACCTTGTGTCCCTGGCTGGCCTACAGACATTATGGTCACCCTAGGTGGAATTCTAGCAGGAGCCCCTTTGCATATTAGACCACAAACTCCTGATATAGCCAATCCTCGAAGAACCAGGAGACTTTGGGGGTGGAGCCAGGAGACATTGGGGGTGGAGCCAGGAGCAAGGTTGTGACAAGCATAATTGAACTCCAAGGGAGCTCTGGCCATCACATTTCAAGGGTCAGCACACCTTTTTAAATGCCTTCCTTCCATAGGAAATAATGAAGGATAGGAGCACCTTCTTTTGGGGCTCATAGAATTGGACCCCCTGGTCCAATCATTTTGAAACGTGGGGGGTATTTTGGGGAGAGGCACGAGATGCTATACTGAAAATTTGGTGCCTCTACCTCAAAGAACAGCCCCCCCCCCAGAGCCCCCGATACCTCTGGATCAATTCCCCATTATATCCTATGAGAATTGATCTCCACATAGGGAATGTAAGCTCTTGGGGGATTGGCTACATCAGGGGTGTGTGGTCTAATATGCAAAGGAGCTCCTGCTAGAATTCCACCCCTGGAGTTTTGAATCATGAAAGTTTAGACCCTGAAATTCCTGTTGGTTTATAAGGTGCTATTGAATTAAAATCTATTTGTTCTTTTGGTTTAAGCTCTGAACAAAGGTATGCCATATGAAAGGCTTTTGTTGTGATGGTTGAAAAAAGTCCAGCAGGAACTCATTTGCAAATTAGGCCATACCCCCTGACATCACCATTGTTTCACACAGTACTTTTTGGGTAGAAAAGCCCAGCAGGAACTCATTTGCATATTAGGCCATACACCCTTGATGCCAAGCCAGCCGGAACTGCATTCCTGCTGAAAGAAAGAAAGAAAGAAAGAAAGAAAGAAAGAAAGAAAGAAAGAAAGAAAGAAAGAAAGAAAGAAAGAAAGAAAGAAAGAAAGAAAGAAAGAAAGAAAGAAAGAAAGAAAGAAAGAAAGAAAGAAAGAAAGAAAAGCCCTGGCCATATGGGATTCAAAAAACACACACAGTAGTCTCGCATGATGTTGATCAGACAGGACTACTTCCTTGGTCACTATGCTTCATGATCTGTGATCCACACTGGCTGATCTGACTTCATCATATACTTGGTGGGGAGATCCTCACACACACAGATCAGAGTGGTGTTTTCTGGGACAGAGCCCAGTTTTGTCTGCATATATCTGCGAAAGCCAGACAGACGTCTGTGGTCCTGCATTGCTCAAGACCAAGCCAAGCTATTACTGCCTGGTTCTTTGCCAACTTAAAAGCAGGGAATAATATACTGTAATTATATACTTAGCTGTAATGCACCTAAATCCCAGTATTCAGTAATTCACACACACACACATACACTGTCCATTAGTAAAAGATACAAATATCAGCCGCCCTGAGCCACTTGTGGGAAGGGCGGGATACAAATCCCAAATAAATAAATAAATAAATAAATAAAATATTCAAATGCTTCTGCTTTGCCTTGCTGCAAGATCGTTACCTCTCCCTCCTCCATGTGTAAGCTAACATGTGCTCCCTGAGAAATCTTTGGAGATCTTGGCTATTGTAGTATTGGCCCTTAATGCTGGATTCTTCCTCTGCTTGTATGTGAGAAAATATACCTTAAATTACAACCTTGACTCTTCCAGCAACCAGCTTGGGCTCAATTTGAACGATCTTATGTCCCTCCAAAGATTAACGGTAATTGGTATTATAGGACGCATTCCTTAACGGGGGAGTAAGGTTTATCACCTCAAAATTGAGAGGAAATGCTAAATTTATGGCAATAAGGGTACATTTGTGCTGGATACTGATTATCATAAAAGCAATATTTACTTTGCTAAATCAGGATTTATATATTCAGGCCCAGCTGTGTGTATGCTACACAATTGAAAAGACTGTGTTGAAATGCTCTGCAAAAAGAAGAGGAAAATAAAGAGAGAGCGAAGGCTAAAACAGCATTGTTGAATACAAGATTACAGATATAAAGCATGGCAATTGAAATGAACTCCTTATTGCTTAGTTTTGAGTGCATGTAGTCAGCCCTGTTCCTAAAGTGTTTTTATCTTGTTTATTATCACAGCACACAAGATAGAACAATATGTTACTACTTCATTTTTTTTTTACGTGCCCCACAAAAGTAAGGCTGTTGCTCAGTGGAAGAGCACTGGCTTGTTATCCAAAAGGGCGCTGGTTCGATCCCCATCATCTCTGCATAAAAGAAGGAGGTGGTAGGTGCCAAAAAGACCACTACTGGAGGCCCTGGAGAGTTGCTGCCAATCTGATAGAAAATACCAACCTTGATGGATCGATGATCTGGTTCAGTACAAGGTAGCTTCATGTGTGTCCCTGTGTATGGCAGATGAATGATGAACAAAGACCACTAAACACAGGCCAATTCATATATTCGTTTATAGTAGGGTTGTGAAATTCAGATTTTGAAATATTCAGAATTTACTAAACAGTGTTTTTTTTTTACTAAACAATGGCCCCAACCTGATGGAATCAGCTCCCTGTGGAGATACGGGCCCTACCGGATTTGTTACCTTTCCATAGAGCCTGTAAGACAGAGCTGTTCCGCCAGGCGTTTAGTTGAGGCAAACGGGCGTCCTTTACTTTATTGCCTATACCATCAGCTATCCTCCCCCACAGTGATCTATCATCTGAACTACTATATTTGGACCACTGAATGATTATACTTCAATTTGCACTATGTGCCCGCCTTTGTTATATAATGCTGCTGTTGTAACTGTATTTATTGTCTTTATTGTATGTGACCGGTTTTACTTGAATGTGATCCACCCTGAGCCCATCTGGGAAAGGGCAGGATATAAATTTACCAAATAAATAAATAAATAATTCTGAATATTCCAAAACCCAAATTTTACAATATTTGGAATGAGTGTATTTGTCGTCTCACTCAGGCCTGTAGATGGCAGACTGGGTTGAGTGAGAATAGAAGGTGACACATATGCCCAAAATAGTCTAGGTTAGGCTGTTTGGAAAATGAAATCAGCTAGGAGCTAAGGGTGATAGGGGCAAGGAGCTGACCATCCCCTTGATTAGTGCTAGCATGGTTTTGCTGAGGCAGGACAAACTGGGGTTAAAACAAACCCTGTGATTGATCTCTAGCCACACTCATGGAATACCAAAGCAAGCACAGACAATAGAATGCACTTTCACATTGAAAGAAGAAGAAGATATTGGATTTATATCCCGCCCTCCACTCCGAAGAGTCTCAGAGCAGCTCACAATCTCCTTTACCTTCCTCCCCCACAACAGACACCCTGTGAGGTGGGTGGGGCTGGAGAAGGCTCTCACAGCCGCTGCCCTTTCAAGGACAACCTCTGACAGAGCTATGACTGACCCAAGGCCATGCTAGCAGGTGCAAGTGGAGGAGTGGGGAATCAAACCCGGTTCTCCCAGATAAGAGTCTGCACACTTAAACACTACACCAAACTGGCTCTCCGACTGGTCCTTTCCAACTGAAAGGGAGAACACAGCTTCTTCTAAATCTCTCTGCTTCCCCCTGGCCATTTTCTCTCAATGAATGATCTGCAAGAGAGGGAAGCTGGTACAATATAGTCCAATCCTATCAAATACTTGAATGGGAGACCACCAAGGAACTCTCTGCAGAGGAAGGCAATGGCGAATAGGGATGGGCACATACCAGGAAAAAATGTGGTTCAGTTCAGTGTTTGTGGGCTGAACCACACACTGGACCTTGAAGTGAACCAGGATGTTTGTTTGCAAACTGAACCATAGTTTGTGGCCCTGCAAACCCAGTTGAAAGGGATCACAGTCCCTTTAAATGGGGTTTTCAGAAAGCCTGAAAAACTAATGAGTGATGGGGAGCAGGTTGCTTCCTACCATGTAGCTATTTTTCAGCTGTCTTCTGCAGTCACTTTATAGTTTAAAGATACTGCACAACAGCCTGAAAGAGCTGTTTTCATGACCTTCTTGGGGAACAGAAAGCAGGGATTTAAAGGGACTCAGAGATCCTTTAAATCACTGCTTTCTGCTCCATCCACGAACCACCACAAAAATCAAGAACTGCTTTAAAAGTTAATGGAAGTTCATGTTGGTAGACCCATCATGAACTTCTGTTTGCGAACTACAAACAGGGCAAAATTCATGCTGAATTTTGTTTCATGATTCGGTTCCTGCCCATTCCTAATGGCTAACCTCTTCTGCTTTTCACTTTCCTTGAAAGCCCTTTGCTGGGGTCAGTTCCAACATGATGGCACTTACATACATAAGTGAAAATGGTCCTTTCTGGCTGATTGCAGATGGGCAGTTCAAGGTGGTTTGAAGCAACCCAAAGAGAGCCAGCCGGAAATAGAGCGCCCTGGAGCTTCTGGGCAGTACTCTGAAAGAGTGCAGGCTTTGGGCTCCCAGAGAGCATCTGGAATGCTCATGCGTCCCACCTGCAGCTCCCTGGGTGTTCTCTGGGCACTTCACGTCCTTCCAGACAGCCAAGGAGGCACTTCAGAGGTGCCCCAGCAAAAAGACACCACTTTCAAAGCGGTGCCTTTTCGAGCCGGATTCTGGCAAGCTGGGGGTGGGACGGAGGCAGGACAGGAGACAGATGTGCGTGTGTGGACATGTTTTTTTAGTCTGCCTGCCTCCCACCCCCCCAGGTGGCTTTAAATGCCCGTCTGTTCTCAGCCAATGTGTCCCTTTACAAACACTTCCCGCTGTACCCCAATATGTATATTTGTACTTGATTTTTAGGAAGAAGATCTAGCATTAGTAAAGTTACTGATTAATTATACTGTATATACGAAGTCATGATGCTGCCTTATGTAGTTTGGCTAATGGAGTGGCTTGGAAGTCCTTCTGTTTCATTTTGATACACCTCACAAGTTTATTACAAAGACTGAGTGATCCATACTTCCCCACCCAGAGGACACTAAAGGAAAGACAAGATAAAATGTGACATATCTGAATCCTCAGGTAGCTGAATAACATCTCAGAAGAATAATATTTTTTCACCACCTATTTAGTTCCTGACAGTTTGGCCAGCCAGTCATTTTGACTTGTCGGAATATTGAACTCCCTAGTCTACCTACATCCAAGATTGAGATTCGATTTAGTAAGTCACGTTGAACACCTCACAATTCATTGTCCATTTCCCACCTCCAAAAAAAGGAAGAAGGTTTCTTTTCACATTTTCCCCTGCTGATGGCCTGCAATCTTTCTGGCCAAGTAGCCAATTTATTCCAAGACTTACATAATGAAAGCCTCATTGCCCACCATGGTTTACTGGCTGACATTATAGAACTGCAGATAACAGACTACGATGGGCACTGGATCACACCGTAAAGTTTCCAGGGTTTATATCGGATGACGTTAACTGACAACCATGAGTCAACACAACCCTTTTGTCGATGCAACAGTTTTTACAAGCTGGTAAACTCAAGAGGTTTAATTGATTCATTTGAAATATGGTGCTGGAGGAGAGTGTTACAGATCCTGTGGACTGCCAAAAAGAAAAAAAAAAAGAAAATGTATGTTCTAGATTAACTTGAGCCCAAACTCTCCCTAAAAAGCCAAAATAGCTAAACTAATGTGCTTTGGTCACATTATGAGAAGACAAGAGTCACTGAAAAAGACAACAATGCTAAGAAAAGTTGAAGAACAAGAAAAAGAGGAAGAGCCAACATGAGATGGATTGACTCAATCAAGAAAGCCACAGTCCTCCATTTGCAAGACCTGGGCTCCTCTCCTCCAACACCAACAGTTAATGGTAGAACATTTCAGATGTCATTAAACCATAAGCTGGAAGCAACTTGAAGGCCTTTGACATGCACAAACCTCAGAGGGGCTTTTGTGGGGGTAGTCATCCTTTCAAGACAAGATAAGCATATATAGCCCTTTCAAAAGTTCTGAATGGCTCCAAATGGTTCTCCAGGATCCAAAATAAATGAGTGCTGGGCTTAGAGAACATATGATACTTTACATGGTCCCCACAATACATGGGTCCTTTTGCCATAGACACCCTCTTGTCAATATCATGGGCATTCATTTGTAAATAATAGCTACCAATTGCATACAAAGTTGGGCAGTTTACAGAATGAGGGATACAATATAACAAGTGAAAACAGAAACCCTGTAAGACTAAGGGTGTGTTCACCCTACACTAAATAATGTGTTTTGCAACTGGATTTTTGCTATTCTTACACAGGAAAAATCGAGTTGCAAAATGCATTATTTAGTGTAGCGTGAACACACTCTAAATCGGGAACTAGTAAAAGCCCAAAGCATAGAACTCAGTGGTGATCAATGTTCCCTCTAAGCTGCATAGTCTTTTGAGCAAAAATTCTAATTCATAAGCTACTGGCATTAAAGTTGTGAGCTACTGCATAAATCAGTGTGCTCTGGGGTCATCCTTCCTAAGCTAAGTCAAAAGTGTGTGAGCTGGAGGCTAAAAATCTGTGAGCAAGCTCAGCTGAGAGGGAACACTGGTGGTGATGGTAGAGTATCTGAAAGGCAATTCCTGCCAGCTTCCCCTCCATTGGAACAGAGAACAGAGATTAGTGTGAGGATCTTAACAGGTGAACAGGATTGTGTGGGAAGAACTGGGCCTTCATTATACTTGGCCCTTCTCCCCAGTGTGGACCTGAGGTAGCTTCTACCATTCTCCAGCCCTCCATTTTGTCTCACAGTACCCTTGTGAGAGAAGTCAGTCTGAGAGTGTGTTACCGACCAAAGGTCACCCAGCAAACTCCCCTGACAGTGTAGAGATTCAAACTTGAATGTCCCAGAGTCTATTCTGACATTCTGTCTGCTATGCCATACTGGCTATCTGACTCAAAGCTGTTTACACATGGACCTGTATTTCCCTGTGATTTCCCATAACCCTGATTTCCCCATTGTCCTTAGTTTATTTTACTCATTGCATTATTTCTACTATGTTATTATATGCCTATCATATTTTTTTAAAGAGCCCCGTGGCACAGAGTGGTAAAACTGCAGTACAAAGCTCTCTGCTCACGACCTGGGTTCGATCCTGGTGGAAGCTGGGTTCAGATAGCAGGCTCAAGGATGACTCAGCCTTCCATCTTTCCGAGGTCGGTAAAACGAGTACCCAGCTTGCTGGGGGGAAAGTATAGATGACTGGGGAAGGCAATGGCAAACCACACTGTAAGAAGTCTGCTGTGAAAACATTGTGAAAGCAACATCACCCCAGATTCGGAAATGACTGGTGCTTGCACAGGGGACTACCTTTACCTTTATCACTTTTTACTTTAAGAAAATAGATGTACTATAAACAATAAACAGGGCTTTTTTTGAGCAGGAACACACAGGAACGCAGTTCCGGCTGGCTTGGCATCAGGGGTGTGTGGCCTAATATGCAAATGAGTTCCTGCTGGGCTTTTTCTACATAAAATCCCTGACAATAAGCTTTATGCAGGTCAAGAGATGGGTGAAGAGGTGAGTCTTTTCCCTCAGCAATGCCCTTTAATAGGGTTGCCAACTCTGAGTTGGGAAATTCCTGGAGATTGGGAGTAGAGAGGGGGGGTGGAGGCGTGCCAGGGGTGTGGCGAGCCGTGAGTCCGGGTCCTAGAAGGGCCCGGATTTGCAGCTCGCCATGCTCCTGGCCTGCCTCCGCCCTCCCCTTCTCTGGTTTTGCCTCGGAGGCGGGGCGGGTGATGCCACTGCGCAGCTGCCGCCTCTTCTCCGCTCGCCATGACTGCTCCTCCGTGATGGGCTCAGCCTGGGCCCATCTCGGAGGAGCAGCTGCGGTGGGTGGGGAGGGGGCGGCAGCGGCGTGGCGGCATCACCCGCTCCGGGATGGGGTGGCTCGCCATGCTCCTTGGCGCCGTTTCCCCCTCCCCCCGCTTCCATTTTTTGGGGGAGCGGGGGAAGAGGCTGGAAATTCTGGGGTCCCCTGCCAGGGCGGGAGGGTTGGGAAGCCTATGTGAGAGCCCTCTCAGCCCCACCCACTTCAAGATATAGGAGATTGTAAGCCACTCTGAGTCTCTGATTCAGAGAGAAGGGCAGGGTATAAATCTGCAATTCTTCTTCTTCTTCTTCTTCTTCTTCTTCTTCTTCTTCTTCTTCTTCTTCTTCTTCTTCTTCTTCTTTATAGTGCTCTTTCTTTCTTACTCCCCCTCCCCCCCAATACTAGACTTTTGCTAAACACAAAGATTTGACAAACTTTCTAATATTTCCCCCCACAAAAAAATGAGAAAATAACCAAAACATATAAAGCAGACAGGCAGAAATCTTTGTCATGTCACTGTGGCCACCAAGGAGAAAGTCATTGAAAAAGTATGACAGGAGTAAGGTTTTATTATGACCATTATAGTTCAAGAAGCACTTTAAGGTAGATGCTGAGCTGATGTAATTTAGTACACCTTCTGGTGATGTCAGGGTGTGTGTGGCATATGCAAATGGTTATGCAAATGAGTTATACTAATGAGCTCTGGCAACTCTTTTTCTACCAAATGACCCCTGGCAATGGCCTAGACTCACCTGGGGGTTGCCTTTGAGGTCCAGGGCTGGGAACAGACAGCAGGAGTTCTGGTTGGCGGTCTGTACTGCCCTTTTGGTACACAGAGGTTCTGGAGGCACAGGCCACCCTGGCAGCTCTGGGCTGGCTAGTTAGGGTGTCATCAGGGTAGCCTGGAAATCGGTAGAGCTAGGGCAGACTGGTGCCCGAAGCTCTTGTTCCGGCCCTGAGTCCACAAACAGTAAAGTAAGCTTTTCAAACTTTTCTAGGCTTAGGGGGGGAAAAAAATACTCTGCATAAACTATACTTTCTGCAAATGATTTTTTTTTCCTCCTTTGTTGACTTTAATTAGGCACTTAGGAATGACAGAAGAGAAAACACACATCTGTGAACGATCCATCCTAGAAGAAAAGTGAGGCTTTAAAATCCCATCAACTCAAGCACAGACCCCTGTCGGTGGCAGTTTGAAAGCCTGCCTTTATGAGAAGCTGGATCATTGTCTCTACATTATAAAGACGGAGGTATGGGTGCATTTTCTTCAGGAATGTCAGAAAAATGCACAAAGAACATCTTTTTCTCTCTCTCCTGCCCCCTCCCCCGTTTATGCATTGCATGGAAAAGCAATGATTTGATACTGCAAAACAGAACCAATTTTTTTAAAGCAAAGGCCGAAACTATTTCCCCAAACTACACACACTAACATGCACCCTATACGCCCTTACCTAGGAGTAAATGCCACTGAACACTGTGGGAATTAATTTTGAGTACACATGCATGGTATTGCATTGTTAGGTTTCCAAAATGCGAGTCTAACAAAGAGTGTGATCTCCTTTTCTGCGTGCTCTCACCCCAGTTTGGTGTGAGAGCTAGTTTGGTGTAGTGGTTAAGCGTGCAGACTTTTGTCTGGGAGAACCGGGTTTGATTCCCCACGCCTCCACATGCACCTGCTAATGTGACCTTAAGTCGGTCACAAGTTCTCACAGAGTTGATACACTCAAGAGCAGTTCCTGTCAGAACTCTCTCAGCCCCACCTACCCCACAGGGTGTCTGTTGAGGGGAGGGGAAGGGAAAGAAGACTGTAAGCCGCTCTGAGACTCCTTCATAGGCTTCCCAATCCCCAGGTCCCAGCGGGGGATCCCCTGGTTCTACAGGTTTCCCCCCGCCCCCAGCCAGCTGGCCGGTGGGGGAAGCTCCGCCCCCATAGCCACCATGCAGCTCTAGATCTCCGGCAGGTTTAGAAACCTGCAAACAGGTCTGTTTCAAAATGTGCTTGTGTCTGTTTACCTTTAAAGTTGAGCAGGAAGTACTTCATGGAAAGGGTCAGCAGAACTGCACCTATGAAAGTTAAATGGACTGAAGTTTTAAAAGGAGAAATCGAAATTTAATATTGGGATATTCTATTTCTTGTTATAAAAATATGCTGTTCTTATTGGATGGATATTAATATCAGAATCTACTTTTGATGATGAAATAGAATTAAGATATTAATTTATTTGCTGTAATAATTGAAATTTTATTTCAGTTTTTCCCCCTACCATTATCTGTGATTCTCATTGGGTTGCTCATTTTCTACTGTAGTCCCCTCTTCATTCTTGGATATCTACCGACTTTTATAATCAGGAATCCATTTGAATCCTGGAACTTTGTTGAGATTTATATTAATTTTTTTTTCAGTCTGCAGGCTGCAATCCTGCCTAGTTTGCCAAGGTAAAATCCAGTCAGTAGTAAAATTTAGTAAAGGTAAAAGTAGTCCCCTGTGCAAGCACCAGTCGTTTTTGACTCTGGGGTGACGTTGCTTTCATGTTTTCACGGCATAACTTTTTACGGGGTGGTTTGCCATTGCCTTCTCCAGTCATCTACACTTTCCCCCCAGCAAGCTGGGCACTCATTTTGCCGACCTTGGAAGAATGGAAGGCTGAGTCAACCTGGAGCCGGCTACCTGAACCCAGCTTCCTCCGGGATTGAACTCAGGTTGTGAGCAGAGCTTAGCACTGCAGTACTGCAGCTTTACCACTCTGCGCCCTGCTTAGCCCTGACCTAAGCAGGGTCAGCCCTGGCCAGGGTTTGGAAGGGCGACCTCCAATGAAAACCAGGGTCATGACACATACTTCCTCTAATAATAATAATAATTTGTATCCTGCCCTCCTCGCCGAAGCAGGCTCAGGGAGGCTCACAACATAGGCATTTCAACAATTAAAACATACATACTATAACTCAACCATTTATAAAATTAATAATCATTATAGTTAAAAACATTCTGAGATTAAATTAATAACTTGGTGTTATGCATCGTACAGTTTTTCCATGGCGACGGTATTCATTCCCCAGTATGCTCTAAGTTAGGCTGGCTAAACCTGCTTAAAGTAAAAGCCACATAGAATAACTGTCAGATGTTTGAGAGCTGCAAGACATGAACATCAGATGGTTGAGAGAAGGAAGGAAGGAAGGAAGGAAGGAAGGAAGGAAGGAAGGAAGGAAGGAAGGAAGGAAGGAAGGAAGGAAGGAAGGAAGGAAGGAAGGAAGGAAGGAAGGAAGGAAGGAAGGAAGGCAAATAGGGGGAGGAAGGGGGAGGTGGAAAGAAAGCAACTTTAACTTTTAAATGTGTTCTCCAAGCCACCAGCTGGCGTGGCTTAGAAAAATGATTTAAAGAGACAAATACCTTCTCCAAGCTGGCCCAAGATGGGGGCTTTGAGAGCCACACAATATGTGTGAAAGAGCCACATGTGACTCCTGAGCCGCAGTTTGGCTGCCGCTGTTCTAAGTTGTGGAGTCTTGTGAGCAAAAATTCCACTTTGTGAGTTATTGATGTTAAAGTTGTGAGCTACTGCATAAATTAGCATGCTCTGGGGCCATTTTTCCTGACAAAATAAGTGAGCCAGAGCTAAGACAAAAATATGTGAGCCAGAGACTAAAATACAGTGAGCTAGCTGACACTAACTCAGCTTAGAGGAAACACTGGCCATGATCCAAGTGGGCAGCCGTGTTGGTCTGAAGCAATAGAACAAAGTGCTAGACCTTTAAGACCAACTTATTCAGAATGTAAGCTTTCGTATGCTCTTAAGCAGACTGAGTTGCCTTGCTGCGTGTAGGCAAAAAACCAGCACCTCCATCATGGAATAAAGGCATGCCACACTTTCGGTCTCAAGATTCTCCATTGTGAATGCGGATATCTCAATAGAAATGGCTGTGGGGGAGTGGTTGGGTTCGTCTTTAAAAAACCCGGCACAGGATGCTAGAGCCAATAGTAAAGCTCAAACATCACACGTGATGCAGTTAGCCCGCAAAAAAAGGGGGGAGGGACCCCATTCAGGTTACTTTTGTTACGTTGTTACGCAATAACGCAACCACGCATGCGCTTAAAAAAGGGGGGGGACTCAAATTTGATTGACATGACTTTGATGCCAATCCGATGCTAATGCAAAACATTTTGGCGTGGGGCTGCATGCAAAGCGACCTTGCAAAAGAGACTCTCGTGCAAAATCCGCAAAAATGATCCAGAAAGAATCGCTCCGCAGATCAACGGTAGCAAACACTAAATGCAAAATCGGTCACAATGTTTCCTCAGTGAGTTAACTGTAGAGACAATCTCCTGTTAGACACCTATGTTGAACACAAGAATCTAGAGAAGTTGACCCCCTCCCCCCACAGCTGAGGAAAGAGATAGATTTCATTTGGAATAGAGAAATGACCAAACAGACCCTGCTGGGAATCATTCTCTAATTATATATCTGTAATACAATATATATAAGAAAACTGCTATAGGACTCTAGCGCTGCCTCCGAAGGGAACTGAAAGTCATGCCCTGAGAGCTTCAAATACCCAACATCTTTTTTTTAAAGCAGGAACTCATCTTCTAACAGCAGAAATAATAGTTTAGGTGACTCAGAGGTTTGAACAATAAGAGTAATTGAATGAGAACAATAGCAGACAAAAAGGCGAATCACACACCACTTGCTGCCAAGCAGTTAGGTTGTCCTTGAGGTCAAATAGTCAAGGCACAGTCATTAAATAGCTGTAAAAGAACTAAGTGGTTGTTAGAAAAGAAATTAAGAAATGAATATATGGAATGCACAAACTTAACAGAACCCAAAAGCGTACATTTTGGTGCTGCCTTTATGAAAAGGGAAGCATCAAAATGTACATTTTGGGGTTCTTTTAAATTGATGGATTATTACTGTCTTCTCTTCTTATGTCCAATGCTACCATCCACAGGAAAAGCGTGCAACTGGAGTGGAAGCCAGACAGGATACACTCCTCTCCTTGAGTCTGAAACATGAACCATGAGTCTGGCAAGGAGATGCCTGCCAATGGATATTCAACATCTCCAGAAGACTTGTTTCCTAGCCCCGCCCTGCCTTGCATGTGGAACTCCTCTAATTACAGCTTGCAAGGTTTAAACATAAAACCTTGTGCACGGAGATGCTCTATAAACAAGCTATAGGCCATTCCTAAAATATAAAGGAGGTCCATATCCAGTCTTTTTCGGAGGGTTTTGTGTGTGTGTGAACAACAACAGCAGCAGGTTGGACTACAAAGTGTGTGTGTTTGTATGCAGGGCTTTTTTTTGTAGCAGGAATCCATTGCATATTAGGCCACACACCCCTGATGTAGCCAATCCTCCTGGAGCTTACAATAGGCCCTGTACTAAGAGCCCTGTAAGCTGTTGGAGGATTGGCTGCATCAGGGGCATGTGGCCTAATATGCAAAGGAATTCCTGCTATATATATATATAAAAGCCCTGTTTGTATGTATATGTGCATGCATGCCTCGAAGTCATCGCAACTTCTGGTGACTCCTAGGGCATGGACTCTGGGGCATGGAGGACATTCAAAGAAGTGACTTGATACAGCCTGCCTTTGCCTCCCCCTCGTGGTATTCCAAGGAGGTCTCCCTTCCAAGCATTTGCCAGGGTCGGCCTTGTTTAGCTTCTGAGATCTGACAAGATGGGTCTTGCCTGGGCTATCCAGGTCAGGCCATATCCAGAGTCTTCAGGGCCAGAAATGTTCCTCACAGAAGCATGATGTAATGCAGTATCTACCATTCATACGGTGGCAGCGGATAACTGATGTGCTAATATTCATCCTTAACCGTAGAGCTCATCAGTTATATTATGTACGTCTTAGTGTAGCTGCAATTCCCTCTCTTGTACCGGGCTCAGACATTTCCATTACAGGTGAAATTAAATTACCCCTCCTCCTCCCCCACATTCCATTTAAAGTAAATAAAACTTTATTGAGCTCTCTCTCCCCCTCTAGGGGACTACAGGGAAGATCAATGTGCATATGGTATACAGATGGTATTTTTAGACTCTGGATCCTACAGATGAAGTCCTACAGAAAGATTTCGCTCTACTAAAGGAAATTGGAAAAGTGAAAGTACCTTAACAACACAGCGGCTAAAAAAAAAAAAATAGATTGCATCAATATTTTTTCTTCATCTTTGATCAGTTCCCTCTTCAGCTGCCTTGCCAATTTAAGAATATTTGAGAAGGATAAAAAAATAAAAAAATAAATAAATGGAAGCAAATATCAACCACACTGAGCAACTTAATCCTTCTGGGATGGAGAGGAGAGAATATGTTTCACAATAAGCAATTCTGCAACTAAACGTGGATGGGAAAGTAAATGAAATCCCAAGTACATCTTGGATATAGACAGGGCTGTCCCTAGGGCGTGTGGTGCCCCAGGCAGACTTGCTGCCTGCTGCCCCCCTCAGCGATGACGCACCCCACCACCTGCATGGCAAGGTAGGGTGGGGAGAGCAATCAGAAGGGAGGTGGAGCACAACCGCTGGCTTCGCTCCGCTTCCCTTCTGATTGGAAGGGAGGCAAGGCAAAGCCAGCTGGCCAGTGTGCAGCTGCTGGCTATGCTCCATTTCCCTTCAGATTGGAAGGGAGGTGGGGCATGTTGGAGGTATTGTTTGGAAAATCAATTTTATATCCCAAACAGTTCAATGGATCGTTGGATCGGAATGAGACGGAGAGCCTTTTAGTATCAAAACAAAAGCATAACTTTATTTCTACAGGGATGGGAAATTGGGATGGAAAATAAGAAACGCGATAATCTACATCTTATCTCTATGAAAGTCACACTGCTCAGATGGAGATTCCTCCTTCTCCTTGACCTCTTGCTACCTAGACAAAGGAAGACACCTGACTAGCTGACCAATAGCTTATATAAGCAAACAGTCCTTTTCCCGGCCTTTCTCTTCATTGGCACACAATTGGCATACATTGGCACACAATTGGCACACATTGGCACACAAGTTCCTCTTCCTAGGTCAGGCAAACAATAGAGAAACAGACAAACAGTATTAACCCTAGAACACTGCTAAAGTCATGCAGAACAGATACAGAATTCCAACAGGGCAAAGCCAGCAGTGGCACACCGGTTGGCTGGCTTTGCTTTGTCTCCCTTACAGCTAGCCAATGTGCAACTGCTGGCCTGGCTCCACCACCCTTCTCAAAAGGGAAGTGGAGCAAAGCCAGCGAGTGCACAGCCGTCGGCTGGCTTCGTTTCCAATCAGAAGAGAGGAGAAATGAAGCTAGCCAGCCGCTGCTCAACCAGGAAGGGCATTTGCCTAGTGGAAGGGCAGGCTGTGGATATAGACAAGTTAGAATGTGTCCAGAATAGGGCAACAAAGATGATGAGGGGGTCTGGAGACCAAGTCCTGCAGGGAAAGGTTGAAAGAGCTGGGCATGTTTAGCCAGGAGAGATGACTGAGAGGTGATATGATAACCATCTTCAAGTACTTGAAGGGTTGTCATATTGAGGATGGTTTGGAATTGCTTTCTGTTGCCCCAGAAGGTCATACCAGAAACAATGGGTTGAAATTAAATCAGAAGAGTTTTCGGCTCAACATTAGAAAGAACTTCCTGACAGTTAGAGCAGTTCCTCAGTGGAACAGGCTTCTTCAGGAGGTGGTGGGCTCTCCTTCCTTGGAGATTTTTAAACAGAGGTTGACGGCCACCTGACAGCAATGCTGATTCTGTGAACTTAGGCAGAACTTGTGAGCAGCAGAGCAGGGGGAGGTACGGGGGTTGGACTAGAGGTCTCTTCCAAATCTGATTCTATGATTCTATTTGCTCTGCATTTGGTGCTCACATGCAACCAGATGTATGGAGTGTCATGTTGTTAGGAGATAAGAGTGCACCAGCTAGATGGGCATCCTGGACCCAAGAGGTACATTTGAATCTCGAGAGCCTTGGAATACTAACCTTATGCTTGCTTAGCTTAGCCAATTTCAGGGGCGATGCAATTATTTTGCTCCCAAGCTATGGAGCTGTGTCCTGTGGCTCTAGAGACTACATACGCCAGTTTGGGGAGCTTTTCCAACTGCATTTCTGGAACATTGATCAGTGTGTGGGACTCAGTGGAAAAGCAAAGATTTCTGTTAATTTGCTACTGGAGTTTCTCCCTCATTGAACATGTAAATATCTACACAAAAATATCTACACATAAATTACCATTTCATTCACTCATTCAACCAGCTGAGGACTGCTTTTTGGAAGCAAAAGGAGATGACCAAATGCCTGCCTATATCAAGTACTTTCTTTGAGAGACAGTATGTTGAATCCAGCCCTAATGTTCTCACCGGACCATGGGATTTTGCCTGCAAAGCATGATATCCCCTTCCCACCACAGTCCAAGATGTCCCCAGAAAGATTGCTCATGGAAGCCCCCTCTCCATCAGGTATGAGATTTCATTGGATGTTTCAGGCTGCTATAAGATGAGGGAAGAAGGAAATCATAAGTTATGGGTAGAAGTCCTTGGAAACTTGGACCCAAATGGTGGTAATGTGGATCCAACCCAGGGTCAGATTAGATGTCTGTTAAAAGGTCATGAGGGCTGACAGCAGACATCGGTTCAGGCTTGAAGCTGTCCCAAAGAGAGCCGGCCAGAAATAGAGTGCCATGGAGCTTCCAGATGGTGCTTGGAAAAGGGGCAGGCTGTGTGCACCTGGGGAACATCTGGAATGCTCACGCATCCTGTTCGCGGCTCCCCGGGTGATTCCTGGTCTTCCAGACAGCTGGGAAGGTGTCTTGGAGGCGCCCCAGCGAAAAGGCATAACATTTGAAGGCAGATGTGCACATGTGGATGCACTTTTTTGGTCTGCCTGCCTCCTGCCCCTTCCCCACTTAGCAGCTTTAAATGCCCATCAGTTTTCAGCCTAGTAGTCCTAATTGGGGACTTGAGGGATGTAAGGGCTCTTCTACACGCTCATTTTCATCACTTGTGTCCCTATTGCTTTTTTCTTTCTGCCAGTGTTTTGCTCCCTCTAGTGGTCGATTCAATATTACATCACTGTATGTTCAGCATAAAGCCTGTACTTTAAATCTGCAGGGAGATATGCCAGATATACAGCATGTAGTACCAACTTCACCACTAGAGGGAGTCAAACACTTGTGGGAAAGGGGAAAAATACCTCGAAGTAGTGGGGACATACAAGTGACACAAATGAGAATGTGGAACAGGTCTGTATCTCCTGACAAATGGCCCAGCAGAACCAGCTGTTTTACAGTTCAAGTCTATAAGCTTGATAATTGGTCTTTTTTGAGAATCCCAGGTTTAAATTCCCATTCTGCCATGAAAACTTGCTGGGTGACTGTGGGCCAGTCACACACTCTCTATCAGTGGTTCATGTGCAGAGTGCAAAACAGAGAACTGCTTGAAAGTAGACTCTGGGAAGAAATTGAGCCACACACCAGCACCTAGTATAAAAGTAGTGTATTTACAAACTATATACAATACAACTAGTGCGGTGAATAACATTAAACTGAGTGACAAAGTGCTACGCCAGGAACCAACTCTCGACAGAGAGAAATACTGTCTGCCACAGTAGTCCTTATATATACAGCACAGCCAATCACAGCAGTCCACACAATTGCTGACTCCAGCAGGTGCTTTCCCCTGGTTACAGTCCAGCCAGAACCGGCTCACTCCCAAGGTTGATCTGACCTGACCTGTCAGATGCTGTCGCTGTAGATCCACCTGCTGCTTCATGCTTCTGTCATGCTGTGGACGGAGGACTCTATATACTGACACTCTCAGCCTAACCTATGTCACAGGCCTGTTGTGAGGATAAAATGGAGGAGCGAAGAAGGCTCCCACTTGGGGGAAAAGGCAGGCTCCACAAAAAGCGAATAAATAAATATATAAAACACTATAATTGTAAACTGTTTCAAGCCGATGGATTTCTATTTCAAAACACCTTTAAAACAACAATTGATGAATCCACAACCGGGTCACATGACATGATGCGTGTGCCATTGAATGAAGTGTTTTAACTTTGCCTACCTTAGCAATGCGTTCATGCAGGTGAAAGGAGGCATCCGGCTCCTTGGGTACTGTTGAAGATACAGGGAAGAGGGCTTCAGAGAGAAAGCTTGCTGTCTGCATTGCAGGGGGAAAAAAAGGAGAAAGAAAGGAAAAAAATGTTAAGACTTCTTATTGATTTCCTTCTTCAAATGCTTTATTGGATTTTGTCTAAAGGTTCAAAGGACTTCAAATTGTTTTAAAGTTTGCACTGATGATTAGACTTCATTTTAGTGATCTAATTTACTCATTCAGAGACTCTAGAACAGAAAGGAAGAGTTACAGTTCTCTTGTAGAAAGTCTCCCCCCCCCCACAACCGTAATGATGGCTGTCTTAGTAAATATACTTCCCTATTCAGTTTATTCTTTTGCCTGGGGGCAGAAAAATCTATACTTATTCCATTTTACCATAGTTAACAATTGCAAGACTTGAAATGACTAATTTGCATTGAAAAAAACCTATACAGGGTATGACAATCAGAGCTATATAACAAAGCAAGGTATTTTGCAAGATACAAGAACTCCAGCTTTCTCTCCCACAATAGATATGTTTCGAGACACTGACCTATGGTGAGCATCCGCCGCCACATTAGCACTTAGCAAATGAGACGGCTGGTTATCGGCCGATGAGCACTTTGCATCTTTCCAAATGACACATTATAATGCAAATAAGAGCCGGGTCACATTTGGTACATTTGTAGTTCCGTACAAGCTCATAAGAACAAACACCATCTGTGAAGTACAAAACTGTGGACATTATGGCTCGACCTAAGCCAGATTCAGACATCGGCAAATTGGAGCGTTTGCCGTGGCACTGTTTATTATTTATGTATTTAAGAAGATATTGGATTTATATCCCGCCCTCGACTCTGAATCTCAGAGTCTCAGAGCGGTCACAATCTCCTTTACCCTCCCCCCCCCACAACAGACACTCTGTGAGATGGGCAGGGCTGATAGAGTTCTCCCAGAAGCTGCCCTTCCAAGGACAGCTCTGCAAGTGCTATGGCTGACCCAGTTCTACACACACACACACACAATTTAAAATCAACTAAAAGATGGTGAAACGTACATAATAATGATCATATAAGCCCATGAGCTGAACAGAATAGAATGAGGTTGAATGGAGTCATACAGCATCAGTGCTCTGGATGGGGAGATGGCTGGGCAGTTATCTATTTAACTTATAGCCCGCCTTTCTCCCCAGCAGGAACCCAAAGCAGCTTACATAATTTCTCCTCACCTCCATTTTATTCTCACAACAACCCTGTGAAGTAGATTGGGCTGAGAGAGTATGAGTGGCCCCAAGGTCACCCAGTGTGTTTCCACGGTACATGCAAGGATTCAAACCTGGGTCTCCCGGCTTCTAGTCTGATACTCTGAACCACTAAACCACACTAGCTTGGGCTTTGTTAGCAAAAGCAACTAGACTCTGTCCATAAGCATGTTGCAGTCCTAATAAGAACACTCTTGCCACAAAACTGTCAAGAGGACCACTGCCAGAGAATTCCAATAACATTCAAGGTAGTTAGGGTTGCCAAACTGTGGCTGGCAAGCGATGAGACGGTTGTGGGGATGGGACACAAAATTGCAGGAGGGAAAAAAAAACAGCCTCATGTATTTACCGAAGTTCCCACCACAAGTGACAATATCATAGAGTTTCTGGCAGTTTCTAGAGTTACCCTTTGTCACTTCCTGTAGGAACTTTGTCACTTCCTGTAGCCTCCCACTGTGGGCTTGACTGAACTAGAGGCACCCAGAGAGAATTTTCTGTCGATATGCCTTACTTTTCACACATTTACAGGGGTAGTTGAGCATGCTTTTCCTGAGGACTAATAAAGTATTAGATCTGGTACCAGGCACCAGTTTCCATGACTAGAGACGCACTTTTCCCAGCCTTGATTACAGTAACAGCTGGCAATCCTATCCACGATTGCCCTATGAATACACTGTGTTTGACAACTTGAATGTGTCCCAGGATCAGCCAGGATGAATGCAAAACAATAAATATGTCCCATTGTTACAGGAAAGCCTCACCACAAGGTGACAGTTCTCTTTCATGCCGTGGTGGCTATCAATTTGTAAGAAGCACAGTCTCACATGGTGAAACTCTGTGTATGCTTATGTGTATGTCATCCAGCTGAGAAGCTCAACAAAAGCAGGCATTTTCAAACCAGTAAGTTCAAATGCCCCAAGTTATAAATATCCTTGGTTTTTATGCATACAATTTATGTCTTAGGGCCATCACCTGGAGGTCTCCCACTATTGCAATGAGTTTCAAGACTTGGGGCTCTTTAGCTTGGAGAAACATCAACTGCAGGGTGACATGATAGAAGTTTACAAGATTATGCATGGGATGGAGAAAGTAGAGAAAGAAGTACTTTTCTCCCTTTCTCACAATACAAGAACTCATGGGCATTCAATGAAATTGCTGAGCAGTCAGGTTAGAACGGATAAATGGAAGTACTTCTTTTAACATGTGTAATTCACTGCCACAGGAGGTGGTGATGGCTGCAAGCATAGACAGCTTCACGAGGAGATTGGATAAAAATATGGAGCAGAGGCCCATCAGTGGCTATTAGCCACAGTATATTATTGGAACTGTTTGGGGCAGTGATGCTCTGTATTCTTGGTGCTTGGGGGTGGGCAAAGTGGAAGGGCTTCTAGACCCACTTGTGAACCTTCTGATGGCACTTGGTTTTTGTTTTTGTTTGCCACTGTGTGACACAGAGTGTTGGACTGGATGGGCCATTGGCCTGATCCAACATGGCTTCTCTTATGTTCTTATGTCAAGACAACCATGATCTGTTCCTCTGCAGAAAAGGGCTGTTTTGGAGGGTGGACTCTGTAGCATTATACCCTGCTGAGGTCACTTCCTCTCCAAGCCCTCCCCACCATAGGCTCCACCCTCCCTAAACCCCACCTTCCCCAAGCTCCACCCTCCTCAGATTCCACCTCACAAATCTCCAGGTATTTCCCAACCCAGAGCTAGAAACCCTATTTATATGCAGGGGTGGAATTCCAGCAGGAGCTCCTTTGCATATTAGGCCACACCCCCTGTTGTAGCCAATCCTCCAAGAGCTTACAGGGCTCTTTTTTGTAAGCTCTTGGAGGATTGACTACATCAGAGGGTGTGGCATAATATGCAAAGGAGCTCCTGCAGGAATTCCACCCCTGTATATATGCATACATGCAACCTTATAGTGATTGACTGCTGGCTCTCACGGAAAAAAAGTTTAATGCTGTACACTTTTTACTAAAAACAAGTTTGGTGCCAGGAAACAGAAAAGGACACAAAATGAAAGAATCCCAGGTTCGATCTGCACAAGGGCAAGCTAAACAGAAGCCTTGTCCTCCCGTGTGCCGATTTGCCTACAGGCCATGCTTTCATGTTCAGAGCAAAGAAGCTCCTCCAAATCAGCAACATTTGAGAGATCTTTGTGTCTCGGAGGACTCCGGAGAAACCAGAGTAATCCCTCAAATACTTAGCATCCCTGTTTGAATTGCACACAGTGGGCTGTTTGAAGAATTCCCAGTTCAAGTCTACCAAGTTTGTTTTTTTAAAAAAATGTTTCCTGGGCAGTGCATGGGTCCAGAGAATGAGTGATAGAACACCTGAATTTTGATACACTTCTAAAGTTTCCACTAATAACATCTGTTGATATCCCAAACTCCACTATAAGATGCTTCCTTGCAGGAGTGGAATTCTAGCAGGAGCTCCTTTGCATATGAGGCCACACACCACTGATGTAGCCAATACTCCAAGAGCTTACAAAAAAGAGCCTTGTAAGCTCTGGGAGGATTGGCTACATCAGGGATGTGTGGCCTAATATGCAAAGCAGCTCCTGCTAGAATTCCACCCCTGCTTCCTTGTATCCACATTTACTAGAATCCTGAATTTTGGAAGCATTAGTGCCAAACCTACAATGAATCTGCTCTGTACAATTTCATTTTGCTACTGTGGAATGCTGGAAATGAATCTCTCCATTTTGAAGTAATATTACAAACTTGAATAAGATGGATTTGCTGGGCCTGGCATTTTGCAACTCTCTCGTTTCCAGGATTCTGCACTGAAAACCTGGCTGCGTTAAGCATCCCTGCCTGAAAAGGGGAAGGGAATGGGAACATCTGCTCACGGCTTGCACTCCGCTACAAATGGCTGAGCTGAGCTCCTTCACTTGAACAAATTTAGACATGTGTTACATTGGATGAGAAATTTATATTTGCCAAAAATTTTAAGTAGATTTGTGCTGATACATTTTCATCTGCATTGCAATCCCCCCTCTGCAACCCAAACCCCAGTCAATGTGTATGTATATATATATAATTCTACCTCTTTCCCCCAAGATTTAGCGTGCAAGTGTGAGCAAGAAACAGGACAAAGAATTAAAAATCAGCTAATCCTAATCCCTCTGGACCTATTCCTTTACTGTTTCTTGGTGGCTCAAGAATCGAACATTTGCTTGGTATGCAGAAGGTCCCAAATTCAATCCCTGGCATTTCCAGTTAGGATTAGGTTTTTGGTGATGTGAAAGTCCTCAGTCTGTAACCAATATTCCCTCTAAACTGTGGAGTTTTGTGAGCAAAAATTCTATTGAGCTACCGACATTAAAGTTGTAAACTACTGTATAACTTAGCTTGCTCTGAGGCCATTTTTCCTGAGCTAAGGCAAAAATGTGTGAGCCAGAGGCTAAAAAAAACTGTGAGCTAGCTCACACTAACTCAGTTTAGAGGGAACACTGTTCATGACCCTAGAGGGCCACTGCCATCTGAGCAGCGAACACTGATTTTGATGGACCAATGGAATGATTTGGCTGACACCTTCATGTGTTAATTCCTCTGAATGAAAAGATCAGACAGATTCATGGAGGATAGCCTATTAGTGGCTGCTAGCCATTGTGACTAAAAAAGAACCTCCATGTTCAATACCAGTGTCAGGAGGCAACATTAGGGAAGGCCTTTCCTTTATGCCCTGTTGTAGGACCTGGTTGGCCAGTGTGGGAGATAGGATGCTGAAATAGATGGACCACTGGTCTGATCCAGTAAGGCTCTTCTTATTTCTTATAACTTTTGGCCCTTCCCTTGAGAACTGTTCTTGTTAATGCCTGACCATAAACAGATAAGAGAACATAAGAACATAACATAAGCTATATTAGATCAGGCAAAAGGCATAAATACAAAGCATCACTGCTCCAGACAAAGAGTTCCATCTATACTTGTGGCTAGTAGCCACTGATGGACCTCTGTTCCATATGTTTATCCAATCTCCTCTTGAAGCTGTCTATGCTTGTATTTGAATATGCAGTTTACTTTGCTATTCAATACGCTGGATTAGATCCCACCATCTTTTTCTACTCAATCTTTCCTCAGCTCAGTCCCTTTCATATTACAGGCCCTGTCTGCCTTGGCTTTTGTATATGCTAGTGCTACAGTCCCCAGCATAGGCTTTTTGGTGGTTAAAAGTGAGCTGTCCTTCCTTTTTCACTAGCAGAAAAGCTTCTTGGATCCAACCAGGTAATTTCATAAGGGTTTAACAGAATGAATGCAGTCCTACACTGGTTGCATGCATATGGCTTGTGTGAGGGGCTTGTTAGGGGAGGAACAGATGGGAGATATGAAACACTGGTCCTCAAGATCAAACACCAATCTTCAGGCTGCTCAACGTATGTGCTTCTGTGCTTTCTGGCATCACATCTAAAGAGCTGAAGCCTGCTGTAACAACAAATATGTAAATATTGAACTAAATTCATATCCAATAATCAGTCTGTAGGAGGGAAAATATGGAGAGAAGAGGGGGAACAGTGTTGTTGGGTTCATTTTGATGTGTCATGTTGGCAAGTAAACATTTGGTGAAGAAATTTAGTAGAAGAGCATTTTGTGAGAATCCCTACCCAAGATAGGGCTATGCAGGTGAAGAAAGAAGAAGATTATATCAGATTTATATCCCACCCTTCACTCCAAATCTCAAGAGTCTCAGAGCGGCTTACAATGTCCTTTACCTTCCTCCCCCACAACAGACACCCTGTGAGGTAGGTGGGCTAAGACAGCTCTCCCAGAAGCTGCCCTTTCAAGGACAGCTCTGTGAGAGCTATGGGTGACCCAATCCTAGTAGATTTCCTTTAAGGTAACATCTCTCAGAATTGTGTCTAATTTGACCCTCAGATCACTGACTGGGTAAGTCTGTGGTGGACTACAGATTCCATGGATTTTCTCACACCTCCTTCACAACACTCAGTTGGATCCAGTGCAGCATTTCTACAGGCACAAGGAATCCTGACCACAGAGCATAACTCTCTTGGCTTCCCCTTCCCATGGCTCCCTGAAATGTCTCCGGAAATCCTTCTCCTGGGGAAGAGGGGACACTGCCATGGATCCAACCCACTGAAGGATCAAGTAGACAGCAGGAGTGACCAAGGGCACTGTGGGCAACTCACTTTTCAGTAGCCACTAAAAGATTTATTTGCAAAAGGCTAAAGTGAATGTAACATTATAGGACTATATATTTGTTACACTGCTTTTGTTAAACCATCCTGGATGTTATTTTCCAACTTTACAGTGCATTTTTAAAAAAATACTCTAAGGATTATCAGATGATGATGATATTGGATTTATATCCAGCTCTCCACTAAGAATCTCAGAGCCTCAGCGTGGCTCACAATCTCCTTTATCTTTTTCCCCCACAACAGACACCCTGTGAGGTAGGTGGGGCTGAGAGAGCTCTCACAGAAGCTGCCCTTTCAAGGACAACTCTTGCGATAGCTATGGCTAACCCAAGGCCATTCCAGCAGCTGTAAGTGGAGAACTGGGGAATCAAACCCAGTTCTCCCAGATAAGAGTCTGCACGCTTAACCACTACACCAAACTTTTTTTTATCAGCAGCCATCCATCTATGTACTTCTCCCTTCAAGTGCATTTCTGAAAGTTACATCCTGTCATATCACAGCTGAAATAGAATGTTGACCGACTGCCTGATTGATGGAAGAGGCTCCAAGCAATTCATTGACATATGTTACAGTGCTGGAAGCAGAACCACCCACTTTGCTGGGTTGATAAGGAGCGACGGCGACACACACAGTTCAAAGGCAAGGACAACAAGGTACGAAGGCAACAAAGATTAATCATCAGGTGTGGTGCATATACTGTAATTGTTGTAAGCTGCTCTGGGAGGTAACATGGATGGAGCAGGTTATTGATAAATCAATCTAGGAAAATGAGGCTATGCCTTCTCTTGACTTATCTTTAAATTGCTCTCTGCAAGACCTCTTGCTTGAACAAACCTCTGTTGCTAATTAAGTGACTCATACGTGCTCATCTCCTGAACGCTTTCTGGAATTTAATGGTCGGGAATAGGAAAAAAAAAAACTGAACACGAAACTTCCCACCTAGCTTGAGGTTTGCTTTTCTTCCTTTAATTAGCGATGCTGTGAATTTCACAGCAAACACTGTCAGTAGTCAAACGTAGCATGTTTGATCGCGGCAATCACCTGTGAACCAAAAGTTTGATCTCTTTACCTGTCCATCAACCATCTTAAACAGCTATCAAACGGGTTTGCAGCTGCACAGAAGCTACGGAGGTGGAGTTCCACTTCATGGACTAACAAGGGCCTCTGGAGCTGTGCAGCTGGTGAAATTTATTGTACCTGAGGCCAAAAGATGAGTTAATTTATCATATGACAAGACAGGGGAACTACAGTTCCCATCAGGCTGTGTAAAAATGCACCTGCCCAAAAATATTATCGGCAACACGAAGCAAAAATAACAATGCCCTCTTGGGGGTGTGGAGCGAATGTCAAAGGGCTTGTGGGGGAGGGAGGTATTTGTGAGTTTCCTGCATTGTGCAGGGGGTTGGACTAGATGACCCTGGAGGTCCCTTCCACCTCTGATTCTACGAAATGATAAGACCTTGTTTATTTGCTTTTTTAAATAGAGTGCTTTTATAGTTTCTCTCTGGCAGACTGATTTGCTTACTGTTTATTCATACTAGTGGTTGTCAAGCAATGTGCAATGACAACAGGCCAGTGGGGGAGCATGAGCAAAACTGCCAATTGCTCTGTAGTGTACTATTTGAATACTTGAGAAGTAACCGAACGAACAGGCTCCAAGTGCTTGCCAACAGAAAACTGATTATGCAGATTATTTGCTCCCTGAAGGTTAACCAAGCAGGTATATATTTGAGCATCCCTGATATCAACAACTATTTTATTATTATCCATTTTACAAATCTTGTTCTGGAGAAAGCACCTGCAGGTCAACAGAAGGGTGGCATCTTTACTGCAATCTGGTCTCTAAGTCCACCTACAGCTCCATATATATGAACATATGAAGCTGCCTTCTACTGAATCAGACCCTCGGTCCATCAAAGTCAGTCTTGTCTACTCAGACTGGCAGCGGCTCTCCAGAAGCTGATGTTTTTCATGCCTATTTGCCTGGACCCCTTTTAGTTGGAGATGCCAGGGATTGAATCTCCAGAAGGAGAAAAGAAAATAAGTTGGAATGTTTTAGCTGTGAGAAGACACTTCCATGGTCATATCCATGTATCCCCAGTAATCATTGTGATGGATTTTCATCATGGCAGGACCCATTGCAAGCCAAACTTGGTTGAAGAGCAATCAAGAACCACCACCACCACCACCAAACCTTATTTATCAGGAGATCTCTATTAGAAGAATAAAGGTAAAGGTAGTCCCCTGTGCAAGCCCCAATCGTTTCTGACTCTGGGATGACATCGCATCATCATGTTTTCACGGCAGACTTTTTACGAGGTGGTTTGCCATTGCCTTCCCCAGTCATCTACACTTTCCCCCCAGCAAGCTGGGTACTCATTTTACTAACCTCAGAAGGATGGAAGGCTGAGTCAATCTTGAGCCGGCAAGCTGAAACCAGCTTCCACTGGGATTGAACTCAAATCATGAGCAGAGTTTGGTCTGCAGTACTGCAGCTTTACCACTCTGCACCACGGGGCTCTTTGCATTAGAAGAATAGTAATGTCTTATTGCCCTGACCTGCATGGCACAGGATAGTCCAAGCTCAGAAGATCTTGGAAGCTAAACAGGCTCAACCCTGATTAGGATTTGAATGGGAGACCAAGGAAATCCAGGGTTGCTCTGTAGAGGCAGGCAATGGCAAATCTCCTCTGCTCATCTTTTGCCTTGAAAACCCTATGAGGTTGACTGTGACCTGATGGCACTTTCCATCCATCTAATGTCTTACTGGAAAGACAAGTTGCTCACCGATCAGAAGGGGCATTTTCAGTTCATGCAGAGCAATGGTGAAGCTAAAGGGACAAGGCCAGCACCCACATGAATGGAGTACCTGCCACAGAATCCTCTGCAGTGTTTAACTTCTACTCTGACTAGCCAACATGGGAGGAAATTGTTCTCCAAAGATGGAAAGAGAAGAAGAAGAAGAAGATGATGATGATATTGGATTTATACCCTGCCCTATACTCTGAATCTCAGATTGTCTTAGAATCTCATTTACCTTCCCCCCACACAACAAACACCCTGTGAGGTAGGTGGGGCTGAGAGAGTTCTCCCAAAAGCTGTCTTTTCAAAGACAGCTTGGTGATAGCTATGGCTGACCCAAGGCCATTCCAGCAGCTGCAAGTGGAATGACCTTGGGCCACCAATATGGGTCAGCTATGGCTATCGCAGAGCTGTCCCTGAAACTACCACTGTTTTCACCTGTTGTTCTTTTACTTTGAGCCCCCCTCCCCCTGCTAAAGGCATGGTTTAGAAAATGAAATAAATACCGCCAATTAGAAAATGCATCCAAATTTCACGCGGTGAAAGTAAAAGTCACTGAGTCAGATACTGGCTACCTATTTGGCTATGGTGTGCAAATCACTGAGAAAAGAAGGGGTGGGGGAACACAAAGCTTTCCTTATGCTTACATCTGACAAGCCCAACATCTGCATTGTCACCGAAGCCCTTCGCTGACCCCCAAGTCAGCATGAGCTTCTCTGGCAAGCAAAAACCTTTCTTTACCGCAAACAGATACGTGACACTTGGACGCTCCACGACGCTTCCAGGAGCCCATCTCGGTACTTAGCAAGAATAACGTTTTCCAGCAAGTAATTTTCAAAAGGAAAGATGAATGAGCCTCCCCATCGATTTATTCAGTAGGTTCAACAATAGCAAGGCTGTTTTCTTCACAATACGATATGTGTAAATGTTCTAGTAAGCAGATGCTAATGAGATGTGCATTAACCCCTTGAAGGACCTAAATAGATTAACCAAATAGGGAAGGAACTCAACCTTACCGCACACTTGACATACTCGTTCTCCTGTGCTTTACTCACAGCAGATATATCCACTCGCTCAGCCCTTGAAAATGAGGAGCCAAGACTTCATCTATCTGTTCCTTTCCCCCACTACACTCCAATCCAAGGGTCAGAACTGTTACAAAATCCTTCCTTTAGATGTTTTATTCTGCCCTGCATTACGTTTTGAGACAAGGGGGAAAACTGAGTTTGTTTCCAAAAAATAGATTCTGATCTGAATGTCCCAAGCTAACCGGATCTCGTTAGATCTCAGAATTAAGTGGAGTCAGGTCCGGTTAGGACTTGGATGGGGGATCACCAAGGAAGTCCAGGATTGCTATGCAAAGGCAGGCAATGGCAAACCATCTCTGCTATGACAGAGTCCAGACAAGCCTGATCTTCCCAGAACCTGAAAGCTAAGCAGGTTGGATGGGAAAGCCCCAAGGAAGTCTAGGGTCATTACACAGAGGTAGGCAGTGGCAAACCACCGCTGAATGTCTCTTGCCTTGAAAATTCTTTGGGGTCCCAATAAATTAACTGCAACCTGATAGCATTTCCACCCCCACCAGGAGGTCCAACAAGATATTTATTATATTTTATACAATTTTCTGTGCATCCCAAAATCAAGGGAAAATACAGCTGGAAACATTCAGTTAGCTGATGCTAGTGGCTTCAGGACCAGGGCCCTTTTTTCGAGCAGGAACACTGTTCCAGCTGTCTTGGTGTCAGCGGGTGTGGCCTCATATGCAAATGAGTTCCTACTGGGCTTCCCTCCCCAAAAAAGCCCTGTGAGAAACAATGGTGATATCAGGGGTGTGTGGCCTAATATGCAAATGAGTTCCTGCTGAGCTTTCCCCCCAAAAAAGCCCCGTGAGAAACAATGGTGATGCCAGGTGTGGCCGAATATGCAAATGAGTTTCTGCAGGACTTTTTCTCCCAAAAAAAGCCATGATCAGGACACAATCCATCCATCGGAATGAGAGCAGCCTAAGAAGGAACAGACATCATGCTTATGCAGATGCATTTGCCCATCTGTTTTTGGCAGTTTCGGTCCTCCGTTTTTCACTCTTGATTTTGTAACTGTGCTTGTATTGTGTAAGCATGTCATATGGTTATGCAACTTAAATGACATTTACATGCAAAGAGCATTCCGGAGACACAATTTCAAATGGAGAAGGGGAGATCAATGTTATAAGTCACTTTGAGTCTCCATTGGGAAGGAAAAGTGGGGCGCAAAAGGGTTAAATATATGCATGCCTGGAATATACTGCGCAGATTGCTTGGTACACAAATCACGTTGAAAAATGTATATGTTTTATTGAGGAAAATAGAAAATGGCAGAAAAATAAACAATAATGCCTTGAGTTCACACACACAAAATTGAAATGGAGAGATTCGGATCAAAAGAACAGGAATAAGAAACTCGAAGTCATTCCAAGAGAAGCTGGTCATGATGGGCAGAGAGAGTGAGAGATAGTTCCATCCCTAGCATCACCAGGTAAAGGGGGCCACAGGTAGTGGGACTGAGAATAATCTCAGGAAGGAATCTTAGGGTAGAGACTATGTTTGGTGGAAGAGATGGAGCAATAGTCCAACTTCTGATGTTATAAATTGCACATGAACCCATCCATTTTCACATAGTAATGCAAGCTCTCTCACATACGATTGTTGTTTCTAGGGCTGAGTGAACTACAGAATTCCCTCCAGGGTACCCTCCCTCTGATGGGATCTATGATGGGTACACTATTCATCTGTGCCCATTAGTTTGCTCTGTGCTTACTCTGGCATCCATTGTCTTGCATCAGAGTCTTTCAAGACAGCACATGGTAACTTGCTGGGGAATTAAGTTTTGACTCTAGAAAGCTTATACCCTAGAAACCTTGTTGGTCTTTAATCTCCTACTGGGCTGATTTCTAGCTTTTCCACTGCAGATCAACACGGCTACCCCTCCTTAAATGCAATGTGCCTCTCTGATAGTTCCTGCTTTGGACAGCTTGTTGGTTTTTAAACTTTGGCTGTGGCTAGAGATCAGATACCGCATAACACTCTGACTGAGCTCCTAAAACGGTGAGCAAAGGCAGGAAAGAACAGGAAGTTGACAAGACTTCCCCCTTGCTTTGCCATCAAGCCTGGGTAGCCCTCTTCACTGTAGTGAGGCACTTGACAACCTCTCATCAGTTTCATCACTACAGTGAAGTGGGCCAAGATAGCATAGAGGCAACTGGAGAAAGTCTTCAGGGTTTGTTTGTTTTTAACCCAGGCCTCAGATTCAGTAGGAGCTCTCAGGAGCATAGCTCCTGAACCTTTCTGACAGTTTCCCCTCTACCTCCCCACCTACCTTGTCCATTGAATAGTAGGCGCAGATGCATAACAATCCCTGGATTAGGAGAGCGGGCAGCCAGCCAGCCACCAGCGGTTTTGCCACACCTCTAGCAGCTCTCATTAACTACTAGAGAAGCCCGCGCCACCCTTTCTCCACTTTTGATGTGATTTAGGGCGGCGGTTGGCTTGCTGCCCTTTTGATTAGGGAGTGGCAGCCCAGGAGAGCCTCAGGTGAGTGAGGCCTGCTTGAGCTGGCTGGATCTCTAGCCAGCCCAAGCAGGCCTCGTTCACCTGGGACTCTCCTTTCTTGCATCAGGTTGCTTTTGGCGGGGAGGCAGGGCAGCATACGCTAATGAGTTATGCTAATGGCTCTGCCACCTATTTTTTTACAAAACGACCCGTTTTAACCCCTTCTCTTTGCAGTCCTCATGCACAATTCTTGGAGCATAAACCAAACAGTGTCCAATCACAAAGCACTCTAGGAAGTAATAGATTATCTCTCTTTCTCTGATTTACCATTACGAGCCTTTCAGTTGCTCGCCACTTTTGGTTCTGGTGTCCCAGAGTCCATGTTTTCTTTTTAGGCCTTTGCTGTACAATAGATGCAAAACCCCACCACCATGTTTAAACTGTGCTAATGTTAACAGGAAAATTCAGTATGAGGAAGCAAGTAGAGGATGATGATAAAATCTTGTTGGTCTGATATATCCAAGGGAGATGCAAAATAGAAACAGGAAACGCTGGCATGTTATTCCTGTGTGCTGATGGTATTTTGGGTAAACACACAATTTGGCAATCTCTCTTACCCTTTAGCTCACAGCCTTTGGCCACACTCAATCTTTGTAAATACCTAAGGCAGGGAAGGGGGAAGTTATAGATGTGACCCCACTGACAAAGACACGCCTCCTCTTACTCCTTCCCTCCCTTCCTGCTAAAATGACCATTATTGATCACAGTTTGATCCCACTGTTGCTCTGAAGTTCTTTGAGTAGCTAACATGGGGCATATAAGAATGCTCACAACAACCCTGTGAGGAAGGATAGCATGAGAGACTGGCACTCCATCGCCCACATTATTTCTTCCTGAGTGGGGATGAACTTGCACCTTCGTGGCCCAAGTTCAACTTTCTGTCTGTTATGGCACATCACAATAGTATTGCACTCATCATTCAGTTCAAAATCCCACAAAGATGCTCAGTTCTCCTCATCCTTCTGGCATTCGTGCAAAGAACTGTTTTGTGAAATCAGAAATACATGGATGCTTCTCTTTCCTAACAATTGGTCACTCCTGATTAAACTTTGATTCAGCATTCAGTTTCCAATCTTAAAATGAATTGTCTCTTTTTTTAAAAAAAAAAATTGGACCCAATTTTCTGCTGCCCTCAGGTCTCTTGATGGTAATTAATTAATTGATGGTAATTAATTTATGTATCAATTAAATTGGCCCTCTAGATGAAAAAAAATCCTTTGGTTTATTTATGACACAAGTCAAAACGTCCCTCTAGGTTTCTAGTTACACTCTTTTGATTAATTTATTCCATTCCTATGTAAATAAGCTCACTATTTTGGGGATATTATGTGTATATATCAAAATATTGCTTTAAATATAGTCATACTGCATTTCATACTGCATTTCAAAAATGCTTTTTCCTCCACGTACTACGAGTGCAAAGTACAGTGTGCCTTGCTTTTGGAAAATGCAATATGCCACTGCCATGTGTATGAAATCCAAAGATGATAAAAGTTCTAAAAAAGTGAATGCTTTTTAAAAATACAAGATCAATGTTTAACCTTATCTGACTGTATTTAACTAGTTATTTGACCAAACCTCTTTTTTTTTTACTGGCTTAAGGAAGTCTTATCAATAACAGTGAATCAGTGAAATATCTTTGAAACTTTGGATCTGGTAAAGAAGAAAACCAAGCGGCCCTCAAAATGATCTCTTTCGCTCTCTCTCTCTCTCTCTCTCTCTCTCTCAGCCCAAAGAAAAAAACCCCACAGACATAAATGCTCAGAGGAAAAAAGCCCCCATGGAAAAATGCCCACATGGAAATAAACCCACACTGAAAGAAGCCCACACAGAAAAAAGCCCCCATAGAAAAAAACTCCCATGGAAAAATATGTAAAGCACCACAGATGTTTATAATTATGGATAAACATTAATAATATTTTGTTATTTTAGGATTAAAATAAGTCATATTCACATGCAACAAGAAGTGACCACTTTGTTATCAATGAACTTTATTAAGAAGGAAAAACAATAACAAAAATTAAACTCTACATAGAAATATATATTTAAATAAAATTAAATACTTTAACTTTATTAATTTACGATTTGTCAAACTTTTTAATATTAATGCAATGTGGAACACCCAGTGACCACCACAAAAGACCATCAAACCCTAATAGCAAAAGCAATAATTATTTATTAACAACAATAACTCAGATATAATTCTTCATGGCAAATTAGCCAATCTCTTTAAGCAGCTAAGTTTATCTTCCACCTGCTTATATTATTGCATAGAAGTGGCAACCATGTAATGCAGTGCCTCTTATTTCCTCTTTTCTACCTCTAGGTGACCTGTCTGTGCATTAGCCAATGTTAGTTCGTGACAAGCCAGATTCCTCTGCAGTCTATCAAATAGAGACCACACACTGGGATGACTGAAATGGAACAAGGAATTAAGAGCACTGTGCCCCCACAACAGCTTATCTGGAATCAATAGCGCCATAATTTCAAACATTCTATTATAGGTGTCCATGTTCTTTTTAAAAAAAATAAAATGTAAGTACCGTATTTTTCGGACCATAAGACGCACTCCCCCCCCAAAAAAGTGGGGGGGAAGTGCGTGCGTGCGTCTTATGGAGCGAAGGGGCGATAGGACGTACCTTCCTCGAGGGGGGGGGGGCGATCCGCTGCCTCTGCCTCTGATCCCGGTGCTTCCCCCGCACCTGCCTACCTGGCTCCAGCTCTGCTTCCAGCAAGCACTGGGATCACTCCACGTTGCCCCCACCGCAAACCCAGCGCTTTGCGAGCGCCAGCTGCGGAGGGGGCAGCATGCTTCCTCCATGCCTGTCTGCCTGGCTCCAGCTCTGATGCTTAAAGCAAGCGCCAGGATCGCTCCCTCCGCCCTCTGATCCCGGCGCTTGCTTTAAGCAACAGAGCTGGAGCCAGGCAGACAGACAGGAAGCACCCGCCCCCTCCGCAAACCCAGCGCTTCACGAGTGCCGGCTGTGGAGGGGACGGCATGCTTCCTCCGTGCCTGTCTGCCTGGCTCCAGCTCTGATGCTTAAAGCAAGCGCCAGGATTGGAGGGCGTAGGGAGCGATCCTGGCGCTTGCTGTAAGCGTCAGAGCTGGAGCCAGGCAGACAGGCATGGAGGAAGCACGCTGCCCCCTCCGCAGCCGGCGCTCGCAAAGCGCTGGGTTTGCGGTGGGGGCAGCGTGGAGCGATCCCAGCACTTGCTGGAAGCAGAGCTGGAGCCAGGCAGGCAGGCGTGGGGGAAGCGCCAGGATCGGAGGCGGAGGCAGCGGATCGCCCCCCCAGGAGGAAGGTCCGTCCTATGGTCCGGAGTGCCTTACGGACCAAAAAATGCGGTACATTGTAGATATGAATTACCCATGGCATGCCATGTATACAGTTGGTAAAACATATTGAGCACTTTATCGAAGGTGTCATCACAGATGGCATCTTTGTTTAATTCAAGCATAAAATCTCTATCACCTAAAATCAGAATTCTGTCTGGATTTTTCCACACCAGAATCGTGAAGTATCAGTTGCCTATACTTTTCAGGAATGTCAAAATGTATGGTTTTGGGGTTAGGCAAATTACTGCCTGCTCTGTGATAGCTTCTCTTTTTTAAATAGTAGAATTAGTTAAGGCCTCATAGATCCAAGAAGCTAAGCAGGACTGACTCTGGCAAGTATCTGGAAGGAAGAAATCAATAAACATAGTTCAATAAACATATTTCCATGGGGGCTTTTTTCCTGTTAGCATTTATGTCCGTGGGTTTTTTTTGTTGGGCTTTTTTTCCTTTGTGCTTTTTTTCTAGAGCCCTATCTATCAATACATATTGGAAGGCACCACCATCTGGTTCAGAAAAGGGCAACAAAGATTGACAGAAATCAGGAAGTAAATCCATATAGCCATTGAAGGAACTAAATATGTTTAGCCTCAAGAAGACTGAAAGGGGTGTCTCATGGAAGAGAAGAAAAGATTTGTTCTCTGTTGAAGAGGAAGTCAAGACTAGAACTTATAGCCTTACAATTCAGAAGGAAAGGTTTCCATGGAACATTAGGAGAAATTTCCTAGCAGTGAGAGCAGTTGGACAATGCAGCTAATTCGCTAGGTGGTGGTGAGCTGTCCATTGTTGGAGGTGTTTAAGCAAAGGAAGTGTGTCTGGAATGTTTTGGCTCTGGATAGCCTACAGTGAGTGGAGGCTTTGATTCGATGGCCTAAGAGATCCCTTCTAATTATGGAATATACAATTTCACTATCAACAGTGGCAAAACTTTTTAAAGATTCAGATGGTAGTTTGGGAGCTTTGTACTGTGAAACAGACAGGGCTCCTTTACCTTGCAAAGAAAGGGACTTAACACTGTTGCATTGCTGTTCAAAAGCTTGCATACTGAATGTGCAATCTGACGCAACCTTTTAAAGCAATGCAACAGCACGCAGACCACAACTCTTTAACCAGCAAAGCAGGAAAACACATGCAACGCATCAATGTTCAGTCTATACAGTATATACCATCGTAGTACTCCTCCTCCTCTAGAAGAAACTGAAGTCAACCAAAGCTTACGCAGAATATAGGGCTTTTCTTTCACTGAAACAATTTATCATACAAAAGCGATGCTTGGAAAAAAACCGCATCAGGTACTGTCTCCATTTGCATTCAGCAGCAGCGCCAAAGTCTGTCATAGCATGAAGGAGAAAGACATACAGAAAGGAAAGATGAAGAGAAACCCAGTAAGAATGCTTAAGTCTGCAGTGCAGTTTTCATCTTGAGATTCTTTCTTTCTGGCTCCCATGAAAAGCAATTGGCAGGTCAATTGCTCAGTGAGCCATGGTTCAGCAGGAAAAGAGACCATGTTTCTCTCCCTCAGAAAGGTGTATCATCACATGAGAACAAAGGGGCAGCTGTTCTGGATCAAATCAGTAGCCCATCTACGTTCAACATTCTGCAAGGTGGCCACCCAGATAGCCTGGAAGGCCAACAAGCAGGACATGGATGCCACCCAAGTGTTCCCTTGCTAGAACTGTTATTCAAAGGGTTGCCAACTCTGAACATGGAGGTTCCATTGAGTCCTCATGGCCAACAGCCACTGATGGACCTGTTCTCCGTGGACTTGCTTAACCTCCTCGTCTCTTTCTCATCTGGGAGAACTGGGTTTGATTCCCCACTCCTCCACATATACCTGCTGATGTCATCTTGAGTCAGTCACAAGTTCTCACAGAGCTGTTCCTCTCGAGAGCACTTTCTGTCAGAGCTCTCTCAGATCCACCTACCTTAAAAGGTGTCTGTTGTCGGGGAGGGGAAGGGAAAGGAGATTGTAAACCGCTCTGAGACTCCTTCAAGTAATGAAGTGTGGGGTATAAATACAATCTCCTCCTCCATCACCAGAAGGTATATTAAAACAGTCAATCAGAGTGTAGTTGAAGCTGAAGATCTTTCCTTCAGCAGTTATGACATCATCATTCTCTAATAGATTATGTGCTTGTGAATTAGAGAAAATTGATACTATTGATCATATTCTTCTGGAATGTCCTTGGTTTTTAGATGTTAGAAATGAGTTGATATTTCCTTTGTTTGGAAAGAATATTGTTTCTGCGGAGGCCAATGTTTCACAGTTGCTAAGCAGCAAAACAAATTACTTCACAGGTCACAATTTTTTTTATAGTAGTGATAGTGCATCAGACCTCTAAACCTCATTAGTATTTTAGTTGCATTTCCTGTTCATGTCATTGGTTGAATGAGTGGTAACCCATGTAAGTAGTAGTAGCTGCAGTCACTCTGATGGGCAGTTTCAAGTCCCACCCTTCAGGAGCCTCAGCCAATCACTTTTGCAGTAGATTGAAAGGGTGAGAAGGGGGGGGGAACACCTTTTACCTCACAAAGTGTTTTTACATGACTCAATAAGACGTTTACTTCAGTATCAACAGAAAATAAAACTTCATTTCAGCATGAATGGTACTTCTAGATTTTAGACCATTCCCTCAAATAAACAAATTGTTTCAAATCAAACCCCACCTCACTGGCACCAAGGTATAAAAAGATGTGATGACAATGTCTCCAGATGCCGAAACTAGGGACTTAAATTTTCATACCCCACACACTTCTTTATTTCTTTCTTTTTTTTTTTTCAAAATTTCAATACACCATGAGAAAGTATTCAAGGATTGGGTGATCTATACATCTAAATAAGAAAGAGGGAGGGAGGGAGGGAGGAAGGAAGGGAGGGAGGGAGGGAGGGAGGGAGGGAGGGAGGAAGGAAGGAAGGAAGGAAGGAAGGAAGGAAGGAAGGAAGGAAGGAAGGAAGGAAGGAAGGAAGGAAGGAAAGAAGGAAGGAAGGAAGGAAGAAAGAAGGGAGGAAGAAAGAAGGGAGGGAGGGAGGGAAGATAGATGAGGGGGGGGGGAGAGAGATTGGATAAGGCTCTTGGATTGTAGATCTTGAAACAGTCCATCACAGTCACCACTTTTCCTGTGGTTGCCTCCTCATTTCAAGATCGCCTCCTTCAGAATTTTGCACAGACAGGCAAAAACAAAAAAAAAAAAAACGCCCCCTTACTTAAGTTACCCATTTGTCCCAGCATTTCCATTCACCACAATTCACAGAAGAAATCTGTGGAGCCATTGGGGCAATCAAGATAGCTATGGCCGTTTTCCCACTGAGCTTACCTCGGAGCGACGTCCCTCTTCACCGCGCAGCGTCTGCGCGGATTTCCCACCAACTGCTCTGAGGAACCAGGAAGTTCCTGACCTTTTGCATCGCAAATGGAAACCGCTAAAAACCAGTTTACGTTATCGACGCAAAAGCCGCGACTTTACTTGGTTACTTGGAGCAGTTGGTGGGAAATCTGCGCAGACGCTGCGCGGTGAAGAGGGACGTCGCTCCGAGGTAAGCTCAGTGGGAAAACGGCCATTGTCTTCCTGGCCCATGCTTCTTCTAATGATCTTCATGATAAAGGGAAGAGAAGCAAACCTGTACAGAGAGCTTGGAGGCTGAGAGGCTCTTCAAACATCTTCACCTAAACTCTGTTCTTGATGTTTGCAACCAAAGGTGCCCAAGCGGACATGCACAGGTCTATCAGAAAGAAAACCGGGGCACAATTTGGCTGAACCCATCTCAGCAGGGACTACTCCGAGGCTGATTTTACACTGGGCAGAAGATCTTCTCTCAGTGTACTTTGAAAAGTGCTGGTTTACATTGCATACTGCGGTCACTTCTGCCTTGCTTTGCATTTTTAGTAGTCGTTCACATTCAGTTTCTTGAATTGGCACCAAAAGTGTTTTCACCACAGTATGCTCCTCACTTTACAAGACAACTCTTGAACTAGGGTTTTCTGCAGATTCGGATCTAAAGCCACCTACTGGATGTAGTACATAATCACAGACCTGGAAACCACTGCAAGTGTAAAGTTAAAACTCCAGAGAAAGTGAGGAGCAAACTTTTGAATGTAAATTCAGTGATATAATGTGGGTTTCTAGCAGGCGAATTCAATGCTTAAAAAATCAGAATTAACAATGAGTGTAGAATCACCCTGACTGATCTTTCTGCTAGTAGCTGAAACCTCCTCTCAGATGAGACAGTGGGTGTTTTTACATTCAGTTTGATCCAGAGTTTTAGAGTCTTCAAATCACCTGCCACTGTTCCGCTTTAATTATTTTCCTTTTATATTTAAGCGTTTCAATTCGGGGGGGAGGTGTTTCTGATCAGAGGGCAGCCAGAATATCAGTGCTTAGTTAAATGTATACAATTGCTTGGTAATCGTGTCAACACTGCAAAAACAATACAAATTTAAATTACTAGATGAGGCAATCAATGATATGTAAAAATTTCAAGTGCTGTCAGTTCTCATGCAAATTACTGCACCTTGTGGTGGCTTTTGGAGGAGGCTTTTAAAACACATGAAAACTTCTACAATACAAGTTTGAAACACCTGTAGAAAAAAAGACCAGATCAAAACTAGTGTGGAGAAAAATGTTGCAGCAGCAGCTCCGAAACTCATCTCACCAAAACAAATGTAGATGCTTCGGGCAACAACGATGCAAAACAGTTGTGAGAATGTTAGGTAATAGAGAGTTGCAAACTGCCACTGTAAAAACACCCAGTGTTAGAGATTTAGAATGGGCTTTGCTGAACCCGTTGACCATCAAGATTCTGTTTCTAGTATCCATCACCCCGATATACAGATTGTGGGACGTGACTCCCTGCTGAATTATCTCATGTCTACAAGGGAACAAAGGAGACCTAATATTTATCCAAGCAGCAGATAGCATGTAGGCGAATGCTTTCCGTCTGCACTGCCAACCAAATTCATCTCTCCCCTCCCCAGCCCCTTCTTCCCGAGAACACTAAATAACCAGCGTGGGTGAAAAGATGATTCATGCCTTGTGTTCAATCACTCCATGACTTTTTAAATGGAGGAGGAGGAAGAAAGAGGGAGAAAAGAAGTTAAAAATGACAAACTCCGCCATTTCCCCTGGGAAGTATTAATGTGAGTTTATAACTTGTCCAAAATTTACTAGAAGCATTGTTCAGATAGACATAGAGCAGCTTTGTTGGCTTGTTTACTTGTATTTTTAACCTGGTTGTATTTTTTTCCTGTTAACAAGTCCCATGCTTTATAGTTGCTGACATTTATATCTACAGAGGTTAGGTTCATAAAAGTAACTCCTCAAGTCTATATAATTGTAGTCAGATTTTCTCCCCATTCCACCCCCATTTATCTAAATGAAATTGACTGGTACATGGAGGCTCTCTTACAATTTCCAGAATTTAATTTACTTACCCGGCTGTGTAAGCATTTAGATTAACAGTAGCAATCCTGATTTTCTTTATTTACCTCATATATATATCTCCTGCCTTCCTCCCTTCCTTAAAGGGGACCCAAAACTATTTATGTCGTTTTCCTCTCCTCCATTTTACCCTCACAACAACCCTGTGAGGCAGGTAATGCTGAGTTCGTGTGACTGGCCCAAGGTCACCCAGCGGTCTTCCATGACAGAGTGGGAATTTGAACCCAGGTCTCCCTGATCCTAGTCTAGCCTCTGAATACCACACGAGACTGGCTCTCCTAACTAAAATTTCAGCAGATACAGAGTTAACAGTAGCCAGGGCTTTTTTTTTTGTAGCAGGAACTCCTTTGCATATTAGGCCACACACCCCTGATGTAGCTAATCCTCCACGAGCTTAAAAAGTAAAGGTAGTCCCCTGTGCAAGCACCAGTCGTTTCTGACTCTGGGGTGACGTCGCATCATGACGTTTTCACGGCAGACTTTGTACGGGGTGGTTTATCATTGCTTTCCCCAGTCATCTACACTTTCCCCCCAGCAAGCTGGGTACTCATTTTACCGACCTCAGAAGGATGGAAGGCTGAGTCAACCTTGAGCCGGCTACCTGAACCCAGCTTCTGCTGGGATCGAACGCAAGTCGTGACCAGAGAGCTTTGACTGAAGTACTGCAAGAGCTTACAGGTCTCTTAATACAAGGCCTACTGTAAGGTCCAGGAGGATTGGCTACTTAAGGGGTGTATGGCCTAATATGCAGAGGAGTTCCTGCTACACAGAAAGTCCTGACGGTAGCGTTCTATTTTCCAGCCTCCCATTTTGACCATTGATAAGAAACATTGCTTAAAAAAAACCCCTCACATGAATGATGGTACAATATTAAGCATAATATTTGAACTCAAGCTTGAGTAGGCAAAAATGAGAAGCCTCTTTTTGTGAGACGTGGCAGTTATCCTGAAGTGGTTCGAAAGAAAATGCTTCAGTGCAATATAATACTATAATTCCGCAGCTGCAGGCTTCAGCAACCTGTCAGCCACACGCATATTAGCGATTCACACATTTTCCCTGTCTATGCAAATGTGGGAATAATATCAACATTAGCATGAAAGCTGTTATGCCTGACATAGCTTAAATGACAATCTACAGAACCTAACAAACTTAATAAGAACATAAGAAAAGCCAAGCTGGATCCATGCTGGATCAGGCCAATGGCCCATCCAGTCCAACATTCTGTGTCACACAGTGGCCAACAGGAGGTCCATCAGTGGGACCAGGACACTAGAAGCCCTCCCACTTTGCCCCCCCCCTCCCCAAGCACCAAGAAAACAGAGCATCACTGATTCTGGAGGGTTGGGGAAAGGCTGAAGTTTCTGTCTATTCCATTAGCTGAGAAGAGTGGTGCTGAAGGTTGAACTTCCAAGGAGATGGTCCACGGTCCCCTTTCCTTTTCCTGGCAAAAATCTTTAATATGGCTGTTGCCACTTTAAGATAAGTAAAGTATTTGGAATCTCCTCTAAAATATATGCCCCCCACCTTTTGCAGGACTTCTTTTTTTGTAGCAGGAACTCCTTCGAATATTAGGCCACACACCCCTGATGTAGCCAATCCTCCTGGAGCTTTGTTTTTTTTTTTTTTAAATCATCCCTGCCGTTTCAATTCAGCCATACACTTTATTTACAAGGGTTTCAGCTAAAGTTGCAAGGCTTTCACTTACCACTCCTAGGGGAAGGAGTTAAATATCAGGATGGACCACCTGCAGCAAGGGTAATAAGCTACATCCAAAGTCAGTTTTAAGAAATATAAGGAGCCCTACTGGATCAGACCAGTGGTCCATCTAGTTCAGCTTCCTGTCTCACACAATACCAACCAGATCCTCCAGAGATCAAACAATAGGGCATAAAGGTAGAGGCCTTCCAATGTTGCCCCTGGCACTGCTATTCAGAGGCTGACTGCCTTTGAACATGGAGGTTCCATTTACTCATCACTGGTAATAGTCACTGATAGACTGTTCCTCCATGAATATGTCTAATATCCTTTTAAAGCTGTCCTCTGGCAGTGAACTCCATAGTTTAATAAACACAATATGTAAAGCAAGCAGGGTGGCCAAACTACAGCTCAGGAGTCACATGTTGTATGGCTCTTGAAGCTCCCAGCTTGGAGAAGGCATTGATCTCTTTAAGTCACTTACCCAAGCCAAGCCAGTCAGCAGCTTGGAGAATGCATTTAAAGTTGCTTTCTTTCCACCTCCCCTCCTTCCACCTCCCCCAAACACCTGACGCTCATGCCTTGCAGTTCTCAAACATCTGACGTTTTATTTGATGTGGCTCTTACATTAAGTAAGTTTGGCCACCCCAGTGAAAAGGAATATTTCCTTTTGTCTGTCTCTGAATTTACTGCTTATCAGCTTTGCTGGATGCCCTTGAGTTCTAGTATTTGGGGAGAGGGAAAAAAAGATGTCCTTTGTTAACTTTCTCCATCCCGTGCATAATTTTATAAGCCACTTGTAAGGATCAAATCCCTCCTTAATTTCCCCATTCTAAAGATCAGAGCAATATCACTATCATCATCCTTCCCCCCTTATATTTTGCTTTCTACTTTCCATCCTTTTTTATACAGAAACTGAGAGGAGGACACCAACACATACAATTAGAATTGACTCAAGAAGTCTTCTCATGCCAATGTTTGGCAGGCTCTAACCTTGCTCTTATAGGGCGCACCTGCGGACCTCCAAGCTTCACAGGTTGGGGGCTGGGCATTTGTAAACACTCCATTGTACTACAGCATTTGTGACAACAGCCCTTTTGTTGCTCATCAACAAAACTAAGTGATCATTTTTAAAGGTCTCCTAGAGGAAGCCTGAAAATTTTGAAACGATGCCAAATGATCAGTCTCATGATTAATAGCCATAAAGTATTTATTGCAATTGGTCCCAGTAAGATGCTGTAGAATCTGAATTCTCCCAAAGCAGCCACAAAACTGGCAAGAAAAACAATGCCATATCTCTCTCTCTCTCTCTCTCTCTCTCTCTCTCTCTCTCGTCTTCCCTCCACATGTATGTATGTGTGTGTAGAATATATACACACAGACAGACACACACACACACATAGAGGCATATGCTCCATTGATTTAGCAATCCACTCAGTTCATTAATTAGAATCCACTTGCCCACTTTTCACTTGTTCAGTATTATCAAAATGAGAAGCAAACTAATTTGGAGAGGAAGTGCTTAAACCCACATAATAAAAACCTACCCTCCTAAACATATGTTTCAACAAAGACAGCTCTGCGTTGTGGCTGAAAAAGTGGCAAAAAGAGATCTGTGCTTTCGGGGGTTTTTTTTTGGGGGGGGGGGATAGTTTCCTCTTCCAACAGCCTAAAAGGCGACTCTATATGTGGACATCACCTGATGGACAACACAGAAATCAGATTGATTGTATACTCTGCAGTCAAAGATGGAGAAGCTCTGTACAGTCAGCAAAAACAAGACCTGAAGCTGACTGCGGCTCAGATCATAAGCTACTCATCGCAAAATTCAGGCTTAAACTGAAGAAAACTGGGGATGCCATTAGGCCATTCAGGTTTGACCTTGATCATATCTCTTATGAATATACAGTGGAGGTGAATAATAGGTTTAAGGAACTAGAGTTGATAGACAAAGTGCCTGAAGAACTATGGATGGAGGTTCGTGACATTGTACAGAAGGCAGCAATCAGCACCATCCCAAAGAAAAAGAAATGCAAGAAAGCAAAGTGGCTGTCTGATGAGGCTTTACAAATAGTTGAGGAAAGAAGAATGCGAAAGGCAAAGGTGAAAAGGAAAGATTCACCCAACTGAATGCAGATTTCCAGAGAACAGCAAGGAGAGATAAGGATGCCTTCCTGAAGGAACAATGCATAGCAATAGAGGAAAATAATAGAATGGGAAGGACAAGCGATCTATTCAAGAAAATTGAAGAAATCAAGGGAATGTTTCGTGCAAAGATGGCCATGATAAAGGACAAAAATGGTAGGGACCTAACAGAAGCAGAAGAGATCAGGAAGAGGTGGCAAAAATACACAGAAGAATTATAGAAGAAGGATCTCAACGTCCTGGACAACCATGACAGTGAAATCGATGACCTTGAGTCAGACATCCTGGAATGTGAAGTCAAATGGGCTTTAGAAAGCATTACTAACAAAGTGGAGAAGATGGTATTCCAGTTGAGTTATTCAAAGTCATAAAAGATGATGCTGTTAAAGTGATGCACACATTATGTCAACAAATTTGGAAAACACAACAGTGGCCACAGGATTGGAAAAGATCAGTTTATATTCCAACCCCAAAGAAGGGTAATGCCAAGGAATGTTCAAACTATCGCACCATTGCACTCATTTCACATGCCAGCAAGGTTATGTTAAAGATCCTACAAGCTAGGCTTCAGCAGTATGTCGATCGGGAACTACCAGAAGTTTAAGCTGGGTTTTGGAGAGGTAGAGGAACTAGAGATCAAATTGCCAACATTCGATGGATTATGGAGAAAGCACGGGAGTATCAGAAAAACGTCTATTTCTGTTTCATTGACTACGCTAAAGCCTTTGATTGTGTGGATCACAACAAACTGTGGCAAGTCCTTAAAGAAATGGGAGTACCAGACCACCTCACGTGTCTCCTGAGAAACCTGTATAAGGGTCAAGAAGCAACTGTCAGAACGGGATATGGAACAACTGATTGGTTTAGAATAGGAAAAGGATGTATATTGTCACCCTGCTTATTTAATTTATATGCAGAGTACATCATGCGGAATGCTGGCCTGGATGAAGCACAAACCGGAATTAAGATTGCCAGGAAAATTATCAACAACCTCAGATATGCAGATGACACCACTCTAATAGCAGAAAGTGAGGAGGACCTAAAGAACCTCTTGATGAGGGTGAAAGAGGAGAGCACAAAAGTAGGCTTGAAACTCAACATCAAAAAAACTAAGATCATGGCATCTGGCCCCATCACACCTTGGCAAATAGAAGGGGAAGACATGGAAGTAGTGACAGACTTCACATTTCTGGGATCCAAGATCACTGCAGATGGTGACTGTAGCCATGAAATTAAAAGACGTTTGCTCCTTGGGAGGACAGCTATGGCGAACCTGGGCAGTATAATTAAAAAGTAGAGACATCACCCTGCCAACAAAAGTCCGTATAGTCAACGCAATGGTATTCCCAGTAGTAATGTATGGCTGTGAGAGCTGGACCATAAGGAAGGCCGAGCGCAGAAGAATAGATGCTTTTGAACTGTGGTGCTGGAGAAGACTCCTGAGAGTCCCTTGGACTGCAAGAAGATCAAATCAGTCAGTCCTCAGGGAAATCAACCCAGACTGTTCCCTGGAGAGTCAGATGCTGAAGCTGAAGTTCAAATACTTTGGCCACCAAAAGAGAAGGGAGCACTCCCTGGAGAAGATCCTGAAAAATCCAGCCAAGTTCTTTCTCAAACGCCCATTTTGATATCTTAATTTGCAGCTTCAAAATGGGCGTTTGAGAAAGAACTTGGCTGGATTTTTCAGTTGATTTACGAGGAAGCTGCAGGAGCAGCGGAACGCAATCAAATCCGGGGTTTGCGTGAAGGCTAGAATTTGTCCTTCAGAAGTCAACAAACAACGGAGGGACTCCTGTGGAACTTTATTTTTGAGTCATTGTACTCATTTTGAAAACTCTGTGACTGTGTGGGGTCCTCCTTGGAATATTATTTTGAGACTGTTGTTTTCTATTTCTATTTATACTGTATGAATGTATGCCCACTGTTGTAGGCTGTTCATTTCATTATAATAGAACTTTATATACACCAGTTAAGAGTGTTTGTGCACAATATTTTGTATTTTTGTATTTTTGTATTTCATATATTGTGCTGCCACTGTTCTTTTTCATGATGACCACTGGCATAAAAGGCTTTTAAAATAATTGGACAAATTCATGAATCATCAAGATGGCCTTCACAAGTTTGTCCGCTTCTGAGCTTCTAAAAGACATCTGTCTGGCCATTTTGGAAGAAAGGGGACCGGACAAGCTTTAACGTGATCCAGCTTGACAATTTCAGTGTGCTTATCTTTAACATAACTCTCCCAACTCAATGGTCTGTTCAACTGGGCCTTCGTTACCAAAGCACATGTCTGGGAACAGAGAACATGATGACTCATTTACAAAAATAATCAGAATTAAATAGACATTCCTGTAGCCTGAGGTCATTAAAGGAGGGGGGAAACTACAAAACCCAATAAAACAACTAGCAAACAAGATGAGAGAAAAACTCAGCATATTTATAATGGGGAATAAAATTTTATACGGAGAGATAAAATCATTTGCAGACAAGAATAAACTAATTAACAGGCTTCAAATGTAACTGCTTGAGCAGGCCCCATATAAAAGAACTTGGGGGGATTGTGATAAATATTTATAAGCTTCAAGCTGCTTCAGGGTGAGGCTTCCTATGGACATGGAGAAGATGGTCCCACCGAAGCATCTTTCTTTCTTGTCACGTGGAATGAAAAAGATAATGGACGGTTTGCTGACAATGAACCCATGAAAGCTGCTTTATACTGAATCAGGTCCACTGAGGTCAGTATTGTCCACTCAGACTGACAGTAGGTCTCCAGGGCCTCAGGTCAAGGTCTTGCACATCACCTATTGCAACGAGGTGGCAGAAAGTTCTATCAAGTTGCAGCTGACTCCAAAAGGTTTTCCAAGCAAGGGAGGAACAGAGGTGGTTGAACATTGCCTGCCTCTTTGTCATGAACTTCCTCGGTGGCATCCATTCCAAATACTAACCAGCACTGACCCTGCTTAGTTTCTGAAATCTGATGAGATCAGGCTAGCCTGCCACCTGATCCTTTTTATGTAGAGATTTCAGGGAATGAATCTGGGATCTTCTGCATGCCAAGCTGATGCTCTACCACCAATCCACTGACCTCTTCATACACAACAGCTTGCATTATAACCTTGTCCAGTGATCTGGCAGTACACCCCTCATGAGTCCAGGATTTTCGGGTAGGCTACATAGTCCCACCTAGTAAGTCACAGGTCTCTACAAAGCACCTGCATTGCTTGCTACCTTTTGGAAAGGTCTGCCACTACTACAAAAGTATAGAAAGCAAGAGCACCACACCTTCTGACTTACAAAGAATCAAAGAGTTAAAAGGGGCCATACAGGCCATCTAGTCCAACCCCCTGCTCGATGCAGAATCAGCCTAGAGCAGGGGTGTCAAATGTCTTGCCTGGGGGCCGAATCAGGCCCTTGGATGGCTCCTATCAGGCCCCCGAGCAACTGGCTGTCATCTGCTTCCTTCTCCCTCTCTCTTGCTTCCTTCTGCATAACAGTTTTCTTTGCAAGGCTTGCTCAATCGGACAGGAGCTACAGAGCGAAGACTCTGTTTTCTTCATTGGTTGAGGTTCTTCCCTTAGGGAGGAAGGGGGAAGGGAGAGCTTGCTTTGCCAGGTTGTCTCAATTGCACAGCAGATCTATTGAGCCAAGCTTCTCTTCCTTCCCCCTCCTGGTCCCCTGGGGAAGGAAGGAAAGAGCCAGAGCTTCCTTTGCTGGATTCCTCCCTGGATCCCATGGGAGAAATACAAAGAAAGCACCTTTAAGACCAACAAGTGCTAATGTTTTAAGCATGTTTTATTTTAAGGAGTCTTTTTTTAAATGTATTTGTCTGTGTCCTTTATAAAGTTTATATCTCTGCCACCTAATCTTAAATAGGAACACACATGGCCCGGCCTGACATGGCTTGGCCTAACAAGGTCTCATTTATGTCAGATCTGGCCCTCATAACAAATGAGTTCGACACCCCTGGCCTAGAGCATCTCTGACCCGTGTTTGTCCAGATGCTGCTTAAAGACTGCCCATGAGGGGAAGCTTTCCACCTCCCTAAGCAGCTGATTCTTCCGTCAAACAACTCTTACTGTAAAAAAGTTTTTCCTAATATACAGTCGATACCTTCCCACCCTTAATTTAAACCTGTGGGTCAGCCTCTCTTTGTGGGTCCTCTGGAGGAACTGGTTGAACAGTATGTGAAATGTCATGCTGGATTAGACAGACCACTGGTCCGATCCAGCAGAGCTATTCTTCCATCCTGAAGACCCTCCAAATTTGTCTCACACATGCTATTTTAATTTTCTTTAAATGTATAGTCTGCTTTTCAGCTCTTTAATCTCTCAAAATGTATAATGGAAAAGCTGTAAAACAAATCAGTTCATAAGAAATAAAGTTAAACAACCCACAAACTAAAAAAAAAAAAAAAAGGCCAAGTGAGATATATAATACCTGGCATTTATGTAGCAGTTTTAGTATTCTAAACATTTTATGAGCTTTACCACAACAATCCTTAGAAAAACCCTGTACAGTGGGCCAGTATTATGAATCCTGTTGTAGATGGGGAACTGAGACAGTAGCTTAGCCAAGGCCACCTACAATGCAAACCTATGCAGTCTGTCTAAGATTTCCATGGTTAACAGTCCAGTCCTTAGCACAGTTACTCCAATCTAAGCTCAGGTTTAAATAGGTTTTGTCTGGAGTGATTTTGCATAGCATTGCACTGGAAGTTTGGTTCCAGTAGCTGTAGACCAAAAATGTCCATTTTTTTCAGCTACTGAGAAAGGCTTAATTTGTGTGCCAAAATATATTTCTGGATCCTGATCTACTTTCAATGCCTGGTGAATTTGCTTATTTGAGCCAGTCTTGTGTAGCGTTTAAGCGCATGTACACTAATCTGGGACTACTGGGTTTGATTCCCCGCTCCTCCATATGCAACTACTGAGTGATCTTGGGTCAGCCACAGTTCTTACAGAGCTGTCCTCTCAAGAGCAGTTCTCTCAGAGCTCTCTCAGCTCCACCTACGTCACAGGATGTCTGTTGTGGGGAGGGGAAGGGAAAGGAGATTGTAAAGTGAGACTGTAAATTTATTTATTTATTTCTACCTGTATCCCACCCTCCCTGCAAACAGGCTCAGGGTGACTATAAATCTAACTCCCCCCCCCCCCTGCCCAGTACTCCAACAGACAAAAGCATTAGGGGGTTTTAGACAGTGAAAGGTCCTTCCCAGTACCTGCTGCCTGATACTAGGATAGGGTTGCCAAGTCCAATTCAAGAAATATCTGGGGACTTTGGGGGTGGAGCCAGGAGACATTGGGGCGGAGCCAGGAACAAGAGTGTGACAAGCATAACTGAACTCCAAGAGAGTTCTGGCCATCACATTTAAAGGGACAGCACACCTTTTTAAATGTCTTCCTTCCATAGGAAATAATGAAGGATAAGGGTACCTTCTTTTGGGGCTCATAGAATTGGACCCCCTGGTCCAATCGTTTTGAAATTTGCGGGATACTTTGGGGAGAGGCACTAGATACTATATTGAAAATTTGGTGCCTCTACCTCAAAAAACAGCTCCTTCAGAGCCCCCGAAACCTCCAGATCAATTCCCCATTATACCCTATGAGAAGACGTTTCCCTCTCCACCCCCCTCCCCCTCCCCCCGCCCCCCCCCCCCCGTTTCTGGGAAATCTGATGCAGGGGACAGAACTCACTCACCTCCGGAGGTGCAAAGGCACATGGTCCTTTGGGGGCGTGGCTGGGCTCCCCTCCCTTCACCGGCCAGCTGACTGGGGGCGGGAAGCAGCCTGAGAAAATGGAAGAGCTCTGGCTGCTGCGATCGGGGCTGGGTGGGAAGGGCTGCTGTTCTCCCCCCTCCCCTCCCCCCGCTTTCCCTTTTATGGCCAGCGGGGGGAGGAGGCTCCAAATCGGGAGTCTCCAGGCCTAGCGGGGGATTTGGGAACCCTATACTAGGAACTGAACTGCTAGGAACTGAACCTGGGACTTATTGCATACAATGTATGCAACTCCACAAGAAAAAATCACTAACAGTGCAATCATAGTAAAATTACACCCTTCTAAGCCCATTGGCTTTAAGGGGCTTAAAAGAGTATAAGTCTGTTCTATGGATACCATGGACTGCCAAAAAGACAAACCAGTGGGTTTTAGGTCAGACCAAGCCTGAATTCTCCCTGGGAGCTAAACTTCTAAACTAAGATTGAAGTTCATCTAAGCTAGAAATTAAACGTCTTTGGTTGCTTCATGAGAAGGGACGACCACCAGAAAAGATGGTAACTTAATTTGTGTAACTGCTGAGCAGTTGGGTTAGAGCAGATAATTCACTGCCACAGGTAAAAGGAAGCACAGAGCTCCATATTCTTGGTGTTTAGGGAGGGCCTCTAGTGTCCTGGCCCCACTGATGGACCTCCTGATGGCACCTGGGTTTTTTGCCACTGTGTGACACAGAGTGTTGGACCGGATGGGCCATTGGTCTGATCCAACATGGCTTCTCTTATATTCTTAATGGTAGGAAAAGAAGGGACCAAATGTGAGATAGATGAACTCAATAAAGAAAGCCATGGCCCTCAGTTTGCAAGACTTGAACACAGCTATGTTTTGGAGGTCATTAATTTGTAGGCCCTGACCTGGATAGCCCACCCTTGCCTGATCTTGTCAGATCACAGAAGCTAAGTACGGTTGAATGGAAGACCTCCAAGGAATAACAATGTCATGATGCAGAGGTAGGCAACAACAAACCACCTCTGAGTATTTCTAGCCTTGAAAACCCTACAGGGTCACCGTAAGTCAGCATTGGCTTGACAGCACTTCCCACCATCACCAATTCATAGGATTGCCACAAGCCGGAATTGAGTGGATGGCCCATAACACACACAACTCTGTTTAGGACTGCGCTGTAACTCAAGGGAAAGAAGGTGCTAAGTAGTTGGGTTGGGTAGTAGAGTTCTGGAACCCAGTAGAGCTGTTTGCTCCTCCCTCTGGCAAACAGAAGTTGCATAAATTATGAACAATTGAAAATAATGAAAGTAAATTATGGAAGAATAATAAGAAAACCCATGCACACTGTCTTAATTTGCATAACTTATACTGTTGAGTACTATGTCATGTGGCCAAGATCTCACACAAATGGCACCCAAGAGACCATCACTGAAAGCTGCCGGGGACAAAGGGTTTATCATCAGTAGCTTGCCACTCCACCAGTAATGGAACGAGAGATTTGTGGTTCCCCACAGCCTCATGTTAACAATGAACTCAAAGTTACTCACATAAAACAATTCATACAATCAGCTTAACCTCCGTGTGTGTTTTGTCTTGTAAAACACTCAGTCATTAGCCTGAACAATGTCAGTGTGTTCTTGCTACGCCATCCAGCCAAATTAGCATCTATGGGAATATTTAAAAGCACCCTTCACAATGAGTAATGTATTAATGCATTATTGGCTTCTATTACTCTAACCAACCCTTCAGTGTACTGTGAAGGATTTAGAAAGTACTAATGTATGCTCAGGAGAAGAGGGAAGCGGTGGCTTCATTTTAGTTCAGCAAAAGACAGATGGGGCTTCTAAAACAAATGCATGACATCTAAAAAAGGGGCTTCGTGTAGGATGCTTACAATTTACTACTAAGCAGAGTTTTACATTTGTGTTGTGTATGCGGACTCAAGTGAAGACTGAATAAGGTGTTCCTGCCTGGCTCATTGGAGCCATAAGTACAGAGCTTGGGGACTTGGGAACAATGGGCAGCAGGATCCAAATCCCTGCTGCCCTGCACCAATCACAGCCCCCCTGCTGGTTTGAAAGATCCAATAATGTGCTTGCGCGGGAACCTTGAGTTGTATAAAGTTGGCCCCGTTGGCCCAGTTCTGCGGTCTTGAAGGGCAGCCTACCTAATGCTGTACCTAGTAAAGAGCTGATGTTCACTCCTACTTTGCCTCTTCAATGCATTGAACCCACTATATCAGGGGTGACCAACGGTAGTTCTCCAGATTTTTTTGCCTACAACTCCTATCAGCCTCAGCCATTGGCCATGCTGGCTGGGGCTGATGGGAGTTGTAGGCAGAAAACATCTGGAGAGCTACCGTTGACCACCCCTGCACTATATTATAGTTTGTAAGTCCATTAAACTCCATGAGCCTCTGCTTAGGAGGGCAGTATTAGATGTTGTGGGCTGCAAGCCCAGAAGGGGAAGGATGGTATAGCCTGATCCTGTCAAATCTCAGAAGCTAAGCAGAGCCAGTACTTGCATGGGAGACCACCAAGGAAGACTCCACAGAGGTAGGTAATGGGTGATCACCTCTGCTTCTCAATTGTCTCGAAAGCTGCTTGCTCGAGTTGCCGAAAATCAGTTGTAACTTGACAGCATGTTTGTGCGTAAGCCCAGAAGGATATACAGAAAGTATAAATGATGACTCATCTAGTCTAGCAGCTTTTTCCTGGGAAGATCAGAGGTCATCTGTCTCCTGCTGATGCATGAAGCAGATGATGATGGGCAACTGAGAAGTCCCTGGTCATCTGTACCTCATTGATGATGATGATGAAGAAGATGATATTGGATTTATATCCCGCCCTCCACTCCAAATCTCAGAGCGGCTCACAATTTCCTTTATCTTCCTCCCCCACAACAGACACCCTGTGAGGTGGGTGGGGCTGAGAGGACTCTCACACAGCAGCTGCCTTTTCAAGGACAACCTCTGCCAGAGCTAAGGCTGACCCAAGGCCATTCCAGCAGGTGCAAGTGGAAGAGTGGGGAATCAAACCCGGTTCTTGCAGACAAGAGTCTGCGCACTTAACCACTACACCAAACTGGCTCTCTGTTCTATGGATACCATAGAACATAGATGAGGCACTGCTTACCACTTTTCATAACATTACTGAGAGAAGGACATCTCCAGACTCACCGTCAGAGACCTAGAAGCTGTGATCATACACACTAAATAATGCACTTTCAATCCACTTTCCAACTGGATTTTGCCAGTTCACACCGAGAAATCCAGTTGGAAAGTGCACTGGAAGTGGATTGAAAGTGCATTATTTAGTGTGTGTGATCACAGCCAGAGTGTGTTCTGTCATGGTGATAACATCTTAACACACTTGACATGCCCAGAAGCCTTTGAAAATTGTCCAGTTTGAGGAAGGTGGGGTTTTTTTAAACTTCATTTCACAAGAAGCAGCTTTTAGGCTAAGGGCAGCCTTGTGGCAGTTTCACAGCACCATGAACCAGCAAGGCAGAGACTTTGCTGGCTTGATAAAAGGACACAGAAGGAACGTTGTCAAGACAACGCTAAACATTAATAAGGTGTTGTTTTGTACTTTGGTGGGAAAAGCTGGTGAGAAAGTGGGAAGATGTATCCCTTATGATGACCCAAATGTTTTTGTGGAAGATCATGGGACATGACCAGGTCCGTATACCTAGAAGGGAGGGCTGCTGCCAAGTCTCAATTCTTCGACCTGTTGCTGTCACTCACCACCTGCTCAATACCCCCATCTGCTGGGGGTGAGCCCACCCACCAACTGCACTGGTGGCTGTATATGCTGCTGAACACCATCAGGGAAGGATAACTGAGCACTGGGAAGTCCGGAACATGAGCAAGTGGGTGGGGTAGGCAGTAGGGGAGGAAAATGTAGGCACATGGGCCGGGAGGTGTGAGTGAGGGAAAGCAGAGGAGATGAAGGGATCCTGTGTAGGGATGATCCCCTCCAGGTGGGACTTGGGGATTCCCCCAGAATTACAGCTCATCTCCAGACTACAGGGTTCCATTTCCCTAGATAAAATTGAAGGTTAGGAGGGTGGACTCTACAGCATTGCATCCCATTTTGGCCCCCTGTCCTCCCCAGGCTCCATCCCCAAATCTCCAGGAGTTTCGCAACCTGGATTTGGCAACTGTATCCCTCCATCCCCTGCCAGTGGGCAGAGGAGACCTGGCAATCCTAACCCAGTGAAACCTAGAACCGGCCCTGGCATGGGATACGGAGAGACAAAATCTACATGGCATGGTGAGTGTATAAGAAGGGCAAATGGCCAGGGCTGTGTTAAAAAGCAGGCTGGAGCCAACATTTTGTTCGCACTGTCTGAATCTTTCCTCTGGATCTTCCAGACGGTTAAAAAAAAAGTTTCTAGTTGAGTGCGAAAATGTGCCTTTGTGCATGTGTGCGTGCCATTCTCTTAACACAATAATGTCTGGCGGGGAATTTCAGAGGGATAAGATCAGCTCACCCCCTGACACATCTGCAGGAAGATCCTATTAAAAGCCGCTCTGCCTTCAGATAAACTGCCATGCAGTGATTTCCAGGGGTGAAGCTGTTCTCTGAAATGGTCACCTGGAATCCTCTCTCTCTTCCCCCCCCTTCTCCCCTACAACAACACATTGTTTACTGGTTGTTATCAATTTGGTGGCTTTTACTGTGTCCATCTTGAAGCAGAGAAAGGGAAGGGGCATTTTTTTTTTTTGAAAAGCCATAACAACAGCAGGGCAGGGAAGACTGCAAAGGAGATGGGAGCAACTGGCTGTTAGGTGGGTTTGTCCTTTACCTTTTTTAATGCTTGTACATTTTTGTGTCTCAAATACAGGCAATTGCAGGACTTCTTTCCCTCCTCCATACCCCAAGCAAATGCCAGTGACTGCAAATAAACACAAGCAAGCTATGGGTGACCACCATCTTTATAGCTAAATTATTCTTTCTGGCTAGCCATTAAGTAGACTTCTAAGTGAACTAGTTTAGGCATCATTCACAAATCTCATGATCCACATAGGTCAAGAATAGTTCCATTTGTTTAACTGGCTTGCTGCTGATAGCCGAGTAGCAAGAGCCATTGGTCATAGAGAGGACTGTGCAGGGAAAATGCACAAGTTCGCTACAAGGTGCTGGTTATTCCCTTTAAAGCCCTATATGGCCGAGGACCTGCCTACCTTAGAGACCGTCTCTCTCCATATGTTCCCCAGAGAGCACTGAGATCTAGTTCACAAAACCTTCTGAAAATCCCTGGGCCAAAGGAGGCCAAGCTAAAAACAACAAGGGAGCAGGCCTTCTCGATAATGGCACCCCAATGGTGGAACCAGCTGCCAGAGGAGGTGCGGGCCCTATGGGATCAATCAGTTCCGTAGGGCTTGTAAAACCGCCCTCTTTCAACTTGCTTTTAAGGTGGAACCTGGCAATAATATTAAGCTGTTTTATATATACTGAGACTGCAGCATCATTAAATTATACTGCTTTTTAGATAATTATTTAATTTAAATTAACTTAAATTTATGAATTGTATTTTAATTGTTATTATTCTAATTTTATTGTTATATCATGGCATATGTACCATGTCTTGTAAGCCGCCCTGAGCCTGCCTTGGCGGGGAGGGAAGGGTATAAATAAAAAATTATTATTATTATTATTATTATTATTATTATTATTATTATTATTATTATTATTATTATTATTATTATTATTATTATTATTATTATATTTAACTCCATATTCCAAACCACACACATTACTCTTGGGAGAAAAAAAAAACTTAAATGGGGAATTCAAGTGAAGTTTTTTTCTTGATTTCTTTCATTTATGCCCTTCTCCCGCAATTCAACTTAATTTTTACTTCGCAATCAATTCCGGCTCTGGTATTTCAAGGCAGTCTCCCATCCTGCTACTAACCAGAGTGGACCCTGCTTAGCTTCTGAGATCTGAAGAGATCAGGCTTGCCTTAGCTAATCTGAGCTAATCATCTGACAAAGAGAGCTGTGTTTCACAAAAGCTTATGCTACAATAAAATGTGTTAGTCTTAAAGGTGCTACTGGACTCTTTACTATTTTGCAGCAACAGACTAACATGGCTAATAATAATAATAATAATAATAATAATAATAATAATTTTATTTTTATATCCCGCCCTCCCCCGCCAAAGGCGGGCTCAGGGCGGCTCACAGACATGGAATTCCATGATTCAATAAAACAATGCAAACAGTCTCAAATACAATCAATTACATAATAAATTATTTAAAATAGATAAAATATATAAAATGGGTGCTAAAATACTGTAAGTCATAATATCCACAAGATGGCTAGGTGGCCGCACGTCAAGTTAATCAGGTTCTGTTTCAAAAGCAAGCTGGAAAAGAAATGTTTTGCAAGCCCTGCGGAATTGATTCAGGTCCCACAGGGCTCGTATCATCTCTGGAAGGTGGTTCCACCAACTTTAATGCCTTTAAACAGGGGTGGAATTCTAGCAGGAGCTCCTTTGCATATTAAGCCACACACCCCTGATGTAGCCAATCCTCCAGGAGCTTACCAAAAGAAGAGCCTTGTAAGCTCTTGGAGGTTTGGCTACATCAGGGGTGTGTGTGTGGCCTAATATGCAAAGGAGCTCCTGCTAGAATTCCACTCCCACCTCTAGACAAAAGACAGCAAGATTGAGGGAGGATCTGAAAAAGGGAAGCACAGTTGCACATAGAGCAATATGATTTCCCCCCCAGCATTTATTTTATATGCACAGGGAAAGGGGATGCTTGGAAAACCAATGAATTCTGAAAGTTACCTTCAACAGTTTCAGCATATTTCCAAAGAAATAAAATGTCATCATGCATTCACTCCAAGGAGGATATCATTTCCAGCTGTTTAAACTCTCAAATTTAATCGTAAGAATGCCTTCACCTTCTGCAATGCGCGCGCACACACACACACATTTTCTTCCATTTTTTTCTTCCTTCCTAAGTTGTTCTTTGTGGGCCATGATATTGCAATATCTTGGTTGAACCTAGGAATAGTGCAACAAGGTAATTTTTGCACTGCTTCTTCTTTTCTTGCCTGTACTTACATTTGACTGAAGATATGGAAAACAACTTTTATGGCCGAGGTGGTAAAAATAAATGTTCTGGAAGCCTTACATAGCCAGAACTTGGACAGCTAGCATAAAATACTTCACGCTATATTTACACCCCCTGATAAATAATAAAAGAAGAGAGGGGGAATCCAGGTTGGTTTTTTTTTTAAATAACGCACATCACATTATTTTCTCAAAACAAACTAATAACGCCAGCTGTAATCTTGATCTACCTGCCTTATTATCGCAGCAGAAGAAAAGGCTTCACATTATGAGCTAAACACTATTATAAATGGACTGAATGAAAGAGAAGAACAGCAAATAGATAATATTTTAGAACAGCCATTGGTTATTTTGAGAGCGGGATCCTCTGGATGGTGGAACAGCATAATAATGGCAGTGCTCTATTTTTAGTTTTAATATACACTTTCCTTCCGACAGGCTAGGAAAAGTGTAAGCTACAGCTGAGTGAATGATCCTTATTTTGCTTCTTCTTTTAATGTTAATTTATATATATATATATATATATATATATATATATATTTCTCACTGGGTTCGGTTTGCTGGTTCTTTGTGCTGAATTTGCCCCTAGTAAAATTCACATATTTTTCATCATTATTTTTGTGTCAGTTGCATACCAATGGTATATAAATGATGTATCATGTTAAGAAAAGAGTAATAGCAGCCTGACCTGGATAGCCCAGTCTACAGATTGCTGGAAAAGACAGGTTGCTTACCTGTAACTGTAGATCTTTGAGTGGCCATCTGTGCATTCACACTCATGGGATAGAGCGTCTGTGCCGATCCCTGAATCGGTACCTAAAAAGCCCGGGATTTTTTTGCGCTCGGCACCAACGGGCATGCGCAGGCGTCCCAGTGCGCATGCTCACCGGTGCCAGCGCGAGGATCCTGCCAGTTCCTTCCTGAGCGCTGGAAGCCCCTACTGGAGGGAGACCGTCAGCAGTGGGGAAGGAGGGCGGGTAGTGTGAATGCACAGATGACAACTCGAAGATCTACAGTTACAGGTAAGCAACCTGTCTATCTTCTTCATGGTCTCTCTCTGTTGAGCATGCACATCCAGCACGTAGTGCTTCATAAAGGCATGTGGAGAGGACCAGGTGGCAGTCTTACAAACGTCTGTCAGGGAAACGCCTTTCAGGAACGCCACCGACGTCGCCATCGCTCTTGGGAATAGGCCCAGGTAACAGCTTCTTTGCCAACAAATAACACAGATTAATAGTCTCAGTGAGCCATTTTGAAAGCTGCTGAGACAAGATTCTGGAACCTAACTTAGGAGCAGCATAAGAAACAAAAAGATGCTGGTCCTTACGAAAACTCTTGGAGCGACTCAAATAAAACAATAAAACACGCTTAACATCTAGAGCATGCAACTATGTTCCTCATCCGAGGAAGGTGTAGGCAAAAACCTGGGCAACCAAACCTCTAAATTAAGGTGAAACTGAAAAACCACCTTGGGGAGAAAGGAAATATCAGGAGCTAACGACACTCCTGACTCCTGAAAAGCTAGATATGGGTAGCACAACGCATAGCTGTGAGCTCCCCTGCACGGCATGCTGATGTGATGGCAACCAAAAAAGCAGTCTTCCAAGATAGAGGCTGTGATGACCATGTGGCCATTGGCTCAAAAGGACGCTGAGTCAGCCTGTCCAACACTAGAGTCACATCCCACAACTGTGGGGGTGATCTTGAAGGAGGATGAAGCCTAAGCAAACCCTTCAAAAATCTTTTAGAATGAGGGTGTGCAAAAACTGAATGCCCCTCCACTGGTTCATGGAATGCAGATATTACCGCCAGATAAACTTTAATGGAGGAAAAAACAAGGCCAGCATCCACCAGAGATAACAAAAACTCAAAAATAACCGGCAGTCCCACCCTCTGGGGTGAAACTGTAGGATCAGCTAAAAACTGAAGAAACTTCCGCCACTTCCTATCATAGGAAGTGTGGGTAGACAGCTTCCTGCTATTTAGGAAAACATGTTGGACTCTGCTGGAGAACTCACAGGGTCAATGAACCACGTTGTCAGCTTCAGGTGGGGCACGTTGTAATGGAATACATGACTGTCCTGAGCTGACAGAAGATCTGGTTCCGCTGGAAACTGGTAGAAGACCCCCCTCGCCAGTTGGAGCAAGATCGGGAACCAGTTCTGCTGAGGCCACCATGGAGTCACCAGGATGCAGCATGGTCTATCTCTTGCAATCTTGTTGACCACCCGTGTCAATAGTGGCAGAGGTGGGAACAGATATAGAAACCAACCTTCCCATGGGAACAGCAGACCGTCTCCCAACAACTCTGGATCCAAGCCCCCTCTGGAGCAAAACAGAGGTCACTTCCGGTTCTCGGCTGTGGCAAAGACGTCCACCTCAGGATACCCCCAGAGCTGAAAAAAGGGTTGAAGGAAGCGCCACTGTATCTCCCACTCGTGCGGGGAAGCCGCACCCCTGCTGAGGGAGTCTGCTTGCAGGTTGAGCACCCCTGGGAGATGTGCAGCCTTCACGAAGATGTCGTGGTCCAGGCACTCCGACCACAGTTCCAGTGCCAGTGCACAGAGCTGTCGAGAAACTGTCCCTCCCTGTCTGTTGATGTAACACAGGGCAGTGGTATTGTCTGTTAGCAGAGCAACAACCTTCCCCGCCACCATGAGGCAGAAAGATCGAAGAGCAAAATGAACTGCCAGCAGTTCCAGGTAATTTATACGGCAGCAAGTCAATTTCAAAGGCCAAGGGCCCCCCACACACAGAGTGTCCATGTGGGCCTCCCAAGCCCATAAAGACGCATCTGTTGTGATTGTCACTGTTGGTACAGGTAGGTGGAAGGGAGCTCCCTGACAAATGTTGTCCTTTGATTTCCACCACTGCAGTGTTTGAAGTGTCACGGGTGGAATTACAAACCTCTTTTGAGGTGAATCCCTTAACGGTCAAAACTGATGCAGAAACCAAAGTTGTAGGCCTCTCATCCTCAGCTTCGCAAAGAGCAGCATGCTTGTAGTCGCCACCATCAGCCCCAGCATCCGCTGCAGCTGCTGCGCTGTGCCCCACTTTTGACTCTGCAGAAATTCGACAAGGTTGATAATGTCCATCGCTCTCTGCTGAGGCAGAAAAGCGCGATGAAGGTTCGTATCCAGCAAAGCCCCTATGAACTGAACTGTCCGTGATGGAGTAAAGTGTAATTTCTCCAAATTGACCTGCAGACCCAAGGTGTGGAGAAGACAAAGAGTGGCGGCAATATGGTTTGACAAACTCTCCTTCGACTCCGCCACAAGGAGCCAATTGTTGATGTATGGAAAGACGACTATCCCTTGAAGCTGGAGGTGAGCAGCCACAATGCTCATCATCTTCGTGAACACCCGAGGTGCAGTGGACAGACCGAACAGAAGGGCCTTGAACTGGAAGTGTTGAGAACCTACTGCAAACCGAAGGAAACATCTGAATGCAGGATGGATGCTGACGTGGAAGTAGGCATCCTTGAGGCCCAGTGTTGCCATCCAGTCCCCTTGTTTGATGAGGGGCAGAATTGTTTGCAGAGTGGACATTCTGAACTTCTGGTAGAGAATAAACTTGTTCAGATTCCAAAGGTCCATGATTGGCCTCAGATCCCCATCCCGCTTGGGAACCAGGAAGTAATGAGAGTAGAAGCCTCCCGTCCTGGCCTCCACCAGGACCCGTTCTATGGCGTGTTTCTGTAGGAGGTTGCTCACCTCCACCAGCAGAGGTGGGGAAGGGGGTGTGGTGATTACCACGGATTGGTTCGGAATCTGAGCAAAATCTATTTTGTAGCCTTCCGCAACGATGGAAAGCACCCACCTGTCTGTAGAGATAGACTCCCAGGCCGACAGGAATGGGTGGAGGCCGATAGATGAAGAAGAAGTGGGGACAGTGACGCGTGCTACCAGAAAGTCAAAGGCCCTGCTTTTGAGGACGAGCGCCCTTGGACTTGCCGGTGGTCTGTGCAAAAGTGTAGCGTTTTCTGTTGTTCCCCCTGTATGGGGACCTACTCTTAGGTTGGGCAGAGCGAGGTCTCCACTGCTGTTCCGGGGAGAACTTTTGATATGGCTTCTTTGACCAAGGTTTATTCCACTGTTTTGGTTTTGCAGCTCTGGAAGACGCCGGGACACCCAGGTTCCTGGAAGTTTTTATGCATTTATCCATTTCCTGGAGAGCATTGTCGGTGGTTGAGTTGAAGAGGCCTTCGCCCTCAAAGGGCAGATCTTCAACGAAGCCCTGGTGTCTTGCTGGAGAGCCGTTGACCTGAGCCAGGAGTGGCGGCGGAGGCAGACAGCAGATGTGATGGTTCTTGCTGAGATGTCCACCATATGCTTTGCTGCAGCCAGTTGTTGTTTGGCTACAGCAAAGCCTTCCTTCTGCAACTTCTTTGCAGCAGACCTCTTCTCCTCACTCAGGGAAGACAAGAGGGGGGTAAGTTGTTCCCACACTGAGTATTGGTATCTAGCCATGAACACAGCAGTTAGATACCTTTACTCCCAGCGCCCCAGCAGAGTAAAACTTCCTGCAAACGTTGTCCAGCTTCTTTCCCTCCTTGTCTGGTGGAGAGGAGTGTGTCTTGCAGGCCTTTGACGAGGAGGATATGACCACTGAATCGGGCTTTGGATGCCTGAAGAGAAATTCAGCACCGGTCTCTTGGATGTGGTACATGTGATCCAACCTTCTTGATGACACAGGTGTAGAAGCAGGCTTCACCCAGGGCTCCTTCACCGCCTGTAAGATGACCTTCGTAACAGGTAGGGGAACCGCTGTAGACATATCCCGCTGCATGATGTCGAATACGGTGTCGTCTACAATGGGTTGCGGTTGTGTCACCAGGAGAGAGAGGGAGAGTGCCATCCTCTTCACCAGGTCCTTATACGACTTTAGATCCTCCGATGGTTAAATGGGAAGATCCTCAGCGGTATGAGACACTGGCGAAGGTTCCAAAGCCCTGTCCAGATCATCGGTACCGACCTCGGAGTCTGACGATGAAGACTCTCTCCTCAAAGAATGTTCTGAGAGCACCGGCATTGACTCTCTGACAGGTGACCGGATCGACACCGACGACCTAGGCTGGACTTCCTCCACCACCACGCCGTGTCTTTCGGGCGGGACAAACATCAATGCCGAGGGATGCCGCCAAGAGTGCTGGGAAAGCGTCGACATAAGGGATGCCTCGGATTGCTGGTCCCGGTCTGCAAACTCACGAGGGGGGTACCATTGGTACGGCAGATATGGATAGGCGTAGGGAGGCCACTGGCACTGCTCCCATGGTGGAAGCGGTGGGAAGCGGCGAGCTACAGTAGTTGGTTCCAGCTCTCTCCGATCTCTTGCCTGATCCAGCAGTGCCAACAGCTCCATCAGTGCCGAAACCTCCATCTGCGATACAGAGTCACTCTCACTGCGATGCCTCGACCCTGAAGAATGGGAGTGCTGAGTAAGTTCGATCTCTTGCTCCGATGTCGATAGACGCAACTGCTGCGAAGCACTGCCTTTTGACACCGAAGGGCTGCAATGTGGGGACGCCAATATCTTCCTCGGTGGAGCAGTCGACATCGATGTCAAAGCGTCATGAGAAGGGGAAGAAGTGCGGGACGATCTCTTCTTCCGCTTCTTCTTAGATTTTACTTTCTTCAGTGTGGATGATCGGGTCCCCGAGTCATCCCGACGCTTCTTAGCTGGGGTGTCCACTGACCCTTCAGAGGGTCGCTTAGTGGAATGCCTGCGCTCAACTGACATCTCTGTCCTGATCGGCGATGTATCAGCCGATGTAACCTTCGGGGCCATGGCCTCCCCCATCGGTACCGATGGGCCTGATGCCATCTTTTGAGGATGAAGTGCCAACTCAACCAACGCAGCCAAAAGCCTTGCCGCTCGATTCTTGCGAGTTTGTTTGGAAAAGCTCAGGCAGTGCGAGCAAGAATCCACGCAATGTCCTTCGCCCAAACAAAGGAGGCAGAGGGAATGGCTGTCGGGGGGGGGGGGGAATCTTCTTCCCACAGCACAAAAAAATCCCGGGCTTTTTAGGTACCAATTTGGGGATTGGCGCAGGCACTCTATCCCGTGAGTGTGAAGCACAGAGGCCACAAAGAAGATCCATAGAGTTTCCAAAGATCCCTAGAGCTACTGGAAGATAGGCCATGACTGATACTTGGTCAGAAGATCACCAAGCAAGTCCAGAGTCACTACACAGAAGCAGGTGATGGCCAACCACCTTGGTTTGTCTCTTGCCTTGAAAACCTAATAGGGTTGCCTTGTTGGCTGTGAACCGCTTTGACACTGGCAACATCACACACCCCAAGTCCCTTCCCCTGTCCCTCTCATTGGTTGCCATGCTTGGCCTTGCAACCACATACCATTTAGATGCAAAATCTAAGGCAGAAGGAGGTGACACTGAAACCCCACAAGCAAACAAACTTCCATTACTACAACACTCACAAAACGGTTTGGTAGCTATTCGGTGGTGAGGCAGAGATCCAAGGCTTGGCTTATAGGTAATCAATACTGTTGGACACAGTGGTCCTTTCCACACTTACAATGCACTTCACTTTGTTTCAATGCTAGTTTTGAGGTGATTCAGTTTGTGGCAAAACAGCATCCACGGGGCAACATTGGGCTGAAACTGGGCCGACTGCTGAAGGAAGGTAACATAATACAGAACAGGGACCCGGAATAAAAAGAAAGTCAAATTTGATTTTAGTGCAGAATTACTTAGAGGAGAATGCCGTGAACATGGATTAATTGGAAAGTGAGGGAAAGGGCCTGTATGTTCGCCTGTCAGACTTGGTTGCTGCAAAGCTCATGACATCCCTATCAATAGCACTACAAAGCTCATAGACCCCGGACTTTTTCTTATCAGATGGCTGGGAAGTTCAGTCTGGAGGATATTCAAGGTTCTCCAATCACCACCTCTAATCTCCAAGCCATGTAATGTTTACAGCATGCAGTCTTTGTGAAAAAGGAAAAAAGTCAGAGAAGCTGATTGATAAGGGGGAAATAACTCAATGCAAACCTTTACAGTTTGGTAATATAGCTCATAGTCACAAATCTGCTTACTGGTAGCACTGTAAGTTTAGTCATGGCAGCAATTTAATACAATATAAAAGCTCAGCAGGAAAGAAAGAAAGAAAGAAAGAAAGAAAGAAAGAAAGAAAGAAAGAAAGAAAGAAAGAAAGAAAGAAAGAAAGAAAGAAAGAAAGAAAGAAAGAAAGAAAGAAAGAAAGAAAGAAAGAAAGAAAGAAAGAAAGAAAGAAAGATTGAGTCCAGGATATAACCTGATTGACCCAATGGTTGTATTGATTATCAAAATGTTGGGAATAGTATTTAATACTGCACAAGTAATTCGAATGGGCAGCGGGGTTTTTTGACAGCCTCAGATAAGGCTATTTTTACTATCTGAAGAAAGATTTTAAATCTAATCAGTGTCTGCACTAGAAAAATGTTAGCATTGGGTGGACATGCCTCATTTTCTCAAAAGAAAGTGATATAGCATCTTCCAATTACCTTTGATCTATTCCACTGTGACAGAATGTAGCAAAAGCTATGAGCTGCCAAGCCGTGTTCTGAAGAAAATGTTAATCATTCAGTGCTAAATAATAAAGCATATTATAATGAATTTAATGGCCAAGGGTAAATTTGCTTATATGAAAACCTCATCCCCTTTGCTTTCATGCATTTGCACATTTTATTAAGCTCTTTCTCTGAGCAGCTGAGGTCAAACACAATGAATGTAGGAAGTGATTCCAGATTGCTCGTCCAAGTACTTGAGTACTACCTACTCTGTATGGCAGCAGTTCTGCAGCGTCTCAGGCAGGGAAAGGACTTTTACAACACTCTTTACCCAGAATCGTTTAACTGGAGATGCCAGAGGTTGAGGACTCAGTGGCAAAGTCTATACAATTTTTAGGAGAAGGAGAAGGAGAAGGAGAAGGAGAAGAAGAAGAAGAAGAAGAAGAAGAAGAAGAAGAAGAAGAAGAAGAAGAAGAAGAATTGTATTTATACCCTGCCCTTTACTCGGAGTCTCAGAGCAGCTTGCAATCTCCTTCCCTTCCTCTCCCCACAATCTCCTTCCCTTCCTCTCCCCCACAACAGACACCCCACAACAGGTTGGTGGGGCTAAGAGAGCTCTCCCAGAAGCTGCCCTTTCAAGGACAGCTCTGTGAGAGCTATGGCTGGACTCAAGGCTATTCCAGCAGCTGTAAGTGGAAGAGTGGGGAATCAAACTTGGTCCATGCACTTAACTACTACATCAAACTGGCTCTCAGGTCCCAGGTTCAACCCCAGCACCTCCAGTGATAAGGATGGGTTATCAGTCAGAATAGCCCAATGGTCCCCAAGCCTTTTTTTTTAGCCTACAGGCCCCTTTGGAATTCTGACACAGTGTGGTGGGTGCAGCCACAACATGGTTACTACAATATGGCTGCCACAGGCAGTGAAACCAGCTACCATATTGTTGCCACAGCTTACCTTGAACTTGTGAATTCATGAAACTGCCTGATTTTGAATCAAACTGTAAGGGTCAGAGACCCCCTCCCAAGAATATTGTTTATTGATTATTGATTAACAATGCAGACCAGGTTAGGGCTGCCAACCCCCCGGTCCAGGTGGGGAATCTCCTGCCCAGGAGGTTCTCAACCTGCCGGCTGGTGGGGGGGGGGAACATTGGGCTGGTGGGGGGGAACCTCCCCCTGCGATGACGTCACCCGGAAGTGATGTCATGAAAATTGTGGCGCCCATGCAGGGCTGCTCTAGGCATTTCCGGGAAAACTCTATGGTTTTCCCAAATGCTCTAGCCATTTGGGAGGTTAAAACTCTATGGTACACCATAGAGTTTTAACCTCCCAAATGGCTAGAGCGTCTGAGAAACCCAAAGAGTTTTCATGGAAATGCCTAGAGCTGCCCCGCATGGGTGCCACCATTTTCATGACGTCACTTGTCTCGCGCGTCACGTGCACGAATGTCCCCCGTTGGGGGATTAAGAGGATTTGACAGCCCTAGACCAGGTGCTGGAAGCAAAAGGACAGGCCTGAACTTTAAACATGAACTCTCTAAATAAAAGGCAGGCAACTTTTAATAAACTTCAGAGGTAATAAATTTTGAAGTAATAAATGTTCTTGAACTTGAAGTAATGTTCTTGAACTTGAAGTAATAAATGTTCCTATACAAACATGCAGCTGTCTTTTGAAGCTGCTTACCATTGCCAACTCTAGTCCTCAATGAGGCTTTTAGACTGAACACCTGTTGGTACATAATTGGAGAAGTGGAAAGGAAGATCACCTAGAGTTTGACACCTGTCTTCTTCATTAATTAGCTATAGTAAGACTTGCTATGTAAGCTGTATGTCTTTTGAACCCTTGTTATTTGAAATTTATGGTTTGTATTACTCATTAAATGTGTGGAAATGGAACCTTGAACCATGGTTTGAAATTTTGGCTCGAAATATGGGTTTCCATTTATCATATTATTGGTGGGGTCAAAACTACCAATGAAAAGTGCTCACAAATATGTTTTGCTGATATGCATGCTCAAGTTTTAAATAAAGACAATTCATAATTGAGCATGCTCAATGATGTCATAATGAGGTGTTTTAGAGGAGGGGCAACCTCAGGTATAAAATTATGTGTTACCACTGTATCATTAAAGTCTGGAGGCTGAATTTTGTCCAACACACCCTCCTTTGTTTGCAAATAAAGATTATTCCTATGCTACCTGGTCTCCCCGTTTATGGTGTGACTCTATTGGCTCAGCTGCACTGCCTAAGAACCTCTTCCCTGAGGTATCGCTTTCAAATTCATTGGTTCATCAAGGTCAGTACTGTCTACTCCGACTGGCAGTGGGTCTCCAAAGGCTCAGGCAGAGGTCTCTCACATCACCTATTACCATCTGGAAGAGCTAGATGTGACATCCCTGTGCCTCAGCCTCCAAGTAAGTGACCAAAGAGTTGCAGACAGATAGATATGCAGACACTAAGCATCTTCCTGTTTCCTCTTCTGTCACTGAACCCTTTGATATGCAGATTGCTACTCTTAGGAAAATCAACTTCCCTCTGTCTCCTCCATTCTCTTCCTGCATGCACACCAAGAGGGAAACCATGTCTCTCTATCTTTGACATCATGGATGCAAAGTGCCTTTTTGCAGCTGTATCCATTACTATCTAGCTAGAACAGAATCTGTCACTGTCTCGAAGCTGCACTGTCCTGTATGGCTTTTAGTTTTTAGTATCTGCCAGGCTTTTAGTTGAGGCTGCGGGTGTCTATTCTTGATCTGGTTAGCCTCCCCTAGCGGCACTGTCACCTGTGCTATAAAATGGATAATCATCTGCCATCTCTATGAGCTATCATGATGTGAGATGGCCAGGTTGGGCAATATGTGATGATACGGTAAGCTTCTCTGAGTGCTGTTGAGTTGCCTGTTTTTAAAATGTTTTTATTGTATTTTATTGTTTTATCGTATGTTGTACTCCGCCCTGAGCCCTACGGGGAATGGGCAGAATAGAAATACACTTAAATAAAAATAAATAAATGAAATGGATTTCCTAAATAAACTAGTTCTTATTTTCTTTTAAACTGACACGCGGCTCTGTGCAACTTTGTAGTCTTACAAGCATATGCTGAACAAAGGAGCTCGGCTGCGTTCTGAGCTTTTAGCGCGCTCTGCAAATTTATCAAGGGATCTGGATTCACACGCCAGCTCTCCCAATATTACCTGTCCTTTTAAACTGGAGATGGAGAAGTGGGGGAATGAACCTGGCAGCTTCTGCATGCCAAGCAGAAGTTCTTCTGCTGAGCCACAGCCCCTTCCTTCTCTCACACAGTGAAGATCCTGGTGTTGTGCTGGCAGCGGCTGCCAAAGCAGGATATTTAAAAACCTACACAGTCTGCCTGCCTGCTTGTCTGCCTGCTTGTTCGCCTGCCTACCTGCCTGCCTGCCTGTCTGTCTGTTTAATCTTCATCATCATCTGTCTATCTGTCCATCTATTCAGGGTGGAATTCTAGCAGGAGCTCCTTTGCATATTAGGCCACACCCCCTGATGTAGCCAATCCTCCAAGAGCTTACAGGGCTCTTTTTTGTAAACTCTTGGAGGATTGGCTACACCAGGGGGGCATGGCCTAATATGCAAAGGAACTCCTGCTATCTATCTATCTATCTATCTATCTATCTATCTATCTATCTATCTATCTATCTATCTATCTATCTATCTATCTACCTATCTACCTAATCTGTTTTTGTTAATTTATGCCCCGACCCTCCTGCAAATGGCTCGGAGCAGCTTCCAACATAGTGCATTAACATATCATAAACAATACATACAATAAAACACTTCATTGAAATAATAATATATACCATAAAAACAGGCACTGAAACTCTACAGGCTACAGTCAGCAATAGTGGCCATGTAACTTATCAACATAGATGGTTTCTTGTTAATGGCAACAGCAGTAAGGGTGAGGAGCTAGATCTCTTTTGCCAGCGGCCTCAAGGTGTTAACCTTCCTAGAATAAACAATACTGACCTTGGAAACCCAATGGGATGCAGCCCTGTGCAGTCTCTGTGTTAACTCATTGTGTTTGGAGGGGGAGTTTGCCGAAGTGCATAGGCCCTGCCTCCTGTCTCCATGTGATCACTGAGTCCTCCACATGTTGTGAACACACACAGAGACAGAAGAGGCGGGGGGGGGGGGAGAGAGAAATTGGATTTATACCCCACCCTTTGCTATCCGAAGGAGTCTCAGCAGTTTACAATCTCCTTTCCCTTCCCCTCCCTACAACAGACATCTCATGAGGTTTGGGGGGCTGAGAGAGCTCTGACAGAAACCGCTCTTGAGAGAACAGCTCTGACAGAGTTATGATTGACCCTATTCCAGCAGATGGGGGAGTGGGGAATCGAACCCTATTCTCTCAGATAAGAGTCTGTGCACTTAACCACTACATCAAAACGGCTCTCAGAGAAGAAGTGCCTGCACATTACACCCACTCCCTGTCCTGTAATCAGTGACAGTGCTTACCAAAAGCTGCTGATCACATAAAGGGGACATGTTCAGTGGTTCTGCAGAGTTAAGGGGTGGGCCCAGAATGCTCAGGCCCACTCTTCCTTGCTGCATGGCAAGTCAATGCACAGAATGGTTGTCTGCTACAAGACAGCTTCACATTGAACCTGGGTCCTTCTGCATTCAAAATGTACACTCTACCATTGAGCATCTCCCTATTAAGGTTTCAAAAATGTAATGTATCATTTTTCAAAATACTTTAAAAATTATTATTGCATTTATTTGAGACAAACGGTGCAAAAGAAGCTTTTATATACTGGCAAGTCATGAACTGGCACTTATTAAACTACCTAATGCCCTGTCAAAGGGGGAGAATACATGGTCTTTCAAAAAACTATGAGAGGTTGTAATGGAGGTGCCCAACATGGTACCTGTGGGTGCCTGGGTGCCCAATGATATTTTGTTTGATATCCTCTTTCACCCCTCTTCTCCAGTGTATTTTTAATTACCCCCTTCTCCTCTGCACTTGGGCCTCCTCCGTGTATGTAGCTCCATCTCCCATGATGGCCATTTTGTAGTTGTGCCCACTGCCCTGTGTCAGAATTCCAAACACACCAACAGGCTCAAACAGTTTGGGGACCCCTGGTCTACCAGTTCTATAAATAGAGGGCATATCATCCCATCCTAAAAAGCACTACTGGTGCTCTGTCACCGGCTATTTTTATGTGACACGTTACCTTATAGATTTTTTTTTTTTTGGCAATGATGAGTCAGGGTCAATTCTTAATGTAATAAAAGCAATTATCAATCTCATTTCCTCCCCTCCAAAATCAATACTGGGTCCCTAGGGACAAGTATGCCAATAATATTCTCTTGGAGATTAGTCCTTTTTAACATATTAATTGAGGGAAAGAAAAAAAAAAGTACTTTTTTTTTTGCCTTTAGTCACATAGCTCATTTAATTATTGAAAGTGAGGTTAAGGTCAGTGTCTCCTTGCTACACTTCAAGTATGCTCCATTGTTGGTGCATAGTACTATTCATCTCCCAAAATAGCCTGACGCCACATGAAGCTGCAGTCCCCCAAATGAAAATGTCTAATCAGATGGCATGCTTAGGCAGGGAGTGGGAGAGAGCTTTCCAAGAGTGGAGGGGGCAAGGCAACATCACCACGCACAATGTTCCCAACATGATGATGTCATACAGAAGTGATGTCATTGGGCTTGTTGATGCTGTACAGTGATGCTCTGGTATTTGGGGCAAAACTCCATGGCTACCATAGAGTTTTGACCAGAATACCAGAGAGTCACCAAGCAACATCCCTGGCATGATGTCACTTCCACATGACAGGGTGGTATAAATGTTTCTCTCTCCAGGAGTTTTTTGGGAGGGGGCAAAATTAAAAATGACGCCCCCTTTTGGGCCCATGCTATCTTATGGGCCCATAGAACAGAATGGACTCCATACACAATTTGGCGCCCCCCCGCCAGCGGTGCCTGAGGCAAGTGCCCCCTCTGCTTCCCCCTAGGTCTGGTCCTGTCTCTCCCCTCCTCTGTTTTATCCTTGCAAAAATTCTAAGACATAGATTGAGTCCACAACAGTAGACTGGCTCAAAGTTCCCAGTTTTTTCATGACAAGCAAAGATTTAAACCAGGGTATCCCAGGTCATATGACAATAATCTAACCCAGGGGTCCCCAACCTTTTTGAAGCTATGGACACCTTTGGAATTCTCACACATCATAGTTGACACAGCAACAAAATGGCTGCCACAAAATAGCTGCTATAGAAAGCAGAGGACCAGAATCGGAGCATGAGGACATGTGGGGAAAGATCGTCCTTCAGATATGTGGGAACCAGGTAGGGCTGCCAAGCCCCCGGTCCGGGCAGGAAATCTCCCTCCTGGGAGGTTCTCAACCTGCTGGCCAACATTGGGCTGGCAGGGGGAACCTCCCCCTGCGTCACTGGCATGACGATATCACCCGGAAATGACACAATCAAAATGGCGGCACCCGTGTGGGGCTACTCTAGGCGTTTCCGAGAAAACTCCATGGTTTTCCCGGACGCTCTAGCCATTTGGGAGGTAAAACTCTATGGCACAATAGGTACCACAGAGTTTTAACCTCCCAAATAGCTAGAGCGTCCAGAAAAACCATAGAGTTTCCCCAGAAACGCCTAGAGCAGCCCCGCACAGGCAACACCATTTTGATGACATCACTTCTGGGTGACGTCATTCCGTCACGCACAGATGCATCGTGCACGCAAATGTCCCCCGCTGGGGGATGAAGAGGACTTGGCATCCCTAGAACCAGGCCATGAAGTGCTCTGAAGATACTAATGGCAGCCAATACAGCTATTTAAAATAGGCAAGGTGAGGTCTCATGGGCTAGCCCCTGACAGGAATCAGGCCGTTGCATTCTGGATTGTCTTCAAGGACAGCCCCACATAAGTACTTTAGCAGCACCAAATGATTATAGCTATGACTAGCCTGATCTTGAAAGCTAAGCAGGATCAGCCCCGGCTAGTATTTGGATGGGACACCACCAAGGAAGTCCAGAGTTGTGATGTGGAGGCAGGCAATAGCAAACCACCTCTGAATGTCTCTTGCTTCGAAAATCCTACAGTGTTGTCATAAGTCAGCTGTGACTTGATGGTACTTTCCATCAATAAGATGGTACTTTTCATCAATAAGATGGTACTTTCCATCAATAAGAATAGGGTTGCCAGCTGCTGAATGGCACCCAACAGGAGACTGGGTAGTAGGGACATGGGGTGGGGGGTGGGGAATGTCACACCAATGGTGTGTCATCACTTCTGCGTTGAATCTTGGCATTCTGGCACAAATGCTCATACCATGCCACAAATTTTGTTAGTCTTTAAGGTGCTACTGGGCTCTTGCTCTTTTCTTCATTTTTGCCACAGAGTTTCCAGTGAATCCTAGAGCATCTCTCTGGAGTGCAGACATCATAAGAACATAAGAGAAGCCATGTTGGATCAGGCCAATGCCCATCCTGTCCAACACTTTGTGTCACACAGTGGCCAAAAAACCCCATGCCATCAAGAGGTCCACCAATGGGGCTAGAAGCCCTTCCATTGTGCCCCTCCCAAGCACAAGAATACAGTGCATCACTGCCCCAGACAGAGTTCCAACAATAAGCTGAGGCTAATAGCCACTGATGGACCTCTGCTTCATATGCTTATCCATTCCCCTCTTGAACCTGGCTATGCTTATAGCCGCCACCACCTCCTGTGGCAGTGAATTCCACACGTCAATCACCCTTTGGGTGAAGAAGTACTTCCTTTTATCAGTTCTAACCTGACTGCTCATCAATTTCATTAAATGCCCACGACTTCTTGTATTGTGAGAAAGGGAGACGAGTACTTCTTTCTCTGCCTTCTCTATCCCATGCATAATCTTGTAAACCTCTATCATGTCACCCTGTAGTCAACATTTCTGCAAGCTAAAGAGCCCCAAGCGTTTTAACCTTTCTTCATAGAGAAAGTGTTCCAACCCTTTAATCATTCTAGTTGCCCTTTTCTGCACTTTTTCCAATCCTATAATATCTTTTTTGAGGTGCAGTGACCAGAAAAGATATTATAGCATTGGAAAAAGTGCAGAAAAGGGCAACTAGAATGATCACTTCTGGGTTTGTCCCAGGAGTGACATAATGCCAATATGTAGTGGTGGCTACAAGCATAGACAGCTCCAAAAGGGGGGTTGGATAAATATATGAAGCAGAGATCCATCAGTGGCTATTAGCCACAGGGTATTGATGGAACTCTCTGTCTGGGGAGGTGATGCTCTGTGTTTTTGGTGCTGGGGGGGGGGGCAACAGTGGGAGGGCTTCTAGTGTCACAGAGTGTTGGACTGGTTGGGCCATTGGCCCATTCTCATGTTCTTATGGCACACTGTTTCCCCTGCCACCCTATCAAGTGGTGGCAGTGGCGGTCAGGGGCTCACGCCGGAAGCTCTACTTCAACAGTACATTTTCCAAAACTTTTTGAAATAATGCATTTTTGAACATTTTTTTTATAATTTAAATTTTTTATTAAAAAAGTTTAAATAACATTTCAATAATCGATTATCTTTAAAAAAAAAACAAAAAAACCCAAAGCAGTATTTATATTTGTTTCTCAAGCTCGTTACTTGCCCTGAATTCTTTCTGTTAGAAAAGGCCAGAGACCTAAACGATAAAACAACTTAGAAAGTAAAATAATGAACATAAATGACTGGAAATGTTGCTGGGGGGGAAGAAAGAAGAACTCTTGTTTTGATGTACCGAAGCTGGCAGATTCTTCCCCATGCCCTGTAGATTAGCGAATACACAGTTCTGGAACAGAAGCCACATCCAGCAGCTGTTAAGTGACAGAAGAAATGAGCATTGGACCACAAGCCTGTCATAAACATTGCACTCTTAATCAGAGAACATCTGCTTTTCCATTTCTTCTACGACAACCTCTGCCTTGTATTTAATTCAAAACAGAATGATCCTCCTAATAGGTGCAACAGTGTTTTACAAATTGGGGGAAAAGGAAAAAAAACAAACACCAACACCTCCTTGCTAAAAGTAAGGAATGCCAGCTACAGACGTTTCAATTAACGCAACCATTTCTTATAAAGGCAGGCGTCTATGTGTGAGTCCGGGGGGGGGGGGGGGGGAGAGAGAGAATCACTCCAGCATTTGGCAAATCCAGAGATTGCTCGGCATTTGTGAAATTTAATTATTGGCAAATTAGTGGTGCAGCTGCCAGCACACAACAGGTTCCAAACTCCCGCTATTCAATTGGAGCTTTTCATTTAGGCTGTTAATGAAAGCGCCTGCAACAACAACAACAACAAAAGCACAACCTCTTTAAAAGGACAATGACGGGAAATAAAAGTTTAAAATGATGGGCGCCATCCATCTCCCTCTAATGGGAGGGGACCCTCGGTTAGGTGTCCATTGTGTTCAGCGTGCTGGAATGCACATGGTCATCACCAGGGCTTTTCCTGGTAGGAGAAACCCAGCCAGAACTCATTTGCATATTAGCCACACCCTCTGGTGGCACCATTGCTTTGCAGAAAAAGCCCAGCAGGGACTCATTTGCATATTAGGCCACACCCCTGACACCAAGCCAGCCAGAACTGCATTCCTGTGTGTTCCTGCTCAAAAAAAGTCCTGGTCATCGCAGTAAATGACAAATCTAGCAGAATCGTAGGGGTGCCAAGTCCCCTTCTCCTGGCCATCCACAAGGACTGGGGGCAGTGGGGGGTAGGGTTACCACCTCCAGGTTGGGAAATTTCCAGAGGTTTGGGGATGGAGCCTGGGAGGACAGGGACCTTGGAGGGGTAGAATGCCACAGAGTTCACCCTCTGAAGAATCTGTTTTCTCCAGGGGAACTGATCTCTATAGTCAGAAGATGAGCTATAATTTTGGGAGATCCCTACGCCTCATCTGGAGGCTGTGCAACCAAGAAAGAGAATCACGGCAAACCGAGGTGAGACAGTCCGAAGTAAAAGCTACCGTGCAGTCCATTCGCTACCAAAAATAAATAAAAAATTAGTTCAAAATTAAGAAATAATTCATGTATTGAATTCTAGGAAATATATAAGATTTTTGTGTAACATAAGGAACGGTTACACCAGAACACCAGTCCCTCCTTGTCTCACAACAAAAAGTTGTAACTTCTTTGGGAACGTTCCGGTGAAATTGATTAGTGGCCAACCCGTTCAATATCCTCACATATGTACAGCCCGCAGTCCGTTAGGCTGTGCAGCCAGCAGTCCATAAGGCAACAAGTTTGTACTAATTTCCCTGTTTCACTTTAGTTTCTTCAAGCTGCATAAAAATGGCATCAATAAGAATAAAAGCTAATACAATAATTACTAGAGCAAATTAATAAACATTGCGTATACTGCATATTAGAAGGAGCATACCTTCTCATAAAGAATTTCAACCATTGGTAAGAACGCCAACAACTTGGCTCAGTGAATGATCAACAAGTGTTGCTAGGCAAACATAGTTTCAGCCATTATATGCACACATATGAAGTTAATTAAGTGTTCCTTAAAGAGGCAGCTAATTTGGCTACAGATGTATGGACGTTTCTGTAGCCGAATTAGCTGTCTCTTTAAGGAATGCTTAATTAACTTAGTATACACAATGCCAATATACACAATGTTTACTAATTTGCTCTAGTAATTATTGTATGGTAGCTGTGGTGCTGGAGAAGAATCTTGAGAGTCCGTTGGACTGCAAGAAGATCAAATCAGTCAGTCCTAAGGGAAATCAACCCAGACTGTTCCTTGGAAGGTCAGATGCTGAAGCTGAAGCTCAAATACTTTGGCCACCAAATGAGAAGGGAGCAGTGCCTGGAGAAGACCCTGATGCTGGGAAAGACAAAAGGCAAAAGAAGAAGGGCACGGCAAAAGAGGAGATGGCTGGACAGCGTTACTGATGTAACAAACATAAATTTGAGCAGACTTCGGAGGACGGTGGAAGACAGGAGGGCCTGGCGTGACTTTGACCATGGGGTCACAAAGAGTCGGACTCGACCGTGCGACTGAACAACAACAATTATTGTATTAGCTTTTATTCTTATTGATGTCATTTTTATGCAGCTTGAAGAATGGGAGACCACAGCTTGGGATGGGAGACCACAGTTCAGGCAGAGGCAGGCAATGGCAAACCACCTCTAAATGTCTCTTGCCTTGAAAACCCCACAAAGTTGCCAGAAGTCAGCTTTGACTTGACGGCAAAACAACAACACCACCCTCCTCCTCCAGTGAGGAAGACGTAACAGAAGGGAGAAATAGAATCCAACTAATGGGAGGGAGTTACTGGATCCAACCAAAGGCAATGGAAAGTGCTGTCGAGTTGCAGATGACTTACAGCGACCCCACAGGGTTTTCAACGAATGGAGGCAGTTTGCCATTGCCTGCCTCTGCGTACCAACCCTTAGTTATCAACAGGGCTTTTTTTGAGCAGGAACACAGTTCTGGCTGCTTTGGTGTCCAGAGGTATGGTCTAATGCGCAAATGAGTTCCTGCTAGGTTTTTACTCCAAAAAGCTGTGTGCGGAACAATGGTGACATCAGGGGGTATGGTCTAATATGCAAATAAGTTCCAGCTGGGCTTTTTCTACAAATAAGCTCTGTGTGAAACCATCATCATCATCATCATCATCATCATCATTATTATTATTATTATTACCTTTAATTTGTATCCTGCCCTCTCCGCAAGCGGACTCAGGGTGGCTAACACTCAGTTCAAAACTTCAAACGATGAATACAATTAAACAGTTCAAAACTTCAAACAGTAAGTACAGTTAAATCATTTTTAAAACATTTTATGGTGCCGTTAAGCAACAACCTAGGCAGGATCGTCCTTTACTAACAGTGAGCCCGTGGTATTTCCAATTTCTCAATCACGTAGGGTGGCAATGGGATGTCAGGGGGTGTGGTCTAATATGCAAAGGAGTTCCTGCTGGGCTTTTTCAACCAAAAAAGGCCTGGTGATCAACTATTCGAACACTAACCAGGGCAGACCCTGCTTAGCTTCCAAGGCCTGCAAGGATCAGGCCAGTCTGAGCCATCCAAGTCAGAGTAAATACAATTCATAGAGGTAGGATAATTCATGATATATTTTTTTTTGTCCCAAATTTCTTTCCATTCCAAAGGAAGTAGGACTGATTACATACTGCACCCAGGCACTAAAAATATCCTCCCAAATGTAGTCGCCTTACTTCTTTTTCCAAGCAGGAAGCTCTTTTTCTGCTCGCTAATCCCACGCATTTAATTTCAGCAACAACAGGCACGGCATCCCTCAGAGCGAAACAAGAACAATCCACTTTGCACATCCCGTTTTAACTGTGAATATTGCAATTATGTTCCCGTGTTAAACCCGCTGCAGCAATTTCCTCATTACGATTGTCTGCATGGGAATGTGGGGGGTGGCAAACGCTTTACTTTTCAATGGGACACAACAAGAACTTCCAGGAATGGATGAAAGCCGAACACCGCAGTGGCATCTGTAGGGTTCAAAAGTATTGTTGGGAAACAAGCAACTGAGCCAGCTGCTTTTGACAGCCGTCTACTTGATGGCAGAAAGAATGTGCTGAGCACAGCTCGAGCCGGTTTTCCGATTAGCCTGCATTATTGGGTGTTCTCGTTTGCAAATTACCTCTGACGCTGTAGAATCCTCATAGGAAAACTGTACCGCTGGGACCCCGATTTGGTTGACGAAATAATCAGAATCCCCTTGCATCTGTACGGAACTCACGTTGGATCCCCTGCATCTCTCTTGCCCAAGACAGCTGACGTTCTGTCTCTGTAACACACAATGTTTGATGACATGTAGTCTTTTCAAGAGTGACACAAGAGGGCGAAGGTTATCAGAACTAAAACAAAACAAGGAATACGTAAAACATCCCTGCGAAAATGTCACATTCCCCTTTGCATTTCAATTACAAGCGTGGGTAAAGCGTGAGACCCACTGGTGACAAAAACACACTTGGGATTGGATCCAGATTAAATTTCCCATTAGTGAGAAGGCGTTCCTCCCCCTCTCACTGCAGCCCAAAGTGCTGCTCCAGGGGGACAGGCTGTTTCTATTGACTGAGGGGACCCATACTGCAGTATTCTAAAGTTAGCTTTGGGTTCACTGCTGTGAGGTAACTTTTGTGGCATGCAAATAGAACATGGAGATAACTACAGGAGAGATTATATATAAACAACCCAGAAGACTGATTTATTTACAGGTTGGTTTCAAAAAAACAAACAGCATAGGTTTCCAGGTGGACAAAGGAGAAATCTGGTGGAAGCATGTTAATTTAAGATAGTTTTGGCTTCAGAGCATAGTCTGAATTTTCTTTAATTCTTTCAGGCTTTTACTGACTAGTCACTAAATTGGATCCTCTCGTGATTTCACCCACCTCCTGTCCATCACAAGGACAACCTCCTGTCTGTCACAGATTTCAGCCTCCTATCATCACAGGGATCCTAAGTAATGCCATGAGAAGGGTCTGAAGCAGGAAGAGGGAATTGGTTGGAACTGCCAACTGAGTCTGGGTCTAACCCTTAGTGGGCAGACCTGAGGCCTGAGGAAGCACATCTTTCCTCCACGAGTGATTAATATGTGGAATTTATTGCAAGAGGATATAATGCTGGCTACAAGAATAGGTGGCTTTAAAGAGGGGGATTAGACTAATACTTGGAACACACTCTATCACTAGCTACTCGCTGAGGTGACTAAGGGGAACCTCCGTGTTCAGAAGCAGCAAACCTCTAAACCTAGCGCTAGGAGGCAACTTCAATGGAAAGCCTTGATCTCTATGCCTTGTTTGTTTGGCTCTCCACAATAACTGGTTGGCCACTGTGTGGAACAGGCTGCTGGACTAGATGGACCAGTGGTCTCATCCAGCCAGGTTCCCCTTAATATAAGAACATAAGAGAAGCCATGTTGCATCAGGCCAATGGCCCATCCAGTCCAACACTCTGTCACAAAGTGGCCAAAAAACAAACAAACAGAGAAAGTATGATTGGGAAGGAAGATGGGGCAGCTTCCTCAGCTGTCCCCAGCCCCTACTTAGGGTTCCCAGATCCAGTTGAGTTGGAGGGAGAATCAGTGGGGAGGGAAAGGATTAAGTGCTGATCTTCCAACCACTATTCTCCCTTTCACCAGTCCTCTTTCATCTTTTCCCAAAGTTCCCAAACTTTCCAGACCCAGGTCTCTTCTAAGCATCCAGTTTTACTTCTGATAAGAACAAATTCTGCAGGAGGGGGGACACTAGGTATAATCATATTTACTTATTCATATACGTACATATATACATACCCAAATTTCCCAAAGTGGCTTACATAACCCTCCTCCATCTTATCCTCACAACAACCCTGTGAGGTAGATTAGACTGAGGCTCTGTGACCAACCCAATGTCCCCAGCAAACTTCCATGGCAGGTGGGGAATGCAAACCCATAAGAACATAAGAGAAGCCATGTTGGATCAGGCCAATGGCCCATCCAGTTCAACACTCTGTGTCACACAGTGGCCAAAAAACCCAGGTGCCATCAGGAGGTCCATCAATGGGGCTATGACACAAGAAGTCCTCACACTGTTGCCCCTCCCAAGCACCAAGATCCTCCCAGATCCCAGAACCCGGGCCTTCCAGATCCTCGTCCGATACTCTATCATTACACTACAGTGGCTCTTTGTAGACCTCCACAGACCTTTGACTGAAATGCTGCATATAACACCAGTATTACAGATAACCACATGAAGGCCAGGATGGAGATTGTGCTTGTGGGCCCCACCTCCAACTCACTCATGACCTCTGACAAAAACAAGGGGGAGAGATTAAATGCACGCTGCTTGCTCACGTTGGGATCTATATACATCATCTCCTATGTAGATGGCCTCTTGACCTTGTGTATGGAGATCAAGGCCCAGGCAGAGCTCAGTCAGATTTTATGCCGCAAAGGTTTCACAAGCTTCCTATTTTGCTATTTACCTTATTTCAGAGGCACAAATCTGCAATTTTTGTGATGAAGCAAAATAACCTTTCAGACTTAATTTATGAATCTGAAAAAAGCACTATGTGTGTAGTCACCTTTTGTTATAATTAATCACAGCAACAAGCTTCATGCTGTTCTTACCTTATTTACCCCCACAACAGTGCCAGGATGCTGGCTAGGCCAACAGATGGTGACTGGGTGGTCGTGTCCTGAGCTGAGAGCCTTGCAAATCATTATGCCATTTCATCTACTCTATACATATCCATGATTTTCTGCCTGTCTGGTTGGGGAGAGCAACAGTTGCCATCAAGGACAGAGCTGTTGCTCACTCCCCTTAACTTCCTGCAGATTAGTTCATTGATGGTAGATCTATTATCTTAAAAAGTAAATGTAAAGGTAGTCCCCTGCTCAAGCACCAATCGTTTCTGACTCTGGGGTGATGTCACATCACGATTTTCTCATGGCAGACTTTTTATGGGGTGGTTTGCCGTTGCCTTCCCCAGTCATCTACGCTTTACCCCCAGAAAGCTGGGTACTCATTTTACTGACCTCGGAAGGATGAAAGGCTGAGTCAACCTGTACCTGTACCCAGCTTCTGCCAGGATCTAACTCAGGTCGTGAGCAGAGAGCTTCATCTGCACTACTGCAGCTTTACCACTCTGTGTCTATTAACAAAAAAGGTAAAGATAGTCCCCTATGAAAGCACCAGTCGTTTCAACTCTGGGGTGACGTTGCCTTCACGTTTTCATGGCAAACTTTTTACGGGGTGGTTTGCCATTGCCTTCCCCAGTCATCCACACTTTCCCCTCAGCAAGCTGGGTAATTCTTTTAGTGACCTTGGAAGGATGTAAGGCTGAGTTAACAGAGCCGGCTACCTGAACCAGCTTCCGCAGAGCTCGAATTCAGGTCGTGAGCAGAGGGCTCCAACTGCAGTACTGCAGCTTTACCGCTCTGCATCTATTGTCTTAGGTTTAATTAAATTACTTTTGGTCTTCGCTTGTACATGTGCGTGTAGAGGTGGGTGGGTCGTCTTTTGTGCTGCTTTCAGCCCGCAACTAAATGGAGAAACCCCCCAAATGCACTGCATTCTATATTATCTGTCCATCTATCTGACCATACTGACATTCCAAAGCATCAAACAGAAATGCTTGATAAAAATGTAAAAGCTATGAAAATGACAAAAAAAATTGGAACATTTGCTCATCTTTACACAAAACTAAGGCTGCCAGTTCCTTGTTGGGGATGGGGGAATACTCCATCCCTAGATCCTGAAAAAATAAAATAACAAGTGCACAGCAGGCCTAGAATGTGGCATATTTCCTAGAGAAGACTAACAGCACTTTCAGGTTTCCTTCCAGAAGTGACATCAGTACTCTCCAGGAATGGTTGGAAACTCTACCATAGCTTTTCTTGTGATTCCTAGAGAGGCATGACATCACTTCTGGGATTTTTCCTGGAAGTAACATCATGCTGTTACTGAGGGTCATGCCTCCTTTCCTCCCTCCTCACAAGTTTGACAACCTTACCCCCAAAAGATACTAAGCTGTGACATCCAGCATTCATCTTTATTATGTCAGGATGGCATAAATTCTGGTATGACCTTGCCTGTAGCTAAATTAGAGCATTTTGGAATCAGGTACTGAAACTTTCAAAAAATACTGCATTGGACAAGGACATCAAATGAAGCTCAGTACATATTTGAGGGTGGGACACATTTGAGGGTGGGTCCCCAAAACATTCTGTCCGTGGCACCTGGCTGTCCGTGGCACCATGGCATATATCCCAGATTTATACAGCCAGGGGTCATACTTGAATATCTGTCCAATATCTGAATTCAGGTGTGCTGACACAGAAGGAAGCCAGGAGGAAACTTTGGCAAGGTTCATTCCCTTCTGAGGCAGTTGTGTATGTTCTCCAGTTCATTCATATTCTAGTGTGTGAATGAATGAATGAATGAATGAATGAATGAATGAATGAATGAATGAATGAATGAATGAATGCTGTGCTAGGTTCTCACTGTTCGGGAATTATTAATGCTGGGCAACTTTTTAAAAAATGTACCCTCCACACACATTCTGAATTGATACAGCCCATTCTATGACTTCAGTGCTCTGCCACTTCATTAGCTCCCCATTTTGCTTCACCTCTGCATTAGCCAGAAGCTCTGACCACAACACTGCCCCAGCTCACTGGATGCTCACCTTAAAAATAGTGGGGCAAACCATACTGAGGGTCTATGATCTCAGGACAGGCATGCTCGTGCCCAGGGCCAGCCCGCCCACTAGGCAAACTAGGCATTTGCCTAGGGCACCGGCAGGGCAGGGGCACCAAATTCTGCCCTCACCCCCACCCTGCCCCCAGGCAAATCCCTATTTGCCTCCCCCTCCCTGCCTCCCTCACAATTTTAATGCCCAGGTGAAGTGCCATGCTCCCCAGGCTCTTTAAAGGCTGCCTCCCTACCGATCAGCTGATTGGCGGGTTAAAACCACACCAAAGGATGCCGGCACCTATGCCAGCCCTCAGGCGTGCTCACGATCCGCCAGAAGTTATGTCATGTCCCAAAGTCAATCCAAATAAATAGAACAGAATCCATATTATATCCTTTATTAGGACCGACTATGAAGAGTTCTGCTGAACTCAAAAGCTCTCACATTTGTTATGTGTCATTTGGGGGGTCCTAATAGAAAGACCTAAAAGGATTATGCCTTGACCTGGATAGCCCAGGCTACTCCAATCACATCAGTGGCAGGGCCAGTCCTAGACTGTCTGGCACCCTAGGCAAAGCTAGCTTCTGATGCCCCCCCCCTTCACTGATAACATCACCAAGTCACATGGGGAGGCACCCAGTTTATTGTCCCAGAAGGCCAGTGCCAAGTTTCCCTAGTGGCAGGGCCAGACCTGATCAGAGGCAACCAAACTTGCTTAACACAAGAGCCACATAGAATAAATGTCAGATGCTTGAGAGCTGCAAGATAAGAAGGAAGGAAGGAAAGCAACTTTAACTTTAAATGTATTCTCCAAGTCTCTGGCTAGCTTGGAGAAGTGATTTAAAGAGACAAATGCCTTCTCCAAGCCAGCCAATGGAATGTAGGGGCTTTGAAAGCCACACAATACGTGTGAAAAAGCCTCATGTGGCTCCCAAGACACAGTTTGGCCACTCCTAACTTAGAAGCTAAGCAGGGTCACCCCTGGTTACTATTTTGATAGATCACCAAGGAAGTCCAGGGTCACTACACAGAGACAGGTAATAACAAACCACCTCTGTTCACCTCTCGCCTTGACCACCCTACAAGGTCACCATAAATCAGCTGCAACTTGATGGCTCTTTCTACCACCCCCAATAAAAGGTACTACCTGGGTTGTGGTTTGGTTTCCATCAATGATTGTGAACCTGTCACCTTTGTCTTTAAGGCAGCTTTCATGCACTTGAGGCAGATATCAAGCACCAATGCATGCCTTTTCAGAAATGGGACTGGGGGCGGGGAGAGCGAGAGATTGCCCTCTTCCCAAGCCTTTCGTATAAACATGCAGACCCTGTAGTTGGAATGCCGAGAAAGCTTGTCTGATGATTAATGGGGCTCATTATGTCTCAGATCGCTTAAGCAGCCACAGAAAGAGAGGACTCAGACGACTTTTTAAGAACGTTTCAGTCCTTCACCAGTTAACGGTGGTATGGAATAGGCAAACATTTTCAAATCTAGCCACTAGGGACACACAGTCCGGTCACAACCCCCCAAACGAACACGTTCTTTAGTTATCATATCAAAACTGAATTAAAAAATGAACGACCTTCAGTAATAATCGAGAAAAGCCTTTAATAGACATAACAGACGCGGTTTCAGTTTGATAAGTACTGCGGAGGGGGGCAGTGAGTTAACAGATAATATACGTAAGTGGCAGGCTGTGAATACCATCGAATTCACCACAAAGGTGGGTTAAAACAAAGAGCACTGAAAGCTATCATTCTACTATTTTACTAGAATGTGGAGTGGGGGATCAATCTTCGGTTGCCAATTCCAGAGTGGGGAATTCCTGGAGATTTCGGTGTGGAGCATAGGGAGGGTGGGGTTTGGGGAAGAGAGGGACCTCAGTAGGGTATAATTTAATAGAGACCACCCTCCAAAGCAGACATCATCTCCAGGGGAATTGATCTCTCTGTAGTCTGGAGATCAGTTGTAATTCCATGAGATCTCTAGGTACCACCTGGCCATTCTTCTCTGGAACACTATTTGTCTCCTTCTAGAAATGATGGAATCATCAAAAGTGGCTTGGTCCTTCCGGAACCCAACTTGTTTTGCTTCCAGCTGAAGGGAAGATATTTTTAAAGTCCCCAGGAGCTAGCATTGCCAACCTTCAGGTGGTGATTGGAGAACTGGGGCTTATAACTGATCTCCAGAGGACAGAGATTAGTTCACCTGGAGAAAATGACTGCTATGGAAGGTGCACTCCATGGCACTATACCCCATTGAAATTCCTCTCCTCCCCAAACCCCCATCTTCCTCAGGCTCCACCACCCAAAAATTTCCAGGTATTTCCCAACCCAGAGCTGGAAAAAGTGGGCTCAAGACAATGCCATGGGGAAGTGAGGAGGGGCTCCTGTCTTTCCCTCCAGCCCATTTTCCTGATCCCAAACAGTTGGAGGGGTGAGTAATTTGAGCTTGCACGTGCATGTAACATGCAATTCCACCTTCAGTGTTTACAGGTTCTCTGTTGCTTTGCTGTGTGACAGATCTGTGTGTGAGACAGTTCCTGTCCCGGGGCTCCCAAGGAACACTTTTTCCCGCTCTTGTCTTCTCCAAGTGTCAAACACCTTCCATTAACTTGCTTTCAATTTGCGCTGCTGAATCTCTGCCTGCTTTTTAGGGATGCCGATCAGTACAAGCCTTTCTTCCCATTCTACAGTACTACCTTCACATGCCTTTCCTGAGGACCTGAACACCGCCTGCTGCCTGCCTTTTCAAGGCGCTAAAACTGGGCTTGGTTTGGTGTAGTGGTTAAGTGCGTGGACTCTTATCTGGGAGAACCGGGTTTGGTTCCCCACTCCTCCACTTGCAGCTGCTGGAATGGCCTTGGGTCAGCCATAGCTATCATGGGAGTTGTCCTCGAAAGGGCAGCTGCTGTGATAGCCCTCTCAGCCCCACCCACCTCACAGGGTGTCTGTTGTGGGGGGGAGAAGATATAGGAGATTGTGAGCCGCTCTGAGTCTCTGATTCTGCAGTCTTCTTCTGCCTGCCTTCTGGGATGCCCTTCCTGAGCCCATTCTGGAAGTGTAGATTTTATATTGACCATAAAAGAAGGTGCTTTTCTTCTATCTGTCTGAAACAGAGCTGGAAAAATTCTTACAGTTAGAGCTATAGCTCCTGAGAATTCCATCCCAACTGGGTAGAAAACAAAGAAAACAAATGCAATTATAAAGACCTCAGATTCAGTGGGAGCTCACAGGAGCACAGCTCCTGAACCTTTCTGAGAGTTCCACCTCCTTGTCCATTGAATAGTATGTGCAGTTGCATAAAATCCATGGATGAGCTCCACCACCTATTTTTCTACAAAACAACCCCAAACAACCCCCCCCCACACACACACACATAGATATACATATAGAAGTCCAGTGGCACCTTAAAGTCTAATAACAATGATTCCAGCATAAGCTTTTGTACATCAGAGCTCACTTTGCTAGGTACAAAGAAATAACTGTTCTTTTATGGGCCTAGCATATTCCTGCAAATCCTTAGCTAAGTTACCATCCCTTTGCAAATCATGGCATTATACCATGGGATGTGGTGAGTGCAGGGAGAACAAAAATTAATTTTGGTAGTTGTTGAGATGCTACCAGGTCTCTGTGTTACTTTTTTAAAACAATGGTTATGCAGGCTTGCAAACTTATGGGGGGCATTTCAGGAGATTTGGATGTGGAACCTGGCAAGGGTGGGTCTAGAGGCAGGAGAGGGACCTTGGAGGTTAATGCCATATAGTCCACCTTCCAAAGCAGCCATTTTCTCCAGGGGAACTGATATCCATAGTCCAGAGATCAGTTGTAATTCTAGGACACTGGAATTTGGAAGAAGAGCTGGTTTGGGGGATTTAATCCCCAAACCTCCCCCCCGCCCCAATCTTCTTCTCACCCCTTCCTTCAATCTCATATTGCACAAGTATCAAAAACAGACACAGTTCCTTAACTAAGGAACTGGAGGAATTTGCTACAGCCAGAAGATGGCGGGAGACAGGGAGAGAAGCCATTTGTTGGGGTTGGGGAGCAGATTCAGTTGAAGTCTTGGACTTGGCACAAGCTATTCAAGTATATTTTTTTGTGGTGAAAAGTCAATGCATCCTTTTTCTAACAGCAGGTCAGGATGGCAGGGGGAGAGATGGATTGTTAACATTAATTAATTTGCCAGTGCATTTAGTTCACTTTTTAAAGCCATTTTCTCGAGCTTTTGCTGCTCAACCTTCTGATGATTGTAATACTGCCAGATTTTATCGGGCGCACCGTATGGCGCTTCTTGCTACAGTGCACAAGCCATCTTTTAAAGGATACATTCAGAGGAAGCGCTAATGCTCAGGGAGTACAATTCGATTAGACACTGCCACTTGCAATTCCCTTCTTGTGAACAATCTGGCCAGCTGCAGCTACAGGCTCTGGTCCTCAGACTGTCCCTGGATGGCAAGCTACAATTGTCATTTTTATCCAAGCGGTGTGTGGTTTCACCAGAGCCCCATGCTCTCATAGGTACCACTGACAGATGATTCAAACAACTGATGAATCAACTGATTTATTAGTGGGGGTGACTTTCAGTCACTGTGGGGACTGTTTAAATCATTGGAGCGGAGAGTGATGGACCATCAAGAGGAGTTTTGAAAGTTAATTTGGTCATGGTATAACCCAAGAAATGGAAAATTGAAAGTAAATACTTTAAAATGGCCTTTCCTGTTAACCGTGTTTGGTTTCATGGACTCCCTGGGGATGATAGAGGTTTACAAGATTACAAGATTTACAAGATTATGCATGGGATAGAGGAAGTACAGAAAGAAGTACTTTTCTCCCTTTCTCATAATACAAGAACTCACGGACATTCAATGAAATTGCTGAGCTGAGCAGTCGGGTTAGAACAGATAAAAGAAGCACTTCTTCACCCAAAGGGTGATTAACATGTGGAATTCACTGCCACAAAAGGTGGTGGCAGCTACAAGCATAGACAGCTTCAAGAGGGGACTGGATACACATATGGAGCAGATGTCCATCAGTGGCTATTAGCCACAGTTTATTGTTGGAACTCTCTGTCTGGGGCAGTGATGCTCTGTATTCTTGGTGCTTGGGGAGGGGGGAGAGCTTCTAGTGTCCTGGCCCCACTGGTGGACCTCCTGATTGTGCCTGGGTTTTTTAGGCCATTGTGTGACACAGAGTGTTGGCCTGGATGGGCCATTGGCCTGATCCAACATGGCTTCTCTTATGTTCTTATGCCAGCCTCCAGGTGGAATCTGGTGATCCCTCAGAATTGCAGCACATTTCCAGATTTCAAAGATAATTTCCTCTGGAGAAAACAGATGCTTTGGAAGATGGACTCAACGGCATCGTAACCCACTGCGGTCCTCTCTAGGCTTAATCCCCAAATTCCAAGATTTTCCCAATCTGGCATTAATTACTAGCAATATGCACTGGCAAATTAATTAATGCCCTCCATTCCCCTCTGGACCTAGCAACCCTAGGACCCCCACACTTCCTTCAGTAAAAGGTTTTGATAACATGCACATTCATATCAATGTAACTTATGAATTACTCAAGTAAGCAATTAGCATAGGATCGCCAGCTCTGAGTTGGGAAATACCTGGAGGTTTGGGGGTTGGAGGAACCTGGAAAGGGCAGGGTTTGAAGAGGGGAGGAACCTCAGCAGGGTACAATGCCATAGAGTCCACCTCCAAAGCAGTCATTTTCTGCAGGGAAAATAATCTTGGTCATTTAGAGGTCAGTTGTAATAGCAGATCTCCAGGTGCCACCTGGAGGTTGGCAACAGCTACAGTCTCATAGAAATTGAGGTTCAGCGATGTGAGGAGTTAGGAATGAAGACAGGTGCACCCAGGGGTGAAATTCTAGCAGGAGCTCCTTTGCAGATTAGGCCACACACTCCTGATGTAGCCAATCCTCTCTCTCTCTCTCTCGGCTTGGCTTCGCGAACGAAGATTTAAGAAGGGTGCAATAGTCCACGTTTGCTGCAGGCTCGCTGGTGGCTGACAAGACCAATGTGGGACAGGCAGGTCCGGCCACAGCGGCTTCAGGGAAAAGTCTGATTTAGGGTTGGTCCTGTAGCAGTGCGATTCTTCCTCAATCTCCTTTTGTCCTCAAGACCAGCTATGCGTGCGTTCTCAAAGGAAGAGACAGCCTGGTGGATGGTGTGCCTCCATGCTTTGCGATCTGAGGCTAGGTCAGACCACTGGTGATGGTTGATGTGACAGGTGCTAAGGGATTTCTTCAAGGAGTCCTTGTACCTCTTCTTTGGTGCCCCTCTATTTCGATGGCCGGTGGAGAGTTCGCCATACAGGGCAATCTTGGGAAGGCGGTGGTTTTCCATCCTAGAAATATGCCCTGCCCAGCGCAGCCTCGTCTTCAACAGCAGTGCCTCGATGCTGGTAACCTCTGCCAGCTTGAGGACTTCAGTGTTGGTCACAAAGTCACTCCAGTGGATGTTGAGGATGGTGCGAAGGCAGCGCTGATGAAAGCGCTCAAGGAGTCGCAGGTGATGACGGTATAAAACCCACGATTCGGAGCCATAGATGAGGGTTGTCATCACAACCGCTTTGTAAACATTGATCTTTGTGCCTTTTTTCAGATGCTTGTTGCTCCACACTCTTTTGTGCAGTCGGCCAAATGCACGGTTTGCCTTTGCCAGCCTGTTGTCAATCTCCTTGTCGATCTTGGCATCTGAGGAGATGATGCACCCCAGGTAGCTGAACTGCTGGACTGTCTTCAGAACTGATTCACCCACAGTGATGCAGGGAGGGTGATAATCTTCCTGGGGTGCAGGCTGGTGGAGAACTTCTGTCTTCTTCAGACTAACTTCTAGGCCGAATAGCTTGGCAGCCTCTGCAAAGCAGGACGTCATATGCTGCAGAGCTGATACCGAGTGGGAGACGAGTGCAGCATCATCAGCAAACAGTAGCTCTCGGATGAGTTTTTCCATTGTCTTGGAGTGTGCCTTTAGTCGCCTCAGGTTGAACAGGCTGCCATCGGTGCGATAGCGGATGTAGACACCATCGTCCTCATCTAGATCTACTGCGGCTCTTTGAAGCATCATGCTAAAGAAGATCGTAAAGAGAGTTGGCGCGAGAACGCAGCCTTGCTTTACACCTGTGCCTATTGGGAAGGGCTCCGAGAGGTCGTTGCAGTGTCTGACTTGGCCTCGCTGGTCTTCGTGTAGCTGGATGATCATGCTGAGGAACCTTGGGGGACATCCTAAACGTTCCAAGATTTGCCACAGGCCTTTCCTGCTAACGGTATCGAAAGCTTTGGTAAGGTCAACAAAAGTCACATACAGAGCCTTGTTCTGTCCCCTGCATTTCTCTTGGAGCTGCCTGAGAACAAATACCATGTCGGTGGTGCTCCTGTTAGCTCTGAAGCCGCACTGGCTCTCTGGGAGGAGTTCTTCTGCAATGGTGGGCACCAGTCTGTTCAGGAGTATTCTGGCAAGGATTTTGCCTGCGATGGAGAGCAGGGTTATCCCCCGGTAGTTGGAGCAGTCTGACTTTTCCCCTTTGTTCTTGTATAGGGTGATGATGATTGCATCGCGAAAGTCCTGTGGTAATTTGCCTTGTTCCCAGCAGGTGACAAGTACTTTGTGAAGTGAGCTATGTAGTACTGTGCCCCCATGCTTCCAGATCTCTGGTGGAATTCCATCAACTCCTGCTGCCTTGCCACTTTTCAGTTGCTTGATGGCTTTAACAGTCTCTTCTAGGGTGGGGATCTCATCCAACTCTGTTTTCACCCGTTGAAGTGGGGTGAGGTGGATTGCTGAATCTTGAACTACGCGGTTGGCACTGAAGAGAACCTGAAAATACTCCGACCACCGGTTCAATATGGATGCCTTGTCTGTGAGGAGCACTTGGCCGTCTGCACTATGCAAGGGACTCTGAGCCTGATATGATGGACCATATACTGCCTTCAGGGCTTCGTAGAACCCTCTTAAATCACCAGTGTCTGCACACAGCTGGGTTCTCTCTGCAAGCTTGGTCCACCACTCGTTCTGAATGTCTCGAAGCTTGCGCTGGAGGTTGCTACATGCAGCGCGAAAGGTTGCTTTTTTCCCAGGACAGGAGGGCTGAGCAAGATGTGCTTGGTAGGCAGATCTCTTTTTTGCCAGTAATTCTTGGATCTCTTGATTGTTCTCATCAAACCAGTCCTTGTTCTTCCTTGTGGAGAACCCGAGGACTTCTTCAGAGATCTGCAGGACGGTAGTTTTTAGGTGTTCCCAGAGTGCTTCTGGAGAAGGGTCTGTGGGGCAACTGAGGTCCTCAATTCTTGACTGGAGTTTTGCCTGGAAGGCAGCTTTAACTTCGGCTGACTGGAGGCTGCCAACCTGAAACTTCCTCCGAGGGATACCTCCTCTCCTGGGTGTGGGTTTAAAGTGAAGACGGAGATTGCAGCGTACAAGACGATGATCCGTATGACATTCTGCGCTGGGCATTACTCGGGTGTGTAAGACATCTCGAAGGTCTCTCTGGCGCACCAGAATGTAGTCGATAAGGTGCCAATGCTTGGACCGTGGGTGCATCCAGGTTGTCTTCAGACTGTTCTTCTGCTGGAAGATAGTGTTGGTGATGGTGAGCTGGTGCTCCATGCAGAATTCTAGCAGGAGGCGCCCGTTGTCATTGCAGTTGCCAATGCCGTGTTTGCCAAGTACTCCTTTCCAGGCTTCCGAGTCTTTACCTACTCTGGCATTGAAGTCGCCAAGGATGATCACCTTGTCCTCTGTAGGGGTCTTCCGTACGAGGTTGCGTAGATCAGCATAGAACTTGTTCTTTTCTGCAGGATCTGCTTGGAGGGTTGGGGCATACACACTGAAGAGTGTTGCATGCTGCTTGTTTTGAAGTGGGAGGCGCATGAACATGATGCGATCTGAGTGACCTGTTGGAAGGTTTTCGAGTTTGGAGGCAATGGAGTTCCTGACCATGAAGCCAATGCCAGAAAGGCGGCTCTCAGCCTTTGACTTACCCGACCAGTAGAGGGTATAGCCAGCACCGTGTTCTTGAAGACTACCTTCCTCAGGGAAACGGACCTCACTGAGAGCTGCTATGTCGATATTCAACCTGAGAAGTTCGTGGGCAACTAGAGCAGAGCGTCGTTCAGGGCGACCACTGCCTACTGTGTCAAGCATGGTTCTGATGTTCCAACACGCAAGCTTTAGTCTTTGCACACTTTGTGAGGCAGGTGCATGCCTTTTCTTTGTTGTTATTTTTCGACCGCAAGTAAGGATGCCCGTTGACCGCAGCTAGCCAACTGGGGTGGGGGAGACGAGCTTTGTTTAGGCCACCTTTTCTAGGCCCCTCTCTGTGTGGAGCAAGCAGTGCTGTCCCTAGATAAGGCTGCTTGGTCGTTCAGGGTGCTGCCGAAAGATGCTTTCGTCTCCAGGTTAGCATCAGGCGACCAATATCCTGAACCGCCTACATGCAGGATCGGGACTGCGGCTTCCAGTGGCACCTTCCACCTGCCGTTTCGCCCCTTGCCTATCGCTGCAGGACTTGATGCGTTGTGGGTTGTGTGTGTGGATATGCCCTTCAGGCCTGCGCAGAGGAATTTTTTAGGTGAAGCGCAGTGTGCGCGGTACTGGCTCCACCCTTTCACTTGGGGGTCATCTGCCATGGCCCAGTAAGCCGGGACGCCGGCAGTGAGTCCTCCAGGTGGTAGGTGTTACATTAACGAGCTCTATCTGCCCGGGTTTGATGTTAGAGTTTTCCTTCTCTTAGGCTTATGAGGTTGGTGGGCCCAGCCTGCCCATCCGGTTATACCGCCGGACACTTCGGTCGCACCATGACGTAGCAAACTCTGTGAAAACGGGGGGGACCAGCGAGAAGGTGTTGCTATGGATGCAGTAATGCAGGAGAGGCCATTGCAGTGACCATCTGCCAGGCATAGCCAGACAGTGACCACGCGGCGTTCACTACACCGGGAGAGGAGAGGCTATGTATTGCGCATGCACTTTCCCTGGGGGGGTAGGTTTCCCAGAGGGAGCCCACCCCCCACCACCCCCCAAAGAGCCTTGTAAGCTCTTGGAGGATTGGCTACATCAGGGGAGTGTGGCCTAATATGCAAAGGAGCTTCTGCTAGAATTCCGCCCTTGGGTGCACCAGTGTCAAAGATGAGGGATCAGATGACCATGGTAGTTCCCCCTATTTCCCACTGATGCTTCACAAGTTAGTGGGAAGAAATGTGGGGGAACTGGGGGGCAGCACTGCCATGAATAACTTCCAGGGGAAAAAATCTTAATGTCATTTCTAGTTTGGTGCCCAAAATGACCTTGTACTGACATGATGTTATTCTAGGCCCATAGCCACAGAGCCCCTGACCTTCCCTCTGTTCCCCCGCCTCCACATGGGAGGGAGGAGTGGCCCTCAACCCTCCCAATTTTCACCCCCACAGCCCCTCAGAAGGCAGGAGGAGGAGGAGGGAGGGCTGTTTAAATAACGCAGGAGGGCAGCAGAAGCAGCCGCCAGCCTCCCCACGATATGAAAGAGGGAAGGAGTAGAAGGGAAGGGGAGAAAGGCACTGTGAGTCGCGCACCCTGACTCCTGCCAAAATCCTGGCTATGGGGCTGTTATTCATTAGTGCAATGCTGCATGACCACCCATTTTCTCACATTTTCTGTCACTGCCCTGTGAACGGAGGTAATCCACAGGAGAACCTGGGCTCGGCTTTAAGCTTTAACTCTGCATAACTCTGTTTGGGATTGCCTTGCAAAAAGGCAGATGTCAAAGAGACAATTTTTGGACAGTCCTCATATTGATTGCCTTTGTTCTTTTCTCAGCCTATTCCTTAAGAAATATCGGATCTCTCTTCAGAATTTGTGACTAATGTCTCAGCTGCATCTGAATATATATATATATAGCCTTATTGCTATAGTGGCACATAAACTAAAGCATCAGTTTACACACAGACACACAAGGAATGCTAAAAGACAAATTTGGGCAAGTCCAAGCAGCAATGCCCCAGGAGGGATGATCAAACAAAAATGAAAACTTCTGTGTATAAATCAAAACTATAGAAATTCTAATATATGTGCAAAAAACCCTTAATGGGATTAAAGTAAACATATTAATCTATTGTTATATTAATACATTTTTCCAAAACATTGTAGAATGTACATGGTATTTATTACTATAAAAACAGACTGATATATCTACTTTAATTTTATTAAAAATTTTGCATATATATTACAATTGCTATAGTTTTGATTTATATACAATAGTTTTCATTTTTGTTGGATATTATATGCTGTGTTCCCTAGTACTCTAGCAAGGGTGAAGATGGCAGGGTATAACCTGATCTTGTCAGATCTTGGAAGGTAAAACAGGATCAGTACTTGCAAGGGAGACCATCAAAGAAGGCTCTGCAGAGGAAGGCAATGGCCAACTACCTCTGCTTCTCTTTTACCTTGGAAGTACTGCTGAGGTCACCATAGGTCAGCTGCCACTTGACAGTGCTTTACACCACACGCACACACACAGCAATGAAGAGGAATTTGAAATCAACTCTACTGCCTTTTCAGCTGATACATACACTATGGCTGATTACAGACAGGCACTTTGGGTCAACTCAGAGAGAGACGCCTCTGAAGTTGACCCAAAAAAACCGGCCACACGGCAACATCTGCCGCCCGTCTCGCACTTACCCTGTCCTGAAAGATGCTGCAACTGCCTCAAAAAGGAACCACTTGGAAAGTGGTCCCTTTTCATTGGGGCAGCTCTGAGACGACGCCCAGCCATCTGGAAGGCTGGAGAGCGCCTTATGAGTGCCTGGGGTGCTGCAAACGGGATGCATGAGTGTTCCAGACGGTCCCTGGCCACCCAAGACCTGCCCCTTCCTCCAGCACTGTCCGGAAGCTCCGGGGAGCTCTTCTTCTGGGTGGCTTTCTTCGGGGCGGCTTGCAGCCGCCCTGAACTGGCCATCTGTTATCAGTCAATGAAACCAGATTACCCTTTCCAGTCTCACAGCCAATCTTTCCTTGAGTGCTGGTTGCAAAACTTACTTATGGTTGTTTAATGCTGTTACTCTACTTCATCACTAGGTTCTCCAACCTCCAGAGAATTGTTTCCTCACCAAGAGGTTAACTTGAGTCAGAGTTTTTTGACAAGGGTTTTGTGAAGCCCTGTGGTACAGTGACCACCTAGCAGGGGTTCCATGAGATTTTGTAACCTCCTACGTTTTAAGCACCTCACCAAATTATAGGAGTTAATAAATTTTCATTATTTTCCCTTGAATGTTATTAATAAAATAATTTATTGTTGGTTTTTATTTTGTGGTGGGGGGGTTGTAGGGAGAGAAGCCTGGGGTTTTGTAGCCCCTTATGACATGGCACAGAAGTTCCTACAGCCTTGTGCATCCATCTGACGTAGACAAGCAGCATGGAAGCAAGCCGTGTTATTGGTTTTCACGCACATCCAGCTACTCCTCCACCACAGATCTATTAAGTTGGGCTTCTGAACCACAAAAGGCTGAAATTTATTTACTTAATTAGATTATACAAAATATATGCTTGCTGTAAGGTTGCCAGGAAGTGCCTGTCAACAGATTGGAGGTTTGGAGTGCGGTGGGGTGCAGTGTCACGGGAGACTTTAAAAATAAGCATGCAGTCTTTATTGGACATGACAAAAGGTAGCTGTTGAAATCACTGAAAACCCTATGGCTTTACCACAGAGTCTCAGGCAATTCCTAGAGTTTTCAGTTACTCCTACATCAGCACTTTGTCACTTTTCATAAGAAATTCCAGTAACTACTCAAAGCTGGCAATGGGACCTTGGGGCAGGGAATCCCCTACCCCTACCAGGAACTTGGCAGCCCAGGAGCCTGCCTTATCTCTTCAGACTCAAGACAGTTAAGAGCCAGTTTGGTGTAGTGGTTAAGTGTGTGGACTCTTATCTGGAGAACCGGGTTTGATTCCCCACCCCTCCACTTGCACCTGCTGGAAAGATCTTGGGTCAGCCATAGCTCTCACAGAGCTGTCCTTGAAAGGGCAGCTTCTGGGAGAGCTCTCTCAGCCCCACCTACCTCACAGCGTGTCTATTGTGGAGGAGGAAGGTAAAGGAGATTGTAAGCCACTCTGAGACTCTGAGATTCAGAGTGAAGGGTGGGGTATAAATTCAATCTTCTTTTTCTTCTTTCTTAGCAAAAGTCTAAGGATACAAACATCATAAGGGTACAGCAACAAATTAAAACCAGTACACAATACAAACACTCAGCTACAAAAACAACATACAGTTTAAAACACATTGCTCTTCATCATATTCCCCCATGGAATCATTGCATGCATGGAAAAGCCCCTCTTTGATATCACTTGAAGTATTTTCATATTTATTTAGTATATTTTATCCCATTCTTCCTCTAAGGAGTTCATAGTAATCCATAACAGACTCCCCTTCACCATCTTACCCTCACAACCACTGCCCTGCGCAGTAGAAAAGAGTGTGAGAGAATAACTGGATTTATATCACCTAGCAACCTTAATGGCAGAATGAGGCTTTGAGTGTTGGCCTCCCAGATCCTAGCCCAACGCTGCAACCATAGAATCATAGAGTTGGAAGGGACCTCCAGGGTCATCTATTTCAACCCCCTGCATAATGCAGGAAACTCAAAAATTACCCCCCCCACACACACACACAATTCACAGGATCCTCTTTGCTGTCAGATGGCCATCCAGCCTATGTTTAAAAACCTCCAAGAAAGTAGAGCCCACCACCTCCTGAGGAAGCCTGCTCCATTGAGGAACCACTCTAATGGTCAGGAGGTTCTTTCTAATGTTGAGCCAGAAACTCTTTTGATTTCATTTCAATCTGTTGGTTCTGGTCCTACCTTCTGGGGCCACAGAAAACAATTCCACACCATCCTCTAGTCTATACTACGGCCCTTCGAGTACTTGAAGATGGTGATCATATCACCTCTCAGCGGCCTCCTCTCCAGGCTAAACATCCCCAGCTCCTTCAACCTTTCTTCATAGGACTTGGTCTCCAGACCCCTCAACACCTTCATTGCCCTTCTCTGGACCCATTCCAGCTTGTCTATATCTTTCTTAAAATATGGTGCCCAGAACTGAACAAAATACTCCAACTGAGGTCTTACCAGAGCAGAGTAAAGCAATACCATCACTTCACATGATCTGGACACTATACTTCTGTTGATACAGCCCAAAACTGCATTTGCCTTTTTAGCTGCTGCATCACACTGTTGACTCATGTTCAGCGTATGGTCCACTAAGACCCCTAGATCCTTTTCGCACATACTACTGCCAAGACAACCATTAAACAAACATGGCTGCTTGGCTGTCCATAACACAGACGCCGCTTTTAAGAGATCATAATTATGGTGACAAACATGTTCACTGATTTTATGTAATATGGGAAAATAGCCTTCAGTGTAGGACAATATGCAATATGAATATAGAAAGGAACAAATAAAAAAAAATAAAACCAAATTCTTCTATATATTGGGCTGGAAAATATTCATCTTTGATTGGAAGTAACAAGATGAAGCATTTTATAATCTGGAAAATGAATTTCCTATACCAACAAGGGATATTTAAAAATTTTATAATGTAATTATGTAGTGCAGAGCAGTATTTTTATTAAATAGGATCATCCCTCATGTAAGTAATATTGATATATTCATGACACTGGTGTTCAAGATCAATAAGTGCTTGCATCTCAATACATAACTGCTCAGTTCAACTTTTACTACACCAAGTATTAGAATATAAATTACCCTGTAAAACATAAACCTCAGAAATACTGGTTAATGACAGAGGAGCTGTGTAACAACGCTTCAGCTCTAAGCACTTTTATTCAGAAGCAGAGAACCAATTTGGATTAGCGAAGCCCAGATTCAAACATATGCTCACGATGTGACCTTGGACTAATGACTCTCCTGACATACATTTTAGGCTTCTTGTGTTGAGCTAAAAATCACTAAGGACTCTGGTCATGCATTTTGCCTGGAGCTCCACACTTGCCAGTATGGTTGCCAGCCTCCTGGTTGGGCCTGGAGATCTGCTTTTACAACTGATCTCCAGCTGGCAGAGATCAGTTCCCCTGGAGAAAATGGCTGCTTTGGATCGTGGACTCTGACATTGTACCCTGCTTGAGAACCCTCCTCAAACTCTATCGTCTCCTGCTTCCACCCCCAAAGTCTCCAGGTATTTTCCAAAACAGACCTGGCAATGCTATCCATGACTGGTGTTACCTAGAATTGGCAGGCCAGCTCCACTCATAGTGGGAGCCTTTAGGGGATGGAACTCTCGAAAAAACACTATTGCATGCTCTACAGTGCCAGTGCCTGCAAAAACTTAGAAGTGATGTCACGGGCACAACTAGGGCTGCCAATCCCCAGGTGGGGACAGGAGATTCCCCCGGTTTTGAGGCCCTCCCCCACTTCAGGGTCATCAAAAAGCAGGGGGAGGGGAGGGAAATGTCTGCTTGGAACTCTATTATTCTGTATGGAATATTATTCCCATAGGAAATAATGGAAAATTGATCTGTGGGTATCTGGAGATCGGGGGGGCTGTTTTTTTTAGGTAGAGGCACCAAATTTTCAGTTTAGCATCCAGTGCCTCTCCCCAAAATACCCCCCAAGTTTCAAAAAGATTTGACCAGGGGGTCCAATTCTATGAGCCCCAAAAGAAGGTGCCCCTATCCTTCATTATTTCCTATGGAAGGAAGGCATTTAAAAAAGTGTGCTGTCCCTTTAAATGTGATGGCCAGAACTCCCTTGGAGTTCAATTATGTTTGTCAAACCCTTGCTCCTGGCTCTATCCCCAATGGCTCCTGGCTCCACCCCCAAAGTCCCCAGATGTTTCTTGAATTGGACTTGGCAACCCTAGGCACAACACAACATTCTAGGAATTCCCAAGACTAGGGATGGGCACAAACTGAGATGCAAACTGTGGTTCGAGCATATAGACTGGGTCACTCCTGAAGTGTTGCATTGTGGCCATGATGTAACTTTCAAGTTTTTGCAATAAGTCAGGGGTGGCCAACGGTAGCTCTTCAGATGTTTTTTTGCCTACAACTCCCATCAGCCCCAGCCAGCATGGCCAATGGCTGGGGCTGATGGGAGTTGTAGGCAAAAAACATCTGGAGAACTACCGTTGGCCACCCCTGCAATAAGTGACCATGCAACAGATGTGTTGCTGCCTGCCCCCATTTCCCTCCTATTCCTCACAGGAAACCAGCAGGAGGGCTACAGAGAAAATAGGAGAATACTTGCCAAATCTCAGTGCCCGTGCTTAAAAGGACCTGTATATACTACCACACCCTCAGTGCTGGACTTATGTACAAGCTAAGTATATTACAGTTGAGGGCCTCGGATCATGAGGGGCATCTAAAAATGTCTAAAATGCTACATAATCCTCTCCTGTTTGGGTAATGTTATGGGGCCTCTAATTGAAACTGCTAAAGATTTCCTATTTCTTGGATTAATCATCAACCAATAAAGAGGGACTGTAACCAGGGAATCAGAAGGAGATGGGAGGGGCAGCCATGAAGGAACTAGAGAAGAGAAGTGCAAGGGTGTGTTCATCGGTGGCCAAGATCAAGGTAATTCATGCTATGGTATTCCCCATTATTATGTATGGATACAGACGTCAAACAGTGAGAAAATTCTGACAGGAAGAAAGTTGATTCATTTGAAATGTGGTGTTGAAAGAGAGTCTTGCAGATATGTGAACTACCAGAAAGAAAAATAAGTGGGTCCTAGATCAAACAAAGCCTTAACTCAGGGGTGTCAAACTCATTGTCAGGCCAGGCCATGTTTGTCACAAAATGTAATGTCAGATAGCAGAGATATAAACATTAAAAGGACACAGACAAACACAATTAAAATAAAACATGCTTAAAGCATTAGCAATTGTGCAAAACCAGGTCTTAACAGTGCTTTCTTTATATCTCTCCTGTGTGATCTAGGGAACTGGGCAAAGGAAGCTCTGGTTTTTTCCTTCCTTCCCCAGGGGACCATGAGTGGGGAGGATCCTCAGCCAGTAGAAGGAAGAGAAGCTTGGTTCAGAAGCTCTGCTATGTGATTGAGCAAGCCTGGCAAAGCAAACTGTGATGCAGGATGAAGCAAGAGAAAGGGAAAAGCAAGCAGACAACAGCTAATTGCTTGAGGGCCTGACTTGGCCCCTGGGCCACGTGTTTGACACTCCCTTAACCCTCCCTAAAAGCTAAGATGACTAAACTGAGGCTGTTATACTTTGGTTACATTATAAGACAAGAGCCGCTGGGAAATGCAATAATGCTAGGAAAAGTTGAAGGCAGCAGGAAAATAGGAAGATCCGACATGAGATGGATTGAGAGGTGATACGATCACGATCATCAAGTACTTGAAGGGCTGTCATATAGAGGTTGGTGTGGAATTGTTTTCTGTGGCCCCAGAAGGTTGGGCCAGAACCAATGGGTTGAAATGAAATCAAGAGTTTGTGGCTCAACATTCGGAAGAACTTCCTGACAGTGAGAGCAGTTCCTCAGTGGAACAGGCTTCCTCGGGAGGTGGTGGGCTCTCCTTCCTTGGAGGTTTTTAAACAGAGGCTAGATGGTCATCTGAAAGCAATGCTGGTCCTGTGCATTAGGCAAAACATGAGAAGGAGGGCAGGAAGGGGGTGTGCAGGGAGGTATTTGTGAAGTTCCTGCATTTTGCAGGAGGGTGGACTAGATGATCCTGGAGGTACCTTCCAATTCTATGATTCTATTCTATGGCTGCAACAAGGAAGTCACAGCCTTCAGTCTGCAAGGCTGTTAGCAACAGGAGATTGTGTGTGGGGGGGTGGGGTCATAAAGTCATAGGATTGCCATAAATCAGAAGCTGCTTGACAGCACACAACACACACACACGGTCTTTTAAACTTGGCATAACATATCTTAATCCAGTCCTGCACTAGGGTTGCCAAGTCCAATTCAAGAAAAATCTGGGGACTTTGGGGGTGGAGCCAGGAGACTTTGGGGGTGGAGCCAGGAGACATTAGGGGTGGAGCCAAGATCAAGGCTGTGACAAGAATCATTGAACTCCAAAGGGAGTTCTGGCCATCACATTTAAAGGGACGGCACACCTTTTCATTGCCTTCCTTCCATAGGAAATAATGAAGGATAGGGGCACCTTCTTTGGGGGCTCATAGAATTGGACCCCCTGGTCCAATATTTTTGAAACTTGGGAGAGCCACTGGATGCTATACTGAAAATCTGGTGCTTCTATCTCAAAAAAACAGGGCTCCCAGAGCCCCAGATACCCGCAGATAAATTCTCCATTATTTTCTATGGGACTAAGCCTTCTTAGGAAATCATGAGTTCCCAGCAGACATTTCCCTCCCCTCCTCCCGCTTTCTGATGACCCTGAAGTGGGGGGAGGGCCTCCAAACCGGGGGATCCCCTGCCCCCACCTGGGGATTGGCAACCCTATCCTGCACCCACCAGACTTCCTTTAGCAGGGAGACATGTAACAATGACTGCAGAAAACTTGTGTGTACCAAAAGGTTTGCATGGGATGAACAGTCCTGAATTTTCCCCCAAGCAAGAAAACAAGCATAACTATGATTGAATATTTCTTTCTTTAATGAAGGCGGCTAGCTCTGCCTCAACAAGAATCATAATCAAGACTGTCCTTAATAATTTATTAGAGTTTTGCTTCATGCAAGGCTACAAACAGATGAAAGCAAATCCCTCTCACAGAACTTGTAGGGTTGCCAGGCCAACCAGCAGGAGTTTAGAGGGCTGGGGACATTGGGGGAAGAACAATATGTGCACTGCAATGTCCTTTCCAGGCAAACCCCCAAAAGTGACATAGGGTAGCTCAAGGAATCACCAAAAGCTCTATGGTGAAACAGGGTGGCAGGTCTGGAAGCAATATGTTCCGTCTGAATTGAACTGCTTTCAAAATAGGCTTTTCAATGTGACTTTTGTCAAATTTGTTTACTAATTTCACAGGGTTTTCTTTTCCCCGATAGCAGTGCCAAGATATGACCACTGCATCTGCACATCAAGATCACACATCGGGGGAGTGGTCATTTGGTCACCTTACGGTTGCCAATTCCCAGGTGGGGGAAGGGGATCTCCCAGTTTGGAGGCCCTCCCTCCACTTCAGGGTCATCCGAAAGGAGGGGGGGGAGGGAAATGTCTGCTGGGGACTCCATTATTCCCTATGGGGACTGATTCCTATAGGGTATAATGGAGAACTGATCCACGAGTATCTGGGGCTCTGGGAGGGGGCTGTTTTTTGAGCAGTTGTAATTGCTGAAGAGGTTGGTAACCCCAGACTGTGCCATAAAAAGATATCACAGTTTATATGCAAACTGCTTCATGACCTGGCATTGTCCCAACTTCATAAATCAAATGCTAGATCTCGCATACCAACGATTTAAATACTGCCATGCATCAGGTGAGCTATGCACCTATAAGTCATTTGTGCATGCAGCTATTCTGTGGGTTTTTTTTTTTTAAATGTAAACTGCTCCAGAGAGGAGTGGTTTCTTAGAGATGTCATGGTGGCCATGCTCAGTGAGACTAGCAGACTTCTTCTTTCCTGAGGTTCAGCCCAGGAGGAAATTTACACTCTTGAACTGAACACAGTGGAGGTGCTTCCAGACCAACTCAGTCCTCTAAAATATGCCCTGTCCACTACAGACCCCTAAACTGTCTTCTTAGCTTAAATGATTTCTGTGAACTTCTTGGCCATTTTGATAAGCCACATTGTCTACTATACTTCTTGCTGCTAACACCTCAGCTCACCAGCTTTCTTTCTTTCTTTCTTTCTTTCTTTCTTTCTTTCTTTCTTTCTTTCTTTCTTTCTTTCTTTCTTTCTTTCTTTCTTTCTTTCTTTCTTTCTTTCTTTCTTTCTTTCTTTCTTTCTTTCTTTCTTTCTTTCTTTTATAACCCCCACCCTCTCTTCAACAGATGACTCAGGATTCACAACATATACAAACATAGCATTAATTAGAATAGATGATAAAGCCTATAAATACTAATAAATGCAAACAAACAGATTCTAATTAAAATATAACTGGTCACCAGCTCTGGGACAAATCTGGACAGCCAACCAGCTCACCCATTTACTTGGTTAACTAAACACTGCATTCAACAAGGCAGCCTTGCATGCCCTATGAAATCTCAGTAGATCCTACAGTGCAGTTGTGGTGGACTCTAATCCAGAGAACTGGGTCTGATTCCCCACTCTTCCTGCATATGAAGCCAACTGGGTGACCTTGGGTCAACCACAGTTCCCTCAGAGCTGTTCTCTCAAGAATAATTCTTTCAGAGCTCTCAGCACCACTTACTTTATAAGGTGTCTGTTGTGGGGAGAGGAATGGAATTGGAAGATTGTAAACTGCTCTGAGACTCCAAGTAAAAGGTGGGGTATAAATTCAATTTCCTCCTCCTCCCTGCGTCCAGAGGGCAGGGGCAGTCACCAAGAAGGCACTTTCCCTAGTGGGTGATAAACGGACTATCTGTGGACCAGGCACCTGCAGCAGGCCCCATGATGAAGACTGAAGGTAGTAAGGGGGTCATACTGCAGAGAGGTGGTCCCAAAACCATTTAGGTCCCAGACCATTTAGAGCTTTATAGGTCAAAAACAACACCTTGGATTGACAATGGAAACAAAGTGGAAGCCAGTGCGGCCTTGAACCATCTGCTCAGTCTTTCTGTAACCTGAATGTCCTTTCATAATCAAGATGCCTATGGGATCACCTCGAACCAAGCCTTTAAAAAAAACAAAAACCAAGGGGTTAAAAAGGTGCTCCTCTATGGCCAAGGGGACATTCCCTTCTCTTTCCATCTCTTGCCCATCTGCCAGCAGCAAATCACTTTCATTCTCACACAAACACAAATTCTGGGAGAAGAGCCAACTGTGGCTATTTCTGCGCTACAGAGGTTCCATAGCACGAGGTTTCTAGAGAGCTACTTTAGATTCTCCTGAGCATTAGTACTAAAAGATTAGCACATGGGATTCTGCGCTTCTTGATAGGCATGGAGGAACCAACATTCCCTGCCCACTCTGGAGCAGAAATGGGGTTAATGTACCACAGCACCATGCTGCCTGAGCATCTGCTTCTCATGCAGATGGGGGTATGCCAGAGAACCAGCAAGCCGCCTGCCAAGCTGCTGAGACACTATCATGTCCCGCCTTCCTGCACAATGCCCTGAGCATTTCAGTCAACTTGAAAATGCCTCTGTTGTACATTTCTGACATCAATGCTGAAGCTGTCATGGTGGCTTGGATGGAATGAAGAAGTTCAGCTCTCAGGGGAGAGGGCCTAGAGCACCGAGGACTTTAAATAATGGGCAGTGAGGATGTAATAACAGCAACTTAACACATAATGTTCATTTTATTAGAATGCAGAGGGATTCTACTCCAGTTTACCAGGTGCAAACCCAGAGAACTATAGTGTAAACCTAGTGTGCTGAAGCAGTGAGAAAGGCAAATGTTGGGAATTGTTAGGAAATTGAAAATAAAACAGTTATTACATTGTCCTCATACAGATGTGTGGTACAGACTCCTTTAGAAGACTGTGTGCAGTTTTGGTTACTGTGACTGATTTCACACTAGGGCTTGTTCCGGGTAGAGAGGCCTTTTGCCCCCGGCACTTCTTTTCAGGAGTGGCCAACGGTGGCAAGCAGAAACCACTTGTAAGAGGATCTCGCTTGCTGCAGAAAAGCTGCGGGCCAACTCGCAGCTCCGTGGCAGCTTGTGTGAAAACGGACAGAAGCTCCTGGAGCAAAAGGGCTCTCCACCAGGAACAAGGCTAGTGCGACATTGGTCTGTATCTCAGAAAGGACATTGCAGAGCTATAAAAAGTACAGAAGAGGGCAACCAAGGTGATTAGGGAGTTGGAAGGAGAACTTTCGCTCTCTCTCTTTTCCAAAATAATAGAACTCAGGGGCACCCAACAAAACTGATAGCCAGTAAATGCAAGGTGGACAAAATCTTTACACAGTGAGTGATAAAATGTGAAATTCGCTGCCAGAGGATATGGTTCTAGCTGCAGGCACAGATCATTTTAAAATGGGGATTGAATTAGGCTTCCCAAATCCCCCGCCTGGGCGGGGGACCCCCGATTTGGAGCCTCCTCCCCCTGCTGGCCAAAAATCAGAAAGCAGGGGGAATGGCAGCCCTTCCCACCCAGCCCCAATCCCAGCAGCTTCTTCTCTCCCGTTCCCACCGATCCTCAATACTTCTCCTCCTCCCTTCCCTTCCCTTCTCACCTCGATTGCAGCAGCTTCTCTTTGCCCCTCCCCTTCCCACGCAGCTCTATCACAGCAGCCGGAGCTTTCGCAGGCTGCTTCCTGCCCCGCCCCAAAGGACCATGTGTTTTTGCACCTCCGGAGGTGGTGAAAGGCTTCAACTATGTCTGTGTCTGTTGCTGAAATAAGCTGACTGGTGAGTAGAGAGGGCAATCCCCTACATCAGATTTGCGAGAAGGGGTGTGTGTGTGTGTGTGTGTGGAGAGGGAAACGTCTTCATTATTCCCTATGGAAATCGTTTTTCATAGGGTATAATGGGGAATTGATCTGGAGGTTTCGAGGGCTCTGGGGGAGCTATTTTTTGAGGTAGAGGCACCAAATTTTCAGTATAGTATCTAGTGCCTCTCCCCAAAGTACCCCCAAAGTTTCAAAATGATTGGACCAGGGGGTCCAATTCTATGAGCCCCAAAAGAGGGTGCCCCTATCTTTCATTATTTCCTATGGAAGGAAGACATTTTAAAAAGTGTGCTGTCCCTTTAAATGTGATGGCCAGAACTCCCTTGGAGTTCAGTTATGCTTGTCCCACCCTTATTCCTGGCTCTGCCCCAAAGTCTCCTGGCTCCACCCCCAAAGTCTCCTGGCTCCACCCCCAAAGTCCCCAGATATTTCTTGAATTGGACTTGGCAACCCTAGATTGAATAGATTCACAGAGGATAGGCCTATCAGTGGCTACTAATCATGGTGACTAAAGTTAACCTTCATAGTCAGAGGCAGTAAACCCCTAAATCCCAGTAACAGGAGGCAACATCAGGGGGAAGCCTTGACCTCTATGTCTTGTTGCTGAACCCCCAGAGGAGTGGGTTGACCACTGTGTGAGACAGGATGCTGGACTAGGTGGACCACTGGTCTGATCCAGAAGGGCTGTTTTTTTATTCTTACAAAATTAGTTTCCAGATTTGAAAATATCATAAGACTCATTTTAAACAAAGGCAATTTTGGGTTTAGAAAGCCTGGGATTTTAGGCCCCTATGAATTCAGTTTCTCCTCCAGATTGACTTTTAACACCAGGGCAACAAAATCAAGCACACTTCCTTGGAGGTTTTTAAGCAGAGGTTAGATGGCCATCTGACAGCAATGCTGATTCTGTGAATTCGGCAGATCATGAGAAGGAGGGCAGGAAGGGTTGCATCAGTGCTTGGTTCTCCTGGCCCTTGCTTATATGCCTAGGCAAATGCTGATTGCCACTTTGGGGTCCAACAGCAATTTTTCTCCAGACCAGTTTGGTCAGGGATTCTGGATCCTGGATTTTGTCATCTTCTGGGCATGGAGCAGGGGTCACTGGGGATGTATGTGTGGGGAAGAGGTGAATTTCCTGCGTTGTGCAGGGGGTTGGACTAGATGACCCTGGAGATCCCTTCCAACTCTATGATTCTGTGATTCTGCGGTGCTATAAAACGCAGCTTTTTGAAATTATGATGGAATAACTCATCAGTAAACAAGAAAAAATGTTGACTTCCATAGATTTTTAGCAATTTTGTTCTTATATCCTTTTATGAATATGATAATTTGAACCCACATATCTGGAGTGTACACTTTACTAAAAGTAATAACCAGAATAGTAATGTGGCTTTTGAGAGCAGTTTAGAGACATTTTCAATGCAACAACATTATAACGGGTGTGAGAAAAAAATGATTTCTGCTGAGACAAAACATCAATTATAGAACAGATTAATGTTAACTCCATAGCCTATCCCTTGGGTTTAGGCTTTTTCAGATACTTCACAATAAAAGTAAATAAGAATTGTCAACTTTAGTAGATATAGATACACAGAGTCATTCAGGAAAGGAGTACAAATCCAGGAGTTGGGACTGGATAAACATATTGGATTAGGTAACTTTATGGAGCAGAGGTCCATCAGTGACTACTGGTCACAATATATATATATATAGAACAGGGGGGGGGGGCAACAGTAGGTCTCCAGATGTTTTTTGCCTACAACTCCCATCAGCCCCAGCCATTGGCCATGCTGGCTGGGGCTAATGGGAGTTGTAGGCAAAAAACATCTGGAGAGCTATCGTTGGCCACCCCTGATATAGAACACTGTGTCTGGAGCAGTGATGCTCTATATTCTTGATGCTTGGGGGCAACATTGGGAGGGATTCTGGACTTCTGGACCTGTTGGTGGACCTTCTGATGACACCTGGGTTTTGGTCATTGGCCTGATCCAACAACACTTCTCTTATGTTCTAATTACTTATACACATCTTAGCATGAGCTTCAAGATTTCAAAAATTTCAATTTTGATTCCATAAAAAGGATGATATGTATATGTGTGTTAAGTTCTATCAAGTTGCTTCCCTATGAATTAATGACCTACAAGATGTCCGGTCATTGACAACCTTGTTCAGGTCTTGCTTCCTTGATTGAGCCAATCCATCTCATGTTGGGTGTTTCTCTTTTCTTTCTGCCTTCAACTTTTCCTAGCATTGCTGCCTTTTCTAGTAACTCCAGTCTCCTCAAAAGGGGTCTATAGTCATAACTACCTCTGCCATATTCTAGAGCCATGCACAAAATTTTGTTGGGCTTGTCTCTCTACATTTTTTAAGACTGTGGTTTTGAGCAGCGTAATCATGCACACTGACAAATCCAAATCAATTCAGACACATCCAAATAACCAGGGCTCATTTTGTAGCAGGAGTCCTTTGCATATTACGCCACACACCCCTGATGTAGCCAATCCTCCAAGAGCTAACAGGGCTCTTATCCCAGGGCCTACTGTAAGCTCCAGGAGGATTGGTTACATCGGGGAGGTGTGGCCTAATATACAAAGGAGCTCCTGCTACCCATACTGCTGGCCCTCTGCTCAAGACTGACAAGTTGGGTAGGAGCCACAATCTACAAGGTGTTCTAGCACAATTAGCCTCTGACAGATCCCCACTGAATGCCAGCCATCTATTTTATTTCAAACTCTTGTTTTCAAATGGTAAATAATTCCAAATTCGGCTTTCAATATTATTTGAAGCATTTAGGAGGCTCCTTCTTGACTGATGTCTACCATTCCTTTCATATACTCAGTTGAACAAATAAAGGGCATCTCTGGCTGACAAGTACATACAGGGCTACTGTAAAACAAATCTATGCTAAATGTAGATGAATCAATTTTAGTACAAAGGGCTCTGATTTTTTTTTTTTTAAATGAGGCATGCTAAAAAGAAACAGAAAGAACAAACAACGTTTCTGATGCTTTGTACTGCTACCCCCTTTGAAATATTGATTGAATATGATTCGGGTTAGAGTTGGTTAGTGCATTTTTCTTGTGGAAGAGTCAAGACCAGTTCAGGTAATACACAATTTGGCTACTCTGGGTCATCACCGCTTACAGGAATCATTGGCGAAGGTTGTCCCAGGATCTCATATCCTAGATTGTGCCTGGCTCCAGGGCACCAAACTTGCTGTCAGTTTCTCATATTTCCTAGTCCAGATTCCAGAGTTCCTTTGATAAAAAGGCATGATGCTAGCCCAAGGTTTCCCAACATGATGCTTGTGAGCAATGTGGTGCTTGCATGCTTCATCCCTAAACTCCCTGTCTCCAAAAATCCAAGCTTGGCATTTCATCAACTGATAAGTTATCACTGATCTATGCATGTGGAAACCAGCTCTCATATCAGGGGTGTGAAGAAGTGGCTTCTTCCTCTTCTTCTCTGTGCTGGTTGTGGTCTAAACCTTATGGTGATTTGGAAATATTCTGCATACAATGTATTTAGTCAAATATACATTCACTTAAATGCCTTACTACACTTTACTTCTTTTAAGTACTATATGTTATATTGATTGGCTGACTTTTTGATACAAAATCCCTTTTATAATTTTATTTCTACATAAATTCTGACCTCGCTCCATGAAAAGATATAATTTTCATACTTAGTCAAGTGTTTGATTAATCTGCGTTTTACATGCTCCTTTAATTCTGACTATATCTCTATACTGACACTGTTTTATATGTCTTATTTGATATTTTACTATATGTATGTAAGTAGTTGTGCTTTTCTTATCTTGTTTCTGCAAGTATATATATATACATACACACACACACACACACACACACACTCTGATAAAATGTTAATTATGAAATGCAGGGGGGGAAAGGAGAGGAGAAGAAGGAGGAGGAAGAGGAGGAGAAGAAGAAGAATAGAAGAATTGCAGATTTATACCCCGCCCTTCTTCCTGAATCAGAGACTCAGAGCGGCTTACAATCTCCTATGTCTTCTCCCCCCACAACAGACACCCTGTGAGGTGGGTGGGGCTGAGAGGGTTCTCACAGCAGCTGTCCTTTCAAGGACAACTCCTGCAATAGTTATGGCTAACCCAAGGCCATTCCAACAGCTGTAAGTGGAGGAGTGGGGAAATTAAACCTGGTTCTCCCAAATAGGAGTCCACTCACTTAACCACTACACCAAACTGGCTATATGGGCTGGATGAGGCCCCCGGAAGCCTCCTATCAGGCCCACAAGCAAGTCTGCTTCCTTGCCCCTCTCTCTTGCTTCCTTCCGCATCGCAGCTTGCTTTGCCAGGAGTTCTCAATTGCATAGGAGCTACAGAGCAAAGCCTCTCATTTCTCCAAGGCTCCTCTCTTGGGGAGAAAGGCAGGGGAGGGAAAGCTTGCTTTGATACTGGCCACAATATTGCAAGAGTGCTAATACTTTAATAGGGTTGCCAATCCCCAGGTGGGATAGAATACAATCTGAGAGAGGTCTCTATAATGGATTACACAACAAAAAATGCAAGCTAGTGACCAATTTACTAAGTATATCGAAATCAGTCCAAATGTCCAAAACATGTATATTTAAGACGCCACATACTCAGCTTTAGCCGATGTGAAATTGCTGTTGGAGACGCTCTGCGTCCCTCTTTTTTGAAAACTGTGTAAAGAATCTATATAATTGAATCAATATTGGTCCCAGGTCTGATGAAGACTGGAAAGAAACAAGTATTTAATCGATTGGCTTGTCACCACACTACTTTGGAGCTTGAATATACATGTTTTGGACATTTGGACTGATTTCTATATGCTTCTTATTAAATTGGTCACTAGCTTGCATTTTTGGTTGTGTAATCCCCAGGTGGGGGCAGGGGATCCCCCAGTTTGGAGGCCCTCCTCTCATTTCAGGGTGATCAGAAAGAGGGGGTGGGGGATGTCTGCTGGGCACTTCATTATTCCCTATGGAGACCAATTCCTATAGGGTATAATGGAGAATTGATCCATGGGTATCTGGGGCTCTGGGTGGCCTGTTTTTTGAGGTAGAAGCAGCAAATTTTCAGCACAGCATCCGATGCCTCTTCTCAAAACACTTTCTAAGTTTCAAAAGGATTGGACCAAGGAGTCCAATTCTATGAGCCCCAAAAGAAGGTGCCCCAATCCTTCATTCTTTCCGAGAGGGAAGACATTTAAAAGGGGTGTGGTCCCTTGAAATGTGATGGTCAGAACTCCCTTTGGAGTTCAATTATGCTTGTCACAACTTTGCTCCTGGCTCCACCCCCAATGTCTCCTGGCTCCACCCCCAAACTCCCCAGATATTTCTTGAATTGGTCTTGGCAACCCTATATTTTAAGCATGTTTTATTTTAGTTTTTTTTTTAAGAAATTAATTGTGCTTGTCTGTGTCCTTTATAAAGTTAATATCTCCGCCACCTGGCATTACATTTTTATGACACACATGGCCTGGCCCGACAAAGTCTCATTTATGTCAGATCCAGCTCTCATAACAAATGAGTTTGACACCCCTGTCTTATAGCCAGTTTGGTGTAGTGGTTAAGTGCATGGACTCTTATTTGGGAGAACCGGGTTTGATTCCCCACTCCTCCACTTGCAGCTGCTGGAATGGCCGTGGGTCAGCCATAGCTCTGGCAGAGGTTGTCCTTGAAAGGGCAGCTGCTGTGAGAGTCCTCTCAGTCCCACCCACCTCACAGAGTGTCTGTTGTGGGGGAAGAAAATAAAGGAGATTGTGAGCCACTCTGAGACTCTGAGATTCGGAGTGGAGTGTGGGCTATAAATCCAATATCATCTTCTTCTTATATGATCACCATCTTCAAGTACTTGAAGAGCTGTCCTATAGAGGATGGTGTGGAATTGTTTTCTATGGCCCCAGAAGGTAGGACCAGAACCAATGGGTTGAAATTAACTCCCGCTGATGGGAGTTGTAGGCAAAAACATCTGGAGAGCTACCATTGGCCACCCCTGGTATAGCCTGATCTTGTAAAATCTCAGAAGCTAAGCAGAGTCAGTACTTGGAAGGGAGATCACCAAGGAAGGCTCTGCAGAGGAAGTCAATGGCTGACCACCTCTGCTTCTCAGAGGAGAGCAAGTTTGGTGTGGAGAGCCAGTTTGGTGCTGTGGTTAAGTGTGTGGACTCTTATCTGGGAGAACCGGGTTTGATTCCCCACTCTTTCACCTGCAGCTGCTGGAATGGCCTTGGGTTAACGATAGATCTAGCAGAGGTTGTCCTTGAAAGGGCAGCTGCTGTGAGAGCCCTCTCAGCCTCACCCACCTCACAAGGTGTTTGTTGTGGGGGAGGAAGATAAAGGAGATTGTGAGCCACTCTGAGACTCTGATTCAGGGTGGGGTGGGGGGGGTGAAATATAAATCCAATGTTGTCTTCTTCAGTTGCCTTGAAAGCCCCTGACTGGGAAGGCTGCAACTTGACAGCACTTGAGAGAGAGAGAGATTTTTCTCATTGGCAGTTGCTCTCCCCCCCACCCCACCCCTGGGACAGAGCAACCGCTGGTGAGGAATCAGAGAGAGTGAAAGAGCAACAAGGGGAAAGTGTTTTTCATGTTTCTATGGCTTTGCAGTTCATTGTCAGACTAGAGCTTCATTCAGACATCAGTGGATATTGCACTGCCCTAATATTTCAGCAGTCATGTGCAACTGGGTTTTCCTATGTGGATAAGTCAATCCATTTGTGAATGGCTGCTGTAACACAACAATAGCATAATAGTCAACAATGAATGCAGCTGCCGCATACAGATCATAGAATCATAGAGTTGGAAGGGACCTCTAGGGTCATCAACCCCTGCACAATGCAGGAAACGCACAAACACCTCCCCCTAAATTCACAGGATCTTCACTGCTGTCAGATAGCCATCTAGCCTCTGTTTAAAAACCTCCAAGGAAGGAGAGCCCACCACCTCCCGAGGAAGCCGATTCCTCTGAGGAATTGCTCTAACAGGAAGTTCTTCCTAATGTTGAGCCGGAAACACTTTTGATTTAATTGGCCACTCCTGGGCTATACCATGCCACAGTACCTCTGGCGCTCTCTACAGTCTATATTAAAAACAAGTCTTTGACATCTGTGCCTGCTTTGGCGGGGAGGGTGAGATATAAATAAAACAAAATAAACAAACAAACAAACAAAATCTCTTGCCAATCACTCTACTGAACCTCTTGCCAAAACTCACCAATTTCAATATGCCTTTTGAGAAAACCCAGATTGAAGAAGACAGCTTGGCCTCCCCTCCTGCATTTCCCTGTGAAGACCTGGCACTCTTCCCCATGGAGAACACTTGCCAGAAGCAGCACACATCAGCCCACCAAAGACACCATGCTGAGCCTGTTCAGAAGCCTGACCTGGAACGGCTGGAGTGTCAGACCGCCAGCAAACATCATCCCGCTGGCCTTTCATCCTCTCAGCAGTCTGGCAGCAGTGTCACGCTGAGGCAGCCAGACAAAAGCCCACTTAGTTCATCACAACCTCACTGATGTCAGAAAGGACAATGGAAATTAGAAAATCCTCCCCCGTCTCCTGAGAACTTTTCAGTAATTGAAAAAGGAAATTATAACAGTCTCATGTCAATAGACAGCACACCAGTAACCTGTCTGTCTAGACCAGGGGTGGCCAAACTTGCTTATTGTAAGAGCCACTTAGAATAAAGGTCAGATGTTTGAGGGAAGGAAGGAAGGAAGGAAGGAAGGAAGGAAGGAAGGAAGGAAGGAAGGAAGGAAGGAAGGAAGGAAGGAAGGAAGGAAGGAAGGAAGGAAGGAAGGAAGGAAGGAAGGAAGGAAGGAAGGAAGATGGGGGAAGTAGGAAGAGGTGTAAAGAAAGTAACTTTAAGTGCATTCTCCAAGCCACCGGCAGGCTTGGCTTGGAGAAGTGATTTAAAGAAATAAATGTCTTCTCTAAACCAGCTGATGGAGCAGTGGGGGCTTCAAGAGCCACATGATATGTCTGAAAGAGCCGCATGCAGTTCCTGAGCTGCAGTTTGGCCACCCTGACCTTTTATCCCATTCCCACTCCTGTCTTCGCAACACAAATATGAAATGGGCTAGGCTGGAAGAAAGTGGCTGGCCCCATCATTCAGTGAGTTTATAGCTGATTGGGATCTGAACCCAGGTTTCCCCAGTGACAACCACAGCACATCAACTCTCGCTTTCCCACAAAGGACTCGTGTTTTGAATTGACTGTATCTGGATTTTATTTTTTTTTAATGACAAGACTTTAGCAGTCTGATAAACTGGAGGTAAAACAAACTCATGCCAAACCATTCTTCTAAGATCATCCCAGGTGGATTTGGATATTCATTATTTAGGGTTAGAGCCTCCCACTTCCAATGGGGAGTCTTGCTCTGGAAGAAGACCTCCAGGCAGGGCTTTTGTTGGTACCTGAAACTCCTTGCATATTAGGCCACACACCCCTGATGTAGCCAACTTACAGTAGGCCCTGTACTAAGTCCTGTAAGCTCCTGGAGGATTGGCTACATTAGGGGGGTGCAGCCTAATATGCAAAGGGGTTCCTACTACAAAAAAAGCCCTGCCTCCAGGTGTTTGTCCATTGGAACAAGAGCAAGGTTCTTCATGCAGTGGAATCACAGGATCCAGTGCTAATGATACAAGAGTAGTTATGAAACAGTGTTCTGCTACTGGTAGGTGAGAGATATTTGTAGTTTGTAAATGCTTCTAAATGAATCCCATCCATTCAGCTATCCATCCTACAACACTATTTTAGGAAAAAACTGAAGTAAAAACCAGAACTCACCATCTGGGGACTGAGATGTCTATTTGCTCAGGAGAAAACATTCAAACACCTCACTACAAAACTGCACTCTAAGGAGACGTATAGGTGTCAATGATTTCCCCACAATATTCAGAGCCAGATTCATCAAATCCCACTCTGACATGAGGCTTACTGGACAACTTTGTCCCCAATACTTTCTTTCTGCCCAGCCTAGGGCACCTTTGGAATTCTGAGATGACGTGGTAAGAGCCACCCCAAAATGGCTGCCATTTTAGGAGATAGAGCCAAACCCAAAATGATTACAGCAGGAAATAGATCCAAATGCAGTTCCTCCTTCCTTGCTTTGCAAAAAAACCCACACACAAGATAAACAAAAAGAAATGAAAGAAAGCCTGGGATGGGGAAAGAGAATTGGAAGTAAAAAGAAAGCATAAAGGGCTTTCCCACAAGAAGAAGATAATACTGGATTTATATCCCACTCTTCATCTGAATCTCAGAGTCTCAAAGGGGTCACAATCTCCTTCACCTTCCTCGCCTACAACAGGTACCCTCACCCTGTGAGGTAGGTAAGGCTGATAGAGCTCCCACAGAAGGTGCGCTTTCAAGGACAGTTCTGCCAGAGCTATGGCTGACCCAAGCAGGTGCAAGTGGGGGAGTGGGAAATCAAACCACTTGACCACTGCACCAAACTACCATATACCAAACATGTATGAATTATCAAACTGACTGTTGAAAAATTATCCATTCACAGTGAGCAAACAATGCAAGGATCATACAACTGAATGTTAGTGCATTTGAGGACTTTTTGGTTTCATCTCGCACACCCCCAATAACAGTTTTTAACCCTCCTTCTAGTGTTATTTGTTTATGTGTTTCAACCGAATTTTACACTTTCAACTGCATTTTAATTGTTTTGATGTTTGCTAACTTGTGGACCCTGCCTGGGTGGAAAAGGGGCTTAAGTTTTTAAAAAAATAAATAAATATTAGTTGACTGTCAATGTTCACTGGAGTGCATTGGTGACAATGGATATTCATACCGTTTGAGTGGCAGCATTCACACATGGTTCTCAAAGGCCCAATTTCTCTGTAACACACACAACCTTATCCAATCAACATCATATACACAAGGGCTTTTTTTTTTAGCAGGAATGCAGTACTGGCTGGCTTGGTGTCAGGGGGTATGGCCTAATATGCAAATAAGTTCCTGATGGGCTTTTTCTATTAAAAAAAGCCCTGTGTGAAACAATGGTGATGTCAGGGGTATGGTCTAATAGGCAAATAAGTTCCTGCTGGGCTATTTCTACAAAAATAGCCCTGTACACAACACATAAACGGGTTGGGTGGGTCAAACTTGTGCCTTCTCCACTTGCGCATATCTCCAAGCATTTGTGAGAATTTCTCAACAGAATCAGCCTGCATATACACAAACTGCTATTCTACAGAAAAGACATGTAAAGCCTGTGTACCTATAACATGTTCATGCCTAGGTGCTCTTCAATGGCTCTGATGAGCACACAGAAGTCAGGGGAGGAGGAAGCAGCTCTGATCCAGATTCCAGACCCTTCCTTGCACATCTTCACTGCATAGGGCTTCTCCTACACTGCCACATTCACATTGCACCTTTGCGCAGGTATGTAGATACATCTACAAAATTACAACCTGAGAAGCTCTCTTTTCTTACATGGTCATCATTCCACCTCTCCTCTCAACCACCAGCCGAAGTGAATTGTAACACAAGCTGTCAGTCTCTTCGCCTTCAGCCTACTGGCTACCAATTTTAATCTGTGCTGTAGCTGTCGAGTTGATGTAACATTTTCTCTCCGTGTGTTGCTCTGAGTGTTATAATTCCACCATAAACCCTTATCCGAAGTGCCTACCAGCTCACAATAGAAAGTGATGCAGATGTTGCGGCAGCAATATGTGGCTTTAAAAAAAAAACATTCGCATGCCTGTTGGTAACAATCGTTTGTGGCAATTACATTCTTCAAGACTGGAGACCAGCATGGAGCAAGACCTGTTAAAATTCGGCTGAGCCGAAGACGAATATTGTCCTGTGGGCAGCAGTGCAGGAGGATGAATCAAGTGACCCAAGAGATGCCACAGAGTTATACTTTTGTACCATCTGAATTATTACACAGATTCGCCATCACACCACGTTTCACAGCAGAAGCCATAAATTCCAACCCTCCAGTGTTTTCTCCAAAACACCAGATCCGATGAGGAACTTCTTATCTCTTTCAACAGCTCACTGCACAGGATAATTGCGGTGCTGTAATATTTATGAAGCCTGCCTTTCAGCCAAAGCACTTAGCAAACCTTAATTGAGATTCATAATGCCCTTGCGAGGTAGGTGTGCGAAGTGAGTGCGATTTAACAAACAGGAACGTATGGCACGAAGGCTGTTTTATGGGATATTCAATGTCTTTTTTGGAGTAATCTCACATCCTGCTTGCCTACCTTGCAAGATTATCATACGGTCATTCCTTCAGCTGAAGCAGAGTTCTAGACTGAGTCAGATGGCAAGTTGCATGGCACTGGAGTGGCATAATGACAAAGGTGGATGTTTGAATTTCTGCAAGCTAACTGCCCTGCCCTGGAGATCCCACGATGGCCACACTACTCATCAGATCTCAGAAGCTAACCAAGATCAGCTCTGGTTAGTGCTTGGATGGGAGACCACCAAGGAAGTCCAGGGTTGGTGCACAGAGGCAGGCAATGGCAATCCACCTCTGCTCATCTCTTGTCTTGAAAATCCTGTGGGGTCACCTCTAAGCTGCAGAGTCTTGTGAGCAAAAAATTCTACCGTGTGAGCTACTGGCATTAAAGCTGTGAGCTACTGGCATTAAAGTTGTGAGCTACTGCATAAATTAGGGTGCTCTGGGGTCATCCTTCCTGAGCTAAGACAAAAATGTGTGAGCTGGAGACTAAAAAACTGTGAGCTAGCTCACACTAACTCAACTTAGAGGGAACGTTGGTCACCATAAGTCAGCTGTGAATGAATGGCCACCCCCCTCAAAAAAAAACCCCCAAACTACCAGGACAATTTCCTCCTCCAGGATTCTATTATGCCAAGGTCTGCAACCGTTTACAATTAAAGAGTCAAACTACATCAAAATTCAAAGCACAAAACCAACCAAGAGCCAGTGTAAGAAAGACTATTTGCATAACGGAAACTATGTAACACTGATTAGTGACACATTGACTAATGGTGCATTCACACTACACTAAATAATGCATTTTACATCCAGATTCTTACTATTCTTACACAGTAAAAATCCAGATGTAAGACACATTATTTAGTGTAGTGTGAATGTGCCATAACTTTCTACAGCCCACTAGTTCTGTGAATTTTCTCAGAGGAAGTGGCATACACAATCTCAGAATAAGAAAAAAATTAGCTAAAGCAGTGGTTTTAGTCTAGAGTGAATGGCTCTCCCTTGGATCACTGGTGACTATTCACTTCTAACATTTCCCTTTCTAGAAAGTATCTCTAAAAGCCAATCTTTTCCTGCACTTCCTTTCACATATTGGTAATCCCAGCATCCCACCTGATGATGGAAGGTGCTGATAAGTGACAACTGACTTTGCCACAGCCTATCTCTGCATAACAAACTCTGGACTTCCCTGATGGTCTTCCATCCAAGTATTAACCAGGGACTACTCTGTTTAGCTTCCAAGATCTAATGAGAACAAGTATCCCATTCCAATATACCATCATTTAAAGATTCTGTTTTCTTTCTTAAGAGCTTTATTTGGCTGTAGAGCATTGGTTCCAGAGCCCCTGCTATAATCTCTCAGGGGACTGAGCAAGCCAATGTTCTCACCATGCAGTGTAACAGACTCTTAGCTGCTCTCAACATGCTGATCCCCATGGAGCATTCTGAATCTTCTGCAAGCCATTCGGGTTTCCTCCTCTCCTCTGATTAATTTACAAAATAATATTTGTTATGCATACCTGGGGAGTTCCTCAAATATGTCCTTGCCTGTGAAATGGTATAGTTTTGCTGTGTTTGCGACTGTCATGGGAGAGAGTCACTTTACTATTAGATCAAGTATTAATAATACAAAAGAAGACGAAGGACAATAGTTCTCCTTTAGAAGTGAGCTGCATTTGCATAAAATTGCAATTGAATTGCAATTGCATAAAATATTACAAAGCTGGACACATGTGTGGAAACATGAGGCCTTTTAATTTCATTTTCCCAAGAGTACAAGACTTATAGGGTCATGTAAGCACAATGGCTTTCCCTTGGGACCATGGAAGGGGCCATGGCTCAGTGGCGGACAATCCGCTTGGCATGAAGAAGGTCCCAGGTTCAATCCCCAGCATCTCCAGTTGAAAGGACCAGGTAGTAGGTGATGTGGCAGATCTAGGGTTGCCAAGTCCAATTCAAGAAATATCTGGGGACTTTGGGGGTGGAGCCAGGAGACATCAGGGCGGAGCCAGGTGTGACAAGCATAACTGAACTCCAAGGGAGTTCTGGCCATCACATTTAAAGGGACCGCACACCTTTTTAAATGTCTTCCTTCCATAGGAAATAATGAAGGATAGGGGCACCTTCTTTTGGAGCTCATAGAATTGGACCCCCTGGTCCAATCGTTTTGAAACTTGGGGGATACTTTGGGGAGAGTCACTAGATACTATACTGAAAATTTGGTGTCTCTACCTCAAAAAACAGTGCCCCCAGAGCCACCGAAACCTCCAGATCAATTCCCCATTATACCCTATGAGAATCGATCTCCACATAGAGAATAATTAAGTACTCAGCAGACTCCCCCACCCCCCCCACCCCATTTCTGGCAACACTGAAGGGGGATTGGCCTCTCTACTCATGAGTTGCTGCCAACTTCTTCAAAGTAACACAGACACCCCATCCCAAGAGGAAGCCTTTCAATCAGCGACTGAAGCCTCCAGAGGTAGAAACGCACATGGTCCTCTGGGGGCGGAGCTCCTCCCCCTCCGCCGGCCAGACTCCCCGAGGAGATGCCTGTGGCGGCCGTAGAGGATGCAAGGACTATGAGTCCCAGCATGCACCTCGCGAAGGGAGGCCGGACTGGAGCAAATAGCAGGCTGGGGGTGGGCAGGTCTTTGTGACCCGGAAGAAGGGAGAAGGGAGGAAGGCAGGCAAGGAAAGAGACACCGTGCCATTTCCCCACCCCCACGCTTCCACATTTTTGGAGAGCGGGGGATGAGGCTGCTAATCCAGGGGTCCCCCGGCAGGGCGGGGGGGGGGTTGGGAAGCCTAGACAGATCTCTGCCCGAGACTCTGGAGAGCTGTTGCCAGTCTGAGTAGACAATACTGAACTTGATGAACCAGTGCTCTGATTCTGATTCAGTACAATGCAGCCTCATGTGTTCGCGTGACTGGAAAAGGTAGTCCCCTGTGCAAGCACCAGTCATTTCCGACTCTGGGGTGACGTCACATCACAACGTTTTCACAGCAGACTTTTTTACGGGGTGGTTTGCCATTGCCTTCCCCAATCGTCTACACTTTCCCCCAGCAAGTTGGGTACTCATTTTACCGACCTTGGAAGGATGGAAGGCTGATTCAACCTTGAGCCGGCTACCTGAACCCAGCTTCCACCAGGATCGAACTCAGGTAGTGAGCAGAGCTTGGACTGCAGTACTGCAGCTTTAACAGTCTGTGCCACGGGGTTCATGCGACTGGAGGACAGGCACAAATATCTTCAATACCTCCAGATGGTGCAGTCTCCACCACTGCTAGAAAGTAAGTGGGAAGGGAGATGGGGGAGAGATGGAGGACGAAAAGGAGGGGAGCCCTTCCGAGCCTCTTTGAACTTGTGATGGAGCTCAGAAAAAGCTGGGGCATTTGCCAGTTTTTCAGCAAATAGCTTGGCTTTTGCAAATCTCATTCCTAGTTGAGCTCAGGGGGCCACACTAGTAGTAATTTGACTCTGTATTTTCTTTTACACAAAATACAGTAGAAACACAAGTCATAGGACTCCTCAGCTTTATGTACTGTGTTGAGAGCCTCGCTATTCCCAACAGGGCAGAGTGTATATTGCTGGAGAGAAGCAGAGCATAACCTGAATAACAATGGGCATCAAAGCTTTCTATGGGCCCCAGAAAGTGATGTTAAGATTCCTAGGACATTTTACTAGTTTTACCAAAACTTGTTTAAACCAATTTTATTATACTGCAATATATTGTAATAATACTTATCATCTATTATTCAAAAGTTAATACAAATACATTACATTTTTCTCCTCCCTCCCCCCCCTTTTCATGACCCCCGACGGTGTATTTTAATTAAATTGCTAAAAATAAAAGGTAATTTTATCAATTAAGGAATCTTCATTAAAAAAAAATCCTAAAACAAGAAGAAAAAAGGAAAGAAAAAAACATATGTTATAATTATAATCCATCTTCATTATAATCCTTTAATTCTTATCAAAATAAATTGAAAAAAAAATGTTCACATAGTCTCGGTTTTTTACTGTAGTCCATTTATTATTCCTCTAAAGTTCAACTATTGTCAAAAATCGCCAAATATCCTTTAACCTTCCATTGTTTTTCAACACATTTTTGAAATTTTCTCCACTCATTTTTAAATTTCTCTAGATCATATTTTTTTTAAGATTCTTGTAAACTTGTCAATTTCATTCCAATGCATAACTTTTAAAGTGCAATCCCACTTTTCTGGTATTTTATCTTGCTTCCACATCTGTTGCTGCTGGCTTTGGATGCCTGGTGGACGCTCTAGTTCAGGGGTGGTCAAACTGTGGCTCAGGAGCCACATGTGGCTCTTTTACACATATTGTGTGACTCTCAAAGCCCCCACCACTCCATCTTGGAGGAGGGATTTCTCTCTTTAATCATTTCTCCAAGCCAGCTGGCGGTTTGGAAGATGCTTTTAAAGTTAAAGTTGCTTTCTTTCCACCTTGCCCTCCCTCCTCACTCCCCCTTCTATTTGCCTTCCTTCCCTCCTTGTGGCTCTCAAACATCTGAAGTTCATGTCTTGCGGCTCTCAGACATCTGACAGTCATTCTATGTAGCTCTCACGTTAAGCAAGTTTGGCCATACCTGCTCTAGCTGCACCCCACCCCCCTTAATGCTAGATTGTCTAGGATTTTATCTCTAAGAACTTAGGAACAAGGTGAGCTGTGCCCCCTAAATAAACTAATGGGAATGAATAAATTGCAATTTCATTTTACAAGAGAAGGTTGTGGTACCCCCCACCTTTACAATTCCATAAGTGCTTTGTCCCCCTGGGGGATTATAATAAGCAGTTAGATTTGTGCTTTAAAGCGTATGTTGCGTGTGGCATTCTCTCCCCTGTTTGAAGGCAAATACAGCAGAATTAAAATGAACTACTAAATCAGTGGGCTTTACACTATATACTTTTCCAGAGCTGCTTCACCAGGATTTCTTCCCCACAACAAACTTGACAAAGCACTTTCCTGGCTTCGGCAGGACTTATCTTCGAATTTATGAGATCAGATTCTTAAAGACTGAAAGATGATAGTTCTAAATGTTGCATGGTATAATTGGAAATGAGCATTAAATTACAACGTATTTCAGTGTTTTACTTCCTTTCTATTAGGGACTGACCTTCAAAAATTACCTTTGCAGAGTGAAGCTGAACTTTGAAAAAATATATAGAAAAGAATACATAGAAATACACACACATACACTGACAAAGGTTGGAATGATGTGTAGTGTGGAATATAAAATTATTGGATCAGTAAAAAACAACAGAGTACATGAACATATGAAGTTTCCCATATACTGAAGGTGTTCCCACATAGGTTATTTACCCTGAGTTTGATACTATTGGAACAAGTGGAGAAAGGTGTTTTACTTCTGCAATTTGACTATACTTCGAGTTTTAAAACATTTCTCTCTCTCTTGACAGAGAACAGGAGTATTGGGGGGCGGGGGGAGTTCAATACTCTCCACTCTTACCCAACCAGGCTTTATAAATGCAAATGGAAGGCCTGGCTAGAGACAATGAAGTGGTCAGTTCACATCTTCTGCTAAGAATATGACATACAGCAGGGATCAGAGATTCAAAAAGACTTAGGTACTAGAAACACTTCAGAAAAAAAAAACTTGGGGAAGCTTCTTTGACCCTCAGGGTGGGGGTGGGGTGGGAGGGAAAGAGAGATAAAACTTCTTGGCACACATGAGAGTGTCTCTTTTTTGCTGATTCTATCCAGCTTTTGCCAAAGGTGATCACTGTATGCCTGTACAAAGACTCCTAGGTAAAGAAGACTTTGTAGAACAACTGTAACATCTAAGTTAAGGAGCATGTCTTAGAATAACATCAACTAGGGCATGTAGAGAGTGAGGGACTGGGAATTGCATGTTTGCACTTTTCTTTTGGAGCCCTTGCTCAGTCTGTTGCTGAGAAGAAAGTATGTCCATGTGTGAATTTTCCTTTTAATAAATGTTTTATAAACTTTGAATGCCGGTAGCTGTTCTCTGCAACACACAGACCTCCACTGTTCAAATGCACTAGTTTAAGACAAACACCAGGACAAGCAGGGGCAGCCAATTAGCAAGTGGTTAATCTTTCAGAGATGCAGAAGTGCTGCAAACTGTCTTTGTGGTAATGGAGACACAAGTATGACACTGGGCCTTAGAATAGCAATGTAGGCAAAAGAAGCTGGATGCCTGGGCTCTCTCAGTGAGTGAGTCATACAAAATCAGATGGAGGCAGTGGGTGTACCAAAAGAAGGAATAAAAGCCCTTGGAGGGCAAGACAGAACAGGGCCTGAAGGTCAGTAGGGCTGTTCCATCACAGAGCACAGCAGTGTATCTCTCAGGTTTCTCTGGCTCTTGGATCTTTGCTCCAAAGGATAGGAAAAGATCTCAGCAAAGCCAATATGGCTGTCTCATGGTTGGGAAAGTTCAGATTTTCCTGGTCTTACCCACACAGCAGCCATTGCTTTGCTAAAGCATTCCACTGCTTTAGCCATTTCCTCTCTCTACTGCTGGGCTTTTTTTTTCTTTTTATAATTCAGTGATTTAATAGTGTCATTATACCAAAATATCCAGCAGCTTCTCTGATACCCAGTTTAATTTTTTTTTCAAAAAGTCTGTAGCCCTTTTCCTTGCAGAAATGCATGTGGGGGGGGGGGGGGACTCCAAAACAAAATGGGCTAGAGACTAGGAAGTCAGAAAACATGATAAACATTTTTGTTTAAAGGTATATCAGTAGAATGCCATTAAATCATGCCTTTTAAAAATAATGGGGAACCAGTGTTGCCTGGAAGCCCTGTCACCATTGGGCTGTATTACGGGCCAGCACAACAGAAAAACTACTCATGCCTGACTCAGTGTGGAAAGCACATGTGTCAGACCACTGGTCCTTCTAACTCAGTACCATAACTTAGTAGAAGTAGTTCTCCAATACCTCAGGCAGAGAAGAGTTTTTATGAAGACCCAGGGCTTTTTTTTTTTTTTTAGCAGGAATGCACAAGCTGACTTGGAATTAGGGGTGTGGCCTAATATGCAAATAAGTTCCTGCTGGGCTTTTTCTACAAAAAAAAAGCCCTGTGAAGACCTGAAAACCTTTTAACTACAGATTGAATTTGGGACCTTTTTCCAAGTTAGGGATGTGTTCACCTGCTAAACCATGATGTCTATTCCTTATTTTCCTCGCCTTTGCAGTGAGTGAGCAACATAAATACTTACAGGGCTTTTTTTGGTACCTGGAACTACTTTGCATATTAGACCTCACATCCCTGATGTAGCCAATCCTCTTGGAGCTTACAGTAGGCCCTGCACTAAGAGCCCTGTAAGTTCTTGGAAGATTGGCTACATCAGGGGTGTGTGGCCTAATATGCAAAGGAGTTCCTGCTACAAAGAAAGCTCTGGATATTTGCATCATGGTTTAGATCCAGACTAAATTTTCCACCAGCAGAACCACCAGCCTTGCCCCTTGTTCAGCATCAAACTGATCATAAAATGCTATTCCTGGGGGACCGGGGGACACCCTATAGAATGACATCAGGTGGGTCTGCAACAGGAAGAGGGAATTAATAGGAAATGACAATTTAGTCTGGATCCAGCCCATTGATTTTTATCTCCATCTGTCTCTCTGTCTGATTTTTATTCCATCCTTCCTACAAGGAGAACAGTACATGGTCTTTCCTTCCCATCTCCTATGAAGTAGGTTAGCTGAGAGGGAGAGTTATGAATCCAAGGTCATCCATTGAGTTTCCCGGCTGAGTATTTTTATTCAGCAGAAGAAATCAATGGACAATTCATGAAAATGTCAAGTTAGTGGGCTCACAAATTCTTCACTTGTATAAGCTGTCTCTAGAAACTGAGAAAAAACATGAACTATAGACATTTCAGAGCTTCACTCGGCTTCTCTGCCTTGAAGGAGAGTGCTTCCTCCTCAGAATCGGACATGGTTTCCAGTCCTGAAAAATACAAAATGCTCTACATCTTACAACAGCACCACAAATAAGATTAGAATTTCAACAGCCAATCCATATGCGAAAGAACTTTCTCAGGAAAGCTCCTCCATTAGCATGTCACACCCTGTGAAACTCCTACAAGATAATGACTCTGCCCTACCCCACCTTCCTGATATAAATTACCTGCCTACCATCTTCTTCTCACTTTGACACAGAAAGAATCCAGCCTTCTGTGTCATACCTCTCAGGATGCCAGTCACAGCTATTGGTGAAACGTCAGGTTCTACAATGCCAAAACCACAACCATACAGCTCGGAAAATCTATAACTAATGAACTCTGGTCATGAAAACGTTCGACAACATATTGCTTCCTCCTCTCTCTGGCATTTGGAATTTGGGATGTGTAGGCATCTGAGGTGGGGAAGGCAAGGCAACAAAAAAAAAATCTGTTTATGGAGTTGATCCTGGCAGTTTATTGCACCCGCAATGATACACTTTGAACTGCATGTTTTCAAGCATCTGTACAGTAAATCCAACAAGGGGGGGGGAGGGATAATTACCACACATTACACTAGCATTTGCCTGCTTGTCAAATGGCGCAGGATGACAAATTGTATTTTGAATTATTAATGCTCGGGGAAGGGGGGGGGGCGGGTTTCAAAGCCTGCCACTTCTAAAGCTCTCTGTTTACCTTCGCCTTGAAATGCAGTGGAAGGCATGTGAATTCCAATCCGCCCCTCCAGAGCTCAAACTTCGGCTTTTCGATACCTTTCAACGCAGTCTGATTGGCTTCCCAAATCAGGGAAGAACAGGCTAAAAATTGGAGTCAATCATCCCAAACTGAAAGGCGTTTGTGTTGATGTGTCTATGGGGGGAGGGGGGAAGCATCTGAGGCCGAGTTCAACATAAAGAGATAAACAGTATTGTCTTATGTTAAGAGGAATGGAAATTTCCATTTAAAACATTAAAGACATTTTTTAATGTCAGGGATTCGTTTGAACACATGCCACATTATTCTACCCGTTTGTATTGTATGCCTTGATTTTTCTTTCTTTCTTTCTACTCTACAGATCATAAAAAAGCCTCTTAGGAAATGTGGATACATCTTTCCGCATGCCGAACTACAAAACTGTTTCTCCCCTCCCCACCACCCCGTGTGTTTTCAATCCAAAGAGAATAACAAAGTTGCAAGGAACTTCAAGAATCATCATTGATTCCAGTATCTTCTCTGAAAAAGGCAGATTCTCTAAGGCCTCTTCACAGAGTCTTTGAAGGATCCAAAAACTGAGATGGCATGGAACAAGGGCATATCATGTGTTGGAGCTTGATAGGGTGGGAGCAGAATTTAGTGGTGCATGGTAGGAGTTGGATGTGCCTGCCAACTTTGCACTGCAATCCTATGAACATTTTCCTGGGAATAAGCTGTTGAGTCTGGCTTAGGATGGCTGGACTGGTCAGGCAGCCATCCTTACCTTCACTTAGCAGAGTGCTCTTTCTGAGCTTCAGAGCAGCAGCGTGGCCTAGTCCAATGGTTGCCACATGATCTACAAATTGCACAGAGAGCCTTTGCTTTAAGTTAAGAAACCAGTATTGGTGGGTTTGTTTAAAGAAACATAAGTGTAGTGGAGAGAAAGAGTGACTATCAACAACAACAACAACAACATCCTTTATTGGCATTATACACTAAGTATACAAGAAGAAGAAGATATTGGATTTATATCCCGCCCTACACTCTGAATCTCAGAGTGGTCACAATCTCCTTTTACCTTTCCCCCCCTACAGCAGACACCCTGTGAGGTAGGTGGGGTTGAGAGAGCTCTTACAACAGCTGCCCTTTCAAGGACAACTCCTACCAGAGCTACGGCTGACCCAAGGCCATTTCAGCAACTGTGAGTGGAGGAGTGGGGAATCAAACCAGGTTCCCCCAGATAAGAGATAAGGAGTACTTAATACAATTAACGCAAATCACGCCATTTTGAAGTCAGATACAAAAGATTTGCCACCATTTCAATAGTTACAGAGTTTTTCGAGGAAAGTCTGGGACTCATAGTTATCAGATTGGCCTATTAAATCCACTAACAACCGATCTAAATACTTAACACAAATGGAGTGACTATCTATTCTAGCTAACTATGGATGGCTTTGGATTGATAGTAGGCCATCTGCTTAGTTCAGATCAGGAGGAGAGACACCATGCATTCCTCCTGAGGCAGGCACAAAAAAAGAAGGAAGAGGGGGAGAACCAAGAGGAAGGAAGTTCCCTGAGATTGACAGCAGAATAGACAGGAAGGAGACTGATATTGTCCTAGCTATCCAGCTTGCTCTATGGTGTTTGTTGTCTTGGAGGGCAGAGCAAGAGACATCGCCAGTCTGTTCTTCTAGCATAAGCCTCATGGAGCCCTGAACTAGATGGCTCAGGTGAGCCCTATCTCATCTGATCTCAGAAGCTAAGCAGGGCTGGCCCTGGTTACAATTTGGATGGGAGATCTCCAAGGAAACCAGGGTTGAGAAACCACCTCTGAATGTTTCTTACCTGGAAAACCCTATGGTGTCACCATAAACCATGGCATCAACTGTGACTTGATGCCACTTTCCACCGCCAACAAAGCCTCGCTGAATAGATCTGGGCAGGAGTTTGAGCACACCTGCTTACAATTACTGTGTAAAGCTCCTAAATGAACAATTCTTTGTATTGGAAGCACCATTATTAACAAAACAAAAACTCTGAATACAGGCTAAAGCATTTCAGTAACAGAAAGAGTATTTGCACACTAAAATGGCTGATACTGACTAGCAGGGGTCATTTCATAGAAAAAGAGGTGCAGGAGCTCATTAGCAGAACTTGGGGGGCCGTCTCTTCCCATATGAGCCCCAAAGGTCATTACGATCAGCCAGTCAACATCTTTTGACCAAGGGACATCCAGTTTGTTTCAACCAGGGCCAGGGCTTTTTCGGCCCTGGCCCCGACCTGGTGAAATCAACTCCCTGTGGAGATTCGGGCCCTACCGAATTTGTTACCATTCTGGAGGGCCTGTAAAACAGAGCTGTTCCGCCAGGCCTATGGTTGAGGCAAGCAGGCATCCTCATTTCAGTGCACTATCCACTTAGCCTTCCAGTACTGATTGTCATCTTGATTGCTAAAAATCGGGCCAATACTGCTGTCATTCTTTGGATATCTAAGTCACCTGCAACAGGGGTCATTTTGTAGAAAAATAGGTGGCGGAGCTCATCCAGGGATTGTTATGCAGCTGCACCTACTATTCAATGGACAAGGAGGTGGAACTCTCAGAAGGAGGTGGAACTCTCAGAATGGTTCAGGAGCTGTGCTCCTGTGAGCTCCCACTGAATCTGAAGCCTGCCTGCAACAATCATGTCTTAATTTATGTGCTCACACAATCCATGTTGCCTTAAATTAATTTTGATTTAATGGAATCTACAAAATAAATAAATAAATTAGCACAGCTCATTTGCATAAGCCACACACCCCTGACATCACCAGAAGGTGTACGAAATTATATCAGCTCAGCATGCACCTTAAAATGCTTCTTGAATTATAATTGTCATAATAAAACCTTACTCTCATCATACTTTTAAAATTCCTTTCTCCTACGAAATTACTTTCTCAGCCCCACTTACCTCACAGGGTGTCTGTTGTGGGGAGAGGAAGAGAAGGAGACTGTAGACTGTTCTGAGGCCCCGAGTGAAGGGCAGGGTATAAATCCAACTCTTCTTCTGCATGCCAAGCAAATGCTCTGTTATTGAGCCCCAGCCACTCCAGTCAAATTACAGAGTTCGCGACTATCTTCAAGTCCCCCAGTAAACATTGTGGCTCAAAAATGGCTTGAACATGGGCATCCCCACTATAAACCAGATGCACTATCCCTTGAGACATATGGGCTCTTTCTCACATCTCTAATTCTGCAGGGAATCCTTGTTGCTTTTCTGAAGTAGTCATTCTCACAATATCTTTTTGTTCTTGCTCCATTTCCATGTTACTTTTAAAAAGTCACCTAGAGAGTAATATGTAAGAAGTAATAATAACCCAAACACCACAGTTAAAGAAGCATGATCTCTTATTTGAGCTGAATTAATCCATTTGAAACATCAAACCTCACAAATAGTTCTGCATAGCCACAACAATTCGAGAAAATGACATTCAGTATCATCTGTCTTGTCTGTCTGTCTGTCTGTCTGTCTGTCTGTCTGTCTGTCTGTCTGTCTATCTATCTATCTATCTATCTATCTATCTATCTATCTATCTATCTATCTATCTATCTATCTATCTATCTATCTATCTATCATCATCATCATCATCATCATCCATCCACACATCCACCTATCCATCTACCTACCCATCCATTATTCATAAATCCATCCTGTTATCACTTCTTTCTTTAATCAAAAGAACAGCAAGAAGAGCTGGTTTTATACCTCGCTCTTCACTACCCAAAAGAGTCTCAGAAAGGCTTACAATCTCCTTCCCTTCCTCTATTACTCTTGCTCTATACCAGAAGGCTATCCAGCCAGTGAAAGTGTGTTCCAGGAATTTGTCCTCCATGTTAAATCTATTCTGTTCTTGGCTTTGCCAGAGTTGGAGTTTGATAATTACTCTTGTGTTCTGGATATGATTTGAAACAGGGGTTTTTTTTTGCAGAAAAAACCCATCAGGAACTCATTTGCATGTCAGGCCACACCCTCTGACACCAAGCCAGCCAGAACTGCATTCCTGGCATTCCTGCTCAAAAAAAGGCCCTGATTACAATAGATAACATCAGCATTTATATGTAGTGTCCTGGAGTATTTTTGAGTTAATACAGCATTATGGTTTGGGGCATCTGAGAGAGGACGTTGCTCACTTTTAGTCAGGAAGCACTGCATTTTATTTTACTTTTTTGGTGATGGCTGAGAGAGTGTGCTAAGTAGGCAGGGTGGTAAAGGAAATGGATCACCACAAGTAGTGGTCTGAGAAATACGGAGTGGCAGAAACTGGTTTCTCCATGTCAGGTTTCTCCATCATCTTCCATGTTATGTGGCTCATCTGTTGGAAGAAGAACCATTTAAGGTGGAGGAAGGCTTATTAGGCTAGAGCACGGGTGGCCAAACTGGATTGGGAGCTACATGTGGCTCTTTCACACATATTGTATGCGTCTCAAAGCCCTCACCACCCCATCAGCTGGCTTGGAGAAGGCATTTGTCTCTTTAAATCACTTCTCCAAGTCATGCCAGCAGGCAGCTTGGAGAATGTATTCAAAGTTAAAATTACTTTCCTTCTGCCTCCCCTCCCCTCTTCTCTCCCTTCCGTCCTTCCTTTCCTCCCTCCCTCCCTTCCTTCCAGCTCTAAAACATCTGACATTTATTCTATGTGGCTCTTGATAACTGGAAAAAAGAACAAAGGAAAAACCCCATGGGCATAATAATAATAATAATACTAATAATAATAATAATAAAATTTATTTATATCCCGCCCTCCCCGCCGAAGCAGGCTCAGGGCGGCTAAATGCTCACAGGAGAAAAGCCCCATGGAAACATGCCCACATGAAAATAAACCCACATGGAAAAAAGCCCCCATGGAAAAATATGTAAAGCACCATAGGTGTTTATAATTGTGGATAACCATTAATAATATTTTGTTGTTATTTTAGGATTAAAGTAAGCCATATTCACATGCAACAAGAAGTGACCATTTTGTTATTTTTTATATTTTTATTTTAGGATTAAAATATGTCATATTCACATGCAACAAGAAGTGACCATTTTGTTATCAAGGAACTTTATATTAAGAAGGAAAAAACAATAATAACAGAAATAAACTTTACATAGGAATATATTTAAATAAAATTAAATACTGTAACTTTATTAATTCACAATTTGTCAAACTTTTTAACGTTAATACATTGTGGTGCACCCAGTGACCACAACAAACGAGACTCTGACACAGGTGAAAATAACACCCTTTGACCTCAGCGTGTGGAAAGGCAATCCTCACTGCATTCATACAAGCCTTCTCAACATCCACTAAAACCTTTTGAGATGACAGATCTGGAATCAATAGCTTCATTATTTCAGACATTCTATTATAGGTGTCCATGTTCTTTTTTTAGAAGTAAAATGTAAATACATGGTGGATATGAACTACCCACCTCGGCATGCCATGTGTACAACTGGTAAAACATATTTGGCACTTTATCAAAGGTGCCATCTCCATAGATTGTATCTTTGTTTAATTCAAGCATAAGATCGCTATCACCTAAAACCAGAATTCTGTCTGGATTTTTCCACACCGGAATCATGAAGTATCAGTTGCCTATACTTTTCAGGAATGTCAAAATGTATGGTTTGGGGGTTAGGCAAATTGCTGCCTGCTCTATGATAGCTTCTCTTTCTTAAATAGCAGAAGTAGTTAAGGCCTCATAGATCTAAGAAGCAACATAGAACAGACTCTGGCAAGTATCTGGAAGGAATAAATCAATACACATAGTTTATAATAAAATATAATAAAAATGGTATAATGGAGAATTGATCCATGGGTATCTCAGGCTTGGGGGGGGGCCTGTTTTTTGAGATAAATGCACCAAATTTGCAGCATAGCATCCAGTGCCTCTCCCCAAAATACCCTTCAAGTTTCAAAAGGATTGGACCAGGGAGCCCAATTATATGAGCCTCAAAAGAAGGTGCCCCTATCCTTCATAATTTCCTATGGAGGGAAGGCATTTAAAAGGAGCGTGGTCCCTTTAGATGTAATGGCCAGAACTCCCTTTGCTTGTCACAACCTTGCTCCTGGCTCCACTCCCAAAGTTCCCAGATATTTTTTGAATTGGACTTGGCAACCCTATTCCATGTGGGCTTCTTTCAGTATGGGCTTTTTTCCGTGTGGACTTTTTTTCCGTGTGGGCTTCTTTCCATGTGGGTTTATCCATGTGGGCATTTTTCCATGGGGGCTTTTTTCCTGTGAGCATTTATGTCATTGGGTTTTTTTCTTTGCGCTTTTTTCCTAGAAACGTGGCTCTTACATTAAGCAACTATGGTCATTCCTGGGCTAGAGGAAGGCTTCCAGCTTTGCTCAGTCAAATCGTAGGCATGAGTAAGGCAACATTAATTTGAATAAAGGTTGATACTAATATCCACTTGGACCAGTATCCACATAAGGTGGATACTAATAAAGATGATCCTAAGAAGCATCAAGTATTGCTGAGTTGCAACCAGGACATAGTGAGAATATCCATGGGGCACTGCAGGCAACAGATGAGCAGAGGTGGTTTTTCACTGCTTCCACCATGCAGCAACCCCAGTCTTCCTTGGTGGTCTCTCATCCAAGTACTAACCATGACTGACTCAACTTAGCTTCTGATGAGATTGGGCTAGGCTGGGCTATTCAGGCTGTGAAGAAGATAGGAACAGGGCAATACTCTACATAAAAATGCTAAGGGCTATGGACTGCAAAATCATGGGGACATAGGATTCCTAGATTTAAAGTAACAGGCCACAATCCAGCTGTTTAAAATGTTTGCATTGCACAGAAAGAGGATTTTAAAATCATGGCTTTGGTTGTCATTGTGTCTAGCGATCCTAAAGTGTCAAGAAATGGGAATGGAAATGGTAATTGCACACACTGATTTGAGGGCACCCAAAATTGCATGCATGCCACCTTCTAGTCCTCTGCTAAATAATCTGTCCAAAGGAATGGTGAGCACTTTCAATTCAGAAGATAATGACATTTTCACTGTGTAGACAATTATTCTGTGCAATTACCTGAAGATATCTTGCAAATACGAGCTGTGAATCTGTGTTTGTTGTTCCAGTTAATTAAATCGGTTGATTGACAGATACAAATAACTTCAGTTTTTTAAAGAACAAGTCTAGGGATACTGTATCGCAGTATGCTAAACAAATCAAACTCAAGATAAGAAGGGAAAACCACAACTAGCACACAATTGATGAACACGGGTTATTGAGGAAGACTCAGCATGGGTTCTGCAAGGGAAGATCTTGCCTCACTAACCTGTTGCATTTCTTTGAGGGGGTGAACAAACATGTGGACAAAGGAGACCCGATAGATGTTGTTTACCTTGACTTCCAGAAAGCTTTTGATAAAGTTCCTCATCAAAGGCTCCTTAGAAAGCTTGAGAATCATGGAGTAAAAGGACAGGTCCTCTTGTGGATCAAAAACTGGCTGAGTAATAGGAAGCAGAGAGTGAGTATAAATGGGCAGTCTTCGCAGTGGAGGACGGTAAGCAGTGGGGTGCCGCAGGGCTCGGTACTGGGTCCCATGCTTTTTAACTTGTTCATAAATGATTTAGAGTTCGGAGTGAGCAGTGAAGTGGCCAAGTTTGCGGATGACACTAAATTGTTCAGGGTGGTGAGAACCAGAGAGGATTGTGAGGAACTCCAAAGGGATCTGTTGAGGCTGGGTGAGTGGGCGTCAACGTGGCAGATGCGGTTCAATGTGGCCAAGTGCAAAGTAATGCACATTGGGGCTAAGAATCCCAGCTACAAATACAAGTTGATGGGGTGTGAACTGGCAGAGACTGATCAAGAGAGAGATCTTGGGGTCATGATAGATAACTCACTGAAAGTGTCAAGACAGTGTGCGTTTGCAATAAAAAAGGCCAATGCCATGCTGGGAATTATTAGGAAGGGAATTGAAAACAAATCAGCCAGTATCATAATGCCCCTGTATAAATCGATGGTGCGGTCTCATTTGGAGTACTGTGTGCAGTTCTGGTCGCCGCACCTCAAAAAGGATATTATAGCTTTAGAGAAGGTGCAGAGAAGGGCAACTAGAATGATTAAAGGGCTGGAGCACTTTCCCTATGAAGAAAGGTTGAAACGCTTGGGACTCTTTAGCTTGGAGAAACGTCGACTGCGGGGTGACATGATAGAGGTTTACAAGATAATGCATGGAATGGAGAAAGTAGAGAAAGAAGTACTTTTCTCCCTTTCTCACAATACAAGAACTCGTGGGCATTCGATGAAATTGCTGAGCAGACAGGTTAAGACGGATAAAAGGAAGTACTTCTTCACCCAAAGGGTGATTAACATGTGGAATTCACTGCCACAGGAGGTGGTGGCGGCCACAAGTATAGCCACCTTCAAGAGGGGTTTAGATAAAAATATGGAGCACAGGTCCATCAGTGGCTATTAGCCACAGTGTATGGAGCACAGGTCCACCAGTGGCTATTAGCCACAGTGTATGTGTGTATATAACATTTTTTGCCACTGTGTGACACAGAGTGTTGGACTTGATGGGCCGTTGGCCTGATCCAACATGGCTTCTCTTATGTTCTTATGTTCTTAATTACTGTTTTACCAACAATTTCAATAGAGATAACGGTTCCACTTTGCACACATTTTATAAAAGTATAGATTTAAGCAGAGACGTACAGATTAAATCACTCAGTGACTTTATAGTCCAAATTCACTTCAGGGAATTTTTAATAGGGCGCTACAATTAATTGTTTTGTTATTATTATCATGCCACATATATTGTCATAACACATAATGTTTTTACTACTGCTAATCTTTCATGATACTCATAATAGGTTTGATCAATCCCCCTGTAGGGTGCTCTTTCCTCTATACTAGGGGTCCAGGGCTTTTTTTTTTTTTTGTAGCAGGAACTCCTCTGCATATTAGGCCACATCTTCCTGATGTAGCCAATCCTCTAAGAGCTTACATGGTTCTTATTACAGATCTTACTGTAATCTCTTGGAGGACTGGCTACATCAGGGAGGTGTAGATTAAGATACAAAGGAGTTCCTGCTACAAAAAAAAAAATCCTGGGTGTAACTATGTGTTATTAACAGGCATGGGGCCATCACTGCTCTGAATTTCTTCGTGTGTGTGTGTGTGTGTCGTATTGACTGACTCCTACTGGAGGCCTAGAGAATATTCAGGGAGATGGATGAATCATCCTTACTCCTGCCTCCTGACTGGGTATTTCAAGGACAGTCTCCCATATCCAAGTACTAACCACAGTCAACCCTGCTTAGCTTCCAAGATAATGAGATTGGGCTTGCTTGAGTTATCCAGGTCAGGGCTCTTTTGTGGTTCTTTTTTGGACACATATCACAGCATCATTGTGCTGTGTTGCCTGGTCTGTACATGCATGCAGATGAGGTGGCAGAGTGGAGCAGGGGAGAAGTTTGGTGAGCAGGTGAGGGATACAAAAAGTACTACAGGTACCTAGGATTCCTAATAAGCACTGTGAACTCTGTGTCAGGCGTTAGAAACCTAGAAATCGAGTGCCATTGAAGCGGCCATTTGAACTGAAGAAATATATATTGAAACGCTCTTCAGTATAGCCAGAAAAGGCATTTTTGGCTGGCCAGCTGTCGTCTCCTCCTGTGGAATGTTTGAAAGTCTATGAACTTCACTTATGGACATTTAGTACTTTTTGCTGGAGTCACAGTATGATTCGTTACTGGTATTTGCATTAGCCTTCCCAACCCTCCCGCTCTGGCGGGGGATGCCAGGTTTTCCACCCTCTTCCCCGCTCCCCCCAAAAACAGAAGCGGGGGGAGGGGGAGAAACGGCGGAAACCCCATCCCAGAGCGGGCGACGCTGCCGCGCTGCTGCCGCCCCCTCCCTCCCCGCAGCTGCTCCTCCGAGATGGGCCCAGGCTGAGCCCATCTCGGAGGAGCAGCCAAAGCAGAGAAGGGGAGGGTGGAGGTGGGCCAGGAGCATGGCGAGCCGCGAATCCGGGCCCCTCTAGGACCCGGACTCGTGGCTCGCCACGCTCCTGGCCCGCCTCCACCCCCCCCCATTCCAACCCAGAGGCTCAGCGGAGCGCGCGACGCTGCCGCGCCGCCCCCCCCCCGGCAGCTGCTCCTCCGAGATGGGCCCAGCCTGAGCCCATCTCGGAGGAGCAGCCAAAGCAGAGAAGGGGAGGGTGGAGGCGGGCCAGGAGCATGGCGAGCCGCGAATCCGGGCCCCTCTAGGACCCGTACTCGCGGCTCGCCATGCTCCTGGCCCACCTCCACACACCCCCATTCCAATGCAGAGGCGGAGCGCAGGACACCGCCGCGACACCCCCCCCCCCCCGGCAGCTGCTCCTCCGAGATGGGCCCAGCCTGAGCCCATCTCGGAGGAGCAGCCACGGCAGCGCAGCGACGCTCCCCGGCGCCGTTTCCCCCCCTCCCCCTAGCTCCACCCCAGTGTCTCCTGGCTCCACCCCCAAAGTCTCCTGGCTCCACCCCCAAAGTCCCCAGATATTTTAAAAATGGGACTTGGCAACCCTAATTTGCATATACTAATGTACTCAAGTTTGTATTTGCAAGCACATTTCAATGTTATTCCATTAAGTTAGCCTGTTTTGCCACCAACCTGATTTCTAATTCAGGAAAAGGAAAGGTCCCCTGTGCAAGCACCAGTCGTTTCCGACTCTGGGGTGACGTTGCTTTCACAACGTTTTCACGGCAGACTTTTTACAGGGTGGTTTGCCATTGCCTTGTTTCTAATTCAACTATACCTTTAATATAGTATTTGTTATGAAATGACTTGAGATGACTTCTGCTTGGTGGATTTTCTTATCTTTGTACCATCTAGAGGTTGGCAACTCTAGGGTCTCTTGATACCAAGGACCGATAAATACCTACAACTGACAGAAAGTAGATTCAGATCCATCCTGATTACCAAAAGAAGGATTGGAGTTTTCATTAATTAATTTTTATTGGCATTCTGGCCTTACTTTTTTTAAAAAAAACCTCTACTTCTTGATTCTGGGTACAGGTACCTGTGCATATATCCCTTCCTGCTTAAATGTCCATTTCAAGCACCTGGGGCCTGGCCCATGCCACAAGATATCTGCCCCACAAGACCCTTAGTTGTTTTTGTTGCAACAAACTAACAAAGCGACCTCTCTGGAATACTAATTAACTAATCAGTCAGAGTAACTTTTGTGTTTGTGAAATGTAAATTCAAGACTAATGAATTAATGGCCTTATTTCGGGGATTTAATTTCCGCCCCAACCCACTCTGAATTTCCAGTGACAGTCTGCCAAGGAAATGGTGATTCATTAACACAGCGAGCCAACAAATGGCAACTTCTTGCACAAAACAGTCACGGGCACAAATGTAACTTGGCAGAATCTCCTTCCCATGAATGCGGACGATAATTAGCATGGCTGAACAGAGTTCACCACTCGCTTTGTAAAGGTCGTGGAATTGTTTGAATTCCTCTTTGGCTTAATCATCCAAATATTTAAATCAGCTCTCTTATTTAATTCAGGGTTGCAGCCAGAATCCCCCTGACAGGCACACAAAATTAGTGCTTGCAGGTTGTTTATGTGCCAAGAAACAACACCCCATTGCAACCAATTAAAGAAACGGAGATTGGTCCCTCTTTATGCAAGAAAGTTGAATAAGAAATGGGTTCTTCCAAATGCCTCCATGCTTATCCTGTACTAATATTGCGTATACATTTCCCTTATGAAGGTGACTACCACAGCTACTGCTACTTCTTCTACTACTACTGTTACTAAAATTAATAATAATATTTTATATTCTTTATTTTTAACACACTTTTATCCCTCCATATGTCCTCTGAATAAAAACAAAAATTATAGCAACCCAATTGGGAAGATCCAAAATATATCAAGTCAATAAGCGATATCGAAATGCCTAGATGAAAGTGCCCACATTACAAATGAAAAAGGACCCTGGATTTAAAAAATAAAAATGACAGCTTTTTTTTTAAAGAACGAAAAGAAAAAGAAAAAAAAAACCAGCCACATTTGCTGAAACTATTTACCCTTCGCCAAATGCTCTTTGGAATAAAATGGTTTCACATACCATCTCCAAAGTAGCCATTTGAGGAGCCTACTACACCCACTCTGACAGGCTGTTCCACAGGACTGGACCCAGCCATGCGACAATCCTAAAAGAGGGCACCCCACAGAGAAGGCTGTCTAAAGAATGTAGCTGTTGCACAGAGGGCTGGCAATCAGCTGGGGGGGGGGAAGACTCACCAGGAACAAAGTGAAGCCTAGGCTGGTGTTTAGGGCCAGCCCTGCCACTAGACAAACTAGGTGATTGCCTAGGGCGCCAGCCTTCTGGGGGTACCAAATTGGGCACCTGCCATGTGACTTGGTGATGTTATCATTGCAGGAGGGGGGGACCAGAAGTTAGCTTTGCCTAGGGTGCCAGACAGTCTAGGGCTGACCCTGCTGGTTTTGCTGCCAACATCACTTCCAGGGCACTTCATAAGTGATATAATCACATTGCCAACAACCCCCTGGCATTTGGACAAACACTCTATGGTAGAAATCATTTTTTAACATAGAGGTTTTTGTCCAAATACCACTTCACTGCATTGCCAGCAATGTGATGACATCACTTCCACTGGGTGCCAGCAGTGACATCTCCGCATTGACAGCAATGCAAGCCAAGGTCTCTTTTTGCTGCCAATTAGTCACCTGCTGACCAGCTGGTTGGTAGTGTGGAAGGGTCCCAGAGTGGGGTATCCCCTGCATCCAGAGGGGGCTAATGACCCTGAGTATGCTCAAGGATGCTGGGAATATGATTTGGCAGTAACCACAGTAGCCAAATCAGTAGAAGAAAAGGAAGTAGGAATGTTGTTGTAAGCTGTTTTGGTCCCAACTGAAGAGCAAATCAGAATATAAACAGCTAACTTAAATTAAATAGACAAAATGGTGTGTGGCATGTTTAGAAAATAATAGTTATACTGCTGCCATCAATTGCTATTCCAGACTTAGTTTTGTTTTCCTTATCCCAGGTTTAACAATACTTGATCCCAGACTTAATTTCTTGTTTCATTTCCCCAACTATCTAGTATTATCTCAATGGATTCGGTAACTGACTAATTATTAATACAGTGTACAGTATCTATAATTATCTTGGCCACATACTGGTACTTGTAGCAGCTGGCAGCACACACGTGCCCAATGCGATGTGCACATGTTAGTCTCAAACGTCTCTGATCAATTCACAATTTTTCCCCAAGGAAAGGCTAGGTGCTTTGCTGGTGTCGTTTTTCTGGAGAGGATTTAAAACAAATTTAGGCTAATGCTCTTTCTGAAAGAAGTCAATCAGTGCCTTTTTTGTTTGTTTGTTTGTTTGTTTGCAGCCATAACAAAAAAGCAAGATGATTTCATTTTTAATAAAGAGATCAATCTTCTCTTTAAAGCAGGGAATGCTGGAGTCGCACAGACAGATGGTAAACCAAAAGCACCCGTGGGAACGGACGAAAGATCTGTTTTCACTCTTCTATCATTTCAGATATAGCTGATATAAACTAACAATTTTCGGGTTTTTGGGAACGATGGCCTTCGTGCAGTGCTTTGTAATCTCACACCTGCAATGGCATTAAAATGGTTCTGCTCTTAAAAATATGGGGTTTTTTTCTCTCCATTTCACCTGACCTTTAAAAGCAATTCCTATGGTACAAACCATCCAGGCCAGAGTAATTTATAGACTAGATTCTGGGGACGAGAAGGGCTTGTGGATCTGTATTATAGGAAACGTGCCCCAATCTCCTGTTGGAACTATGGGCCAGTGCACTATAAGAATGCAAGAAGAGCCCTGCTGGATCAGACCAAGAATCCATCTAGTTTAGCATCCAGTTTCGCACAGTGGCCAACCAGTTTCTTGGGACAGCCAACAGCAGGACATAGAGGATAAGACTTTCCTTGATGTTGCCTCCTGGTTCTGGGATTCAGGGGATTAGTGCTTCTGAATATGGAGGTTCCCCTCAGTCACCAAGGCTAGCAGCCACTGACAGACTTGTCCTCTATCTATCCCCCTTTTAAAACTGTCCATTCTGTGGCCATCGCTACATCCCCTGGCACACATTTTAATCACTCTCTGTGTAAAGTGCTATTTCTTTTTGTCCGTCCTCAACCTACTGCCCAACAGTTTCATTGGATGCCCTCAAGTACTAGTCTTTTGAGAGAAGAAGAAAAAAAAATTCTCTTGTCAACTCTCTCCACCCTGTGCATAATTTTATGAACCTCAATCATCTCCCCCCTTAGTCAACTCTTCTCTATACTGAAAAGTCCCAGATTCTTCAGCCTTTCACTGCTCCAACCCCCCTAATCATCTTAGTTCCCCTCCTCTGGACTTTTTCCAGCTATGCAATGTCCTTTTTGAGATATGGTGACCAGAACTATGATGCACATGCACCCAGGGGAGGGGGTAGAAGAGGAGAGAACACTTAACAATTTATTTTTTAAATACGAATTAAGTGATATAATTGTAGGTGTTCAAAGAGCAATAGGATCTTAATTATTCTAGCAGCACAGTATAAATCCTATCTGTCCTTCTTCTAAATCCACCTTTTATTTATACATTAAATATATTGTTTTGATGACTTTGTAAGAGTCTCAAAGCAACTTACAAAGCCAGTACTAGACAACATAATTAAAATGCTTACATAAAATCATACACACTGTCCTTCTCTAAATCATTTAAAATTTCAGTTGGGCGATTTTTTGGGGGGTGGAGGAGGAATAGACTTTGGGGGAAGGTCCAAAAAGAATGTATTTAAAATTTTATTTTTCATTTCATTTATTCAAAATCTTTATTAGCCACCTCTCTTCCTCTCAGAGCCCAAGGCAGCTTATAAACATAACTAAAATACACAGAATAAAAGCCATTAGGAACATAAAACCAAAATTTAAAACCACTGCTCAGCAGTATTACTAAACTTAACCAAACACAATCCTAAATGAAGCCATCTTCAATTGCCTCCTAAAGATTGAAAATGAGGAAGCCAGGAATACTTTGCTAGAGTGTATGGGACTACCACTGAAAAGGCCCTCTCTCAAGCACTCACCAAATGGACTTATTTGATTGATGGGACAGTCAGAAGAGCCTCACCCTGTGATTATAATTCTCAGGCATGAACTTTGGGGAGAATATGGTTCTTCAGATAGCTCTGATGCTGCATAAGAATAATCACATTGCCTGAAATATGGAGTGGAATGGCAACAGTGTCCCCACTTCCCTAAATGACATGAAACCAGGGGTTTTATGCCCATGAAATTTCTATGCCCATGAAATTTCTATGCCCATGAAATTTCCCAATACTAAAACTTCCAGTTCAGTGCATGGTCAGAGAATTTCCTTAAACAAATCTGCATGTTGAAATATGAAATACAAATCGAGTTCAATTTTTCATGCAAGCCCAGCATTAAACATCAGAGAAGATTCCATAAAGAAAACTCGTACCTTTCTAGCCTCGGTTGCCAGTTGCTGAAGGGAAGGGGATGCTATTGAGTGTAAAACTGCATTCCCTCTTATGGGATCATGAAGGCTCATGTAGGCCACAACGTTTCTCTCGAGAACTTTCCTGACGTCCTGAAATGCAAGCCGTCACAATGAAAAAAGCCAAATTGCAATTAAGTCTTCTGTTCTTATCTTACTCCCTTGAAGGGTGCAGTGGTTTACAAGTCATCCATTTTTCCTCCCTCCCGCTTTAATTCCCTAAATAATATTTAACTCCATTTCCCCTGGGATACTGTTTTAAGAACTTCAAAGGAAGCCTTCATTGTTTTGAGCAAAGTTGAAATTCTGAACAAAACACACAACGATCCTTGAAGGATTTAAGAATGATTGAGGCGGTGGGTGGGAGGAATTACATACTAAGAAAAAACTGGAAGGTTTTTTTGAGGAGTGTTTTATAAACTTGCTCCTGACAGACCCCAGACTTCAAACGTAATGGCTATCAAACAATCAAAATGTTTGACGTTTCAAACCTGGGCAGCCCTTTTTTAGAGCCGAATACCAAATGTCTCTCCAACATAGTCATTTTATTACATTTTTTTAAAAGCAGAAGTGATCTGTACGAAGCACATTTCAATTATTTCCCACTTGCCTTGCCAGTAATGAGCCGCTTGTTCCGTGAAGAGGCTCTTTATACCCAGCAGAAGGGGTGTAACACAATTACATCGGACATTAGGATGATTTGAAGTGGAACTAAACAAATTTTGCTTCCAGTCCATTGTAAGGGTCTCTTTTGAACCCTCCCTCCCTTGTCTCCCACCTCCACTTATTTCAAAATCATAACTGTACTGGAAGAATAAGGCTTTGGTAATTTCAGTCTATTGCTTACACATGATCACGAGCAAATGGCGCGCTCTCCATTTGACTACCAACCCCATTATAGGTCACATGTCTGTCAAAGCCATTTATTCGAATATTATTACACTGGAGCCAAAACAATCTTCTAAACTTCAAGTTGCATTGTCGCTAGTGTCAAAAAGGACCTCTGCTTTAGCATTCTTTAAACTGCCTGCCTAGAAATTGTATCATTTCCCCCCCCCCATCCAAGTCTCAAACCCTACAGGAGGATCCAAATATCCTTGGGTACTGAGCTTTGTAATCACTCACCTCCTGGATGTTCCTGGGCACGCCAGAAAATCCAGAAGGTGCTTGATTATGAATTCACAATATTCAATGATGTGTACATCCACACTATAAGAAAGTGTGCAAAATCTTCCAAAGTCTTTAAAAAAAAATCTCAAAGGGAGCTGGCGAGTCCCCATGGTGGCCTACAACTTGGAGAAAGGTCTCCAATGTGGCCTGCAGTTTGGAAAAACTCCCAAATCTTGGGGCAAAAGAGTTGAATCTGAGTTAAATCCAGATATTCCCAAGCTACATCATCACTTTCTATGCCCCTTGAACCCCTTTCCAGACATGCAGAAACCCTACCCTGATCCAATTCTGGTCCCACTTTCATTTCCATTCAAGTATCTGCTTGGTGTGCTGAAGGGTTCAGTCCTCAGCATCTCCTGGCAGTAGGTGATGTGAAAAACCTCTGCCTGAGACCCTGTTGAGCCACTGCTAGTCAAAGTACACAATACTAACTTTGATGGAACAGTGGTCTGATTGAGTATAAGGCAGTGTGAATTGCTTTAATTGAATTGCTCTATAACTAATTATAAATTGGTTCATTATAATGGGAGCATCAGAACTATCCACTCCATTCAGATCTGGGCTGCTAGAGTGGTGACAACAGGTGTAGCTATATCAGACTAATGTCCTCTCTCTCTCTCTTCTTTTTTTGAGAAAGTTACAACCTTGTAGGATCAGGGGAATGCTGTAGACGTAGTTTATCAGGATTTCAGTAAGGCTTTTGATAAGTTTCCACATAATATACTTGTTGACAAGTTGGTAAAATGAGGTTTGGACCCTATTACTGTTAGGTGGATCTCTAACTGGTTGACAAATTGTACCCCGAGTGCTTGTGAATGGTTCCTTGTCCTCTTGGAAAGAAGTGACAAGTGGAGTGCCTCAAGGATCTATCCTGGGACCTGTTTTGTTCAACATGATACATGATTTGGATTTGGATGAAGGAATAGAAGGAATGATTACTAAATTTGTAGATTATATTGAATTGGGGGTAGGGGGTGGGGTACCAAATACTATCCTCTAGACAGAGTCAGGATACAGGATGGTTTTGGCAGGCTGGAAATCTGGGCTAAAACAAATAAAAATGAATTCTAATAGGAATAAATCTAAAGTAGAAATAAATCTAATGTTCTGCATTTAGGTAGGAAGAATCAAATACATAATTATAGGATGGGAGAGACTTTCTTGGCAGTAGCATGTGTGAAAAGGATCCAGGGGTCTTAATAGATCATACACTGAACATGAGTCGACAGTATGATGTGGTAGCTAAAAAGGAAAATGTGATTTTGGTCTGTATCAAAAGAAGTATATTGTCCTGATTGCACTAAGTTATTTTTTTTTCATTTAAAATCCTTTATTCATTTCTATGATTCCATTATTCAAGCATAGAAAGTCAGTTTAGGGAGAGGGCTGAACCAGGATTAAAGGTCTAGTGCGGAACTGGCCTAATTTAATGCCGAAAGGAAATTGTGAGCTGACAAACCACTGTAACGATAATATGAAACTCAGACTCATCATTTAAGGCAATCAGCACATTGCTTCTCAAGGGTATCATGCTATAACATGGTTAAGCAGTCAGATGAAGACAAATATGGGTCTCAGAAAGTGAGTGAGCGCCTCAATTAATTGTGCAGGAAATAATGGCAAACAGTTGAATCAGAATGACAATAATTCTGAGATAGTTATTACTTATATCTTGCAGTATTTCGGATGCAGGTTAATATGATGACCAAATCAAAATATGAGCATCTGTTTTGAGTCACAGTGATTTAATATTCTGATCCAATGAGCAGCCTCATATTTGACTAAAATCTGTACATCATCCATCCTTTTATCCCCCTCTAAAATGAGTTGTTGTCTGATCATATAAAAAGCCATGTTCCAATTAACCACACTCTGAGATTGTCCTTACTGCTTATTTATCCTGTTCCAGCTCGTTTGCTGATTGACGGAGAAAGGTAGGGACTTCTCTCAGATTGACAGATTGTCTCATTAACCCTTCTCTGCCCCGATAGATCCCGACACACATCTAGAAATTTGTTGTCATCTGGTAGACTCGCAGTTTGTTGACTCTGCTTAGCTTTTGTGTGCAAACGGAAGAACATTTTAATTGTCTACAAATTGGGAGGAACCTGGAAATGTGCTTGTGATTAATTACCTGCACTGATGAGGACTAATAGCTTTTAGTGCTCAGTGTCACATTCACCTTGTTTATCTTTTTAATGACTTGCCATTCACCATGATGGGTCTGTAAAGAAATGGCTGTTCCATCAGTGCTTTATTCAACAAAGGCTCCATGGTCTTTCCCATGATGTATTTATTATTTGGTAAGTTCTAATAAAATGTATTCCCCACTGCTTTTATCACTAAGATTAAAGGGTCAATTTATAAACTTTCTGTATTTCCCACCTTTCTGGTAAACAGACACAGTCTGGAAGTTGTGCGCTCAGAACTTAAATCCAAAGCACACATAAACTTGACTCAAAAAGAAATGATCCAGGAAGCCACTATTTTCCCCATTGGTGAAACTTATATGGAGCCTTCAGTATGCATAAGTCCTCTAGGTCTTGTGGCCACATTATAAGACAAGAGTCATGGAAGAGACAATAATGCTAGGAAAAGTTGAAGGCAGTAGGAAAAGAGGACGACCCAACAGGAGATAGATGGGCTCTGTAAAGGAAGCCATGGGCCTCAAGTTGTGATACTTGTTAACATCAGGACATTTGGGAGAACATTAATTCATATGGTCACCATAAGATAGAAGCAATTTGACAGCATTTAACGCACACACCGAGAAAGCTTCTTCAGGCCAGAAAAAGAGTGCAGGGGAAAGGCTTAAGACTTACTTGTCACATGGCGCAGTCCCAACCTGAATTGGGTCCCTACATGCCTGGAAATTAAATCCCAATCATGGAACTCCCAGCACACATTTGATTGATAGGACATGTGGGGGGCGCCAAGACTTTGCGAACTGATTCTTAGATCTTGTGTGATGTGCATAATGTGTATAACGTTATTGAGATATGAAGATCGCAGCTGATAAATGTTGCTGTGTGTTGTAATTGTATTAAGCATTATCAAGATATTTCTGATTTACAGCAACCCAATAAATTAATATCCTTCAAAAATTCCTATAATTAACAGCCTTGCTCGGGTCTTTCAAACTAAGGGCTGCGGCTTCCGTGATTTAATCTATCCGTCTTATGTTGGGTCTTCCTCTTTCCCTGCTGCCTTCAGCTTTTCCTAACATGATTGTCTTTTCCTGTGACGTTTGTCTTCTCATAAAGTGACCAAAGTATGATAGTCTCAATTTAGTCATTTGAACTACCAAGGAGAGTTCAGGCTTGATTTGGTCCAGAAAATGTTACTACTCTTATTAAAAACTCACTTGCTTTCCATAGGTATTATGTTCAAGCATGAACCACCACATTTTCTTCAAAAGGATGCCTCGGGGGAAATTCCAGGGCTATTCTTCATCGGAGAGGGTTTGGAGATACAACCTGATCTCATCAGATATCTGAAGCTAAGCAGGGTTAGTATTTGGATAGGAGACCACCAAGGAAGACTCTGCAGAGCAAGGGACTGGAAAACTACTTTTGCATCTCACTCGCCTTGGAAGCCCCATGCTGGGGTCCCCTTAAGTCTTGGATAGGAGACCACTAAGGAAGGCTCTGCAGAGGAAGGGAATGGAAAACTACCTTTGCATTTCACTTGCCTTGGAAGCCCCATGCTGGGGTCCCCTTAAGTCTTGGATGGGAGACCACCAAGGAAGGCTCTGCAGAGCAAGGGACTGGAAAACTACTTTTGCATCTCACTCGCCTTGGAAGCCCCATGCTGGGGTCCCCTTAAGTCTTGGATAGGAGACCACTAAGGAAGGCTCTGCAGAGGAAGGGAATGGAAAACTACCTTTGCATTTCACTTGCCTTGGAAGCCCCATGCTGGGGTCCCCTTAAGTCTTGGATGGGAGACCACCAAGGAAGGTTCTGCAGAGCAAGGGACTGGAAAACTACTTTTGCATCTCACTCGCCTTGGAAGCCCCATGCTGGGGTCCCCTTAAGTCTTGGATAGGAGACCACTAAGGAAGGCTCTGCAGAGGAAGGGAATGGAAAACTACCTTTGCATCTCACTTGCCTTGGAAGCCCCATGCTGGGGTCCCCTTAAGTCTTGGATGGGAGACCACCAAGGAAGGCTCTGCAGAGGAAGGGAATGGAAAACTACCTTTGCATTTCACTCGCCTTGGAAGCCCCATGCTGGGGTCACCCTAAGTTGACTACGGCTTAATGGCACATATGTGCATATTCTTCATTGACATGCTAATAGGACTGGATGAATTTGCACCTAAATTTTCAGATAGTGGAGTCACTAATTTCAGAACTAAAATACATCAGCTTTGTTAATCCATTTTTTGCCCCCAGCAGTGATAACAACAATAGCAATCTCAGTTTGGTTCCCCATGCATGGAGAAAGGCGATGATTTCTTACCTCGGCCCATTCATAGGAGCCAATTTTGCCAAATGCTGTTTCTCCCCATGAGCCAAAAATTATCGTTCGATCCGGCCTCCAGCCTTTTTTCACTTTCCGCATCAAGGCTTGAATGAGCGCCGTCATCACCGCAGTGCCGTGAGCCCACTGCTGGCTGCCATAACCCCATAAGCTGCTGTGATGGCTGCCAACGATGACGTATCTGTCTGAAAAGTTAAGCAAAACTTTCCGTGAATTAAATGGCACAAGCAATGGTCCTTCAAAGCACTGACGGTTACTTGAAAAGTGCCATCACTGCCGGCTGCACAGTGCTGCTGTTCACCACTGGAATCATGAAGAAAATTTCATCAGGAAGCTGTGGCTTTAAATTAGGGTTGGGAGGGATACAATGCCTGACTCAAATTTTTTCAAAAAGTCGTTTAGATGAAGCAACAAAGCATACTACAAGCCTGTTATTGTCAAACAGTGCCAGAATCACTAGTGTGAATTGGATGCATGGGAGACTGCATCTTACGGCATTATGAACTAAAGGCTTGATAGCAGACTAACTACTGTCTTCGAACCACAGTGCCAAAAAGCATTATGGGAGGGGAGGTCATCAGGGCCGGCCCTGCCACTAGGCAAACTAGGCAACTGTCTAGGGTGCTGGCCTTCTGATGGGGCCAAATTGGGTGCCCCATGTGACTGGGTGACGTTATCAGTGCAGGAGGGGGTGCCAGAAGTTAGCCTTGCTAGGGTGTCAGACACTCTAGGGCTGCCCCTGGGCGCCATACAGACAATACAGCAGAGTTGTTTTCTTTGGTCCCAGAAGGTCAGACAAAAACCTGCGGGCTGAAATTAAATCAAAAGATTGTTTTGCTGAATCTTAGAAGGAACTTCCTGACAGAGCGGTTCCTCAGCGGAACATGTTTTCTTGGGAGGTAATGGGCTCTCCTCCTTTGGAAGTTTTGAAGCAGAGGCTAGGTGGCCATCTGACAGCATGAAGAAGAGTCTGTTAGTTTAGGCAGATTGCAAGAGGGAGGGCAGGAAAGGATGAATCAATGCTTGGCTCTCATGGACCTTTCTTATATGCCCAGGGGAATGCTGTTCAATAGTTTGAGATCAAGAACTTTTCATCCAGGCCAAATTGGCCCAGGGATCCCAGAGGGGTTTAAAAAAAAAATCCTCAGGATATAGAGCAGGGGTCACTGGGGGAGTGGACTAGATGTGCAGGGGGGTTGGACTTGATGAATCTTGAAGCTGCTTCCAGCTGTATATTTATTTTTCTAATAATAATGATGGCCTCTATAACTGTTCTCTTGCAAGAGTTTACAACTCAGGGAAAGCGCCCTCTGACATCACCTGGTAGCCCATGCTAGTCTAATCTTGTCAAATCTCAGAAGTTAAAAGAAGATGAGGAGGAGGAGACTGGATTTATACCCCACCCTTCACTACATGAAGGAGTCTCAGAGTGGCTTCCAATCTCCTTCCCTTCCCCTTCCCACAGCAGACACCCTGTTAGGTAGGTGGAGCCGAGAGAGCTCTGACAGACACTGCGCTTGAGAGGAACAGCTTTGTGTGAAATTATGACTGACTCAAAGTCACATCACATGTGGAGGAGTGGGGAATCAACTCTGGTTCTCCCAGATTAGAGTCCACACACTTAACCACTACACCAAACTTGATTGGCCCTGGTGAATTCAAATGAGAGGCCACTCAGAAGATTCAGGGTTGCTATACAGAGGCAGGCAATAGCAAACCACCTCTCTGAACTTCTCTTTCTTTTAAAAACCTCAGTGGGTTACTATGAGTTGGCTGCAACTGGATGATACCACCAAGGATTTCCCAACAGGAACTCATTTGCATAATAGACCACACCCTGATGCCAAGCCAGTCAGAACTGTATTCCTTTACATTCCTGCTCAAAAAAAGCCCTGAGTACCATAAATGGGAAGCTGTGGCTGAGGGAGTGCAATTCATTATGGCTACCAGGGCTTTTTTTATTGCAGGAACTCCTTTGCATATTAGGCCACAAACCCCTGATGTAGCCAATCCTACTGGAGCTTACAGTAGGCCTTGTGTGAAGAGCTCTGTAAGCTCTTGGAGGATTCGTTACATCAGGGGTGTGTGTTCCAGGCCTTTTTTTGAGCAGAAATGCACAGGAACACAGTTCCAGCTGGCTTGGCAGCAGAGGGTGTGGCCTAATATGCAAATGAGTTCCTGCTGGACTTTTTCCTATAAAAAGCATTGCATGAAATGGTGGTATCAGGGGGTTTGGCCTAATATGCAAATGAGTTCCTGACGGGCTTTTTCTACAATAAAAGCCCTGGTATGGCCTAATATGCAACAAAGTTCCTGCTACAAAAAAGTCCTAATGGCTACTCAGTGCAGGTTGAAGCTGCAACTTGACAGAACTCTTCTCCCTCCACAACTGGTGCTACACAAAAATGCACTACCAATGGTAGTTTCCTACCTCAAGGATTACTGAAAGATTATTGTGAAGCTTCTCTCCAACACTGGGGCCAAACAGGGCCCATGCATCGCTATTTAAATCTGTCTCAAAATTTTAGTTGAGGCACACATTTGTAGCAACAGGTTTTCAGGGCTTTTTTGTAACAGGAGCTCCTTTGCATATTAGGCCACACCTCCCTGATGTGGCCAATCCTCCAAGAGTTTACAGGGCTCTTAGTACAGGGCCTACCGTAAGTTCTTGAAGTTTGGCTACATCAGTGGTGTGTGGCCTAATATGCAAAGGAGATTCTACTAAAAAAAAAAAAAGCCTTTGGTTTTGTAACAATAAAAGGTGGGCAGAGGGGATCATGTGGCCTGCCCTGAGTTTCCTGCAAAAAGGATGGGATAAAAATGTAGATACATGGGACTCCTATGTATCTAGATGTGAAAAATAGGTATGAAAAACCTCAGCTTGAGACCCTGGAGAGCCGCTGCCAGTCTGAGTAAACAATACTGACTTTGATGGACCGAGGGACTGATTCAGTATAAGGCAGCTTCATATGTCCATATGTTCCTCAGAAAGTAACTGATTTTATTTATAGCCCATTTTTATTCCATCAAGGTTTCCAAGGTACGCCAGGGCTACGACAGATGAAACAGAGGCTCAGACGGCAAGAGAGGCAGTGGCGGCAAGCTCGTGACGAAGCGACAAGAACAGCTTATAGGTCATATATGAGAACCTATGAGGTGGCAGTCAAGGCCGCTAAGAAAATATATCTTATGACCATGATTGTATCTGCGAATTCGAGCCCAGCACAATTGTTTAGGTCAATTTGGTCTTTAACTACCCTTCCATCGGGTATACCAAATGCTAGAGAATTGAATATAGGCTGTGAGGCATTCGCAAACATCTTTGCAGATACAGTCTTGTCACTCCGCCGCAACCTCCTGATCACTATAGAAACAGTGAGTGAACTCGAGGCTCCAAGCACGTCTCCTACTCAAATTTTGGATTATTTCACTCCACTCAGCTTGAAGGAAGTTGACAGGGTACTCTCTACTGCACGCCCAACTACTTGTAGGTTGGACCCATGCCTCTCTTGGCTAATAAACGCTGAACGGGAGGGGCTATTGGTTCCCCTACAGGAAATTGTCAACAGGTCCCTTTTGCAAGGAACCTTTCCCCAGCCTCTTAAGGAGGCTGTGGTACGCCCCCTTTTTAAAAAGCCATCTCTGGACCCGGCTGATTTGGCAAATTACCGGCCGGTGTCCAACTTGCCATTCTTAGGCAAGATTATTGAAAGGGCAGTGGCGGTGCAGCTTCAGAGTTTCCTGGATGATGCTTCCGTGCTTAATCCACATCAATCCGGCTTTCGTCCGGGTCATGGGACGGAGACGTTTCTTGTTGCCCTCACCGATGACCTCCAGAGGCACCTGGACAGAGGCGGCTTGGCGATGCTGATGCTATTGGACCTGTCAGCGGCATTCGACACGATTGATCATCAGCTGCTGACCCGCCACCTCGCCGACGCTGGGATTCAGGGGTTGGCCTTGCAGTGGCTCTCCTCCTTTCTCCAGGGTTGGTGACAGAGGGTGGCGGTTGGGGACAACTATTCCGATGACAACCACTCTCGAGCGGTGTGCTGCAGGGAGCGGTTCTTTCCTCGATATATACCGGATTCACTTCAAGGTGCTGTTCTTAATCTTTAAAGCCCTATATGGCCAGGGTCCTGCATACCTTAGGGACTGCCTTTCCCCCATATATGCCCCAGCGAGCACTTCAGCCCGGATTGCAAAATCTGCTGGTAGTCCCCAGTGTCAAGGAAGTGAGGCTTCAGTCAACTAGAGCCAGGGCCTTTTTTGCAGCTGCACCTAGCTGGTGGAATGAGTAGCTGGGGGACGTTAGGGCCCTGCGAGAGCTCCCACAGTTCCACAGGGCCTGTAAAATGGCACTCTTCCACCCTGCTTTTCCATAAGGATAACTTACAGAAACGGACTAGACCCATAAATCGGAATTTAACATCATTCTAGACTTCCCACCATGCTAGGGCATTTTGGGGTCCTATGGAACATCTATCATTGACCACTGAAATTTTTATATTGTTATATTGTTTTAACTGATATTTTAATATTGTTTTATGCTCTGTCTTATGCTTTATGTATTATCAATGTTTTTATCTTGTGAGCCGCTAACCTGTGAGCCGCCCTGAGCCTGCCTTTGGTAGGGAGGGCAGGATATAAATAAAATAAATAAATAAAAAGAGGTGAATTCACCATGAAGGCACTCATCAGATATAGACCTGTTTTACTTCAGAAAGCTCATTCTGTCTTGTTCCTTCCAGCTAGACCTTGAAAATGTAACCACACTACCTCCATTTTGTCCCTGACCTTTAGGGAGGCCTAAAACATTTCCCTGGTCTTACACAATCTCTTGGCTTCATTCAAAACTCTTCAGGCATTTAGCCTGAGCAAGATCCATTCCATTTCAGCTTTCATCTGAACAGAAACTTGGTGGCAACTCTAGCTTTGAGGTACATCAAAAAGAACTGTGCTGGGAATGGATTTCAACTCATTTTCACAGCACTTTTACAAGCGGAACATAATATTTATGTCCGTCATGGCCATTCTCCTCGGGAAAAAAAAATAAAGTGTCAAAAATAAACTAAAATAAAAGGTTCTTATTTTTATCTGAGGTTTTTCATTCATCCCCGTTGGCGACATGTTGGCATGTGCCAGAAAAGTATGAAAAGTGTGTGTAGCAAATCATCTGCGCATTAAATTGTCTATGAAATTACATATTCCTCAGGGTCTTTTTTTCTGCGATTACTCCTTATGAACATTTTTTTTTTAATTAGATACACAGAGTCTGACTGAGAAAGTCCTTTCCAGCAAAGTAGCTCCCCAGCAGTCTTCTTCACTGTGACGCCAACAGACGACACTGGAGAAAAGTCTTAAAGCAGGCTGCCACGTAGCGTTGCAAGCCTCCAGGCGGGAGCTGGAATTCTCGCTGAATGACTACTGATTGCCAGACTATTTAATTGAAGCTTTTATTCTGCGTATCCTGGAGGAAACAGCTGCTTTGGAGATGGACTACATGGCACTGTACCCCACCAATTTAATTTAGTTTAATTTTTCGATTTATACCCCACCCTATCACGCGAGTGGGCTCTGGTGGCTTACAACATTACAAAACCTTACAAAACATCCAACTACATCCAACTAAATAATTTCATAATTACAGAAGTAACAGAACCCATGATCCACATCATTGGCAACAAATCATAAACCACACATACCAAGGTGTCTTTCCCCCTTACACAAAAATGATACTCTTCCAGGCTCTGTTCTCGAATCTCCAGGTATTTCCAGACCCAGTGTTGGCCTATTGCAATGGCATTCCATTAAGAAGAAGATATTGGATTTATACCCTGCCTTATACTCAGAGTCTCAGAGTGGTCACAATCTCCTTTACCTTCCCCCCCCCAACACAAATCTTGATGGGGAGGGCGGGGTACAAATCGAATTAAACATAAACAAGCAACAGACACCCTGTGAGGTAGGTGGGGCTGAGAGAGCACTTACAGCAGCTGCCCTTTCAATGACAACTCCTACGAGAGCTATGGCTGACCCAAGGCCATTCCAGCAGCTGCAAGTGGAGGAGTGGGGAATCACACCTGGTTATCCCAGATAAGAGTCTGTGCACTTAACCACTACACCAAGCTGGCTCATTAGGGGAAAAGGTTTCATGAACTAGAATCAGACTTCTTTTTGAAATACATTTCAGCAGGGCTTTTTTTTGTAGCAGGAACTCCTTTGCATATTAGGCCACACACCCTTGATATAGCCAATCCTCCAAGAGCTGACAGTAGGCCCTGTAAGAAGAGCCCTGTAAGCTCCAGGAGGATTGGCTACATCAGGGGTGTGTGGCCTAATATGCAAAGGAGTTCCTGCTACAATCCCTCCCCCCCTGCATTCCGGTGTTTTTTATAATATTGGCTTGTTAAAGTCCATCTTGGCTTGTTAAAGCAGGTGGAGATGACATTCAGGGTCCCCTGGCTGAGATTGTCAACTTATTCTTGTCAACAACGGTATTCCCAGCCAAGCTTAAGGAGGCAGTGGTTCAGCGGCTTTTAAAGAAGCCATCTTTGGACCCGATGGTCCTGGCCAATTATCGACCAGTTTTGAACTTACCATTTCTGGGCAAGATAATTGAGAAAGCGGTGGTGGAGCAGTTCCAAGCTTTCCTGGAAGACAGATCAGTCCTTGATCCCTTCCAGTCCGGCTTCTGTCCTGCTCATGGGGCGGAGACTGCTCTGGTCGCCCTCACAGATGACCTTAGAAGGCATCTGGATCAAGGCGGGTCAGTGCTGCTATTGCTTCTAGATCTTTCAGCAGCATTTGACATGGTCGATTACTATCTAATGACCCACCGCCTTGCCAACATTGGAGTTCAGGGGTCAGCCTTACAGTGGTTTTTTTTCCCTTCCTCCATGGTCGGGGACAAAGGGTGGCAATTGGCGAGCAGACATCCCTGCATTATCCACTAGAATGTGGTGTACTGCAGGGAGCTATTCTCTCGCCTGTGATGTTTAACATCTACATGAGCCCCCTTGCCCAGATTGCCAGAGGTTTGGGGCTGGGTTGTCACCAGTATGCAGATGATATCCAGCTCTATCTGATGATGGACAGCCAGTCAGACTCTGCCCCAGACCATCTGACCAGGGCAATGGAAGCAGTGGCTGGGTGGCTACAACTGTGCCAACTGAAGCTTAATCCAACTAAGATGGAGGTCCTTTCATGACTCACGGGGGGGGGGGGGGGGCCAAGATTGAGCATCCGGCTCCCCACCCTGAATGGCGCACCTCTTGTGCCAGTTCAGAAGGTGAGGAGTCTGGGTGTGATACTGGATGCCACCCTTTCTATGGAGGCCCAGGTCACAATTGTTGCACGATCTGCTTTAGAACATAAGAACATAAGAGAAGCCATGTTGGATCAGGCCACTGGCCCATCCAGTCCAACACTGTGTCACACAGTGGCAAAAAAATTTATATACACACACACACTGTGGCTAATAGCCACTGATGGACCTGTGCTCCATATTTTTATCTAAACCCCTCTTAAAGGTGGCTATACTTGTGGCCGCCACCACCTCCTGTGGCAGTGAATTCCACATGTTAATCACCCTTTCTACCACCTTTGACAGGCCAAACAACTAGCACCCTATCTGGCTCCTCGGGACTTAGCTATAGTGATCCATGCAAAAGCCACTTCCGGTTGGACTACTGTAACTCGCTCTCCGCAGGCTTGCCCTTGGGACTGATCCGGAAACTCCAGCTGGTGCAGAATGCAGCAGCACGATTGCTTACTGAATTGCCTTTATGGGCAAGCAGTTGGGCAATGTTGCACAGTCTGCATTGGCTACCGCTTCAAGGTTTTAGTATTGACGTTTAAAGCCTTGTGTGGCCTGGGACTGGCATACCTGTGGGGCCATCTCTCCCTATATGAGTCCCGAAGGCCATTGCGATCAGCTGGCCAACATCTTCTGACCATCCCTGGCCCAAAGGACGTCCGGCTTGCCTTGATCAGGGCCAGGGCCTTTTCTGCCCTGGCCCCGACCTGGTGGAATCAGCTCCCTACAGAGATTCGAGTCCTTCCAGATTTGTTACCATTCCAGAGGGCCTGTAAAACGGAACTGTTCCACTAGGTCTATTTTTGGGTCAAGCGGACATCCTCACCCTTCTGCACCATCCAAGTAGCCTCCCAGCAATGACTGCCACTTCATTTGGGGCCAATACTGTTGACATCTTGGGGCAACTTAGGCTGCCCACGATAATTACGCCTCAAGTGCTTATAACATCGGTGCCATCTTAAATGATTGACTTAATGTATTGGTTTAATTGTTTTAACTATTTTGATGTTTTATTATTGGTTTTAATGTTTTAGCTTGTTGGAATCCGCCCTGAGCCCTTCATGGGAAAGGGCGGGCTATAAATGTACAAAATAAATAAAATAAATATGTAAAGCTAAGAGTCTGTGAAAGGTAGGCAATGTATATGTTTGCAGGAGATCAGTAAATGTTTATCCAGTTTGGGTGGAAAAAAAAGAAAGAAATGTAAGCAATAAGCTACAATAACTATATAACTAACCTGATCTGGCTAGCCCAGGCTAGCCAGATCTTGTCAGCTCTTGGGAGCTAAACAGGGTTGGCCCTGAGTAATATTTGGAAGGGAATACCAGAGACAGACAATGGCAAAGCACCTCCGAATGTCTCTTGCCTTGAAAACCCCACCAGAGGTTGCCATAAATTCACTGTGTCTTGGTGGCACTTCCTACCGCCAACAATGGGACTTGTTTGTCAAAGCAGTAGAACGACATTCTAGTTGCCTCCTCTCAAACAGGATATGGAGCTGGTGACCTGTTAATATTGTTAGAGGAACCTTCAATACAAACCGAGTTTAGAAACAGCAGAATACACGATGGGAGCCATTTTAGGAAGGTTTTGAATCAATATGGAAGAGAATGAACACAAAAAAATATACTTTCTGGGCATACACTGTAAAAAGGAGATTTTTTTAAATGTTTCTCCTCTCTTTCAACAGTTCACTGAATTCCCTCCTGAGTGATTGATGGGATGAATCGGGATGAATGGCGGGAGGGTTTGCATTGGAAGGAGGAAATAAGTGAAAATTTCTCCCCTTCCCCTGGCTGAAAATGACTTTTTGAACCAGCCTTCCCTGTAAAAGAAAATACAAGGATTTGCTCATTACAGGGCTTATTTGAGTATGCACTGTTCCTCAAGGTACGTTGCACCCAACTCCATGCTTTCGTGTGAGGTAGGATTGTATTATCATCCCATGGGAGAACTAGACTTGCCAGCACTGGATGGAGAAATAGCTGGAGATGTTGACAATGGAGTAAGTTAAACAAAAAGGGAACAACTGCAACAAAAAGCAAAACCAGAAAATAATAAGTTGCCAAAAAAAAAAATCTAAATGAGTGAAACTGAACAGTTATTGAACTAAAATGAAAAATAAACAGTACAAATAATACAGAAGAGTATTTTGTACTCATCTTTGATGTTACATACCTTTGCTATTCTTGGTTTTGAGAGACATAAAGACTATTCTTTTTGTTAATAAATAAACTTAGGAATAAGTTCTAATATAGTTAGGGTTGCCAGACCCCTGGTCCAACCAGGGGATCCCCTGATCTTCAAAGCTCCAATCTACTGGTGGCCAGCTGGCTCTTGGGAGAAGCCCCATCTCTGAAAACACAAGTCTCTTGTTGAAATGGTCCATATGATGACATCACACATAAATGATGGCATCACATTTATGTGTGATGTTCTAACATTTTGCCCCAAAACTCTATGGTAACTTTATGTTTCCAATGCGGAATGAGGTAGACTAGAAAAGCATCCTGGGCATAGAACCCATGACTAGTTAAAGCATTGGGTTGGATCCCATGTCTGTTAGCAGAAGTTGCTGATGGTGATACTTCTTCCCCTTGTTCCCTTCCAGGTAGCAGTCCCATCTGACTCTTGGAAAGTTGGTCACAAGTCCAAATGTACTAACAGACATGCAGGCTGGGGGGGGTACACTGGGGATCTTGTGATCTCAGAAATCAACACTGGACAATGTTAGAAGGGACTGCTGTGAAAGGGAGAGATAAGTAAGATCCTTGATCATTGCATTCATGGTACATGGAATCCAACCTGGACAAGTCAACAACAACAACATAAATTAAGATAGTTTTATTGGGATTGCGAAGGGCTGAGGCGCGTACTCTTAAGGCAACCTACAATTTATAGCTCTTTTCAAAGATTGCTTTCAGACAGTGTGTATAATTTGAAGTAGTCCAGTACAAAAGGAGAGGTGCTTCATAACCCTTCTCCCCACACAATTATATTTTAACTGAAAACCACCACTCATCTCCCATGTCTCTTCTTAAAAAGGCCTTAAATCAGTCGGGGTCAGTTTCTCACAGAGAAATAATACAAGGGGAAAGGATTAAGAAGGCCTCTTTCCATGTCTCCCCCACACCCAGCGCTGATTTTTCTCTTCAAACTGTAATCACAGCTGATTCCTAAAAGAAGAAGGTGAAACCGAAAAAGAAAGTACCATGGAACTACAAATAATGAGTAGTTTGGTCCCCAAATGAAAGAAAATAGAGGAAATAAAAGTACACGTACCAGGAAGTGTAGCACCTTTTATATACCCTATAACATTAGACATCTTCTTGCGCGTTGGCTGAGTCTGAACATTCAGAATTACAACTGTTCTTTCAGCTAGGAGACAAAGAAAACATATATCTATTCAGATTATGACTGACCATATTAAGAATCTACAATTATTTTTTTAAATGATTGTGGTGTTCTTATATATTAAAGGTAAAGGTAAGCCCCTGTGCAAGCACTGAATCGTTACCGACCCAAGGGGTGACATCGCATCACGTTTTCTTGGCAGACTTCACCGTTGCGGCTGATAACACTAATGGTGCATTCTAGGGTTGCCAATCCCCAGGTGGGGGCAGGGGATCCCCCAGTTTGGAGACCCTCTCTCCGCTTCAGGGTCGTCAGAAAGCGGGGGAAGGGAAGGGAAATGTCTGCTGGGAACTCTATTATTCCCTATGGAGATTTATTCCCATAGAAAATCATGGAAAATTGATCCATGGGTATCTGGGGCTCTGGGGGAACTGTTTTTTGGGGTAGAGGCACCAAATTTTCAGTATAGCATCTAGTGCCTCTCCCCAAAATACCCCCCAAGTTTCAAAAAGGTTGGACCAGGGGGTCCAATTCTATGAGCCCCAAAAGTAGGTGCCCCTATCCTTCATTATTTTCTATGGAAGGAAGGAATTGAAAAGGTGTGCTGTCCCTTTAAATGTGATGGCTGGCACTCCCTTGGAGTTCATTTATGCTTGCCACACCCCTGCTCTTGGCTCTACCCCTAATGTCTCCTGGCTCCAGCCCCAAAGTCCCCAGATATTTCTTGAATTGGACTTGGCAACCCTAGTGCATTCACACTACACTAAATAATGTGTTTTACATCCGGATTTTTGCTATTCTTACACTGGATATATAGTGATGCAAGCAGCAGGCTTTTTATGCTGGAGATAAAAGGTAAAGGTAGTCCCCTGTGCAAGGACCAGTTGTTTAACTATGTAATATCAAATAGACCACGAGAGGGAGCGAAGCACATGTGGAAAGATTTTTTAAATGAAGTTATAGAGACACACAGGAGAGGAAAAAAGACAATGAGGAAGATCCCAAAAACTTGAAAAATTCTCTAAGCTATGCAGTAGCAGTCTCTCATCAATTCCATTTTCACTGAAGGCAAAAGTCCTCTGCAGAAGTTTCTTGGTGTTCAGGGCCAGCCCTGTCACTAGGCAAACTAGGCGACTGCCTAGGGCACCTGCCTTCTGGGGACACCGAAATGGACACCACCTCATGCAACTCAGTGACGTTATCAGTGTAGAAGTGGGTGCCAGAAGTTAGCCTTGTCTACAGTGCCAGACAGTCTAGGGCCGGCCCAGGTTATGCTCAGTCCATGCAAAGCGGACCTCATCTGACGTTTGTTTTGGGAGCATGATTTAAGTGATTGCCATATTGCTTACATTTAAGTGATTGCCATATTGCTTGTATTTAGATAAGATTTTAATGGATAGGAACCAGGGAATTGCTATGAAGGCTGCAATGTTTGCTGTACAAGCCATAAGACTCTGTAAACAACTAATGGATAAAAAAACATTTAAATGTCTAGGAAGTATTTTAATTTATGTTTTAGAAGACGAAGAAGAATTGCAGATTTATAGCAGAATTGCCCTTCTCTCTGAATCAGAGACTCAGAGTGGCTCACAATCTCCTTTATCTTCTCCCCTCACAACAGACACCCTGTGAGGTGGGTGGGGCTGAGAGGGCTCTCACAGCAGCTGCCCTTTCAAGGACAACCTCTGCCAGAGCTATCGTTAACCCACGGCCATTCCAGCAGGTGCAAGAGGAGGAGTGGGGAATCCAACCCGGTTCTCCCAAATAAGAGTCCATGCACTTAACCACTACACCAAACTGGCTCTTTTATAACTAGCTTTTATAACTAGAAATGTTTTATAACTAGAAGTGGAAATGGAAACTGAATTTTTATGTATAATATTTTGTGCCCAAGTTCAAATGTATAGTTTTTTTTTTTAAAATGCCACTTGTTACTTATTTTCTTTCTTTTTGGATGGGCCTCTGACTATATTAAACTAAACTTGACTTGATTGCCATATTGCTTACAATGGGAAATGTGGATTTTCCATGAGGAAATTTTTCTTCCATTCACACGAACTTCCATCCATAGCTGTAGATTCTTAGTTAGCATGAGCATCTTTTGATCAATAGTCACTGAACGAAAGGGTAGCTTCGGGGGAAGGTTATTTCCCCCCTCAGTCTCAGCAACTATTATCTGTATCATGTTCTATTTCCCCATTCAGTTCATGTCCTGGCCTTGTTCCATGAGCACACAGCAATGTTTAAATAGAGCGTACATTCCCACCTGGAAAGTAACCTGTCTCTCCATCATTGTCAAAAGGGCTCTCAAGTTCATGTTCTTTGTATTTGACTAATGAGTTTGTTTTAAAAATTAATTAAAACTAATATCTTTCTTCCTTTCCCCTCCTAGGCTCTGAAAACAAATGGCCTCATTAAAGGCTGAAGCAGGTGCAATAGCAAATATATCTTTCTTTTTATTTTTTTCCCCCTCTTCTCAGCCAAATGTTAATAAAAATACAACTCTACGTAAGTCATACTGAAATTATTTGGAATAATGTCAATACCATTCTGGGGTTATTTCACCTTCTTCTAGATTTACATTTCAGCTCCATCAGAGCTGCTTATGGAATGGGACAAGGGTGACGGTAAGAAATGATGTTTCTCGGCATCATTTCTATGCTAAAGATACATCCAGTTTGCACTGAGTTTGGTGGCAAGGTTTGGAATCTTGCCAGAATATGTAGAGTTCTAATGTGAATTCAGAAGGCTTCAGGGAGTTTGTAAATGGTGCTATGAAAGTAGAGTTGCCAGCATCAATTGGGCCATACAAAAACTGAGACCATGTAAATAGACAAGCTTAACAACAAAACAACACTGCAGAAAGATCAAGGTTACACATGCTGTAGAAAAAGCAAAATGGAGTCAACATAAACTGCCCCCGATGACAAAATCATCTGGGAGGTGGCTGAGAGATGATATATTATAGAGGATGGTGCAGAATTGTTTTCTGTTACCCCAGAACGTAGGAGATTAAACCAGAAGAGTTTCCGGCTCAACATTAGGAAGGACTTCGTGACACAGTGGTTCCTCAGTAGAACAGGCTTTTTGGGGAGGTGATAGGCTCTCCTTCCTTGGAGGCTTTTAAAAGGCTAGATGGCCATCTGACAGCAATGCTGATCCTGTGAACTTAGGGGGTGGCTATATTTGTGAATTTCCTGGATTGTGCAGGGGGTTGGACTAGATGACCCTGTAGATCCCTTCCAACTCTATGATTCTATGAAAATCGAAAGGGAGTCCTATGCAGGATCTACAGTCCATACTTTAGAGGTCCAACACATGAACTGTAGACTCCAGATAGGAATTTATTTAGATTATGTCATCAGGGACAGACTTATGTTCACTTTGTTGTGAGATTTTATATGTTATACTACATCAATGTTGTTTATTAACCTTTACTATATGTATATATTTTTGAATAAACTCACTTTGGATTTTTCTACAGTATATTTTAAGTTAATTTCAATTTATATTCTGCCCCATCCCACAAATATTGTTGTTAAGCATCCAGTTGGGGCCTGGAGAGCTCTCAGAATTACAACTGACATCCAGACTACACAGTTCAGTATCCCACAAAAAAGTGGGGAAAGCACCCATGGTGTTGGGGGGGGGGGCTGCTGTGCGGGGACTGTGGCAGGGAAAACTGCCACGTAGAAGCCCCTTTGCCACTGTGACACTTTGAGATAGCTGGAAGCATTCGATGGTTCTTTGCATTCTTGCCATGCCTTGATAAATATTTTTTGAAATATTTTTGAAAAAGCTAGACAAAGCTGAAGCGAAACAAGCAGGGCTTTATTTTTCTCTTTGTAGCAGGAACTCGTTTACATATTAGGCCACACACCCCTGATGTAGCCAATTCTCCTGGAGCTTAGAGGGCCCTTAGTACAGGACATACTGTAAGCTCCAGGAGGATTGGTTATATCAGGGGTGTGTGGCCCAATATGCAAAGGAGTACCTGCTACAAAAAAAAAAAAGCCCTGGAAACGGGAAATCAAAGCACTGCCTCGTCACTTTGAAGATTTTCATGTTTGCTGCACATCTTGGAGAATTTTACTGGCCTTAGTGGCTTACTGAAATTTGATGTTCAAAGATGGCGGCGGTGCAAGGAGCCTAGCGTTAGAGCTCCTGAGAAACAACTCTCACCGCCACACAAGCTAAACCAAGTTACTCGTTCCTACCTTCGACCGAGTGATAAACAGCTGAGAGAGGGAGGTGAGGAAATTTTGAAGTCCATCAACCCGTCTTCCCTCCCTGAAAACAACAAACGTGCTTGTGGTGCTGGGCCGAGTCACGCCGGGCCGGGCCGCAGAGTTGAGTGGAAAAGCGGCGGCGACGGGACCTGCTGTGGGCGGCGGCGACGGGACCTGCTGTGGGCGGTGTGCTTGCAACAGAAGATAGGAACTGAGTCGGCCGGGGCCGTGGTCGGGCGTAACTGAGGCGAACGTGGAGGTTGAGGAGCCGAGCCGGCCGGACCGTAACGGGACGTTTTGAGGCGGTCGCGGAGGCTGAGGAGTGGAGTCGGGGGTTGGAGGAGCCGAGGAGCCGAGCCACGAGTTTGAACTATGAGCCGAGGAGATAGCAACAACGCTGGGCGAGCTGTGCGTTTTATCCCCCTTACCCCCCCCCCCCTCTTTCCTACGCGGGAGTGGGCTTTGATCGGGGAGAGTGCGGCATTGACTGATGACCGAAGGGTCTGGAAGAACACTGGAAGGGGCCGAATTGAGTTGCTGACGGGCGGATTAGGGCGGAGGCTGTGTGACGAAAGGGACGCGGGGGGCTTATACCCCCCGAGCTCCCCGAGTCTGCACGGGACGTTGTCCGAGTCTGCCGGTCGGCCAGTCGGCCATACAAGTAATATAAGAACATTTCAATGACCCTTACCCAACTATCTACCTCTCGGCATTCCCCCCCCCATCACCCTACAAGAAGCAAGCTCCATATGGATATCAGTACGCCAGAAGATAAAGATAAGGACATGGCAAAAATGAGAACATTGCACCCATAGGCACTAGCACTTTAAAATCATAGCACTTTACTCAACTGTTTACATCCCCTGTCTTATCCCCCGCCCATCAGATCTAGCTGCCAATTGAGTGACATTTATTTATTATTGGTTGTGATTGATAGGCTATTTAAATTAATTAGAGATTGTTACTGGCTAAAGTGAGAGTTGGAATTATAGCAAATTAATTAAGGAAGAAGTTATTGGGAGGGTTTTTTATGATTAATGAGCTTTTGAAATTAATAATTGACTTGTGGCAAATTAACTAAGGAGGGATAATTATTGGGAGGGTTTTATAGTTAATAAGCTTTTAGATTATACTAATTTAAATTTAGCTAACAATTGGTGGGAAGTTTGGAAGAGATCTAGTTAAATAGCTGATTAGTAAATTGGCAGATTGGATTAAAATAGATAGATTAGCTGGGAGGAGGGGGTGGAGGAGGGGTAGGTCTGACGGCTCCATCAAATCGAGGTGGCATTAACAGGAGATGATCGGCCTGGGGATTCCAGTGCTCCTGGGGAGGGGAAGATATGACGGTGGGACGAGGCAGAACTATAAGGGAAGGAGGTTGAGACATAATAGTGCTCGACCCCCTTCCAGCCTTCGCCCCATCCCGAAGGTGACAGGTAGCGGGGCCAGGTTGAATCACCCGCCTCCGTCACTGGTGTTATGCAATGCCAGGTCCATTAATAATAAGACCTCTGTCCTACAGGAGTTCCTGACCGAACAGGACATGGACCTGGCTTGCGTGACCGAGACCTGGGTGCGTGAAGGGGAGACGGTAGCTCTCTCTCAGACCGCCCCCCCAGGATACTCGGTCTTTCATCAGTCACGGACTAGCGGGCGGGGGGGTGGGGTGGCACTTTTCATACGAGAGGCTTACTCCTTTAGGGCTCTTCCGGCTCCAGAGATTCCGGGCGTTGAATGTGTTGGCCTGATGTGGGATGTTGGGGAGGGGTTGGCGATCTGGCTGGTGTACCGACCGCCTAACGCACCGGCCGGCGCCTTACCATCCCTGGTGGAGGCCGCGGCGGGCTGGGCGCTGGAGCACCCAAGGCTTTTGGTCTTGGGTGACTTCAATGTCCATGCCGACGACGCGGCGTCCAGCCAGGCGATGGACCTGGTGTCATCCATGGCGACACTAGGACTCTCCCAGGTTGTTACAACACCCACTCATCAGGCGGGACACATGTTAGACCTGGTCTTTGTGGCCGGAATATCAGTGACTGATATTGCAACGGAAGCAGTGCCATGGTCAGATCACTTTGCCCTTAAGGCCCGTATGGAGGTGTCACCCAAAACCTGTTTAGGCGGAGAGCGTATTTTAGCTCACCCGCGGAGCCTGATGGACCCGGAACGGTTCCTAACGGCTCTACGGGATACCTGGCCCGCTGGCGATTCCCTGGATGATCTGGTAGAGTCCTGGAACGATGGGCTCTCCAGGGCCATTGAGGAGATCGCACCCAGGCGCCCTCTGCGCCCCCGCCCGAAACCGTCGCCCTGGTTTAACCGGGAGCTGCGGCAACAAAAGCGGGAGCTCAGACGACTAGAGAGGCAATGGCGGCGTACTCGAGACGAAGTGACCCGAACATCTTATAGAGAGAGTTTGAAGGCCTATGAGATGGCAATCAAATCCGCAAAGAGAGTATTCTTTGCGGCTAAGATTGCGTCCGCAACTTCGCGCCCGGCACAATTATTTGATATAATTAGAGGACTTACAACGCTGCCACAAGGCAGGTTAAATTCTATTGAATTGGAAATCGGCTGTGAGGCTTTTGCGAAATTTTTTGCGGATAAAATCGCGTCACTCCGCCCCGACCCCCCTGCCAGTTTGGAGACAGTTAGCGAACCTGAGGCCCCGAGCCTGTCTTCGGATTATACTCTGGATGGCTTTAGACCCCTCAGCCTGGAGGAAGTTGACAGGATTCTCTTATTGGCTCGCCCAACAACTTGTAAATTGGACCCATGCCCTTCCTGGCTTATTAAATCTTGCCAGGGGGATCTTAGATATCCTGTGCGGGATATCATAAATAGATCCCTAACGGAAGGGCACTTTCCAACGCCACTCAAAGAGGCTGTGGTCCGTCCCCTCCTAAAAAAACCATCTTTAGATCCGGCCCAATTGGCACATTATCGGCCGGTTTCTAATTTGCCCTTTTTGGGTAAACTTATTGAGAGGGCAGTGGCGATGCAATTACAGAATTTCCTGGAGGACGCTTCCATCCTTGACCCATTTCAGTCCGGCTTCCGCCCGGGACACGGGACGGAGACAGTGTTGGTCGCCCTAGTAGATGACCTTCAACGGCATCTGGATCGGGGTGGCTCGGCGGTGCTGATGCTGTTAGACCTGTCGGCGGCGTTCGACACGGTCGACCATCGGCTACTGACGTGCCGCCTCGCCGACGCGGGGATTCAGGGGTTGGCCTTACAGTGGCTTTCCTCTTTCCTGGAAGGTCGGGGACAAAAGGTCGCAGTAGGGGGGGAGCTATCCCAGAGGCGCACACTTGATTGTGGTGTGCCCCAGGGGGCGGTTCTCTCCCCGATGTTATTCAATATCTACATGCGGTCTCTTGCCCAGATAGCCCGAAGGTATGGGCTGGGGTGTCACCAGTATGCTGATGACACCCAGCTCTATCTACTGATGGACGGCTGGCCGGTCTGCGCCCCGGAAAATCTGGACCGGGCATTACAGGCCGTGGCTGAGTGGCTCAGACTGAGTGGGCTGAAGCTAAATCCTACGAAGACAGAGGTCCTTTGCTTGGGTCGCCGCGGCCCGGGGGGGGGGATCCCCCTGCCAGCTTTTGACGGTGCGCCGCTGATGGCGGCGGACAGAGTCAGGAGCTTGGGGTTGCTGTTGGAGCCTTCCTTAAAGATGGAGGCTCAGATAGCAGCCGCTGCCAAGTCCGCATTTTTTCATCTTAGGCGGGCAAGGCAGCTGGCCCCCTTCCTGGAGCGCGACGACCTAGCAACAGTGATCCATGCTACGGTCACCTCGAGGTTGGACTACTGCAATGCCCTCTACATGGGGCTGCCCCTGTCCCGGACTCGAAAGCTGCAGCTGGTGCAGAATGCCGCGGCCCGGCTGTTATTGGGTCTCCCAAAGTGGGGACACATTCGGCCGGGTCTTCGGACTCTGCACTGGCTTCCAGTGATGTATCGAGTCCGGTACAAGGTGCTGGTTATTACCTTTAAAGCCCTATATGGCCTGGGACCTGCCTACCTGAGGGACCGTCTCTCCCCATACGTTCCCCAGAGAGCACTGAGGTCAGGAACACAAAATCTCCTCTCTATCCCCGGGCCAAAAGAAGCCCGCCTGAAAGTCACTCGAGATAGGGCTTTCTCCGTTATGGCCCCCACTTGGTGGAATCAGCTGCCGGAAGAGGTGAGGGCCCTGCGGGACTTGGCTCAATTCCGCAGGGCCTGTAAGACGACCCTCTTCCGGCTAGCCTACACCTAGCCGGGATGGAACCTGATGTAACTGGCCTGCCATCTGTTTATATAAAATGATATGATATTGGTTTTAAGCTGCATTGTTTTTATGAATTGAAATGTATTGGTTTTAATGTTTAAATGTGAAGTATTTAATCGTTTATATTTAAATTGTTAAATTGTTATTGTTGGAAGCCGCCCTGAGCCACTCGTGGGAAGGGCGGGATACAAATCCCGAATAAATAAAAAAATAAATAAATAAAAAAATGTGCCAATAGAGTTTATAGGAAATTGATTTGGACTCTTGTGGACATCATTAGCGTAAGTTTGCTATTTGAATGCATGCAGAATTTATGGGTCCAATTTGTGCCATTTCTATCTCTGCCCCGTGGTGCACAGTGGTAAAGCAGCAGTACTGCAGTACTGTGATCTGAACTCTCTGCTCATGACCTGAGTTCGATTCCAGCAGAAGCTGGATTCAGGTAGCCGGCCCAAGGTTGACTCAGTCTTCCATCTAGGCTTCCCAAATCCCCCACCTGGGCGGGGGACCCCCAATTTGGAGCCTCCTCCCCCCGCTGGCCAAAAATTCAGAAAGCGGGGGGAATGGCAGCCCTTCCCACCCAGCCACGATCCCAGCAGCTTCTCCTCTCCCGTTCCCACCAATCCCCAATGTTTCTCCTCCTCCCTTCCCTTCCCTTCTCACCTCGATTGCAGCAGCTTCTCTTTGCCCCTCCCCTTCCCACCGAGCTCTATCGCAGCAGCCGGAGCTTTCCCGGGCTGCTTCCTGCCCCGCCCCAAAGGACCATGTGCCTTTGCACCTCCAGAGGTGGTGAAAGGCTTCAACTTTCTGTGTCTGTTGCTGAAATAAGCTGGCTGGTGAGTAGAGAGGGCAGTCCCCTACATCAGATTTGTGAGAAGGTGTGTGTGTGTTTGTGTGTGTGTGTGTAGAGGGAAACGTCTTCATTATTCCCTATGGAAATCGTTTCTCATAGGGTATAATGGGGAATTGATCTGGAGGTTTCGGGGGCTCTGGGGGAGCTATTTTTTGAGGTAGAGGCGCCAAATTTTCAGTATAGTATCTAGTGCCTCTCCCCAAAGTACCCCCCAAGTTTCAAAACGATTGGACCAGGGGGTCCAATTCTATGAGCCCCAAAAGAAGGTGCCCCTATCCTTCATTATTTCCTATAGAAGGAAGACATTTTAAAAAGTGTGCTGTCCCTTTAAATGTGATGGCCAGAACTCCCTTGGAGTTCAGTTATGCTTGTCACACCCTTGTTCCTGGCTCCACCCCCAAAGTCTCCTGGCTCCACCCCCAAAGTCCCCAGATATTTCTTGAATTGGACTTGGCAACCCTACTTCCATCCTTCCAAGGTCAGTAAAATGAGTACCCAGCTTGCTGGGGGGAAAGTGTAGATGACTGGGGAAGGGAATGGCAAACCACCCCATAAAAAGTCTGCTGTGAAAATGTTGTGAAAGCAACGTCACCCCAGAGTCGGAAACGACTGGTGCTTGCACAGGGGACCTTTCCTTTTCCTATTTCTTGTACTATGGCGTTATTTAAGTATTTGTAATATTATAATTTATATTTATAATTCCTTCATTGTGCTTTATATATATTGAGGCTGGATATTCACAGAAACCTTTGGATTTTTCTCCAATCTACTGTGCTGTCGTGGCAGTGGGGAAGCCACACGAGCCACAGCTTGTAAAGGAAAGGCCTGCTTCAAATCTCAAAGCAGAACTACATTGTATGGGAGACAGACAGTTACCACACAAAATGGCATCTACATGTCCGCTCTTCTCTGTGTCATATAATAGCGCTTACTCTGTCATTAGATCACAATTCTTTGTGTTTTGTTACTATAGGTCACTGGCTGCAGTTGGCCAGGAAGCATATAACTACCTAGGCTTCCCAATCCCCAGGTCTCAGCGGGGGATCCCCTGGTTTTACAGGCTTCCCCCTTCCCCCAGCCAGCTGGCCGGCGGGGGAAGCCCCACCCCCACAGCCATTATGCACCTCCAGGAACAATTCCCATAGGGAATGATGGGGAATTGATCTGCGGGTGTCAGGGGCTCTGGGGGGGCTGTTTTTGAGGTAGAGGTGCCAAATTTTCTGTATAGCATCTAGTGCCTCTCCCCAAAATACCTCCCAAGTTTCAAAATGATTGGACCAGGGGGTCCAATTTTATGAGCCCCAAAAGAAGGTGTCCCTATCCTTCATTATTTTCTATGGAAGGAAGGCATTCTAAAAGGTGTGCTGTCCCTTTAAATGTGATGGCCAGGACTCCCTTGGAGTTCAATTATGCTTGTCACACCCTCGCTCCTGGCTCCGCCCCCAGTGTCTCCTGGCTCCACCCCAAAGTCTCCTAGCTCCACCCCCAAAGTCCCTAGATATTTCTTGAATTGGACTTGGCAACCCTATAACTACCACATGATTTTTTTTTTGTAGCAGGGACTCCTTTGCATATTAGGCCACACACCCCAGATGTGGCCAATCCCCCAAGAGCTCACAGGGCTCTTAGTACAGGGCCTACTGTAAGCTCCAGGAGGATTGGCTGCATCAGGGTGTGTGTGTGGCCTAATATGCAAAGGAGATCCTGCTATTAAAAAAAAGCCCTGGTGACCATGTTACAGAAGAGGAGGGGAGAAGCCATTTTTAGTGGCAGCCCCATGTCTCCAGTAACTTGTAGTCACTTATAAAGATAATGACAAAATCGAATGTCCTCCATTGGCAACTGACATCTTCTGGAATCAGATAACAAAATGAACAGACGTATAGTTACAGTGCCATTACTTGGCTTAAAGGCTTACTGCACCTAACAAAAGGCTGAGAGAGCTCTCAATGGAGTATGGAAAAGAAGTAAAATTTAATTTCCCTTAAACATTCCTGACAACCAAATCTGCGTTTCTAGCATTAGACGTCCAACGAAAGACTTTTAAAAAGGTCTTGACAACTTTATCTCTTTCTCCTTTATGCTCTGGAAAGTGACAGGGAGACTTCAGTTTAATGCGGCTTGAAATATTCTTTAAACTTTATCTAAGCTATAAAAGCTACTTCCCCACTAAAAGAACAGAAAGGGATTATTGTTATCGTTAATGGTTCAAGTTTAGCTCCATCTTCCAACGAAAAACTACAAGACATTACAGGATGAGTGTTATGAACAAGGATGGGTGCCAACTCTGGGCTCTAAATAGAACACAAATCAGTTCAGCATATTTATTTTCACTTCTACTTTGGAAGCTTTTTTTAAAAAAATGGGGTGCCATTGTGTTAATTTTTATTTGAAATGAAACTGATTATGAAATGAAACACGCAAAGTATAGTTTCTATGTTCTACATAAACCAAGGAAAAGCTGTGTGTAGAAATTATTTGAATAACAGCTGTAAAAAATAATAAGACAACGGAACATGTGCTTTCCTTATGTTGTTTAAAATTAAGGGGAAAACAACAATCCTAAGGTACTGGAAAATGTCAACAGACTGGCAGAACTGTGCATGCTTCAATGTGGGTTTAGTTTTCCACCCAACTATTTTCTGTTCCTTTGCTTTCTGCAACTTGCTCCTTTTTTACAAGAAGAAGAAGACAATGAAGAAAGAAGAAGAAGAAGAAGTGGTGACTACAACCAATAAACCAAAAGGAGTCTGAGATTGGGATGGGGACCCATGGAGGAGCTAGAGAAGATCCATAAAGTGTGAGGATGTGATGCTGGCAACCAAGGCCAAGATAATTCATACTACAGTATTCTCCATTACTATGTATGGGTGTGAAGGCTAGACAATGATAGGGATTCCTCAGGTGTGCCTGTGGGGGGAAGGATTCTTCACTTTTGTGGGCTCTTGCCCACTGCTGATCAGTGAAGAAATCTCACCCCCAAGCAGCGACGCCACGTGCAATGCACTGATGTCACCCAGCAGTGAAGTCAGTGTGTCGATGATGTCGGGGGGAGGGGTGATGCTCTGCTTTTTGGGCAAAACTCCATTATTTGAGGCCAGTTTTACCATAGAGTTTTGCCCAAAAAGCAAAGTATCGCTACTGAAATGCTGACATCGCTTTCGACATCCCTATCCACTACAGGAACAACATCCCTATCCACTCCAGGAACTCCCCCCCAAATCCCTCTGCTGACTCGACGAGGGGACCTTAACCTTAACAATGAAGAAAAGTGGCAAAGAAAAAGATTAAATTGAAATGTGGTGTGAGCAGACAGCATTATGTGACTGCCAAAATGACAAATAAGTGGGTTCTATATCAAATCAAGCCTGAACTCTGCTGAGAAGCTAAAACGACTAAACTGAGGTTATCATACTTCAGTCACATCATGAGAAGACAAGACTCCCTGGAAAAGCCAATAAAATTGCACCCAGCAGGAGAAAAAGAAGACCCAACCTGAAATGGATTGACTCAATCCAAGAAGTCACGACCCTCAGTTTGCAGGACCTGAGATAGGCTGTCAACAATAGAACATTTTGGAGGTCATTAATTCATAGGGTCGCCATAGGGTTGTCAGGTTGCCCCTGACCTCTGGTGGGAGTTGGGGGGTGGGGCTGCCAGATCTAGGTTGGGAAACTCCTGGAGATTTGGGGGTGGAGACTGGGGAGGACAGGGGCCTCAGTCAGGTATAATGCCATAGTGGGAGATAATGACCCTACAAAGCATCCATTTTCTGCAGGGGGACTGATCTCTGTAAATGAGCTGTAATTCCAGGAAATCCCCATGCCCCACCTGGACACTAGTATCCCTAGGGACATGATGGCACTTCACACACACACACACATTTTAACAGAGTTTAACTCCCACCCATGGAGGTCACTGGGTTGCTGTCAAAGCTTGCCCCGACCCCACCTGCAGGTAGGGCAAAGACGCCTCAGACTTCTCCTCAGAAGAGGAGGGCAAAGATGCCTCAGACTTCTCCTCAGAAGAGGAGGGAAAAGATGCCTCAGGCTTCTCCTCAGAAGAGGAGGGCAAAGATGCCTCCTCAGAAGAGGAACTTCCTGATTTGGTCTGCATACAAAATCAGATGAATTCATAACCTGATATTTTATGTTGGATTATTGTGTATACTTGTAAGCCCCCAAGGCTACAAATTAGTAAAACAATTCCTAGATAGAATCACCTTAAAAATCTTAATTACATTAATTACAACATTGAAATTGTCAAGCTTGCCTAATATTATGTTGGAAATGGCATGCATTAATTGCATTAAAAGCATTAAAATTTATGGAACACTGAATCCTTCAAAATGGATTTTGTTCCATGGGGGGTGGGTGAAGCACTGGAGAATTTTTCACCTGACATCTCTGTTCATCTGTGGGACCACAATATGAACGTCAGAAAGAAGACAAAATACATTGGAATAGTTTCCTGCAAGGCTTTTCTGTGGAAAAAAGCTCAACAGGAACTCATCTGCACATTAAGCCACACCCCCAATATCACCATTGTTTCACACAGGGCTTTTTTGTAGAAAAAGCTCAGTGGGCACTTATTTGCATATTAGGCCACACCCCGACTGTGTTCCTGTGTGTTCCTGCTCAAAAAAGCCCTGGTTTCCTGCAGTATGCCAACATAGGTGAAATCGTTTCATGAAGTGATGTGGGTGTTTCATACAGATGATTTTAGCAAACTTGCTAGAATTGCAGCATACTTTAACACTGATTTTGCTATCTTTAGACCTAGGGTGCCCAACCTATGGCCTCTGGGCTGCATGTGGCCTAGCTTGGGTTGCCAATCCTTTGCTGGAAACCCACAAGAGCTTTTTGTGGGCAGAACCTGGAGAGGCGGGGAGAAACAGAATGCCATGATGTCACTTCTGGTTGAGCATTTGGAAGTGATGTTGCCATGTCCGTGACACTTTTAGGAATTCCCATAATCTCTATGGTAAATGCCCCCCTGGCAGCTTTAGGCCTGGCAGAACCATGTCACATGGCCTCCAGTGCCTCAGATGCTGTTCCTGACAGGTCTGCAGTACTGCAGTCCAAGCTCTGTTCGCAACCTGAGTTCGATCCTGGTAGCTGGCTCAAGGTTGACTCAGCCTTCCATCCTTCTGAAGTTGGTAAAATGAGTACCCAGCTTGCTGGGGGTAAATTGTAGATGACTGGGAAAGGCAATGGCAAACTATCCCCCCCCCCGCAAAAAAAAATGTCTGCCAAGAAAACATCATGATGTGACGTCACCCTATGGGTAACAACTCAGTGCTTTCATAGGGGACTACTTTTACCTTTATGGCACTATACTCTTTTGAGGTCCCTCCCCTCTCCAAACCCCGCCCTGCCCAGGCTTCACCTTCAAATCTCCAGAAATTTCTCAACCTGGGTTTGGCAAAGACAGATTGTTGGACTGGATGGGCCATTGGCCTGATCCAAGATAGCTTCTCTTATGTTCTTAGTAGGGTTGCCTACAGATGTTGGCAGCCTGACCCAGCTACCTGTTGATAACCCACACCAGTTCAGGAGAACTTTACGATACTGATCAGCCTCATATAAAACTAGTTTTGCCCACATTTCTATGTCTCATGTCTCCATTCCAAGATCTCAGGGCAATAGGATGTGAAGGACAGTCGAAAATACATGAAGCTGAAAATACAGGTAATATTTAATTAGTTTTAATTACTTTCTCCTTGTGCCTTTTTAAATCTTGGACTGGCCACCGCTTTGATTCAAAGCACACAAATGATTTTGAAACAACGGTTTCTCATTAGCATGTGTTTGCGGGCCTGTGTGTTTGAAAATAATAATAATAAAATAACCATTCCGGTGCCGTCTGAAAAGGAAAACAATCTTTGTTGCGAGCCAACAAGGCAGGAAAATATTCCATACCACATCATTAATACAGTACATTTATCTCTGCAAAATTAATTCTTGCTTAGCAGTGTATCAAATAGCCTATGAAGAAAGTTAATTGCGAATCAATGGCTACAGACAGAATGCTGAATATACCGTAAGCGTTCTCATGCAACGCCTTATTTGGCATGGCTGATGAATGAGCGGACGCTGCTGTAATAGAAACCCACTCTTCTGTCTCTTCTCTCGTGCAAGTGATTGATCCCTTGGACTCTTGTTTGTTTAATTTGATGCAGCCCTATTTCCTCCCCAAACTCCAAATAAACTTTGACTGATTAAAAAAAAGACCTTGAGTGACAAATAACAACGCTAATATGATTTTCCTGATGGATATGCATAATAAAATTCACTCCATTTGGGTTAAATGAAAACTGGTCTCCCTTTTTGGATCTACTGGACACCAAAGGTCAAAGTACAGAGCTCCACCCAGGCCTTGTGGAACATAAGACACCTTCTCCTGATCCGTGTTTATGCTGGCAGGGATTACATTCATACATGCAAATATGCATAATATAATAAATGCATAATATGCATAATGCAATTTAATTCATGCGGGTCAAAGGAAAATTAGTGACTATTTTTTTTATATATTGGGCACCAATGACAAAGCACAAAGCTACACAAACCTTTGTAAACCATTAGATGCCCCCTCCTGGCTGGAGGCTGCGCTGGAAGAAATCACAGTCCTGCCCTTTTAAAGTTCTAGTTCTTCTTCATGCAGTCCAACCAATAGGATTGCCAAGTCCAATTCAAGAAATATCTGGGGACTTTGGGGGTGGAGCCGGGAGACTTTAGGGGTGGAGCCAGGAGACATTGGGGGTGGAGCCAGGAGCAAGGGTGTGATAAGCAGAATTGAACTCCAAGGGAGTTCTGGCCATCACATTTAAAGGGACAGCACACCTTTTAAAATGCCTTCCTTCCATAGAAAATAATGAAAGATAGGGGCACCTTCTTTTGGGACTCGTAGAATTGGACCCCCTGGTCCAATCCTTTTGAAACTTGGGGGGTATTTTGGGGAGAGGCACTAGATGCTATACTGAAAATTTGGCACATCTATCTCAAAAAACAGCCCCCCAGAGCCCCCGATACCCGCAGATCAATTCCCCATCATTTCCTATGGGAATTGTTCATGGAGGTGCATAATGTCTGTGGGGGAGGGGCTTCCCCTGCCGGCCAGCTGGCTGGGGGAGGGGGGAAGCCTGTAAAACCAGGGGATCCCCTGCTGGGACCTGGGGATTGGGAAGCCTACCGACCAATCAGGAGCACACATGAGGAGCCGTATTTAAATGCCCTCTCTAAAGCAAGCTTTGGACTATAATGGTATCCCACTACGAATTAGGTGGTCACCATGATTTCAAGCAAGATTTTTTTGGGGGGTGGGGTCGACTTTCCAATTGATTAGAGACTTTGTTGCCTGATGTGTAAATACGATGTGTGTGAGAACGATCCAATGATTCTGGTAAATTAAGTGGCTCGTTAGAGCCTAACAAGATACTCTTCTGACATTCATTGAAAATGGACCCTCTGCACCCTTACTACAGCCGAACGACCTTCATCACAACATTGGGGGTCTCTGGCAGATCAGTGATATTGCTTGTTTTTTTTCTTGGCACATATTCAGGTGTGCAGGGCAATTGTACCCAAAACCAAACATCTGTTATAGTTATAACATCCATTATATTATTGAGTTTCACTCTTTGGGTCAGGAAAAAAAAAAGATGTCATTTCATAAAAGAAATGCTAATTTTAGAATCCAAATGGGAGTAGTCACAAAATTCAGGAACATTCCAATCATTCAACATCCATTAAAAAAAAAAAAGACATCTGCTGCCTTTGATGGAAAGAACCTGCTTGTTTTTGTGGACAGGGTTGTCAATTTTGGGTTTGGAATGCCACCCCCCCCCCCCCAGTGAAGGCAAGTTCCTCCACTGACAGGCCCTACTTCTCTGCACTGATCAGCTGGCTGGCGAGGGGGAACTTAACCCTCCAAAGAGGGAGATGCACCTGACATGCAGTGCAGTGTCTATGTTACTGCCCATGTGACCCAGAAATGACATCATCACATCCTGGACATTGGGTCAACACTCTGCTATATGGACAAAAACTCTATGGAAGAAGCCAAATTTACCATAGAGTCCCCCCCCAAAAAAAACACTAGAACATTGCCCGGATGTCCCTGACGTCACTTCTCGGTCACATGTACAATGATGTAGCCTCACTACTGTATGTCAGATGGGTCTCCCTGCTGTTCCCAGTAAACACCCACCACCACTGATGGTTGCCAGGAGGGACCCGGCAACTCTAGTTGGGAAAATCCAGGAGATTGGGCTATAGAGTTTGAGGAGGGAATGATTTGGAGGGGGGAAGGACATTGTTGAGGCATGATGACATACAGTCCACCCTCCAGGGATGTCATTTGTGTCAAGGGAACTGATCCTTGTAGTCTGGAGATCATCTGAAATTCAGGGAGATCTCCAACCTGTATTAGGGAGATACTGACTGCATCACAATCAGGGCTTTTTTTGGTAGCAGGAACTCCTTTGCATATTAGGCCACACACCCTCCGAAGTAGCCAATCCTCCTGGAGCTTACAGTAGGCCCTGCTACAAAAAAGCCCTGATCGTGATGCATTCTGAACGCTTCTCCCCAAATCCCACTCAAACAATTCTTATTTCTTTGTTATCGGAAAACAACACTTCCTAGGCAAAACATCCCTCCCTGTGGTTTTGTTGCACATACACAAATGCACACGGAGAGACAGTTAAAGCTTTCTTTCTCACAGCGATGTACAAATTAAGGACGACACAGACGTAGATATGGGTTTAATATATATGCCGGAGGCACAAAGACGACAAAAGCGATCGATGGAGCACTCCCCCGGTAACCAAAATGCCTCCCTGATAGGCAATGTTGTCCAACAAGGCCTAACAAATTGCATCGCAGCCAACGAAGCCTCTCTTGGGGCACGCCAGATCGAGGCAGGGGGAATTTTTTTCCCCAGTCAATAGTACGAATTAGGCTTTAATGCTCGTACTAAGAGGCTCAGAGCTCTGGATATCTCTTTCCATCAGTTAGATCTTGGCAGAATCCAAGACTGACAAGCTCACTGTGTCTTGACAACTATGAGTTATTTAATTAACATACACACAGAGAGAGGATACTTTAAAAAAAAAAAAGGCTCCTCTCATCTTTGGCATTTCATAACATTTCGTTCACTCTCAACCAGTTCTTCAGCACAAAAATGCTACACTTCCCCACCCCCAACCTGGGCCTGTTTTTAGAATGCGTACTCGCAATTGGTCAAGGCACCCAATTACATGCAATTACACACCGTGTATTTGGAGGGCTTAAAGAATCTTCAGAATTAACAAGCATCATCTCCCAATCCCCCCACCCCCTATAATTGAGGGAAGGAGAGAGAGAGCGGGAAAGGCATTACCTGTCCCCGGCAATTCCAGCGGCCTGCATGCTTCATTTTCAACCCCTTCCTTAGGGGAAAAGAGCAGCTTTCTTGCCAGCATCACAGAAATAGGCTGGACTAATAGAGAAGTGAGGTTTGGTCGGTTCTGTTTATAGCTTCCATCTTCAAGGGGAGGGAGAAAAAGAGAGAAGGGAGACAGCAATTCAGTAAGTACCAGTGATTTCTCCTCCCTAATTTCTATGATTTTTGAATATATGTATATAGGTGTTAGGTTAGAGACAAGGAGGCCCCAAGTACAAATCTCAGCTCTGTGTGACCTTGGGCCAATTGCTACTTCTTAGTCCAAGCTAGATCACTAAACTGTTGTGAGAACAAAATGGAGGCTTCCATTAAGAGTTGCCAACTTCCAAATCCAGGTAGGACTTGGCCTGGAGATCTCCCAGAATTACAACTGATCTCCAGATGACAGAAATCTATTCCTGGTTGCTTCAGAGGATGGACTCTGTGTCATTATACCCTGTTGTAGTCCCTCTCCCCTCCAACCCTGCCTTCCCCAGGCTCCACCCCCCAAATATCCAGCAATTTCCCAACCTGGAGATGATATAGGTGCCCGCCCCTGGAATTACAGTTCATCTCTAGCCTGCAGAGATCAGTTTTCCTGGATGCTTTAGAATCTGGACTCTCTGGCATTGTACCTCACTGAGGTCCTTGTCCTCCGTATGCTTGATCCCCAATCTCCAGGGGTTACCCAACCTGGATCAGGCCATCCCTCATTGGTTGCCAGGAGGGACCTGGCAGCCCTAAAAGATTGCACTCCGAATTCCCTACTTCCCACTCCAAATTCTTCAGAGGAAAGTAGGGCTTTTTTAAAAGAAGGATTTCATGATTACCTAACCAACAAGATACATTGGTGGTTATATTTTCTTCAGATAGATCCAGGTGGGCAGCCATGTTGGGCTGAAGCAACAGAACAAAGTTGGAGTCCGGTAGCATTTTTAAGACCAACAAAGTTCCACAAGCTATATGTAGCACTGCTAACTGTACCCCGTTTCATTGTCTGATGAAGTGTGCTTTAAGCACAACGAAAGCTTACATTCTAAATAAAACTTTGTTGGTCTTAAAGGTACTACTGGACTCCAACTTTGTTCTACATTTTATTTATTTATTTATTTATTTACTTACATAAAATAATTACTCTGTATCCCCCCCAATTATATATCATAATGCCCCTGTATAAATCGATGGTGCAGTCTCATTTGGAATACTGTGTGCAATTCTGGTCACCGCACCTCAAATAGGATATTATAGCATTGGGAAAAGGGCAACTAAAATGTTTACAGGTTTGGAACACTTTCCCTATGAAGAAACGTTAAAACGCTTGGGGCTTTTTAGCATGGAGAAACGTTGACTGTGGGGTGACATGATAGAGGTTTACAATATTATACATGGGATGGAGAAGGTAGAGAAAGAAGTACTTTTCTCCCTTTCTCACAATACAAGAACTCGTGGGCATTCAATGAAATTGCCGAGCAGTCGGGATAGAACAGATAAAAGGAGGTACTTCTTCACCCAAAGGGTGATTAACATGTGGAATTCACTGCCACAGGAGGTGGTGGCGGCTACAAGCATAGCCAGCTTCAAGAGGGGATTAGATAAAAATATGGAGCAGAGGTCCATCAGTGGCTATTAACCACAGTGTGTGTGTGTGTGTGTGTGTATAAATATAAATTTTTGGCCACTGTGTGATACAGAGTGTTGGACTGGATGGGCCATTGGCCTGATTCAACATGGCTTCTCTTATGTTCTTGTGTGTGTGTGTGTGTGTGTGTATGTATATATATATATATATATATATATATATATATATATATATATATATATATGTGTGTGTGTGTGTGTGTGTGTGTGCTCATAGTGGCTTACATAAAAAATAACGTAGGCAAGAAAATGACTGAAACAATTCAGACCCACAGACTACAACAAGCAAGTTCCAAAACGTGAACAGACATATCGCAGAGCAACAGAAAGACAGTTGCACAGGTCAGTCAAGAAACTGAATCAAATTAACTCATAGCCAGAAAACAATTAGCCAAATATAGAATTAAACATATAGAGGATGGAACTGGCAGCAGAATAATTAGAAGTCAACATGGATATTTTTGTTTTTATGCTTAAGCAGATAGTATGTAATGGATAAATCGTTTTGACAATGTACTTATTTAGCATGTTTGTATTCCTTTTCTATTTCTTCAGCACCGCTGTTTAATATAGTAGTTAAAAACAGTTCAGTAAAAAAATGCTCATTGCCTGACACCCAAATGCAAATCATGAAGGTACCAGGTGCACCTCTTGGCGTTGTTTCATTGACAGCACTGGAAAGGCCCTATCCTTGATCACCACAGGCAGATGCTGAAAGGGGGTGACCTGGATAAAGTTCTCCGGGGAGCATCTCAGTGGCTGGACAAGCTCATTCCGTAAAACAAGAGAGAAGATACCCCGAGACCAGGCCGTGTTGGATTTGTAGGTCAAATTTATAACTTTGAATTGAACTTGGAAATCAATATCCAAGATCCAGGGTCTTGTAGATATCAACTGTGCAACTGAATAATTTGCTTTCCTACTTCAAACCATTCAAGTGGTCAAAGGGGTTGCTATCGCACAAGATAGGGATGCCAGCCTCCTGGTGGGACCTGGAGACGCCCCAGAATTACAGCTCATCTCTAGAGTTCCCCTGGAGAAAATGGATGCTTGGGAGGGTGGACTCTATGGCATTGTACCCCACTGAGGTCTCTGTCCTCCCCAGGCTCCACCCCCAAACCTCCCGGAGTTTCCCAGCCTGGAGCTGGCAACCCTAACCCCTAGCCCCCATCCCCTGCCATGGCTGAATATACAGGAAATGTCCTCGGAGTGCCAACATTGCAGAATTTTCTGGAACACATTAGCTTCCGTACTATCTCATACATCTCATACCTGTCTTATGATGCTGTTTTAATTCTTGAGATGTGGTTTTAATTCTGATGTCATTTTTATGGTTGTAAGCCACCCTGAGCCCGCTTGTGGGATACGGCAGGGTATAAATTGAAAAATTAAATTAAATTGAAATGATAATATCATGTACCAGAAAGAATACTAATGATGAGGGAAGAGAAGAGACAGGCACACTTGCTGTGACAGCTGAATGCCCTTTGTCCTGTTGTCATATTGTAAGGTGTTGGTTGGAATCCTGGGACATAATCTTCAGGCAGGGTTGCCAGCCTCCAGGTGGGTGAAGGAAAGCAACAACTCCATGTATAAAGTACCTCTTGTCCAATGTAAACTACTCACAAACAATGTCCTTGCCAAAGGCTGAGCCTTGCCAAAGGCTGAGCACATCTCAGAGAGGCCTGAGAGGAACAGAACAGAGCAGAGCAGCTCTGATAAGCCGAGACAGCTGGAGAAGTTGCTAAGAATTTCTGCGTTTTGAAAGACTTCATTCTGAGGCTTGGGTGACTGCTGAAAAGGCTGAGTTGTGATAGCTGGGGAACTGCTGTACGTTTGGGTGAGTGGGCTAAAGGTGAAAGTGATTGATTGATTGATTGAGAGTAATTGTTGATGATTGCTTAGGAGTGGTCTGCTCCACCCTCTTTGCATTTTAAGCTGCGCCTTGCCAAAGGCTGAGCACATCTCAGAGAGGCCTGAGAGGAACAGAACAGAGCAGAGCAGCTCTGATAAGCTGAGACAGCTGGAGAAGTTGCTAAGAATTTCTGCGTTTTGAAAGACTTCATTCTGAGGCTTGGGTGACTGCTGAAAAGGCTGAGTTGTGATAGCTGGGGAACTGCTGTACGTTTGGGTGAGTGGGCTAAAGGTGAAAGTGATTGATTGATTGATTGATTGATTGATTGATTGAGAGTAATTGTTGATGATTGCTTAGGAGTGGTCTGCTCCACCCTCTTTGCATTTTAAGCTGCGCCTTGCCAAAGGCGCGAGGCTTTGGCGCGAGCCGAAGGGCGAGAGCTAAAGGGCTCTTGGCCTGGGGGCTTCCTAAGGACCAGGAACCCAGATCCCTGATTTCCTTGTTCTCCCAATAAGGTAAGTTGACCTTCCAGAAGGGGAGCCACGTAAACAACAGCATTTAAAGAGGACTGTATATTTAATATATATATCATGAAGGTAGAATGCCAGCAGGGGGGTGGGGGCTTTCCAGTGTTTTGCACTGAGTGTCACATGTATGACTATCTGCCCACAGGACAGAAGTCTTGGGCGTGTGCTCGATGCAAGGAGCTCCTGGTCCTCAGGGAACGAGTTCGTACCCTTGAGGCCGAGGTGACTGCCCTGGAGAAGCAGAGACGGTCAGTTAGGCAATTGGGGAAGACTCTTGGGGGCGTATTAGATGAGCCCCACTCTGAATGTGGCATCCCCGTTGCTGCCAGAGAGCGTGAGGGTCGAGAGGGAACAGGGCACCTTGCTGAGGATAAGGGGAATGCGCCCTCAGAAGGGACCTCTTCTTCAGTTGGTGAGCAGGTATCCTTTCGCGCCAAGGAACCATCCCTGGGCAGGGGGAGAGGGGGGGTCTTGGTAGTTGGTGATTCGATCCTTAGGCAAGTAGACAGCTGGGTGGCAAAACCGCGTATTGACCGTTTGGTGACTTGCCTGCCTGGTGCGAAGGTAGCGGACATTACGCGTGTAGTAGATAGGCTGATAGACAGTGCTGGGGAGGAGCCTGTGGTCATGGTGCATGTTGGAACCAACGATGTGGGGAAATGCAGTCGTGAGGTCCTGGAGGAGAAATTTAGGCTGCTAGGTGGGAGACTTAAGGCCAGGACCTCCAAGGTGGCCTTCTCGGAAGTGCTACCTGTTCCACGTGCAGGGCAGGAGAGACAGGTGCAAATTAGAAGTCTCAATGTGTGGATGAGACGATGGTGTAAGGAGGAAGGGTTTAAGTTTGTTAGGCACTGGGATGCTTTCTGGAACAAGCCGGAGCTGTACAAAAGAGACGGTCTCCACTTGTCTCCGGATGGAACCAGGCTGCTGGCGCTTAAAATCAAAAAGGTGGCAGAGCAGTTTTTAAACTAAATCTTGGGGGAAAGCCGACAGGAGATGGAATGTCTCTGGTTCGGGAGGACTCGTCTCAAAGAGATGAAGGGTTGGCTTCTATTTTTCTACCAAGTAACGGATCAGAGTTGTCCACTGTGATGGTGACAAACAGTATGGACTGTCTGCTAGAGTCTCGAGGCGGCAGGAGAGAGGTGGCGGGCCTAGCTTGCTTGGGAAATTATAAATGTTTGTATGCAAATGCTAGAAGTGTCTGAAGTAAAATTGGTGAATTGGAATGTTTAGTGTTGGGAGAAAACATAGACATTGTGGGAATTTCAGAAACTTGGTGGAATGAGGAGAATCAGTGGGACACGGTGATTCCTGGATATAAGTTATATCGGAAGGATAGGGAGGGAAGGGTTGGAGGTGGGGTGGCTCTGTATGTCAGAGAGGATATACGGTCCAGTAAGACTGAGGTCAGAGAATTAGATTCCCTTTTAGAAATGCTTTGGGTTGAAATAGAGGGCCCAAAAGGAAATTTAACTATGGGAGTTTGTTATCGCCCACCAAATCAAAAGAGAGAGGACGATTATAATATGATGGAGGGATTAAAGATAGTGGCTAAATGTAAAAACTGTGTCGTAATAGGTGATTTTAACTACCCGCAGATTGATTGGGTCAATATGTGTTCTGGTCGAGAGAAAGAGATTGAGTTTCTTGATGCTCTCAATGACTGTGCTATGGAGCAGATGGTCTCAGAACCTACCAGGGGTGGGGCGATCCTGGATCTGGTCCTAAGTAATGCCCAAGACTTGGTGAGAGACGTAAAAGTGATTGCGCCGCTTGGGAACAGTGACCATAATGTTATTGATTTCACCATTTGTATAAATAAGGAGTTGCCCAAAAAGACGGCCACAACCACATTTAACTTTAAAAGGGGTAAATTCTCTGAGATGAGGAGGCATGTGAGGAGGAAACTGAAAGGAAAGGTAAATATGGTCAAAACCCTTGGGGAAGCTTGGAGACTATTTAAAACTATAATCCTAGAAGCTCAGATAAAATACATACCACAAGTTAGGAAAGGCACAAACAGGTATAAGAAGAGGCCAGCATGGTTAACAAACAAAGTAATGGAAGCTGTAAAAGGTAAGAAGGACTCCTTTAAGCGGTGGAAAACCAGTCCAAGTGAGATTAATAAAAGGGAACACAGGCAGTGGCAAATCAAATGCAAGACTGTGATCAGGCAGGCAAAAAGGGACTATGAGGAGCATATTGCAAAAAACATAAAGACCAACAATAAAAATTTCTTCAAATATATTAGAAGTAGGAAACCAGCCAGGGAAGCAGTGGGGCCCTTGGATGACCATGGGGTAAAAGGATTACTGAAGGAGGATGGGGAAATGGCTGAGAAGCTGAATGCATTTTTTGCCTCCGTCTTCACCGTGGAAGATGAGAAGTGTTTGCCCGCCCCAGAACCACTAATATTGGAAGGGGTGTTGAAAGACCTGAGTCAGATTGAGGTGACAAAAGAGGAGGTCCTACAACTAATAGACAAATTAAAAACTAATAAGTCACCGGGTCCGGATGGCATACATCCGAGAGTTCTGAAAGAACTCAAAGTTGAACTTGTGGATCTTCTAACAAAAATCTGTAATCTTTCATTGAAATCTGCCTCCGTTCCTGAGGACTGGAAGGTAGCAAATGTCACCCCCATCTTTAAAAAGGGTTCCAGAGGAGATCCGGGAAATTACAGGCCAGTCAGTCTGACTTCAATACCGGGAAAGTTGGTAGAAACCATTATCAAGGACAGAATGAGTAGGCACATTGATGAACACGGGTTATTGAGGAAGACTCAGCATGGGTTCTGCAAGGGAAGATCTTGCCTCACTAACCTGTTACATTTCTTTGAGGGGGTGAACAAACATGTGGACAAAGGAGACCCGATAGATGTTGTTTACCTTGACTTCCAGAAAGCTTTTGATAAAGTTCCTCATCAAAGGCTCCTTAGAAAGCTTGAGAGTCATGGAGTAAAAGGACAGGTCCTCTTGTGGATCAAAAACTGGCTGAGTAATAGGAAGCAGAGAGTGAGTATAAATGGGCAGTCTTCGCAGTGGAGGACGGTAAGCAGTGGGGTGCCGCAGGGCTCGGTACTGGGTCCCATCCTCTTTAACTTGTTCATAAATGATTTAGAGTTGGGAGTGAGCAGTGAAGTGGCCAAATTTGCGGATGACACTAAATTGTTCAGGGTGGTGAGAACCAGAGAGGATTGGGAGGAACTCCAAAGGGATCTGTTGAGGCTCGGTGAGTGGGCGTCAACGTGGCAGATGCGGTTCAATGTGGCCAAGTGCAAAGTAATGCACATTGGGGCCAAGAATCCCAGCTACAAATACAAGTTGATGGGGTGTGAACTGGCAGAGACAGACCAAGAGAGAGATCTTGGGGTCATGGTAGATAATTCACTGAAAATGTCAAGACAGTGTGCGTTTGCAATAAAAAAGGCCAACGCCATGCTGGGAATTATTAGGAAGGGAATTGAAAACAAATCAGCCAGTATCATAATGCCTCTGTATAAATCGATGGTGCGGTCTCATTTGGAGTACTGTGTGCAGTTCTGGTCGCCGCACCTCAAAAAGGATATTATAGCATTGGAGAAAGTTCAGAAAAGGGCAACTAAAATGATTAAAGGGCTGGAACACCTTCCCTATGAAGAAAGGTTGAAACGCTTAGGGCTCTTTAGCTTGGAGAAACGTCGACTGAGGGGTGACATGATAGAAGTTTACAAGATAATGCATGGGATGGAGAAAGTAGAGAAAGAAGTACTTTTCTCCCTTTCTCACAATACAAGAACTCGTGGGCATTCGATGAAATTGCTGAGCAGACAGGTTAAAACGGATAAAAGGAAGTACTTCTTCACCCAAAGGGTGATTAACATGTGGAATTCACTGCCACAGGAAGTGGTGGCGTCCACAAGCATAGCCACCTTCAAGAAGGGGTTAGATAAAAATATGGAGCAGAGGTCCATCAGTGGCTATTAGCCACAGTGTGTGTGTGTGTGTCTATATATATATATATATATTTGGCCGCTGTGTGACACAGAATGTTGGACTGGATGGGCCATTGGCCTGATCTAACATGGCTTCTCTTATGTTCTTATGTTCTTATGTCCAATAAAGATGGAATTCACTGCCACAGGAGGTGGTGGCGGCCACAAGCATGGCCACCTTCAAGAGGGGTTTAGATAAAAATATGGAGCAGAGGTCCATCAGTGGCTATTAGCCACAGTGTGTGTGTGTGTATGTATATATATATATATATATATATATATATATATATATATATATATATATATATATATATATATATATAAAAAAAATTTTGCCACTGTGTGACACAGAGTGTTGGACTTGATGGGCCATTGGCCTGATCCAACATGGCTTCTCTTATGTTCTTATGCTTTCTCCAATTAATGCAAAAAAATCAGTTTCTTTACTAGTGCCAAAAATGTCATGGAAGATTCATAAAAATTCATAAATATTCCAGATTTGCACAATGTATGCAGAGGATACTGAAAAAAATCCCAAGTATCACAAACAGTTTACAGGCACAACTGGTCTGAAGAGCTCCTGTTTCGCAATACTGCTTTATCCAAGCTCTTATTTCATACCTACTATTTGGCTTCACTCATCACACTGAAAATAAATCCTTATTCCATTATTTTTTTCAACATTTGCTGTTATCTTGAAAGGAGATAGTAAGCCGCCCTGAGACTCCTTTGGGTAGTGAAGGGCGGGATTTAAATCCAATCTCCTCCTCCTCCTCTAACTTTTCTCTTAATTCTACCAAGAAATGTTCACCGGGGTAGCTGATTTATTCCAATGGTGTTTTCTGGGTTGAAGCTCAAACATGTTATGAATTCCAACTACCTCCATACTGAGTTCTTTGGTTATGAATTCCAATTACCTCCATACTGAGTTCTTTGGTGTGTTCCATATCATCCATATTGATGTTGTGCTACTGCTACGGTTGGGGAAAGAAGCAACAGGATGACATCGCAAAACAGGAAGCCATCATCCTAAGTTATATGCTACAGGAAAGAGGCAGGATAGGTTGAGGATGTGGCTTTTAGCAGCAGTGCCGACTTCACTATGATGTGTAATACGCTCTAAGAAACATTCAGCATAGATATGCTTTCCTTTAGTAGCATTCGCCCCAACGAAATGATAACCTGATTATGATTTCTAAATTACAGTGCAGGGAAGCCAACTTCCATCAGCACTGGATAAAGCCAACCATTTATAAACAAAGGCTTTGTAAAAGCAGATCTAATCGTCTTTTAAAATCTTTCAAACCCTTCCTATTATGCCCTAAAACTGCATTTTAATTATCTCCCCACCCCCCACCCCCTTTTTAGTATTCTTTAGGAAAGGAAAAGTTTGACTGAACGCTGAACTGTAATTGTACATACCACTTCTTTGACTTTCAGCTACATTGCTAATAGAATTGTATTAGTTTTGAAATAACTGAACTGAATGGTTCATTAATTTTTCACCTTAAGCTTAATGGAAATTTGACAAACAGTTTTATGCTGTGAATAGACACTCCAAGGAGGACCTGCAGTACTCTAGGAAATTATAAATTACTACAGAAAAGAAAAAAAAAATACAGCAATTCGCCTGGCTAAGAGTTTGGTCCCATCACCGTCTGTTCATAGCAAGCACAGGCAGCACACTAATGGCGCCCGTCTCCTATTTATGAATTCCTATTGGATTGCTCTGGTGATAAGCATTTGTTCCCGTATTAACCCAGATGAAAGCGCTGCTGCACTTAGTAACAAAATCATCTGCTTCAATGACAATAAAGAGCTGCACCGTTCTTCTGTTTACTCTAAACAGACAACCCATTAGAACAGAACCAGAATGAACCTCCCCTTTGTCTTTGATCCTGCGAGGTATTACCATCCCGTTTATTTCAGTACAGTGATCACTAGTTTCTTTGCCAATTATGGCAGAAAGAGCAATAATAAAAATATCATTTACTGAATTTTCTATAAACAGTGTGCAATACCTTCCTATTTTATTCTTAAAGAGATTTTCACCTGTTAGAAGAACAGAATGGCGATGTAACTTGCTCAGTCCTCCATGACTGCAAACACCAAAGAGCCAGCTAGGTTCACATCAGTCTCCTTCCTGTCTACTATCAGTTACTCTCTCTGATTTGTGGAATGCAATCTCAGGAAACTTCCTTCCTCTTTGTTCTCTTCCTCTTCCTTCTTTTTTTCCCTGCATGCACGAGGAGGAACAGCAGGGTGTCTCTCTTCCTGCTCTGAACTAGGCAGATGGCCTACTACAAAGCCATCCAGTTAGCTAGAATAGTTTAGACCAGGGGTGGCCAACAGTAGCTTTCCAGATGTTTTTTGCCTACAACTCCCATCAGCCCCAGCCATTGGCCATGCTGGCTGGGGCTGATAGGAGTTGTAGGCAAAAAAATCTGGAGAGCTACCGTTGGCCACCCCTGGTTTAGACACTCTTTCGTTTCACTACATTTAAATGTTATGTTTCTTTAAATAAATCCACTATTAGTGGTTTCTTAACTTAAAGCAAGGCTCTCTGGGCAGTTTGTGAGATAGTGTGGTAACCATTAGCCTAGGCTACGCTGCTGTGCTGAAACTCAAAAGAAACACTCTGCTAAGTAATGGTAAGGAAGGCGGCTTGACCCGTCCAGGCATTCTAAACCAGACTCAACATCACCTTCCCAAATGTCGCAAAGTCAGGATAATTTTGGCAGACACAGACCTCTCATTCTTCTTATATTTATTCATTCTCCAAGGCAACAATTGGCTCGTGTAAAAAACTGCACTACAAGTTATGATTCATTCCCCACTGTAAGCAAAAGCTGAATTCTTATGAGTTTGGGAGCAGGAATGTTTTTTGCCCCTACTCCTTAATTTTGGTTCAGTTAGGAGAAATTCTAATATTGTTAGAACTGGTGTGGGGAGGGTTATGTATTTATTTTATTTAAACCCATTTTATATCACCTTTCCACCAAACCTAGGGTTCCCAAGACAGTCAACAATGCAAAACATTAAAAGGAGCTTTTATATTATATTACAGTATAGTAAAATTACAATTAAAAACAATTAAACAATATGGATAAACAGGATGGGGATCAGTGAGATATCAGTGAGGGAATCCCTTTCCATATATTTAATTCATTTGCTTCTTGTTTCTACGTTTCTGCTGAGTACACACACATTGCTAAAACATTACAAAAAAAAAATCTGATGTAACTGTATGTCTGACTGTGTAATGTTTTACTAATGGGTACATGCATACACGTGTATGGTTAAAACAGCACACAGGAATGCTTTTTTCTGATACTTTATCAAGGAACACAATTGCTCATGCACATCAGTAAAACACAAGTCTAGAGGAGTGTGAAAGACAAAAATACACACTCCCAAATGATTAAAGCTATGTCAAACTGCAGATGCCACCCCCCCCCCCCCCAGTGATTTATTGTTTTTTTTGGGGGGGGAGTTTGAGACATAGCACAGAATTCCTCATGCATCAGTTCTACTTTGGAAGCAAAACAATCTAATGCAAAATCTAGGAAGAAAACTGGGTAAGAATAGGATTGGCAAATTATTTCTCAAATGTGCAGTGCATAAATTTTCAGACATACAGCTAAATGAGCACTTCCGGAACGTTCGGACCCCATTTTCTCTGAAAGCTTCATCTAAGCTTCACATTCAAGACAAGGCATTGGATCTGACAAAATACCTTGTATTGAATGTGAAGCTTAGATGAAGATTTCAGCCTCCTATACACGGAGGCGGTACCTTTTTTCCCTTGCCCACCTGGAGACTGGCAACCCTGGTGATATCCCTGCCTTATACCTGCTAGCTACAGGCTGATGCTCATCACTCCACCAAAATGCGGAACAGATAGGAATAAACATGAAGGGTGATGGTGCCTGAGGGACTGGAGACAGAAGATTAACTGGTAACAAACAGTACAGTGTAGATGAGGCTGTAACAATCTGAGAAGTCTGCTGAGTTTTCAGGAGTGAGCCACAGAGAAGCTGATGTGAGGGACAGAGAACGGGAGGTGATTTCAGCATGGCGGAAGGAACAAACATCTGGAATGGATGGCCAGAACAGCTGTGTTTGCATGCAGGAAAGAGCAAAATGAGCCCACTAGGGGAGAGTGAGTTATAAATTTGATAAAATAAATTAAAATAAATAAACAAAAGCCTGCAGGCAGGAACTTAAAAGACTCCAACATTCGGTTTTACTGCTTTTATTCCCCTAAATCAGTCTGGCATCATGACAATTTGCCAGGCCACTGCTTGCTTCAGTTTGGGAATTGCTGCTATTAACACGCCAATGTAAATACATTTTCCTGTTTTTGTTTTTGTCAATTCAGAGGAACTGTTCTGATGACTGCCATTGTGCTAAGACAATCCCAGAGTGAGCTACGGCAACAAGTCATTTTTAAACATACAAAGATCAGGCACATGTTTTTTTTTTTTTTAAAAAAATAAAAATAAAAACCAAAACACGCAGACAGAGATTTGAGGCGTGGCGTAGAACAAAACCAGAATATTTTCTAGGGTGTCATGCTCTTACGGAAGATCTAACGTTCACAGTCAGTCAGAAGAATCACAGCTGTACAGGGACATGCAATTCTTCATTTGCTGTGTGCGTGTAAAGTGCCATCAAGTCCAAGCCAATTTACAGCATCCCCACAAAGAGGCCTTCAAGGCCAGTGAGAAGCAAAGGTGGTTGTCTACTGGCTTCCTAGGAAGTCTCCTATCCAAGTACTAACCAGGGCTGACCCTGCTTACCTTCCAAGGTCTGAGAAGATCAGGCTCTACCATGCCACCTTCTCTCCTCACATCTCACTAAAGGTAAAGTTAGTCCTCTGTGCAAGCACCAGTGGTTTCCAACTCTGGGGTGTTCTGCATCATGATGTTTTCATGGCAGACTTTTTGTTATGGGGTGGTTTGCCATTGCCTTCCCCAGTCATTTATACTTTACCTCCAGCAAGCTGAGCACTCATTTTACCGACCTCGGAAGGATGGGAGGCTGAGTCAACCTAGAGCCGGCTACTTGAACCCAGCTTCCACCGGGATCGAACTCAGGTCACGAGCAGAGCTTGGACTGCAGTACTGCAGATTACCACTATGCACCATGGGGCACCTCTACATCTCACTACAGATGCTAATTTCATGCCCCCAGGCATTTCCCCTCTGCTCAAATTAAGCTGATTACAATATGTGTGGCACCTTTCCATGTCCTTTTACATTATTTACAACACCCCTCCTGCCTTCTAACCAGGATAAAAGATCTCAGAGATCTCCATTTCTGCTCTACTTGTTGACTCTCAAAAGCGTATACCCTGAAAATACTGCTGGCCAATAAGGTGCTACAGGATTCAAATCTATCAGAAAACCAAGGAAGGGAGAAATATATTCCTTCTTTCAAAGGGCTTTCTATCCCTCACTGTTTTCTGTACTTTCTTTGCACAATTCACTGGTTTTATGGACTTGAAATGGAGATTACTGCAGAATAGTGGCTAATGGAACAATCTTATGCAGAGCTACTCAAAAAGCCATGGTTTCAGAACTGGATTAACACCCTGCATAGGACTGCACTGCAACAAGGTGACTGTGAACCAAAAAAAAGTTCCTTATTCAAACCTTGCCTCTTCCGTAAGGCAAGGTGCATTCAGCTGTGGCTCAGAGGAAGAACATCAACTTGGCATGCAGAAGGTCTCGAGTTCAATCCCTGGCATTTCCAATTTAAAAGAGCAGGTGGTATGCGATGTGAAAGACCTCTGCCTGAAAACCTGGAGAGCCGCTGCCAGTCTGTGTTGACAATGCTGACCTTGATGGACCAGTGGTTTGGTTCAATATAAGGCAGCTTCATGCTGGGTTCATGCGTGTTCACTTGTCCCCTCTTTTCCCACGCCATGCACCTGCAATATAGCTGTAATAATACTGAGCTACTGGTAGGATTGCCAGGTCCTACCAGACGGGAGTAGGGCTAGCAAACTCTTCAAGATTTGGGGATAGAGCCTTGGGAGAACATGTACCTCAGTGGGGTACAATGCCACAGAGACCACCCATCCATTTGCTCCAGATCCAGGTTAGGAAACGCTTGAAGATTTGAGGAATGGTGTCAAGTCTGTATGTAACTTTGGCTCAGTCAAAGAGCATTCTGGGTAGAACCAAAGTATATTCAAATGCTGCTAGCTTGTACTTTCCCTACCCCCCTGTCCTTAGCTGGGTAGTTTGCTTTGAAATGGAAAGATGTGAAAGTCTTATCTGTGCCTTCTCAGGCCTGGCTCGGAAGGGAGTCAGGAGCTCGCGACGATCAAGGCCAAGCAGGCCTGAGAACGAATTGGTAACATCCATGTGTGAATGTTCCCTGCATAATCCCTCCCCCCGTAGGAATTCCTTTGAAGTATCCCTTATATGCAATGTATCTACCATATACTCTTTAGTCTTTCAATGTTGGCCTAGCCTCAAGTATCAGTATCAATAAACTAGTTTCTTTGTATCAACAACGACTTGTTATTGAATCTGCTGACTTGACAAATGGATCCTGGAAAGGACAGGGACCTCAATGTGGTACAATGCCACAGAGACCACCCTCCAAAGCATCCATTTAGATAGAATATAAGAACACAAGAGAAGCCATGTTGGATCAGGCCAATGGCCCATCCAGTCCAACACTCTGTGTCACAGGGTGGCAAAAAAAAAAACCCAAACAAGGTGCCATCAGGAGGTTCATTAGTGGGGCCATGACGCTAGAGGCCCTTCCACTGTTGCCCCCCCCCCCCAAGCACCAAGAATACAGAGCTTCACTGCCCCAGACAGAGAGTTCCATCTATACTCTGTGGCTAATAGCCACTGATGGATCTCTGCTCCATATGTTCATCCAATCCCTTCTTGAAGCTGTCTGTGCTTGTTGCTGTCACCACATCCTGTGGCAGTGAATTCCAGATCCAGGTTAGGAAACTGTTGAAGATTTGGAGATGGAGCTTTGGGAGGACAGAGACCTACTTCAGTGGGGTACAATGCCACAGAGACCACCCTCCAAAGCATCCATTTGCTCCAGGGGAACTGTTCTCTGTAGTCTGGAGATAAGCTGTAATTCCAGGAGTTCCCTAGGTCCCACCTGGAGTCTGGCCTCCCTAGCTACTTTCCTTGCTTAGCTTCCAAAATCTGATGAGATTAAGCTATACCATGCATCCTTCCCTTTGGAATCAGGATTTAGCCTTGTTCTATACCATTTACCCCCTCCCATTTTCGCCCATGATTATAAGTTTTTGAGGAAGGATAAAAAGAAACATCCAGCGGAAATCACTGCAAAGAATCCCACCAAGAGCAAACAGTCTTTCGGAAGCTATCCTGCCCATCCAAATTGCCTCGCCTTACTTGTTTGAGTTCCATCTATTCCTCCTTTCGCCTCTCGCACGTCTTCTTCTATTTGCTATTCTTTTCCTGAAAGGAGGCCATTGCTATTTCAAAAAGGGATTTTTTTTTTCTGTGTGGTTTGCATACGGTGGCAAATTTGTCAGTCACCAGTCCAACCCGGAATGCAGTTAATTTCTCTAAGGAGATGCTCAGCAGATGGCAGCAAAAAGCGGAAGCAAGGGGATTGTTTCATTAATCTTTCACCAGCTAAATGCTAACTAAATAACAAACAGTTCTAAGCAAAGAAGACACGCAGGTTTGTTTCATTTTTTTTTCTTTTTCAACCGAGCCGAGAATGCTTTGCAAAGCTCAGCCTCCAAGATGAGAAGAGCCACCAATCTGCAAAGCGATCTTGAATCGGACCACATGCTCACAGAACAGATGGAAACAGGGGTTTTCTGTTTAAGCAGTCAGGTTTCCTAGAAGGGGCCTCCTGAGAAACTGAATGCAGAGGCAGTGGAAGAAGAAATTCCAGGGCAACTAGAACGACTCAAGGGTTGGAACACTTTCCCTATGAAGAAAGGTTAAAACACTTGGGGCTCTTGGCTCTTTAGCTTGGAGAAATGTCAACTGAGAGGTGACATGATAGAGGTTTACAAGATTATGCATGGGATAGAGAAGGTAGAAAAAGAAGTACTTTTCTCCCTTTCTCACAATGCAAGAACTAGTGGACACTCAGTTAAATTGCTAAGCAGTCGGGTTAGAATGGATAAAAGAAAGTACTTCTTCACCCAAAGAATTCACTGCCATAGGTGGCTACAAGCATAGACAGCTTCAAGAGGGGATTGGATAAGCATACGGAGCAGAGGTCCATCAGTGGCTATTAGCCACAGGGTATAGATGGAACTCTCAGTCTGGGGCAAGTGATGCTCTGTATTCTTGGTGCTGGGGGCAGAGTAACAGTGGGAGGCCTTGTGGTGTCCTGGCCCCACTGATGGACCTCCTGATGGTTCCTGGGGTTTTTTTTGGCCACTGTGTGAAACAGATTTATTTATTTATTTAATTTATATCCCGCCCTCCCCACCAAAGGCAGGCTCAGGGCAGTTCACAAACCAAGGGTCGACACAAACACATTAGTGTGACCGATACAATGAACGACAATAAAAATATAAAACATAAAAACAATTTAAAACAGTTGCATGTGCTACTATCATAATTTCAGGCAGCGATTTAAATTCTGGTGGTTAGCTATACTCAGCGGTCTCAGGATCGCCATAGCACAGTGACGTAGGCCATTGGTGGTGTTCTTATGGGCCAGTCCCTTTGCTGCAGATGTTACCATTCATGTAAATGCCTGGCGGAAGAGTGCCGTTTTGCAGGCCCTGCGGAACTGTAAGAGCTCTCGCAGGGCCCTAACCTCCTCTGGCAACTCATTCCAACAGCTAGGGGCAGCAACGGAAGAGGCCCTGGCTCTCGTTGTTTTGAGCTTCGCTTCTCTGATGCTGGGAACTGTCAACAGGTTTTGAGACCCAGACCGAAGTGCTCGCTGGGGCATGTGCAGGGTAGGGTTGCCAATCCCCAGGTGGGGCAGGGGATCCCCTGGTTTGGAGGCCCTCCCCTCGCTTCAGGGTCATCAGAAAGCGGGGGGAGGGGAGGAAAATGTCTGCTGGGAACTCTATTATTCCCTATGGAGATTTATTCCCATAGAAAATCATGGAGAATTGATCCGCGGGTATCTGGGGCTCTGGGGGGGGCTGTTTTTTTGAGGTAGATGCACCAAATCTTCAGTACAGCATCTAGTACCTCTCCCCAAAATACCCCCCATGTTTCAAAACTATTGGACCAGGGGGTCCAATTCTATGAGCCCCAAAAGAAGGTGCCCCTATCCTTAATTATTATATCCTTAATTGAAAAGGTGTGCCGTCCCTTTAAATGTGATGGCCAGAACTCCCTTTGGAGTTCAATTATGCTTGTCACACCCTTGATCTTGGCTCCACCCCTAATGTCTCCTGGCTCCACCCCAAAGTCTCCCGGCTCCAACCCCAAAGTCCCCAGATATTTCTTAAATTGGACTTGGCAACCCTAGTGCAGGGAAAGGCGGTCCCTAAGGTATGCAGGACCCTGGCCATATAGGGCTTTAAAGGTAATAACCAGCAGCTTGAAGTGAATCTGGTATATTATCAGTAGCAAGTGCATCACTTTCAGCACAGGCTGAATGTGTTCCCATAAAGGAACTCCCATAAGCAGCCTGGCTGCAGCATTCTACACTAGCTGGAGACTGTTGGACTGTATGGGCCACTGGCCTGATCCAACATGGCTTCTCTTATCTTCCTATGTACAGGAGGGACTAGAAGGTGGTAGAAGGGGAGACATCATTTTCCCACCACAACTGGTCTTGTGGTGCTCAGCTGGATGAACAAGTATGCAAAAAAGTGGATGGAGAAGGATTTGAAGGGAAGACCTGATGAACGGAAACAAAACAACTTAGGCACCCTCTCTAGCCTAATATTTTCCCTCCCTGAATATGTCTGCCTGCTGTAGCATCATCATTCTGTAGCTCTGCTCGAGTTACCAAACAATTCCTGGCAAACTTGAGAGGAACTGGAGCGCAACATTGCAAGATTTTTTTTAAAATTCAGCCTCATGTACATACCAGAAAATTTTACTAGAAGTAGCAAAGGTAATTCTAAGAATTGTCAAAAACACTATCAGGAAAAAAATAATAGAGTTTCTGACAATTCCTAGCTACCTCAAAAGTGATGAAAAGTAGCTCTAGGAATAACCAGAAACTCTCTGGTAAAACCTCAAAGAATTTGGCAATTCCTAGAGTTACCTTTTGTCACTTCTGGGAAGAACTTCTGGTAAGTACACCAGGCTGCATTTCCAACAAGTGCACACAGCTGCATGGGACTTGAGGGTGAGAGATGTTGTGCCCCCACGGGAGGCTCAGCAGCCCTAAACTCTTCCCTGAAGACCCTGGATATAAAGAGATTAAGGAAAGGTTAATGGGTTGCTAAGGAATGGTTGGAAAGGCCTGGCGTTTTTTTCCAGAATTACAGCTCATCTCCAGACTACAGAGATCTCTCCTCCTGGAGGAAATGGAAGTTTTGGATCGTGGGCTCTGTGACCTGAAGTTGCTCTGAGATACCCCATTCAATGAAGCTGCCCCAGAATAGGATGTTCAGTACTACTCTGTAGTTATATATATCTATGATTTGCTATGGTTATATCTGTGCCTCGTTCAGCAATGGTTTTATGATTACTTCTTTCAAGGTTCTAAAAACCTGGCCCTGAACTAGAGATGTATTTATAATCCCACTGAGTGGAAGACATATTTGTTCCCTGGCTGATTAAACTCACCAGGAAGGACAAGGGTCAAGTGTACAGGAGGTGGCCTTCATAACACATCTAGTTCGGCCAGGGAAACGGCTCAGCGGAGGAATCTGAAACCGCCAGATCCTGACCTTCATCTAAATTGGAATTCAAATTGGAACAGATCAGAGGTATTTTTATCTGCAAAGAGTCTTGCAAAAGTGTCACCACGGACACAGAGAAATCTTCATCTTCCAGCCCCATTCTCCATATGAAAAGTACCTCAACAGTTTAACAGATTTCCACTGGATGATACTCAGCAAACATAACGATCTGGAGAACAGCAACTTCTTCAGTGCCGTCACCAATAGTTACATAGTCCTTCAAATGGGCTCTTATGTAGTATTTTGTCTAGCTCATTGTGAGTCTTCTTTGACCACTGCTCTAGACAGGAGTGTCAAACTCATTTGTTATGAGGGCCGGATCTGACATAAATGAGACCTTGTTGGCCAGGCTATGTAGGGTCAGGCCATGTGTGTACCTATTTAAGATTAGGTAGCAGAGATATAAACTTTATAAAGGACACAGTCAAACACAATTAATTAAAATTAATTAGGAAGGGGAGGGACGGTGGCTCAGTGGTAGAGCAGCTGCTTGGTTCAATCCCTGGCATCTCCAAAAAAAAAGGGTCCAGGCAAATAGGTGTGAAAAACCTCAGCTTGAGACCCTGGAGAGCTGCTGCCAGTCTGAGTAGACAATACTGACTTTGATGGGCCAAGGGTCTGATTCAGTAGAAGGCAGCTTCATATGTTCATATGTTTAAAAAAAACATAAAAACATGCTTAAAACATTAGCACTTGTTGGTCTCAAAAGTGCTTTCTTTGTATTTCTCCCATGAAATCCAGGGAACTGGGCAAAGGAAGCTTTTGCTCTTTTCTTCCTTCTCCAGGGAACTGGTGGGGAAGAGTCTCAACCAACAGAAAGAAGAAAGGCTTTGCTCAGTAGCTCTGCTGTGCGATTAAGAGAGCCTGGAAGAACAAGCTCTGCCTTTCCCCTTCCTTCCCAAGGGAACAGCCTCATCCAATTGAGAAAAAATAGAGATTTTGCTCTGTAGCTCCTGTGTGATTGAGCAAGCCTTGCAAAGCAAGCTGTTATGCAGAAGGAAGCAAGAGAGAGGGAGAAGGAAGCAGATTACAGCCAGTTACTTGGAGGCCTGATAGGAGCCCTCCGGGGGCCTGATTCGGCCCCTGGGCTGCCTGATTGACATCCCTGCTCTAGAACTTCCCAAATTTGCCTCAGCTCTGCTAATTCCCAAATAGACCAAAGGACAGATATTCTGACATACAGGGAGAAAGGAGACAGGCTCTGTCAATCATCTCTATTACCCTGGTAATCCAAGCCTCCAGTAGAGATTTGAGAAAGTTTCCAGTGAGGTTTCTAAAGCCCTACAGAGCCTTCTAGAAACCAGAAACGAAACATAAGGCTCTGTGGTGAACCAGCATCAGGGCTCTGCCATTTAAATGAGAGAAGAGGCTAAAGCCAAACAGTCCTTCAAAAGATAATGATTTCACAACAACCACAGTCTGATGTTGAACTAGGGCCGCAACATCCAGGCTGGGAAATTACTGAAGATTGGGGGTGAAGCCTGGGGAAAGCAGGATTTAGAAGGATGGAGCCCACCAGGGTATAATGCCATGGAGTCCACCCTCCAAAGCAGTGATTTTCTCTAGGGGAACTGATCTTTGTCATCTGGAGATCAGTTATAATTCTAGGATATATCCAGGTTCTACCTGGAGGATGGCTGTTTTGAGCCCTTGAACCATACAATCAGAAATCTGCTTGGCACAGGAGATCCAATGTGTAGCCTTTCTCATGTTATTTGGCCCAAAACAACCTGGGACAGTGCCATGGTGGCTATGACATTCTGGGCCAGACAAGGCTCTCACCCACAATACAATCAGTCTGGGGTTCCCATCACCAGAATGGTTAGAGTGCCTCATCCAAGGTACCCATTGGTGAACAATGTGGACAGTAAATCAGTAGACGTCCTGAGCTATCATTGGGATGCCAGCCTCCAGGTGGGACCTGTGGATCCCCCAGAATTGCATCTTATCTCCAGAGATCAATTCCCCCTGGAGAAAATGGCAGCTTTGGAGGGTGGACTCTGTGGCATTGTATCCCACCAAAGTCCCTGTCCTCTCCAGGCTCCATCCCCACATTTCCAAGAGTTTCCCAACCTCTCTACCCCTCCATTTTCCTTCTGGAACTCTACCCTTCTGGTGGACAGGGAGGACTTGGCAACCCTTCCTTGGATTCAGCACAAGGTGTACAAGTCAAAACTTGCTACAGTCAGCAGTAGTTATCTTTGGAAGGAGGGGGAAAAAAAACACCAGATGATTGTAACTAACCGCACATACAAACAAACAACCATCATCCTTCCACACAACCTTCCTCACCTGGCTGATCCAGTCAACCAATGAGAAGTTCTGAAGGCAAGCAAAGATAGGATGGTATGTGCTTCTCCTTCCAGTTCTGAGGGTCTGGCAAGTCAGTCAACCTAAAATACAGTTGCACTGCCAAGGTAAAGAGGCAATATACCAGTTCTACTGCCTAAGTTCTTTGTGATGGTGAGGGACAACTTTTCAGAGGGTGTCATCATCAAAACAGGAATGAGGCAAAGTTTTTTGCTCATGCCTCTACTTTTAAACGCATATCTAAATGATCTGGTGTTGAGTCTTTCTTCTCCTGAGTTTCATGCCTCCAGATCGGCTTCAAAAGAAATACTCTTGCTGCTGTACGTCAATGAGTCACTTCTCATCTCCTGTACCATGATTGGTCTGAAGAGACTCTTGAGATATTTTTCAAACTACTGCCTAAGTGAGGAGCTGAAAATAAACTGTAACAGATCTGCTGCAATCTTGAGTTCGTCTAAAATTGCAATCTGGGCATTTCAAAATGGACTACAGCAAAGTCAATTTAATTCTGTGTGTAAGCTTTTGTTATACCCAGAATTAGATTTGTATTCATCTTAAAGGTGCCACCGGACTCAAGCTTTGTTCTATTGCTTAGAACAACATGGCGACCTCACCTGAAACTATAGCAAACTCAAACATAGGACAAATTAGGGTTTTCTGCTACCTGGGGATTGTTTTTCTTCAAACTTGTCCTGGTTTTACCAACGTAAATTTATTCTGAATAAGATTAAGCCTACTTCTGGAGTGACATCTCACTTCTTCTTTATAAGGGGAAGAAGATATATCTCCTTGCAATTCTGGTGCTCAGCTCTAAAATAACACCCCATCTACTTTATAGTGTTGCTATCTGGATTTTAGTGATCTCAGAACCTTCTCAGATCTGGATTTTAGTGATCTCAGAACCTTCAGAGATAGTTTGGTGCAGTGGTTAAGTGTGCAGACTCTTATCTGAGAGAAGCAGGTTTGATTCCCCATTCCTGCACTTGCAGCTGCTGGAATGGCCTTGAGTCAGCCATGAGTTGTCACAGAGTTGTCCTTGAAAGGGCAGCTTCTGGGAGAGCTCTCTCAACCCCACCCACCTCACACGGTGTCTGTTGTGGGGGAGGAAGATAAGGTGATTGTGAGCCGCTTTGAGACTTTGAGTGGAGGGTGGAATATAAATCCAATGTCTTCTTCTTTGCATCTCCCGTGCTAGTTCATATGTAGGATAACAGATACATCTCAGATGTATCTCAGAGCTGAACTTGGCCAAAAATCATTGAAAGCCAGAGGATGGTTCAGCACTTTTAAGAGGCATATAAACTTGATGAGGAGATAGATTTCTGGTGTTTGGGAAGCAGCCCAAGAAACTTGCAAACAGCTGGCAGCTCCTAAGGATGCAATCACATTGGCAGAAGCTACAGCTGACCTGGCAGTATAGCGATGGCTGGTGCCACTTCGAACATCAGTTCACACAAGTCACTGGAAGACTTTGCTGCTGTTCTCCTATGAACTGCTGCCAGCAAATGATGTTTGTCATGATAGACAGGTTGGGGTCTGACCCCTCCGTACCTGCACATTCATAGGGCTTCTCAAGGCCCCTGGTGAGCAAGGTTTCATAATATGATCTGGCCCAACAGCATGCTTTTAAATCTGTGCAGCTCCAAATCCACCCACAGACACAAACATGCAGATGGCACAGAAAGTAGGTTGCTTGGATACTGCTTGGTTAGGAGCTTCTATCAATCCTCACCTTCACTTCCTATGTACCTTGCTTCCACTCTAATTATTCTTTAAATAAGATAATTATTTATTTAAAAACGCTATTTCCTTTTGTGCAGTTCCCAACCTTAATCAAGACAAGCAGGGGACCAGCAAGGTCTTGCAGGAGGCAGTTCACCCCCCTCCCACATACACTATTTCATCTTTTCCTTCCCTGAAACCCCACTGCTTCTCCCTTTTTCCTGTTTCCTTCTCTCCTTTCTACCCTTAAGCCAACTTATCACCATCTTCCTCCCATCTTCAGCTTTCTTTGCTTCCTTCTCCCTGGCAGCCCATTCTAGGGGAAACTCAGGCTGAGATGTGTGATGCCAGTTTCTGTACTGGGTGGGGCCTGCTGTGTGATGGGGATCCTGAAAAAAACTTGCACGGATCCCTTCTCTTTCCCCTGTATTGCCATTCCTACACTATCTTCTCTTTCCCTTCTCCTGGCAGCCCCCATATCCTCATTTTTCCTGTGTCTTTCTCCCACACCAACCAACCTGTCTTTTATCTGCCCTCATACTCATCTATATTTATTTTGTTATTAACCTCATTTTTACCCCACCTATCTTCACAATGGGGACTCAAAGTGGCTTACAACATTCTCTCCTTCACATTATCCTCACAACAGCCTTGTGAGATAGATGATATTTAGAGTGTATGACCAGCCCAAGGACACACAGTGAGCTTCCATGGCAGAATGGGGGTTCAAACCTGGATATTTCAGCTCCTGAAACTCTAACTGCTGCACCACAGTGGCTTTTGGGAGTGGCTATTTTTGTTTTTGTTGGGGGGGGTTGTATATTTGTGTGTGTGTGTGCACCTGGAAGTCATATTGACCTCTGGTGACTTGACTCCTAGGCCTGCCTGTGCTATCTGGGTCAGGGTGGGAGTGTCTACTTTTGAACTGTAGTAAGCAGCTGAGACTGGCTGACTCATGCAAGTTGTGTGATAGCAAGACAACTGCTGGTTACTGACAGGCCTGGCATCAATGAGTCCTCCCTCAAAGACCTAGAAAACACCTGCCCCATTCCCTTGCCCTTTTCTCACAGAAACCAAGGTTTGAAGGCTGACAATATTGTTGTGGTTGCCTAGCAATCCCACAACATCCACTAAGCATTCCTTTCTTAAAGGCAGAGGTGTTGTATCTTTGGTTCAAATGGGGTTGAGTGGCTTAACCTCCCATTTTAAAAATAACAGATTTTTCTGCAAACATGGGGCTTTTTCTCTGGTTTGGAGAAAGAACTACCTTGACCATTCTTGGTTTCTGTTTCTGGATTTAAGTATCCACAGACTGGGCCACATTAGATGTGCTGATTGTAGACTCTCTTTCCCTGGAGGAGTTCTAAGAAAGAAATAGACAATATATGGAGTTCCCACCTGCCCATGCATGATGTAATCAGGACAGCTGGAAAGATACCTATGATGATTTTCATACAAAGCGGGGGGGGGTGTAGCAGGAACTCCTTTGCATATTAGACCACACCCTCCTGATGTAGCCAATCTTCCAAAAGCTTACCGTAGGCACTGTAAGAAGAGACCTGTAAGCTCTTGGAGGAATGGCTACATCAGGGGGGTGTAACCTAATATGCAAAGGAGTTCCTGCAACAACAACAAAAAAGTCCTTATCCAAAGACACCTAAGAACAATGCATGTGATACACAAGGAAAATAAACCTTTGATAAACAATGGGAACCATTGTACATTCCTGGTGGGAAAGAAAATGTGATCCAGCTGGATACAGAAACAAGTCGCTGCCTTTGTGGCTTAGGTAGCTGCCAAAACCTATGACGCGTGCATCCTAAAACCTCTAAAGCTGGCGTTCTGTTATGTACAAGCAGGCAATCTTAGGTGCCCATAATAATGAGATTTATTATTATTAAAAATAATAAAAAACCTTAGAATATACTGCAAGGAGATGAAATGGAAATAGAAAATCTCTAAGAAAACACTGATTGTGACAGCTTTAGGATAGCAATTATTTTGTTTATGGCCTGCAGTAAACACTGCGGGAATTCAGAACCTCACAAAGAGTCCAAGCTTGGCACAGAGCACGAAAGGAACTCACATCGGCTACCAGTGCTACAGTGACCACATTGTGTGTGTATGTGTGTGTGGGGGGGACCATGTAATTTATTTCTTGATATTGATGGGAAAGGCGTATAAATTCTATCTTATGATATCCTTATGGCCATAAACTGACATTACACTTGTAATCGATTTCCCGGTAGTACCAAAACATGTGATTTATTCCATCCGTCAGTCCTGGCTATGTCAGAAGAACATTAAGAACAACCGTCTTGGGTCAAACCCTTAATCCAGCTAGAAGTACAGAGCTGGAAAGGATGCCATGGGTCTTCTCGGCCAGCTCCCTCCTACAATACAGAAAATTCTGGAAGACATATCCTTACAAATTCTCCACATTCAGATAAGTGAACATCTGCCACTTTCAACATTGGCATCTGCCACAAAATCACAGTGAACTGGGGATGTTTCTGGGGCTTCTACAAGGACATCCACTTCAATTAAGGCAGGGCTGTAGCTAGTAGCTCAATCCAATTAGGGTGTTAAGAACTTCAACTTTGTTGGTCTTAAAGGTGCGACTGGACTCAAACTTTGTTCTGTTGCTTCAGACCCAAATGGCTTTCCACCTGTGGCAAGCATACTGTTCTTGATAGCCACAATCCCTCATAAAATGACCCTTGAGTTTCCTCACCCTATCTCCATCCAACAAGAGTAGTTTGAGGGCTGACCTGCAGCTCTGGTGATGGAGTTTGGTGCAGTGATCAAGTGAGTGGATTCTTATCTGGGAGAACTGGGTTTGATTCCTCACTTTTCTACTTACAGCTGCTGGAATGGCCTTGGGTCAGCCATATCTGTCCTTGAAAGGGCAGCTTCTGGGAGAGCTCTCTCAGCCCCTCACGGGTTGTTTGATGTGGGGGAGGAAGGTAATTTTTTTTTATTATTATTATTATTATTATTATTTATTTAGAATTTATATCCCGCCCTTCCCACAAGTGGCTCAGGGCGGCTTCCAACAATTGATCCGACATAAAAATTAAACGATATTTAAACATATAAACAATTAAACATTTAAAACAGATAAAACGGATTGTGACTGCTCTGAGACTTTGAAATTCAGAGTGAAGGGTGGGATATAAATCCAATATAATCATCATCATCAACTTCTTCTTCTTAGGGAAGGCATCAATTGCATATAAGTGAAATAAACAAATGGATGATCATCAACAACAGCATGATGATGATGAAATAAGATGAACTGATACCAATGGCAGTGGTGGGGGGTGGAGGGCAAGGTTGTCACGTCCAGGTTGGGAAACTACTGAGATCTGGGAGGGAAGCCGGGGGAGGAGAGAGTATAGTGCCATAGAGCCCACCCTCCAAAGCAGCCGTTTTCTCCAGGGGGACTGAACTCTGTAGGCTAGAAATGAACACCCCCCCACACACACTTTTCTGTCTCTGTTGCTGCTGCCACCTTTTCATTTGATCATGTATAAATAGCATGAGTGTTCAGGATAGGGTTGCCAGGTCCAATTCAAGAAATATCTGGGGACTTTGGGGCTGGAGCCAGGAGCAAGGTTGTGACAAGCATAACTGAACTCCAAAGGAAGTACTGGCCATCACATTTAAAGGGACCGCACACCTTGTAAATGCCTTTCCTCTACTGGAAATAATGAAGGATAGGGGCACCTTGTTTGGGGGCTCATAAAATTGGACCCCCTGGTCCAATCTTTTTGCAACTTGGAGAGTCTTTTGAGAGGAGGCACTGGATGCTATGCTGCAATTTTGGTGCCTCGACCTCAAAAAACACATCCCCAAGAGCCCCAGATACCGATGGATCAATTCTCCATTATACCCTATGGGAATCAGTCTCCATGAGGAATAATGGAGTGCCCAGCAGACATCCCTCCTCCCGCTTTCTGATGACCCTGAAGGGGGGGGAGGGCTTCCAAACCAGGGGATCCCCTGCCCCCACTTGGGGCTTAGCAACTCTAGTTCAGGGCTTTTTTGTAGCAGGAACTACTTTGCATATTAGGCCACACCTCCTGATGTAGCCAATCCTCCAAGAGCTTACAGGGCTCTTCGTACAGAGCCTGCTGTAAGCTCTTGGAGGATTGGCTACATCAGGGGTGTATGGCCTGATATGCAAAGGAGCTCCTGCTACAAAAAAGCCCTGGTTATTATAAAAGACCAATCAAATTAGATAATTCTGTTTCTGATCACATCCCGATTTAGGGGGAAACAAACACACAGTACCCTTAAAAAAAAGCGAGGTTCAAAGAGCTGCTTTAGATATGCTCGTTCCCAGTGGGCCAAAAGCAAAATTATAATATGAGACTCCTCCACACTTATAACCCTCCTATCCATTTAAGACCACTTTAGTCGCCAGGACTCTTGAGGGCACTTGGAAAGAGGTTTCTGGGATTTCATCCCATTGCTTTTAAATTGCAATTTTCTGACGGTCTATGAATTTAGGTAAATCATGAGAGGGAGGACAGGAAAGGAGAAGAAGCCAGTGCTTGGCTCTTGTGGCCTTTTCTTACATGCTCGTACTGTTGATTGCCACTGTGGGATCAGGGAGGAATTTTCCTCCAGGCCAGATTGGCCCAGGGTAATACTAATTGCCACTTTGGGGTCAGGAAGAATTTTTCCACTTTGGGATCAGGAAAGTTTTTTGCCTTCCCCAGGGTATAGAGCAGAGGTCACTGGGGGAAAGGGGGGGGGGGAATGGTAGCTGTGAATTTTGTGCATGTTGCAGGGGGTTGGGCTAGAGGACCCCTGGGGTGCATTCCAGCACTACATGTCTGTGTTGAACTGGGTTGTGTAAGCAGCCTTAAACCACAAAGAAAAGGAGAATAGAATGATTGTTTTAATGATTGATTTTTAAATTGTCATATTAATGTCATGCTGTTTTTAAATTGATTGTTTTTATTTTGTTGTTGTGAGCCACCCTGAGTCTGCTTCGGCAAGGAGGGCGGGATATTAAATAAATAAATAAATATTTTAATGAATAAATATACTGTATGTAGGTTTTCACGAGTCATGAAACTAAAGTTTCTATTCCCCCCCCCCCCCCAGAAATTATATAAATCAAGAACTCAGGTCAGACCCCCTGAAACCACATTCCTGATTGCCTATATTTGGATATCAGTTTTCTAACTATGACTGTACTCCCCCCCTCCCCCCATGTGCCAGTAGGTCTGGAGTTCTTTTGACAATCACTGGAAGCTCATAGTTTATTTTATGTTTGAGAAGGTCATCTGCTCCCATTATTTTGTTTCTTCTTTTGTATCAGCGATCTCTTTCGACATGTTTTAAATGTCATTTATATATATATTATGTGGGCTGATTGTATGTCATGCACGTGGGTGAATGGATACTTGGTGTTCGCTTAAAACACCAGTAAGGTTTATTTATTTGATCTCCTTCCCATTCAGTGATAAATTTGCTGTGATTTGCCACATTGTCTGCTGTTATTCATATAAAATTACTCGTATTGTTCAAATCTCCTCACCATCTCATTTGTAACCTCGGCTGTTAGAAGATCATTTCCTATTTTAAAGCATCACGCTTCATCTTTCTGCCACCTAGGGTCTGGCTTTTTTTGTTGGAAGAATGTGCAATGCTGCCTGGATCCACTTCCCTGTAGAGAGCACTAAAGTCTTTGCTGTTTTTGCCTCTTTTCCCAAACCAAAGCTGCTGTTTTTTTTGCAGGCACACTTAATCCCCCACCAACCCTGAAAAACCCTTAGCTGGAGTGAGGCGTGCCCTGCACCAAGCTCCCATGGCCCACAGCTGCTCCAAGCAGGGGTGGGGGAAAGAGTTTAAATGACATCACTTCCATAGCAAACCTGGAAGTGATGGCGGTAGCTCTAGGAATTGCCAGAAACTCTACGGTTTTAATCACATTCATGATGCCGCTTGCCTACTACGTCCCTGCCCCAAACCCTCCTTCCATTTGCCGCCACACTCAGTTTGGCAACCCTAATCCTGACCTTCCCTGAAGTGAGATTGGTCACTTCTTCAGATTTTCATGTGGACTCAACAAAGCTATTGGAGATCCATCGTCAAACAATCAACATCCATAAAGGAAGCCAGAACAAAATGACCCACAATACCTTGCAGTGTGCAGTTACTGGGTAGTGTTATCCAGGGCTTTCTCAGCTCCACCTACCTCACATGGTATCTGTAGTGGGGAGGGGAAGGGAAAGGGGATTGTAAGCTGCTCTGAGACTCTGAGTGTGTGTGTGTGTGCATGGGGGGTTCATTTCTAGCCTACAGAGCTTAATTTTAGGACTGTGTAATATTAAAGTCAAAGCATTTTTTATGAGACATCAGGGTTAATCAAGTTATAGCACTGACCTATTAGTATTGTTTTACTGAAATGGGTCCCAGATTAATTTTAAATTTACAGGGGTGGGGTGGGGTGCCAATAAAAACACGTGCAACAATGACCTGTGAAATTAGTTATTAACCTGAAATAATAACTAATACACTGAGAGAGCAGTTAAAATAAGAACAATTCCCCAGCACTAGTTGTCATTATGAATCTTTTTAGAACATTTTCATTATTGCTAAGTGTGAAACTGCCTGTCTCAAAAAGTATAGCTAACGGATCACTACCAATAGACTATCAACAATATATTGTGAAGACTGATTTGCATATTAAATCCTTTGGTGTTTCAGAAGGATAGCCTCTCATTCAATTACTAAAAAAAAACCCCCACCTTTTCATTGGAAGATATTGATTTCTGTAAAAAGATTTTATTCTGCCTTTCAGTCCCATCAAGGCCACCAAGGCAGCTAACAACCAGCGCTTTTTTGTACAAAAAGCCCAGCAGGATCTCATTTGCATATTAGGCCACACCCCTGACATCACCATTGTTTCACACATGGCTTTTTTGTAGAAGAAGTTCAGCATGACCTCTTTTGCATATTAGGCCACACCCCCGACATCGCCATTGTTTCACGCAGGGTTTTTTGTAGAAAAAGCACAACAGGAACTTATTTGTATATTAGGCCACACCCTCTGATGCCAAGCCAGCTGGGACTGTGTTCCTGCTCAAAAAAAGCCCTGCTAACAACTAAAAATGTGACCCTATGAATTAATCTCCTCCAAAACGTCCTGTCATGAACAGCCTCACTCAGATCTTTCAAACAGAGAGACCACGGCTTCCTTGACCAATCACTCCATCTCATGTTGGGTCTTCCTCTTTTCCTGCTGCCTTTAACCTCAGTTTGGTGAGCGGATTTGTGTGTCTCAACAAAGCTGAGAGCAATACTGTGTGGGGGGGTCTAAACATCTGGCAGAGTCACTCAAGGCAGAATGGTCACAGCTGAGACACCAGACTAAGATGCATCTGCCTCCTTTGGGGATCAAGGGCCCTATCGCCAGACAGGACTGGGCAGTTCCAATGTTGATGGGGGTGGAAGAATGCCTGAAGGGTGGCAATGGGGCAGTAACAGTATGAGAAGGTGGCACTGGTGGAGGATCTTTTGCAGACCACGGCAGTGCCACTTCCACTAACCTCCCTTCATACTGCGTAGAAGCAGGCCCTTAGCTATGAGGGGGCCTCACGGGGCCCTGCCCCCTGACTTAAGTACCAGGCCCCCTGACTTCTATCCCCAACTTGCCCCTGACTTGCCCCTCGACTTGATTTTTGCCACTGTGCACCACCAAGCCTGTACCCTGCCACCATCTCTGTCATGCTGCCTGATCTTTCTATTCAACACACAGAGCAAGCGTGCGTACACACACACACACCAGCAGCTGACTGCTGGTCGTGTCCTCTCTCCTACCCCCCCCACCCCCGTCCTGAGCCAAGCAAGTCTGGTTTGTTAGTGTAAAGTGTTGCAATACAATTCTACTGCTGCCAGGTGCTGCCGCCATGCTCTCTCTCTCTCAACACATGCACCAGCTGCCCACCCTCTCCCCCTTCCCCCCACCAAACACTTATCTCACTGTACTACTTGCCTGCTCACTGTCTCTATCATCAAACAAGCACACACACACACACACACACCAGCAGCTGCCCACCCTCTCTCCCCCCCTCCCCCTCTGTTATGTCAGGCATTCGTCCTAGAAAGTACAGCACAACACACTTGTGGCCGGTGCCTGGACGGGACAAATGCAGCCCGCCTATGATGATCAGTGGCAGGAAGTTTAACTGGCCAGGATTGAACTGACCAGAAAGAAGGTTGTTCCGGGAAATGAATATATAAAAGGGGACCTGGACCCGCCATGTTGTTTTTGTGATATACTCGCTAATAAAGCACGTTGCCATCTGAACATCTCCGACTTCAATTACACTGGTGATGAGGATGGAATACCGGTGAGCAGCAAGCAGCCTCCAGCCACCCACAAGCCCTATGATCCAAGCTCTAGTGCTTCCACAGCCAAGGTCATGGCTACTGCTCCCGGACAAACCCTACCAGCATTCAATGTCACCTAGCCCGACTTATGGGAATCATGGGTGGACCAGTTGAACTACTACATAGAGCTGCAGAAAATGGAGGCAGCGGCAGAGAAGAAGGCATGCGGGGTGGAGACCATCAGCTGATGAAGTGACCCATCATGCTGACCACCCTCGCAAGGGCAACCTACAACCAGCTGGTCAAGGCGATGACAAACCACATGGCGCCACAGCCATCCCATCTCACATGCAGGCATGCATTCTACATGAGACAGCAGAGACAAACTGAGTTCGCCGCCGAGTATCTTGCAGAGCTCCATGGATTAGCCATGAGATGCGATTTCACAGGGGACCTGGAAGAGATCCTGCTGGACCGTTTTGCGGTTGGCGTCCGGGATGAGAAAATGCGCCGGAAGTTGCCAGCATACGAGGACAAAGACATCGACCTCGCGAAAGTGCTCCGACAGGCAACCACCTTCGAACAGACGCACACCAGCCCTTCCGTGAATCAGGCTGCCACTGATTCACGGAAGGGCTGGTGAATCGTGAATCGATCTCGGATGGCTATGACAAGAAAGGGGCACATCAGCTTCGCTGCCAGCCACACAGCGGGCTAAAAATACCAAACTAACCATGGGCAGCGGAGAAGCCGAGCACCAAGTGCATCAGCTGTGGGGACCCACATGAGCGCCAAGACAGCCCCTACCGTAACGCGGACTGCAGAAGCTGTGAAAAAGTGGGCCACATAGCCCGAACTTGCAGGGCCAGACCCAACAGGAGGCCCCAGTCCGCACACCACGACTCGACAGACACACACACGATGGCCGCAAACAGCATCCAGGTAATGAGCTTGCCCCAGGACTTGGGGTGCCAAGGGTGGAGTTCCTGGGGTTTGTGGTGGATGCTGCGGGAACTTACCCAATGGCCTACAAGAACAGGGCGATAATGCAGGCCCTTGCCCCCACTTACAGGGTGGAGCTACAAAGTTTTTTGGGGCCCCTGAACTTTTACTACTCATTCATGCCCCACAAAGCAGCCCTAGCCGAACCCCTACACAGACTCCTAGATAAGGGCGCCCCATAGGTCTGGGAAAAAAGCAGGCCATGGCTTTCCAGGCAGTCAAGGACAACTTGGTTTCAAATGAGGTACTCCACCATTTTGACGAGTCCCTCCCCCGTGATTTTAGCATGCGATTCTTCCCCTTACGGAGTGGGCACCATCCTGGACCACCAACTCCTGGATGGGAGAGAGGTCTCTGTGGCCTGTTACTCTTGCACTTTGACCCAGGCTGAGCGCAACTATGCCCAAATAGATAAGGAGGCATTGGCAATCGTGGCGGGTGTATACAAATTCAATGACTACCTGTATGGTAGGCGCTTCACGACTGCCACAGACCACAAGCCATTGCTCAGCCTACTCGCCCCAGACCGCCAGACACTGCAGATCCTGTTGCAGTGGGTCCTGTGGTGGAACGAGTTCCTCAACTCATACACTTACAAGCTCATCTACCGCCCCGGCAAGGCAATGGGCCACGCAGACGCCCTCAGCTGCCTTCCGCTGCCGCAGATGGACCCAGATCTGGCCCCGGCCCACCACAATATGCTCCTGGAGTCTCTGCCGGAGCAGCCCCTCCACACAGCGGAGGTAGCCAGGTCCACGGGCAGAGACTGCATCCTTGCATGCGTTTCAGACTGGGTGGGGAGGGATTGGCCCATGGGCAAATCGGACGCTGCATTCAGACCATTTGTTTCCCACTGGGAATAACTCTCCTTACACAAAGGGTGTATTCTTTGGGGCAGCAGAGTGGTGGTCCCTCCCCCACTCCGGAAGCAAGTGCTCAAAGCCTTGCATGAGACGCACCCAGGGATAGTGAGTATGAAAGCCCTGGCAGGAATGTATGGTGGCTGGGAATGAAGAGATTGAGGGGTGGGTTAGGAGGTGCCCACACTGCCAAGAGTCCCAGTCGAATCTGCCTGCCCGAATTTGCCCAGCGCCCATTTTCACCGCTGGGAATCCAATCGGGTGCCGTGGTCCCAGCTACACTTAGATTTTGTGGGGCCATACCAGGGGGGAATATTCTTTATCTTGGTGGATGCTTACATGAAGGGGCTGGAGGTAATCCCAATCACTTCCACCTCCACCGCGGTCGCAGTCAGAGTCTTACAGAGGTTTTTCTGCACCCACGGAATCCCTGACACCGTAGTGATGGACAACAGCACCGCGTTTACCTCCCGGGAGTTCCAGGAATTCCTGAATAGGTACCTCATCCGCCACATACTGTCTGCTCCCTTTCACCAGGCCACTAACGGCCAAGCAGAGCGCATGGTTCGCACAACCAAGGAGGTCCTGGGTCTCATAGTCCAACGGGATTGGGACCACTGACTGTCCACCTTCCTGTTTGGGAACAGGATCAACCCCAATCCGGCTACGGGTGTAAGCTGGGCCCCAGACCTCCTCAGCTCCCCCGAGACCAGGGAGGCCACGAGAGGGTTCTTTCTGGGGGATCCAGTCTATGCCAATAACTTTGCAAGTGGGCCAGAGTGAATACCAGCTCGGGTGCTGCGGCTCACTGGGTCCCGCTCTTACGAGGTCTCATCGGAAGGGGGGCAGCTCCTCCACAGACACATAGACCAACTCCACCGCTGCACCCTAACAGAGGAATCGGCAGGGCCAGGGGGAGTGGGGAATGGGGAGAGCACGGGGGGTTTGCAAGAAGCAACCCTGCTGAGCTCGCCGGGGTCGCTGGGCAGAGAAGCCTTATAGGGCGGGGGAGATACCTTTGCAGGATCAAGACAACGCTCTGCTGACTGTGGCCCAAAGCAAGGAACCAGTGGTTACAGAACCCCAGGCAGCAGCCCCAGCTCTCCAGATCGAACCTTGGCGGTCGCTCAGAGAGCAGCAGCTGCCCATTCATTTGAAAGACTATGTATCTTGAACTAGGGGGGGAGGAGTGTTGTGTCAGGCATTCGTCCCAGAAAGTACAGCACAGCACACCTGTGCGCAGTGCCTGGAAGGGACGAATGCAGGCCGCCTATGACAATCAGTGGCAGGAAGTTTAACTGGCCAGGATTGGACCTGACCAGGAAGAAGGTTGTTCCGGGAAATGTATGTAACAGGGGACCCGGCCCCACCATGTTGTCTTTGTGATATACTTGCTAATAAAGCATGTTGCCATATGAACGTCTCTTACTTCAGTACATTACGCCCTCCCACCCTGCCGAGCACTTCTTTCCCTGCTACAGGATCAACAATTACCCACTGCATCGTCTGTCAGTTATGATCACCCTGTGAAATGGTCACTGTAAATCAGCAAAGGAGGCTCGAACTTCAAACTATTATGTTGTGGTGAATCAGAAGCTCACAATTTAGAAAGAAAGCGCTTCCGTGCAGCGTCTACTCCTCTTTCCTCTCCCTCCCTCCAATTTTTGTCTCTTCCCTCACTGGCCGGCAAGCCTTTAGCCCTGCCTCCCCTCCAATCCCATGGCAATGCTTCTATAGTGCTCTGTGAATTGTGTTTACTGTCTGCAATAAACTTCTGGTGATACCTGATGCACTCTCTCTCAACTCTCTTGCCACATAACCTCAGCAAGCTAAAGTGTAGTCCAGCCTCCAGGATACTTTAAATCCCTGTGACTGTTTGTGGAGATGCCAGGCTCCAGGTGGGAACTGGGGATCCCCATTTAAAAATTTCTGTGGGGATGGAATGGGATGCCAAGCCAGACTCCAGGTGGAACTGGGGTGGGGGAGAGTTATTGGTGGATTCCCTGTACTGCATTGTTCTAGGAGTTGGACTAGATGATCCTGGAAATCCCTTTCAACTCTATGATTCTGGTAGTAGTATTCATAAACCCATGTGAACAGAGGCTGCCTTCTACTGAAGCAGACCCTCAGCACATCAAAGTCAGTGTTATATGCTCAGTCTGGCAGGGACTTTTTCTGGGTCATGGGGGTGAAGTTCTCAGGTTCAATTTCCAGCATCTCCAGTGAGAAGGATTTGGTAGGGATTCACCCCATTTAAAGGAATGTTTATGAAATTTAAGGGAATGCTTATTAAATTTGCAGATGATACTAAACTGGGAGGGGTTGCAAATACAGGAGGAGACAGAAACAAGATACAGGATGATCTTGACAGGCTGGAAAACTGGACTGTAACTAATAAAATGAATTTTAACAGGGATAAATGTAAAGTTCTGCATTTAGGTAGGAAAAATCCAATGCATAGTTATAGGATGGGGAGACTTGTCTGGAAGTAATATGTGTGAAAAGGATCTAGGGGTCTTAGTGGACCATACGTTGAACATGAGTCAACAGTGTGATGCAGTGTCTAAAAAGGCAAATGCAATTTTGGGCTGTATCAACAGAAGTATGGGGGCCAGATCATGTGAAGCAATGGCATAGCTTTACTCTGCTCTGGTGAGACCTCACCTGGAGTATTGTGTTCAGTTTTGGGCACCACATTTTAAGAAGGATATAGACAAGCTGGGTCAAGAGGAGGGCAATAAAGATGGTGAGGGGTCTGGAGACCAAGTCCTATGAAGAAAGGTTGAAGGAGCTGGGGATGTTTAGCCTGGAGAGGAGGTGGCTGAAAGGTGATATGATTACTATCTTCAAGTACTTGAAGGACTTTCATATAAAGGATGGTGCGGAATTGTTTTCTGTGGCCCTAGAAGGTCCTACCAGTCAGAGTAGTTCCTCAGTGGAACAGGCTTCCTCAGGAGGTGATGGGCTCTCCTTCCTTAGAGGTTTTTAAACAGAGGCTAGATGGCCATCTGACAGCAATGTGGATCCTGTGATTTTAGAGGGAGGTATTTGTGAATTTCCTGCATTGTGCAGGGGGTTGGACTAGATGAACTTGGATGTCCCTTCCAAATCTGATTCTATGAAAGAGCCACTTAATTAAGGTCTAGAAATTCCAACGTATGTGAGTATCTGTCTGGGATGCCAGGTGAGACTTTGCTGAGGATCCCCAGTTAAAGTTTCTGCATGGGGAGGGGGGCTTTGGAATGAGATGCCAACCCAGATTCTAGATGGGATTGGGGTGAGGGTGGGGAGTTATTGGTGAATTTCCTGCAATTACAGCAAAAGAGAGTAAGCCATCAGAATACCTATTGGGTGGGTTTGTAATGAATCAGACCCTCCACACATCATTTATGACCGTGGGATTTTTCCTGTGAGCTTTTTTCCTGTGGGCTTTTTCCTGGAACTTTTGGTACCCTAGCAGGCGATATAATATTAGAACCGGCTTGTGTGTGTTTGGGTACAGCACAAAGTGAAAGAGAGAGAGAGAAAGAAACCTTCAATTTTACCTTGTTTTCTCCATTGTAATACATTTCTTAGCTTTATAACTAAAGGTGTGGAAGGAACATTGCTTTCTTTAAAGAGAAAAAAAAAAGTCCCCTAAGCTATGATTTGGCATTCTTAGATTATTTACAGGTAACATTCAACCTCTTATTCTCTTTCCCTTTCTTTCATTTTTTAACCTCCATTCTCTGAGAAGGTAATTTATTCATATAAAAGCTAATGTGTCCACTGGCAGAACCTGCTTAGTGGAGCTTTGTGATCCCATACTCATAAAAAGTGAACTGTGCTCATAATAAACTGAAAAGACCATGCAGAGTAACAAAAGTGAAGCAACCGAGAATGACAGAAAGAAAAGGCAGAGCTGAAGGCGAAAAAGAATCCAAACGTAAGGGAGTTGCAGGGCATTACAAAACCAAGCCCAAGGAACTATGGCTGAACATCTAATAAGTGTGGCGGGTACACAAAAGAGACAGCCATAATTGATTACAGTGGAACTATGCAAGCAAGCCAACAAATGTTCTTCAGCACAAACGCAGAAAAGGTAGTTCTGTTGAGACTCAGTAGTACAGGGAGTTCCTGGGTTTTTTTCTTTCCTTCACACTTCTGTTTGCATCAGCCCGGTGGTGCAGAGTGGTAAGCTGCAGTACTGTAGTCCAAGCTCTGCTCCTGAGTTCAATCCCGGCAGAAGCTGGGTTCAGCCGCCCTGAGCCACCTTGGTGGGAAGGGCGGGATACAAATCATAAATAAACTAAACTAAACTAAGTAGCCGGATCAAGGTTGACTCAGCCTTCCATCCTTCTGCGGTCAGTAAAATGAGTACTCAGCTTGCTTGGGGGTAAAGTGTAGATGACTGGGGAAGGCAATGGTAAACCACCCCATAAAAAGTCTGCCATGAAACAGTTGTGATGCGACATCACTCCAGAGTTGGAAACAACTGGTGCTTGCTACCTTTTACCTTCTGTTCACATATATGGTGGACATCACGGCTGAAGACACAAAGAGCACTGGAAAAAACAATGGAAGCTGAACACACTTTGCTATCTGTGGCCACTGCTACTGAACACATGAATCTGACCACTGGTCCGTCACAGTCATTACTGTCTACTCAAACTGGCAGCGGTTCTCCAGGGTTTCAGGCAGAGGTCTTCATGTCACCTCAGGGCTTTTCTTGTCTTTTTTTGTAGCAGGAACTCCTTTGCATATTAGGCCACACACCTCAACGTAGGCAATCCTCCAAGAGTGTGGCCTAATATGCAAATGAATTCCTTCAACAAAAAACCCTACTACCTGGTACTTTTTCAACTGGAGTCGCCGGGACTGAACAAGAGCCGTGCGTATGCCGAGCAGATGCTCTATCACTGAGCCACAGCCCATTCCCTACTGCCACAATTCTTTGCCTTACGGCTTTCCCTTGCCCCTACCTCACTCCCCCCACCTCCAAATCCACCCTTTCCAAATGTCTCCTGCAAGAGTCCAACCATTGTTTTGGGTTGCAATAAAAATGACAGTCGGTCTCTTGGAAGGACTTATTTTGTTTTACAAGGAAACTTTGATTTTAGACTCACAATGTTGTAATACTCATTCTCCCTCTATGCTCTGACAAAACAGCTTCACTCATTGGAATAGGGTCTTCTACAGGAACCAACCTGAAAATTGGCAAAATCAACAACTGCTCTTCCAGGGTACACTGTCCATACCTGTAGCGCCCACCTTGTCGAACAGCCTGCCTGAGGTGGTCAGAAAGGCTCCCAAGCTCATGAGAGCCAGTTTGGTGTAGTGGTTAAGTGTGCGGACTCTTATCTGGGAGAATCAGGTTTGATTCCACACTCCTCCACTTGCAGCTGCTGGAATGGGCCTTGGGTTAGCCAAAGCTATTGCAGGAGTTGTCCTTGAAAGGGTAGCTGCTGTGAGAACCCTCTCAGCCCCACCCACCTCACAGGGTGTCTGTTGTGGGGGGAGAAGATATAGGAGATTCTAAGCCGCTCTGAGTCTCTGATTCAGAGAGAAGGGCGGGATATAAATCTGCAGTCGTCTTCTTCTTTTTCCACAAACTGCAAAACTGAGTTGTTTTGGAGGGCTTGTCTGTGCAGGCAATAGAGCTGCACTGTATTAAATGATTCACAAAGTCACTTAGAACACTTCTTACGGACTTTGGTTTATACTACTGTGTATCACTTGCTGAAACTAGGACCTTACTATGGAATTTTGCATCATTTAATTTGTTACATTAAAACTCACACTTTTTTTTTTTTGCTTCTGTTTTTAGATATCTAGTTGGTTCTACAGCTATTGCATTGTTTATTGACTATCCTGTCCACTGATTGTATTAATTCCCTCTACGTAATCTGCCTTGATACCAACTGAGAAAGGAGAATGATAAATAATGTGAATCAGGGCTTTTTTTGTGTAGAAGGAGCCCAGCAAGAACTAATTTGCATATTAGGCCACACTCCTTGACATCACCATTGTTTCACACAGGGTTTTTTGTGGAAAAAGCCCAGCAGGAATTATTTCCATATTAGGCCACACACCCTGATGCCAAGCCAGCCAGAACTGCATTCCTGTGTGTTCCTGCTCCCAAAAAAAAAGCCCTGATGTGAAACAAACAAACAAATATTTTGTAATCCCTTTAGTGGTTGTTGTCTGATGTTATCATATCAGACTTTTCCCTGCAGCCGCTGTGGCCGGACCTGCCTGTCCCACATTGGTCTTGTCAGCCACCAGCGAGCCTGCAGCAGACGTGGACTATTGCACCCTTCTTAAATCTTCGTTCGCGAAGCCAAGCCGAGAACTCCTGAGAATCCTGGAGGAAGCTGGGTTCAAGTAGCCAGCTCAAGGTTGACTCAACCATCCATCCTTCCGAGGTCAGTAAAATGAGTACCCAGCTTGCTGGGGTAAAGTGTAGATAACTGGGGAAGGCAATGGCAAGCCACCCCGTAAAAAACCTACCAAAAAAATGTCGTGATGTGATGTCACCCCATGGGTCCGTAACGACTTGGTGCTTGCATAGGGGACTAGCTTTACCTTTAGTCCTAGTGAAAAGGGCAGACTATAAATGAAAATGATGCTGGTGGTGGTGGTTGGTGATATACGACAGACATTTGGGCCGCATTCTTCCATGGCCATGGATTAAGACTGCTACCAAGAGCATTACAGCAAATGACAATGGAAGATGTCATGGTTATTTCCAGCAGAAATGGCCCAAACTAGAGTTTCTGAATCAATCCTAATCCTTTTCTTGGTTCATAGTACTGGAGTATCCTGAAAACTTTATTAAAGGCAGCATCCAGCCTTTTGCTCCCTTGTGAATATGTGGTTACTGGAGAGGCAAGATAGATTTAGGTGGATAGGCATGTTGGTCTGAAGCAGCTGAACAACATTTATACCCAAAATAAAACTTCGTTGGTCTTCAAGGCGCCACTGGGCTCACACTTTGTTCTGGAGAGGAAAGAGTTAGCTGAATTTATACGTGAGTGATGTGTTTTGGCTTCCCACTAAAATAATAGCTGGTGAAATGAAAGGAGAAGGAAAGGGCTGAGCCCTATTCCAATTGTTTCCTTTGACTGAAGATAAACCAGTGGGGCTTATAACAGGAATTAGAATAACACATGATCACAATAATGTATCAGATATTTTCAATAGGTTAAAAAAAAAAACCTACGTACTCTCTCTCTGTAAAATGCCATCATTTCAATTTATGGAGACCCTGTATGGTTTTCAGGGCAAGAGATGTTCAGAGGGGGTTTGCCGTTGCCCGCCTCTGTGTAGCAACCCTTGTAAGCCTCGGCTGTCTCCCATCCAGGTTCTAACCAGGGCTGACCCTACTTAGCTTCCCAGATGTTATAAGATCAGGTTAGCCTGGGCCATCTAGGTCAGTGCCTGCACATACCTTGCAAGCTCACATCCTAAAGCAGAGATGTATGGAAAAGGGGACAATCAGGCATACAACTGCAATTTGAGCTTTTGAGCATGCCAGATCAGCTACGAGCAATTTACCAATACTTTCTAGGGAGTACAAACACCCGTATATTGGATGTCCTAATAAATATTCTTTTTCATTTTAAGAACTATTGTCTTTGAAATAGGAGCAGGGCTTTTCTTGGGAGGAGGGTGCTACTAGTCGACGATGGTGCTTTGAGCAAAACTGCAGTTCCTCAGAAGGTGTCCAGCTTGGGGTTCAGCAACAGCACTCTGTATACCCATCTGAGGCTTCTGGTTTTCATTTAAAATGCACTGGTCTTTATGTTAACAGTAGGTGTACAAACATCTTCCTACTGATGTATCGCTCCACCATTCCTCTAGTGGAATGGCTGAATGTACAAAGAACACAGGGTCATTTTTATTTCTCTTTGAATGCAGCGGTATTTTTATTTCAGTTCCAGCATAATCCCATTCTAGAAAGGAAGCCATGTGCTGAATCTAAACTCTCATCGTGGATGGAAGGAATTGATGGAAACGGATCTTCCCCGCTTTAGCCTTCCCCCAGAACCCCCTGGGAAACAGCTTCTGGCAGTCAGGGGACCCTCTTGAACAGCATTTCATGATTAAGATAGGACTTCTTCAAAAGAATATTAGAATAATTTCATGGTAAAAACCATCAAATTGTGCTTTTTGTAGAGGGATACGCATTGTACAAAATGGCAAAGGTTTCAGGGGATGGGCTCACTCACGTTTACAACTGCACTAGAGGTTTAAACAGTAGCTGAAAGATACAGTTGAACTTTCCTCTCTTAGAAATATGGTTGTGACCTTTCCTCTAAGAAATTATTAGGTATACATAGTGCTTTTTTTGTAGCAGGAACTCCTTTGCACATTAGGCCGCACCCCTTCCAGAGTTTACAGGGCTCTTATTACAAGGCCTACTGTGAGCTCTTGGAGGATTGGCTACATCAGGGGTGTGTGGCTTAATATGCAAAGGCATTCTTGCTACAAAAAAAAAAGAGAGAGAGAGAGAGCCCTGGTTATACTTCATTAGATTCTACTGCTTTTCATTCAGAATGGATCCATAGAGTCTTGATTGGCCAGTTCTTCCTTTAGAAGCTAATACAGTCTTTTTGTACAATAAGGTCCTGAATTTTAGAAGAGGGTCAGTATTATGCTGGTTGACCTGCTTGCCTTCTGGGGTGGGGGGGTGGGAACAACCCTTGAAATGTGCAGGACTTGCATTTTAACTGTATGTGTGTGTGTGTGTGTTAACTGCTACCAAGTTGCATCTGAATAATGGCAACCCTATGAATTAATGCAGGGGTGGCCAATGGTAGCTCTCCAGATGTTTTTGCCTACAACTTCCATCAGCCCCATCCAGCATGGCTGATGGTTGCGGCTGATGGGAGTTGTAGGCAAAAAACATCTGGAGAGCTACCATTGGCTACCCATGAATTAATGTCTTCCCAAACATCCTTGCTCGGGTCTTGCAGACTGAAGGCCCTAGAGAGAAGTCCTCCTGTATTGTTAAGCATTGTGTAGATTAAAAAAAAAAGCCTGAAAAGTGCTGAATATAAAGATTTAAAGATATTCCAGTTTCCAGTGCACCCTGTGGTATTCTTGGGTTGCCTCAATATGTGACTGTTTCCTTCTCAACTAGGGATACCTAGAGGCACAGGAATTCCAGATTTGTCATCTGAAATATCTGAAACATCACTCCTAGGGTCAGCAGATGACTGGCCAGACTGTGGCTCTTTCACACCTATTGTATGGCTCTCAAAGTCCCCACCACCCTGTCAGCTAGCTTGGAGAAGGCATTTGTTTCTTTAAATCACTTCTCCAAGCCATTTGGAGTATGCATTTAAAAGTCAATGTTGCTTTCTCTCCACCTCTTCCTCCCTCCCCATCTCTTTTCCTTCCTTCCTTCCTTCCTTCCTTCCTTCCTTCCTTCCTTCCTTCCTTCCTTCCTTCCTTCCTTCCTTCCTTCCTTCCTTCCTTCCTTCCTTCCTTCCTTGTCTTGCAGTTCTCAAACATCTAACTTTTATTTTATGTGGCTCTTATTTTAAACAAGTTTGGCCACCCCTGATATAAGATCACCCCCAGAAGCTGGTTTTCAGAGGGATTCCTCCTCAAAGCATATCTCAGATGGGCTGCAGTGTTGCAGGGCTTTTGAGTGGATCCCTCTGGCTCAATGTCACAATCCTACGGCCGGGGACAAACCACAATTTTTAACTCTGTCTCTTTGCCGTGTTCTACAGTGGTGTTCCATCACACAGGAAAGGACAGTCAATTCATAATTTTTTTGGTGACTGAGATCAGTCTCTCTTATGTTTCATAATCACAGTTTATCTGTCAGGAATCCTAGGATACATCAGGCAATAAGTTAAAAGAAAAAAAAAAACTGGTTACAAAAATGCAATCATTCTTCCTAAGCTAAAATAGCCCTATTCATTCCTTTGAATAGTTCTTCCTTAAACCATTTCCCTGGGTTCTTTAGAAATCCTTTCCATCGGGAAATTATGTCAACCACTGAAATATGTTAACAGCAACAAATCCCCTCTGAAGAAAATACCTGCCTTTGAGATGGTCCTGAAAAACATTCTTTTCAAATATGCCAATTATCTCATTGGGAGACCTTTTAATAATTGATTAATCAGTCTTCTAATCATATACTGCTGCTCAAATCTTTATAGCAATTAAATGGCTTTAATGCTTGATAATTATCATCCACAATGATGAATGTGAACTACCAATGGAGGCATAGCTTTGTGCTATATGCAATTATAAGGCAGGTGGTGAAGAGGTACTATTGTTATATGTTCACCAGTTGTATCTTGTTAGAAGGGCTAATGGCAGAACTACACATTACACGCTCACTAGAGTGGTGCCAAAAATGGAATCTCCATATCTCATTTTCCCTCTCTCCAGCAGAGCATATTACATACCTTTCAAGTAATGGCATATTGTAAATTTATTTTTTTAAGCCACCACTGTAAATGGGGGGGGGGGGGGAGAAAATGTGCAATGTGATAGTATCATCTAGATGTAATGTCCTGTGCTATATTAAAGAGCCCCGTGGCGCAGAGTGGTAAGCTGCAGTACTGCAGTCCAAGCTCTGCTCACGACCTGAGTTCGATCCCGGCAGAAGCTAGGTTCAGATAGCCAGCTCAAGGTTGACCCAGCCTTCCATCCTTCCGAGGATGAGCCCCCAGCTGGCTGGGGATAAAGTGTAAATGACTGGGGAAAGTTATGGCCAACCACACTGTTAAAAAGTCTGCCATGAAAAGGTCATGAAAGCGATGTCGCCCCAGAGTCGGGAATGACTGGTGCTTGCACAGGGGACTACCTTTACCTTTTTATATTAAATATTAAATTTTCCATTCCTTGGCTCCATCATCAATCAAAAGTGAGACTGCAACCAAGAAAGGAGGAGATTGAGACTAGGAAGGGCAGCCATGAAGGATCAAGAAAAAAATTCTTAAGTATAGTGACGTGTTGCTGTCAACTCCCTTGGAGGAGTGGTTCTCCCAATTTAGAGCCCACCATTTTTAACCACTACACCACACTGCATAAGATTCCTGCATAAGATTGCATTGCCCATGTCTCTGCAGTTAATGGTGTCATGGTGAGCACACAAACTTCAGTTAGTCATTGGCTGAACATACAATTCTGTGCAAGTTGGAACTTTTGGATCATATCTTACTGGGGGGGGGGATGTCATACCTCTTTCTGGCATCTGAAAGATAAAATCTCAGTACTAACTACTACAAGGATATAATCTGTATTTTACATTTCACCATGCGAAGGTTGTCTCAAGATGCCTGTCAATCAATCTGGCAGAAAATGTCATTAAGTTGCAGCCTACTTATAGTGACCATGTAGGGTTTTCAAGATGTGTGTGTCTCTGTTGCAACCCTGGATCTTGCTTAGAGCAGGGGTGTTAAACATGCAGCCCAGGGGCCAAATCAGGCCCCCAGAGGGCTCCTATCAGACCCACAAGCAACTCACTGTTGTCTGCTTCCTTCTCCCTCTTTGGCTTTCTACTATCACTCATAACTTCAGCCTCAACCACTCTTAGAGTCTACCTTGCAGCCATCTCAGCACATCATACTCCCATAGATGGATACTCTGTATTCATGCATCCTTCTGCATCAGAACTTGATTTGCCAGGAGCTATGGAGCAAAGCTCCTCCCTTGAGGAGGAAGTGGAGGAAGGTGAGCTAGCTCTGCCAGGCTCTCTCAATCGCACTGCAGAGCTACTGAGCCAAGCCTCTCTTCCTTCTGTTGGCTGAGGCTCAACAAGCCAGTGAGGTAGATTAGGTTGAGTGTGTGTGTGTTTGTCTGTCTTCTTTATAAAGTTTATATCTCTCCTACCAGGCATTACATGGCCCGGCCTGGCAAGGTGAAGATCCCTCATAACAAATGTGTTTGACACCCCTGGCTTAGAGGTCTCCCATTCATATACTAGCCAAGGCCTCCCCTACTTAGTTTCTGAGATCTGACAAGATTGGACTGGCCTAGGCTATCTAGGTCAGGGAGTCAATAAACCTACTTATCACTTTCTAAAAATTATTCCAAGAACTTCAGGGTAATATGTATAGACACTTCAGTTCTTCATTTTATCTTCCAACAACCCTGCGAGGTAGGTTAGGCTGAGACACAGGGACTAGCCTAAGGTCACTCGCTATCCATGCAGTTAAATTCCCATAATGGCTAATTGAACATGATCGTTGTGATTGGGCAAAACGGCTATCAGAATTCATCTATTATTGGGAAAGCTGTTAAACATGCAAGGCCCTCAAATGCAAGCAAGATAAAAACCAGTGACAAGATAATGACTTCATAAATATCCCCTCATTTATGTAAATTGTCTCAACATTGTGCAGACCGGATTAATGAGTGCAAGTAATAAGTGTGACAATCCAACCCCCAAACGCCAGCGTTCTTTGAAGCTATTCAACAGCATCCCCCTTCCAAGCAGGAAAGAGATTCTCGGCAAAGGGAATGCAATTATGTTACATAATCCACAACATTTTTAACCCAATTGTAGAAATGGGGAAAAAATAAGCATAGAATGTCGAGCTATTAAACATTGATAGAACTGGGAGAGAAAGAGAACCTCTAATGACTTCAGGCCATTGTTTTTATAAATACCTCTGCATCTATGGAACTGAGGCTCTACGCAAGTGAGCATTTAAAATTTAATCCTCCGTGTCAAAGCTTAAACTCCATTCTTCAGTGCATGACTGGGAAAAGTGCTTCTAAAGAGTCAGCATGGGATAGAGTTTAGGGCACCCAAAAAGAGACTGGGGAGATTCAAGCAGATTGCGGGTGGGAGAAGAAGAAGAAGAAGAAGAAGAAGAAGAAGAAGAAGAAGAAGAAGAAGAAGAAGAAGAAGAAGAAGAAGAAGAAGAAGAAGAAGAAGAAGAAGAAGAAGATGATGATGATGATGATGATGATGATGATGATGATGATGATGATGATGATGATGATGATGATGATGATATTGGATTTATATCCTGCTCTCCACTCCGAAGAGTCTCAGAGCGGCTCACAATCTCCTTTACCTTCCTCCCCCACAACAGACACCCTGTGAGGTGGGTGGGGCTGGAGAGGGCTCTCACAGCAGCTGCCCTTTCAAGGACAACCTCTGCCAGAGCTATGGCTGACCCAAGGCCATGCTAGCAGGTGCAAGTGGAGGAGTGGGGAATCAAACCTGGTTCTTCCAGATAAGAGTCCGCACACTTAACCACTACACCAAACTGGCTCTCCTGGTTTGGTGGTAGAGCATCTACTTAGCATGCAGAAGTCCCTGCTTCAATGCTTGGCATTTCCAGATTAAAGGATCAGGTAGCAGGTGATGGGGAAAGACCTCCTCTTGAGACCCTGGAAAGCTGCTGCCCATCTGAGCAGACAATATGAGCTTCATAGGTCCTTACGATCAGCACCTCAACAATACCCGGCCCCAGAGACGTCCATCTGGCCTTGACAAGGGCCAGGGCCTTTTCAGCCCTGGCCCCTGCCTGTTGGAATGAGCTCCCCCTAGAAGTCCGGGCCCTGTGGGATCTGGTCCAATTTCACAGGGCTTGTAAAACAGAGCTCTTTTGCCAGGCTTTCAGCTGAGGTTAGGGTTACCAAGTCCAATTCAAGAAATATCTGGGGACTTTGAGTGTGGAGCCAGGAGACTTTGGGGGTGGAGCCAGAAGACATTGGAGGTGGAGCCAGGAGCAAGGGTGTGACAAGCATAATTGAACTCCAAGGGAGTTCTGGCCATCACATTTAAAGGGACAGCACACCTTTTTAAATGCCTTCCTTCCATAGGAAATAATGAAGGATAGGGGCACCTTCTTTGGGGGCTCACAGAATTGGACCCCCTGGTCCAATTGTTTTGAAACTTGGGGAGTATTTTAGGGAGAGGCACTAGATGCTATGCTGAAAATCTGGTGCTTCTACCTCAAACAACAGCCCCCTCCAGAGCCCCCAATACCCGCAGATCAATTCCCCATTATTCCCTATGGGAATCATTCTCCACAGGGGATAATTGCCCAATAGACATTTCCCTTCCGCCCCCACTGCCACTTTCTGATGACTCTGAAGTAGGGGAGGGCCTCCAAACCTGGGGACTGACAACCCTCTCTCTCTCTCACACACACACACTTACTGGGTCTGGTTCCTCCACAATGACATCTGTAAAGAACAGGGGCTACGCTGCTCTCTCTCTCTCTCACACACACACACACACACACTCTTAGTTCCTCTGAAGAGAGGAACTCTTAGTTCCTCTGGAGAGCCGGTTTGGTGTAGTGGTTAAGGGTGCAGACTCTTATCTGGGAGAACTGGGTTTGATTCCCCACTCCTCCACTTGCACCTGCTGGAATGGCCTTGGGTCAGCCATAGCTCTGGCAGAGGTTGTCCTTGAAAGGGCAGCTGCTGTGGGAGCCCTCTCCAGCCCCACCCACCTCACAGGGTGTCTGTTGTGGGGGAGGAAGGTAAAGGAGATTGTGAGCCGCTCTGAGACTCTTCGGAGTGGAGGGCGGGATATAAATCCAATATCATCTTCTTCATCTTCTTCTTGAAATGAAAGCAAAACAAACCAAGGGACTGTGTTGCTGACCCTTCCCATGAAGTTCTTCCTGCTCAACTTCAAAGGCACACACAAACACACACACACATTTTGAAACAGACCAGTTTGTAGGTTTCTAAACCTACCCAAGATCTAGAGCTGCATGGTGGCTGTGGGGGCAGGGCTTCTCCCACCAGCCAACTGGCTGGGGGCGGGGAGAAGCCTGTAAAACCGGGGGATCCCCCGCTGGGACCTGAGGATTGGGAAGCCCAGCTGAGGCAGTGGGCGTCACTTGTTACAGGCCTCCCCCCTCATTCCATCCCAGTGCTACAAGACCTGCTGGACCTGGACAATAGGCCATGTCTGTGAGGCGGAATCTGCCATCTTAGTCTTTGTAATTTTAGATTTTATATATTTTAAATTTGTCTTTTACTGTTTTTACTGTTGACTGTTTTTATGATGTAACCTGCTCTGAGCCTATTGTACAGGAAGGGTGGGCTAAAAACCGAATACAATAGATTAATAAATCAATACTGATCTTGATGGAGCTGGGGTCTGATTCAGTGTAAGTCAGCTTAGTATGTACATATTGCCTTTTTTATCAGGTCTGCACTCAGCTAAGTCATTCTCTCAGCCTAGCATATCTCACAGGTGTGTCCTTAGTTCTTAGAAAAAAACAAGGACACACAAAACCTCCAGTCTGATTCAAGAAAGGAGGAATAGAAAATGAAACAGGTCCTCGTGGCTGCAGTAATGGGAATGAAGAAAGCACAATCATCCTTATGAGGCACAGACATGGCTGGGGAAAAAACACAGAGCATAAAAATTAGCACTGTGCTTGCGACAGTGTTGTATGCCACTGCCCAGCTACAATTGACCTAGTCTCCCATGAATAATGAAGCTTCCTACTAGCTCTTGCTTGATAGTCGTGCAAAAAATAGGTTAAGAAAATTAGAATGTAATGTGGATGACCAGAGCAAGAGTTCAAAGAATCTGGGGAGCGCATGTTGCCTTAAAAACAGTAGTGTGTGTCTGCATAAGTTAATTTGTCACAGGATGTGGTCATGGCCACCAACTGGGAAAGTTTTAAAAGGAGACTGGACAAATTGTTGAGAACTTAAGAACATATGAGAAGCCATGCTGAATCAGACCAATGCCCCATTTGGTCCAACACTCTGTGCCACACCACATCCAAAACCCAGGTCATGATTGTCTGAGCTATCAGAGGCTATTAATCAGGACCAAAGATTGAATGCCTCTTTAAATCAGTTCCTGGGGAACACAGACAGAATGATGGTATTGCAGTCTTACTGTTTGTGGGCTCCCTATGTGGCTGGCCACTAGGTGAACAGAATGCTGGACTAGATGGGCCATGGCAGGGCTTCTTTTGTAGCAGGAACTCCTTTGCATATTAGGCCAAACACCGCTGATGTAGCCAATCTACCAAGAGCTTACAGGACTTTTTAGTACAGGGCCTACTGTAAGCTTCAGATTAAGTGTGTGGACTCCGAGATAAGAGTCCACACACTTAATCGCTACACCAAGCATGGAGTTTATGGAAGCTAAGCACAGTCGGCTCTGATCAGTATTTAGAAGGAAGACCACCAATGAATGAGAAGAAGAAGAAAACATTGGATTCTGAAACTCAGAGTCTCAGAGCAGCTCACCATCTTTTATCTTCCTCCCCCACAACAGACACCCTGTGAGGTTGGTGGGGTAGAGAGAGCTCTCACAGAAGCGGCCCTTTCAAGGACAACTCCAACAAGAGCGACGGCTGACCCAAGGCCATTCCAGCAGCTGCAAGCGGAGGAGTGGGGAATCAAACCTGGTTCTCCCAGCTAAGAGTCTGTGCACTTAACCACTACTCCCAGCATGGAGTTCATCCATTAGCCATGCATGGAGTTTGGGTCAGCACTAGAGGCAGCACCAGGATGGACTTTGTTCCCATGGAGCTCTATATTCACTTAGGCACCTTCCGCTAACTACCAGAGCAACCAGATCATGGCAATAAACTTTACAATTGCTGTGCTCAGGCTAATTTTAAAGAACTGCTGTATAATGAGGGCATTTCAATATCTTCCCCCAAATAATCATTTTTTATGTAATCTGCGGTGACAGGTTTACTGAATAAATTAGATGTGTTAAATTTTTACAATGCTCTGTGAAGATGCATCCCGATACAATCTGCATTAAATATAATTAACTTTCTTCCAGAAGAATTTTTTAAACAATCACATGTTAATCTAAAGTTATAGCAATATGTTATTTCCCCCTGCATTTATTGACCTCATTATGTAGATAGCTTATAGGTGTTTTACTGCGTTTCTTCCACTGGTATCCAAAGTGGAGCCGACTGCAAAATGGGTTGCCTAAAAATAAAATAAAATAGCATTTAATTTTATACAGCTCTTTCTCAGCACAAGATGCCTTGAAAGTGCTTTACAAAATAATGACTTCAAGCTACTGATAGTATGGGGGAACTTGACAGTTGAGCAGCTATTATGCATTTAATAATAAGCTCAAGAAAGGAACATAGGACAATGGGACTATTTTTACAGAGACAGAAATGCCACGGAGGGTGCAAAGTTATTCTTTGACGCAGGCAGAATTCACAGGCCTTCTGGAAATGATAGTCACAGAGATGTAAACTGAAGTTTCCCAGTTTTCTTTCACCTGATAAGTGCTCAGTTCAAGAAGTAGGCATAGGGTGAGGTTCCACAAGAACCTGATCTCCGGGTGACCTTGGGGGGGAAGCCGGCTTGGGGGTCCATAGGTCCGTGCCTACTTGGCCTAATTGTTAATCCAGCCCTGCAGGGAGCTCCTGATTGGATCACCTCAATGGTCATAATTGAGCCAGCCGGGCACCTGAACACAGCATTGCCAAGTACGGCTTAGGAAATTCCTGGTGATTTGTGGATGGTGCCTGGGAAGGGCAAAGTTTGTAGAAGGGCAGTCAGTCAGCAGGGATGTAATTCTGTAGAGTCCACCCTCTGAAGTTGCCATCCCCCTGCCCCCTGCCCAGGGGAACTGGTCTCTGTAGTCCAGAGATCTGTTGTAATTCTGGGAGGACTCCAGGCCTACCTGTGCAGTCGCCACTTATTCTGCAGGGCCAGGTTGCTATAGTTTTGGTTGTTGCATTTCCTGTTGTAAACCTCTGAACTCCTAGTTGTGATTAGTTTCTATTTGTGTTTTTAATTTTTAAAATTCAGGGCTTCATTACAGCATTACTCTATCACTAGGTAATATTCCTGGTGTCATGGCGCTAATTGCCGGCATTCCTCATGCTAATCAGATCAAACTGGGGGGAGGGGGGGATGGAGGTATTCTTCCACAAGCTTTGACCTGGATAGCCCAGACTACCTCAATCTAGTTAGATCTCTGAAGCTAAGCAGGGTTGGTCCTGGCAGGTACTCGGATAATTGATCTCCAAGGAATACCAAGGACATGGCATGGTGACAGGCAATGGCAAACCACTTCCAAAGGTCTCTTGCCTTGAAAACCCTATGGGGTTGCTGTAAGTCAGCTGTTAGTAAAAGGTAAAGGTAGTTCCCTGTGCAAGCACCAGTCATTTCCGACTCTGGGGTGACGTTGCTTTCACATTTTCATGGCAGACTTTTTACGGGGTGGTTTGCCATTGCCTTCCCCAGTCATCTACACTTTCCCCCCAGCAAGCTGGGTACTCATTTTACTGACCTCGGAAGGATGGAAGGCTGAGTCAGCCATGAGCCGGCTACCTGAATCCAACTTCCTCCGGGATCGAACTCAGGTCGCGAGCAGAGATCGGACTGCAGTACTGCAGCTTACTACTCTGCGCCACGGGGCTCAACAGCTCAGCTGTTACTTGATGGCAAAAAGACCAAAAAAACAAAATTTCACAAACATCAGTAAATGAAGGGGAAGTGGATTTACAAGCATAGCAAGTGCACTGAAAGCACATGGAGACACCTAAATAGCAAATCTCAGTTCAATCAGAATCTTTCCACTGCCAATTATGTCAATGAAAAATGAACAAAAATAACCCACCATATACAAACAGCCCCCCCCCTTTTAGCAGGAAGGCACAGGAATGCAGTTCTGGCTGGTTTGGCATCAGGAGGTGTGACCTAATATGCAAATGAGTCCCTGCTGTGGTTTTTCTACCAAAAAACCCCTCTATACAAATATGATGGGATTAAAAACGCTTGATGTTCATCTGAGTCTTTCTGATTCAGCTGGCCTGGATCTGCAGCAGTTTGCACAAACACACTTTCCCCATAGCCTCAAGGAAGTGGTCCTTTTCCACTCCCAGTGCCCTTTAATTACATGACCCAATGATCCATGACGCTGGGTGATCATCTATTGCCTATAGATACAAAAACAGCCACAAGGCAGAAAGAAGTGAAACTCCGCCACCATAGCTATTCCACGGTTCCAGAGCTGCTCAGCATGCAGTTTGAGATGGACAGCTATGAGACAAGAAGACCAGAGGTTTGGCTCGTGAGTGATTGCAGCTTTTGAAAAATGGCACATTCACCTGCACAACTCATTTGCCAGGGCACCCTCGATAGCCCTAATAGATACAAATATTTATTTACTTCCTATATAGTCTGTCTTTCTTGGCGAGACTCAAGGCAGTGTTCTTAAAACAGAATACAGTTTTCCCTATAAAGCCTGTCAATCAATACAGTACTTTGCAAGTCTGACAATACAATTATAAGTGAAGTTATACCTTTCAAAGCCCATCAACTTCAATGGACTCTGCAGGGTGTTAACTGCTTTGGGGTGCTGTAAATCAGCTTGAGAGATGCAGAAGGAAGCGGCCCTGGCCTTGGTGCTGAAACCCAACATGCAAGGATGATTTCTTTTTGACCACGGTTTGACATCTTTGAACTGCAGTGAACTCGTTCGCTCAAGAGAAGGGTGCAAAAACATGACACTGGCATTGTGACTTCAGGGTCATTGGTCATGAAGAAAATACTGCATGCAAGTTTTATATGTCACATTATTATGTTGTAGATGCAAAATTTTGAAATAGGTTAGTTAAGGGCTTATACATTACACAGAAATCAGTTTTTAGAAGACCGTAGATTTATACTCCACCCTTCTCTCTGAATCAGAGTCTCAGTGGCTTACAATCTCCTTTATATTCTTCCCCCACAACAGACACCCTGTGAGGTAGGTGGGGCTGAAAGAGCTCTCACAGCAGCTGCCCTTTCAAGGACAACCTCTGCAATAGCTATGGCTGACCCAAGGCCATTCCAGCAGGTGCAAGTGGAGGAGTGGGGAATCAAACCCAGTTCTCCCAGATAAGAGTCTGCACACTTAACCACTACACCAAACTGGCTCTCTTTAAAAATTCATACCATACAAAAGAAGCCCCTTTTCTGTTTCCCCAGCCCTTCCAGGAAAACACACACACACACACGCTAGCAAATGTATTATACATTCTAATAAGTTCTAAGAATGGCTACATAGCTAAAGGGATTATTAAACATGTACATTGATTGGGCAATTTGTAAGCATGCCTCAAAACATATCATTCTGTGGAGCTGAATGGAAGGAGCACTTTATTTGAACCCACAGTCAGAAGAGGGGAATGTCGAGATGTAGCAAAACAGAGGAAAGGATCAAAGAGAGAAGGAATTAGCATTTTATCAAAGAGATGTTTGAAGTGGTATGCAGTATAACAACAACATGCTTTCATGCTCTTGTTCATGGGTGAAATACAGGTTAGGTGTCTGACCCTTCTAAAGCACCTACATGGGCTCAGGTAACACACTGAACATAATGATTGGCTACAGATGTAAGTAATTACACAAAGATAAATTATAGACATGTTCTATGGTCAGGAAACTTTTCTGTAATTGTAAAAAAATGGCATCTTATTAAAGTATGGATTGGGGTTATTAGTTTTTCAGAGGATATTTTAAATGGGGAAATTATTTTAAACGGTGCATTTTGATGCACCGTTCTTTGTTCAGAAATTATTTCTACAAAGGCAAACAGATGTAGGTGATAAATACTGAACAAACAAACAAAAAAGCCATTATAGGGTGGAAAATAAACATACGTTCCACCATGGGCTTTCAGTTCCCGTCAAGTCCACCCATAAGATAATCAATGTAGCAGCCATTTCAGGAATGATCTTGTGATGGAAAATAAATAGGTTCTGTAAATTGGCTTTTGTGTGTGTGTGTGTGATTCAGCAACCAAAAAAGTATTTTTAAAGGCCCAGATGAGGCAAATTACGAAACCAAATCAACTACTTTAAGTCAATGGGAAGCAAATGGAATTCATAAATACAAAATATAGTGTGATTTCACACACACACACACCTTTAATCTCAATTTGCCAGATAATGTTTAGCCTCAATCCCCTTCACTGCAATAACATTAAAAATTCTTTAATCTCACAATCCTCCTATTAATATGTTAAAACACTATTGTTGCTCGCAGGCATAAAATGCTAGTGTCAAAAAGAAAAGGTGGCCAAGAACAAACAAAATGTAATCACAGACCTGAATTTCTAGCTTCCTTGAAGCATGACAACATTTGCTCTGGGACTTTGAAGAGAAAGGGGAGAGAAAAAAAATCTATTTTGGCAATGCTTAGTTCAATCTACCTGTTCTAATAACCATCATTCCCAATGGAATTTCACACAGAAGAAGTAATATCCCATAGAATGGAAAGTAATATGAGGTTAGTGATGTATTAGCTCTATAATAATGAAGAAATTTCAACTTTAAAAAATTGCTAAAGAAACCTTATTGGGTATTTGGACAGAGGACGTGGCTCCCCCCACAATCCAGACCAAATGAAAACCACATAAAGAATGTTTGCATCTTGCTTCAAATGGGTTCCACAAACCAAATTGCCCTAACGCTTTGTGAATTACAATATTATGATATATTAGCTTGTTTCATCCGATGTTTGTAACTGAATTCAATAAGAAATATTTCACCTACTTGCCTGGATTTGCTCTAAAAGTATTTTCAAGTTGATTTTTTTTTAAAAAAAATATTAACTTGACAGTTACTACAATGAAAAATGCCTACACTGAGAGATAACATGAACAGGTAAATAATTTCATACCAACGGTTACTGAAGTTGGGCAAACGGGACTCATGAGCAACATTAATAATTTCTGTGGGATTGATTGCATTGCCGTTGGGAAGATTCTGATGCATTCAAGTCGATGCTGCAATGGGAAATGAAAAAGTCCAAGGAATAGAAAATACCCTTTTCTCCAAGGCATTCTCCATCTCTCATAGTACTAAGACAAATGTGTCAACCTGTTATGCTTGATTCTGCAAAGGTCCCTCCTAGCTATGTGGCTTGGCAGGAACCATGTATCAGCCGAAAGGCATCCTTTGCCACAGGTACTACCACAGAACTAAATTAGAGCATTTACAATCCAATCACATGCACATTTACCTCAGAGTAAATTCCACTGGATGCAATGAACAACCTGGATGCAATGGACAATCATCAGTGGTTATTATCCATAGCGTATTGTTGGAACTCTCTGTCTGGGGCAGTGATGCTCTGTATTCTTAGTGCTTGGGGGTGGGGTGCAGTGGGAGGGCTTCTAGTGTCCTGGCCCTAATGGTGGTCCTCCTGATGGCCCCTGGGTTTTTTGGCCACTGTGTGACACAGAGTGTTGAACTGGATGAGCCATTGGCCCAATCCAACATGGCTTCTTTTATGTTCTTATGTTCTTATGATCTGGGCAGCTCAGGATATATGTAACAGAAAACAGAAGTAGACAAGTAACAAGAGGGTGTCTATAACTCAAACCATTCTTATTTCGGGCAGCAAAACAATATATATATATCCTGGGAGTGGGGAATGTGCTTTTTGGACCTCCTCAAATGGGGAGAAATGGTACACTTGGATTTTACTAAGTACCAAAACTAATTAGAGAGCCAGTTTGGTGTAGTGGTTAAGTGTGCAGACTCTTATCTGGGAGAACCTGGTTTGATTCCTCACTCCTCCACTTGCACCTGCTGGAATGGCCTTGGGTTAGCCATAGCTATTTCAGGAGTTGTCCTTGATAGGGCAGCTGCTGTGAGAGCCCTCTCAGCCCCACCCACCTCACAGGGTGTCTGTTGTGGGGGGAGAAGACATAGAAGATTATAAACCACTCTGAGTCTCTGATTCAGGGAGAAGGGCGGGGTATAAATCTGCAATTCTTCTTCTTCCTCTTCTAATCTGAAATAACATCCTGATGGAACTTGGAGATCTGCTTTTATTACTGATCCCCAGACTACAGAGATCAGCTCCCCTGGAGAAAATGGCAAAAAAAAAAAAAAATCAACTGTGCAAAACAAATAAGGAAACTCTGTATATGCTCTATTTCAAATATGAGAATACTCTATATTTCAAATATAAGAATGAATGTAAATCACATACATGGTACAAATACAAAATGTCATACAATTCATTCATAGACTAAGAACACTGATAACCTTCAGACTCTTCTCATATGGTAAAAATATATATATCCAGAGATTCCACAGTTCTCTAAAAAACTATTTTAAGAGTCAATGTATGATTGACAATTTTTGATACAAGTAATTGTTACTTAACAATGGACTACACAAGCTATGGAATGTGGTGGTAGAGTGAAAGCAGGTGGAAGACACTCCATGAAAAGCTCCCTTCAAGGGGGAATAAAAAGGCTAAGGGAAAGGTTCTAGTTCTGCCTGCTTGATGTTGCGCTAGTTTTTGATAAGGATGACACGAATTTTGCATCAAACTTGTTTGATCGTCAAACTCAGGGCTCACTTTGTAGCAGGAGCTCCTCTGCGTAGTAGGGGAACCTCAGCCTCTATGCCATGTTGTTGGCCCTCCAGAGGAACTGGTTGGCCACTTCTGAATATCTCTTGCCTTGAAAACCCCAGGAAGTTGCCATAAATCAACTGTGACTTGATGGCAGAAGAAGAAGAAAAGCTAGCAAACATACCATGTAGCTCAGACTTCCCCCCCACACACACACACACACCTGTGCCACTTTCTTCTCCTCCTCAAGGAACTCCTTAAATAGTAATAGTACTAATTGCTAATTAAGGGACCCCTACAGGTGTTCCCAGCATGAAGACATATGCCTCACAGCAATTGGGTGATTGATTTATCACATGTAATCACTCTCTCATACACGCTATTTTCTTTTCTGAAACAAATGTGAACTATTTTCAAAGACTGCAGGGATTGGATGGGATAGGGTGAGAGTGAGGGGGATTCCTGATAAGGAAAGCATATTTGCTCTGTAAAGGGGTGGAATGGACCACAAACAAGGAAGAACAGCAAAAACAGAGCTTTCGACAGAAAGGTTTTTAAAACCCAAGTGAGTCTTTGTAAGATTATGCAGAAAAAATGGGTGCAAACAAGTTTCTTTTTTTCAAACAAATGCCAGTGGCCAGAACCATTCCCCCCCTCTCCAAGAAGACTCAGTGGAGAGAAGAGTGCTGTGTGAGAGGGGTCAATGGCCTGATCCAACATGGCTTCTCTTCTGTTCTTATGTTCATGGCTTTTTTGTAGCAGGAACACTTTTGCACCCCTTTGATGTAGCCAATCCTCCAAGAGCTTACAGGGCTCTTAGTACAGGGCTTACTGCAAGCTCCAGGAGGATTGGCTACATCAGGGGAATGTGGCCTGATATGCAAAGGAGTTCCCGCTACAAAAAAAAGCCTTTTTTCCTAGAACCATCCTTTGGCAGGTGACGGGAATCATTTTTCTCCACTTGAGACCACGGAGAGCTGCTGCCAGCCAGAGGAGACAATTCTGGGTTAGGTGTATCAAGAGTCCATCCATTCGATAAGAGTTTCAAATGTTCATATATACAGTCATAGGCTGGACAAACTATTCTGTATCTTTGGCACAAAATCGATTTCCCCTACAATTCAGACATGGAGCACATGCAAGTAATTCTCTTTCAGATGGGTGAAAGCACTGCTCTGCTTTAAAAGGACTCCCTCGCCGTCCTTAATGTTTTTTCCCTTCTCATTTTGGAGTTGCAAGGTGTAATGATATACAGGCAGCTCTCAGTCCCCCCCCCACACACACACACACACTTTTCCTTTTAATTTAGAACCGGCTTGCAGGACTCTGATGCGCTAGGGCAATTCTCTGCTCAACAGCCTATTATACCAATGCTTGATTTGTCTTCTCACCGAGATTGGTTTTACTGATCTCAGCACATGAAATTGAAGAGTCTCTTTCTTCCCTCTCCAGAGCTTGATTTGTTCAACGGCCCTTGCTGCAGCAAAGGACCTGACTGTAAGAACATGTGGAATCTGTACAGTGAGCCACATGAACTATCTCAAAGCTCATACGCAAGGCTCATACGCAAGTTGCTCTGGGCAACTTATGCTTTTGTTCCCTGCTTGGTAATCTGGAGGGGTTTACTTAATGCTTATTTTATACATGAACAGACATGAAACTGCCTTATACTGAATTAGTGGACAACTGTGTAGCACAAAAATACTAGGTCGATAAGGAACAATTATGACAACAATTTCTGTATCCAACCTCTGGTATACTGTAATAAAGAAAATAAATGTAGCTGACAAATGGGCACTGCCCATAAGAGGTGAATGAGTGGTGAATTCATAAGAGGTGAATGAGCGGTGAATGTAGCTGGTGAATTCCAGCTACAAAGTGTTTGTACTATGTCTACTTGAATGAATATAGACTGGAGCTTCCATAGTCAACAGATATTCATGATTGTAATGGCTGCAGGTGGAGTCTAAAAGCTGAAGGAGGTGTCTACCAAAACCGGTCCTGAGCTTCACACACACACACACACACACACAAAGAAAAGGATGCTGCAGTCAGATCAAGAAGCTCAGGACCGGTTTATCTGGTTTATAATTTTTTTTTGGCCACTGTGTGACACAGTGTTGGACTGGATGGGCCATTGGCCTGATCTAACATGGCTTCTCTTATGTTCTTATGCGATTTTTCAAATTTGTGATCCACTCCAGGATTATTTTGGAATAGTACTTGGACTACACACGATATTGTTTATGGACATTATTTGTTTAATTTTATGGATGGTGCCTATTTGTCAGCTACATTTATTTTCTTTAGTACAATATACTAGAGGTTGGATACAGAAATTGTTGTCATAATTGTTCCTTAATTTTATTTTATTTATTTTATTCGATTTATATCCCGCCCTACCCCACCGAGGTGGGCTCAGGGCGGCTTACAACATAAAAAGCTAACGAAAATCAGTTTAAAATACATTAATAATTATACAATAAAATACATAAAAACACATAAAACTTAATGACATAGTATTATTATGCTACACAGTTTTCCACTGTTTACCAACAACTTCAAACTGTGGTTTTTACATGGTTTTGCTTATATTGGATAAGACCATCAAGCCATCAAGGTCAGTACTCTCCATGGTCTCAGAACATAAGAACGTAAGAGAAGCCATGTTGGATCAGGCCAGTGGCCCATGCAGTCCAACACTCTGTGTCACACAGTGGCCAAAAAAACAAAAAACAAACCTCAAGTGCCAACAGAAGGTTCACAAGTGGGTCTAGAAGCCCTTCCACTTTGCCACCCCCCCCAGCACCAAGAATACAGAGCATCACTGCCCCAGACAGTTCCAATAATATACTGTGGCTAGTAGCCACTGATGGACCTCTGCTCCATATTTTTATCCAATCCCCTCTTGAAGCTGGCTATGCTTGCAACTGCCACCACCTCCTGTGGCAGTGAATTCCACATGTTAATCACCCTCTGCGAGAAGAAGTACTTCCTTTTATCCATTCTAACCCAACTGCTCAGCAATTTTATTGAATGTCCATGATTCTTGTATTGTGAGAAAGGGAGAAAAGTACTTCTTTCTCTACTTTCTCCATCCCATGCACAATCTTGTAAACTTCTATCATGTCACCCCACAGTCAACGTTTCTCCGATCTAAAGAGCCCCAAGCGTTCTAACCTTTCTTCATAGGGAAAGTGTCCCAAACCTTTAATCATTCTAGTTGCCCTTTTCTGCACTTTTTCCAGTGCTATAATATCCTTTTTGAGATGTGGTGACCAAAATTGTACACAGTATTCCAAATGAGATCGCACCATCAATTTATACAGGGGCATTATGATACTGGCTGATTTGTTTTCAATTCCCTTCCTAATAATTCCCAGCATGGTGTTGGCCTTTCTTATTGCAACCACACACTGTCTTGACATTTTCAGTGAGTTATCTACCATGATCCCAAGATCTCTCTCTTGGTCAGTCTCTGCCAGTTCACACCCCATCTACTTGTATTTGTAGCTGGGATTTTTGGCCCCAGTGTGCATTACTTTGCACTTGGCCACATTGAACCTAATCTGCCACATTGACACCCACTCACCCAGCCTCAACAGATCCCTTTGGAGTGCCTCACAATCCTCTCTGGTTCTCACCACCCTCACCAGCCAGTGTCATCTGCAAACTTGGCCACTTCACTGCTTACTTCCAACTCCAAATCATTAATGAACAAGTTAAAGAGCATGGGACCCAGTACTGAGCCCTGCGGCACCCCACTGCTCACAGTCCTCCACTGTGAAGACTGCCCATTCATACTCACTCTTTGCTTCTTATTAATTAGCCAGTTTTTGATCCACAAGAGGACCTGTCCTTTTACTCCATGACTCTTGAGCTTACTAAAGAGCCTTTGATGAGGAACTTTATCAAAAGCTTTCTGGAAGTCAAGGTAAACAACATCTATTGGATCCCCTTTGTCCACATGTTTGTTCACCCCCTCAAAGAACTGTAACAGGTTAGTGAGGCAAGATCTTCCCTTACAGAACTCATGCTGAGTATTCCTCAATAACCCGTGTTCATCAATGTGCCTACTCATTCTGTCCTTGATAATGGTTTTTATCAACTTTCCCAGTATTGAAGTCAGACTGACTGGCCTGTAGTTTCTCGGATCTCCTCTGGAACCCTTTTTAAAGATGGGGGTGACATTTGCTACCTTCCAGTCCTCAGGAATGGAGGCAGATTTCAATGAAAGATTACATATTTTTGTCAGGAGATTCAGAAGTTCATCTTTGAGTTCTTTCAGAACCCTTGGATGTATGCCATTCGGACCTGGTGACTTATTAGTTTTTAATTTGTCAAGCAGTTATAGGACCTTTTCTCTTGTCACCTCAATCTGACTCAGGTCTTTCAACACACCTTCCAAAATTTGTAGTTCTGGAGCAGGCAAACACTTCTCATCTTCCACAGTGAAGATGGAGGCAAAAAATGCATTCAGCTTCTTATTCATTTCCCTATCTTCCTTCAGTAATCCTTTTACCCCTTGGTCATCCAAGGGCCCCACTGCCTCCCTGGCTGGTTTCCTGCTTCTAATACATTTGAAGAAATTTTTATTGTTGGTCTTTATGTTTTTTGCCTGATCACAGTCTTGCATTTGATTTTCCACAGCCTGTGTTCGCTTTTATTAATCTCACTTGGACTCGCTTTCCACCGCTTAAAGGAATCCTTCTTACCTTTTACAGCTTCCATTACTTTGTTTGTTAACCATGAAGACCTTTTCTTATACCTGTTTGTGCCTTTCCTAACTTGTGGTATATATTGTATCTGAGCTTCTAGGATTATAGTTTTAAATAGCCTCCAAGCTTCCCCAAGAGTTTTGACTGTATTTACCTTTCCTAGACACTTAGATACCTACTGCCTGGTCCTTTTAACTGGAGATGCAAGGAATTGAACCTGGAATATTATGGGTGCCAAGCAGAAGCTCTTCCACTGAACTACTATCCCTTCCCATTTCCAGTAACAAATCAAACCACCACTGTACAGCCACCTTGCTACATATTCCCAAGTCGATGCCATTTTTACAGTATCACCATGTCAAGTTCATCAGTGGGATTGCCCTATGAAACACAACTGAGTGTTCAGAGTCTAAAAAGTCACTCAGTAGCATCAGAAGAAGAAGAAGAAGAAGAAGAAGAAGAAGAAGAAGAAAGCCAGTAGAATGATAACTGGCAGCAAATGGGAGTCTTACAGATTCACTAAGGAGAGAGCTCAATGGGTATTACAGTTTTTACATATGGCTGGCAGTAGGTCTCCTATTGACCCACCCAGGTAGGGAATTTCCATCCTCAGCCCCAGTTTCCTGCCCCCCAAAGAACTAAATGGGAAAATGATCTACACATGCATACACTAGGAATTTATCCTAGTCTCTATGACAACAACTGGTGATACCAATAGAGACAACCTAGATAGCCACCTGGAAATGACATCATACCCTCCCTAAACTCCGCCCTCCCCAGGAATTGTCCCTCAAATTTCCCAGCACTTGTCAAGGCAGTGCATGGAACTTTAGCTAGCAGAGGAGGAAGTAGGGAAGTTCCTGACCAGTAGCAACTAGATACCACTGAGGCTGAGTTTGTGTCCAATTCCTACTTCTTACAGGCATTCTTAGAACCAGGCTCCCAGCCTGGGCCCTGCATTAACCAGCTGATGGATTTGGACATGTCCAGAATGTGCTTGTGTTTCTGTTCTGTAAATTGTATTGATCTCTATTTGCTTTGAGTGTTTATATGCCACTTTATGTTTTAAGACTCAAGGCAGCTAACAGCTGGTTGCAAGGACACAAACATATAACAGACCAGTGGACAAGATTTTAAAAATGCACAGAATAATAACTCACAGGATTTGAAAACACAGATTAAAAACACAGAGCCGAGATGCTTTTTAAAAGGCACAGAATTAAAAAAAAGGAACATAGTTAAAACACAGAATATTTAAACAAAATACATAAACTGGCTATCTTGTATTTTGGACATTACTGTCAGTCATCTTGTACCTCTTTGGGAAGGAAAAAAGCAAACAAATGTCCTAACAACATGCTCTATTGCTTCAGACCAACACAGCTACCCAACTGGATCAATTTGCCAAAGTGTCTTTTAAGGAAGCTTATTTCCCCTGAGCTGGATAGCCCAAGCTAGCCCAAACTTGTCAGATCTCAGAAGCTGATCAGGGTCGGCCCTGGCTAGTGTTTGGATAGGAGATCTCTAAGGAAGTCCAGGGTTGTGATGCAGAGGCAGGAAATGGCAAACCACCTCTGAATCTCTCTTGAAAACCCTATTGGGTCATACATAAGCCAGCTGTGACTTGACAGCACTTTCCACAACCATCTACCCAGGGCTTTTTTTTTTGTAGAAAAAGCCCAGCAGGAACTTATTTGCGTATTAGGCTACACCCCCTAACATCACCATTGCTTCGCGCAGGGATTTTTGTAAGAAAAGCCCAGTAGGAGCTCATTTGCATATCAGGCCACACCTCCTGACATCACCATTGTTTCACACGGCTTTTTTGTAGGGAAAGCCCAGCAGCAGCAGAAGAAGAAGATATTGGATTTATATCCCGCCCTCCACTCCGAAGAGTCTCAGAGCGGCTCACAATCTCCTTTACCTTCCTCCCCCACAACAGACACCCTGTGAGGTGGGTGGGGCTGGAGAGGGCTCACAGCAGCTGCCCCTTCAAGGACAACTCCTGTGAGAACTATGGCTGACCCAAGACTATTCCAGCAGGTGCAAGTGGAGGAGTGGGGAATCAACCCAGTTCTCCCAGTCCGCACACTTAACCACTACACCAAAGTGGCTCTCAGCAGGAACTCATTAGGCATGTTAGGCCAGCCGGAAATGCATTCTTGCACGTTTCTGCTCAAAAAAAGCCCCTGCATCTACCTTTTTTGCTTTCCTCATAAAGTCATTCCTGGCTCATCTCTCACAGAGTTCTCTGGAACACTCCAGGGTTCTCCGTTTGAAAATGACTGCCCTAAATGAATAGATTATATCTTTAATGAACCATATTTGCCTGTATTTCTATTTCAGCATAACACCCATGCTCATAATGAACACATTAAGGAAGTTATTATGAAGCTATAAAATTATAAAATTAATTGCCGGGGGGGGGGGGGGACAGATTAGGAATACTTCAAAGGATACTGTTGACCAGGTGATTCATATCAATGTGTGAGAAGAGAATATTTTCTACTGCATGGAAATCTGTTTTTTTTTTAAAAAAAAAGGTCCCCCAAAGCACTGACCGACTCACAATAGGGGGGAAAGGTGAGGGGAAAAGGCAAACTGACCTTTACAGAAGTTCTATTCCCTGCATTTACTTCAATGTCAAGCCACTTTGTTGGAGAATCAAAGCGTGATCAATTCACCTTTCACCTAGACATTTACACACTTTCACAGTTCTCGGCAGACAACTCTTTGATGCAAGAGTTAAAAGAAATGATGGATGATATTTGAAAGAGGGAAAAAAAAAACCCTGAAGAAACAGCTGCACCAGATCTGTCACCCATTCACACCTCAGGAGACTGAAGGGAAAAAATGAGAAAAGCAGATGAAGCTGGTATTATTTGAGTACAGGAATCCTGTGTTTACACATCAAAAGGAGATTTTCTTCCATGGTACGAAAACAAAGGCCAGTGGAGATACTGATCACTATGACAAAGGAAGCATACCACAAAGGGAGCCCATCAATTGCATTCTCATGGGCAGCCATCTTGTCCAAGGTCTTTGTAGTTTTTCAGCTTCTACTATTGATGGAACTAGACATCATTTTCAGAGTCTGTAATGGATCCCCCTCCCCCTCGATATCCCATTAGGGCAAGGAAGATATGGGGATCTTAATCTTTCTTGTGGCTTTTTTCAGAAGAGACTGTTTTGTATACTATACACACAAACACATTTGTCTGTCTCTCCATCTGTCTATCTGTACGTATCCAATAATCTATACGCACAAAGGCATACCATGTTTTCTAGTATAGGACGTGCCAGTCCCCACAGTAGACCTGTAAGAAGGCTCTGAGACTTTCTAACCAACCAAAACCTGAGTAAAGTAATTAATGTCTTTGTAACTTCATGGCTAATTCCCCCCACCCCCCTGCTGATTTATGGTTTTCAAAGCAAGAGCCATTCAGAGGCGGTTTGCAACAGCCCTGGACTTCCTTGGTGGTCTGCCATTCAAATTCTAGCCAGAGCTGCCTGACCCTGCTTCACTTCCAATATCTGAAGAAAGCCTGGGCTATCCAGGTCAGGGCCAATTAGTCTGCTACCACTGAGTACCTCTAGGGGCTGACTCAATAGACCAGGTTAGCCTGGGGCTGTCAGAACTTGGAAGCGAAGAAGGGTTCACCATGGTTAGCACTTGGATGGGAAACCACCACAGAAGATAGGGGTCAATATGCAGAGGAAGAAAATGGCAAACCAATGCCCTATCTCTTGCCTTAAATATCCAATGGACTCACCTTGAGTCCATTGTCCAAAGTAAAGAACAAGAATTGGTTTTATACCCCCACTTTTTACTATCTGAAGGCGTCTTGGAGTGGCTTACAATCATCATCCCTTTCTCTCCCCCCAACAGACACCCTGGGAAGTAAGTGGGGCAGAGAGAGCTCTGAGAGAACAATGACTGACCCGTGGTCACCCAGCTGGCTGCATGTGGAGGAGATCTCCTGATCACAGTCTGCCACTCTCAACTACTACATGACAGCTGGCTCTCTTACTGCTGTCCTAAATGTTCAGCAGGTACAGAATATATAACTCCTTTTCTTGGCAGCTGCTGCAGTACTTTTGGTATCTGTGTTCCAGCATCTTCACCGAGAGGGAAAGATTATGGGCTAAATTAAACCAGACTACCATAGACAAGAGATTACTACTGTTGATGGTTAATTTATATAAAAAACACAGCTCTACAAATACGATATACTGCAGATGGTAAGCTATTGAAACCCATTCAAGCGCAAAAAGGTGTAAGACAGGGTTGCCTTCTTGCTCCCTTTCTATTTAACTTTTATGTCAATTGTTTGATAACCCACCTGCATGAAATTGACATCTTAGCTCCCATTTTAGGCAAAGGAAGAAAGATTCCTGTCCTAATGTACGCAGACAATGCCGTGCTCCTCTCATTATCTAGAGGGGGTCTAAATAGGGCAATGGGAAAATTTAGCACTCAATACCAAAAAGAGTCACTTGCAATAAATTACTCAAAAACAAAGATTATGCGCTTCCATAAAAAATCTCTTGTCTATGGTAGCCTGGTTTAATTTAGCCCATAATCTTTCCCTCTCAGTGAAGATCCTGGGTAGATCAGGTTAAAAATTTAAAATATCTGGGATTAACCTTTACATTTAACGGCAGGGCTTCCAGTCATATTCAATATACAGCATGTTCAGCACAAAAGGGCGCAAATGCTATATTGCGCTTCTTTAGGAATGAGGGAGCCCAGTATGTGCCGGCTGCTCTTAAACTTTATTTGAACAAAGTTCTCCGTCAGATGATTTATGGAACGCAAATATTGTCTGTGAGTAAAATTAAAGAATTGGAGTTAGTGCAATCGAAATTTCTTAGAGCACTTTTTTATACCCCGAAAGGTACGCCAAGTTTGATACTGAGACAGGAAGCTGGTTTATCTACAGTCACATTGAATTCAGAGGTTGTAACTATTGGGTTAAGACTCATCTGAACCCGTTGGGGCTTATCCCTGATTTTCTGACATCAACTCCTTATCCCCAATGAGTAGTTGATAAACTGAAATCAATTGGGTTAGATCCTGAAAATTTATTAGAGGGAGGGCAGAAGTATGCAAGGAGTTTGATTTCTCAAAGATTTAAGGATATCGAAGGACAAAAATGATTATGCAGTCCTACCTTGTTGTTACAAGAAACTGAAACTGGGACCAAGCCTAAGATTCACATCTTATTTTGGATTTATAAAAAATCCTAATTATAGATGGGCATTTACTAGAGCCCGTTTCGATGCGCTCCCATCAGCAGTTCTTTTTGGTAGATATACCCGGACTCCCATGCATCAGAGCATTGGTTTTTGTGCGTTGAAGCAGGTGGAGCTAGCTGCCCATTTATTTCTTCAATGTCCTATGTATGATGAAGAGAAACAGAAGCTGCTGATACCCCTGCTCTCACATTTTAAACCATTGGCAAATTATTGTAAATATGCTGAGGAACAAGTGATTAAGTTTTTATTGGCTGACAATTATGAATCCATCTCACACAAGGTTGGTAGGTATTGTTATCTGGCAATTAAAAAGCGTAGATCGTACTGTAAATTGAGATATTAGTGAAGGATTAGTTCGGTCCGGAATTTTAGGAATTATGGCTGTAACTGCCTATTGCCATGTTCTTATACTGTATTATCTTATATTATTTTGTATGCTGGTCTTATGACTGTTTTTAATAAACTTTGACTTTATCTTTTACTTTAGCATCTTCACCGAGTCTCCTTTGTCTTCTAAATGCTGGCTTTACTTTATGAAGTCCTTAACAGTTTGGTCTCTACATAACTCAGACAGGGCCTTCTCTCTGTACTGCCACCTTGACTATTTTTTTAAAAAAAACATACATATTTATACAGAAAGTTACATATAATAAAAGGTGTGGGGGGGGGACCAAAGGGAAGAAAAGAAAAAAAATGCATAAACTAGGGTTGCCAATCCCCAGGTGGGGGCAGGGGATCCCCTGGTTTGGAGGCCCTCCCCCTGTTTCAGGGTCATCAGAAAGCGGGGTGGGGATGGGGAATGTCTGCTGGGTATTCCATTATTCCCTATGGAGACCAATTCCAATAGAGAAGGGATGGCCAACGGTAGCTCTCCAGGTGTTTTTGGCCTACAACTCCCAACAGCCCCAGCCATTGGTTATGCTGGCTGGGGCTGACAGGAGTTGTAGGCAAAAAACATCTGGAGAGCTACTGTTGGCGACCCCTGCCATAGAGTATAATTGATCTATGGGTATCTGGGGCTCTGGGGGGGGCTGTTTTTTGAGATAGAGGCACCAAAGTTGCAGCATAGCATCCAGTGTCTCTCTCCAAAAAACCCACCAAGTTTCAAAGAGATCGGACCAGGAGGTCCAATTCTGTGAGCCCCAAAAGAAGGTGCCCCTATCCTTCATTATTTCCTATGGAGGGAAGGGATTTAAAAGGTGTGCAGTCCCTTTAAATGTGATGGCCAGAACTCCCTTTGGAGTTCAGTTATGCTTGTCACAACCTTGCTCCTGGCTCCACCTCAAAGTCTCCTGGCTCCACCCCAAAAGTCCCCAGATATTTCTTGAACTGGACTTGGCAATCCTAGCATAAACTACAGCACTGCTGCTTTCCACCTTTCCAACTTGGCTATCACCATAACATACTGTTTATTGGCGTGATGTACTGATACTAACTGACAGGTTAAAACAGATAAAAGGAAGTACTTCTTCACCCAAAGGGTGATTAACATGTGGAATTCACTGCCACAGGAGGTGGTGGCGGCCACAAGTATAGCCACCTTCAAGAGGGGTTTAGATAAAAATATGGAGCACAGGTCCATCAGTGGCTATTAGCCACAGTGTGTGTGTATATATCAATTTTTTTGCCACTGTGTGACACAGAGTGTTGGACTGGATGGGCCGTTGGCCTGATCCAACATGGCTTCTCTTATGTTCTCATGTTCTTACTACTTTTATGGACTATATCTAATTCTATGGTTTGTATCACTCTTGACCATACCTGGTCTACTTCAGCTATATCTCTACTTTCCTAGGAGGCTGTTAATTTCACTAAAGTGTATATCACTTTTTTTTTAAGAGTCAGGGTTTGTTTGTTTTTAACATGGGGGGTCCTTTTCTGTTTTCAAAGCTGGGCAAAAACCAGCCTGGCTGCATGTATCCTATGTAAGGCAACTATTGGCAGATCTTTAGGGATATCTGATAAGTAATTAAGCAGCAATACCTCTGACTGTGCCCCCTTTCTGGGCAGGAGATCCTCTGCCCTGACCTCTCGTTGTCCACTGCTGATTGCCATTATTGGTTTTACTGTTTGTATAGTTTTGAAGTAATTATATGTTATATTTAGAAAGCTTTCGACTGTACATTAATGAGATGTTGTCACTCGCTCTGAGCTGGCTTCGAGGAGAGCAGGCTACACATGGGATAAAATAAATACAAAAATAAAATCCGAGTGGTGGCAGAGGTAGCATAGAAAAAGAAGCGGGGGGTGTCACAGGTGTAATAACATCTGTTCCAAGGGAAACCCAGATGCGACAGCTGGTACCCAGTGGCACTTACAGGTTTTTCCAGGAAGTGACATCATCAAGGGTCATTTTGTAGAAAAATAGGTGGTGGAGCTCATTAGCATAATTCATGAGCATATGCTGCCCCCCTACCAGCCAAAAGCAACCTGACACAAGAAAGGAGAGTCCCAGGCGAGCGAGGCCTGCTTGGGCTGGTTAGAGATCCCCCCTCCCCCACAGTCAAAAGGCCAGCAAGCCACCCACCACCCAAAACCACACAAGAAGTGGAGAAAGGGTGGTGTGGGCTTCTCCAGGGGTTAAGGAGGGCTGCTGGGGGTGTGGCAAAGCCCCTGGTGGCTGGCTGCTGCTCGTTCTCCTAATCCAGGGATTGTTATGCAACTGCACCTACTATTCAATGGACAAGGTAGGTAAGTGGGGAGGAAGTGGCAGAACTCTCAGAAAGGTTCAGGAGCTGCGCTCCTGTGAGTTTCTGCTGAATTCAATGCCTGGACATCATAACACCCATGATGCTGCTCCCCATGATGTCCCTGCCACAACCCTCCCACCCTTTGTGTTCATTGGGGGTAGGACGAAGCAAGCACGATGGGATATAAATGTAAGCATGAATCCTACCATTCTGTACTTTGCCAAGCTTAAAGCCTTCCTCTGATTGAAGAGGAAAAGGTTCCTGCCCCGCCCTGGATAGCCAAGGCAAGCCCGATCTTGTCAGATCTCAGAACCTAAGCAGGACCAGCCCTGGGAAGTATTTGGATGGGAGACCCCCAAGGAATACCAGGGCTTGGATGCAGAGGCAGGCAAGAAAGAGCCAGTTTGGTGTAGTGGTTAAGTGCGCGGACTCTTATCTGGGAGAACCGGGTTTGATGCCCCACTCCTCCACTTGCACCTGCTAGCATGGCCTTGGGTCAGCCATAGCTCTGGCAGAGGTTGTCCTTGAAAGGGCAGCTGCTGTGAGAGCCCTCTCCAGCCCCATTCACCTCACAGGGTGTCTGTTGTGGGGGAGGAAGATAAAGGAGATTGTGAGCCGCTCTGAGACTCTTGAGGGTGGAATATAAATCCAATGTCATCGTCTTCTTCTTCTCTCTGAAATGTCCAAGTTGCAGTAGAGTTCCCCAGAAGTCAACCATGACTTCCAGACATGCACAAGTGCACACACACACACACACAAAAATAAAAAAGAGAAAAAACTTCCTGTTACTATCTGTAATGTTTATTTTGCTTTCTTTATTTTGAGATAACACCCTCTGGGCACTTGAGAAACGCAGAATAAAAGTGAACTAGTTAAATATAATATTAAGTAATGGCATTATATCGAGTAGCACTACTTGAAGTGGTAGTAAAGGTAACCGTATTCCTGTCCTTGTGCAGGATCCTGCTGTGTCTTCGTCTGGCACAAGAAGATTCCCCCTGCTGCGAGGGAGAAAGGCTCTTTTTCATGTATCAGGAAGAAGAAGAAGAAGAACAAGGAGGAGCAGAAAAAGGAGAAAAGTTGGAATTATACACCACTTGGAGTCTCAGAATGGCTTACAATCTCCTTCCCTTCCTCTCCCCACAACTGATCCCCTGCAAGGTAGGTGGGGCTGAGAGAGCTCTGACAAAAACCACTCTTGAGGGAAAAGCTCTGAGAGAATTGTGACTTACCTAAGGTCACTCAGCAGCTGCATGTGAAGGAGTGGGGAATCAAACCTGGTTCCCAGATTAGAGTCCATCAAACCTGGTTCCCAGATTAGAGTACTACACCAAACTGGCTACTCCAGGAGACGGCTCCATGGGTAGAAAAAAAAAAAAATACCCCAACATCCCTGGTAGAAAGGCTTCAAAGGATGCAATGACCTGCATACAGTCTTTTAGTATGACACCCACTTTTGGACTTTAATTCATCCCGTTTCCATCAGAAAAAAACGGGGTGGGGTGGGGAATCATATCTAATACAAGTGGCATCCAAAATAACCAAATTGTGTAAGCAAGCCAAATGAACAGGAGATGTAAGATGAGTGTGCTAAGTCTAAACACGATTATTTCTTCATTATGGATTTACACTAATCACAGTTTATCTGATTCAATAATAACTTGGCGCAGGGAGTGACAAAAAACAACAACAAAGCAACACACTGGGTTGACTTGCACAGCCAGACAATACAAAAACACATCATTACAAGTTCAGCAAATCCTATTTCAAAGACTGATAAGAAAACAGGCAAGCCATGAAAATCAAAGGGATATCCCAGAGCTAAAACCAAAGTCCACCAAGATTAGCTATGTAATTAAACTTGCATTACTTTTAAGGATAACACAGCATCCACAAGAGTGGTAATACCCAGATTGGTCTTCCCAGGAAATAATTACAAACAGATCTCACACAGCAGACAGCAACCCTCCACCCCCCTAAATGCCTTAAAAAGAGGACGCCTTAAATACACCAACATAAATATATGATTAAAGATTGCCTTGCTTCTGGCTCTAGGGCTGTCATTTTCCCACAGCAGTGGTGTGGAAATGGTGGAGGAAAACAGTGTTACAAGATGTCAAGGTATTTCCAGCCAAAACAGAAGTGACATCACCATATCATGTGAACTCTATGAGGTTTTTTTTTTTTTTGCCAGATTGTTTAATGAAGATCCTAGAGCATCCCATGACACACTGAAGTCCCCTTCCCATTTTGGGGCCTGAAATAATGTTGCAGCATCATTCAACACTATGATTGGAACCACCTGATGCTAGAGAACCAAGATAGAACCTTTGAATAAAATACACTTTGCAGACTTGGTAACAAGATCTGTACACTGTATCCAGTATATTGTCCCACCAAAGATCTGTTTTCAATCCCTTCTCCTACTAATCCCTAACAAATGTGCCTTTTTCTTGCAATATAGACCTTTTTTTTTGTTTTTGTTTAGCTATCCACTACAACCTCAAGATCTCAGTCCTAGTCCACTCCTGGTCCTCAATCCCAGTATGCCAAATGTCAATTCAGAACACTTCAGCATATACTCAGAGGCTTTTGCTGACATGTTTACCATTTGTGACAGAACAGACCCACTCTGGCCTCTTCCACCCCGATGTTCAAGGTTTCTCCAACACCTGGAGAGGCTTTTTTCTCTCTCTGGTAACTCATCACTACCAGACTTTTGCAGGAATTAACCACTGGGAGGTTCAAGACTTCCAGCTTCCACTCCAAGTTCTGAGGCCTTGCCCCTGTCATAGAATCATAGAGTTGGAAGGGACATCTAGGGACATCTAAGTCCAACCCCCTGCACAATGCAGGAAACTCACAAACACCTCCCCCTAAACTCACAGGATCTTCATTGCTGTCAGATGGCCATCTAGCCTCTGTTTAAAAACATCCAAGGAAGGAGAGCCCACCATCTCCCGAGAAAGCCTGTTCCACTGAGGAATTGCTCTAACAGTCAGGAAGTTCTTCCTAATGTTGAGCCGGAAACTCTTTTGATTTAATTTCAACCCATTGGTTCTGGTCCTACCTTCCGGGGCCACAGAAAACAATTCCACACCATCCTCTATATGACAGCCCTTCAAGTACTTGAAGATGGTGATCATATCACCTCTCAGCCGCCTCCTCTCCAGGCTAAACATCCCCAGCTCCTTCAACCTCTCCTCATAGGACTTGGTCTCCAACCCCCTCACCATCTTTGTCGCCCTCCTCTGGACCCATTCCAGCTTGTCTATATCCTTCTTAAATTGTGGTGCCCAAAACTGAACCAGATGAGATCTTACCAGAGTAGAGTAAAGCGATACCATCACATCACGTGATCTGGACACTATACTTCTGTTGATACAGCCCAAAATTGCATTTGCCTTTTTAGCCACCACATCACACTTTTGACTCATGTTCAGCATATGATCCACTAAGACCCCTAGATCCTTTTCGCACATACTACTGCTAAGACAAGTCTCCCCCATTCTATAACCATGGATTGGATTTTTCCTACCTAAATGCAGAACTTTACATTTATCCCTATTAAAATTCATTTTATTGGTTTTAGCCCAGTTTTCCAGCCTGTCAAGATCATCCTGTATCTTGTTTCTGTCTCCTACTGTGTTTGCAACCCCTCCCAATTTAGTATCATCTGCAAATTAAATAAGCATTCCCTCTATTCCTTCATCCAAATCATTGATAAAGATGTTGAACAAAACAGGTCCCAGGACAGATCCCTGAGGCACTCCACTTGTCACTCCTCTCCAAGAGGATGAGGAACCATTCACAAGCACTCTTTGGGTGCAATCTGTCAACCAGTTACAGATCCACCTAACGGTAACAGGATCCAAACCATATTTTACCAACTTGTCAACAAGGACAGTATGTGGAACCTTATCAAAAGCCTTACTGAAATCAAGATAAACGATGTCTACAGCATTCCCCCGATCCAGCAAGGTAGTCACTTTCTCAAAAAAAGAGATCAGGTTATTCTGACATGACTTGTTCTTGAGAAAACCATGCTGGCTCTTAGTAATCACATTCATTCTTTCTAAATGTTCCAGGACTGACTGTTTGATGATTTTTTCTAAAACTTTTCCAGGTATAGACATCAAGCTGACGTGTTGGTAGTTTCCCCAATCCTTTTTTCCCCCCTTCTTGAAGATGGGGACAACATTCGCCCACCTCCAATCTTCCGGCACCTCTCCTGTTCTCCAAGAATTTTCAAAAATAATAGCCAAATGCTCAGAAATTACATCCACAAACTCTCGCTGCCTGGTCACCACAGGGACAGTTTTCTGGAGGAATAGCCACTTGCCAACTTGCTGCCTTTCCCCTGGTGCTCCTTTTAAAATAGTGTATTCAAGATAGTGGAGATGCTGGAGCTCATTAGCAAAATTCATTTACATATGGCACATACCCTTGACATCACCGGAAGGCGTACTAAATTACATCAGCTCAGCATCTACCTTAAAATGCTTCTTGAATTATAACTGTCATAATAAAACCTTACTCCTGTCATACTTTTTGAATTACTTTCTCCAATGTGGCCACAGTGGCATGAGGAAGATTTCTAGCTGTCTGCTTTATATGTTTTGGTTATTTTCCCTTTTGTGTGTGTGTGGTGGTGGGGGGAGGTTAGAAAGTTTGCCAAATCTTAGAGTTCAGCAAAATTTTCACAGGGGGTTTCAACAATGGAGTGCAGAAGCAAGTTTTTTTTTTGGGGGGGGGGAGAAAAAAGAAAGAGCCCCGTGGTGCAGAGTGGTAAAGCTACAGTACTGCAGTCTGAGCTCTGTGCTCATACCCTGAGTTCGATTCTGGCATATCATATACCTTACAAGTAATGACATATTGTAAATTTATTTTTTTAAGCCACCACTGCTAATGGGGAGGGGGAAGAGAGAGAATGTGCAATGTGATCGTATCATCTGGTATGTAATGTCTTGTGCTATATTAAAGAGCCCCGTGGCACAGAGTGGTAAAGCTGCAGTACTGCAGTCCAAGCTCTGCTCACAACCTGAGTTTGATCCCAAAGGAAGCTGGGTTCAGGTAGCCGGCTCAAGGTTGACTCAGTCTTCCATCCTTCCGAAGTCGGTACATATGAACATATGAAGCTGCCTTCTACTGAATCAGACCTTCGGTCCATCAAAGTCAGTATTGTCTACTCAGACTGGCAGCAGCTCTCCAGAGTTTCAAGCTGAGGTTTTTCACACCTACTTGCCTGGATCCTTTTTAGTTGGAGATGCCGGGGATTGAACCTGGGACCTTCTGCTTACCAAGCAGATGCTCTATCACTGAGCCACCGTCCCTCCCAAAATGTGTACCCAGCTTGCTGGAGGGAAAGTGTAGATGACTGGGGAAGGCAATGGCAAACCACCCCGTAAAAAGTCTGCTGTGAAAATGTCGTGATGTGACATCACCCCAGAGTCGGAAATGACTGGTGCTTGCACAGAGGACTACCTTTAAGGAAGAAAGAGCACAATAAAATTTAGAAGAAGAAGAAGAAGAAGAAGAAGAAGAAGAAGAAGAAGAAGAAGAAGAAGAAGATATTGGATTTATATCCCGCCCTCCACTCCGAAGAGTCTCAGAGCGGCTCACAATCTCCTTTACCTTCCTCCTCCACAACAGACACCCTGTGAGGTGGGTGGGGCTGGAGAGGGCTCTCACAGCAGCTGCCCTTTCAAGGACAACCTCTACCAGAGCTATGGCTGACCCAAGGCCATTCCAGCAGGTGCAAGTGAAGGAGTGGGGAATCAAACCCGGTTCTCCCAGATAAGAGTCTGCACACTTAACCACTACACCAAACTGGCTCTCTAGAGGTTCTGGAGCTCTGCTCCTGTGAGCTCCTCCCCAAAATGAGGCCTGAACAGAGCCAATCCCAGTACTGATCCTTGTGGGATGCCATCATGAGAACTGTCCATCTATTCCTACTGTCTGCTTCCAGTCTGTTTCTTGCTCCTCCTTCTTGACTTCAGTGAATCCCCTGCCTCTGCTCAGAGTCACAAACATCCCCCACTCCCAGTTGGGAAAGTAATACTCTACCTTAAAAATGCACTTGAGTCAACATATCTGTCAGAGGCTACATGCCTGGAACACTGTGACATGTTGCAAGCCATCAGAGGAAGAAACAAACCAAAAATTCAGGCTATGATCTGTGCGTGTGTGTGTGTGTGTGTTTGTGTAGGGCTGCAACAGGCTTTGCAATAGAGTCTTTCTTGTTGACTTGTCAATGAAAGAAGGAGAAAAAAACAACTCTACTTTCTTGTCAAAATGCTCAACCAAGTTCTGAAGAAATATTTCAAAGCTTGCGCCGCAACTTCTCTACTACTGAGTTGCTCCAATAACTGAGCTCCAAAAAAAAAAAAAAAAGGGAGGGGAAGGGAATCAATTTTGTGTATAAGCGGGTATTTTGAAGAAAATACATTGGGGTGCTTAGCAGCAACCCACCTGGCATATGATTTGCCCTTCAACCATTTCAGTCAGCGGGGAGAAAAAGAGCTTTATCCCACAGGGGTTCATAAAACATTTTTTGAAGGACTCCCCGGGGATGGGATTATTTTTATCTCGGAGTCTTCCCCTGGACCATTTTCAGCTTTTTACCAAAACAACATGTTTTTATCCTAGAGGGTGGAAAATATAGCCGCTTCGCAATCTTCTAAATTGCCCTCCTCCTGCTGCACTGACATCCCAAATTAAAAAGCCTCTTCTCAAAGCGTCTGCGGATTCCGTATCAAATGCAGAGCTAAAACGCAGCGGTCAGATCGAGAGGAGGGCTGGGGGAGCGGTGCGGTCAAAGGCGGGTTAATCGAGGCAAGGAGAGGAACCGCAGGGAAGCGCATCAAAGCCGAGTAATCTGATCAAATAACAGACAGGTGGCAAAGGGATTTAGGGCACTGACAGCTGCTAGTCTCCCAGGCCTCCTAGACAGGACTACGCTTACAACTGCAGCTAAACGATGACAGCGGATGACGGGTGGTGGTCCCTTCTGCCAAGAGTGCCTGCACGAGCATGTGCAAGAGCAGCTAATAGAAGTCAATATAACTACTGTGATGAATTCAGACATCAGCAGCGGTCAGGGAATAGCGCTGTTTGAGCACTGGTATTATCATGGAGTCTATGCCAGCAGAGGAGCATGACCGCATCCTTGCTCCTGATTAACGACAGTGGTGCACGCTCCATGTTTACATTGCTAGTGCCTCGCCACTCCAGTTATTGAGCCTGCAAAAACATGGTAATTCATGCCTTATGAAGTTAGGGGTGCCAGGTCTTCGCTGGCCACTGTAGGCTGGGAAACTCTTGGAGATTTGGGGATGGAGCTTGGGGAGGACAGGCACCTCAGTGGGGTACAATGCCAGGGCTTCTTTTGTAGCAGGAACTCCTTTGCATATTAGGCTACACCCCCCCCCCCATTGTAGGCAATCCTCCAAGAGCTTACAGGGCTCTTACAACAGGGCCTACTGTAAGCTCTAGGAGGATTGGCTGCACCAGGGGTGTGTGGCCTAATATGCAAAGGAGTTCCTGCTACAAAAAAAGCCCTGTACAATGCCATAGAACCCATCTTTGAAAGCATCTCCAGTCTGGAGAAGAACTGTAATTCCAGAGGAACCCCATGTCTTACTTGGAGTTTAGCATCCCTAAATGAGGTAAACAGGAAGAGTTCAAGGTGCTCTACCTGAACAGCCGCATGTATGTTGTGGGTCTTCCTGAATGTTCATGTACCAAACTTGGATTGGGACAGTGTCACTAGTGAAGAAGGGACTTCAGTCTCCCACCACACACATCATTTTCTAGGCCTGAAATAGTCCATGGGTTGGGGAGGTTGTTTGGCTTGCTGGAGAAACCCACAAGTATAAATGTAGGTTTTCCCTTCTGAGCCAAATATCACTCCTACAGGAGGATCACTGGTCATAGAATCAGAGTTGGAAGGGACCCCCAGGGTAATCTAGTCCAACTCCCCACACAATGCAGGAAACTCACAAATACCTCCCCCTAAATTCACAGGATCAATATTGCCGTCAGATGGCCATCTAACCTCTGTTTAAAAACCTCCACAGAAGGAGAGCCCACCACCTCCTGACGAAGCCTATTCCACTAAGGAACCACGCTCACTGTCAGGAAGTTCTTCCTAATATTGAGCTGGAAACTCTTCTGATTTAATTTATCATGCCAATAAATGTTATTGTATTGTATTGATTTAATTTCAACCTGTTGGTTCTGGTCCTACCTTCTGGGGCAACAGAAAACAAGAAAACAATATAAGGAGAAAGGGAAAGGCTGAACCCCCTTCTCCATGAGTACCACAGTCATGATCAGAATAGGGCACTATACACACAGGAAACAAGGAGAACTCACAATTCATATATGGCTGCTGCAAAGGACACAAGGGGGGGGGGGGCTGGAATCAGCACTCGTAGTTCATAATGTGTGAAATGGCCACTCTAGAGCTGGAAATGGGGACATTATATACTTAGACTGGGGGCCGGTCCATTTTAGTACTGTGGGCACTTTGGAGCCCTCTTCACAGGACAGGGGTGTCAAACATGTGGCCCGGGGGCCAGAGGGATCCTATCAGAACCCCGAGCGACTCACTATTGTCTGCTTCCTTCTCCCTCTCTCTTGCTTCCCTTCTGCATCACGGCTTGCTTTTCCAGGCTTGCTCAATAGCACAGGAGCTACAGAGCAAAGTCTCTATTTTCTCCATTGGCTAAGAATCCTCCCTTGGGAGGGAAGGAGGGGAGGGAGACCTTGCTTCGCCAGGCTCTCTCAATCACACAGCAGAGCTTCTAAGCCAAGCCTCTATTCCTTCTATGGGCTGAGGCTTCCCCTTCCCCTCCTGGTCCCCTAGGGAAAGAAAGAAAACTGCCGATTTCCCTGGATCACATGGGAGAGATACAAAGAAAGCGCCTTTAAGACCAATGAGTTCTAATGCTTTAATCATGTTTTATTTTAAGTTTTTTTTAAAAAAATCTTTAATTGTGTTTGTCTGTGTCCTTTATAAAGTTTATATCTCTGTTAGCTGGCATTACATTTTATGACACACATGGCCTGGCCCGACAACGTCTTATTGATGTCAGATCCGGCCCTCATAACAAATGAGTTTGACACCCTTGACTTAGGATGTCCCAAAATAACATTCAGCCATGACAATAGGTCATATGACTCATTGTGCAAGGAGTAGGGCTGCTGGAAGCCGCCACAAGCTCACTTTGAAGGATCTCATCTTCTAATGCAGGGGTGTCAAACATGCAGTTTGGGGGCTGAATCAGGCCCCCGGAGGGCTCCTATCAGGCCCCTGAGCAACTGGAAGTCATCTGCTTCCTTCTCCCTATATCTCGCTTCCTTCTGCATCACAGCTTGCTTTACAAGGCTTGCTCAATTGCTCAGGAGCTACAGAGCAAAACCTCTATTTTCTCCATTGACTGAGACTCCTCCCCCCCCCCCCCCCAGTTCCCTGGGGAAGGAAGGAAAGAGCCAGAACTTCCTTTGCCCAGTTCCCTGGATCCTATGGGAGAAATACAAAGAAAGAATCCTTAAGACCAATGAGTGCTAACGTTTTAAGCATGTTTTAAGTTTTTTAAAAATATATATATTTGTGTTTGTCTGTGTTCTTTATAAAATTTATATCTCTGCTACCTAATCTTAAATAAGTACACACATGGCCCAACCCGACATGGCCCAGTCCCTCAAGGTCTCATTTATGTCAGATCCAGCCCTCATAACAAATGAGTTCGACACCCCAGTTCTAATGGCATGCTTTATGGAGACAGAAGGCACACTTCTTATTGTTCCATTGCTAATTGCTTTGCTACTATTTTAGCACACTGTGGTTTGCTCTACCTTTGCAAAAAAGGAAAGAGTTAGGAACATTTTTTTTTTTTACAGCTTTAGGACCATCTGTATTATTTGAAGAGGGCAGCTCTTTGTGACTTAATGGGATGAAGGCCTTTCGGGACCCTCAGTTCTCTACAGCAACAGAGAGCCACTTTTAGAAACCAGAGAGAACAAAGAGCTTAAAAGGAGTTGAAAGAATCAGGGACTTCTCCCCCTGAAAAGGGCAAGCTCCCCATAACTGTCATCTCCCCGCACATGACAAATGGCTAAAAATGGAAATATCTCTGCATAAAATGAGATTCACTGAGATCATGACACAATCTGCCAATCTTTAATAAATGACTAAAATAGGAAGGTATTTTAATTTTTTTTTTAAAAGAAGGAAGCAGATGCTGTGGCAATTATTAGAAGTTCTGCCGTGTGCCAGAATTCCATCTGATCTGCTCAGCATCTCCCAGGATTGCTGGATACCAGTTTACTGCAATGAGCAGATATCCTCCCAGTAACCTTCCACACGTTTAAACAACGCAAGAATCTGGAGAGGTGGTATATACATTTCCTAAGATGCATGTTTATGCATCTTAGGAAATGTATATACCACCTCTCCAGATTCCTGTTTGAGTCATTTCAAAAGGTACATAAAATAAAATCATCAAAGCTACTCCCTGTAAGAAACTGAAGCTGAACTCAGCTAAGATGAAGGCAATACTGGTTGGGAAAGCTGAGCTCTTGAAGGACATTGAGCTTCCCCTCTTGGATGGGGTTCAGTTGTCTCTCACTGCCTCACACTTAAGAGCCTAAGATTTATACTGGATCCAACATTTCTGCTAGAGAAGCAAGTTAACATAGCTGCAAAAAAAAAAAAAAAAATAGACCAATTCTTCACTAGCAGTTGCTCTGCTTCTGAGTTGGGTCTGAGTTGAGATGCTGTTCAAAAATGGCAATGCTCTTGTGGAATACTCTTCCTGGGAAAATTCAGTTGTCTTCCTTTCCACTTGTTTTTCAACAGATAGTAAAAGCTTTTAGAGAATGCTTTGGAATCTTGCATGAACTAAGTATTTTATTTATTACTTATTTATTTCCATTGATTTATACCCTGCACCTCTTGAATGGCTCAAGGTGGCTTTTAAGAACATAAGAGAAGCCATGTTGGATCATGCCAATGGCCCATCCAGTCCAACACTGTGTGTCACAAAGTGGCCAAAAAAACCCAAGTGCCATCAGGAGGTCCACCAGTGGGACCAGGACACTAGAAGTCTTCCCACTGTGCCCCCCCCCCCCCAGCACCAAGAATACAGAGCATCACTGCCTCCAGACAGAGAGTTCCAACAATACGCTGTGGCTAATAGACACTGATGGACCTCTGCTTCATATGCTTATCCAATGCTTTTGTTGCCCCTTCTTTGAGCTAAATGTAATTGATCATATCTATGTGTGTTTGTGTGCATGTGTCTGTTGTCAGCTAACCTGAATTTTCCAAATGAACCACCAGACAGAAATAATTAAATAAGCAAACAATGGTGTACATGGAAAATGTGTGGGGAGTAGCTGTGGGGACTAGTAGTGTGGAGACTAGCTGTGGCTCAGTGGTAGGGCATCTGCTGGCATGCAGAAGATCTCAGCTTCAGTCCTGGGCATCTCTACTTGAAAGGATCAGGTACTGGGTGATATGAAAGGCCTTCATCTGAGACCCTGCCAGTCTGAGTAGGCAGTGCTGACTTTGATGAACCGATGGTCTCTTTAAAGTAGCTTCATTCATTCATATAGATTCTAAACACTGTGAGTGGAGCTGCACTCATGGAATGGAATTACCCTACCCTCCACTTTGCCCAGCAGTCTGTGAACCACAGTGCTACACCCAGAGGCTGGCAGGCTCTCAGAACTATCATGGGATGCATCCTGAATGTTTGAGTGGGAAGCCAGCAGAAATCAGAAGAAGAAGAAGATGATGATGTTGGATTTATATCCTGCCCTCCACTCCATATCTCAGAGTTTCAGAGTGGCTCACAATTTCCTTTATCTTCCCCCCCCAACAGACACCCTGTGAGGTGGGTGGGGCTGAGAGAGCTCTCACAGAAGCTGCCCTTTCAAGGACAACTCCTATGAGAGCTATGACTGACCCGAGGCCATTCCAGCACCTGCAAGTGGAGGAGTGGGGAATCAAACCCGGTTCTCCCAGCTAAGAGTCTTCACGCTTAAGCACTACACCAAGCTGGTGTGGAAGTGCCCTTTAACTGCACAAGGTTGCACATTTTAAGCCCACTGACTCCACTGAATTCAGAAGGGTGTCACTTTACTGAGGATGGCACAGTTTCACATCGATCTAATGACTTAAAATGAAATTGCTTGACTTTGACCCATGTACCATGCACCTTCCAGGGTCTCACCCTCCTTTCCCCCCTGTGGACTGGCTAAGCAGTTTTGACACAGTTTTCTTTACAGAAAGAACTCCTGTTCATTGATTTTTTTTTAAAGTGTCTCACATTCACTTTCACACATCAACTTGACAATGAGCCAGTCTATTCAAGAAATACATTTTCTGGACACTACTGTGAAAATACACAATGAACACTGACCGACAACATGCCTATATGCCTCTGGCAACCATTCTAAACATACCGAATGATCCATTGTATACAGCCAGGCTCTACCAACAGCCGCATTTGCTCCAATCCTAGATATTCTCATCTGAGAGATCTACTACAAAGCTTTTCGGAGCTAAAGTATTCACCAGTGTGAACTGGAAGTGATGTCACTGGCAACATAGCTCTGGACCTAGTTTTCTTGTCGGTAAGTCCCCCCCCCCTCCAATGATGCATGCATGCACGTGGGTTTCCTGCTGTTCAGTCCAACCCTGAAGGAAGCTATGCATGTGATAAGCCTGTTTTACACTGAGTTTGCTGGGTATTGAGCATATCATACCCATCAAAACAGGATGTCTGAAATTTGATAATTAGACATTCAGATCTGAATGTTGATAATCCCATGAAAATTGTGTATGAAAAGCTGAAAGCCCTGAGGCACGCTGGAGATTGTCGCCAGTCACCTAAATGTAATTTTTGTTTCCTTATAAAGAGGAGGAAAATACATCTATTTTTGTACAACTGCAAAATCCACCTGCGATTGTCAACCATCCACGTACACGGGCATTTCAGTCCTAAACAGAGCTGCACCTATCTTAAGGCCATTGACTTTAATTGACTTACAAATGCTGTAACGTCCCACTATAAATTGTGGACTTTTTGTGCAATACACCTAATACACACTCCATCTCCAAGCCATCATTTTTTTATGGGCCACTTAAAATCCATTACATGCGCACAGTGACAGGTTCTGTTTTGAGCAGAACATCAGCTAATAGTTCCAAGTTCATTTCACAGACAGTGTTCAGGGTTCAGGCTGGTTTATCTAGACCTGTTCAGTCATCCCGAAGGATAATACTAATGAAGTGAGCTGCATGCCTAATTTGAGAGGCACCACCAGGTCCCACGGCCTGCATATATCAGATATGCATGACCACGTCTTTCCTGAAACAAACTATGAAATACTGTTGAACATTTTTTTTTTTGTGCACACTCAGTATTTTAAAGGTCACAGGGCTCTTCCAGGTATTGAAGAATATGGGAGGATGAAGGATTTTCAGTCCTGGTAGTTATCTGATGAATTTTAAAGGGCGTTGGAGATACATTAACTGATCAGCTCCCACACAAGCAGAAGAGCTAATATTGCTTTGGCATTTGGCTTCAGACTGTAATTTCCATTCTCAAAGAAATATATTTTTCCTCCTTTGGAATGAAAGGGCAGCATTTTTTTTTTTTTAAAGAGAGGCTGTGTGAGCATTTTCTGAATTGCCACCTGCAAAGTGTCATATGAAAAGAACACAGTTGTCATTTTTTTTGTCAACGAAGTAGGCTGCTTTGTTACCAAAATCAAATGGGTAGACCCCACTGACACCCCATGGTCTTCTGAAATCACTGATAAGATACTTCCCTTTTCCTGAGTAGCCGCAGGAAGCTGCGAATAACGTGTTTGTGGGTATGTGTATATGCGAGGCTTTTTTGGTAGAAAAAGCCCAGCAGGAACTCATTTGCATATTAGGCCACTCCTCCTGATGTCACCATCGTTTCACATAGGGCTCTTGCAGAAAAAGCCCAGCAGGAATTCATTTACAAATTAGGCCACACCCCCTGACACCAAGCCAGCTGGAACTGCATTCCTGCTAAAAAAAAAAAAAGCCCTGTATATGAATATGTGTTTGCTGATCAAATCTGAATTAAAACAGATGCAGCCACTTCGGGGCAGCTGATCTGGGCACCACGACAGTTTGTATAAATGGGCATTTGTATAAATGGGCAGTCTTCGCAGTGGAGGACGGTAAGCAGTGGGGTGCCGCAGGGCTCGGTACTGGGTCCCATGCTCTTTAATTTGTTCATAAATGATTTAGAGTTGGGAGTGAGCAGTGAAGTGGCCGAATTTGCGGATGACACTAAATTGTTCAGGGTGGTGAGAACCAGAGAGGATTGTGAGGAACTCCAAAGGGATCTGTTGAGGCTGGGTGAGTGGGCGTCAATGTGGCAGATGCGGTTCAATGTGGCCAAGTGCAAAGTAATGCACATTGGGGCCAAGAATCCCAGCTACAAATACAAGTTGATGGGGTGTGAACTGGCAGAGACTGACCAAGAGAGAGATCTTGGGGTCGTGGTAGATAATTCACTGAAAATGTCAAGGCAGTGTGCGTTTGCAATAAAAAAGGCCAATGCCATGCTGGGAATTATTAGGAAGGGAATTGAAAACAAATCAGCCAGTATCATAATGCCCCTGTATAAATCGATGGTGCGGTCTCATTTGGAGTACTGTGTGCAGTTCTGGTCGCCGCACCTCAAAAAGGATATTATAGCATTGGAGAAAGTTCAGAAAAAGGCAACTAGAATGATTAAAGGGCTGGAACACCTTCCTTATGAAGAAAGGTTGAAACGCTTAGGGCTCTTTAGCTTGGAGAAACGTCGACTGAGGGGTGACATGATAGAGGTTTACAAGATAATGCATGGGATGGAGAAAGTAGAGAAAGAAGTACTTTTCTCCCTTTCTCACAATACGAGAACTCGTGGGCATTCGATGAAATTGCTGAGCAGACAGGTTAAAACGGATAAAAGGAAGTACTTCTTCACCCAAAGGGTGATTAACATGTGGAATTCACTGCCACAGGAGGTGGTGGCGGCCACAAGCATGGCCACCTTCAAGAGGGGGTTAGATAAAAATATGGAGCAGAGGTCCATCAGTGGCTATTAGCCACAGTGTGTGTGTGTGTGTGTGTGTGTGTGTGTGTGTATATATATATATATTTGGCCGCTGTGTGACACAGAATGTTGGACTGGATGGGCCATTGGCCTGATCTAACATGGCTTCTCTTATGTTCTTATGTTCTTATGTAGAACAGAAGATGGACGGTTCGGATCTAATTAGACACCATTATTACACCAAAATTCAAGTCCAGCAGTGCTGCAGAGACCAACAAAAGGGCAAAACCTTGTGAGCGTCAAAGCTCATTTTGACTGATGCAAGCTTATCCCCTGGAAAATTCTGTTGGTCTCTAAGGTGCTGCCAGACTTGAATTTTGTTCTACTGCTATATACACAGCTACCCACCTGAAAACACCAGTAAAACAAATAAGAAACATACAAGAGTATGCTGGGTGCAGTGTTCCCTCTAAGCTGAGTTAGTGTGATCATGCTCACCATTTTTTAGCCTCCAGCTCACACATTTTCTGTCTCAGCTCAGGAAAAATAGCCCTAGAGCAAACTAATTTATGCAGTAGCTCACAACTTTAATGCCAGTAGCTCACAAAGTAGAATTTTTGCTCACAAGATTCCACAGCTTAGAGCAGGGGTGTCAAATATGTGGCCTGGGGGGCTGAATCAGGCCCCCGGAGGGCTCTTATCAGGCCCCCAAGTAACTGACTGCGGTCTGCTTCCTTCTTCCTCACTTTTGCTTCCTTCTGCATCACAGCTTGCTTTGGAAGGCTTGCTCAATCGCACAGACGCTACAGAGCAAAACTTCTATTTTCTCCACTGGCTGAGGCTCCTCCCTTGGGGAGGAAGGGAGGGAGGCAGAGCTTGCTTTGCCAGGATGCCTCAATCACACATTGGTGCTACTAAGCCAAACCTCTCTTCCTTTTGTTGGCCAAGACTCCTCCCCCTCCTGGTCCCTGAGGAAGGAAGGAAAGAGCCAGAGCTTCCTTTGCCCAGTTCCCTGGATCCCATGGAAGGGATATAAAGAAAGCACCTTTAAAACCGAGTGCTATTTTAAAAAAAAAAAAAAAAATATTTAATTGTGTTTGTCTGTGTCCTTTATAAAGTTTATATCTCTGCTACCTAATCTTAAATAGGTACACACATGGCCAAGTCCAACATGACTCAGCCCAACAAGGTCTCATTTATGTCAGATCCGGCCCTCATAACAAATGAGTTTGACACCCCTGGTTTAGAGGGAACACTGGCTGGGTGGCCCAGGTTCACCTGATTTCATCGGATCTCAGAAGCTAAACAAGTCCAGCTCTGGTTAATAGTCGGATGGGAGGCCACCAAAAATGTCCAGGGTTGCTGTGCAGAGGCAGACAGCGGCAAAAAAAAAAACCCTTTGAATGTCTCTTTCCTTGAAAAGAGGACCTCTACGAGGTCACTATAAATCAGTATGGTGGTGGAAAGTGCTGTCAGTTGTGACTTGACAGCACTTTCCACCACCATACTGCATTGAAGGAAGAGGAACGTCCTTGGGATATCTGTTGTTTGGAACCGGAGCAGACCATGCTTCAGGCTGGAAGGCAAATGGATCAAGACTCCTTTCATTCAACCTCTACTGAGAATGTGTTCTTGATCCACTGAGCCCAGGAGAATGATACCTGCATTTAAATGTCTATACTAATGTTATCCGGGCAATCTGCTAGCAGACAGGACATCACACTTCTAATTCATTGGCTCTTAAGATCTGGAGTAATGGGTGTTCATTGTATCAGAAAGCACTTCTGGGCTATCACCAGGAATCAGATTTCTCTGTCTCTGGTGTGGTTTATTGTCATTGCTGTCTGAAAAGATGAGCCATGCGGCCAGTTAGCTCCATGTGAGAAGTAATCAGGGCTGTAAGAAAGGGTTATGAGGGAAACATCTGGATCAAGCTCTGTTCACTGTGAGGATTCCAACCCAATAAGAGACTTTAATACATTTGTACACTGTAGCCTCCACATCTCCCTCCAGAAGAGTACAGTTGTATGGCTATCACATTTTTCCAAGCCATGATACTCTCTCTGAGAAAATGTGTCATTTCCTCCAGGTTAATGCATTCATTGCCATTATAACTGCAACACAGACTGTACCTGTGCCAGAGTCATAGTCAGTTACTGGATACAGTGTACAGTTGGCTAGTTAGTTTTGAGTGGCAGCCTAGCCATGTCAGTCTGTAGTGTCTGTGTATATGTAAAGTGCCATCAAATTGCAGTCAATGTATGGTACCCCCCCATGGGGTTTGAAGGCAAGAGACACACAGAAATGCTTTTACATTGCTTGTCTCTGTGGAGCAATTCTTGACCTCCTGAGCAGAGAGCCAGTTTGATGTAGTGGTTAAGTGCACGGACTTTTATCTGGGAGAATCGAGTTTGATTCCCCACTCCTCCACTTGCACCTGCTGGAATGGCCTTGGGTCAGCCATAGCTCTGGCAGAAGTTGTCCTTGAAAGGGCAGCTGCTGTAAGAGCTCTCTCAGCCTCACCCACCTCACTGGGTGTCTGTTGTGGGGGAAGAAGATAAAGGAGATTGTGAGCCGCTCTGAGACTGAGATTTGGAGTGGAGGGCAGGATATAAATTCAATATCTTCTTTTTCCTTAGTGATCTCCCATCCAAACACTAACCAAGGCCCACCTTGCTTAGCTTCTGAGGTCTGATGAAATCAGGGTAGCCTGGGACATCCACGTCAGGGCTTACTTATGTAATCTTTGACTCATGAAAGCTTAAATCATGTAAACCTTTGTTAGTATTTAAGATGCTACTAGACACAAATTTTGATCTAGTGGCTTCTTAGATAGGCATACAGTGAGTTTAGCCAGGGCTATTTTGTAGCAGGAGCTCCTTTGCATATTAGGCCACACACCCCTGATGTAGCCAATCCTCCTGGAGCTTACAGTAGGCCTTGTTCTAAGAGCTCTGTAAGCTTTTAGACGATTGGCTACAGGGGTGTGTGGCCTAATATGCAAAGGAGTTCATTACAAAAAAAGTTTAGCCTTATAAAATTGTTGTGCAAACACATGACAAGAGTGTCTGCTCAGTAAGGCTTTTTTTTTTAAAGTACTTATAGCAATTGGAAAGCTCTTCTCATCCTACAACAGAAGACAACCTATCCATTGCCATTACAACAACTGCAGGGAATGGAATAATGCAGTATTAATAATACTGACATTGTGGATGTATCAGACAATGGATAAAAGGCTAATGGTGAAAACTTTAAATGGCTGAGCAGAGAGTCCTCAAAGGTGACATTCTCTGTACTTTTTAGATTCAACTGCAACACTTTATAAAAGTGATTGCCATTGAGGAAAACCTATGAAATGTAACCTTCAAAACATCGAAAGAGCTCCCTTCAATGATATCTGAGGTTCTGTCCTAACCTGAAAATAAAGCATTTTTCCTGAATTCTGCAAAGATATTGTGTTGCTAGATAATTTGTTACTAGATAATTTAAGCATATTGTGTTACTAGATAATTTAAGCAATCTACCCCCCCCCCCAAAAAAAAAAGAAAGAGAGAGAGATGATGAAAGGAGCAGAATCACACTGTCAATCATCTTGGTTTCTTGATTATTTCTTGCCAGACCATGATAGGAACCATCTGTCCCCATGTCTCTTAGGTGATTGGGGACAAATGGAGGTGCCTTATATGGAAACATACCATTGGTCCATCAAGGTCACTATTGTCAACTCAGACTATCAGTGGCTCGCCAGAGTCTCAGGCAGAGGTCTTTCACATCACTTGGGATCTTCTGCATATTAAACGTATGCTCTATCACCAAGGCTGTCAGGACCTCCCAGCCACCGGGGGGGGGGGGGGATGGAAGTAGAGTTGCCAGATCCAGGTTGGGGAACTCCTGGTAAATTGAAGTGGGCAGGGACCTCAGTGGGGTACAATGCCATAGAACCTACCCTCCAAAGTATCTATTTTCTCCTGGGAAGCTGTTATCTGCGGTCTGGGGATGGGCTGTAATTCCAGGAGATCCCCAGGTCCCACCCAAAGGTTGGCATCCCTATGTCACTGAGCCATGGCCCCTCCCCCAAAGGTCTATAAGGCCTCCACTTACATTATGATTATATAAATAGGGAGCACTTTTTAATGCAGCATGAAATGCTTCCTGACTTTATCAATCAGTTTTAGCTTAGCCCTAATGAAAACTGAACATTGTAAACATTTGGCACAGTACAAGTTCAGGCTGCAGCTTTTGCTGGTTTAATATAAACATCCAATATAAATAAGTGTTACAGATGAGTCACTTCTTATGTAAAAATGCATTTAATACCAAGAAACCTGAATTTTCTTCTAAAAGACTATATAAAGGCTGTAACTTGTTCTTTAAAAAAGATCCCACCCTATCCTTTCCTATGATCTGTACACTTCATTCTGCCAAAGAACAAATAGATTACCTATGAATGAAATATGGCTATTAAAATAAATCAAGTGGAATGGAAAAAAATAGCACAGGTAGGATATAAAAATGTTTAAAGCCTGAATCTCCATGGGGAACAAAGTGGATCTATCACTCAAAAATAGTGAGTGAAAGAATGATTGGCTAATTTAGACCTAAGAACTGGAAATATTTCAACAACAAGACACTCATCTCATAGTACTGAACATAACATATACGACATCTCTTTGGAAGTATTTTTAATGTACCTGAAATGGGTGGTATTTGCTATACTTTGAAGAATATCTATTAAATGCCATTCTAAAAACTACTCATCTTCCACTCTCAGGCGTCAGTATCCAGGATAGACTTGAGGAACCAACCAACCTTCCTACCCTTTTATTATTATTATTATTATTATTATTATTATTATTATTATTATTATTATTACCTTCCTTCGTCAGTTTCATCCATTTAAAAATTCCCCGCTTGAACTTCCTCTTCCTCCTCCCTTTTTAAAGTGGTCATGGGTCAGAGGTGAAATTCATGACACATTTCAAAGAGTCTTACTCAGATGAAACATCTGTAGCTATTCTATGGAAGTTTAAATAATTCCGATAAAGTCAAACAAATTTTTCAGGTAGGTTTTGAACACTCTGAAGCTATCTCCAATGGTTGCTTTAAGTCAGCTTTGAGACACATGAAATTGAGAAGGGAGCTAAGGATTTTTCAGTACAACAGCAACACTTCTTGGAAAGGGCTCTTTCTGGTTAATTCCTATGAATTTCCATGAATCCATACAGGGTTTTCTTTTTTTTCTTTTCTATTTAATCTAAAAATGCATTATATTTATTTAACATATGTATATTGTATTTATATATTGTAATCATTTTTTTTATGGCACTGTTGTCCAAACCCTGCTTGAAAGAGCCCTGGAGTTCTTCGAACCCTTCTCAGGGGTTCCTCATTGAGAGGATCAGAAGCTGGAGAGACAGCTTCTCTATGAGCACCAATCTCTTGCAGGAATAGGCATGCTTAGTGTGGGTAGTTGCACTTGTTTTACATAGGGCATCAGTATAGTTCTAGCTGGAACCTTCATGCTCAGAGTGTGCACTACATAGCATGATGAGTAAATAAATGAGGAAAAGGGTCCCTTGTACATATAAAAGACGGGAAATGCCCAGCTGCATTAAGGCGCTCTAGGGTAACCCGCTTGATCCCATTTGATCATCATGATACTGTGATATTTTAGGCTGAGAGATGTTATCTTTTTTTTTCAAAATCAGCCATTAGACATTATGGGTAATATGGCACTGGTCCATGGCCAACAATACAGCCCCTGCACAACCATGGTATGAGAGAGGCAGACAGACAGAGACAGAGAGAAACACTACAATGGAAGAGCGCAGCACATTTCCCATAAAGCATTAGCAGGCAGACACTGCATTTTACTGCCATTAGGCAAGCAATTGTGGTTCCATATGAAACCTAGTGGGTGGTGGCAGTATTCCCACTCTGCCAATGAGTGCTTCTTAATGATCCTTTCACTACGAACAATAAAAAAGCAGGGTTGTTTCACTGGAAAATTGTTTCCAAGGGTATGCTTTTATCCAGAAAAGGAGAGGCTATGATTTCCCCCTTAAAGATCAGGAATTAGTAGCTATTCAGATCAGGTCCACTATTTGTAACTAACAAGTGGGATTTGCATAAACATGCTTGATGCTAGTGTTTACAATACAAGGGAATCAAGTAGGTTGCTTTAAATTTGGTCTTCTCAAATCCTGCTCTATAGATTCTGACAATTTTGAAGATATATACTATAGATTGGTAATTTTGATGCGTTCTCATCCTATGCTAGGATACTGCTATTTTCACGAATGAAATAGCATTATTTACTTTTGCATATGTGCACTCTTAGGCTCCCCAACCCTCCCGCCCTGGCGGGGGACCCCAGGATTTCCACCCTCTTTCCCCGCTACCCCAAAAAACAGAAGCGGGGGGAGGGGGGAAATGATGGGGGGAGCATGGCGAGACGCCCCATCCCGGAGCGGGCGAGGCGGCCGTGCCGCACCGCCACCGCCCCCTCCCCGCCCACCACAGCTGCTCCTCCGAGATTGGCCCAGGCTGAGCCCATCTCGGAGGAGCAGCCAAGAGGCGGCAGCAGCGCAGGCAAAACCAGGGGAGGGTGGAGGCAGGCCAGGAGCATGGTGAGCCGCGAATCCAGGCCCTTCTAGGACCTGGACTCGCGGCTCGCCACACCCCCGGCCCACCTCCACCCCCCCCTCCGATTCCACCCCAGAGGTGGAGCGGAGCGGGCGAGGCCGCCGCGCCGCTGCCACCTCTTCTCCGCTCGCCGTGGCTGCTCCTCCGAGATGGGCTCAGCCTGATACGGGCCGGGGGTGAGGCTCACCACACTCCCCGGCGCCGTTCCCCCCCCTAGCTCCACCCCAGTGTCTCCTGGCTCCACCCCCAATGTCTCCTGGCTCCACCTCCAAAGTCCCCAGATGTTTCTGGGGTTGGATTTGGCAACCCTATGCACTCTTGAGCTATTTTTAAAAATTCCATCCCATGAAACTTTAGTATATCATATCAGCAAGTTATAGCATTGTATGCATGAAGGCCAATTTTTTTTTACACAGCTTTAGTACTGCAAAACCCATTATGCAGTGTAACCCAAACAAAATATGTAAACACAACACTCTGGAATTCTGAGATGAACAAAAACTGACCATGCACAAAGCTATGCTGAACCTTTAACTAAAGCAAACAATTTACTTTACTGAAGGACAGTAACAATAGCAATAAGCAGAAGAATATGCTGTGGCAAACCATCTTTTTAAATGGAAATTTACTCCTCTTACAGTCCTCTGACAATCAGAGATAATAAATAGTTCATTATGATAGTACCACTCTACACTGCACTGGTCAGACTGTTTTTGAAGTAGTGTGTCCAGTTCCAGAGGGCTTTTTATAGATGACATAGAAACTTTAGAATGGATGCAGAGGAGAGTGGCAAGGATGATTAGGCGTTTGGAAACTAAACCTTACAAAGAAAGGCTGTGCAAATTGGGGATGTTCAGCCTGGAGAAGAGGAGGTTGAGAGAGGATATGATTACTCCTTTCCAGTATCCAAAGGGCTGTCATTTAGAGGAGGATAGGGCCAAAAAGACAAATAAGTGGATCTGAGACCAAATCAAGTCTGAAGCCACCATAGATGCTAAAATAGCTATCAAACATTTTGAGAAGACAAGAATCACTGGAAAAGACAATACTGATAGGAAAAGTTGAAGGCGGCAGAAGAGGAAGACCCAACCTGAGATGGATTGACTCAACTGAAACAGATTTCTTCAAGCCATAGGTCAGAAGTGACCTGATGGCTCTTCACACACTCACACACACAACCATGGAGCAGTATTTCAGTTTGTAATGGAGGACAGGATTTACAACAGATTCAAATTACAGGCGGGGGAATATAGGCATGATTTTAGGAAAACATTTTAACCAGGGCTTTTCTTTGTAGAAAAAGCCCAGCAGGAACTTATTTGCATTTTAGGCCACACACCCTGAAATCAGCATTGTTTCACACAGGGGGTTTTTTTGTAGAAAAAGCCCAGCAGGAACTCATTTGCATATCAGGCCACATCCTCTGACACCAAGCCAATTGGAACTGCGTTCCTGCTCAAAAAAAGCCCTGATTTTAACTACCAGGGCAGCTCCGTGGTGGCACTGGTTACCCAGGGATGTTGTAGGTTGTCCCTCCTTGGAAGTGTTCAAGCAGAGATTGGATGCTTTAGGTCAAGGGTGGGGAACCTCTGTCCCGAGGGCCATATGTGGCTCTCAAGGTGACTTGGTGTGGCCCTCGGGTAGGGTTGCCAAGTCCAATTCAAGAAATATCTGGGGACTTTGGGGGTGGAGCCAGGAGACATTAGGGGTGGAGCCAAGATCAAGGGTGTGACAAGCATAATTGAACTCCAAAGGGAGTTCTGGCCATCACATTTAAAGGGACAGCACACCTTTTCAATTCCTTCCTTCCATAGGAAATAATGAAGGATAGAGGCACCTTCTTTTTGAAACTTGGTGGGTATTTTGGGGAGAGGCACTAGATGCTATACTGAAAATTTGGTGCCTCTACCCCAAAAAACAGCCTCCCCCAGAGCCCCAGATACCTGCAGATCAATTCTCCATGATTTTATCAAAGATTTTAGGTTTTCACGGCTGGTAACATCATTAGGGTTTGTAGAATCTTTCGGGCTCAAGTGCCATGTTCTGCTGGAGAAAGTTCTTTCCAGACGTTTCATTCTCAGCTGCGGAGAGCATCCTCAGTGGCGTTGCAGCCGGAGCAGGCGCTCTGACCTTCTTGGCTGCTGTGCATTGAGTGGTTTTCTATGGGAATAAATCTCCATAGGGAATAATAGAGTTCCCAGAAGACATTTCCCTCCCCTCCCCCTGCTTTCTGACAACCCTAAAGCGGGGGGAGGGTCTCCAAACCGGGGGATCCCCTGCCCCCACCTGGGTATTGGCAACCCTACCCTCGGGGATTGCTGGGCTGAACCGAGCCATGTGGCAGCCCCTCTGGGGCCTGGCTGGCCAGTGAGGATCATGGGGCCCAGCTGCACTGTGCAGCAGCCAGGGCCAGGCAGGGATCACAGGGCCCAGATGTACTGTGCGGCAGCCTTCCTGGGGCCTGGCTGGCTGGCCAGAATTGCTGCAGTGTCTAGAAAAGCTACTGCCACAGTTCAGTTTGCACTTGATTATCCCACATGGTGTGGCCTAACATGCTAATGAGCGTGTGACCTAATATGCTAATATTAGGGGATGTGGTCTAATATCTGGCCCCTTTCCTAGAGCGTCAGGACCTAGCAATGGTGATCCACGTGACGGTCACCTCAAGACTGGACTACTGTAACGCTCTCTACATGGGGCTGCCTCTGTACCGGACCCGGGAGCTGCAGCTAGTGCAGAACGCGACGGCCAGGCTGTTACTTGGTCTCCCAAGATGGGAGCATATACGGCCGGGGCTGCGCGGACTGCACTGGCTGCCAATCGTATACCGGATCCAGTACAAAGTGCTGGTCATAACCTTTAAAGCCCTATATGGCCAAGGACCGACCTACCTGAGGGACCGTCTCTCCCCATATGAGCCCCAGAAAGCACTGAGGTCAGTGGGGAAAAGCAGCCTGAATATCCCTGGGCCAAAAGAAGTTAAACTTCAAAGCACCTGCACTCGGGCCTTTTCCGTTGCGGCCCCGCAACTCTGGAACCAACTCCCAGAGGAGGTGCGGGCCCTGCGGAACTTAGACCAGTTCCGCAGGGCCTGCAAGACCGCCCTCTTCAAACAGGCGTTCACCAATAACTGAATTAATGTTTACCGCCAGATTAATAACGTTTACCGCCAGTGTTGATTTATGAATGTTTTAATTAATTATTGATTATTGACTGATTTTAATGTGAATTTTAATGTGAATTTAATGTTTTTATTACTGTATTGTTTACTTGAAATGCTGTTAGCTGCCCTGAGCCTGCTTCGGCGGGGGAGGGCAGGATATAAATAAAATTTTACATTACATTACATTACATTACATGCTACTGAGTTCCTGCTGGGCTTTTTCTACAAAAAAGCCCTGGACCTATGCATTTGGCTAGGGCAGCAGGCCATGCGTGTCAGATTAGGCTCTTCCCACATTACTTCAAATAGAAAAACAATTATTTGTATTAATTTTGATGGCCTGAATAGTTCTCCCTTGGCGGAGCACTGTTTTTTAAGTTGATAATTTTTAATGGCCCACAAATGATGTTATAAATATCCATATGGCCCTTGGCAGAAAAAAGTTCCCCACCCCTGTTTTAGGTCATCCAGCATGGTTCAGGGGGGTGGACTGGATGGTCTTTAGCCCTCTTCCAACCTTTAATTCTATGATTCATGATAATTTAAACCCCATACTTCGAAGAAGACTGAGATGTAACGTTCAGATCCTTATGCAGTGTATTAGAATAATCTTATAGCCAGTTATAAACAGCAGAGTAAGCAATAGGCATATGGGTAGTATTAGGAAAGATTCCTGTGTATTTGCATAATGAACCTCATTGGGAAAGGAGATGCTGGAAGACCACCAAGAATACAAGGATGCCAGCAGGTGAAGTTGCAGGTGCAGCTTTGTTTCATGTAACACACTGCAAAAAGTGTCAATGGCATCCATTCTATTGCCCCCTTCCTGTAGCTGCTCTAGGACAGTTGCCATATTTAACAAGAACAGCTAGCTATTGCAGAGACTCATTTGGATGAAACTCAGGCTACACAAATCAACAACACTATCACCACACATAACATATGCAATGGCTAAGGACACATTATTGTGTCCCAGAAAATCAATGGTGGAAGCAATTGTAACATTAGCATGTTTAAAGTCATTAGCAGTTAAATGCTTATTATCAATTCTTAATGAATGTTGGTCTAATAACAGGGCACTAATTCCCCTTCTTGTCTTAATTACTCTTTCAGCCCCATTAATGATAACATTGATCCATAGAGCCATTCCCCCAATATCAGCTGCGCTCCAGATAAACAAGCCAAATCTACTGCCACTTCCTTGGCTACGTTGTCCACAATTATTATTATTATTTTTTTCTCTCTTTTCATGTGCCAGAATGTGTCTGTATCATCTGCTATGCAATCGACTCTTTCCGAAAGTGGTTTATTAGTATGTCATTCCTCCTATCCTGATCAACACCTTACAGTCCCGGACTATACAGCAGTGGCAGAACCCTGTGAATATCAGGCTGGACCGTGAATGATTATGAAATGGGATCACCAGCATAGGTCATAAGAACATAAGAAGAGCCCTGATGGATCAGACCAGTGGTCCACCTAGTCCAGCATCCTGACTCGCAAAGTGGCCAACCAGTTCCTCTGTAGGGTCAACAGCAGGGCAGAGAGGCTGAGGCCTTCATAAGAACATGAGCCCTGATGGATTAGACCAATGGTCCATCTAGTCTAGTCCAGCATCCTGTCTCACACAGTGGCCAACCAGTTCCTCTAGACGGCCAACAACAAAGCATAGAGGCTGAGGCCTTCATAAGAACATCAGAAGAGCCCTGCTGGATCAGACCACTGGTCCATCTAGTCCAGCATCCTGCCTCACACAGTGGCCAACTAGGTCTTCTGAAAGGCCAACAACTAGGGCTGCCAAGCTCCCAGGCAAGGTGGGGATTCTCCCACCCTGAAAGTTCTCAACCCGCCAGCCTACAGTGGGCCAGTGGGAGGATCCCCTCTTGACATCACCAGCACACACGGTCGACCATCGGCTACTGACCCGCTGCCTCGCCGATGTTGGGGTTAGGGGGTCGGCCCTACAATGGCTTTCCTCCTTCCTCGAGGATCGGGGACAAAGGGTGGCAATCGGGGGTGAACTCTCCCAGAGACGCACACTACATTGTGGGGTGCCTCAGGGAGCAGTCCTCTCGCCGATGCTATTTAACATCTATATGCGCCCCCTTGCCTGGATTGCCAGGAGGTATGGGCTTGGGTGTCACCAGTACGCAGATGACACCCAGCTCTATCTGCTAATGGACAGCCACCCTGGCTGCGTCCCAGAGAATCTGGACCTGGCACTGCAGGCCATGGCAACTTGGTTAAGGCTGAGTGGGTTGAAACTGAATCCAGCGAAGACAGAGGTCCTTTGCTTGGGTCGGGGCGCTCTGGGGACCGAAATATCTCTCCCAGTCTTTGACGGGGCGCCATTGAAAGCAGCACACCAAGTCAGAAGCCTCAGAGTTTTACTGGAGCCTTCATTATCAATGGAGGCCCAGATAGCAGCCACTGCCAAGTCAGCCTTTTTTCATCTGAGGCGGGCAAGACAGTTGGCTCCCTTCCTAGAGCGTCAGGACCTAACAACAGTGATCCACGCAACGGTCACCTCGAGACTAGATTACTGTAATGCCCTGTACATGGGGCTGCCTTTGTGCCGAACCCAGAAGCTGCAGCTAGTGCAGAACGCAGCTGCCAGGCTACTGTTGGGGCTCCCAAAGTGGGAGCACATACAGCCGGGGCTGCGTGAACTGCACTGGCTGCCAGTTATATACCGGATTCGTTACAAAGTGCTGGTCATTACCTTTAAAGCCCTATATGGCCGAGGACCTGCCTACCTTAGGGACCGTCTCTCCCTGTACGAACCCCAGAGAGCACTGAGGTCAGCAGGGAAGAACCTGCTGACTATTCCCGGGCCAAAAGACGTAAAACTCCAGAGCACCCGTACTCGGCCGTTCTTAGGGTTGCCAAGTCCAACCCCAGAAATATCTGGGGACTTTGGGGGTGGAGCCAGGAGACTTTGGGGGTGGAGCCAGGAGACACTGGGGTGGAGCTAGGGGGAGGGGGAAACGGCGCCAGGGAGTGTGGCGAGCCGCCCCGCAGCTGACGCCTCTTCTTGGCTCACCGTGGCTGCTCCTCTGAGATGGGCTCAGGCTGAGCCCATCTGGGAGGAGCAGCCATGGCGAGCAGAGAAGAGGCGGCAGCGGCGCGGTGACCTCACCTGCTCCGCCTCTGGGGTGGAAACGGAGGGGGGGGGGTGGAGGCAGGCCGGGGGCGCGGTGAGCCGCAAGTCTGGGTCCTAGAAGGGCCCGGATTCACGGCTCGCCATGCTCCTGGCCTGCCTCGCCCTCCCCTGCACTGCTGCCACCTCTTGGCTGCTCCTCCAAGATGGGCTCAGCCTGGGCCCATCTCGGAGGAGCAGCTGCGGTGGATGGGGAGGCGGGGAGCAGGTGGCAGCGGTGCAGCACAGCGGCCTCACCCGCCCCAGGATCGGGCGGTTCGCCATGCTCCCCGGCGCCGTTTCCCCACTCTCCCCCCACTTCCATTTTTTTGGGGAGCAGGGGAAGAGGGTGGAAATCCTGGGGTCCCCCGCCAGGGCGGGAGGGTTGGGAAGCCTAGGCTTTCTCCGTTATGGCTCCACAGCTATGGAATCAGCTTCCAGAAGAAATGCGGGCCCTGCGGGACTTTGAACAGTTCCGCAGGGCCTGCAAGATCGTCCTCTTTCGAATGGCCTTCACTGATTAAACTGCTAAGTAAATTCACCATCTGAATAGCATCAACATATTAACATATTAATATTAATTTTATTGTTTTTAGAATTTTAATAGTTTTTAATTATCTGTAGGTTTATATTGTTAGTTATAACTCAATGTATGTATTGAATTTCTGTTGTTAGCCGCCCTGAGCCTGCTTCAGCGGGGAGGGCGGGATATAAATAAAATGTGATGATGATGATGAGCACAATGATGTCACTCGCAAGTGTCATCATTGCACTGGCGACATAATGTGCTAGCTGCTATAGGAGCTTCCAGGAAAACTCTACGGTTTTCTGGATGGTCTATCAATCTGGGAGAGAAACTCTATGGTGCCATGTCACCCGCTGGAGGCCGTGGGGGACTTTGGCAACCCTACCAACAACAGAGCATAGAAGCTGAGGCCTTCCCCTGATGTTGCCTCCCAGCACTGGTATTCAGAGGTTTATTGCCTCTGAATGTGACATATATTATCCTACTACCCTTGATGTGGCTGCAGCCTGCATAGTACAGAGTGGACAGTCACCTTTCAGAGGAGAGTAATTTGAGAGCAAAGGCAGGAGTGCCAGATTCATGGCATGAAGGCCTAAGCAGATATGGAGAAGCTGAATATCCCTTGAACTGTGTAGGGACATTTGCCTTGGTTCAGGGCATAGTAACAACAATGCGAATCATCTGCTGCAGCCTGGACAACATGAATCTGACCCTTGTTCTTTTCCCCCAATTGACTGCCCATGGGCAAGTTCAATTTGCACTGTCCAGAATGCATTTTGTAACGATGGGCACCACAATGAGCAAATTAAGTCAAGGGTCACTTCTGAAATGGTCACTTGAGTTTCTTTCTGGATTTCAGTGAACTAATTGTAGGGTCTTTTCCCGGAGTATGTCTGTTGCACATCTTCCACTGTTCCCTTTTTAAATTCCAGGTTGCAGTCCCTTCCATGAATTTGTTAACTTCCCTCTCTGCACTGCTGATGCACATGCGTGCACTGACATCACACTACAAAAAAGCACCCCAACTGAGATCAGTTCCCCTGGAGGAAATGGCTACTTTGGAGGGTGGGCCCTTTGCCATTGTACTCGGATGAGGTCCCTCCTCTCCTGAAACCCTGCCCTCTCCAAGCTCCATCCCCCAAATCTCCAGATCTTTCTCAACCCAGAGCTGACAACCCTATTCAGATTCTCCAAAACCTGGAACGGGCCCTGTTCTCAGCTTTCATACAAGCTGTTGCTTCAAATGTGTTATCCCTCTAATCCAAAGACAAGCCTACAGGTGGCTGTAGGACAGGTCGCTTTTATTCACTACACTGGGTAATATAGCTCAAACACCATTTATACATCCCATTTCTGGTAAAGTTCCCTGGAAGGAATGGAGACTGAATGGCAAGGGGCTGAATCATTAACCATTTTGCCCTCCCCTTCCCTAATGTGCCATTGTTATATAAAAAAGGCAAAATTGCTCCTACCTAATACCCTACCAGCAAAAATTACAGCTGCCTCACGTCTAACGGGTAATGGCCTTTCAATATTGCTTCAGTTATGTCTAAGTGGACAGAATATTATTAAAATCCATTGTAGACCAGCACTGGGGAAGGGGGGGGAACCTCAAAGAGCGAGAAGAAAGCGGCCTGCTGAAATTGGGAAATTATGTGACAGGCAAGTCAAAAACCGTCAAGGCCTAGGGGGAGTCGAAAAGCGATAGGAGGTCCTTCAAATCTCTCAAAAATTGATCTCCCTCCTACGAGCATCGCATCAGAGGAGAATGGACTTCAGAAAAGTGGACCCTTTCACCAACATCTGTTACCAAAAATAAATCTGCTGCTCCTCGATGGATAGCACAAACATTTGTTCTTTCCATGTCTGGAGCTGCATGTTCTCCACAGCGCAGCACTTTCAATAACTATGCAAATCCTTACTCTGTCATTATTCTAAAACGTTGGAGACTTTAGCAAAATTTATTTCAAAATAATTCAAGAGGATCTCTGCATTTTTTTAAAAAAATAAACATGTTGAAGAGACCCACCTGTCAGCAGCCGACCAATAACACAGAAGAGGCGTTTGAAGTTAAAAAACACCTTCTATGCGCTGGCTGTCCCTAATGGAGGGGGTGTATTCAAATGCATTTGGTGGCCTAGATTTGCATGAAAGACATGCCAGGCAATGGGAAACATTTGCCAGACAAATTGTTTGTTTTATGTGCGATACAGTAAGAATAGTATTATAAGGGTCTGATTCATCCAGTGCAAGGATGATTGATAGAATGTTGTCTTCCCCAAACCTCTGGCATTGTTGTCTTTAGTTCTGGGTCAGCTTTGATATTCTTTCCAGATGGGGCTGCCAGACATGGCCTGGCAACCAGCAGGAGTCGGGGGGGGGGGAGTGTCAAGGACATGCCACAAGTGATGTGGTGTCACTTCCAAGGAAATCAGGGGAACCTGGAAGTGATGTCAGTGCTTTCTAGGAATTGGCAAAAACTCTACGGTAGAACCACAGAACGGATTGCCTGATAACCCCGTCTCCAGGGGAACGGGTCAGAGGAGGCTTACACAAATAAAACAAAATCATAAAACATTTAAAGTAGTGATTTTGAGACCTTCATTTCCATATTCTGGACACCAGGTTGCTGCTTCATATATCATAGATCTCCTGGGCCCCATACAAGAAGATAAATGTTATCTTATATTATGAATGTCAAAGCCACATCCTCAATATATTAGGATACCATCACCAAATGTACAAGAACTGATTCCTTGGTAAAGGACACCTGCTGACCTCCTTCAGAATTACTAGATCTGTACAGGCTCAGTGTTTTACCACCATATAAGCAATCAAATAGTGATTTGTATCCAATCATCTGTTTTCATTCACAGATGGGCACTTCAATCATCAGATGGGTTAGGTGATTAAATGGGCTTCAAAAGAGGATTAGAGAAATCCATGGATGATAGGTCTATCAGCTGCCACTAGCCACTGTAATGAATGGTAACCTTCATGTTTAGAGACAGTAAACCTCTAAATGCTAGTACCAAGAGGCCTCCGCCTCCTGCCCTGTTGTTGGCCCTCCAGAGGAACTGGGCGACTAGGCTTCCCAACCCTCCCGCCCTGGCGGGGGACCCCAGGATTTCCACCCTCTTCCCCCGCTCCCCCAAAAAATGGAAGTGGGGGGAGGGGGTGGAAACGGCGCCAGGGAGCATGGCCAGCCGCCGCATCCCGGAGCCGGCGAGGCCGCCGCACCACTGCTGCCCCCTCCCCTCCCACCGCAGCTGCTCCTCCGAGATGAGCCCAGGCTGAGCCCATCTCAGAGGAGCAGCCAAGAGGCGGCAGAAGCGCAGGGGAGGGCAAGGCAGGCCAGGAGCATGGCGAGCCGCGAATCTGGACCCTTCTAGTACCCAGACTCGCGGCTCGCCACACCCCCGGCCCGCCTCCACCCCCCCTCCGCTTCCACCCCAGAGGCAGAGCGGGCGAGGCAGCAGCGGCGCAGCAGCCTCTTCTCCGCTCGCCGTGGCTGCTCCTTCGAGATGGGCTCAGCCTGAGCCCATCTCGGAGGAGAAACCACGGCGAGCAGAGAAGAGGCGTCAGCTGCGCAGGGGCGGCTCACCGTTTCCCCCCCTCCCCTAGCTCCACCCCATTGTCTCCTGGCTCCACCCCCAAAGTCTCCTGGCTCCACCCCCAAAGTCCCCAGATATTTTGGGGGTTGGACTTGGGAACCCTATGGGCGACTGCTGTATGAGACAGGATGCTGGACTAGATGGCCCACTGGTCTGATCCAGGCTCTTATGTTCTTATACAGACCCTCACTGTGTACTTTATATTGTTTGTGAGTGCCTACTAAGCCCCAGAAACAAAATCTGGGGGCTTTACTAGGGCATAGTGGTGTGTGAATGGAAATCCATTTGGAAGAGGAGGAGGAGGTTGGATTTATACCCCGCCCTTTGCTAGCCAAAGGAGTCTCAGAGTGGCTTACAAATCTCCTTTCCCTTCTTCTCCCCACAACAGACACCCTGTGAGATAGGTGGGGCTGAGAGGACTCTCCCAGAACTGCTCTTGAGCAGAGCAGATTTAAGAGAACTTGTGGTTGACCCAAGGTCATATCAGCAGGTATATGTGGAGGAGTGGGGAATCAAACCCAGTTCTCCCAGATAAAAGTCCGTGCATTTAACCACTACACCAAACTGGCTTTCAATTTGCTGAAGGGTAGAATCTGAGTACAGTTATTTCAAAGGGAGGTCAATTCAGCCATTACCTGGGAGGGACAAGTCTTCTCTCCTCCCCTTCTAGATTACCAGAATGGGCTGCTACTACCATGGAGGATGGCTATGCTACCCTAAGAGATGAGCAGCCACAGATTTCTCTGTAAAACAAATCAGGAGGGCAATAGTCTTCCCCTTCTGAAAGTTCCCCTCGTTGAGATACAGAATGTATCCTCTTTTGCTCCACTGTTTGTTATATTCACAGCTTCGTAACGCACTACTGCATCCCATTTTGAAGAAATCAGGAGGCTGTTCGGATGCCTTCAAAGTCTGCAGGCTCCTGAGCGGTTACTCCCCGAAAGACACTGAAATAGTAGCCAAGTTCATTTTTCCGGCCACCATGATACGCCAAAGGATTCTGTAGCCATAGTTTTAATTGATAACGATGTTTCTAAATTTTAACTGTACTTTTTGTATTTTATGGGCAATTTTTATTCTGTACAACTTGGTAATCCTTTTATTCTGTATAACTGATTTCTTTTATGCCAATAAAGGCTGCTGCTGATGATGAGATACAGAATAACATCAGTGAATAATATTTTTTTTACTGGATCCACCTCGACAGGGAGGAAGGTAAGAGAGCTGTGCGTCTTAGTGTAACCAGGACTTGAAGCATGACTCCCAGCCCTGCACCCTGCCCCCCCTGGCTAGGAATGGGAGAGAACAGATCTCTCACTGAACTGAAGACTGGTGGGTTTATCCAGGTTTGCCAGATTCCGCATACGCACCAGGCAAAAGTTCAATTATAAAGCTAATTATACCTTTAATTGCTTAAACAATCAGCCATCTGACTTAGCAGAGCCGGCTTCCAAATGCTTCCCTCTGATTTGGATGCAGGTGCGTGCACAGGTGTTCACGATGCAGCCGCTCAGCCTCTGAGCCACGGATGCCTCGGGATGCACACCATTCCATATCAAGTTAAACCAGATACTGAACTTTTATCACAAGCCGAATTAAAAAAAAAAGAAGAAGAAATGCTGCTGAGGAGGCTGGAAGCGCATAAAGGTGTGATGCAACTCTAGATGTTCGGAGGCAGCAGAGTGGGGTGGGGTGGGGTGGGGACCCACAAGCCAGCCTTTTCATTCATTCATCCGCACATCTATGACCAGAGATGCTCGATTGACCCCTTGGTTCAGATTGTAGTTTTGCTTGTTAAAAATTGTTGTTTTTCTAAATCAGTCACAATCAGATTGTAAAAGCTGCATGAATGTGTGTTCTCACAATGCTTTCTCTACCCTTGATTAAAAAAAAAAATAAGATGGGGGTTGTTACTGCTGGGAGAGGTGGGGAAGGTGAGTCTTTGTTCTCTAGTCATAACCCTATCTGGCAGTATGTTCATGCATGGGAAGATTTGGGTCCAGATCACAAATACTCTGTACACGCATCTGCTGTCTTGGCTGTCTCCATGTGTTCCCCAGGGAAAAAAAATATGGACAGACCAAAAAAGCTACTTTTTAAAGTCATCTCAGAGCCAATTTTGGTGTAGTGGTTAAGCGTACGGATTCTTATCTGGGAGAACCAGGTTTGATTCCCCAGTCCTCCAGTTTCACCTGCTGGAATGGCCTTGGGTCAGCCATAGCTCTTGTAGGAGTTGTTCTTGAAAGGGCAGCTGCTGTGAGAGTCCTCTCAGCCCCACCCACCTCACAGGGTGTCTGTTGTGGGGGGAGAAGATATAGGAGATTGTAAGCCGCTCTGAGTCTCTGATTCAGAGATAAGGGTGGGATATAAATCTGCAGTCATCTTCTTCTATGCAGGCAAATGTTCTGTACAAAAGACTGGAACACTGACTCGACTTAAAAGAAACGTATTCTAGGTAACTCCTTGCAGCTGTGCATTAGATAGCTCTTTCTTAAAGGTATCAACCACAGTAAAACAGTGATCAAAATTCTTATGGGCTGAAACCATATGCAATACCTCCTCTTAAATGGGATTTAGACATGATAATTTTGAGAGATGAACTGAGCTTTATTTCTCATATTTACTAAATCAATGCAACACCATCCCCTGTAAATTATTTAAAACATTTCAAAGACATACCAGAACCTTAGTACTTCCCTAAGGATCTAATGGAATACCATTTATAAATTTCCTTCAAGGTCATCAGTCTCTTGTTCAATCTTAATGCTCTCTGTAACATCTGAGGAATTTTTTTCCCCTCAGATGTCACCCACAGGATGAAATCACTTCTGAGTGATGTCATCGTGATGGGGACGTCATGCACAATGTCCCACCGACTCCCAGAATTCCCCTCCAAATCCCCCTGGCATGACAATGAGGGGATCTGGCAACCCTAAACCCCACTCTTCCCCAGGCTCCACCCCAAAATCTCCAGGTCTTATCCAAACTAGAACTGGAAACCCGACACATATACACCTTTATTTCATGGTAATGACAACTGATCAAAAATCTTGTAGGAGGAATGTAGTAAAATCCAGGGGTGTAATTTTAGCAGGAGCTCCTTTGCATATTAGGCCACACACCCCTGAGGTACATTGGAGTGTGTGGCCTAATATGCAAAGGGGCTCTTGCTAGAATTACACCCCTGGAAAAATCTAATATACAAGCAGACATTATGTATCACAACACACAGTCAGTTGACATTTTGGTGAACTGACTACTCTTGATCCTGAGCACTGGTTTTTTTTAGTGGAAAAAAGTCTCCCCCACAACTTGCTCATCGTATAACTTTTAACACTAATTAAAAAACACACAATAGAGAGTTAATCAGCTTTCATTATTTCACCCTCTCAATCCACAGACCTGGCTGCATCTCTTACATTCCTTCCTGAATGACACAAAAATAACCAAAATCTGTATTGGCGGCACCTTCACACAACAGTGTGAGGAAAAACAAAGGCAATGAAAGAAAATGAGCAATTGAGAGAGACAGACACAGAGAGATGCAAAGACAGACAGATAGAAAATTAATTCATGCCATAAAGTTTGTTTCAGGTGTCCCCCCCCCCCCCCGCTTTCACTTTTCCAAGGGTTATTCTCCCCCATGCATGAATGGCATTGATATCTCTTTGCTTCATGCAGGCCAGTGGAAGCTCAAGGGGAATATCAATTTAATTGGGTTTTGGACAGGTAAAATGAGAAAATACAGTATGGGTGTCTGGAGGGAAGGTGAGGGAGGGCATGGAAAAGCTAGGGTAGCTGATTGACAGCAGCCCAGCCAAAGTACAGCTAGGGGCAGATGGGATTTCTAATGCCAAGGAGCCATCCCCTTCCCCAAATGTTGTCGTGCCAATGAATCACAACTCATATGTGGCATTCGCTGATTAAATCCTGCTTCTACTGAGTCAGTGAGCCTCTGCAGGTGAGCAGCTCATGTGATATTCATTGTAGTGTTATTAGTTTTCATTGCTGTTGTTGTTTTCTCTTTTAAAGGCTACTTTTTGCACCTTATGAAGAAAGCGGTCTATCTGTCTGTCTGTCTGTTTGCTTCATCCTCACTCCCCCTCCACCACCACCCCTGCCCTGCAAAGTAGCCAGCAGCCTGCAATTAGGATAAAATTATTATTCTGGTTTTTTTTAATATTTCAGTGTTTTTGAAATGTATTTTGAATATGTTTTATTGTGATTGTTTTAATAATGTTGTAAATTGCCCAAAGACCTGCAGTAGCAGGGATTGGGTGATCCACAAATTTAGTTAACAACATCTATCTATCTATCTATCTATCTATCTATCTATCTATCTATCTATCTATCTATCTATCTATCTATCTATCTATCTATCTATCTATCTATCTATCATCTTCATCATCATCTATCTGTCTGTCTTCATCACCATTTATCAATCCATCTATCTGTCTGTCTGTCTATCTGTCTGTCTCTATCTATTATCTATTTATCATCTGTCTACTTATCTATGCTAAAAGCCGCTGGGTATCATGATAAAAGTAGCCTTCACCTTGCCACAATGGTACCCTAACTGGCCCTTGATCACAAGCTGATGGCAAGATTTAAATTTGCAAATTAGATGTGTGTGTGTGTGTGTGTGTGTGTATAAAATCCCATCAAGTGGCAACTGACTTATGGAGAGCTTCATGGGCTTTTCAAGGCAAGAGACTTCATAGGTGGTTTGCCACTGTCAACCTCTGTGTGTGTGTGTGTGTGTGTCTATGTCTGTGTGTCTGTGATAGATAGAGCACAGCACCAAATTGACTCTCTCTCAGTCTCAAGGTATGACTTGATGGGGAATACATAGAAATAAGTTGCTGCTTGACATCTGACGCATTGTCTTTAAAAGCCAGGGTTGGATCCACCAATCATTTCCACTTGCACAAGGCAAGTGATGATTTTTGTCAATTCCCTTCTCCAGTAGACCTCTGCCTACTCCCTCATGACAATCCTGGAAGTTTCCTGTCCGCTACAAGCAGTATTTTTGGGGGGCAGGGGAGGTAGAGAACTTGTGTTCCACAGACAGAATCCTTCCATCAGCAGAGTTTGGTTGAAAGCCAAACCGCAGTCTATATACCTACAGTAATGTTTTTGTGTACCATCTATTTCTTCTCCTCTCTGAAGGTCAGATGGAGTAGAAAAATATCATCTCTGGTTTTCTTAGCCACAGCAGTTTTTGCTTGAAAACAATGGGGGTGTTTCTGCATGATGCTGCTCATACTTAAAAGCAAAAGAAATCCAAGGCTTCTTGCAGCCAGGACCAGGGACATTTTATCCAGCAGACGCAAGAAGCAGCCGTACAGGCTCTACTACTGTCAGGGGGTCGCCGTACACCCTCTCGTCTGGTGCCTGCAGAACCAAGGTTATGAACTTAAAAGCAGGAAAACTGGAATGGGTTCAAATGAAGGCAAAACAGATGGTCAAGGATCTGGAAAAGTCTCGTCAGTACAGGATAGATGAACTGGGCATATTAACCTGATCCCAGTCTTTTTGTTCCTGAAGCCTATCACTCAGGAGAGGACAAAGGCTGTGTGTAGCTCACTGAAACTAGGATCCCACTATGGAATTTTGCATCATTTAATGTGTCACACTAATATAGGGCTCCCAAGCTCTCAAGCGGGGCGCAGGTTCTCCTACTTTGGAGGTCCCCAACCCACCGGGCCACAGTGGACCAGTGGGAGGATCACCTCCTGATGTCACTGGCATGATGACTTCACTCGCAAGTGACATCATCACACCGGTGATGTCATGCGCCAGCTGCTCTAGGAGCTTTTGGAAAAACTCTATGTTTTCTTGGACAAGATCTCCAGGCCCTACCCGGTAGGCTTCATGTGGAGGAGTGGGGAATGAAATTGGGTTCTCCAAATTAGAGTCTGCTGTGCAATACCACATTGGCTGTCCTTATGTCCACACCATGTTTGCAATATATATACTTCCCAAAATGCAGTTTAACTCACTGGTCTGTGCCCTTCCTACTGCTTCAAGGGATTCTCATCTGTACTGTGTAGAAAATTGTGGTGCTGAACGGGGATGGAATATCATCATTCAATCAGCGGGAAAATAGACTTCCATTTTTGATACTGGCAGAACTATTACTGTGGCTGCGTATATGCAATGGTTTGAGAGGATGTCATGAAAACATACAGATTTTTTTTTTTAAAGGAAGCACTTCAACAGATTTCTCTCACATCTGCAGAGGCAAATATGCAGTGGAAAATTATGCAGCTATTAAAATCGGAGTTTTGTGCCATATGCTTCCTTGAAAGAGCATACAAAAAAAGGGCAATAGAAATCTTGTAAAAGTCAAGATGATCTACAAGGAAACACCTTAGAACATGTCATGGCACATATGTTTGTGATTGAAACTGCAACACAACACTACATTTCCCGGTTAATTTCAGCCTCTCAATTCCCTACCTCGAAGGATTTTTTTAAAAAAAATTGCAAAAACAGAGGACAGCAAGGACAACTTAGATAAGAAGCAGCAAGCCCGGTGTTTTTTAAAAGAACCTATTGAATTGTTGGGCTCATTGCAAATAAATGGGCCTAAATTTCAATCACAGTGTGTGTACTTATGCATATTCCAAGTGATCTTCTGTAAACACTACAGAATAATTGACTATGCTCAATTAAACAATACCACCCTATTAAAGTAGCAAATGTCAAGGGCTTTTCACCAATTTTTCATGGGTGTTCAGAAGCAATTGCTACAATTTCACAATGGGCTGTTTTTCTCTCCTACATGAAAACCAGGAAATGCCTTATACAGAAAAGATTTCAGCAGCAGGATAGACAGCATGTGACTTAGCATTAACTAAGGTATTTATACTCCTTTAACCATATCTGCAACAAGATGCCTTATCTTCCATGTACACGGGTTCAGTTGCTTTCCCCAGCCTACGCTTTACTGGTTTTAGATTGAACTTCTTCCCTCTTCTTTAAGAAAAAGCAGAAATCACCTTTCAAACAAACAAACAAAAACATGAGAAGCTGAATTAAATTAAATTAACCTTTTGTTGTTCTTTTATAATGTCCAATTCCAATGCTAGGATTTTGACTACAGTTATGATCCAGAAATGAGAAAATGATGCTCAAGAACTGTGCCTTCTGCCGTGAAATACTCTGTACAAGGATTGGTTCTGCATAGTCATTTGTGTTAGTAACAATGTCCAGGAGCAATTAAAAACATAAGCCACGTTGGATCAGGCCAGTGGCCCATCCAGTCCAACACTGTGTCACACAGTGGTGCAAACCCAGGTGCCATCAGGAGGTACACCAATGAGGCTAGAATCCCAGTAGCCCTCCCACTGTTGCCCTCTCAAGCACCAAGAATGCAGAGCACCACTGCCCCAGACATAGTGTTCCCCCCAGATCTCAGATTCAGCAGCAGCTCACAAGAGCACAGCTCCTGAACCTTTCTGAGGGTTCCCCCTCCTCCTCCCCACTTTGTCCATTGAATAGTAGGTGCAGCTGCATAACAATCCCTGGATGAGCTCCACCACCTATTTTTCTACAAAGTGACCCCTGGTTCCTCCTATACCTTATGGCTAATAGCCACTGGTGGATCTCTGCTCCATACGTTTATCCAATCCCCTCTTGAAGCTGTCTATGCTTGTAGCTACCACCACTTCCTGTGGCAATGAATTCCATGTGTTAATTACTTTTTGGGTGAAGAAGTACTTTTTAAATCTGTTCCAAGCCTCCTACTCATTAATTTCACTGTGTGCCCACAAGTTCTTTTATAGTGAGAAAGAGAGAAAATAACTTATTTCTCTACCTTCTCTATCCCAGGCATAATTTTATAAATCTCTATTATGTCACCCTCCATGGTTATTTCTCCAAGCTAAAGAGTCCTAACCTCATTAGCCTTTCATCACAGGAAAAGTGTTCCATCCCCTTAATCATTCTAGTTGACCTGTTCTGCACCTTTTCCAATGCTATAATATCTTTTTTTTTTTTAGGTGCAGTGACCAGAACTGTACACGATGTTCCAAATTAGATTTATACAGGGGCATTATGATATTGGCTGATTTGTTTTCAGTCCTCTTCCTAATAATCCCCAGCATAGCATTTGACTTTTTAAAAATTGCAGTTGCACACTGAATCAACATCTTTAGTGAGTTATCTACCAATTCACTATTTACTCCCAACTCCAAACCGTTAATGAATAAGTTAAAAAGCACTGGACCTAGTACCGAGCCCTGGGATACCCCAGTGTTTACCATCTTCCACTGTGAAAAAACTGCCCATTTATACTCAATTTCCTGTTAATTAACCAGTTTTTAATCCACTAGACGTCTTATTCCATTAAGAGCCAGCTCCCCCATTTTGCTCTGGACACTTCTAGCATTTGCGTATCAACTATGCTACCCTACCCATGACCAGGGCTTTTTTTGTAGCAGGAACTCCTTTGCATGTTAGGCCACACACCCCTGATGTAGCCAATTCTCCTGGAGCTTACAGTAGGCCCTGTACTAAGAGCCCTGTAAGCTCTTGGAGAATTGGCTACATCAGAGAAGTGTGGCCTAATATGCAAAGAAGTTCCTGCTACAAAAAAGCCCTGCCAGTGACCATTAAGTATGGCATGATCTATACAAGCAATGATCTGGATGACCCAGGCTAGCTCAATATCATCAGATCTCAGAAACTAAGTAGGGTCAGCGTTGGTTAGTACTTAGATGGGAGGCCATCAAGTAAGTCCAGGGTTGTCACACAGAAGCAGGTAATAACTCTTGCCTTGAAAACTCTACAAGACCATCATAAAGTTGGCTGCGACTTGACAACACCACCAATCTGTACATAAGAACATAAGAGAAGCCATATTGGATCAGATCAATGGACCATCCTGTTCAGCACTCTGTGTCGCACAGTGACCAAAAAACCCAAGTACCGTCAGAAGGTCCACCAGTGGATCCAGGACACTAGAAGCCCTCCCACTACACCACCCCCCCACCAAGCACCAAGAATACAGAGCATCACTGTCCAAGACAGAGAGTTCCAACGATAAGCTGTGGCTAATAGCCACTGATGGACCTCTGCTCCATATGCTTATTCAATCCTCTCTTGAAGCTGTCTATGCTTGAATTCCAGTAGCATAGTGGGTATGATAGATCTATTTCTGAACTATTATGTTGAACATACATCGGGCACATCTGTTCGACCAACAGGGGCTTCAGAAGTGTTTTGGTTTTTCTGGCTTCTCTGGGTGAAGAAAACAGAAGTTGCCAAGCAACAACAGTGGGGAGTATCCTTCTGCACACAGAGTTCTGTCCCCTCCATTGCTGCATTTTCCTCTGAACCCCAGAAATATCCAAGGGCTATAGGATCCACTCACAGGTACAACTGTCAGGGTTGGCAGGCTGGAGAAAGGAGGGATAAGGGGATGAAATTTTCCCTTTCCGCACCAGACCTGCAGAAGGAGGAGCAATTTCAACTTCATGCTCCTCACTTCAGCACCCGCAACCCGTGCAATTGATCCTCCACATGAGCACTGTGAACCCAAGGCTCATCTCATCAAGGATTAGCAATGGAAAAGAATGCCAAAGAATTATTCTTTTGGCACAGGGACTGACACATGTATGGCCTCTTTGGTGATACTGATGGGTGAATCCCCTTGACTCAATTTCACATAGCTTCAGCATTATAAGCTTTCTGGGAGAATGTTTTTTTTGGGGGGGGACTTGCTTTCTTGGACAGATCTGTTTGATTCTTATGTTAGTCCCTGCTTGCTGATGACACTATGGTGGTGGTGATTCCAACTGCCCTCCAAGGAGTCTTCCCCCAGGCTGAGAAGCCTTCCTCTAAACTTATGCAACTCTTCCTCCATCAGAAGAGCCATTGAAGTCAGAAGAAGGCTGCACAGGCTGGAGGAAGGCTTCAAGCTTTGCTCAGAAGAGTGATAGGATAGAGGGAGGATCCACCCCAGGTGTTGTTAACTCCTTGGGAAAGGTCAAGAAAGACACTGATGAATGCTGAAGGAAGCTGAAAGAGCTTTGAGAAAAAAAAACACAAAACAGGAGTTCTTGTGTCTTGCACCTGCTGAAGGGAGCTTTAACTCTTAAAAATGTATACCCTGTTGGTCTCTATGGTGCTACTGGACTCGAATCTAGGTGATTTACTGCAGACCAACTCAATTATCCTCTTAAGCAAAAAGTCCTGTTACATTTGAAGACACCTGAAGGCTCTTGGCCACTCCTGGATTTGGATCCAGTACAAAGACCTTACAAAGATCCCCAGTCTTCCCAGCTCTCCCCTTCCCCCAACAACCATTTTGACCCTGCAGTTCTGGGACAGACATAGGGTAAAGCTATGTGGGTCAGTAAGCTGCAATGGGGATGGAGGGGAAGAATTTGCCCCTTCTGCCTCTCAGCAGACCTGTACTCACAGAAGAGGACAGAGTAGTATTTCCTCTTTCCCCATCTCACTACAGCCCCCTGAGTAGTATGAAGTGTTGTTCCATATGGGTTGCACAGCTGGAAGTAAGCTTTTTTGGGTCTGGAAATGGCCACTGGTGGGGACAAGGAGAGCCTAGGAGAACTGCAGCTGTCAGTCCTTTCTGTTGATGGATCACAGAATCCAGTCCTAGATCCTAATAGAATCCAAGGCTTTTTTTGAGCAGGAACGCAGTTCCGGCTGGCTTGGTGCCAGGGGGTGCAGCCTAATATGCAAATGAGCTCCTGCTCATTCCTCCTTTTTGTAGAATAAAGCTCTGTGTGAAACAATGGTGATTTCAAGGGTGTGACCTAATATGCAAATGAATTCCTGCTGGGCTTTTTATAAAAAAAAAAAAGAAGCCCTGATGGAATCCATGAAGGTATGCAATGTTGTCACAGGGGTAAAGTAAACCAACTCAGGCTGTATTAGTAGTCATGAGTTCTATTCTGGAGGTGGGGGAATATTCTGATAAAACCAAAAGTCCCCCCCTCTCTTGAAACAGAAGTTAATATGACACTCAGAGCAACCATGACTGGCAACTGAAACTCACATGGCTCAGAAAAGTTGTGTAACAAACTCCCTCACATTTCTTCAGAAGTAAGGCATTTATAAAATGTGTTTTCACAAGGGCTGTGCCTTAAGGGGTTAATTCTTCAGATTCACGCATCATCACTGGAAACTCCTGTCAAGAGCAGAAGGCGTTGATTGAATTGAGCTGCTATATTTCAACTTTTTTTTTTAAAAAAAGTGGTCACCGCGCCATCAGTGCTTTCTGATAATTTGCTCATGATACATATATATATTGCCCCCCCTCCAAAATGCAAAGATAGAAATCCTATTACCGAGTAGCTTATCTTAGGAATGGGGATCTTACCCCTCATTGCAATGAGGCTTTGCTATTTACATACGGAGCCTGCAAAATAGCTTTTCTCCATATCTTCATTTACAGAGCCATTTTTCGAGCTGATGAGGGAGATTTTGGTTGAAGAGAACTCTGAATTATGGCACTCATGTGAAGCTGAGCAATTCCCTGCCAATAACAGCCAGAAGAGGGAAAGCGCAGCAGCCAGTCAATAACCCAAATAGAGAAAAGAACAACCCTATTCACAGTTATACTCTTACGGAGACTCACTGTCCTTGAATTAGAAACCTCAGCCATCATTTCTCTGCTGCTCCAGCCCAGACAGAAAAAAACACGAAACTGCTGTCTACTGAGTCAGACTATTGGTCAGGATTGTCTCCTCTAACTGCAGCTCTCCTGGATGTCAGCCAGAGGTCTTTTGCAGCACCTGCTGTCAGATCTTTTAAGTACAGATGCCAGGGATTGAACTGGGGATCTTTTCCATGCCAAACAGATGCTCTATCACTGAACCACATCTCTGCCATGCCTTTCTTCATTCCCCAAACCATCTGGGACCTCTCATTTTGTAGTTATAATATAGTGGGTTCAACATGATGAGGAGATGAGGTTGCGGTGATCATAGCTCTTTTATTAGTTACAACATAGTAACGGCTGCATTAGAAGACTGCTGAACTGGGCCAACTATATACCCTATGAAGAAAGGTTGAAACGCTTGGGACTCTTTAGCTTGGAGAAACGTCGACTGTGGGGTGACATGATAGAGGTTTACAAGATAATGCATGGGATGGAGAAAGTAGAGAAAGAAGTACTTTTCTCTCTTTCTCACAATACAAGAACTCGTGGGCATTCGATGAAATTGCTGAGCGGACAGGTTAAAACGGATAAAAGGAAGTACTTCTTCACCCAAAGGGTGATTAACATGTGGAATTCACTGCCACAGGAGGTGGTGGCAGCCACAAGTATAGCCACCTTCAAGAGGGGTTTAGATAAAAATATGGAGCACAGGTCCATCAGTGGCTATTAGCCACAGTGTGTGTGTATATATAAATTTTTTTGCCACTGTGTGACACAGAGTGTTGGACTGGATGGGCCATTGGCCTGATCCAACATGGCTTCTCTTATGTTCTTATATACACTTCAAGGTTCCCGCACTAGGATGCCATTGGACCATTCAAACCAGCAGGGTGCCCATGGTTGGACCATCTTGCCTCTGAGAGAGAGAAGTGGCTGGGGCTGTCATAAGGGGATTGGAACATTCCTTCTCTATGTTGAGCCATAGAGGGATGGGGAGGGATGGTGGCTCAGTGGTAGAGCATCTGCTTGGGAAGCAGAAGGTCCCAGGTTCAATCCCTGGCATCTCCAAAAAAGGGTCCAGGCAAATAGGTGTGAAAAACCTCAGCTTGAGACCCTGGAGAGCCGCTGCCAGTCTGAGAAGACAATACTGACGTTGATGGACCAAGGGTCCGATTCAGTATAAGGCAGCTTCATATGTTCATATGTTCATCAATGTCTTTCACATGTTCCCTATGTTCTGTGAGCTGGGACAGAAAAGCAGTTCCATGACTGAAGAGGGCTGCCATCAAACCTCAAAAACATTAATGCATGAAGTTACTTTATACTGAATTGGACCATCAGGTATATTAAGGTCAGAATTGTCTATTCCAGGGCTTCTTTTGTAGAAAAAGCCCAGTAGGAACTCATTTGCATATTAGGCCACACCCCCTTACACCAAGCCAGCTGAAACAGCATTTCTGTGTGATCCTGCTAAAAAAAAAAAAAAGCCCTGTTCTACTCAGACTACTAGCAGCTCTCCAGAGTCTCTTGCAGAGGTCTTTCACATTACCTACTACCTGAACCTTTTAACTGGAGATGCCAGGGATTGAAACTGGGGCCTTCAGCATTCTGAGCAGCTGCTCTACCACTGAGGCATGACCCTTCCCCTTGCATCAAGGGACATCTCAACGAGGATTTAGAGGTCTGTGTCTGAGCCAAAGATGTGGAGAAAGCAAGAAAAAAAAACCCCAAAACCTGATACTGAAACTTTTATTAGGCATTTAATGATAAGAATCCAGATAATAGAAAGTAGGAGACCATACAATTATATTATAAAAGAGGGCAATCTGGCTGCGACATCTGTCACCCCATTGATCGGCAGGGTTGATTTGGCTGATCTGGCCGGATAAGCGGGTGTCCCCTCCCTCCCTCACCACTCCATGTGCGTCCCTCCTGAAGCTGTGTGCTCGGTGGAAGAGGACTACCTTCCCAGATAGGAGGGTATCGTTCTTTGGCAAAAAAAATACTATTGATGTGGCTAAATAAATTGAGGAGGGAAGGAATGTTTCTAAGTTAAACTTCAGTCACTGACTTTAGTTTAAAGCAAAGATTTCAGGGCAAATTCAGCACTTCCTGCACAGGAGAAAGATCATAGAAAATTTTTAAAGGAATCACAAAATAGTTTAATGAGCACTCAAAATGTAAAGAATCTCTTTCTGCGCCTCTAACTAGGGAAACATTAGACACTGAGAGACAAAAGCTTTTAAACGTGCACAAACCACATTAAGGTTTTGGCGTACACTATTTAGCACACACATTAATATTTTTTTTTCTTGTGGCTGTAAGCTAGGGTTGCCAGCTCTGGTTTGGGAAGTACCTGGAGATTTTGTGGGAGAAGCCTAAGGAAGGTAGGGTTTGGGAAGGGGTGAGACTTCAGCAAGGTACAATGCCACAGAATCCACCCTCCATAGCAGTCATTTCCTCCAGAGAAACTGATCTCTATTGGCTGGAGATCAATTGTAATCCTGAAAAAGCTCCAAGCCCCACCAGGAGGTTGGCAACCCTACTACCAAGCTTCATTTTTATCTGTGTGACATCATTCTCTGAATCCCCAAAGGGGCACATACTGGATCCATGGGGGGAGAGCAGCAAATAACATCTAGAAACATCATCATTTAAGAGCTGGTTTAGCCACTCCAATTAGCTTTAGCTTTCATGTCGGGCACATAGAACACTGTGAAGTCAAGTGAGCGGATAAAACAGTGAGCCATTCTTCAGACATCTCCATGAAATGAGCAGAAATAAAGCCAGAGAAGTGCTATGTTTTCTTCTGTCACTCCCCAGGGCAGTTCTAGGAACACTGGGTCAGGTAGGCTGAGATGCCGAGAAAATGTGAAATGCCTTCCCTACCGTGCTGTCATGGCATTTCACGCTGTGACTAGCTAACACCCTTCTCTGACAAGTAGGCAAATATTTCTATTTTCTGCCATTCCAGTCACGCAGCATTGGTTGCTTCAGCTGATTTTGTGCCAATTCAAGTCAGGCTTTTTCAGTGTCTGGACAAGCAATTGCATCAAATATTCTGGATGGAAACTTGTTACTATTTCACAGTCAGATTCTTAATTCTCCCCCCCCCACACACACCCCTGTTGTGTTAGGAAGCAAAAAGAGAGATGTAACATTGAGAAAAGTCCAAGAGGAGCAAAGCGTATCCCACCGCGTAGCTGGCAGTATGGACCTCTCAATTTGGCTTTGGCTGCAGAGGTTTGAAACAGAGATGTCAGCTGCAACAGAAGTAGTGGGAATTCTAAAGGTATGAGAAGTGGGGCAGTTACCATCTGTGTAACAACCAGTGCCATCCTGAGAACTCTTTCCTGGGAGGAAGACCCACTCATTAGATTTTAGTAGGATTCTGAGTAGCCCTGTTTAGGATTGCTCTTAACAGGGATTTCACCTGGAACATCAAAGTATAGACGAGCATAGGACATCCCATCAAAACCTTCATCTATGCTTTATCTCATGAATGGCTGGTCTTCAGAAAAGGTATCCTACAGCTGTTATTCTGGCATCTTTTTATGGATCAACACAGCTGCCTACATCATTGGACAAGTCCCACTCCATCCCCAATTAAGATGCGCTTCCAAGCATTAGGAATCCAGATGCTCAGCTTCTATTACAAATTTTTAATGAAGGAACTTCAAGAGGGAATCCCGGCATGAAACAGCTGAAGGCTGATGGAGCAGAAGTCCATCAGTGGCTATTAGCCACAGAATATTGATGGAACTCTCTGTCTGGGGCAGTGATGCTCTTATTCTTGGTGCTTGGAGGGGGCAACAGTGGGAGGGATTCTAGTGTCCTGGCCTCACTGATGGGCTTTCCTATGGTACCTGTTTTGGTTTTTTTTGCCACTGTGTGACACAGAGTGTTGGACTGGATGGGCCATTGGCCTGATCCAACATAGCTTCTCTTATGTTCTTAAGTAGAACTCATCATGGAGCTGGCATGACTTGGTCCATAGGGTCGTAAAGAGTCAGACTTGACTGTGTGATGAACAACAACGACAAGAACTCATCACGAAGCTTGACACTATTTCATGGGCCTCCCTTAACTTAATGGATTTCTATCACACTGTAAGTGGTATCCCATGGCTATTCTGGCATTTTTCTCTGGACCAACAAAGCTGCCTACATCACTTGCCAACTTTCCCAAACACCATCCCCAAGCAAGATACATTTCCATGAGTTGGAGATCCAGTTGGAAGCTTGGGTTATATTTTATATTACAAATCATGTCCACTCTTCAGAGAAGGGACTTCCAGAGGGAATCCCGGCATGAAATGGCTGAAGGAGAACTAATCAAGAAGCTTGACACCATTTCATTAGGCCTCTATTAACACACTACAAGATTCTTAGCACACTACCAGTGTTAACGCATTCTTTCAAGATGTGATAAGACAATTTGTCACCTATCACGGATGCTGGGAATGGTCATTGTTCTTATCTTAGGTAAAATTAAGCACTCAACTGCAACAGACTGTACATTTGCATATTGTTGTCTAGTTAGTCCCCCCTCCCTGTTTACACAGTATTTCCAAGTGTTTATGCATGTACATTAGGATTGCTAACCTCCAGGTGGGCCCTGGAGATCTCCCAGAATTATAGCTGATCTACAGACTAAAGAGGCTGGTATCCCTGGAGAAAAAAGATGCTTCGGAAGATGGACTCTGTGACATTATACCCTGTTGATGTCCCTCCCCAAGCCCCACTCTCCCCAGGGTCCACCCCCAAATCTCCAAGAATTTCTCAACCCAGATATGCATGTTTCTGCTATGAATCAGCTCCCTAGGGAGGTGGTGAGCTCCCCTCCACTGGCAGTCTTTAAGCAATGGCTGGACAAACACTTGCTGGGGATGTTCTAGGCCAGGGGTGGCCAACGGTAGCTCTCCAGATGTTTTTTGCCTACAACTCCCATCAGCTCCAGCCATTGGCCATGCTGGCTGGGGCTGATGGGAGTTGTAGGCAAAAAACATCTGGAGAGCTACCGTTGGCCACCCCTGCTCTAGGCTGATCCTGCACTGAGCAGACAGTTGGACTAGATGGCCCTTTCATACTCTGTGTTTCTATTACTCTATACTACTGAGGACCAATGTTCCCTCTAAGCTGCAGAGTCTTGTGAGCAAAAATTCTATTTTGTGAGCTTCTGATATTAAAGTTGTGAACTACTGGCATTAAAGTTGTGAGCTGCTGGATAAATTATTGTGTTCTTGGGTTAATTTTTATGATTTAAGACAAAAATGTGTGAGCTGGAGGCTAAAAATCTTACCTTAGAGGAAACGCTGCTGAGGACTCATTTCATGCATCCGATTCATGACAACTTAAACCCCAATCAAACTGATTGTCTTTAAGAGAGCTCCGTTTGGCTTTACTGCCACCCACCAACACAGTACCACTCTGGAGTAGAGATAAGGGTAGCAGGAGCTCCAAAACCTTTTAAAGCTAGAATGTTTGCAAACAATCTATCAGCACAGCAGCTTTGCCAGCAGCCAAAACTCAGCTACGGCCACTGGCAAGATTCCCGATCAGCTACCCTTCATTTCCCTCCCCTCTGGCTACAAAGGTCAGACCGATTCATTTCTTTAGGTGTTTATAACCTGCTTTCCTCCACAGTGGAGATCCAAAGCGATTCATCATCCTCTGCTCCTCCATTTTATCCTCACAACAACCTCCTGTGAAGTAGATTAGTTTTGAGAGAAAGACAGAAAAAGAAACTGGCCCAAGGCCACCAATCAACTTTCTATGGCAGAATGGGGATGTGAATTTAGTCCTCCCAATTCTACTTTGACACCATGGTGGCTCTGCTCCTTCCTTTCTCTTGTTGCTTCTTCTGTGGCATATTAGACTACAAGAAGGACTATACCACAAAGCACCAGAGGGTCAAACAGATACAACAACATGAACTCAGCAGGCACCGTCTATATCCTCTGGGCCTTGCTGCATTTCAGGGGTCCTCAACCTTTTTGACCCCTGTGGGCACCTTTGAAATTCTGACACTGTGTGGTGGGTGCAACCACAAAATGGTTGACATAAAATGGCTTTCACAGGAGGTGGAGCCAGTCACAAAATGGCTGCCACAGCTTACCTTCAGTCACAAAGTGAAGATCCTTCTGCTGGGGTACCAGCTGCTGTCAAAGCAATACTTAAAAAAAAAAAATCTATGGTCAATCATATCTTCACAGGTCCAACAGAAGCCTTGCTTGGTCAAAAGCCTCATCTGGCCCAGCCCATGTTCAAAAACACTAAGGACTTTTTTGTAGCAGGAACTCCTTTGCATATTAGGCCACACCCCTCTAATATAGGCAATCCCCCAAGAGCTTACAGGTCTCTTTTAGTACAGGGCCTACTGTGAGCTCTTGGAGGACTGGCTACATCAGGGGTGTGTGGCCTAATATGCAAAGGAGTTCCTGCTACAGAAAAAGCCCTGAAAACACTTGGTGGGTGCCAAAAGATGTCAACAGGCATTGTGGCACCCACAGGGACTATGTTGAGGAGTCCTGTTATACAGCATACTTGCTTTCATCCAATGGCTTCTTTACAAACAGCTTTATTGCAAAAAATTATATGAAGGAAAGAAAAATCTCAACTGGAAATACTCACCAATACTCGGGTACCCAGGTGTCGAAGGATCACCTCCACTGTTTAAGGATACCATAAATGCTTTATTGCTGAGGTTTTGTGCCTTTGGTAAATCACAAGGGTCAATGTAAAGAAGAGCACCTCCAAAACCCATCTCCTCTAGCAGGGAAAGCTGAGAAGATACAAAGGGGAAAAAAAATTATTGTCATCATAATTTATATAGCCCTTTGGGTGCAATATACCTGAAGTCACAATAATTCTAAACACAGCCCTGTAAGGAAAACCAATATTTCCCATTATTGTAGATAAACACAGGCTGGGAGAATTTTTAGAAAAATATATATATATATATATATAATTTACATCCCATCTTATCTCCTTAGATTCAAGGCGGGTGACAAAACAACAACAACTTGCAAAGGCATAAAAAATACAGCAGTCCATCAACAACAAAAAAGCAACACATAAGATAGAAATGCAGACAGGTCCTCCACCAAATGCAATTTTGGGCTCTATCAACAGAAGTATAGCAATGGCCCATGGTTTTTTGGCCACTGTGTGACACAGTGTTGGACTGGATGGGCTACTGGCCTGATCCAACCTGGCTTCTCTTAAATTCTAATAGTGCCCAGATCATGTGAAGTGACGGTATCATTTTACTCTGCTCTGGCCAATGGGTGTGTGTGTGGGGGAGGTATTTATGAATCTCCTGCGTTGTGCAGGTGGTTGGACTAGATGACCCTGGAAGTCCCTTCAAACTCTTTGATTCTATGATTTTAAATGCCCTCTGAAAGAAAACTATTTTGTTTGTATGTTTGTTTAAAATATTTGCATGCCACCATCTTTCCACCTAGGTTAGATTCACCAAGGTGGCAAATTGAATGTCAAAAGTAAAACCCCCACATGTGTTCTCTCTGGTAAGCTATTTCAGGGAACTGGATGTATCAAGGACAAAGTCCACAGTTTGACTGCTGTCAGATGGACAGTCCTAAGAATACATGGAGAAGTCTGAAGAAAGTGCCTTCCCTGCTATTTTAGCAGTACAAGTGCATTAAGTACTTTTATTTAAAGACTGGAACATCCTGTGAATGTACCTATTATTTTAATGTCCTTTCCTCAAATAACTGTTGAGCATATCTGTCTATTTTCAGTACACAATGATAAAACTCGCCGGTGATTTCAAATCACAAACAAAGTGACCGAAGCCTTAATCCCCCCCCTCCCTTCTTAATCTGTTTTCTCATTTTAGCTCCTCTGCTCTGGTTCATACTTTGGCAACAAAAGCCCTCCCCTCTTGTAGAGGAGATGGTGGGTGAGTCACCTAGCTGCTTAAAAATGTGTGAGCCAGGCATTTCATTATAGTACTTGATCATATGGGGGTCAGTTTGGTGCAGTGGTTAAACTAGTGGACTCTAATTTGGAAGAGCTGGGTTTGATTCTTTGTTGTTGTTGTTCAGTTGCATAGTCGAGTCCAACTCTTTGCAACCCCATGGACAAAGTCACACCAGGCCATCCTGTCTTCCATCATCCTCCGAAGTCTGCTCAAATTCGTGTTTGTTACATCAGCAACGCTGTCCAGCCATCTCATCTTCTGCCATCCCCTTCTTCTTTTGCCTTCTGTCTTTCCCAGCATCAGGATCTTCTCCAGTGAGTGCTCCCTTCTCATTTAGTGGCCAAAGTATTTGAGCTTCAGCTTCCAGGGAACAGTCAGGGTTCATTTCCCTTAGCACTGACTGATTTGATCTTCTTGCAGTCCAAGGGATTCTCAAGATTCTTCTCCTTTACAAACAGCTTTATATATATATATATATATATATATATATATATATATATATATATATATATATAGAAGAAATTATTTGCAGCTGCTGGCATGATCTTGGGTCAGTCATAACTCTGTCAGAGCTATTCTTTCAAGAGCAGTTTCTATCAGAGCTCTCTTTGCCTCACATACCTCACTGGTGTCTGTTGTGGGGACAGGAAAGGAAAGGAGACTGTAAACTGCTCTTGGGACTCCTTTGGATAGTGAAGGACGGGGTATAAATCCAATCTCCTCCTCCTCTTCTTCTTCATCATCATAGAAATCATAGCGTTCGAAAGGACCTCCAGGGTCACCTGTCCAACCCCCTGTACAATGCAGGGAATTCACAAGTACCTCCCCCTGCCCTCCTTCTCACAATCTGCCTAAGTTCACAGAATCACCATTGCTGTCAGATGGCCATCTAGCCTCTGTTTACAAAACTCCAAAGAAGGAGAGCCCACCACCTCCAAGCGAAGCCTGTTCCACTAAGGAACCGCTCTGTCAGGAAGTTCTTCCTAATGTTGAGCCGGAAACTCTTCTGATTTAATTTCAGTCTGTTGGTTCTCGTCCAACCTTCTGAGGCAACAGAAAACAACTCTGCACCATCCTCTAGGTGACAGCCCTTCAAGTGGTTGAAGATGGTGATCATATCACCTCTCAATCGTCTCCTCTCCAGGCTAAACATACCCAGCTCCTCCTCCTCCCATAATTCCCCCCTTTCCCAATGTGTGACCAGGCCTCCTGTGAGCGTGCTCCTCCAGAGATGACACTAATAGGCACCTTCTTGGATTCTTTGTCATTTATGTAATGACAGCTGCCTCCTCCATCACTAAATGAACTCAGGCTTATTTTTGCTGTTCCTCTCCCCACTCCCATCTCCACCCACCTTGATAAATGTGCTGTTCACAGCAAGGCCATGCCACTGGAGTTTCACAAACATACATGTCCAGCTATTTCGAGGTTATTTCAAGAAGCTCTTTGTTATCCCTTCTTTCCCTCCCCCCGCCCCCAACTGAACCTGAATTATTCTCCTATGCTTGTATTTTGCTATATGCTTGTTTCCATTCCATATTTAGCTGTCTGGTTAAAGACGCCTGTGTTTAAGCCCTGCCCTGGATAGCCCAGGCAAGCCTGATCTCATCAGATCTCAGAAACTAAGCAGGGTTGACTGGCAAGTACTTGGATGGGAGACCTCCTTGGAATACCAAAGCTGAAAGCAGGGGCAGGCTTTATTCAGCCACCTCTCTGAATACCCTCCATGCCCCAATAGGAGTTAGTCATCAGAAGTTAACTTCCAGGTGCACACATACACATACAAATAAGACATTTTTAAAATAAAATACCTGTGTTTTGGGGAAAATCTTATTAAAAATCTCTCTCTCTCTCTCTTTTTGAATGAGCATTATCCTATTGCTTGGATTTGCTTTCTTGTGACAAATTAGAAGAAAGAATGTTGATCTGTCCATGTAAACCAATGGCGTTTTAAAAGGGTTGTTCCTTTGCTCCGAGAGAGGTGAAGCTGCAAAGCACCCGTAACCGGGCCTTCTCCTCTATAGCCCCGAGCCTATGGAACCAACTTCCAGAGGAAATGCGGGCCCTGCGGGACCTAGAACAGTTCCGCGGGGCCTGCAAGACCTTCCTCTTCAGACTGGCTTTCCCTGATGAAAATGGAAATTGCGAAGGAAACCGCCATCAGAAAAAGTAAACATAGCACTAGCACTTTTAAAAATTAATTAATTTAATTTTAAAACTTAACCGAACTTAATTAAATGCTTATAATGTTTAATGTAATTTTATCCATTTGTATAATTCAACCCTGAACCATGTTGTTAGCCGCCCTGAGCCTGCTCCGGCGGGGAGGGCGGGATACAAATAAAATTTGTTGTTGTTGTTGCTCTAAATGACAGTGGATATTATTGTGAAATGACAGTGCAATCCTAAATAATGTTACGTCCTTTGAAGTCCACTGGTTTCAATGGACTCGGAAGAGTGTAGCTCTATTTATTGCTGGACTGGTAGCCTCCTTTCTGCATCCAGAATGAATATTTGCATGTAAAGTTTCTTTTATAAAAGAACAAATAGCACTAGCACTTTTATCAATTTAATTAAGTGATTTTAAACTTATTAGAATTTTTAATGTTTAATGTTAATGTAACCTTGTCTTTGTATAAGGGAAATTGAATGATGTTGTTAGCCGCCCTGAGCCTGCTCCGGCGGGGAGGGCGGGATATAAATAAAATTATCTATCTATCTAATTATCTATCTTTTATTTCTTTTTTTAACGAAATCAATGCTTTTCTTTTTAAACTGCAATCTTTAAAAATATATATATATATATGTGACCTGATTACAAACCAGGAAAATTGAGGTTTGTCACAGTTCAGCTTGGGAGGTTCTTTCCCTTTAAATGGCTTTTACAAGCCATTTCAGTGGTCCCTTCCGCTCTCCCCTACTTGGAAGGGGAAGGTAGGCAAAAGGGATTACTGAAATTCTGAAATGGCTTGCAAAAGCCATTTAAAGGGATCCCTTTAGATGGTTTTGCAAGCCATTTCAGCCATCCCTTTCACTCTGCCCCCCCCACTTGGAAGCACATGAGAGCGAAAGGGATCGCTGAAATACCTTGCAAAAGCCATTTAACGGAAAAACCATAAATGGCTTTTGCAAACTGTTCCAGCATTTCAGTGATCCCTTTTGCTCCCCTGCTTCCAAGCTGAGAGGAGTGAAAGGGATAGCAGAAATTGCTTCCAACTGGGAAGGCACAAATGGCTTCTCATTTGGCTTGCTGAATCATGCCACCACTATGCAACCCAGCAAGCAAACTGGGAAGGCATTTAAATGTCTTCCCAGTTGACTCACTGGCCGTTTTCCCACTCACGTTTTACTGGCGCCACGACCCTCCTGACGCCGGCGAATCTGCCTGGATTTCGCAACAGAAGCGCCGGCGCTCCCAGAAGCGCCGGCGCTTTCCGTCGCTAAGCCAGCGCAAACGTTTTCCTGCATCTTTGCGATTTCCGTTTGCGCTGGCTTAGCGACGGAAGTAGCCGGCGCTTCTGGGAGCGCCGGAGCTTCTGATGCGAAATCCAGGCAGATTCGCCGGCGTCAGGATGGTCGTGGCGCCAGTAAAACGTGAGTGGGAAAACGGCCACTGAGTTGTGCTGCCATCAACTGAGAAGGCATTTAAATCTTGGAGAAGGAAATGCGGTCTCTTTGAATGCCTTCTCCAATCCTCACCGCCAGCACCAAGATGTCTGCTGACACCTCTCCCCCAGGAGGTTCATAAGAGGTTTGTGTGGCTTGTGAAAGCACAGGATAGCACGAACCAAAACTTGTGAACCAAAATGCATGATGAACTTAGGTTCGTTATTAGTTTTGTAGCCATCCCTAAACCTGATTAAACTGACAGACAGCCCGTAACTTTGTTTAACCATCAATTACTCTTATCTTTTCACAGAACAGAGAGAGGCACAACATTCTACTCCATTTATCTAGGAAGGATCACCTATTCCTAGTTTCTAGGAATTCTTTGTGGAACCATTATGGGCTCTCTCTGAACAGTTAGCATCCAGTGAGAAGAAATCAGCCAACATTCTCAGCCGTTAAGCTGACAAACGTATGGTCAGTTGACATCAAAGCACCTTTTTTGTGGCTGTGAAGGGCCACTTAGCTCTTGTCACAAGAAGCTTATCTGCTTTCTTACCAACTGAAGTGTGGCGGCAGAGATTGTGTGTGTCCTTTGAATGACACCGGTGTGTTTTTCCTGCAAGTTCTCAGGTCAATATTCTGACAGTTACTGGAACTGCAGAGAGCTGGTGTGGTACAGTGCTTCAGGTGACTGAATAGGTTCTGGGAAGCCCAGGTTCAAATCCCCACTCTGCTCTGGAGGCTCACTGGCTGACCTTGGGCCACTCTTTCTCTCTCAACCTAACCTACTTCACAGGTTGGTTGTGGTGAGGAGAGCGTGTGGAAGCAGCTGGGGTGGAAAGTGGGTTGTAAATAAATGTAGATAAGTAAATATCAAGTAGCCAAATTGTGATGGAGGATTAAATGCACATGCAGCATGCCCTGAAATTTATAGATACACACACACATATAAGAACATAAGAGAATCCATGTTGGATCAAGCCAGTGGCCCATCCAGTCCAACACTGTCACACAGTGGCCAAAAAGCCCAAGTGCCATCAGAAGGTCTATCAATGGGACCAGGACACTAGAAGCCCTTCCACTGTGCCTCCCAAGCACCAAGAATACAGAGCATCACTGCCCCAGACAGAGAGTTCCAACTATAAACTGTGGCTAATAGCCACTGATGGACCTCTGCTCCATATGCTTATCCAATCCCCTCTTGAATATATGTATTCATGCATGCATGCATGTATAAAATTGAAGGCATGCTGCATGTGAGGAGAAGAAGAAGAAAAGGAAGAAGAGGAGGAGGAGATCGGATTTATACCTTGCCCTTCACTTGGAGTCTAAGAGAGGTTTACAGTCTCCTTTCCCCTCCCCACATGAGACAGCCTGTGAGATAGTTGGGGCTGAGAGAGCTCTGATAGAAAATGCTCTTGAGAGAACAGGTCAGACAGAGTTATGACTAACCCAAGGTCATACCAGCATCCGCATGTGAAGGAGTGGGGAATCAAACCCAAGTCTCCCAGATTAGAATGCACGCATATATAACCACTACATCCAACTGGCTCTCTGTTACATATGTATATAGTTGGTTAACTGCCCATGGACTCTTACACTCTTATTTGCAGTATGAAGGGGAGGGGGGGGGAACACATTAAAAGGGAAGATTGCTAATGTGCTCAAGGGCACAGCTCACAGGAGGAGTTCATGCTTTGCATAAACTAAGTCACAGGTTGTCGCCTTGCCATCTACAGTTAAAGCAGCTTAAGTAAAAAGATTGGGGGCAACCTTTCCCGGGGACCTTGCAAAACTGTTTCCAGACTGGGCTAATGGAACTTCAGTCTCAAAACTAAGACAGATGTGCAGCTTCCTCCACCCCAAGTGACCCAATGGTGCTGTACCACGGCAAAACGCAGGATGAGAATCAGATGCTCCCCACTGCTTCACATAGAGTTATAAAATTTGGATGCTGACAGTAAGTTTTTGTTTTGAGGGGACATAGTCACACATATGATTCCATATATCAGAAATCTGAAAATGACTTTGTGCATTCAAAGAAAAACATTTGGCTCACTTTGTAGGATACTTATATAACGGGAATAAGTTTTTTTATCCTTCAGTTCTGTTGTCTCTCTTTTTGAGTAGTAATAGAGGCTCTAGTTCATTTTCAGATTCATAGAATCATAGAGTTGGAAGGGAGCTCCAGAGTCATCTAGTCCAACCCCCTGCACAATGCAGGAAACCCACAAATATCTCCCTCCAAATTCACAGGTTCCTCATTGCTGTCAGATGGCCATCTAGCTTCTGCTTAAAAACCTCCAAGGAAGGAGACCCCACCACCATCCGAGGAAGCCTGTTCCACTGAGGAATTGCTCTAACGGTCAGGAAGTTCTTCCTAATGTTGAGCCGGAAACTCTTTTGATTTAATTTCAACCCACTGGTTCTGGTCCTACCTTCTGAGGCCGGCCTTCCTTCCTTCCTTCCTTCCTTCCTTCCTTCCTTCCTTCCTTCCTTCCTTCCTTCCTTCCTTCCTTCCTTCCTTCCTTCCTTCCTTCCTTCCTTTTCTTGCTAGGGCTGCCAGCTTCCATGTGAGGTCTGGGAATTACCCAGAATTACAACTAACCTCCTGGGACTACAGAGGTCAGTTCCCCTGGAGAAAATGGCTGCTTTGGAGGGTGAAATTATATCCCAATGAGGGTGAAAGTATATCCCAACTCCCTGCACAATGCAAGAAACCCACAAATACTTCCCCCCAAATTCACAGGATCCACATTGCTGTCAGATGGCCATCTAGCCTCTGCTTAAAAACCTCTGTGGAGAAACGCCATCTGAGAGTGTTGGTGCTTCATCCAAAAAGGCGGGGATCAGTAAATCCATTCAGCAGGCTTTGTAGCCTTCCCCTCACTCCCCCCCTCCCTTCCAGAGCCAAACCAACAACGCTAGGGGGAAAGTCTCCTAGAGAGGCAGGAAGGGCTGTTGTTCTTGCCATGTGCTAGGCAGGAAGAGTCTCTCAGTTTTGCAGCAGGCGCTCGGGAAGGGAGGCTGCTTGCCTGTGGGCTCCTGCCTGGGAGGCTCCAGGCAGTAAGACAAAGTAAGTCATTCTCTTAGGCAGATCAAGTATAGACCAGGGACAATACGATGCGTTTAAAAACCACCTTTATTTTGTTATGCTGTTTGCTGAGCTGTGTTGTGCTGTACTAGGCTGTGTTAACTTTTTAAAGGCAACTGTTTTTGGTTTGTTTTCCTTTTCCTATCTTTTTCTCTTTTTAAATAAATATATTTTTACTGTTTAAATGCTGGCAATCAATCTCTGTACCACCTAGATCCCCAGACCGCTTTAGACCACGCTGTTTTAAGGAGGGGGCCCCGGGGAAGGGGGAAGGCATGCAGTTGGATAAGGTGCCAATCCTCCAGGGGTGCCCCAAAGAAGCGCTGAGGTCTCTGTGAAACCCAAGTGCAGGGTGGCAGAGGACCTTGAGGCCTAGCCTCATAGCAGGAGAGGGGGATTGGGAGTCCTGTTCCTCTCAATCTGAACCCCGGGACTGAGCAGGTGGTGGCAGCGAGCCCAAGGGGCAGGAGGAGACATAGCTCCCTCCAGGAGTTGGCGACTCCATAGGGAGCTGACGGGACCGGGTCTGAAGGCAGAATCGGGCCGGTTCCGTCACACTTGGCGGCAGCGGTGGGATAAGAACAAACAGAGAACTTGATTGGCCAGGCATTTTTGTTTTTTTTATACGTGCAAGCACCCAGAGAAAGCAACAGCGGTTTTGTTTTATTTTCGGGTCAACTGGAGTAGGGAAAGTTTAGTTAGTTAGGATGGAGCGTACTAAGAGGCTGGAAATCCTGGAGATGACAAAGCCACAGCTCCAGGAAGAGTGTGCAAAGCTCGAGCTGGAGTGTGACAACCTGACTGTAGTAGATATGCAAGACCTCCTGTTGGAGTATCATCAGCATGCAGGGGCACTTGCAAAAATGTTCCCCACCCAGTCAGAAGAACTCTTGCGGTTACGGTTGGAATTGGCAAGAATCCGTACCAAGGCGTACCAAGAGCGCAGATGGAAGGAAAGAGAGAGAGAGGAACGACAAGCAGAGAGGGATGCGATCCGCAGACAGGAAGAAGCAGAGATCCGCAGACGGGAACAAGAAGAGCAACGTCGCCATGAGCTTGAGGTGCTACGTCTGGAAGCTGAACTAAGCAAAGAGATCCAAGTCACGCCCAAAGACTTTGCAGTGTACAAGGAGGGAGAAGACCCCTCCACATACCTCTCCAACTTTGAGAGGGCAGCCAAACAGTGGGGGATTGCAGAGGAGGACTATATGTCTTACCTCTGTAGCAACCTGACTGGAGAGCTTTCAGCCATCTATTACAGCATGCCTATGGAAGATGGGGGGATAACTTTTGCGGCCTATAAGGCCACTGTATTTAAAAGGTTTAAACTGGGGCCAGACCACTCCCGAAAGCAGTTCAGGGGTTTGGCTCCACAAGAAGGTAAATCCTATTCTGAATGTGGGGTAATGAAGGAACAAACAGTTCCAGTGTTATTGGGCCGGGATTTGGTGGTTGGCCAGTACTCTATCAAGGCTGTACCCCGCAGCCAAACCCCCAGGGGAAAGTGGGAGGAGGAAGGCAACTTTAAGGAAGCCGCCTCACCACCAACCAGGGAGGGGGAAATAACCCAGGTTACTGAGGACGAAGAGAGGGCAGTCACCCAGGAGGGGGAGGGCCAGCCTGTCTCAAGTCCTGGAGTAGGGTGTTCCCAAGGGGAAGAGGGGTGTAGCTTTCCCCAAGTGCAGCCGGAGGCTGTGGATGTTCCTAGCGAGGAAGGGAACCTGTCTAGCGTAAAGGATGTGAATGCTGAAGAGACCAAGGTGGAGAGTGGAGATTTCACAGGAGGTTCTGAGAGCAGCAAGGCTAATGTGGGCTCAGAGGAGCACATTGCTGAAGGCTTGGGGGGACGGGAGCGGTTCCAGAAGGGGGTCCGGAGCGGCCTTAGGTTGGAACCGGTTCACCAAGTAGCTGTGGATCAGGAAGTGGGATCGTCCGAGATGCTCTCAAAACAGGTCGTCTTGAAGCAGGGCAGACAGGAGTCCTGGGAAGCTGTGGGACCTTCCAGGCAGGAAGGGGGTCAGTTTGGTAGTGCTGAAAAACCAACCGAGGGGACTGAGAACCCAAGCCAAACCCTCAGGGGAAGGTGGGGGGAGGAGGGCAACTTTAGGGAAGCCACCTCACCACCAACCAGGGAGGGGGAGGACCAGTCTGTCTCAAACCCTGCAGGAGGGTGTGCCCAATGGGAAGTGGGGTGCCAATTTCCACAAGGGCAGCAGCATGCTGTGGACCCTTCCAGGCAGGAAGGAGCTCAGTTGGCTGACACTGAAAAAGCAACTGAGGGGGCGGAGAACCCAGATCCAACTTTGGCTAAGTGTTCTGGAAACAGTGGGACTAGGGGTGGCTTGAAGGAACAGATGATAGGAAGTCTGGGGCAGCCAGAAATGTTCCTGTCTGAGGTTCAAAGTGACCCGAGGCTGGAACCACTGTGTGAGTTGGCAAGGGACCAGGAAGTGGAGTTCTCAGAAGTTGAGACAGGGGATAGGGTGATGGTTTCCCTGCCACTTCATACTGGTGAACGGAAAGTGGAATGGGAGGGACCCCATGTGATTGTGGATGACCTGGGCGATGCTACTTATGTGGTGGCTATGGAGAAGACGGGAAAGGCAGTTCAAGTGGTGCAGGTGGATGTACCACAGCCAGTCTCTGCGAGGTCCATGGTGTTGCATAGAGGTAGGAAGGAAGGAGACAAAAAGAAGCTGGGACAGCAATTGTTTGGAGCCCCAGAGGTAGTTTTCTGGGAGGACAGAGTGGACAGAGGGAACATTCCACCAATGAGGGATAAAGAAGGAGCAACTGTGTGGGAACTGGGCAGTTTCCAACGCCATATGTGGGGCCAGGGATTTCCTCCTTTGATGGACCACTCACCCCAGCAACAGCAGCAACGGAGGGAGAGCACCAAACTCCAGAGGTGGTCCTGGGAGATGGAGGAGTACATCTTAAAGACTGGACATTCCTGCTGCATGCAGCCATGCAACGTTTTGTCCAGAAAGGACATGGGCACCTACGGTGCTGGACTTTGTGTATTATTGGAGAAATACCTGAATGTTGGTATAATATTTTGGTTAATGGGTTTCTCCTTGTTTGTTTGGATTCTGCTACGGGGTTACCTCTGTAGGAGGCAACCCCTCCGGCTCAGAATTTAAGGAGGGGGAAGTGTGGAGAAACGCCATCTGAGAGTGTTGGTGCTTCATCCAAAAAGGCGGGGATCAGTAAATCCATTCAGCAGGCTTTGTAGCCTTCCGCTCACTCCCCCCCTCCCTTCCAGAGCCAAACCAACAACGCTAGGGGGAAAGTCTCCTAGAGAGGCAGGAAGGGCTGTTGTTCTTGCCATGTGCTAGGCAGGAAGAGTCTCTCAGTTTTGCAGCAGGCGCTCGGGAAGGGAGGCTGCTTGCCTGTGGGCTCCTGCCTGGGAGGCTCCAGGCAGTAAGACAAAGTAAGTCATTCTCTTAGGCAGATCAAGTATAGACCAGGGACAATACGATGCGTTTAAAAACCACCTTTATTTTGTTATGCTGTTTGCTGAGCTGTGTTGTGCTGTACTAGGCTGTGTTAACTTTTTAAAGGCAACTGTTTTTGGTTTGTTTTCCTTTTCCTATCTTTTTCTCTTTTTAAATAAATATATTTTTACTGTTTAAATGCTGGCAATCAATCTCTGTACCACCTAGATCCCCAGACCGCTTTAGACCACGCTGTTTTAAGGAGGGGGCCCCGGGGAAGGGGGAAGGCATGCAGTTGGATAAGGTGCCAATCCTCCAGGGGTGCCCCAAAGAAGCGCTGAGGTCTCTGTGAAACCCAAGTGCAGGGTGGCAGAGGACCTTGAGGCCTAGCCTCATAGCAGGAGAGGGGGATTGGGAGTCCTGTTCCTCTCAATCTGAACCCCGGGACTGAGCAGGTGGTGGCAGCGAGCCCAAGGGGCAGGAGGAGACATAGCTCCCTCCAGGAGTTGGCGACTCCATAGGGAGCTGACGGGACCGGGTCTGAAGGCAGAATCGGGCCGGTTCCGCCACAACCTCCAAGGAAGGAGAGCCCACCACCACTGAGGAATAGCTCCTCTAGCTATCAGGAAATTCTTCCTAATGTTGAGCCAGAAACTCGTTTGATTTAATTTCAATCCATTGGTTCTGGTCCTACCTTCTGAGGCCTCTTTCTTTCTTTCTTTCTTTCTTTCTTTCTTTCTTTCTTTCTTTCTTTCTTTCTTTCTTTCTTTCTTTCTTTCTTTCTTTCTTTCTTTCTTTCTTTCTTTCTTTCGTAGGGCTGCCAGCCTCCATGTGGGGTCTGGAATTACCCAGAATTACAACTAATCTCTTGGGACTACAGAGATCAGTTCCCCTGGAGAAAATGGCTGCTTTGGAGGGTGAAATTATATCCCAATGAGGACCCTCCTCTCCCCAAACCTCACCCTCCCCAGATCCCACCTCCAGTTAACCAGGCATTTTCCAACCTAGAGCTGAGAACCTTACTTTTTACACTTTTATAATAGATCATTTAATTCCTTAGTTTCATTATCTGCATTTACTAAAATAAATGCATGCTGTGGACACAGATGCTGAACTTGTGGAGCCCACATACTTCAGGGACCATGGCTCACTGGCAGAGCATCTGTTTGCCATGCAGGAGGTCCCAGGTTCAATCCTCAGTATCTCCAGTTAAAAGATCTGGTAGTAGTTGATGTGAAAGACCTCTGCCTGAGACCCTGGAGAGCAGCTACCCAGTCAGAGTAGACTGACTTTGATGGATCAATGGTCTTATTCAGAATAAGGTGGCTTCATGTGTTCCTGTGTTCAAAACATGAGAAAGGCCCAGCCAATCACTCAGTGTTTTGCATTGAGGCTGAATTTAGACGACCTGGCACAACTCAAAAACAATTCAGAAAAACTTGGTGTCCCAATCAACTAGGACCTCCCAAATGGTCATACAGACACTGAAGCTTTGTATAATATTGTGGGTTCAAACGCACTTAAGAGACGAGGTTGCAGTGATCATAGCTCTCTTTATTAGTTTCAGCATGGTAATGGCTGAACTAGAAGACTGCTTTACTGGGCCAACGGGGTCAACTATATACACTTCAAGGTTCCCATGCTAGAACATCATTGGATCATTTAAACCAGCAAGGGGCCTGTGATTGGACAAGGGCAGCAGGGATTTGGATCCTACTGTCCATTGTTCCCTAGTCCCCAAGCTAAGACCTAAAGACTCCAATGAGCCAGGCAGGAACATAGTTAATAGCAACATTAGTCCACATCCAAAACACTTTGAGACTTTGAAAAGGCAATGCATGCTGGCCAAGTTCAACGTCTCAGGTTCCAAACATGATTGTAGCACTCAAACCACCCTCTGCTTCCAATTAGGGAGCTAATATGTAAGTTTATCATGGGAAACTTTGCTTGACTCCAATGCTAAGCAAAAACAGAAACAAAAAGTTTGTGAATTTCCTTTATTCACCACCTTTCACAGCTATTGAGATGCCAAAAAGAACCAGCGTGATGTGGTGCTTAGGCTATTTCCAGAGAGTAGACTTGCCAGCTCTCCTGCTACAGTGAGAGAACTCCAGCTAGCAACCCTCTTGAACCCCAATCTCAAAAGATTCATGCACGCCAGGGCCCTGATCGACTCCGGGTGCACAAGAGACATCATCACCCCGCGCCTGGTGGAGGCGCTAGGGCTAGCCACAACCCCCCTTCCCCACCCCATCCAATTCGAACAAATGGATGGATCAATTATGAGGGGAGAACCTTGCACACTAGAAACCCAGGCCACCCCCATGGGGACGGAGGAACACTGGGGAGTAGAAACTTTTGTCATAGCCCCATCCTCCTCTTTCGATGTAGTGATGGGAGCCGGGTGGCTGGCCCGGCACCAACCGGACATTCGATGGGCCGAGCAGATTGTGCGGTTCCCAGACTGGCGGTGTGAACACCACCACTGGAGGGCCGAATGGGGCCCGAAAGCACCCCCCCAGAACGAGAGACTTTGCCTCACACTTGAGGAAGTTAGGTCGATACCCAAAGAATACAGGGACCTGAAGAAAGCCTTTAGCGAACGGGAGGCCGACGAGCTCCCCCCGCACCGCCCGACGGACTGCGCTATCGAACTAATCCCAGGGCAGGCGCTACCAAAGGCAAAGCTGTATTCGATGGGGTGGGCAGAGAAAGCGGAACTGAGAAAATTCATTGATAAAAACTTGAAGCGAGGGTTCATCCGACCAGCGACGGCCCCCCATGCGGCCCCGGTCCTGTTCCGCAAGAAAAAGGATGGGGGGCTTAGACTTTGCACAGATTTTCGCGGGATAAACGGGATTTCAATGTCCAATGCTTACCCGATCCCGCTGATAAGAGTTTTATTGAACACTGTGGCTGAGGGAAAGATTTTCACCAAACTCGATCTCCGAGACGCGTACTTCCGCGTGAGGATTAAAGAGGGAGACGAGTGGAAAACAGCATTCAACACTCCCATGGGACAATTTGAGTATTTAGTGATGCCCTTCGGGCTTCAGGGGGCACCAGGGGTTTTCATGAACTTCATAAACGAGGTGTTAAGGGAATTTTTGTACAAGGGGGTGGTGGTGTACCTTGATGACATCATTATCTATTCGAAAGATCTCGAATCGCATGTACCCCTGGTGAGGAAAGTGTTGACAACATTGTGTAAAAACAAACTGTATGCCAAATTGTCTAAATGTGAATTCCACAAAACGGAACTAGACTACTTGGGTTTCCGAGTGTCAGGGGAGGGACTAGCCATGGACCCCGCCAAAATTCAAGCGGTCCTAGACTGGGAACCCCCCAGAACCCGACGGCAGCTACAATCTTTCATCGGGTTCGCAAATTTCTACCGCGGGTTCATAAAGGGGTTCGCCCGGGTGATGCTCCCCCTCACAGAGCTTCTCAAAACGAAGGGGAAAGGGGATGAAGCAAAAAAGCCCGGCGCGCGTTTAACGTGGACGCCAGAATGCCACCGCGCCTTCCAAGAGCTCAAACAACTCTTCACCTCTGAACCAATATTGGCTCACCCCAATGAATTAAAACCCTTCGTGGTGCAATGTGACGCTTCCGACGTCGCCGTAGGAGCCATATTGATGCAGAGGAATGAAGGGGGGGACCTACGCCCCTGTGCCTATATCTCCCACAAATTTTCAAATGAACAGAGGAACTGGTCAGTCTGGGACAAGGAGGCGTTTGCAGTAATGTTTGCCTTAAAAACCTGGAGATCTTGGCTAGAGGGAGCCCGAGTCCCCTTCGAAATCTGGACTGACCACAAGAACCTAGAAGCCCTCACCGGCCGCCGTAAACTGACGGCCAAACAAATCCGATGGGCGGGGTTCTTTGCTAAGTTTGACTTCGTGTTAAAATACATCCCCGGCACCAAAAACTTTTTGGCCGATGCACTATCGCGCCTGCCGCAGCACGAAAGTCAGAGAGAGGAGGTAGTCGATTCCCTCATCCCCCCCCTCAGCAGTCGCAGGAGGGGTCACCACCCGCTCAGGGAAACAGACTGGAACCCCTGAATTACCCAGAAAAGAGCGTTTCGCCACGGAAGCCGAACTAGAAGGAGGCGAACGCCCAGAAGGGCTCGAGAAGGGCGAGGGGGGGGTCTGGCTGCACAAAGGGAAAATCTATGTGCCGAAATCTCTGAGAAAAGAAGTTTTGGAACAATGCCACTCTAACCGCCTAGCGGGCCACTTCGTGTATGTGAAGACCTTTAATCTAATCACCCGGCAATTCTGGTGGCCTCGATTAAAGAAAGATGTCTCCGAATTCGTGCTCACATGCCCCACTTGCATCATGTCCAAACGGCGGGGAGGGAAGCCACCGGGCCACCTTGTTCCTCTCCCCACGGCTAGTCGCCCATGGGCCGTGGTGTCAATGGACTTTATAGTAGAACTACCCCCTTCTCAAGGGAAGACAGTGATACTGGTAGTGGTTGACACCTTTTCTAAACAAGCCCATTTCATCCCCTGCAAAAAACTCCCCACAGCCAAGAAGTTGGCCCAATTATTCTTTAATCACGTGGTCCGACTACACTCATTCCCCGAAAAGGTCATTAGTGACCGCGGGCCACAGTTCGTTGCCAACTTCTGGCGGGAGTTTTGCAAATTGGCCGGTATCGAGCAGGGACTTAGCTCCGCGTACCACCCGCAAACGGACGGACAGACGGAGAGGGTGAACGGGCTTCTGGAACAATACTTGAGGTGCTACATCAACTACCAACAGACAAATTGGGTGGAGCTCTTGCCCTTTGCGGAGTATGGGTACAATAACAGCATTCATAGCTCCACCAAGACCTCCCCCTTCCAAATTGTCAATGGGTATGAAGGGAAGCCTTTCCCCAACCTCCCCTTACCGTCCAGTTCTCAGGAACCCACTTCATGTCAACAATGGTGGGAAGGACTGAGGGGGGAGTGGAAAGTAATTCAAGAGAATCTGGAGGAGGCAAAGAGGGAGTACAAACGGCACTTTGACAAAAAGCATGCCCCCCAATGGGAGTTGAAAGAAGGGGAGACAGTGTTTCTATCCACAAAAAACCTGCCCCTCCCGCAAGGGTGTCGAAAGCTTGCGCTGAAATATCTAGGTCCATTCAAAATAAAAAAGGTGATCAATAAAGTGACTGTGGAGTTAGAGCTGCCCAAATCATTGAGTAAGATCCACCCTGTTTTTCATTGCAGCCTTCTTCGCAAGGACCCTGGAGCTACGCAATTTCACCCTCGTCCTCCGGAACTGCCTCCGACCCTAGTGAAGGGTCAGAGTCACCATGAGGTGTTGGAAATCCTGGACTCCAAAGTCCAGAGGGGGGTGCTGTACTACCTTATCAGGTGGAAGTACTTGCCCCCCAGCTGTGACGAATGGGTGAAAGCTAGCGATGTATCCGCACCGCAACTGCTTAAAAAGTTTCACCTACTGTACCCACACAAGCCCAAGGCGAAGAGCTTAGGGGGGGCAGTATGTCAGGACTTGTAACTTTTCTGCTTTGCTTGCTTTAGCCACACTGACTCCATGTTGTAATTTAGAGTGTTTAACAACGGTCATTAACCCTGGCCCCATTGCTATGCCAACTATTTAGGGCAGCGGGGTAGGCGACAGATAGTCTCTGCTTAACATCCACAGGTGCCCTTTGAAGACAGGCCGTTTGGCCTTCGCACCAACGGAGCATCCTCCCTTCTTTGGGCCAGGGATGGTCAGAAGATGTTGGCCGGCCAATCGTAATGGCCTTCGGGGCTCATATAGGGAGAGACAGTCCCACAGGTATGCTGGTCCCAGGCCGCTCAAGGCTTTAAACGCCAATACTAAAACCTTGAAGCACCAATACTAAAACCTTGAAGCGGATCCAGTACTCAATTGGTAGCCAGTGCAGACTGCGCAGCATCGGCCGACTGCTTGCCCGTAAAGGCAATTCAGTTAGCAATCGTGCTGCTGCATTCTGCACCAGCTAGAGTTTCCAGATCAGTCTCAAGGACAAGCCTGCGTAGAGTGAGTGGAAGTGACTGTAGCTAAGTTGTGAGGAGCCAGATAGGGTGCTAGTTGTTTGACCTGCTGGAGATGGTGAAAAGCAGATCGTGCAACAGCTGTGACCTGGGCCTCCAGAGAGGCTAGTTGCCATCTCCTTCCTCCCACTGCTGTGTCCAAAACTGCCCTGTCCCACAACGGCTCCTCCCATCTTAACGTTGTGTCATGTTGATTTTTTTTCCTATTAAAAGGAAAGAGAAGCCACAGCATAGAGTTAGTTTTTAAAATATATTTATGTATTTCCCCCCGCTTCCCCTCTTGGGTTTCTTTTGTTTTATTTTTACAGGCTTTAGGGAACAGAGCTCCAGCGAGTGGCTGCTGCTACCATGGTTATGCACTCAATCTGGGAAGGAAGGTGGGTGCAATTGCTAAAATGATACCATGGCCTTAAAACAAAAACAACACTGTTTCCAGGGAGGAGGCGCATCAGCGCTGCTTCAAACAACATCTCAGTCAACTACTTTTTTCCTCTTTTTTGCATTTTTCAGTGTTGTTTCTTAACAGGGAGAAGCAGCAACGGACTCCAGGCCACTTGGAATATTCATGAAAATCGGTTGAAACTCATTACCCGCTGCAAACAGGGAGCCAAGATCCTAGGACGGGTAAAGCTCAAATTCCCTCGGGAGGCATGGTGGCGGTTTCCTGTGGGATGGACAACTTTTCTCTTCCGACACATTCATTCTGTGTAGTCTCTGGCCTGACAAAAGGCAGCATTTCATTGCAGAAAGCATTAATTCAAATTCATTACCACAGGAAGCGGCTATCGTATTGTTAGGGGACCCATATAGCATGTCCTCCATCTATACAGTTCCCCCTCTCCCCTCTGAGATTTTTTTTTTTAAACTAGAGTTATCAACTGGCCTTCACTTTGTCATAGTTTACAGGGAGGGGAAATAATATTCTAACTCTAGAAGTGTCAGGGAAAAGTATACGCCTTCTCATTTGTAAACTCTATTTACATTATAAAACACACAGAGAGAGACTGAATATATCAAATATGTTCCATATGCCCCCTTCTGATGACTAAAATTGTGATTTTATGAAGGAACACTTTGTTGTCTGATGATTACAATGTGTGTCTGTTATGGGAGGTGGGGGAGAAATCTGGGGCTGTCCTCTCACATGGGAGATCCGGTTCTCATTTCCACCATTCCAGAGTTACAAACTTTCTCTAAATCTCTGCAGACTCCTTCCTCCAATTTAATCATAGACACTTTGATTTAGATTCCCGATTTCCATGTAAAGGCAGAAAGGGTTGGGTATGTAATTCTCAGAGCGCCAGCTTCAATGACAAGGCCACAGCGTGTAGAAACTAATGGCCTTGACGCTCATTTGTATGGAGACCCATGCTCGCTGCTCTTGCTGTTCAAAAGGGACTTAAAGTGAAAGTTTGTGTGGCACGCACACCTCACATGCACTCATAGGTCTCTTTTCATCCGAGTCGGTGTGAATGGAAGACCAGTACCTTCTAAGTGGTAGATGCACGGCAGAGTATAGTATTGTGTTATACACACACACACACACACACACATATATATATATATACACACACACACACACACACTCATATATATATATATATATATACACACACACACACAAGATCATGATAGATGGAACTAAGGTTAAGGTAGTCCCCTGTGCAAGCACCAGTCATTTCCAGCTCTGGGGTGAAGTTGCTTTCACAATCTTTTCATGGCAAACTTGTTACGGGGTGGTTTGCCATTGCTTTCCACAGTCATCTACACTTTCCCCCCAGCAACCTGGGTACTCATTCTACTGACCTCAGAAGGATGAAAGGCTGAGTCAACCTTGACTCGGCTGCCTGAACCCAGCTTCCGTTGGGATCGAACTCAGGTCGTGAGCAGAGCTTAGGACTGCAGCACTGCAGCTTTACCACTCTGTGCCACAGGGCTCTTAGACAGAAAAAAATGGGCCTTGTGTTATGCGGCTCTCTAGCAAAGCTCATGTTGGAATGCCACTGTCTATTTGAAATGGTGCTCACGTTGGGAAACGTGGCGTTCAACAGTGAACTTCAGAAAATACACTCCAATGGTGAGCTGAAGACTTTCCTCTGAAGTCTGGCTGGCTTGTTTAGCTAGGTTCAGCGAAAGCTGTGCCCAGCATTTCCTCCTGCTAGTTTTTCTCTTCCTCTCATTTCCCAAAGGGAAAACTGGGTACATCAGGGCACCCGCCTTTAATTCCATGCTGTGTGGGCAGCATGTTGAGAAACCTCCACTGTCAGGAACACTGGGGGATCGCTAGGGATTTTAAATGGTGCTTGCTTGTTTTGCTTACACCTCCCACTCTGTATCAGCACTGGATGCAGGGTTGCAAACCACCAGGGTGTAGCTGGAGATCTCCTGGGATTACAACTGATCTCCAGGTGACAGAGATCAGTTCACCTGGAGAAAATGGCTCCCTTGCAAAGTGGACTCGATGGCATTTCACCCCACTGAAGTTCCTCGCTTCCCCAAACACCTCAAGCGCCATCCTCCAAATCTCCAAGTATTTCCAAACTCGGACCTGTCAACCCTAAGGCAGAGCCAACCACAAAATGTCAGGAAGTGAGATTGCACTTAACTCTAATACTCACTGTACAATATTTCAGGCAGAAGCTCTACTAAACTGGTTGACTTTTAAAATTAACATGTTAGAAATATTTTCTTGCATACGTACTAGGGATGCCAGCCTCCAGGAGGGACCTGGGAATCCCCTGGAATTAAAGGTCATCTCCAGACTCTAAAGATCAGTTCCCCTGGGAAAAAAATGAATGCTTTGGAGGGGGGACTCTGTGACATTGTACGCCAGTGAGGACCCTCTCCTCCCCAGGTCCCATCCTCAAATCTCCTGGAGTTTCTCAGCTTGGATCTGGTAACTCTTCCCTCCCCCAACCCACACCAGTTGCCAAGAAGGACCTGCAACCCTAATACATAGAGCTTACCTTCAGTCACAGAGTGAAGGCCCTCATGCCATTGCAGTTGCTGTTGCTGCTGAAACAATATTTTGCTTTTAATCTGCATAGCCAATCAGTCCTGTAGTGGTCAATCAGAAGCCCTGATGAGCAAAAGGCCACACCCGGCCCCACCCACTTTCAAAGAAGAAGAAGAAGATGATGATGATGATGTTGGATTTATACCCCGACCTTCACTCTGAATCTCAGAGTCTCAGAGCAGCTCACAATCTCCTTTACCTTCTTCCCCCACAACAAACACCCTGTGAGGTAGGTGGGGCTGAGAGAACTCTCCCAGAAGCTGCCCTTTCAAGGACAGGTCTGTGAGAGCTATGGCTGACCCACGGCCATTCCAGGAGCTGAAAGTGGAGGAGTGGGGAATCAAACCTGGTTCTCCCAGATAAGAGTCCACGCACTTAACCACTACACCATACTAGTGCACTTGGCAGTTGCCACAGTGCCCTTGGACAGCACATGGGCACCCCTGCACTAGGTAACCTTCCAGATTCTGAAACAGTGCTCTGCTATGTTCATGGAATGGTATCTGTACAACCCGAATTAATGAATCTGAGATCTGTCTTTCTTAACTGGACAAAGGATGAGTTATTGGATATTTATTCTGATGAGACTCTCATGCTAAAGTCCCAATTAGAGTCATAAGGATCTGCGAACAATCCCTTTTTCATTGTACTAATTGGCAATGCATAAAAATCACTGACGGGAAGCAAAGTGCCATTTAAATTATTGGCTGAAAAAAGAGAGAGAGAGAGAGAATAACTACTTTGCATTGCAAGAATTTAATTAGATGTCACCCTCCTCTTGTTCATCTGTTGCAACATACAGCACTTGCGAGCAGCTATATCATCAGAGCAGGAATAGAAGGAAGCAATGTGTGCATTCTTTGTATACAGGGTATTGAAAGCTTCCAGCTCAGGCTATTTTAGCCAACAAAGCAGCAAGGGCCTTCATTTTGGAGCTCTACATTAAGTGCTTAATCGCGCGACTGTATTCCTCATCCCGGCTGTCAAAGGAGCAAAGTTCAACAAGAATCTTGTGGCAAACAGCACAAAATGTTATCACGCTCAACGGTGTGTCGTACGGAGGTAGCCGGCCACATTCCGTTTAACACTCAAGTGTTCCGGCACAATACAAATGAGTGCCTCTTTTCTATCCTGCTGGAACACATCACCCTTCTCCAACAAAGGAGGCCATGGCACCATTAAGCTGCGGAAACAAAGGCTCTGGTGGATGAAATGGGAAAGAACTTGTGATTGTGACCCGTGGAAACCCCGAGAATCTGCAGGTTGTTTGTCTCAAGGTTTAACAAGGTGGGGGGAGGGGGGACCTGTACTCTGTTTAAACAAAACAAAATTATTTTCTGCCTAAATTGGAATACATCTACATTTTGTTTCCCCCAGCTATGCAGACTGCACCAGAGATGCGTAACTGCTATTTACATACTAAAGAAGCATAATAAGACTTTCCATTTGACCTAGGCACTCTCGTAAGAATGGCTCTTCGGGGGTAACAGAGTTCAGCAATAAACTCTGTCCTAGGTAGCATCATTCCATTCCCCTCCCCCATACAAGTGGGATGCTGCTACACTACGTTGGACTCCCTGCCTTCTGTGTCTCCAGCATAACCCTCCCTTCTTTCTTGCATATTTTCACCTTCTGACACCCTCAATTTCTGTTTTGTGCTCACCATTCAGCAGGGCTTTTTCTGAGCAGGAACGCAGCAACACAGTTGCAGCTGGCGTCGGCTACCGGTACTGTCCATCTATTGTAGTCTGCTGGTACTAGTTATTTATTTAGTGAACTTATATTCTGCCCTTTCCCATAACAGGCTCAGGGCGGCTCACAACATAAATCAGGCAATAAAAACCAACAAGTCAATTTGAAAACAATACAATAAAACCATAATCTGCTGATGAATTGCACTGCTGTGGGTGTCTGCAAGGGGACATTCCCCCCAAATCCTTTCTGGGTTTAAAGACTTTAAGTTGCATAGTGATCCGCAATTGCAAATAATAGACCTGTTACCTAGAATTATTTCTACAGGTGCTGTGGTGCACTGCACTTGTTTTGTTCTTGTCCCGGTTCCCTCTGATTTCCCCACCACTACTGATTCATACTGAATGGCAGGGCTTTTTTTGTAGAAAAAGTCCAGCAGGCACTTATTTGCATATTAAGCCATATCCCCTGATGCCAAGCCAGCCAGAATTGTGTTCCTGTGCATTCCTGCTAAAAACAACAACCACCACCCTGCCTTTAAGCATGCCTCTGCTTGCTGTCTGTCACACCTGGTTATACTAGATTTATTTAAAACACTTCTATCTCATGTTCTCAGCTAATGTCTCACAAGGTTTCTTACAATATCAAAAAATAAAACAAAATAAACATTCATGATAAGTAAAGAGAAGCCAACATTAAACCAGTAGCATAAATCAAAAGCATTCCCAAAGGCCCTAATATACACTTTCCCAAATTCCCTGGTGGAAGGGTGGAATAAAAATGTACTACCTTTATCTCAAAATGTTTGAACTTCCATGATTTGAAAAAATGAACACTCCAGTTTTAGAGCTTATTTTTTTATTATGCACATTTGCACTGGTGCTTCTGTGGCTGAAATCATATATATATATATATATATATATATATATATATATATATATATATATGTGTGTGTGTGTGTGTGTGTGTGTGTGTGTGTGTGTGTGTGTGTGTGTGTGTAGAAAGTTAATATTTAAAAAGCCCACTGGCAAGCCTTATGCCTTTCCCTCTGACCCAAGGAACCAACTTAGTTCTGTTCATAGAAGAAATGCATTGCTCACATAACTGCAAAGCATCAAGAGAGAACCTTTCTGTTTCCTTTGACAAAGGTTGGAGGATGGGCATATATAGTCAGCCCTTGCAATTCCACCACACTAATGTCACAAAGAAACAGATGATGCTTTTGTTTATTTCAAACAGTTTTACATTGTTCTTGAGTTCTAAGCTTCCTGTCCCACCATATAACCGCACAATGAAATGCTCACCAGAATCACAATAACACCAACAATAAAATCAGCAAACACAGCATGAACAAATGAAGCCAGTCAAAACACCAAGCAACAGGCAAGAAGTCATTACAATAATTAAAAAAAAAAAACAGCTCATAGAATCAGCAACATGTATTAGGGGAGGGCAAAAGAGCCTGAATTTTTCAGGTTTAAGTATATAACCTGAAAGATATTGGCATTTTCTGATATTCCCATATCATAATACTACTGTGGTATTCAGATTTGGAAATATTCAGGAAACCTGATTTTTTTTTCAGCTTCAGCATACACTATGGGGATCATTATAGTCAATGGTCTCCATAGGGTAAAATGGAGAATCAATTCTGGAATATCTGCAGCCAGGCCTCATTTTGGGCAGGAGCTCACAGGAATGAGTTAAAAATATTACATATCACAGCAATGGAGTTAAAAAAAAATTAAAAAATATTTTCTTCTGGGCTCCACTATGAGAATTTTGCTGAACTCTAAGATATGACAACTTTCTAATATTTTTTTCCCACAAAAAGATTGGGAAAATAACCAAAACATATAAAGCAGACAGATAGACATTTTCATCATGCCATTGTGGCCACATAGGAGAAAGTAGTTTAAAAAGTATGATAGCAGTAAGGTTTTATTATGGCAGTTATAATTCCAGGAGCATTTTAAGGTAGATGCCGAGCTGATATAATTTAGTACACCTTCCGGTGATGTCAAGGGCGTGTGGCAAATGCAAATAAGTTATGCAAATAAGTTATGCTAATGAGCTCCAGCGCCTCTTTTTCTACAAAATGACCCCTGTCTGGATCTCTGGAGGTGCTTTTTTTTTTTTTTAATGGTAAAGGCACCAAATTTGTAGCATAGCTGCTGGTGCCTCTCCTAAAAAAACAGATTGGACCAGGGAGTTCAAAATGCTATGGGCCCCCAAAGAAGGTGCCCCCATCTTCATAAGAACATAAGAACATAAGAGAAGCCATGTTAGATCAGGCCAATGGCCCATCCAGTCCAACATTCTGTGTCACACAGCGGCCAAATATATATATATATATATATATATATATATATATATATATATATATATATATATATACACACACACACACACACACTGTGGCTAATAGCCACTGATGGACCTCTGCTCCATATTTTTATCTAACCCCTTCTTGAAGGTGGCTATGCTTGTGGACGCCACCACCTCCTGTGGCAGTGAATTCCACATGTTAATCACCCTTTGGGTGAAAAAGTACTTCCTTTTATCCGTTTTAACCTGTCTGCTCAGCAATTTCATCGAATGCCCACGAGTTCTTGTATTGTGAGAAAGGGAGAAAAGTACTTCTTTCTCTACTTTCTCCATCCCATGCATTATCTTGTAAACTTCTATCATGTCACCCCTCAGTCGACGTTTCTCCAAGCTAAAGAGCCCTAAGCGTTTCAACCTTTCTTCATAGGGAAGGTGTTCCAGCCCTTTAATCATTTTAGTTGCCCTTTTCTGAACTTTCTCCAATGCTATAATATCCTTTTTGAGGTGCGGCGACCAGAACTGCACACAGTACTCCAAATGAGACCGCACCATCGATTTATACAGAGGCATTATGATACTGGCTGATTTGTTTTCAATTCCCTTCCTAATAATTCCCAGCATGGCGTTGGCCTTTTTTATTGCAAACGCACACTGTCTTGACATTTTCAGTGAATTATCTACCATGACCCCAAGATCTCTCTCTTGGTCTGTCTCTGCCAGTTCACACCCCATCAACTTGTATTTGTAGCTGGGATTCTTGGCCCCAATGTGCATTACTTTGCACTTGGCCACATTGAACCGCATCTGCCACGTTGACGCCCACTCACCCAGCCTCAACAGATCCCTTTGGAGTTCCTCACAATCCTCTCTGGTTCTCACCACCCTGAACAATTTAGTGTCATCTGCAAATTTGGCCACTTCACTGCTCACTCCCAACTCTAAATCATTTATGAACAAGTTAAAGAGGATGGGACCCAGTACCGAGCCCTGCGGCACCCCACTGCTTACCGTCCTCCACTGCGAAGACTGCCCATTTATACTCACTCTCTGCTTCCTATTACTCAGCCAGTTTTTGATCCACAAGAGGACCTGTCCTTTTACTCCATGACTCTCAAGCTTTCTAAGGAGCCTTTGATGCCTTCCATTACTTTCAAGTCAGGGTTAACATCACTGTAGTAGTTCATAATTACACAAAGATCTGAACAGTTCATTATGCTCAGCTATATTTTTAAAAGCCTGTAGGACTGTCCAAGACAGTTCTTTTACAGCTCAGAAGCCGTTACTAGCAGCCAGCAACAACGCTGCTAGGCTGCGGGAACATATTTGCCTCCTTAGAAGGGAAGGGAGGACTTTTGCAGCCCGTTTCGGTGCGCTCTGGAGGGGGCGGGGCTTTGCCTTACTAACAGCAAGACCATCTGCCCGCTATCTCAGCTCACAGCAGAAGCTCAGAGGAATAGGAGCGCTGTGTGCTGGCTCCTGTTTTTTCTTGTTATTTTCGTTGCCGTGGACTGCGAGGATTGTCGGGAGCGTTTGTTTTGGCTCTGGGCCGGTCTGCATCATTTTGGGTGATTGAAGGGCCGGGGGGGGGAGTGTTTTATTTGTTCCTCCCCAGGCCCTCTTTTGTCAGTTTCCCGCGACAGCATCTCCGGGCTCAACAGCGTTGGCCCAAAGACCGGGCTTGCATTCAGGGGCTGTGGTGTTCTGTCGACGGGAGGAGAGGAACTCCAGACAATGGCCTGTGTTGCCCCCCCTCCTTTCCAGTTTCAATCCTATCGCCCCCCCCCCTTTCGCTTAAGATCTATGTTTTAGGGGGGTGGTTGCTAACTCACACACCCAATTTTTGTTAAAATCCTTCCCTTCTTTTATAGGGAGTGGGTTTGTGTGTCCTTTACCTTCTTTTATAGGCAGGGGGGGTTGTTTTTTGACTACCCTGCTGGGGCCGGTTTGGGCTGCCTTGGGTGGAGTCAGCCATATTTGCTTCCCCTTCTTCTACTGCTGGGCGGCAGCCATATTTGCTTCCCTTTCTTCTTCTTCTGTGGGACGGCAGCCATTTTATAGAGTTGTAGAAGGGAATCCATTTTGTGGGTTTGATTCAGTATAAGACAGCTTCTCATAAGCAGGCAGTTTCAGCTTCCTGGGGCTGTTCTTCAGTAGTGAGCGGCTGTTGGGGGCGTTTTAATAGGGGGCCAATTTGGTATAATTTTTTGTAGTATTATTTGCCCTTGGCATTGCAGAGATGTCTGGTAGAAAAGGGACAGGTAAATCCAAGGTAAGCAGCCTGCGCCAAAGGCCCCTAAGGCCCCGTCTAAAAGGCCACCACCGCCTTTATCTTCTTCTTCTGATGAGAGTGAGGATGAAGTTAATGCAGCTATCCTGCAAAGGCTGTTTGCGCTGGAGCAAGCATCTGGTATTCCTCCCTCACAAGGTGTAGGATCGGAAAAAGTTTCTAAAATGGCACTTCAAGCAGATATGTTAACTCAGTTGTCTATTCTCGAGGGCGGGTCTGCTGGAAACATCGCAAGAGGCGCCATCGGACTTGGCGGTTCAGACGGGGGATCAGTTCCATCTCTGGAGGCTGCTGGATCAGGGTCGTGCTGGTGCCTATTGGAACCGTGGGTAAGTCATATACTGTGGGGTCCTGCCACTCCTGAGGCACCTGGCATTGCTGCTGGGAGTTCAGGCGTAGCTCCCTCCCCAGGTATGGGCTCTTAGCCAAATTGGTGTTGGCCATCTGGACAGTTTGGCCCCTATGGAAATTGGCCAGCTGTTGGGCAACAGGGTTTTGCAGGTTCTTTTTTGGGGGGGTTGGGGCTTTCCTTCTTCCTATGGCGTGGTCCCCTTTACGGCCTTACCTTTCGGGGACGTAGCATTGCCTTGGGGTGATCATTTATTGCCTGCAACAAAAGATAAGATCCTAAAGGGGGAGTATGTCGATATCTTCTCCCTCCTGTTCCAGGAGTTGGGGGGGGGGGGAAATGAGGATTTAAATAACAAAGAAAAAGAGAAATTGAAGAAGTGCAAAGAAGACCAAACTTGGGCCAATTGGCTGCCTGGGTTTTTTATATATGTTGGCAAGATTGCATGAGCCCAGCCTTGGCGGGCGGCTGCTCTTATCCAGTATATGGATATCATTTATAAGGGGGACACAATGTTTAGTGGGCCTGCCTGGATTCAATATGATGAAGAATTTCGGATGAGGGCTGCTTTGTACCCTTTCCTGCAGTGGGATCGCATTCACCAGCAGCTGTGGTTCTAAGTCATGTCTCCTGTTCGACCAAATTTGGGCGACTGCTTGGATAGTGGTCATTTGGTGGCCAGGTCAGCAGCGACTTCTTCAGCTTCATCATCCTCTTCCCACAGTTTTGCGGGGCAGGCGGTTCAACCCCGTCTGCTGTGCCGGGAGTTCGGCTCCCAAGGAGTAAGCAGTAGAAAAGCTTGTCAGTTCAAGCATGGATGCCCATCTGGTGGCTCTCACTCCTTCAGTAACTGCCCCAAAGCATGGCCACGTAGGAACCAAAAGAAACAAGGCAGGGGTGGAAGTAATTTGCAGGCTGGAAAAGAGGCCCAGTCCAATAAAGGTGGGACCCCTTGAGCACTGGCTGTCCAGGTATCCACATAGGGTTGATAGCGTTTACTTGTTAAAAGGTCTCAAGCTCGGTTTTAGGATTCCTTTTCAAGGTCCCTGGGTCACTTTTTGGCCCAGGAATCTTGGTTCTGTTAAAGGTTTAGAGCATGTATTAGGGATAAGATTTGCATCTTATTTTGAATCCGCTCTGTTCCATGCTACTTCCTTGGTTGCCTTTTTCGGGGCCTTTAGAGTTAGTGAGTTAGTGGCAGGCTCCATAAATGATGTTTCTGGTAATGCTTTGTTGCTACGGGACCTGAGGTTAGTTGAAGGTAAGGCGGTCATTACTGTGCGACGCTCTAAGATTGACCAGCATCATAAAGGGACCATGTTGGAGCTAGGCACGTGCTCTGAGCTTGAGTTGTGCCCAATGTCTGCTTTGGCTGCTTATTTGGCAGTGCAGGGGTCAACGGCAGCCCACTGACAAAGCATCAGTTTTTTGCCTTGTTTGGTGCAGTGCTTGGGATCCTGCAGGTATCTAGAGGGCCCGTTACAAAGCTAATAAAGACATTCGGGAGGCATTGGAAGGGGAGTTGGGCCACTATCTGCCCCACCAGGATATTTCTATGAATTTTCCTGACCTCTACAGAGGGGATGGGGTGCAACTCTCTGAAAAAGGTAACATGATTTTCTTGAGAGATCTCCGGCAAGGGCTGCAGGTGGCCTTGGGACTCCTAGCGGGTGCTAAGGCCTAAGTAGAGACTTGGCCTTAGTAGTGGCAAGTTTTACTGGGTTTATGGTACTATGCGGCTAGGGGAGGACCAGAAAGCATCCCCCTTTTGGGGATTTAGGGGTCTGGCAGGATCAGCCTTTGGGTTTGATGACCCTGGGTGGGAGAATGCAGACTGTCCTTGAGGCTCGACTAGAGGGTGCCTTCCACTGGGATGTGCTTCTGGTGGTTGGGCCCTCTGGGGCTTGTCTCCTTGCTGGGCCAGCCTGGCAGGAGCTGTGACATACAGCTCTGGCTGGGGACTGGGTCTCTCGCCCGCTAATGGCAGGGGAGCGGTCTGTTGAGACCCCTGGCCCCGACCAGGCCGCAGTTCTGGTTGCCCTTGCCATTTATTATTATACTTAATAATGTTGCCCTTAGTTATACCAATACCTTGTGTCCAACTCTTCATTCCGATTTGGGGGGCAATGTATATACTCAGCGTTCAGCAATCAATGTCAGCTTGGTGTAGTGGTTAAGTGTGCAGACTCTTATCTGCGAGAACCGGGTTTGATTCCCCATTCCTCCACTTGCAGCTGCTGGAATGGCCTTAGATCAGCCATAGCTCTGGCAGAGGTTGTCCTTGTGAGAGCCGTCTCAGCCCCACCCACCTCACAGGGTGTCTGTTGTGGGGGAGGAAGATAAAGGAGATTGTGAGCCACTCTGCGATTCTGAGATTCGGAGTGGAGGGCAGGATATAAATCCAATATCTTCTTCTTCATAGGAAAATATTATTTAATATTAAATATTCTACTGTCAACTAAAATTGTTGTTTGCTGCAAAGTAGATGACCTACTTGACACTCTTTTATTTCACAAGTATCTTCTTTACTCAGGACAATTTGCAGTAATATTTCATGTGATGGTTGTTCCCGAGGCAAATCTAAAACTTTTTTCTTGGCATTATGTGTGTTTGCTTTAGTATCAGGAATAGAGCAGCTTAGTTTCTAACTATCTGCCACGGCTGTTGCGTGAACAACTGTTCCCAGTATGCAGTACAACTAAGCACATGCTTCCATTGACACATATATCAGTTTTACAAGCTGGGAGAACTCATGGAAAACAACCAAATCTTCCTCTAAAATGTTCACTGAGAATGTACTAGATTATGGAGTATATTTGAAATAAAGGTGGTGGGAGTTCACCTATCTATTGTTACAAGGGACAGAAAGCACAACGAGTATAGGCATATGCAAAGGTGAAGCTATAAGATGGAAGCAAGCTAGATTCTCAGCAGCCGGTACTGTCAGCGGCAACATACCACGATGGCGTCCTCAAATGCCCCCACTGATTTTCCGTGAGCTGGTTGGGGACATATAGAGCAGCCTTTTCTACAGAATCAGACCATTGGTCTGTCAAAGTCATCCTGTCTATTCCAGCCAACAACGACAGTCCAGGATGCCAGGCAGAGTTTTCCACATCACCTGCTTCTGGATCCTGTTAACTAGAGATGCTGGGGATTGCACCTGGGATCTTCTGCATGCTGAACAGCTGTTCTGTCACATGTCTCCATAATTCCCTTGTCCTATTGGGCCATTTTGGGGGTTCCTGTCAAATTGGCAGGAAAAGAGGACTTCTTTTTTCTTATTCCACGTGGATCATTGGGTAGGGATGGCTACTGGGTTACCTTGGTCTTTGATTGGTCAGGCTATAACTTGGGTTGGCAGGAACAGTGCAGGTTACTAGATCATAGGCAGAAGTAACAAACAGATGAGCACCCCTACACATCTACATGGGATAAAAGCCCATTTTCACGTTAGCCCATCATGTGTAGCAGGACAGGAGATTGCTGTGGTGAACAGGCTATGAGAAAAGCATGGTGAGATAGATCATGTCCAGGGTAAATATGTCACAATGCTGGTGGTTACCCTTTGTTAGGATAGCCCAAACTATAAAGGGTAGCTTGGAAGCACCTCAAAGGGCATTAACCAAGCCCCTGGTTGCTTCACTGGTACATGCAGGGTGCAGTGGTGAGGAGAGACTTAGCATCTCTCATCATAGATATTCACACTGGGACAAAGCCAGAAGTAATGGTGACCTAAGTGGGAGCCAGGAGCCCCATAGCACAGAGTGGTAAACTGCAGTACTGCAGTCCAAGCTCTGCAAAAAACCTGAGTTCAATCCCAGCGGAAAGCTCTAGGTTGACTCAGCCTTCCATCCTTCTGAAGTCAGTAAAATGAGTACCCGGCTTGCTGGGGGTAAAGTGTAGATGACTGGGGAAGGCAACGGCAAACCATTCCATAAAATGTGCTAAGAAAACGTCCTGATGTGATGTCACCCCATGGGTCGGTAATGACCCGATGCTTGAGCTGGGGACTACCTTTACCTTTAAGTGGGAGCCAGGGTGGACTTGTCTGCAGTGTTGCTACCCATTTAGAAGTTGAGAGCAGTGAGCTTCATTTAAAAGTGGAATGCTTAAAGTACATCAGCCGAGAACAAAACCTCATTTTGGCCAAATATTTGTGTCCTGCTTCTTCATTCAGCAGCTGCGAGCACGACGATAGACATTTTGCTCGCATGCCTTAATTTAGTTTAGAACATTCTTGCCAAATGTTGACCAAGAGAGCATGGCATTGGCATTTCATCTGAGAGGGTGGGTGGGGAAAGAAAGTCAGTTCTTGAGTTTCAGAGCTCTTATTTGGGCTGTCGAAAGAAGCTTTTACACCTTCCTTGCTGGCAACCTGCATTAAAGTAATGGATTGAACGTCCTCCTTGTGCTCCCATAGCAGGTCAGAATTGCTGTCTGGCTTATATTGCGAAAGCTTTCCAGAGAAAGCTCTCCGAGTAGGTAAGCAGTACTTTTCCTCTTCGGGAGGCAATTCCAGTTACAGGCTGACAGCAAGACAGCTAAAAAGCGCCTTCAGAAAACTTTCCAAAACTGCATGGAACACATTGTTGGGGTCACATTTTTCATCTTTATTCTGCCCATTCCAAACCTTCCTCCCCCAACTTATTGTCTGTTCACAAAGCCACCCAAGTTTTACACGATAAAAGTAATTTGTTGCTCAACAGTCATTGGAAAAGGAGGATTTGATTTTTATTCCAACAGATTTCTTGGGAGTTTAAACACAAATAAGTTCCAAGACCGCCTCCCTGCACTGGATTTCAGAATACTTTAATATAAATTGCAGTACCTGTTTTATTGCCAGATCTTGCTTACTAGTACTAAAAAGTCAACAATGTTCAATTCCAATTAAAAATGAAATTGAACAACAACTCCCTGGAAAGAGAAGCTGATTGGACTCAATAAGCTTTACTTAATTTATTTCAGAAGCAAAAATAATTGAACTGCTTATAGACCAGGGGGGAAAAAAAATAACTTTGCATCGCTTTACCCGCACATAACCTTTTATAGAGCTACTGCATCACCGAATGCTGCTTATCAAGGAGAGGCTGTAGCTTATTGGCAGGCTGTCTGCTTGGCATGTAGAAGGGGTCAAGCTCAATCTCCGGTGTCTCTGGTCATTTCCCCTCTCCAAGGAACAAGTAGTAGCTAATACGCAGGGGAGGAATTCTAGCAGGAGCTCCTTTGCATATGAGGCCACACCCCCTGATGTAGCCAATCCTCCAAGAACTTATAAGGCTCTTTTTTGTAAGCTCTTGGAGGATTGGTTACATCAGGGGTTTATGGCCTAATATGCAAAGGAGCTCCTGCTAGAATTCCACCCTTGGTAATACGGATATGTTGTCAGATAAGAGAGGTGAGGATTTCGGGGAGGGGGACATCGGTATCCTGGGCACACTGACATCACTTCCAGTGTGACCCAGAATTCATGTCATCACACAAGGTGGCGTTCTAGCATTCACTCCAAACTCTGTAGTTTTAACTAGTGAATTTTGGGTCCATATTAGAGTGTCACCTGGTGCGATGGTGTCACTTCTGGGCTGCACACAAAGTGCTGTCACCATGCCACGGGCACTGATTGGGCTCCCCCCACAATTTCACCTGGGAATTTACTTCCGCTTCCCACTTTAGCAGCAGTGGACGAAACATAGTGGAAAGCTGGCAACCCTAATTGTGAAAGACTTATAGCTGAATCCTTGCAGAGCCATGACCTGTAAGAGTAGAATAGAAGTGGACTTTTGTGCACAGGCTATTAGATAAGTATGTCAGTATTCAGGGGTGGAATTCTAGCAGGAGCTCCTTTGCATATTAGGCCACACACCCCTGATGTGGCCAATCCTACAAAAGCTTACCAAAAAGAGCCTTGTAAATTCTTGGAGATTGGCTATATCATGGGGGTGTGGCCTAATAGTCAAATGAGCTCCTGCTAGAATTCTACTCCTGTCAGTATCATAGTGCTATATGGGGTTGCCCTAAGATCTGCCTTCCCCTTTTCCTGCAACTTCATCCTAATATGGCACAAGTCCTCCGAGCTGAAAATGCGCACAGTGCCCTATTTAGACAGGACAGCAACCACACAGTTTGGGAAGATCATGGATAGTGCATATTCCCAGTATGTGTGGTTGGATACCCAAAAATATAACATCTGAGAGAAAAGACTCTTGTCTTTTTTAGCTGATAAGTCTAAGGACTATAACTTAAGAACATAAGAGAAACCATGTTGGATCAGGCCAATGGCCCATCCAGTCCAACACTCTGTGTCACAGAGTGGCCAAAAATTTATACACACACACACACACACTGTGGCTAATAGCCACTGATGGACCTCTGCTCCATATTTTTATCTAACCCCCTCTTGAAGCTGTCTATGCTTGTATCTGCTACCACCTCCTGTGGCAGTGAATTCCACATGTTAATTACCCTTTGGGTGAAGAAGTACTTCCTTTTATCCGTTCTAACCTGACTGCTCAGCAATATCATCGAATGTCCATGAGTTCTTGTATTGTGAGAAAGGGAGAACAGTACTTTTTTTTCTACTTTCTCCATCCCATACATAATCTTGTAAACTTCTATCATGTCACCCCGCAGTCGACGTTTCTCCAAGCTAAAGAGCCCCAAGCGTTTTAACCTTTCTTCATAGGGAAAGTGTTCCAACCCTTTAATCATTCTAGTTGCCCTTTTCTGGACAACTTGTTTCTCCTGGCAAGTATGTAGCAGTAAAAAAATGAATATCCAAATCTTCATCCTCTAGAAACACAAAGTTCTACAGCTGCAGCAGGGCTTTTTTTGTAGGCGTGAACTCCTTTGCATATTAGGCCACACACCCCTGATGTAGCCAATCCTCCTGGATCTTACAGTAGGCCCTGCACTAAGAGCCCTGTAAGCTCTTGGAGGACTGGCTACATCAGGTGTGTGTGGCCTAATATGCAAAGGAGTTCACTCCTACAAAAAAAGCCCTGAGCTGCAACACAAAGCAGGACAGTCTTGGACTAAGACAGGTTCCGAGATCTTGACAAGAATGGTGTTGCTTGACAAAACTTTAAAAGCTGCCCATATTAATCATAATCAAAGGCAGGTGAAAAGGGCAGCACCGCCTGGAGAGATTAGAAGCCTATGCCGAGGCCTGACCAGGTCTCCAACTCTGAACAAGACAGAACTTCCAGCTGTCGAACATCTGCTCTTCCAGCTGCCAAGCACAATCCATGTGGAGATGCAACAGCAATGAGCTATATAGCTCAGGACAGAACAACAGGAAGGCAGAAGGGACCATGAGTCAGCAGGTTTGGCAAAGGAGAACTTGCCCTTGAGATGCAGCCTCCCAAAGAGCTAATGTCTGTTTGAGACAAAATTTCCATCAGTTATTTGACTACAGAAAGAGAGCCAGTTTGGTGTAGTAGTTAAGTGTGCGGACTCTTATCTGGGAGAACCGGGTTTGATTCCTCACTCCTCCACTTGCACCTGCTGGAATGACCTTGGTTCAGCCATAGCTCCCATAGGAGTTGTCCTTGAAAGGGCAGCTTCTGTAAGAGCCCTCTCAGCCCCACCTACCTCACAGGGTGTCTGTTGTGGGGGGAGAAGGTATAGGAGATTGTAAGCCAATCTGAGACTCTGATTCAGAGAGAGGTATAAATCTGCAGTCTTCTTCTTAACGGTGGTTTCACAGAAAATGGTTCGTGTCTCAGGCAATGCCTATAAAAACCAGCCAAAGATGGCTGTTAGGTGTGGAAGAAGCATGTTACTATACCTTGACCAATGCACCTGGCTCTGCTTTGCTCCTGTGACCTTTGGACTAACTCTGATTCCTGGACTTGCCTTGACCTTATTGGTGAACAACTTTGGACTTCTAGACCTTGCCTCTTGGATGGCCCTCTGAATTCAGTCTTCCATCATTCTGGTAATTGATCTTTGGACTGGACTCTTGGATATGATACCTGGGGCTATTGTGTCTGTCTGTCTTTACCCCAGGACAGGTTATTCCCATCTCCACACCCTGCCCTTCTCAAGAACCCCAAGTCTCCAGGAATTTCCCAGTCCAGAGCTGGGAACCCTAACCAATCATCTATTGCCCTAACTTATCTGAGAATGTTTTTGTAAGTTCAATATGGAAGAATTCAATGGAAGATTGTTAAATGATAAGAAACTAACAAAAGTAATTTCCTAATATGATTGTGGTCTCTCTCTCTCTTGTCTCATCTCTTTCTCTTGTCTCTGGTAGAACATTTTTTGGGGGAGGGGCATTCTGGGGAAGAAAGATCAAACTGAAAGATGCAACTGAAGGTCTGAATGATCAGTTTTACAATACTTTATTTAATTAAAATATTTCTTTCTCACTTTTTCCATGGACAGCTATCAACTTTTTAAAAAATGGCTTGTACCCTACCATCTATTTCTGATAGGTTTGCCAGAACTGACTGGACAAATGCTAGGAGATCTTGAAAGCAGTGCCTGGGTAGGGTGGAGTTTGGAGAAGATGTGACATCATGGGCATTTTCGCACTGACCTTAATCGGCAGCGACGTCCCTCTTCACCGCGCAGGATCTGCGCGGATTTCGCACCAATTGCTGCAGAGCACCCGGAAGAGCCGCAAAGTCCCGCGGCTTTTGTGGCACAAATGGAAACTGGTTTTTGGCGGTTTCCATTTGCGCCGCAAAAGCCGCAGGACTTTGCGGCTCTTCCGGGTGCTCCGCAGCAATTGGTGCGAAATCCGCGCAGATCCTGCTCGGTGAAGAGGGACATCGCTGCCGATTAAGGTCAGTGCAAAAACGCCCCATGTCTGAGTGACATCCTAGGAATTTCCCCAATCTATAGTAAAGAGTAATGAAACATTGGGAAATTCCTAGCGTGTCACCATGAAGTCTAGTTTCCAGTCATTTTTCCACACTCCGTATTTTAAAGGCTAATAGCAGGGTTTGATAGCCCTCGTTTCAGATGACAACAGGGTACTTTCCTCATCAAGTAAGGAGAGTTATTTCAACTCCTAGGGAGAAAACTATCGTCTATCATCAATCGATATCATGAGGACACTTCCGGGGAATTATTTTGGAAAGAAGGAACTTGCAAGTACAAAAAAGAGAATATTTGCTACTAAAACTAGACTTGTGATGGCCTTGGTCTTGGTGCCTATGCCATTATTATTATTTTTTTATTGTGTTTTGTATGTTCTACAAATCTGTATATTTGGCTTGCAATGCTTTGTGCATTAAAATCACTGAGAGTTTTATGACTGTCTTCAATAGGAACAGAATTGCATCCTTTATCTGTTGTGGTCTGTCACTATAAGCCTTTGGAATGACATGCATGCCTTTTATGTTTGTCAAGGCTTACGGCTAATGCAAATAAATTGCACTGTTACTATGTATACAAATTGTATGGCCATAGCACTTAAAAAAATATTCCCTCCAGTCTGAATTGCATTTTGTCTTTGCCTACTTTCTTTCCCAATCATGGTACACAAAACCTCCACAGAAAAAAATCCCAAAACTAAAATAGCTTCCATTTCCACTCTGAGGTGTATTGTTATGTGCAAAAGAAGCACATACAGATGTACTCAAGAATAAAGATGGTCTCTTAATCATGTTTTCCACAATTATGCCAATTCTTGTAGCATAACAGAACATTATACATGATGTTTTTCTGTTTATATTTCCCCGCCTATTGCTCTCCTTCATTGCCGGTAGTTGTAGGTATTACACAGCCTGCTGCCAAAAACTAGTATGACCTATTGTCAAACTGTGTTCTCCAACTCAAATTCCGTCCATGGCCTAATTAATGATTTCTTTCTTTAAGAAACACAAATAGAATAAAAAAACCAAACTGAAGCCACCCAGCAGCAGAACTTTAAGTGAAATAATAACTTCAGAGATCCAATTTACAATCAATTTATATGGTCGTCAAGAAATGTCAGCAGCCATATTTCACAGTTACCGATGCTGCTACTCAAGTAACCCTTAGGTTATGTTTGGAAGTAAACATTCCCTTTCTGCTGATTTGACCACTTAATAAATTCCTTCCATAACAGACAGAAGAGTTCAGTCAACACATTTCTGAACGGCAAACCATATCATGACAAATACCTTCCATTACCTCACCACCACAAGCATAATCTCTTGCAATATACAGCACTGTGTGGTACAATCTGTCTACCACCACAGAAGGAAGTTGTTGAAATCTCTTGGTAATGTAAGAGCTTTCTGAAGCACAAGACAGGAATAAACCGATTATCCTGGCTCTATCCAGGGGCCCCCAACCCAGTGACAGTGGGTGCTATGGCTCCCATCTACATCTTTCCTCAGGGCTTTTTATGTAGAAAAAGCCCAGCATGGGCTCATTTGCATATTAGGCCACACCCCCGACACCAAGCCAGCTGGAACTGTTTTCCTGTGCATTCCCGCTATTTAAAAAACCCCTGCCTTTCCTAGCACTCGCCCAGTGTTTTTTAGAAATTAGGCAATGCTAGGTGGGGCTTTTGCCCAGCTAGGCTTCTGACTGGCCATTGCAGATTTCCCTGCCTGTTTTTTTTAAAAAAAATGTTGCTTGGGCAGCAGCTCCCACTGGAGTAAAACATAAGGATCTTCTATGACTGAAGTTAAGTTATGGTGGCCATCTTGTGGCTGTGCCCACCAATTCTATGTCAGAATTCCAAAGGTGCCCACAGTTTTCAGAAAGGTTGGGTACTCCTGGTCTAGTCTTTGGGATTGATCTGATTGTCCGTACACGGCATTCTGTTCCTCTGGCCTTCCTTTTGGTCCTATCTTTAGAACTGAAAATGTTGGCACCGCGGACATTTAAATACATGAGGACGCTGACATATTTCATATTGAACTGTCCTCGCGCCATAACAATCATTCACAACTGGATTCTTTTGTGCAAACAAGGACAATCCACGTAGTTTATGATTGACAGCACAAGGACAATGCAATAGTCAAAGATGTGTGCTTCTTCTATCCAATTTCCCATATGCATTCAGCTGAAAGAGCACAGAAGTCCTATGCTGCTCAGGGGGGAGTGCATGTGTGTGTGTTGGGGGTGTAGTTTGGAGCAGGGAACTGGGAGACATGAACTATGAAATATATGAAGCTGCCTTATACTGAATCAGACCCTTGGTCCCACAAAGTCAGTATTGTCTTCTCAGACTAGCAGTGGCTCTCCAGGGTCTCAAGCTGAGGTTTTTTCACACCTATTTGCCTGGACCCTTTTTTGGAGATGCCAGGGACTGAACCTGGAACCTTCTGCTTCCCAAGCAGATACTCTACCACTGAGCCACCGTCCCTCCCAGAGCTCAACTAGAGTCCTTCAAGGCTGGTTGCTGCTGCCTGGGCTTCTAGGGTTGCCAGATCCTTCTTTGTCACCAGCAGGGGACTTGGGGGAGTGGGTTTCTGGAGGGGGTGGGGACATTCTCAATGTCAGGGCTTTCTTGTAGCAGGAACTCCTTTGCATATTAGGCTGCATCCTACTGATGTAGCCAGTCCTCCAAGAGCTTACAGTAGGCTCTGTAAGAAGAGCCCTGCAAGCTCTTGGAGGATTGGCTACATCAGGGAAACGTGACCTAATATGCAAAGGAGTTCCCGCTACAAAAAAAGCCCTGCTCAATGTGATGACATCATGCAGAAGTGACATCATCTCACTGTGATGCCATCATGCAGTGACATCATCTCACTGGCACCCTGTATGCCTGAACATCAAGTAACAAATTTGCCACTTGGTGCATAGCTGGTGGCTGCCCCTCTCTATCCCCTCCTTCAAGATTTAAAGGGCCTTCCAAATGATCGCCGCACCACATGCTCCCACCCATGAGCTGGAGGGCCCTTTAATTCTTGCAGGAGGAGAGAGAGGGGAGTGGCTGCTGGTGGTTGCTGTTGGGGGCGGCCCTGCTTTCTGATGACCCTGAAGTGGGGAGAGGGCCTTCAAACCAGGAGATCCCCTTTCTCAGCTAGGGATTGGCAACCCTACCCATGTAAAATTATGATTTTCCGCTTATACAAGAGAACAGGCTAGAGACTTTTTATTTTTTTGCATTTTTTTTTGTATGTGTGCATGCGCACCTGGGTATGAAAGTAATGGTGACCTCTGGCAACTCCTACTGGGGTATAGAGGACATTCAGAGAAGTGGCTTGACAACCTGCCTTTGCCTTCCACTCCCGGTATTCCAAGGAGGTCTCCCTTCCAAGTACTTGCCAGGGTCTGCCCTGTTTAGCTTCAGAGATCTGATGAGATTGGGCTTGCCTGGGCTATCCAGGTCAGGGCGAGACTTGCTTTTAAAAAATGAAACTTGCAACATTTAAATGAAACCAAAGCATTTTTTTAAAGAAACCTAAGAACGTCTTGTTACAACGGCATATCTATATAGTTATTCTAGTGCCATTTTCTTGAAAAAGTCCCCAGTTGACAGGTAAAGGAAATGGCCGTCACAAAGACACCATTAGGGGAAACATGTGGGCTGGGAAATCCAAATTTTCCCATCTACACAGCAGCCATCCAGGCTTCACTGTGACATTTCCCAAACTTTAGAGCAGCACAGCAGGTTTGAGAAAGATCAGACAAAATCCAGGGAAACTCCCCGGAGATGCACGAATGCACCATAATACTGTGGGGAAGAGGGGGTGGGGGCTACCTCCTGATTTCATGCTCTGGGGTTTTGTGGCATATGGTTTTCTGAAGCCAAAAAAAAGTTTGGACTCCATCAAACTAAGTGGTAGCTTTATTCATCTGTGAATTACCTCTCAATTTAAGGCGTGGCGGGGGAGAGGCTGTTTCATTCTGGGAGCACACTTACTACTGATTTAATCATTTTGCGTGCCACAGTTCTCTAAAGGTCTCCAATTGCAAATGTCCATTCTATTTTAACGAATGCTCTTCGTGATAATTGAATACAGGATCCCATTCTTTTTTTTTTAATGCTATAACGGCAACAGCAAACTCGCATTCACAGATCAGCGGCTGCACTCCATCCCGCTTTCCTCCCTGTAGACTTCAGCCAAATGTTCCTTATTTTTCCAATTACGTCTAGAGCAAATTGAAAAAACGGGCGTGAGTTTCAGTGGGACTGCTGAGAAAAAGGATCCTGCTGGGCTGAGGAGGTACCAAGGGTGTGAGAGGCTAATTTAGCAAGCTGCAGAAGTAAATTCCACATTAAAAACAAAGCAAAACAAATTATCTGTTCTGATGCTATTATAAGATGGCCATACCCAGGGCTTTTTTTGTAGCTGGAACTCCTTTGCATATTAGGTTGCACACCCCTGATGTAGCCAATCCTCCAAGAGCTTACAGGGCTCTTGGTACAGGGTCTACTGTAAGTAGGGTTGCCAAGTCCAATTCAAGAAATATCTGGGGACTTTGGGGGTGGAGCCATGAGACATTGGGGCAGAGCCAAGAGCAAGGGTGTGACAAGCATAATTGAACTCCAAAGGGAGTTCAAGCCATCGCATTTAAAGGGACTGCACATCTTTTTAAATGCCTTCCTTACATAGGAAATAATGAAGGATAGGGGCACCTTCTTTTGAGGCTCATAGAATTGGACCCCCTGGTCCAATCTTTTTGAAACTTGGGAGGTATTTTGGAGAGAGGCACTAGATGCTATACTGAAAATTTGGTGCCTCTATCTCAAAAAACAGCCCCTTCAGAGCCCCTGATACCCGCTGATCAATTCCCCATCATTTCCAATAGGAATCGTTCATGGAGGTGCATGATGGCTGTGGGGGAGGGGCTTCCCCCGCCGGCCAGCTGGCTGGGGGAGGGGGGAAGCCTGTAAAACTGGGGGATCCCCCTCTGGGACCTGGAGAGTGGGAAGCCTAACTGTAAGCTCTAGGAGGATTGGCTACATCAGGGGTGTGTGGCCTAATATGCAAAGGAGTTCCTGTTTTAAAAAAAGCCCTGACCATATTTTTGTATGGGGCCTGTGGAGTGTGGTGTAAAGTAAGCCAGTGTGAGGTGTCAGATAGCCTTGGACTTTGACTTGGGAAATCAAGGCTCTAATTCCCATTGAGCTACAGTGCCTAAGTTCACATGCTCAGCTACTTTTAATCACAGGGACACCATCATACAAAACGAAAGAGCTCCATCCAAGGGATCGTGACAGCCTCATGTTGGGCATGATCACACCCTCTCAGCCTAGCCTATCTCCATAGTGTCGTTGTGAGGATAAAACGGAAGACAGGAGAATGATGTAAGCTGCTGTGGTCTACGTTGGAGAGAAAAGCAGGATTAAAAAAAATCAATAGAAATACATTTTAAAAAAAAAATCCTGGTACCAGCTCAAAGCACATCCATGAGAATAGGTCAGAGGTAAAGCTATCTGTTTTAATGGTCCAGAGGAAAAGCCCACCAGAGAGGTGCCTATTCAGCTATAATATACAGATAAAAATGGGGAGGACCTGTCTCTTTCTTTTTGGCCCCTTACTGTTCAACAGAGAAATTCAATCAACTACAGTTTTCCAGGTTGAATGGAAACTTTAAAGCAGCGGTGGCCAAACTAGCTCGGGAGCAACATGTGGCACTTTCATACATATTGTGTGGCTCCCAAAACCCCAACTGCCACATCGGCTGGCTTGAAGAAGGCATTTTTCTCTTTAAATCACTTCTTTGACCTGGGAAATCAAGGCTCTAATTCAAAGCCAGGTTGGTGTACTGGTTAAGTGTGCAAACTTTTATCAGGGAGAACCGGGTTTGATTCCTCACCCCTCCACTTGCGCCTGCTGGAATGACCCTGAGTCAGCCGTAGCTCTGACAGGGTTGTCCTTGACAGAGCAGCTGCTGTGAGAGCTCTCTCAGCCTCACCCAACTCACAGGGGGTCTGTTGTGGGGGAGGAAGATAAAGGAGATTGTGAGCCATTCTGAGACTCTGATATTCGGAGTGGATGGCAAGATATAAATCCAATATCATCATCATCATCATCATCATCATCATCATCATCATCATCATCTTCTTCTTCTTCTTCTTCTTCTTTGCATTTAAAGTTGATTTCTTTCCACCCATCTATTCCTTTCCTTTCCTTTCCTTTCCTTTCCTTTCCTTTCCTTTCCTTTCCTTTCCTTTCCTTTCCTTTCCTTTCCTTTCCTTTCCTTTCCTTTCCTTTCCTTTCCTTTCCTTTCCCTTCCCTTCCTTTCCTTTCCTTTCCTTTCCCTTCCCTTCCTTTCCCTTCCTTTCCCTTCCTTCCTTCCTTCCTTCCTTCCTTCCTTCCTTCCTTCCTTCCTTCCTTCCTTCCTTCCTTCCTTGTCTTGCAGCTCTCAAACATCTGATGTTTATTCAATGTGGCTCTCACATTAAGCAAGTTTGGCCACCCCTGCTTTAAAGTCACAGGTAAGATATTATCTCCTATGTGTTATCTCTGACATGACCCCGGTAGCCAGCGGCGTCCCTAGGGCGGGGCCAAGGGGGCCATCGGGCCTCCCCCAAAGCATTCTCATTGGCCCCAGGCACAGACCCATGCCCCCCCCAACAGGAAGGGGCTGGCCCTGGGACTAGAACCCTGCTGCTGTGTGGGCTGGCCGGGATTCTGAAACCGGGGCCGCGCTGCTGCCTCTACCACAAGGGGATCAGCATTCTGTTCAGCGGGGGTGAGTGGGCGGGCTGGCTGAGCTTCCCAGCTCACACTGCCACCAAATTGCTTGCTTTCTGTGCATGGGGGGGGGGGGGGGCTGGGCTTCCAAAACTCCAACGGTGCCTCTGCTGAGTGAGTCCTGCCTGTTTTCTGTGTGCCTGGGGAGTGGGGGGGCGGAGGGGCTTCCCAAACCGGTGCCGTGTTGCTGAGTTGCTTGCTTTCTGTGCATGGGGGGGGGGGTGGGCTTCCAAAACTCCAACGGGGTTGGATTACAGGGGCTGGTCACGTGACCAGAGGGGGCTGGTCATGTGACTAGAGGGTGGATGAGGGAGGGGCCATGTGAAGTGGGCGGGGTTGTGTGCGGAGGGGGTGACGCAGCCCTCCAAAAGGGGTGATGCCCAATGGGGGGGTGACTTGAATCAGTTACACCCCAGGGTGCAACCCACCCTAGTGACGCCTCTGCCGGTAGCCCAGGGTAACCCAATCTTGTCAGAGCTCAGAAACTATGCAGGGTCAGTCCCAGCCAGTGCAGCTGCATTCAATGGCACAGGACCACAAGGTCACATGTGCAGTAGATTTGCTAGCTTCACCATGTTGATGCAACAACACTGCATGAGCACTGATGCCGCCATAGACATTATTTCAAGATCCATGTTCCTCACTCATGCCTCCAGTGCTATACCCAAAAACACCTGCAGCATAGGGAATGATTGTGATAAAACTTTGTTGGTCTGAAAGGCGCAACTTGACTCCTACTCTGCTCTACTGCTTCAGACCAACACAGCTGCCCACTTGGATCTATTACCATCTGAAGAGTTACTTTCAAAGCATCGGATCTCATCCCATTTGTATTAATTGTACATAGGGAGGAATAACATGAAATTATTCATCCTCGTGTATAATTAATGCAAAATATCATATAGGCAAAGCCTCATCATATGCATCAAGAAAGATAAATATATATAATTAGCTGCTTCAATTTTTACTTCCAATTAGGGAGGGAAATACTGAGTATTTAACTTGCTTAAGTCACGTGTGCTTATGGGAATCAGTAATGGCAGATGAACTTAGTCATTTCTTGTATTAGTAAAAGGAAAAAAGAAGGGCGTCATGAGTCATTTGTGATAAAGGAATCCTAAAAATGAGCCTTGATATATTTTGGAGAGGCATAAATATTTAAAAAGTGATTTTAAAAACCTGAGCCACAAAACTCCACTCTGGCGCATTAAGCGGTACAGTGAAGATGGAGTTACGTTCTGACTGAGGAGAGGGACGCATCTCCTGGTAGCCAGAAAGCTTATGGAGTTCCTTGGACATCTATCTTACCTAATCCGTTTTACATTCTTCTTTCTGAGAAGAAACAGGATGCAATGAAGTGTCAAAAGAATGACTCATCATGGTTATAACTGAAAGCAGTGGGCTTCAGCCCCAGAATCTCATAGCGAAAAGGCTTGCATTGTATCAGTGGGATAAAAGCAAGAAACCAGATATTTTTGTTTTAAATTTGAAATTTAAATGAAGGAATATTAAAACTGAATGCTTCCAAGCTCTTCGATCCAGAAAGTGGGTGCCACAAGAGATGTGTAACTGGGTTTGTACCGGGCACTCATGTAACTGTATGGGTCGGACCCAGAATAGATCCAAGTGGGCAGCCGTGTTGGTCTGAAGTAGCAGAATTGAATTCTCCTTCTTTCCTCATTCAAGTGCAATCCACTCATCCCCACAAACAGGGGGACTGAGGAATGTCAAGTGGTTAAGTGCTTGAACTCTTATCTGGGAGAACCGGATTTGATTCCCCACTCCTCCACTTGCACCTGCTGGAATGGCCTGGGGTCAGCCATAGCTTTCACAGGAGTTGTCCTTGGAAGGGCAGCTGCTGTAAGAGCTCTCTTAGCCTCACCTACCTCACAGGGTGTCTCTTCTGGGGGGGGGGGGGGTGGGGAGAGGTAAAGGAGATTGTGATCGCTCTGAGAGTCTGAGTTTCAGAGTATAGGGCAGGATATAAATCCAATATCATCTTCATCTTTTTATTCTTTTTATTCTTCTTCTTTTTCTTTTTCACTTTTTGTTCTTTTGCTTTTTCTTCTTCAGGTTGCATTAGGAAGGGGAATCAGTGGAAACGGCAGGTATAGTCTGGATATAGCCCTATGAATGGACCTCTCTTTGGTATTCATAATGATTAATTTAGTTGTTCTTCCTTCTTGTGGATCTATGCTGACACAGTCTGGAACTGAGAAATTCCTTCTCTGTACCAGCAACGAAGGGCTAAAGGATTCTCCACACTGAAATGGAATATCAGGCAGACGTAGGGTTGCCAATCCCCAGTATGGGCAGGGGATAGCCCGGTTTGGAGGCCCTTCCCCTGCTTCAGGGTCATCAGAAAGTGGAGGGGGGAGGGAAATGTCTACTGAACACTCCATTATTCCCTATGAAGACTGATTCCCATAGCGTATAATGGAGAATTGATCTGCGGGTATCTGGGGGGCTGGTTTTTTAGGTAGAAATACCAAATTTGCAGCATAGCATCCAGTGCCTCTCTTAAAAATGCCCTCCAAGTTTCAAAACGATTGGACCAGGGGATCCAATTCTATGAGCCCCCAAAGACGGTGTCCCTATCCTTCATTATTTCCAATGGAGGGAAGGCATTTAAAAGGTGTGTAGTCCCTTTAAATGTGATGGCCAGAACTCTCTTTGGAGTTCAGTTATGCTTGTCGCAACCTTGCTCCTGGCTCCACCCCCAGAGTCCCCAGATATTTCTGGAATTGGACTTGGCAACCCTAAAATGTAAAGGTAGTTCCCTGTGCAACCACCAGTCGTTTTTGACTCTGGGGTGATGTTGCTTTCACAACGTTAACAGGGCAGACTTTTTATGGGGTGGTTTGCCTTTGCCTTCCCCAGTCATCTACACTTTCCCCCCAGCAAGCCGTCTATCATTTTACCCACCTCGGAAGGATGGAAGGCTGAGTCAACCTTAAGCCGGCTACCTAAACCAGCTTCCGCTGGGATTGAACTCAGGTCGTGATCAGAGGGCTCCGACTGCAGTACTGCAGTTTTACCACTCTGCACCAAGTAATTTTGAATTTCTGTTTCAACCCCAACATCGGCATTTTGATTTCATTTCTCCACTGTGGGAATCAAAAATGGAAGGGTTCTTTAAAAAAAAAAAATTGCATCATTCTTCTGTTTCTTCACAATGAAGTTCCCATTAAAGGTCCATGCCCCCTCCCATTTGTTAGGATGTTAAATCTAATAAATGTTATATATTCTGAACATATGACATGTATAGATGATGCACATGGCACATAGAAAAAACACCCTAAAAGCTGCCTATTAAAACAGCACAAAATGTTATATATTGTGAATATGTCATGTGTACATGATGTACAGGGCATACAGAAATACCCTAAAAGTTGCCTATTTTAAACATATTTAAAATATACATTGCAAATAAATCTTAAAATACAATGTGCAAAAGTGGTCATAGGACACAAATTATATGGACCTTAAGTAGGAGGAGGGAAAGAAAGAATATATATATTCCTAGAATGGCCTTATTTTCCTGCTACAAACACCCCTAGAATATTGCATATTTATTTTGCAATTAATTTCCATATCCATATGCTTTCAATGTCTATATGCAACTTGCATTATTCAACTTTATTTATGACACATAAATCTACTAATGTGCCCAGGAATTACATTCAGAGATTGTAGTAAAATTCAGAGCTGTATTTTATCATGCCGATCCCTGCTGACTTTATCATGCCAGATCATCCTTCCTTCTCTCAAAATCACAGAGTAATAAAACACCCAGCACAATATCCATCAGCATTTAAAAAAAAACCCAAAAGCATATGGTTTCTGTTGGAAATCTAAGAGACATAATACATAACTTTTCCTCAAATGCATACACATGCACAGTTGTGGGAACATGAGGAGAGGGAAGAGCCACAGAAATAATTTTGGGAAATTCAGAATGATGTTTCGAAAGCAGTATTCTTCAAAAGGCTTCATGGCAGAAGGGGGGTGGGATCTGAACCCAGGTTTCCTCTGCAGTCCAACACTCTTACCGCAACAAAAATCCGAATGGAGGTATCTCCAGTTCTAATCCAGGTACTATACATGACTGGATTCCTTATGGAGGGGTTATTTGCTGATCTTGGGTTTAAGCTTTAGTCCAGGCATTATTTAGTCCGTTTAGTCTTTGGCGCAGAGCGGTAGAGCTGCAGTACTGTGATCTGAACTCTCTGCTCACGACCTGAGTTCGATTCCAGAGGAAGCTGGATTCAGGTAGCCGGCCCCAGGTTGACTCAGCCTTCCATCCTTCCAAGGTCGGTAAAATGAGTACCCAGTTTGCTGGGGGGAAAGTGTAAAAGACTGGGGAAGGCAATGGCAAACCACCCCGTAAAAAGTCTGCTGTGAAAACATTGTGAAAGCAATGTCACCCCAGAGTCGGAAACGACTGGTGCTTGCACAGGGGACCTTTCCTATTTTTTCTATATGCCTGCAAAAGCAGAGCTGAATTCAAAGATACGGGAAATGTTGACTTCTCTGGGTTGTTGCTATCAGAGTCTACAACAGGGGTCCCCACACCAACCCTTCTGAGCCTGTAGGAACCTTTGGAATTCTGACAGTGTAGTCTGGTAGGCACAGCCACAAAATTGATGCCAGAGGAAGTGAATCCACTTATAAAATGGTTGCCCGGCTTACTTTCAATCACACAGTGAAGATTCTTCTGTTGTGGTCGCAGTTGCTGCCAAACCAAAGCAATGCTTTTTTGGAAAAAAAAATCTGCACAGCCAATTAAATCTCCAATGGCCAATCAGAAGCCTTGCTGGAGAAAAGCCCCATCTGGCCCCACCCCATTAAAAAAAAAACTTTTGGCAGGCACCAGGAAAGGCATCCACTGGCACCACATTGTGGACTGCAAATCTGGCTACATAACTTCAGGGCATAACGCGAATAAGTAAGGGAAGCAGCCGGAGGCTAACAGATTCTTTTTACATCTTTGAGACACTTCTTCCCCTCCCCCATTCTGTCTCAGGTTTAAATCTCAAGAGACCCTAGGGAAGGAGGGGAGGAAATTTATGTTCATGAACGCCCCCTTGGAAGAACTTCATCTTCCGAGAAAATAAAACTGAAGTCCCTGAGCAAGTGGCACTAAATTGACTCACTGCAATATTTCATCTTTCTGTCTTTTGCGCATGTACATAAACCATCCTTTGCACAGGCATCTCAACAACAGTTCTTTGATTTAAGAAACAAAACTGACCTGCCATTTCCTTTAAGACAGACAAGAAGCAATTATATAGGCTAACTGGTACATTTGGGAGCTTAATTGGGGGGGGGGGGGGGAATCTGCCAAATATTCAATCCTACCTAAACCTGTAATACCATTGAATTCACAGACCAAATATTCACCAACGAAGAACGCAAAATAGAAATTACAGTTACCTTAAATAAATGGGTTTCTTTTCTTGCTGTCAAATTATGAAGACCCCTTGGGAGTTTTCAAGGCAAGAGACTAACAGAGGTGGTTCTGCCATCACTTGCCTCTGCATGGTGTCCCTGGAATTCCTTGGAGGTAGGGTTGCTAGGTCTGTGTTGGAAAACACCTGGAGATTTTGGGGGTGGATCTGGGAGAGGGCAGGTTTGGGAAGGGAGGAGCCTCAGCGTGGAACAATGCCCTAGAGTTCACTCTTCAAAGCAGCCATTTTCTCCAGCGAAGTTGATCTCTGCCGGCTAGAGATCAGTTGTAAAAGTGGGAAACCTCCAGTCCCCACCTGGAGGCTGGCAACTCTACTTGGAGGTCTCCCATCCAAATACTAATCAGGGCTGACCCTGCTTGGTTTCCAAGATCTGATGAGACTGGGCTAGCCTAGGTCATCCAGATCAGGGTTGGGATAAGTAGATTCAGCTGGGAACATGACCTGTGACTTGGTACAGCCGGTGGGGCAGCTGATTCACACAACCAGTTTCAGTTCACAGACGTGGTTGTGCAGAGTATTGAGCAAGTCTTAGGATTGCTTCAGGATCCAAATGTTGAGCCATCCCATCCCATCACAGGTGGAAAGGTTTATTTAGGGTATTGTTATTCTCAAAGTAAGTAGCTATACACTTTTTAACAGACAGAGTTGACGGTCCACCCAAAGCTATAATGTAGGTACTCAAAGTGTGATTTTTAACAGTGTTCCTCCATGTACACCACCAGCTAGCAGGACATAGGTTTAGTACAAAGCCCCGATGCTGAATCAGAATCTAGGGCTACACCCATCTCAAGTAGGGTTGAGGTAAGGCTTGGAGATCTCCCAGAATTACAACGGATCTCCAGATTACAGAGAAAATGGCTGATTTGGACTATGTGGCATTATACCCCACTGCCCTCCCCGAATCCTTAGGTCCCATGCCCAAATCTCCAGGAATTTTCCAACCCAGAGTTAACAGCCTCACCTGCTTGCCATACTTTCTCCTCTACCAACTTACAAGCAGACTTGTGAACTCATGTTTTCACATACAGATACATGCATGCAACTTTTAATCATAGTTTAAATAATTAGGCATGAAACTTAAGAAAAACAAGTCATGGTTAAACATTATTTCTGCCAATAGCCTTCTTCTTCTTTCGTAGAAGTACTGCCTATAGCACTTGTAAAAGTACTGAAAGGCACAATCAGCACCAATAAAGATCTCTGTAAAACTCAAAATTTATCTGATGCCAAAAACAGCAGGTCCAGTTCATCAAACATTTATGGGATCCACTAAATAGATGGAAAGAAATCTGGCATTAAGATGATAAACACGGTTATTCAGAAAACCAAAAAAACCGAGCCATTTCTCTAGCCGTCTGTTCCCTGAGGCTAATTAATCTCTGATCTGTCGTAACGATAACTTAAAAATGGAATTTGAGTATCTCATGAATCGGCACATTTTGAACTCGCCAATCATGCCCCAGCAAGTGCTCCACCATAGAAGACAAGGTCAAGTAGTGAAGTGAATTAAATGTTATCTTTTCCCCTTGAAGACTACGACATAAACTATCTGTTGGAGAAATGACTCAACAAACTCCCAATGAGGTTTTTGATTCACTTCTCTTACAGATACCATATATCACACACATATCCACAAAAAACACATAAACGAATGGCGCTATAAAACGCAGCCTCTCTGTGGGGGAAGCCTAATACTGGCTTAGAGTAAAAGAAGCTCTGCACATTCTTAAAGACAATATGGTTTGTGTGGGTGGGTGTGGGCACGTGAATGCATGCAAACATCTTTGTTGGACATGCATATTCTCAAAGCATTAGAGCTCTTTTGACATGAACACAACAACGGAACACTGTAAATAAGTAAACAATTTGCAGCGAAGGTATTTCTGTGACATTCCCCAAATACAAACACATTGAAATCCAAAACCGTTAATGGAATCTAGACTTCGTGATGAATCCATATTTCCTAGTAACACTGTATACCCTTCCCTACCAACCACAGGGCTTTCCCTACAGGCAGAGATTTGTGGGGGGAGGGGCAGGAGCGCACAGGAGTAGAGTCTGGGGTGGCCAGGGCTCCAGCTGGAATGCTGGGGAAGGCATGGGGAGGCATCTTTCAACACCTCCCTGATGGCTTCAGCCTTCCTCGGCAGGGCCGGCACGTGGGAGTAGGCAGGGTAGGCAGCTGCCTAGGGTGCTACCCCACCTGGGGGTGCCCCTAGGCGCCCCCTTACTCTCCTTGCCCCTTCCTGGGAAGCCGCTGTTCAGCCATTGCACATTAGAAGCCTCCAAAGAGCACGGTGTTTTAGCACCGCCCGACCGCTTTCAACCCAAAAGCAGCCACCACGCTCTTTGGAGGCTTCCTTGGAAGCCTCTAAATAGTGCGGTGTTTTAGCAGCACCCCCTTTGCACACATGTGAAATGAACATTGTTAAGGGAGCTTGTGGGGGGGGGAGTGCGGTGCAGGGTTTGCCTGGAGTGGCAGAACCCCTAGGGTAGGGTTGCCAATCCCCAGGTGGGGGCAGGGGATCCCCTGGTCTGGAGGCCCTCCCCCCGCTTTAGGGTCATCAGAAAGCGGGGGGAGAGGAGGGAAATGTCTGCTGGGAACTCTGTTATTCCCTATGGAGATTTATTCCCATAGAAAATAATGGAGAATTGATCTGCGGGTATCTGGAGTTCTCGGGGGGCTGTTTTTTGAGGTAGAGGCACCAAATTTTCCGTACAGCATCTAGTGCCTCTCCCCAAAATATCCCTCAAGTTTCAAAACGATTGGACCAGGGGGTCCAATTCTATGAGCCCCAAAAGATGGTGCCCCTATCCTTCATTACTTCCTATGGAAGGAAGGCATTGAAAAGGTGTGCCGTCCCTTTAAATGTGATGGCCAGAACTCCCTTTGGAGTTCAATTATGCTTGTCACAGCCTTGATCTTGGCTCCACCCCCAGTGTCTCCTGGTTCCACCCCCAAAGTCTCCTGGCTCCACCCCCAAAGTCCCCAGATATTTCTTAAATTGGACTTGGCAACCCTACCCTTGGGCCGGGCCTGTTCCTCAGCATGCCTGCTGTGGCAAGCACACTGGGGAAGGCATGGGGGAACTCCTGCTGGGCTTTTTCTACAGAAAAGGAGAGCCCTGCCTACAAGGAAGAGGTTTCCCTGTTACTAGTAGGGCAAAGCATCGAAGTCGGTTTTTCCAGTCCAGTTCCACAGCAACTGCCACCCTCCGCCCTGCTCAAGTTGCCAGGTGCCCTCTGACAACCAATGAAGGTGGGGAGGACTTGCTGACAGTGAGGAGGGCTAAGTTGGTGTTGCAGCAACATCACCAGCAATGTACACCAGAAGAGTAGTCGTTGTAGCACCAGCAACACAGGATGCCAGGGTAGTTGGGCAAAAACTCTCCAGAAGAAGCTATTTTTGCCATAGAGTATTTGCTCAAACACCAGAACGTCCCAATTTGCCACTATGTTTGCCAGGTCAGACGCAGGAAATATCTGGGGGCTTTATGGGTGGAGCCAGGACCAAGCTGTAGCAAGGACAATTGAACTCCAAAGGGACTGTGCTCCTTTTAAATGTTTTCCCTTCATTAGAAATAATGGAGGAGGGACTTCTTCTTTGGAGGATCATAGAATTGGACACCCTGCTCCAATATTTTTTAAACTTTGTTAAAGAAAAAAAAAAGGAGAGACATCAGATGCTATGCTGTAAATTTGGTGCCTCTACCTAAAAAAAAATAGCCCCCCCCCCCGAGCCTCAGATACTCATGGCTCAATTCTCCATTATACCCTATGGAAACCCTTATGAAGCACAAACATTAGGGTTGCCAGTTTGGAAGCCCCCCCCCCCATTTCAGGGTTATCAGAAAGGATAGAAGGGAAATGTCTGCTGGGCACTCCATTATATCCTATGGAGACCAATCTGGGGCTCTGGGGGATATGGGTATCTGTGGCTCTGAGGGAGCTGTTTTTTGAGGGAGAGGTGCCAAATTTGCAGCATAGCATCCGGTGCCTCTCCTTAAAACACCCTCCAGGTTTCAAAAAGATTGGACCAGGGGGTCAGTTCTATGAGCCCCAAAAGAAGGTGCCCCTATCCTTCATTATTTCAAATGGAGGGAAGGCATTTAAAGGTGTGCAGTCCCTTTAAATGTGATGGCCAGAACTTCCTTTGGAGTTCAATTATGCTTGTCACAACCTTGCTCCTGGCTTCACCCCCAAGGTCTCCTGGCTCCACCCCCAAAGTCTCCAGATATTTCTTGAATTGGACCTGGCAGCCATAACAAACCTTGATGCTTGTTGACAGTCAGTACAGATTCAATTCTGATATAAAAGATGAATGGAGCATTTCGCTCAAGAGTTTTGTTAGCTGACAGGTTATGTTTAGAGTGATTACACATTCAGCCATACTGGGAGTGGGGAGGCAGCACCACATTTAAACAGCCAATCTCATTTTGTTATCCAAAAGATTTAAAAAAAAAAAACCCAATAGATGTAACTATGTTTTCCATTTCTAGTGTTTCCCGCTACTTCATCTAATTACCATTCTCAAGTGAAACCCTTAATGGTGCCCTAATTCTAGGTTGTAACAACCTGAATTTTATCCCTTTCTCATCCTGAAGAGGTTGTTGAAAAGGTTTCGCACAATGTTTGCATAGAGCATAATATAAGTCCAAGGAAAGCAGTTATTAGACCCTAGCTTTAAAAAAAAAGAAAAGAAAACTTAATTGGCTACAGATGGAGCGGTTAGAAGACATCTTGCCTACCTTCACCGTTTGTTTGTTTCTGCTTTCAATTCAGGGTGTTGCTTATGAAGCTCAGAAACTTTTGCAGCCTTGGATTGTTTTCCTGCTTAATTTTTTTTTCACTTTGCACTCCTAGTGCCTTGCTCTTTTGAACAGTAGCTCTCATCTAGAATTGCCAGTCTCCAGCTGAGGACCAGAGATCTCCTGGAGTTAAAGCAGATCTCCAGGTGACAGGGATCAGTTCCCCTGAAGAAAATATCTGCTTTGGAAGGTGCATTCTATGACATTATACCCAGTGGAGGCTCCACCCTAGGGTTGCCAAGTCCAATTCAAGAAATAACTGGGGACTTTGGGGGTGGAGCCAGGAGACATTAGGGGTGGAGCCAAGATCAAGGCTGTGACAAGCATAATTGAACTCCAAAGGGAGCTCTGGCCATCACATTTAAAGGGACAGCACACCTTTTCAATTCCTTCCTTCCATAGGAAATAATGAAGGATAGGGGCACCTTCTTTTGGGGCTCATAGAATTGGACCACCTGGTCCAATCTTTTTGAAACTTGGGGGGTATTTTGGGGAGAGGCACTAGATGCTATACTGAAAATTTGGTGCCTCTACCCCAAAAAACAGCCCCCCCCCCCGAGCCCCAGATACCCGCAGATCAATTCTCCATGATTTTCTATGGGAATAAATCTCCATAGGGAATAATAGAGTTCCCGGCAGACATTTCCCTCCCCTCCCCCCGCTTTCTGATGACCCTGAAGCAGGGGGAGGGTCTCCAAACCGGGGGATCCCCTGCCCCCACCTGGGGATTGGCAACCCTACTCCACCCCTCTGCAAACTCCTCCCTCCTTAGGCTTCACCCCCCCAAAATATCCAGATATTTCCCAATCCTGAGCTGGCAACCCTTACCATCTTATGGAATGGGCTACCCAAGATGGGGTGCCGGAAGTTTGTAAGGAGGAGCTGTAAAGCTGTATATCTGTGGGGTTGATCGGGTTTTATTGCATTATTTAAGATTTTGTTTTAAATTTGTGAGCTGCTTTGAATCTAGGGTCACCAATTCTGGATTAGGAAATCTTTATCCACAAAACCCCCAAGGCAGGGTTGAGAAAAGAAAACAGATGCTAGCCAGAAGGATTTATAATTTCCATCCAGGCTTAGATATCATTCATGACGAAACCAAGCAAATTCATCACCTAAAATGGCAGATAATGTAGATCTTGTAAGTGTCATCACCGTGCTGAATCAATAGATCACGGTGTTGCAGGTATCCTGACACTGAAGTATTGATTGCTTGAGAAACAGAACCGAGTGGTAAATATTATCCATAATGAATTGGCCTGACAATGCAATCTTGAAGGTGTGTACCCTCATTGTAAGAGCATAAAAGAAGCCACTGGAACACAAGGCAGCATTCACTTGAGGGGGGCAAGCCAGCCATCACTGCTAAGATGATAGATTGCAGCACGGTTGATATTTTACAGGCCAGCATGCTGACTCAGGAATGCTCAGTAGAAAGGAAGTTTTCAGGTGCACACATAGCTTCTCCATCTATGTCATTATGTGCACACAAGGCTACCAGCCACCAGCTGGGATCTGGGGATCTCTCAGAATTACAGCTCATCTCCAGACTACAGAAACCAGTTCCCCTAGGGAAAATTAGGTGCTTTAGAGGGTGGACCCTAGGGCACTGTACCCCACGGAGCTCTTAGTACTTCCCCAGCATCATTCCCATATCTCCAGGAGTTTCCCAACCTGGACCTGGCAACCTTACACCCCAACCAGGTGACCAGAAGAAAAAGATATTGGATTTATATCCCACCCTATATCTCAGAGTGGTCACAATCTCCTTTACCTTCTTCCCCGCCCCCTCCAACAGACACCCTGTAAGGTAGGTGGGGCTGAGAAAGCTCTTGCAGCAGCTGCCCTTTCAAGGACAGCTCTGTGAGAGCTATGGCTGCCCCAAGGCCATTCCAGCAGCTGCAAGTGGAGGAGTGAGGAATCAAACCCAGTTCTCCCAGATAAGAGTCCATGTACTTAACCACTACACCAAACTGGCTTTCTGGGACCTGGGAACTCTATATTCATACCAACCAGCTCTTTCTACTTAACAGAATCAGGTACCCAGCAAATGCACCAATCTTTTACCTACACCACAACCACAAAGATTTCTAGGTGGAAAACCATTAGTGGGTAGAGTAATGGAGTAATGGGTAGAGTAATGGAGTAATGGGTAGAGTGATGGTTAAAATTCACTGGGTAATTTACAGTGCAAGCCAAAACAGAATTAAACCCTTGGTCAATGGATTTAGAAGGATGTAACTTGGTTTCATATTGCAATGTTAAACTTATCACTCCTTCTCAGATTGAGGGGAAAATCTAATGGCCCCAAGCACACCACCTTTAGAGTCTCTTGTAACACATTAATGAATAAAAAGATAGCAACAGGGCTTCAAAATGTTTTGAAAACCAATCTTTTGTATGAAATGCCAAAAGAGCTCAACCTTTGCAGCTTTCTCCTTGGTGGTATACATAGCGTGTTATCTTTGCATCACATTCAAGCCCCATGTAAAACGCAGACAGACACTGATTGCTATTTCATTATGCCTGGCATTTAATAACAAGAATGCAGCACAAGGGGAATGGAGGGGACCTAGCCTGCAGAAGAAACACCAAATCCTAACAGTGATTACTGACCTTTCATGTACATAATGAAATGGGGTCTAAATAATTTAGATAAATAGCTGGATTTGCTCAGATGTAAACAACATTTGTTACGAAGACGATTTTGATTTAAAATGGGCTGGGTTTCTTCTTTTTTTGCTTTAGTTCCTTGAGGTTGAACTGTGGGGGTGTTTTCATCAGTGAGCAAAGCAATCCTGTCAAGCCAGTTTGGTGTAGTGGTTAAGTGCGCGGACTCTTATCAGGGAGAACCGGGTTTGATTCCCCACTCCTCTGCTTGCAGCTGCTGGAATGGCCTTGGGTCAGCCATAGCTCTGGAAGAGGTTGTCCTTGAAAGGGCAGCTGATGTGAGAGCCCTCTCAGCCCCACCCACCTCACAGGGTGTCTGTTGCGGGGGAGAAGATATAGGAGATTTTAAGCCGCTTTGAGTCTCTGATTCAGGGAGAAGGGTGGGGTATAAATCTACAATTCTTCTTCTACAATCCTGAGTTGCATTAACAATAACAGCCAGAGCTCCCAAGGAGTTATAGTGGCTTCTTTGAATTTGGTGCAGTCGCATCCAGAAGAAAAATCATTTCTGAGTAGGGTTGCCAGATTGGAAACTCCTGGATATTTGGGGATGAAGAATGGGGAGTGCAGGGACCTCAGTGGGGTGCAGTGCCACAGAGTCCACCTTCCAAAGCAGCCATTTTCTCCAAGGGAACTGATCTCTGTAGTCTAGAGATGAACTGTAATTCCAGGGGATCCTCAGGTCCAATTTGGAGGCTGGAATCCTGAGATCTCACTAGGCATTCAGTATGGCCAGGACTCTTTTTCTAGCAGGAGCTCCTCTGCATATTAGGCCATGCACCCTGATGTAGCCAATCATCCTGGAGCTTACAGTAGGCCCTGTACTAAGAGCCCTCTAAGCCCTTCGAGGATTGGCTACATCGGGGGGGGGGGGGATGGCCTAATATGCAGAGAAGCTCCTGCTAGAAAAAGAGCCCTGATTATGGCACTCTTTCCTAGCACAAACTGGATCACAGCCAATTAAAGTTAGTTGAACTATGAACTCTGGGGCCCTATCTATCAGCTCAGCTATTTGACAATTCTGGTCAAAGATTTCAGGGGCCGCACATGGCCTCCTTGGGAGAAAGGAGGCAGGAAATCTTCCATTCATGAAGTATAGCTCTATTCATGCTACATGGGACCCATGCCATTTAATTTCTAGGGCTCTGCCACTGTAAATGAATCTTTTTTAGGAAAACAAAATTGGTATAAATTACGTTTTGACAAATAACAACAAGCTTTTCTTAATGCTATATTTCACTTTGAACATTTGATATTGTTCTTGCTATCATGCTTTTATTTTGAGATTTTTTTAAAAAAAAGATAAAACTCTGTTTTCTTCTAATCTGCAGTTTGAGAATAATCCTACATAATGGTTTGTACAGGAACAGCACAGCAGCAGCATTAAAGCACTGCAAAATTATAACGCTCGATCGAATTCTGACCTGGAACTATATCAAAATGCTGACCTGTGTGCGGATCGTTAAATCCACACACTGGGGCTGGGTACGCAGAAGGAAGATGTTTGCACAAACCTGGGTCTGCCCCCCAGGTTTTCACAATGAATCCAAAAAAAGAAGAGGTGGGAGATAATATTTTTAAATGTTACAGTGGTGGAAGAAATGGCCACCAATTTGAGGGAGTGTTCCTTCCCTTGGGGAGGGGGGCTTTTCCTATGTGTAATGGGCAGAGCATCCTCCCTTATCAACCCCCTCACCTTCCCTGCTGCAGTTGAGCAAAGTTGCTGGTGAGTGGCCAGCCTAGTGAGAGATTGAATGGGCCACTGGGATAAGCAGGGCTTTTTTTAATAGAAAAAGTCCAGCAAGAACTAATTTGCACATTAGGCCACACCCCCTGATGCCAAGTCAGCCAGAACTGCATTCTTGTGCACTCCTGCTCAAATAACTCCTGGGGAGAAGATGGGATTTCCCTATGAGACTCCAGGTCCCCTGCATGATATATTCTTGATATATAAATTTGCAAGCATGGGTTGGCTTCCTATTCCAAAGAGGTGTTTCCACTTTAGCTTTAGTATCCCCACATCTGAGTGCCTTCCTCTTCTACCCCCCCCCCTACCTTAGAATAATAGAATCATAGAGCTTGAAGAGATCTCCAGGGTCATCTATTCGAATGCCCTGCACAATGCAGGGAATTTACAAATACCCTCCTTCGCACACATATATCCCCAGTGACCCTGCTCCATGCCCAGAAGATGGCAAAAACCTCCAGAATCCCTTGCTAAACTGGCCTGGAGAAGAATTTCAGACTGTCCTCAAAGTGGCAATCAACAATTCCCTGGGTGCTTAAGGAGGGTCACGAGAACTAAGCTCTGATGCAACCCTTCTTGCCCTCCCTCTCACGATCTAATTCACAGAATCAGCATTGCTGTCAGATGGCCATCGAGCCTCTGTTTAAAAACCTCCAAGGAAGGAGAGCCCACCACCTCCCAAGGTAGCCCGTTCTGCTGAGGAACCACTCTAACTGTCAGGAAGTTCTTCCTAATGTTGAGCCTTGACAGACCTGTGGTCTGATTTAGTATAAGGCAGTTTCATGATTTTCATGTAAACTACAAAATTAGAAAACAAGGTAGTAAAACTGGAGAAGTCAGGGACTTCCTAGCTCAGAAATCATGTCCTTAGCCACCATACTCCAAGGCAACCCAACTTGGGACAGTGGGACAATATACATTCCTCTGCCGCCTTTTGTCCTGGCAATGTGAAACTAGCTCTGCAACTTAACAAGCAAGGTGAGTGATTGCGACACCCAACTGCATGAAGAGCTGCTTCACATATTAGAGTGTCCCTTAGGGGATTTACAGACACCAGAAATGTGCGGTGTAGCAAGATCATGATTTGTGTGGTGCCCTTTCGTGTGGGAGAAGAGCAAGGACCCATTTCAAATGATGGTACTGAGCCAATCCTATGCAAGGAAGACTTTAGTTTATGGACACTCCTGAACGTCCCATCTGGCTACCCCTTCTGTGCTTTGTTTCGTTTCATTACAAATCGTAGCTTCCATGACCGTGACCCCCACCGTGCCTCAGCGCATCTGGAAGCCTCTGCTTTTGGAAAGAGTCCAACAAGCCTAGTAAACTCCCCAAAGCTTGAAGTTTAGACAGGCAATGTGTTATGCTTGAGTGCTGCCTCAGGGCATGTCTGAATCTCCAACAAGACAAGGAAATGATGTCTGAGAATGAGATTTCTATTTCTGATCTCTGATCACTTGCCAAAGGAGACCGACATCATCAACTACCACAGTCCTCTATTGTTGCTGTTTTCCCCCTTCTGCTGGCTCTCTGCCCTTTCTCATTGCTTAATATTTGCTGCTCCAGATTTTGCAAAATGATGCCACAGGAGATGAAAGTGTGGTTCAAACAAACACAGCACTGTGCCACTCTTAAGTTTGCTCTTAAAATGGCTACTGCCCAGTGTTCCGTAAAAAGCACTCCCCAGATAGGGGCCTGGGGATCTCACAAAATTACAGCTGATTTCCAGATTTAAGGCATCAATTCGCCTGAAGAAAATGGTGGCTTTGGAGGGTGGACTCTGTGGCACTGTACCTTGGGTTTCCAGTCCCCAGGTGTTAAAGTGACATAAACACAAAAGTTTCCGTGAAATATCAACCTCCAACCAAACTTATAACTTATAAGAAGATTGGTTACCTTCAGAAGATACTGCATGGACTTTATCCCAGAAGGACTTTGCATTAATTTGTCTTATAAATTTTGGAGTGGGTTTTTAGTCCTTGTAGCATCCAATATTATTGATATGAAATTGTGAGAATCCTATTATTATATTTCTTTTCTGAGTAAAATTATTCTTTTGTTATAAGTTTTGTTGGAGGTTGATATTTCAGAGAAACCTTTGTGTTTATGTCACTTTAGCCTATGTCCATGATTCTCTTTGCCAGGGGTGGAATTCTAGCAGGAGCTCCTTTGCATATTAGGCCACACACACCTGATGTAGCAAATCCTCCAAGAGCTTACAAAATAGAGCCTTGTAAACTCTTGGAGGATTGGCTACATCAGGGGTGTGTGGACTAATATGCAAAGGAGCTCCTGTTAGAATTCTACCCCTGCTCTTCACTGTACCAGTCCCCAGGTGCTGGCTGGAGATCTCCCTCTCTTACAACTGACCTCCAGGTGACAGAGATCAGTTCACTTAGAGAAAATGGTTGCTCTGGAAGCTCCTTAAGGGGTTTAAATCAGTTACATACGGACCTTTTCCCTTCTTCATTCTGAGTTATAATTTATGGCTTTCCTATGTTGTATTCACCCTAGACTCTTCACGTGTCTCACATTTATTAATCACAACTTGAATTTTCCTTTATCCGCTTTGTCATCAAGCCAATACCTCTCTTGCTGTGCCTCCCGCAGAGATAAATGAAGAGAGATGGACAGCCACACAAACATCCATAATCATTTCAGAAAGTCAGGGAGCAGCACACATAGGACAAAACAGGACAAAACAACAGTAGGCAATGGCTGGAAAGAGGCAACAGAAAATAGCTGAAGAACACCAAGTCCAAACTTGGTGTCATTATAACAGCTGTGATTCAATAGCCAAGAAAATAAATGATTCACGAGTCTAAATTAGACCCATCACTAACCTTATAGAGCAAGGGAAAATGTCCTAGTTTCAAAAGGGCGATTTTGTGGGTGACGGTGATATCTGGAATCCTGAGCAAATCTTTCACGGTCCCATACTGCACGTCTACCACTTCAGCCTGCAAAAAAAGAAACAGAGAGCTGCTATGACTATTGGTTTTGTTACTAAATCCTTGATAACAGGGCTCTTTTAGTAGAAAATGCCCAGCAAGAACTAATTTGCATATTAGGCCACACACCCTGACATCACCACTGTTTCACACAGGGCTTTTTGTTGGAAAAGCCCAGCAGGAACTCATTTGCATGTTAGGTCACACCCCCTGACGCCAAGCCAGCCGGAACTGTGTTCCTGTGCGTTCCTGCTCAAGAAAAGCCCTGCTTGAAATGAATTTCGTATTTCAAGACTTCACTGATTCAATTCGAAAGCTGGAGCTCCTGTTCTGGAGTCTCATTGCTGAAGACAAAACCGCAGTCATTGTTTCCCCAACAAAAATAAAAACTTTTGGCAATTTAAATAACTAAATTCTAATTAAATTGTCAGATTATCTGCCAGTGGGCCACAAGCATAGATGTCTTTAGAGTTGCCAGCTCTGGGTTGGTAAATAACTGAGGATTTTGGAGGTGGAACTTGAGGAGAGTGGGATTTGGGGAGCGGAGGGGCTTCAATAGGGTATAATGCAATACAGTCCGCCTTCCGAGGCAGCCATTTTCTCTGGGTGACCTGATTTCTATTGCCTGAAGATCAGTTATGATAAAAGGTCTCCAGCCACTTGGAGATTGACAACCCTAGGTGGTTTTAAAATGGGATTAAACAGTTTCATGGAGGGTAGTGCTATCAAAGTCATGATGATTCCATACACAGAGGCAGGAAACTCCCTAATACCATTTCTAGGAAGCAACATCAAGTTAGGAGGCAAATATCAGCCTTGTGGTCTATTTTCTGTTTGCTGGGACATCTGGTGGGCCATTGAGTAGCAAAGGATGCTGGATATACAGAATGCTGGTCTGATCCCACAGGGTTTTCCCTATGTTCTCACATTAAAACTGATGTTAAACTTGATTGTTGTTTCTGCATACGACCGCTGATATTAAAACGCTGCAGAGCGATATGGATAGCATGAAAATGCTTGTAGAATGTAGATTCAGATGTGCACTAGAACATGCACAGAGTGCCAGATAGATTTGCACTAATCCTGATCACAGAACTATATTTGCAGAACCTACCTTAATATACATGACATAGGTCCACAGTGGTCTTAGCATTTCGCCATCGAGAACAGAGAAAGCACACTGCATATTACAAAGCCCTTTTCTCCAGCAAGAGTACGGTACATTATCAAAGTATGTGCTGTAAACATCTTCTGGGAGAAAGTAAACAATTCTCTTATCACCAGGGAAAGGAGAAGAATGACCCCACACAGTAGAGATTTCGCTTACTGACACATTTTCTGGAACCAAACCAAAAACCTAGAAGCGAGAACTTTGTAAATAATCCTCAGAATGGTCTTTGTTATCAAAATTGTATAAATGTTATGGCTTCGTAAAGACGGCTTTGAGGAAAACGCAGGAAGGATGTTGGTACAGAAAGAGAGAGAGTTTGGCTTTTCCTCCTGTCACTGGCGGCAATAAAGGAATCTCTGGATCACTCCACTTGGACCTTTGGCTGTTGAGTCTCTTAAATTGGGCTGGGGGGCTCAACTAGTGGCGCTGATGGTGTGTACAACATGGTGATCTGCTAAGTGGGAAACTCGGCTAGTTGTTTCAGTTAGCACACCGATAGGGGCTTGAAAAGAGAGACCAATGTACTTCTTACGCTTATACGAATCCCAGCTTCAATGAGGTTGCTGCAAGCTGCTCGAAGGCATTTTAAAGTAATGCATAGGTACCGTTAACAATGTTTCCTGGAAGCTAAATAGGGTGCTATTCCTGTTAATAATGTATTTGGGGGCTTGTAGTACACACAACGTTAATACACGCTTTGTGCAGCACAATCCGACTATAACGAACCGAGTGGGGATTCTCTGTGATGTGTTTAGCATTCACTTTCAGTGATGTCAGAATGATATAATCCAAATCTTTATATATTCTGAATATTAAAGCAGCATCACCGGCAGCCAAGTACAGATAAACTGCTTTCCTTGGGCAGAATAATGCTATTTAAAAAACAAAGAGGAACACAGTCTTTTATCAGCGGCTGGGAAAAAAGGAACACTTGTGCCTTCGCTTTAGATATGCAAAGGTAAATCCTCTTATGCCTAAAACTGTGCAACTACTAAACTCTCAGATTCATTCATTCAAACTGGGTGCATACTCTCCAAAAGACGAAATCTGCAAACTGAAAACCCCAAGCATCTCACAGAAAATTCAGCTTTGCGCCAGATGGAATAGACTTCATTTTCATCATTGTGACAAATAAAGGCCTTTTAGCAGTGCCAACGTTAATTGGGTTTCCGCCCCCTCATATTTTTCTTAAGCTGTGTCTGGACCACCTCCATACTAGCTCTGACATTTTGTTGGATCCAGGGCCGGATTAAGGCCAACTGAGGCTCTAAACACAGCCCCTCAGTCCTTCCATTGCTTAACTGACAAGACATTAAGGCTCAATAAGTGCTGAAGGTGAAATAAGAGGTTAAACATTCAATTTTCTTTCAGGCCATTCCCTCAGGCCAGACTCCACAACTGTATTAAAATAAAAACTTTTTAAAAAACGTTTAACACTAAATAGAGGTAAGAAATATAAGCAAAAAAACCCTCTGTGGTGACTAGGGTTGCCAAGTCCCTCCGCTGCTGCCATGGAGCTTTTACTGTAGACCCTAGAGTGTCCCCAGCACAATGTGCCCTGTGCGATATCACTTCCAGGCAGAGCTTTTTTTGTAGCAGGAACTCCTTTGCATATTAGGCCACACACCCCTGACATAGCCAATCCTCCAAAAGCTTACAGGACTCTTAGTACAGGGCCTACTGTAAGCTCCAGGAGGATTGGCTCCAACATGGGTGTGTGGCCTAATTTCCTGGTACAAAAAAAGCACAGCTTTCAGGTGACATCACTGCACAGGGCACGTTGAGTGACGATGGGGCTCTTTGGGGGCAGGGATTCCCCTAGTGGCCTGCTCCATGTCAATGGGTTGGGGCCTCCCAAACTGGGGAATCTCCCACCCCTGGCAGGAGTTTGGCAGCCCTAGTGCTGGCCCCCTTTGCTTGGTGCCCTAAGCATGTGCTTGCTTTGTTTAATGATTCCATTCTGGATGGATCCTCCTACAGAATTTACTTTTACTGTAAGAGTAGTTCATCAGTGGAATCATCTGCCTGGCGGTCTCCAAGCAGCGGCTGGACAAACCCTTGAAGAAGTGTGTCTGAAGAAATGCGCATGCAAATGAAAGCTTATACCGAAAATTAAACTTTTTTGGTCTTAGGTGCCACTGGACTGAAACTCTGTTCTGTTCAGGGATGCTCTGGCTGATCCTGCATTGAACAGAGGGTTGGACTAGATGGCCTGTATGATCCCTTCCAACTCTAGGATGCTACATTTCTGATTTCAGCTCCGCACTCATAGAATCATAGAGTTGGGAAGGGCCATACAGGCCATCCAGTCCGATCCCCTGCTCAATGCTGAATCAGCCTAGAGCATCCCTGACAGGTGGTCTTCCAGCTGCTGCTTGAAGACTGCCAGGGAGGGAGAGCTCACAACCTCCCTAGGGAACTGATTCCACCGTTGAACAATTCTGACTGCAAAAAAAAGTTTTTCTTTTCCTAATATCCAGCCAGTACCTTCCCATCCTTCATTTAAACCAACTGTTGTGAGTCCTCCCCTCTGCTGTCAACAGGAACAGCTCCCTGCCCTTCTCTAAGTGACAGCCCTTCAAATATTTCAACAGAGCAATTATGCCTCTCCCCCCCCCCCCCCGCACCGAATGATCCAATCTATGCTAGAAAGGCTGTTATCCCCAGGGGTCGTTTTGTAGGAAAATAGGCGGTGGAGCTAATCCAAGGATTGTTATGCAGCTGCACCTACTATTCAATGGGCAAGGTGGGAAGGAGGAGGTGGAACTCTCAGAAAGGTTCAGGAGCTGCATTCCTGTGAGCTCCCACTGAATCCGAGGCCTGGTTATTCCCAACACTTCCATTAGCCACACCAGCTGAAAGTTCTTCTTGAGTAAAACCATTTTTTAAAAAAAAAAAATGCAAAAAGTTTAGGCCATTTTATTTTATTATTATTTATGTATGGAATTTAAATCCCGCCTTTCTGCCCTTACAAAAGCTGCCAAGGTGGCCACCGATTTACAACATACATGACAAAATAACACTAAACACCTTTAAATAACCCCTCCCAATTATACCTCAGTAAAGCAACTTGTAAAACAAGAGTCAAAATATATATATATAACACCATTAAAATGCATGCAAAACATAAACCATTGATGAGGAAGGAGGCATCGCGGAGGGAATGCCAAATGAAACATAAAAATCTTCACCCACTGGTAGAAGGTAGAAACAGAAATGAACAGCCATATGTCTAGAGTTGATACATGTGGGTTTGGAAATGCCCGGAAATTTTAGAGGTGGACCCTAGGAAGGGCAGGGTTTGAAAAGGGGAAGAACCTCCACAGGGCATAATGCTATACAGTTCACTCTCCCAAGCAGTCATTTTCTCCTGGGGGAACTGATCTCGGTCATCTGGACAACAAATGTAATAATCGGGACATTTCCAGGTGGCACCTGGAGGTTGTGCAAACAAAAAGAGAATCACAGCGGAGAGTGACAGGAGAAAACTCTAAGGCTCCATGATAATGAGCCTCAAAAAAAGGAAACAAAGGGTGATACCAGATGGGCGTTTAAAGCCGCCCGGGGGACGGGAGGCAGATGGACCAAAAAATCACGTCCACATGCACACATCTGCCTGCCGTCCCCATCCCACCCCAGTCACATTGCAGAGAGCTCTGGGATAGAGCAGAGAAGTGCTACAAGCATGAGGTTTGTGGCTTAGCAGCTGGGGGGGGGAGGGGTTGCTGAAAATTTCTGAGTTTGTGTGAAGGGCTGAAGGTGAAGGTGATTGAAGGTGATTGTTGCTGATTGATTAGGAGTTGCTGTGTTCCCAACCCTCTTTGCATTATTAAGCTGCGCCTTGCCAGAGCTCTTGTTCTGTGGCTCTTAGCCTGTGGCTCTTTATATATATATAAAAAAATTTGGCCACTGTGTGACAGAGTGTTGGACTGGATGGGCAATTAGCCTGATCCAACATGGCTTCTCTTATGTTCTCATGTCCCATCCCAGGATTGCCGGAAGCCAGCTCCAAAAGGCACCACTTTCAAAGTGGTGCCTTTCGCTAGACCATCTGGAAAGCCGGGAGGCGCCCAGAGGGCGCCCAGGGAGCTGCGGACGGGACGCGAGAGCATTCCAGATGCTCCCTGGGCACCCATGTCCTGCCCCTTTTCTGAGCACCGTCCAGAAGCTCCGGGACGCTCTATTTCCAGCCGGCTTTCTTTGGGATGGCTTGAGGCCGACCTAAAGCAGCCATCTGGTATCAGCCAAAGAAAAGTAAATAAATTCTATTATCATTAACACTCTCACACAAAATATCCTATATCAATGTACCCTTATGTACAGAACACCCATATTAAACACAGAAGAAGGCCAATAATGTAGTCTTAAAGTCTAAAGTTTCAACCAATAGTCCTTCAACTTCAGAGGAATCCTCGGTCCTGCAGCTCTTGCGGAAACCACATAGTGTTTCAATTCCAAAGTAGTCTAGTATACAGCACAACAGATAAGCCTTGTACACAGCAGTCTTGAATACAGCAATGAGGTAGTACTTTATATTCCCCCGTTTCACTAGAAGCTTTGACCAGCTGTGTTGGAAATAACAATATTTAAACATTCCAAAATATTTAAAAATCACTGAAACAACCTACACCTGTAGTTATACATACCTTTCAAACAGCACCTGGAGGCTGGCAACCTACACTTCTCTCTTGATAGAGCATTCCAGAATGTTGGTGCCATGCCCAAGAAGACTGCCTTCTTGCAGTTTTTATTGCACATCGTATGTTTTTATTGCATTGTTTTCTAATTTTGTAATCCATTTCTGTTTGCAGTTGTTTGTGCGCATTGAACCGTTTTTATTTCACACTGCCTGTTTTATGTATTCTACTATTTTCATTGCATTGCCCTCTAATTCTGTAACATGTTTCCAGTCTCGGTGAGAAAGGCAAACTCTAAATGAAGCAAATCAGTCAACAACACCATTGACACTGCTGGTTCACAGTTCCCTGTGTCTCATATCGGTAGAAAATGTGAGCCTGTTTCCTATACAAACAGAATCGCTGGAAACTGAGCTTGCATGAGATTGGCCTATATACATGTTTTACCTAAGGTTTGATGTTTACCCAACTTACACTTCAATGATCGTTGACATCCCATGACACGATAAGCAGATGCAGCCTTGGTTAGTACTTGGATGGGAAACCACCAAGGAACTCCAGGGTCACTACCCAGAGGCACGGTGGATAGTGAAGGTGGAGGGACAGTGGCTCAGTGGTAGACGGTGGCTCAGTGGTAGATGGGGAGGGACGGTGGCTCAGTGGTAGAGCATCTGCTTGGGAAGCAGAAGGTCCCAGGTTCAATCCCTGGCATCTCCAAAAAAGGGTCCAGGCAAATAGGTGTGAAAAACCTCAGCTTGAGACCCTGGAGAGCCGCTGCCAGTCTGAGAAGACAATACTCACTTTGATGGACCAAGAGTCTGATTCAGTATAAGGCAGCTTCATATGTTCATATATGAGGCAGGCAATAACAAAACACCTTGACTATTATTTTGCCTTGAAAACTATGGCAGGAGTGGCCAAACTTGCTTAACGTAGGAAGGAAGGAAGGAAGGAAGGAAGGAAGGAAGGAAGGAAGGAAGGAAGGAAGGAAGGAAGGAAGGGAAATAGATGGGAGGAGGCAGGAGGGAAGAAGAGGTCAAAAGAAAGCTGCCTTGGCTTGGAGAAGTAATTTAAAGGGAGAAATGCCTTCTCCAAGCCAGCCAACAGAGTGGTGGGGGCTTTGAGAGCCACAAAATATGTGTGAAAGAGCTACGTTTGGCTCCTGAGCCACTGTTTGGCCACCCCTGCTCTATGGGGTTACCATATATGATTTGATGGCACTTTCTATCATCTCTAGCCTCATCCCGGCATTCTTACATAAGACTGTCTCTATTTTTACTTGTTAAATGTTTGGAGGCATGGTGTCATCTCACCTTTCCCTGAAAATTAACAGACCAGCAGTTTTGTGGGCTTGACATCATGGCACAGGATCGTATCCTTCCAACGGAGCTGGAGTGTTACCTCCAATGGGTTTTCTCTACTCAGCTACCAATATACATTTCAGCAACCAGTTCCTTTTAGAAAATAAAAAGCTAATATGACTGAGATCGCTCTGCTTTCTGTTTCACACACTTCAACAGATCATGTTGAAGGCATAGGGAAATATCTTTAACTTTCCCCCCTCCTTTACGATGTGGCATGCAACAAAATTTACTCTTACCCTTACAGAAAATATGCAGGGACCGGAGGCAAGAAAATAAAAAGAAGAAGTGTTTAGCAAATATCTATCTATCTATCTGAGGCCAAGCCTAAACACTGTCAAAAATGTACAAGATGTATGACAAAGGTATTTCCCCCCCAAAAGGAAATGTGTTATTGGGTCTTATATCTACAAGATAACAAACCCAACCATTTTTCAGTTAGCCTGAACCTGCTAGGAAAGGGGAAAGAGGCTCTCGCCTTTTATATTTCATTTGACTTTTCTCCCTAAAACAAATAAATGGCACCCTAATTTATAATATGATTATAGTAGACAAGATAATCCATTACTCACAGGCTGTTTGCTTGTTTTATAGATAAGTGGCGCTAGAGATTAAGCATGTTTAGCTCTATATTTAAGCCTGGTTGACTGAAAACAGCATGACCTTCAGTCTAAACTGGTCAAAATGGGTGATCGTTTCAACTTTGTCTCCTCTCCTGGACATCTATTGCTAGGAGGAGGAGGAGGATTTACACCTGTCCCTCACTTGGAGTCTCAGAGCGGTTTACAGTCTCCTTCCCTTCCTCTTCCCACAGCAGACACCTTGTGAGATATGTGGAATTAATAGATATTTTTGTATCCTCTACTTTCCTCTACCCTCAGGAGCCTCAAAGCACCTTACAATCACTTTCCCTTCTTCTCCTTACAATCACCTTCCCTTCTTCTCCTCACCTTGTGAGGCTGGTGGGGTTGAGAGAGTTCTGAGAGAACAGTGACTGGCCCAAGATCACCTGGCAGGCTTCAGGTGGGGGAGGAGTGGGGAATCAAATCCAGTTCTCCAGATTAAAGCCCACCACTATTAACCACTGCACCATACTCGCTCTCTACTTCTGCTGCTACTACTACTAACAGTAGTAGTACTGATGTTAGTAATACCAGTCTTAATTTATAGGGGAAAAGCTAATTCTGCAGGGCAACATATTGGGAAGTAATGACCAGTCTTGGACTTGGATTGGAGAGAGCAAATGCTGACTCAGGCACAAAGATGATTGGGTAAATTTAGGCCTTTCACTCTCACCCTTGGATTTATCTGTGCATTTATTTAATTAAATAAGTCCCAGTTAGAGACTATAATGCCATAGAGTACACCTTCCAAAGCAGCCATTTTCTCCAGGTGAACTGATCCCTTATCACCTGGAGATCAGCTGTGATACCATGAGATCTCCAGCAACCACCTGGAGGTTGGCAACCCTAACTAGAACCAAACGCATTCGCACTCTCTTATAGGAGCGATTTTGCGGAGTCTCTTTTAAAACCAAGGCGGGGTGTCCATGAAATTATGTGTCCATGCAAACACAGCTCTATTCCCAGATGCATATGCAAGCATGTCTATTTCCTTGCTGAAAGGAACATAAACTCTAAGAAAAGCTATTCAGATGTTTTACACTGCTGTGACATTGCAGGGCGTCTATTTCATTTCCCAAGCACCTGACTCCCAAGTTGTATAAGTAAGTTACGGCGAGGTCTAGATGATACTTAAGATAGGCTGGACACATCATCAAAGCTCATCCCTGATATGATATGTCACACTATATGAAAGAATAAACATGGATCTCCTCTAACATTAGAGCTAACAGCTTCTAAATCATGCTGCTTTGATGCAAAAATATCTCAGGCCAGCTGGGAACAGGATAAGGGTCGGGAAGGGATGGGGTCCCATATCTCTCTCTGCTAGGGAGTCTTAAAAAGTCACCTCTTTATTTTAGCACGGCATAAACCAGGCACTAATGTTTCCCCCCAAAAAACAATCCTAACTTCAGATATAGATAGCTAAGGAGGGAGACGACAGAGGCTGTAGAACGTGAATACAGAGAACGAGTCTCAGTAGTCCACAGTAATCCATAACGCTAGAACTCAGGAGCATCCAATGAAGTTGATGGGCAATCGATCCAGACAGGCAAAAGGAAGAGGGTGATAACTGTGGAATTCACAGCCGGCGGGCGCAGCAGTGACTCCGAGCCCAGATGGCTTTAAAAAGGAATTAAATTCAGGGAAGACAGATTAACCGACGGCTAGCCTACTAGTCACTGCGATGAATGGGAACATCCATATGCAGAGGCAGTAAATCTTTGAGAGCCAGTGTGATGCAGTGTTCAGTGTGTCAGACTTGTAGAAAAATAGGTGGTGGAGCTCATCCAGGGATTGTTATGCAGCTGCACCTACTATTCAATGGACAAGGTGGGAAGGAGGAGGTGGAACTCTCAGAAAGGTTCAGGAGTTGCACTCCTGTGAGCTCCCACTGAATCCGAGGCCTGGTCAGACTAGGATCTGAAAAACTCAGGTTCAAATCTCCACTCTTCTGCTGACGCTTCCTGGGTGGGCCAGTCCTTGAGTGACCTTGGGCCAATATTTACATACTTACTTGTTAGAAACTCTGGTTGGGAAATTCCTGGAGATTTTGGGGGTGGAGCCTGAGGAGGGCAAGATTTGGGGACCGGTGGAACCTCAGCAGGGTATAATGCCATAGAATCCACCTTACATATGAACATATGAAGCTGCCTTATATACTGAATCAGACCCTCGGTCCATCAAAGTCAGTATTGTCTCTTCAGACTGGCAGCAGCTCTCCAGGGTCTCAATATGAGGTTTTTCATGCCTATTTGCCCGGGCCCTTTTTAGTTGGAGATGCCGGGGATTGAACCTGGGACCTTCTGCTTACCAAGCAGATGCTCTACCACTGAGCCACCGTCCCTCCCAAAGCAGTCATTTTTGTTTCCTCCAGAAGAACTTATCATTGTGGGTTGGTGATCAATTGTAATCCCAGGAGATCACTAGGTTCCACCTGGAGATGGGCAACCCAATGCCAAACAACACCCAAATAAGTGTTGTATAGTGGTTAAAATCTGAGACAAGGATTGGGGGAGGCTGGGTTCCAGTCCATGGCCTGCTATGACCTTGGGTTCGTTGCTGTCTTTCAACCTAACCGACTTCACAGGGTTATTGGGATGAAAGAGCCTTGTAGTCTTCCCTCAGCACCTTGACAGAAGAGCAGGATGAAAATTGGACAGGAATTCAAAATGGGCACTTCTGGGCGCTGCTGAAAGACAAGCGCCAGAAAAGCCAGTAGAATACAGAAGTGAGTTCAGGAATAATGGCGATGTGAAACATAACCAGTATTCAACATTACGATTAAATGACCAATTGTGGCTTTAGTTCCTAATCATAAACATATACTACCATTCCAGAGGGCCTGCAAAACGGAGCCGTTCCGCCAGGCTTTTGGCTGAGGCAGGCAGGCATCCTCGTACCATCTAACAGGCCTCCCTGCACTGACTACCATCCTGATAACATCCAAGACACCTATGATTCCCATCTCTCAATCTGTGAATTATGTTCATACCACTAATGCCGCCTTATTTCATTTTTATTTATTGGTCTGAACTATTTAATTTTTAACTGTTTTATTGTTCAACTGTTCTGTTGTGTTGTAATCTGCCCTGAGTCCATCCTGGGAAAGGGCAGACTATAAATTCGCAAAATAAATAACACTGTAAATGTTACACCGACCTGGAATATGAATCATATTCCAGGTCGGTGTAATAGAAGAAGAAGAAGAAGAAGAAGAAGAAGAAGAAGAAGAAGAAGAAGAAGAAGAAGAAGAAGAAGAAGAAGAAGAAGAAGAAGAAGATGATGATGATATTGGATTTATATTCCACCCTCCACTCCGAAGAGTCTCAGAGTGGCTCACAATCTCCTTTACCTTCCTCCCCCACAACAGACACCCTGTGAGGTGGGTGGGGCTGAGAGGGCTCTCACAGCAGCTGCCCTTTCAAGGACAACCTCTGTCAGAGCTATGGCTGACCAGCAGGTGCAAGTGGAGGAGTGGGGAATAAAACCCAGTTCTCCCAGATAAGAGTCTGCACACTTAACCACTACACCAAACTGGCTCTCCACACCAAACTGGCTCTCCTTGATGCCCTGGCTCTCCTAGATGCCCTCCTGGATGGCCAGGAGGTCGTTACGTTCGGCCTCCCAACATCTGTTGGCCGTCCCTGGCCCAAGAGATGCCCGCCTCGCCTCAACAAGAGCCAGGGCTTTTTCAGTCCTGGCCCCAACCTGATGGAATCAGCTCCCTATTGAGATCCGGGCCCTCCCTGGCTTATTAGCCTTCCGTAGGGCCTGTAAAACAGAGCTGTTCCGCCAGGCTTTTAGCTGAGGCTGCGGGCGTCTATTCTTGATCTGGTTGGCCTTCTCGGCCAGCACTGTCATCTGTGCCAGGAATTGGAATATAAACTGCCATCCCTATGAGATATCATGATGTGAGATGGCTAGGCTGGGCAATATGTGATGTCATGGTAATCTGAGTGCTGTTGGGTTGTCTGTTTATAAAATGTTTTTATTGCATTTTATTGTTTTATTATATGCTGTACTCCGCCCTGAGCCCTACAGGGAATGCGCAGAATACAAATTTACTAAAATAAATAAATAAATAAAATTAGGCCTCACCCCCCTGATGTAGCCAATCCTCCTGGAATTTTACAATAGGGTGTGTAATAAAAGCCCTGTAAACTCTTGGAGGACTGGCTACATAAGAGGGTTTTGGCCTCATATGCAAAAGAGTTCCTGCTACAAAAAAAGCCCTGAATACGATAAATTGTTTGGATAGTCATTGCACTGTGCATCTCCAATGGGAAGGTCTTCTCTCCTCAAAACTGCGCACTGACCCCACCTGTCATTATAATGGGGCAGGCGGAGTCACCTTCCCAGTATGCCATGAATTACAAAGAGGCATCATGAACAGGCCCATCCATCACTTTTGCTAAGTGTGGGGTTCCCCCCCCCAAAGAAGATTTCATATACTACAAATGCTGCTTCGATTGTTACTAGAAAGCACAAATTGGAGAGCTCAGGTACAGAAATGGCCAGAAGATGAATGAACATGACAGGTTCTCGAAAAAGCAAAACGTTGCTATTCTACAAATAATGTTGTCAAAACCAGGAGTGCCACAGCTTGTCTGGTTGTGGAATGCCATTAATAGCTCTCTTTGCTGGTAGGTCAAGTGGAGCGGGGGGGCAAGGAAGGCAGCAGCAGCAGGAAAGAATCAATAATATGTGTAACAAAATCAGTGATATGCAACCAACCGTGTGTGTGTGTGTGATGGTAATATAGAGACCTCAGTCGGATATAATGCCACAAAGTCCAGCCTCCAAACCAGCCATTTCCTCTGGGGGGACAGATCTCTGTTGTCTCAACTAGAATTCCAGGAGATCCCCAGGTTTCATGTGGAGGCTGGCAGCCCTAAGATCTGGCAGCGATCTCTGGATGACTTGATATCACTTGACTTGCATGACTCAAATGGACCAGGCTAACTTGTCAGCATTCAATAGAATCAGAGCTGGAAGGGACCTCCAGGGTCATCTAGTCTAACCCTCTGCACAATGCTGGAAATTCACAAATACCCCCCACACACACCCAGTGATACCTGCTCCATGCTTAGAAGATGGCAAAAAAACCCCAAAACAAAACAAACTCTCCAGGACTCCTGGCCAAATTGGCCTGGAAAAAAATTATTGCCTGACCCCTTTTTTGTGATATACAGAAAACACATTTTTCCAGGATTTTTTTTTTAGAACTGCAGCCTTACAGTGGATTGCAACCATAAAACCACTTCCCTAGAAGTCCATTCTGTAGACTTTACGAGGATTCTTAATACACCCACTTAGGATTGCCGTGATAATATACCAAAGCTGATCCTGATTTCCTTGAAGTAGGGGGAAAAAACCCAACCTTGTCAAGTAGCAGCATTCAAATTGAACTTAAAACGTGTTTGGGTTCCCTTTTTGAAAATAAGCTGAGGTGTGCCTACAAAAATCACATGGATTGCTGGTACATTTAGAGCAATGGTGTTGAATATTAACTTGCCAGTACTAGTATTCCCATTTAGTACTACCGTGTGATGAAGTGAGCAGAAAATCACCAACGTGTCTCAGTCATCTGGACTGAGTGAAAAGGGGCTAAAGCACATTGGTGGTGGTGGGAAATCCCATCAAATCACAGCTGACCTATGGAGACCCCATAGGGTTTCCAAGGCACGACACTTTCAGAGGTGGTTTGCCATTGCCTGCCTCCATGTTGCGACCGTGGTATTCCTTGGTGGTCTCCCATCCAAATACCAGCCAGGCCCGATCCTGCTTATCTTCTGAGATCTGATGAGATTGGACTAGCCTGGGCTATTCAAGACTGATTCCCCACTAACCTTACTCTGCTCTCACACTCCTCTTCTCTGCGGGGCTTCCATCAGATTTCACACTGTCTGCCCCAGGGGTGCAACTTGCTTCACCCTTTTTGCACGGCAAACAGAAGCTGTTTTTTAGAGGATCTTGTTTGCTGCGCAAAAGAGGCGGAGCTAGTTGCAGCCCCGGATAGTGTGAACTCTGACAGCAGCCCCGTGGAGAAGAGGAGAGTGAGAGAGGCATAAGGCTAGTGGGGAATCAGAGCAAGTCAGGGCTAAAGCACATTATCTGATAGCAACTGGTCTCTGTGTTTTGAATTTATTCACTGTAATTCAGGAGACGGATTTTTCAGCACCATTGCTACAAGCTGTTCTCCCAAAGTCATCTTGGAAGAGAAGCAAGTTTGTCTGTTCTTTATGGTATGGCTGTGATTTCCCTTCAATAAAAAGTACAATCTTGATCTTTTTTTTTTTTCCTTCAAAAAGAAGGAGCCTGACACATATTATACAAATGAAAAGACATTTTCAGTCGAATATGCCCTGATCCTATTGATCTCGGGGACGGTGACTGACAATTTCTCATGGAACAAAATGATTATATCGTAGTCACTACATTATAATCCCTGAGTCTGCAGCAGGGTTAATTCATTCAAAGGTTAATTCATTCAAAGAAGTACAGACCCGCACTATTGCGCTGGTGACCAACTATTGTTAGAGACATGATCATGTACCACATGCTTGTTTTGAATAGTGCTTGTATCATGTCCAGGGGTGGGATTCTAGCAGGAGCGCCTTTGCATATTAGGCCGCACACCCCTGATGTAGCCAATCCTCCAAGATCTTACAAGGCTCTTTTTTTGTAATCTCTTGGAAGACTGGCTACATCAGTAGTGTGTGGCCTAATATGCAAAGGAGCTCCTGCTAGAATCCCACCCCTGGACATGATACAAGCACTATTTAAAACAAGCATGTGGTACAGATATGGACCAATATGGAACACATAGGACATGAGAAGCCTGGATAATCGGTTGTGTTGACTTACACTGTGTCATCCTCGGGAAGCCTCAATGAGGAAGATAAACTATAAATAAAATAACTTTAATTGACTCTAGGCAAGAATCAAGAAAATTCTAAGCAGATGTTCTTTATGCATGGTGGGGGGGAGAGGACAGTGCTTGCCCTCCATGGTTTGGATCTATACACGTAGACCCCAATGGGATGAACAGTGATGTCATCCAATACCCCCTCTAAGCTGTGGAGTCTTGTGAGCAAAAATTCTACTTTGTGAGCTATTGGCATTAAAGTTTGAGCAACTGTATAAATGAGTTTGCCATTTTTCCTGAGCTAAGACAAAAATGTGTGAGTCAGAGGTTAAAGAACTGTGAGCTGGCTCTCACTAACTTCGCTTAGAGGGAACACTGATGTCATCCTATCCTTATATACCCCATCTTTTTTCAGCATGTGGGAATTTTGATCCAGTGTGCAGGGGAGGCACAAAATGGATGCCAGAAAATGGCTGCTGCCCAAGGTGAAGCCACCCACAAAAATGGCTGCTGCCCTGCCGCTAACCTTCAGTCACATGGTTAAGATCCTTGTGTTGTGGTGGCAGCTGCTGCCCAAGCAACATTGCTTATTTTATTTATTTATTTATTTATTTATTTATTTGTTTGTTTGTTTGTTTGTTTGTTTATTTGGGATTTATATCCCGCCCTTCCCACGAATGGCTCAGGGCGGCTTCCAACAATTAATCAAACTTAAAAGTAAACAATTTCAAATATAAAACAGTTAAATAATTTAAGCAGTTAAAACATTAAAACAGAGTAATTCAATTTCCTATGAATAGATGGCTGGCCAGTTTCCTCAAGTTGTTATCCTAGCTAAATGTAGGCTAGGTATAGGCTAGCCGGAAGAGGGTCGTCTTACAGGCCCTGCGGAACTGCGCCAAGTCCCGCAGGGCCCTCACCTCTTCCGGCAGCTGATTCCACCATACGGGGGCCATAACGGAGAAAGCCCTTTCCCTGGTGGCTTTCAGACGGGCTTCTTTTGGCCCGGGGATAGTGAGGAGATTTTGTGTTCCTGACCTCAGTGCTCTCTGGGGAACATGTGGGGAGAGACGGTCCTTCAGGTAGGCAGGTCCCAGGCCATATAGGGCTTTAAAGGTAATAACCAGCACCTTGTACCGGACTCGGTATATCACTGGAAGCCAGTGCAGAGTCCGGAGACCCGGCTGGATGTGTTCCCACTTTGGGAGACCCAATAACAGCCGGGCCGCGGCATTCTGCACCAGCTGCAGTTTCCGGGTCCGAGACAAGGGCAGCCCCATGTAGAGGGCCTAAAATCTGCACAGCCAATGAAATTTCCCATGGCTAGTCAGAAGCCTTGCCAGACAACCCCCTGGCCCTGCCCACTTTCTAAAAATACTTGGCGGGCACAAGAAAAGGTGTTGACTAGAGCCATGGAGCCCCCAAGCACCACTTTTGAGGACCTTTGCTCTATGCAGATACAGGAATGGATGTCCTTCATTCAGAACGATGACGAGCCTCTTCTGGAGGAAGGCACCTTGTATCAGAGGAGGGCTCTGCATGCAGCCGAGTGGAGTTGTAGAGTCCAGTCCTTAATGGCTAATGATTGAGGGATCAAGAACAGCTAGTAAAATTACAGTCCTCACCAGCAGGGGTGGAATTCTAGAGGAGATCATTTGCATATTAGGCCACACACCCCTGATAAAAAAGAGCTATAGTGGGGGGATGGCCTAATATGCAAAGAAGCTCCTGCTAGAATTCCATCCCTGATCACCAGGCATAGAAAAGAAGTCCACATAGAGCTCCCAACTATAGCCTAGATCATCCTAAATTTTCTGCTAGGCTGCCTAGCAGGACACAGGGCATTCTGGGAGGACAAAGTGGGATGTGTTTTGCTATACACAGCACCTATTATTGGCAGAAGGAGAAAGAAACAGCAAACGAGGTCCTTTCAATTATCCTGCCTGGACCAATGCATATTGATTGCTTCAAACAAGTGGGAGGATACAAGTGATCTAAATAATTACAATTGGTATGGAACTAGAACTGCCTCATGTTTGGCGACCTTTGAAAGCTTCATTCCTGATTCCCACCCACCCCCGAGATGTAGTGGAAGACATTTCAGTCATTGCAGAGTTGCGTGTGGCAGGCAGCATCAATGGCCCTATCCCTATCCCTATCCTACAAACATACTGGCCTTTTCTGTCCAGATGTGGATGGCCCAGGCTTGGCCCTGGCAAGTCCTTGGACTAGAAAAGTCCAGGGTCACCAGGCAGAGGCAGGAGCTGGAAAACCACCTCTGTTCTTCTCTTCCTTTGAAAATCCCACAGGCAGGGGTGGAATTCTAGCAGGAGCTCCTATGCATTTCAGGCCACACACCCCTGATGTAGGCAATCCTCCAAGAGCTTACAAAGGAGCTCCTGCTAGAATCCCACCCCGCCTATAGGGTATGTTGGCTGCGACATGATTGCCTGTGCTTATGTATATCCCACTTTTCCCCACAGTGGGGACCCAAAACAGCTTACAGTGTAACTCTTCCCCTCCCCCTCACAATAACTGCCTTATGGGGTGAGTTAGCTTGCAAGAAAATGACCAGCCCAAGGTCAACCAGTGAGCATCCATGGCTTGCTAGGGTTGCCCATTCTCTGTGACTTGGGATATTCCTGAAGATTTGTGGGTGGAGCCTGGGGAAGCAAGGGACTTCAGCAGGGTATAATATCATAGTCCAAAACTTGTTTGTTTATTATATTTATATCCCACCCTCCCCTGTCGGGCTCAGGACGGCTAACAGCAGTTAAAATACACAAAAGTAAGTATACAATAAAATCATAAACATCATTAAACATCTTAACATATACATTACAATTTTTGTCCTTAGATGGTGCTGTTATTGATTCTTAATTAGCTGTAATATCTTTAGATGTTGCTATGCACCTTATGTTTCTTTCAGAGCAATGTTTCTTGGTGAAGTGCTGGACACCTCCATTAGGTGTTAAAGGCCTGCTTAAACAGTTCTGTTTGTTAATCATTCATGTAAGGAGTATTAGACCTGTGGAACACGGAGGCTTCAGTTGTTGAACTACATTTCACCTATCCCTCTGGAGCAGAGCAATCACTTTTACAAGGAGTGTGTTTTTTCTTCACTACGCTATTCTCGGAGCTTAAATGGGCATCAACATTAGAGTGTTTGTAAGTCATTATTCACAGTTTATCTTCAGTGTTACTCCACCTGAAGGTGGGCAACCCTACGGCAGAGTGAGGATTCAAACGAGGGTCTCCGAGTTTCTAAGAACATAAGAACATAACAGAAGTCATGTTGGATAAGGCCAATGGCCCATCCAGTCTACCACTCTGTATCATACAGTGGCCAAAAAAGAAAGGAGGTTCACAAGTGGGGCTAGAAGCCCTTCCACTTTGCCCCCACCCCCCCCAAAGCACCAAGAATACAGAGCATCACTGCCCCAGACAGTTCCAATAATATGCTTTGGCTAATAGCCACTGATGGACCTCTGCTCCATATTTTTATCCAAACCCCTCTTGAAGCTGGCTATGTTTGTAGCCGCCGCCACCTCCTGTGGCAGTGAATTCCACATGTTAACCACCCTTTGGGTGAAGAAGTACTTCCTTTTATCTGCTCTAACCCTACTGCTCAGCAATTTCATTGAATGCGCACGAGTTCTTGTATTGTGAGTACTTCTTTCTCTACTTACTCCATCCCATGCAAAAACCTCTATCATGCCACCTCGCAGTGGATGTTTCTCCATGCTAAAGCGCCCCAAGCATTTTAACCTTTCTTCATAGGGAAAGTGTTTCAAACCTTTAATCATTCTAGTTGCCCTTTTCTGGACTTTTTCCAATGCTATAATATCCTTTTTGAGGTGCAGTAACCAGAATTGTACACAGTATTCCAAATGAGACCACACCATCAATTTATACAGGGGCATTATGATACTGGCTGATTTGTTTTCAATTCCCTTCCTAATAATTCCCAGCATGGCGTTGGCCTTTTTTATTGCAACCACACACTGTCTTGACATTTTCAGTGAGTTATCTACAATGATCCCAAGATCTCTCTCTTGGTCAGTCTCTGCCAGTTCACACCTCATCAACTTGTATTTGTAGCTGGCATTTTTGGTCCCAATGTGCATTACTTTGCACTTGGTCACATTGAACCTTATCTACCACATTGACGCCCACTCACCCAGCCTCAACAGATCCCTTTGGAGTGCCTCACAATCCTCTCTGGTTCTTACCACCCTGAACAATTTAGTGTCATCTGCAAACGTAGCCAATTCACTGCTTACTCTCAACTCCAAATCATTTATGAACATGGGACCTAGTACTGAGCCCTGCGGCACCCCACTGTTTTCAGCATAGCATCCAGCATAGCGTCTAATCCAAGACTCTAACCATTACACCATTTTGGATCTCTAAGAGGACAGAAAATTATACGGTGGAGCATGGAGGATCTTACTATAGCAGCTGCTCCACAAGCTGCCACAGCTATTGAGATTGTTGAGACCGGGGTGTTAGTTCAGAAGGTAGAAATACATCATTGGGTAAATTGAAGTGCTAGGACTTTGGCTCGACAGAAAGTGGTAATTCTCGGTACATTTATAGGTTAGCTATGTTTAATTATACAGTGTGCTTAGCAGATGGAACTTCAGCTCTGGAGGCCTACAGGTATTTGGAACACACGTTCTCCCACAGCAGGTGTGGGTGCTTATAAATCTCCCTCTTCCCAACCTCCTGTTCTGTCAACCAAATATAAATTACAAACCCTCTGGGCTTGGACTGTGTCATTTCTGTGCTCCATTCAGTTCCTTGCACTAAATAAATGTTAAACAGCAGGAATCAGCAGAGCTGTATGTATGTAGTCTTGTGGTAGCCACACATGTGCTTACCAGACCAAAGGCATTCCCAGCTGGCAACAAAGAATTACATAACAACTAGGGTTGCCAGCCTCCAGATGGGGCCTGGAGATCCCCAGAAATTACAACTGATCTCCAGGAGGCCAAGACAGTTTTCCTAGAGAAAATGGCTGCCTTGGAGGGCAGATTCTCTGGCATTACACCCTGCTAGGGTTGCCAAGTCCAATTCAAGAAATATCTGGGGACTTTGGGGGTGGAGTCAGGAGAAATTAGGGGTGGAGCCAGGAGCAATGGTGTGGCAAGCATAACTGAACTCCAAAGGGAGTTCTGGCCATCACATTTAAAGGGACCACACTCCTTTTAAATGTTTTCCCTCCATTGGAAATAATAAAGGATAGGGGCACCTTCTTTTGGGGTCCAATCTTTTTGAAACTTGGAGGGTGTTTTGAGGAGAGGCACTGGATGCTATGCTGAAAATGTGGTGTCTCAACCTCAAAAAACAGATCAATTTTCCATTATATTCTATGGGAATTGGTCCCATAGGGAATAATGGAGTGCCCAGCAGAAATTTCCCTCCCCCCACCCCACTTTCTGATGACCCTGAAGCGTGGGGAGGGCCTTCAAACCAGGGGATCCCCTGCCCCCACCAGGGGATTGGCAACCCTACACCCTGCTGAGATCTCTCTTCTTCCAAATTCCACCTTTCATGGTTCTGCCCCTCCCCAACCCCAATCTCCAGATATTTCCCAAGTCTAAAAACAGAGGGCGTTTTCACATTAGCGTTTACTCCGGGGTGGCATCCCATTTACCTCCGGATCTTTTGCTCGATTTCGCACATGTTGCTCCGCGGTCACAGTTTGATCCGGGGCTTCAGCAGTTTCACCCCGCAGTATCTGGATGTGCATGTTAGCGGAGTTTCCTAAAACCTGCGGATCCACACCGGATCCACTCCGCGGAGTTTGTTGTGGGAAATTCATCCCATCCCGCATCGACTGCTTTGTGGGGGATTCTCTATTACGTTGTTACGTTGTTATGCAATTACGCAACTGGAATTGCGCTTAAAAAAAAAAAGATTGACAGGGCATCGAAGTCAAGTCGATGCCAGTGCGAAAACGATTTGAGCCGGGGCTTCATGGAAAGCGACTCCGCAAAAGAGACAATAGTACGAAAACGAGGGAAATGGTCCGGACATAATTGCTCCGCGGAATTTCGGTAGCAAACGCTAAGTGCGAAAACGCCCAGAGTGAATTCAGTGTTGTAAAGCTAGATTCTGACACTGTGAAGCCTCTGCAACTGATGACCCTACAAGCCAAACACAGTTCAAGAGCTAGAGACTGTATCACCAGTAGCTTAATATAAGAACACTGCAATCCAACACACATGCCTTCTAAATCCTCTGAAGTCAGTGGGGTTCGACAGGTATAACTCTGCATTAGATTGCTCTGCAAATTTCTCGTTTTGTTCACTGGGCTTTTTTTCCGGAATAGCATACCAGAAGAAGTCCAAAGACCTCCCCAGTTGCCATTGGGCTTGCAAATGGGTCCTATTCTGGAGGACCTTGATCTACAATTAATAGTGGGGAAACTGTAGCAGTGTGGAACAGGCCACTGTATTGTGGCCTCTTGCGAGTTATTTTCTTGTGCTTATTGGTGTGATTGATGTGTTTTATTGTGTTGTTTGCCTGGTGGTATTTTGCTAGCCACCTTGGAGCTTGGGTTGCCAGACTCCTGGTAGGGCTTGGCAATCTACCAAGATCACAACTGATCTGTAGACCACATAAACAAGTTCCCCTGGAGAAAATTGCTGCTTTGGAATTGATGACATCACACCCTGCTGACCCCCACCCCCCTACCCTGCCTCATCACTTCTAAATCTGCAGGAATTTCTCAGCACATCTATGTATCTGCCTCTCTGTCTATCTATCTGTTCGTCTGTCTGTCATCCATCCATCCATCCATCCATCATCTATGGCCTTTTTTTGTGTAAAAAAAAAAGCCCAGCAGGATCTCATTTGCATATTAGGTCACACCCCTGATGTTACCATTGTTTCACACAGGAGGGCGTTTGTAGAAAAAGCCCAGCAGGAACTCATTTGCATATTAGGCCACACCCCAATGCCAAGCCAGCCGGAACTACATTCCTGTTCAGAAGAAGCTCTGTATCTATCATCTACCTACCTACCTGTCTGTCAGTCAGTCCTGTCTTAATAATAAACGTGATTTTTTGGGGGGATGCAACATTGTAGGTATTGTCAAGGGCCCACTAAGCTAGGCTGGTGGGTTGTAAGTAGAAATGAGAAGTTCTTTTCTATTCCATTCCTGGATTAGCACCTTGAGGTCTAACACATTTATTCAACCATGAATTTTCATGACCGAGAGCCTACTTTGTGACAAGGTCAGACATAGCGTTGCCAGCTCTAGGTGGGGAAATATCTGGAGATTTAGGGGAAGGGGTGGAGCCTGTGAGGGCAGAGTTTGGGGAAGGGAAGGAACTTAGCAGGGTACAGTGCCATGGACTGCACCCTCCAAAGCAGGCGTTTTCTTCAGAACTGGTCTTGGTTGTCTGGAGATCAATTGTAATAGTGGGACATCTCTAGTTCCCACATGGAGGTTGGCGGACCCGAGTCACACAAGTTATTGTTTCTGCCAGCAGCCATTCCATCTTCTGAAGAGGAGGGCAAGCTAAGATGGTGACTCCCCTTCAGTTGGGACCAAGTGCCATCTGTCTCCACCCCCTCCAGAAACTGGCTCCCTCAATGGCCATTCCATATGGACACAACAGAAGCATTCTATTCTATAAGTTACCTGAGACAGTCCTCAAACCTGTTGTTTTCCCTCTTCCCTTCGGGTCCCCTTCTGCCTTTTATGTTGTGTGTACTGTATCATGTGTGTTATTTTCCATTGTAAACTATCCTGAATCTGACACCCGAAAGGAGGTATATAAACATGTCCGCTTATTCCCTGTTTCTTAATTTCCTGAGAGGCTCCCCTCCCCCCAACATCTGGGCTATTTCAGTGAGTTCAAGAACACAATTTTAGAAATTAAAATTACGGCCTGAAACAATCAGCCATCTTCCACACAGCAGCAGGACCGAAAGCTAATGAGTCTTCAAGATGATGAACCTTGCCAGGATTGGAGGCAGGCCTCTGGCAAGTTTTATGTAGCTTGTTTTAGCCCAGAAAACAAACATATCATTTCCAGGATTTCCATTGGATTAAACTGAAGTGGAAGTGGTTCCTTTTTCACCAAAAATGACAGAGACAAATGGTTACATTACCGTGAGAGTTCCTTTGGCAGAGTAAGCAGCATAGGAGTACAGGAGGTCTTGGCTATGAAGCTTTTGGGTCTCTTCGTTACAGGGCTGTCCGCTAGGAAAAAAACATTCACCCGTGCTTTTCAGAGTCACTGTATTTGGAGAAGAGCCTGGCAGGTCAAGCAGGACAGAATAATTTACGAGCTGGACGTCTTCGAGGCCATAGGATGACCATTGAACAAAAAGCTTGGTGGCAATCTCTCCACCTTCTTTGGCCGGTGACTCCATCAAATCTCTGAGGAGGAAATAAACAACAAAAAATGGATTAACAGGTTGATTCCCCCCCCCCATTGCACGCAGTGACAAAGAAGGTGTTGTTTTTTTTTCCCCACCCACCCCTAAAGCAAGACCTGGGATCCAGCAATAACATAGGCTTGGATTACTTGCAGTGTTCCCTCTAAGCTGAGTTAGCGTGAGCTAGCTCACAGATTTGTAGCCTCCAGCTCACACCTGTTTGTCTTAGCTCAGGAAGGATGACCCCAGAGCACAGTAATTTATGCAGCAGCTCACAACTTGAATGCCAGGGGCTCACAAAGTAGAATTTGTGCTCACAAGCCTCTGCAGCTTAGAGGGAACATTGATCACTTGGTAATTTCTGCAGATAGAATTTCCATCCCCGCAGTGGGACTTCCTGGCCTCCCTCTAGGGTTGTCAGCTCTGGGTTGGATATATGGGGGGATGGAGCTTAGGAAGGTGGGATTTCGCAAGGTACAACGTCACACAATCCATCCTCCAAACTATTTTCTCCAGGAGAATTTATCTTGGATGTCAGGAGATCAGTTGTAATACCAGATCTCAAGGCCATACCTAGATGATGACAACCCTGGCAATGTCCCAGATTGCTCCCCCAAGTGCTGCACCCAGGGGACAGAAACACTAGGAAGTGCAAGGTTGGAGCTGGAGGGTCTGCAGCAGGAAGAATGAGTCAGCAAAAACCGTCCTCCCTTTCAATTTGCAGAAATCTTCTATTGGATCCAAGCCAGAGCAGATTTTATATTTCTTGTGTACAATTCTTAACAATGGCATTGCAGCATATTGGAATGGAATTACTAAGGGACTACAATCCCCAACAGCCTTGGCTCTGACCTAAGTATTAGGCGCCTTACTCCTGAGGGGAGGAAGGAGACGGCAGGAAAGAAGAAGAAGATTGATTATGGTGATGAGTTTGGATGTACATCCTGCCCTCCACTCCAAATCTCAGAGTGGCTCACAATCCTTTCGCTTCCTCCCTACAACAGACACCCTGTGAGGTGGGTGGGGCTGAGAGAGCTCTCCCAGTAGCTGCCCTTTCAAGGACAACTCCTGCGAGAGCTATGGTTAACCCAAGGCCATTCCAGCAGCCTCAAGTGGAAGAGTGGGGAATCAAACCCGTTCCTCCCAGATAAGAGTCTGCACACTTAACCACTACACCAAACTGGGGGGGGGGGGGAGAGAGGGAGGGTTGCCACTCCAAGCCTGACAGCCAGTGGGCATTTAGGGGAGCCTCATTGAGAAGGACAGACTATAAATAATATAAATCAATAAATAATTCTCAAAAGGAGTGAGTGCAAAAGGAGAGGGCAGTGAGATTTGTGAAGTGGAGGAAAAGGGTCAAGGTGTGAGTTGCAAGGTGGGGGAAGCATAGTGGATACATCTGGCTCAGAACAAGGAATATTGTCTCTAAACTAAACAAGGGGGTGCTTTGTTGCACAAACTAACCAGTGAGGAGGGGTAAGCTGTAGGACAGGAAATGGCTGCTGAAGTCCTGGGACTCCCCCTCACTACCTCCGTTTTGGATCCCTGTACACTTGCACATCCTTTATCAAGAATCTTACAAATCTTTCCCCACATTATAAAGAAGCACAACCTTACAATATTACAGCACGAGAGAGCCATTGGCCGGCAAGATTCAGAAGGCTTTTGCATCTGTCAAAGAAGAGTTTCAGAACTTCTTTATTCCTGTGGCCATCGCTACATCTTCTAACAGCAAATCCTACATTTTAATCACTCTCTTATTTTACCTTCCGTCGTATATCTAGGATGCAGATTTGTTTAGGGTTGCCAGGTCCAATTCAAGAAATATCTGAGGACTTTGGGGGTGGAACCAGGAGACTTTGAGGGTGGAGCAAGGTTGTTACAAGCATAATTGAATTCTAAAGGGAGTTCTGACCGTCACATTTAAAGGGACCGCACACCTTTTAAATGCCTTCCCTCCATTAGAAATAATGGACAGGGGCACTTTCTTTGGGGGCTCATAGAATTGGACCCCCTGGTCCAATCTTTTTGAAACTTGGCAGGTGTTTTGAGAAAAGGCACCGGATGCTATGCTGAAATCTGGTGCCTCTACTTTAAAAAACAGCCCCCCCCACAAAGCCCCAGATACCCATGGATAAATTCTCCATTATACCCTAGGGGAATCGGTCTCCATAGGGAATAATGGAGTGCCCAGCAGATGTGTCCCCCCCCATTTTCTGATGACCCTGAAGCGGGGGGAGGGCCTCCAAACTGGGGGATCCCCTGCCTCTACCAGGGGATTGGCAACCCTAAGATTTGTACACCTCCTGAACAGGGGTTGTTTCATTACGAATCACCACTGCTTCTCTTTTCAGGCATTTCACCCGTCTCTGACATTACATTTATGGCACTCCTATTTTACATACCGGAACAGGCAGGTAACACGCAGTGCGCTCAATCACCATTATATCTGAAAAGGGCAATGTGCACATTTTGCTGCTTCAGTGCATAATACCCGAACACTGGATTCGGTGTATGCATCTGTGTTTACTGTTGCTGCAGAATACATGTGTTGCCCTTTTCAAACAAAAATGGTGATCACGGATACTGAGATGATCACCTATTGCCTGCTGACCTGGTACACGAGATACAGGCATCAGAAATGTAATGCTCGAAAAGGGTTCTCGTCACAATTTTTAAAAAGGTACATCCCATGTGTCCTGCATCTGCATCATGAGGAAAGGTTTCTGTTGGTATTTCAGGGTATTTCAGTGAGCTCCCCTTTGCACTGCTGACTCAATAAATGGGGCTGCCAACCTCCAGATGGTGGCTGGAGATTTGCTATTTCAGTTGATCTCAAGGCTTTAAACCTCTTGGGGCTCTTTCTTTGCTATTGACTGGATCTGCTGAATGCCGGTTCATGAATGAAAAATCGGAAACTATATACTGATTTTAAAAATTCTTGCAGAGTTACTGATATTGCTACATGAAATGGGAACAGTAGATTGATATCATGTCTTTGCAGGGCTCCCACTGGGAAGAAGTGTAATATGAAACAAGTTCTCAGTCGACTCCTTGTCCGGGATACTCTTTGGAGGGGGTCTCAGTACCCTAAGAAGTGAAGACTGTACTTTATTGGACATTGGGATTTTTTCCCCTTTCGGTGGCATTTGTGTTTATATCAATATAGAGACTTTTGGTCTTATGAGCATACTGCCTTTTTGGTGTAACTCTGTAAGATATACTATTCACATATACCGAAAGTCTGGATAAACAGTACATTGAGATCATGGCATTTTTTCATAGCAGGAACTCCTTTGCATATTAGGCCACACACCCCTGATGTAGCCAATCCTCCAAGAGCTTACAAGACTCTTAGTACATGGCCTACTGTAAGCTCCAGGAGGATTGGCTACATCAGGGGTGTGTGACCTAATATGCAAAGGAGTTCTCTGTACAAAAAAAGCCCTGATTGAGATTAATATTAATTATAACTTTTGCATTTTGTTATTTGGGGTTATGATACTGGTTACAATCATAGAATCACAGAGTTGGAAGGTACCTCCAGGGTCATCTAGTCCACCCCCCTGCACAATGCAGGAAACTCACAAATACCTCCCCCTAAATTCGCAGGTTCTTCATTGCTATCAGATGGCCATCTAGCCTCTGTTTAAAAACCTCCAAGGAAGGAGAGCCCACCACCTCCTGACAAAGCCTGTTCCACTGAGGAACCACTCTTAACGGTCAAAAAGTTTTTCCTAATGTTGAGCCGAAAACTCTTTTGATTTAATTTCAACCCACTTATTTGGTCCTACCTTCTGGGGCCACAGAAACAATTCCACACCATCCTCTATATGATAGCCCTTCAAGTACTTGAAGATGGTGATCATATCGCCTCTCAGTCACCTTCTCTCCAAGCTAAACATAGAATTATAGAATCATAGAGTTGGAAGGGACCTCTAGGGTCATCTAGTCCAACCCCCTGCACAATGCAGGAAACTCACAAACACCTCCCCCTAAATTCACAGGATCTTCATCACTGTCAGATGGCCATCTAGCCTCTGTTTAAAAACCTCCAAGGAAGGAGAGCCCACCACCTCCTAAGGAAGCCTGTTCCACTGAGGAATCGCTCTAGCGGTCAGGAAGTTCTTCCTAATGTTGAGCCGGAAACTCTTCTGACTTAATTTCAACCCATTGGTTCTGGTCCTTTCTTCCAGGGCCACAGAAAACAATTCCACACCATCCTCTATATTACAGCCCTTCAAGTACTTGAAGATGATTATCATATCACCTCTCAGCCGCCTCCTCTCCAGGCTAAACATCCCCAGCTCCTTCAACCTTTCCTCATAGGACTTGGTCTCCAGACCCCTCACCATCTTTGTTGCCCTCCTCTGGACCCATTCCAGCTTGTCTATATCCTTCTTAAAATGTGGTGCCCAAAACTGAACAAAATACTCCAGATGAGGTCTTACCAGAGCAGAGTAAAGGATACCATCACTTCATGTGATCCGGACACTGTACTTCAGTTGATACAGCCCAAAATTGCATTTGCCTTTTTGTATTGTATTGTGCTCTCTTGCATAACCCTCTCCCTCAAGCTTGTTCTGCTGATCTCCAGGTGACAGAGATAAGTTCATCTGGAGAAAAATGGCCACTTTGGAAGATAGACCCTATGGCGTTATTACCCACTGAAGCCCCTCTCCTCCCCAAACCCTCAGTCTCTATCCCCTCCCCAAATCTCCGGGCATTTTCCAATCCTGAGTGGGCAACTCTATTCAGTAAAGGAAATCACAGCCCTCAGTTTGCAAGACCTGAACAAGGCTGTTAATGAGAGGATGGCACTTCACACCCACACTTCCCACTGCACTCCATTATGTCCACTCAAAAGCCGCTCCTCAAAAGTTAAGGTACCGCTCAGAGTGGCCCTGTGTGGGAAAAGATGAGCAACAGGTTACAAGAGAAATCCAGAGAGCCAAGTTGTGCATGTGGAAGTGTTTGGGTACATCACTGGATCCCACCCATAGCGTTCAAACAGCTTAGAAGAGAGTACAGAGCACATATCTATTAAAAATAGCAGGAGGTCGGTGTTAACGAAACGGCATTCACCATCTGCAGTCTATTTTCTATATTGAATCGAGCCTTATACACGTTTCAAGTGCGGTGGGCTTATGTTAAAGACTTGTGAGCACTTTTCAAGAGGAATAATAGTCAAAAGGTCAACTCTTTGGATTTAATCTTTTCCCACTTTATCCCCAATAAGTCTTCACACAGGCGGCACAAAATAGACAAGTTAATCCAATCGCTAGTACATTACAAGCCAGCAATGTCATCGGCTCTGCCCTTTAATGCAATGACACAAACTTGGACAGTCCCAAAAAAAAAGCAGAAAGTTGTTTGATTAATGTAATACCTGCTTTGAGGATCCAAATTTCCCACAGTGCATTAACAGAATAAAGAATGAGAGGAAACTCACCCCATACAAATAAGATGGAGGTACTTCCCGTTAGAGATGGACATGAACTGCATTCCCCCCCCCCACCCCAGTTTAAATTGGTTTGAATCAGGGTTCATTTTCTAGCAGGAGCTCCTCTGTATATTGGGCCATGCCCCCCGGATGTAACCAATCCTCCTGGAGCTTACAGTAGGCCCTGTGCTAAGAGCCTTCTAAGCTCTTGGAGGATTGGCTACATCAGGGGGGCGTGGCCTGATATGCAGAGGAGCCCCTGCTAGAAAAATAGCCCTGGTTTGAACTAAGAACAAATGTGTCAGTTTGCAAACCAAACAATTTGTATTGGTTTATGAGCCATTTAACCCCTGCCTTCCGTTCACCACAAGAAGCCATGGGTAGCCAGGGTTAGCCCTGCCACTAGACAAACTAGGCAATTGCCTAGGGCGCCGGCCTTCTGGATGCACCCAATTTGGTGCCCTCCAGGTGACTCTGTGATGCTATCAGTGGGGAGGGGGCACCAGACGTTAGCCTTGACTAAGGTGCCAGACAGTCTAGGGCCAGCCCTGCGGGTAGCAGAAAGCAGGGGTTTCCAAACAGTTCACCCGCTTTTGAGCTCAGGCAGTTTGGTGTAGTGGTAAGTGTGTGGACTGTTATCTGGGAGAACCGGGTTTGATTCCCCAGTCCTCCACCTGCACCTGCTGGAATGGCCTTGGGTCAGCCATAGCTCTTGCAGAGGTTGTCCTTGAAAGGGCAGCTGCTGTGAGAGCCCTCTCAGCCCCACCCACCTCACAGGGTGTCTGTTGTGGAGGGAGAAGAATTGCAGATATATACCCGACCCTTCTCTCTGAATCAGAGACTCAGAGCAGCTTACAATCTCCTATATCTTCTCCCCCCACAACAGACACCCTGTGAGGTGGGTGGGGCTGAGAAGGCTCTCACAGCAGCTGCCCTTTCAAAGACAACTCCTACAAAAGCTATGGCTAACCCAAGGCCATTCCAGCAGCTGCAAGTGGAGGAGTGGGGAATCAAACCCGGTTCTCCCAGATAAGAGTCCACGCACTTAACCATTACACCAAATTGACTCTTGGGGATTGTAAATCACTCTGAGTCTCTGATTCAGAGAGAAGGGCGGGGTATAAACTTGCAGTCATCTTCTTCTTTCCCTCCCTGTGGCTTTTCATGAGCTGTTTGCCACTCAGCTGTTTCTTATGCTTTCTGCTCCTAACAAACCATCATGAACTGCATCAAAATTTGTGGAGATTTGTGGCTGTTCTTCAGTTCACAAACATCGCTTTGTGAACCATGAACCAGCTAAAATTTGTGATGAACTTTAGTTTGTCAGTCAGTTTGTGCCCACCCTTATTTCCCACCTGTCCAGTGCTTTTGTTTCAAGGTGGGAGGTAGTTTTCAAAAAATTAAGAGCGCTGTGATGAAACTGTTCTTTTCATTGTGGAATGAAAGATGCCTTCTACTCGGTAATTAAATGAGCAAGCTATTGAAAATTTAGCGACAATATCCTTGATTGAATTAAATACAGTTATGTGCATTCCTTATTTAGTTTGTAATTTCTTTACCAAATATTAAAATCCAGATGCAGATCATGACCTAAGCTTTATTAAAAAACAAATCAGCAGGTATTAAGTGTTTTTAATGAGCTTTGGGAATAATTTAATCCAACAAACTCCTTGCTAATTTTTTACCAGGAAGATTAACGCTGTGATCTTGAGCCCATAATATCAGGAAGTGTGTTTCCTTAGACTAAGAGCCACTTGCTTTGAAGCATGCACGTTCAGAATCATTAGGTGGTATGTGATATTTCTTTTTCATGCTTTTAAAGGGCTTACAGAGTTATACTTCTTTTTCCAGAAGTCTGCATGTGTCCAAGGTGTCCCATAGCCTCCAACCCAACTATACTTAATCTTAATGAAGTCACACTGAAAGCAAAGGGTTTTAAATTAGTCACAACTTAACTTGTTCCTCCACTGGAACTTCACTAATGTTCACTGGGCTGGTGTCTAATTGATTCCTGGTGGTACATTGCATTTGGTTTATATTGGCCAGTTCACAGATGAACACATGAAGCTGCCTTATACTATATCAAAGCCTTGGTCTATCAAAGTCAGTATTGCCTACTCAGACTGGCAGCGGCTCTCCAGGGACACAGGGAAAGGTCATTCACATCACCTGCTGCCTGAGTCTTTAACGGCATGTGCTGGGGATTGAACCTTCCAAATGCCATGCAGATGTAGCCACAGCCCCTCTGATTTCTCGCTACTTGACAACAGTAAACTCTGCAGCAGGGGTGGCCAAACTGCGGCTCGGGAGTCACATGTGGCTCTTTCACACATACTGTGTAGCTCTCAAAGACCCCACTGCCCTGTTGGCTGGCTTGGAGAAGGCATTTTTCTCTTCAAATCACTTCACCAACCCAAGTCAGCTGGCAGCTTGGAAAAATCATTTAAAATTAAAGTTGCTTTCTTTCCACTTCTCCTTCCCCATCTATTTTCCTTCCTTCCTTCCTTCCTTCCTTCCTTCCTTCCTTCCTTCCTTCCTTCCTTCCTTCCTTCCTTCCTTCCTTCCTTCCTTCCTTCCTTCCTTCCTTCCTTCTGATATTAATGTCTTGCAGCCCTCTAACGTCTGATGTTCACATCTTGCGGCTCTCAAACATCTGACGTCTATTTCTTTCCACCTCTCCCTCTCCATCTATTTTCCTTCCTTCCTTCCTCCCTCCCTCCCACCCTCCCTTCCTTGGTGGGAAATAGGGGTGGGCACAAACTGGCCGACAAACTAAAGTTCATCACAAATTTTAGCTAGTTTGTGGTTCATGAATTGAAGAACAGCCACAAACTTCTGTACATATGTTCATTGCAACATGTGAATGGGGCTTCTTGTAGCTTATGGATCATGTTTAGTGCCTATCAGACCAACTTTCTCCCCCTCTTGCTTAATTTACACACTCAAGGTGGGGTGTGTGCGTTTGTGTGTACACCCAAGAAATCCCTTAGGCATATAAAGGCCCCTTGCCATGTCTGTAGGTGGCCTGGATTTCTGCTTTCTTCATCTGGACAGGAGCCAGACAATGAATAATTAGAACATTCAATCTGGGAGCCCACAGCAAATGACAGAAAGGAGACATTCCACTCAGCTGTCCACACCTGTAATTATCTAGGCTGTGAGGGACTGAAGCAGGCTGAATCCCTTCTTTCTCTCTCATTAAGTCCTAGTCCACACATATAGAAAGAATAAGCAGCAGTGAGGTGTTAAAGGCCCGGCATGACAGAAAAGACTGTAGCACTTCAGACTACACATAGAAGATCAGATATTGGACTGATATTTTATGTAAAAATTCTATGCACATACAAAGGTAGGACAGCAAGCAAGAGGAGAGAGTAGAATTGATTTCTGTGCTGTATTATCTTTCTATGGCATTATATATATATATATATATATATATATATATATATATATATATATATATATATATATATATATATATATGAATGAAGGAACATTCAAAGCTGGAATCCCATACCTGTCATCTCAGGTGATGTAGTTTAGTCTACCAGAGTTGGTCTCCATCACCTCACCGGCACCTCATTCTCCAGCATGTGCGGACAAGGCCAGGGCTTTTTTTGTAGCAGGAACTCCTTTGCATATTAGGCCACACACCCCTAATATAGCCAATCCTCCTGGAGTTTACAGTAGGCCCTGTAAGAAGAGCCCTATAAGCTCTTGGAGGATTGGCTACATAGGGGTGTGTGGCTTAATATGCAAAGGAGTTCCTGCTACAAAAAAAAAACCCTAGGCAAGGCATCAGCTGTTCTCAACATTCTGTGCTCCTGCAGCATATTAAGTCCTTATCAGACTCCCCCCCCCACACACACACACTTTGGGTTCATTTTCAGTCATATTTTCCTTCATACCTGTTCAATGGAACCAGGTACAAGAAAGGAGCAGATGTTTCTACAAACCTCAGAGGAAGGGAGCAGGTTTGCAGAAAAATCTCAAAAAACAGGGCCCGGCTAAAGCCCACCAAAATTGAGAAGCAGCATGTTTATCTATGCATTAGAATTTCACAACTGCAGGTTGGGGAATTCCTGGAGATTTGGAGAGAGAAGTTTGCAGAGGGCAGCGTTTGAAAAGGGGAGGGACCACGGCAGGGGACAATGTCGTAGAGTTCAACCCTCCAAAGCAGCCATTTTCTCCAGAAGAATTGATGTCTATTGTCTGTGATTACAGGACCCCTTCAGGCCCCACTGGACAGGGCTGATTTGGAGAGCAACTCCACTATACACATCAGTACTTTAAAAAGAAATCTGATGTCTCGTGAGATTCTAAACTGCATTATGGGGTTGCCTGGCAACCCCAAATAACTGGGCATTTTAAAGAAAGGAACAGAAGGGGAAGGGGAGAACGGGGGACAGGCGGGGGAGGCAGGGGGGATAAGAAAGCAATAAGAATATAATGATTGTTCTTTAACGTAACTAGAAAACCAAGTCAATATTTAGATAATTATGATCTTGTTTATACAAGAGCTATTGTTTTGATAATCCCTCCTGCAGAGTCTGCCATTGCTTAAAGCAGCAGTTTGCAGACTGGGCTCCGGGGAACCAGAGTGTGTCAAGAGCTTTGCAGTGAGAAGATCATGAACAGTGCATGCCCACAGGAGAACCTTCCACTTCCTTGGGCAGGTTCAGATGAGTCAAGGGTGCATTCTCAGGCAGGAGCGGCTCGAGGTGGAACAGCGCCCTAGGCAGGATGCCCTGCCCCTCCAAAAGCGATGGAGAGCAGCCATGTGCCGTCACCTCAGAGTGTGATGTGAGGCTACCTTAGTTCTGCACCCTGCAACTGATGCAGCCGGCAGCCTCGCAGAGCACTCTGCAGCGCAGGCACACAGCTGCTCCCTGCCGCTTTTGCCTTTATTTATCTAATCATGGAGGTGAGGGCAGATTGGGGGGGGGGGTCAAAGCACTGCCCTCCTGAGGCCCACCGATGCCCTTGCCAGGACTGTGCCCCAGGCAGCTGCCTAGGCCGCCTAGTGAAAGGGCCCTGTTTTCAGGACATATGAGGCACACAGATCTCTCCAGGCTAGATCTCATTTGCAGGAGCTCCCAGGATCAGAGTTCTGGACCTCCAAATTTTATTGTTCTCTTGCTTGCTTGCTTGCTTACCTCATCCCCCGATACTTGTTTCTGGACTCCATTGTTCAAACTCCCTGTGAGAATTTTGCTGAACTCTTAAGATTTAACAAACTTCCTTATATTTTTCACCACAAAAAAAAAAAATGGGAAACTAACCAAAACATATAAAGCAAGCACATGGAAATCTTCCTCATGCCACTGCGGCCACATATGAACATATGAAGCTGCCTTCTACTGAATCAGACCCTCGGTCCATCAAAGTCAGTATTGTCTTCTCAGACTGGCAGCGGCTCTCCAGGGTCTCAAGCTGAGGTTTTTCACACCTATTTGCCTGGACCCTTTTTTGGAGATGCCAGGGATTGAACCTGGGACCTTCTGCTTCCCAAGCAGATGCTCTACCACTGAGCCACCGTCCCTCCCCATTTTAAAGTCATTTTAAAAAGTATGATGGGAATAAGGTTTTCTTCTGAAAATTATAATTCAAGATGCCTTTTAAGGCAGATGCTGAGCTGATATAATTTAGTATACCTTCCGATGATGTCATGGGTGTGTGGCATATGCAAATGAGTTGTGCTAATGAGCTCCGGAACCTCTTTTTCCTAAGAAATGACCCTTGCTCCTGGTCCTCTACATGAAACTGAGCACAAACATTTACAATATACCCCAGAATACTTTGTTATGCACTGAGGTCCTTTGTCAGACAGGTTGACAAAGAAGAGATTCTGTGAAGGTGAAAATTCAAAAACTGCTAGAAATGAACTGCAAGAGATTACAGCTCACACAATCTATACCGTATAGCCTCAGCAACCTGACAGCTATTGTGAAAGGCAATTGAGAGGCTGGAAGCCACCTGAAGAGGATAAAACAATTGGTGTGCACTGCTCCTCTGCTCACAACAGTTATAATGCTATCATTCCCTGCAAGCACAGCTTGAGAAAGCTCCCAAAGGTAGAGATAGATTACTCATATCTAAAGAAAGATGAAAATGTACAAGCATTTTGTTATAGAAGATTTGTTAACAGAGGGGGAATAATTTGGTGTCATCAGGAACTCCTTTCTTTGTGATTTCTGTAAACAGACAAGTTAAAATCAGCAAAAGAAAAGACATCCAATGAAAGGTATGGGTAACATTTTCCTAACAACTGTGTAGTAATTGTTAGTTCCTATTCCTTCTCCCAGGACCAAGTAGGGTTGCCATGAAATATCTCGGGACTTTGGGGGTGGAGCCAAGAGGCCTTGGAGGTGGAGCCAGGAGCAAGGGTGTGGCAAGCACAATTGACCTCCGAAGGGAGTTCCGGCCATCACATTTAAAGGGACCATGCTCCTTTTAAATGCTTTCCCTCCATTTGGAATAATGAAGGATAGGAGCACCTTCTTTGGGAGTTCATAGAATTGGACCCCCTGGTCCAATGTTTTTGAAACTTGGGGAGTGTTTTGAGGAGAGGTGCCAGATGCTATGCTGAAATTTTGATGCCTCTACCTCAGAAAACAGCCACCCCAGATACCCACAGATCAATTTTCCATTATTTCCTATGGTCTCTTTAAGGAATAATGGAGTGCCCAGCAGACATATCCCTCTGCTCCCCCCCCACACATTCTGATGACCCTGAAGTGGGAGGGGGGCCTCCAAACCGGGGGATCCTTTGCCCCCATCTGGGGATTGGCAGTCCTAGGGCCAAGAGAGACTTTGGTGCCTCTGAAGAAGAGCTAAGGAGACTTGCAGGTCAGATGTGGAACAAAGAGACAATATTGAGGGAAAGGGAGAAGAGTCTGGACAGAAACTCCTGGGGACCAGGTAGAGTCTGGCAAGATGTTGGCAGTGTCTCAAAGAATCTGGATTTACTAGATTTTCAGATTCAGAATAGTCACAGAATATAAGTTTTACTCTTGGGCCCATAAAACTGACTGGCTGGAAGTTCTAAATTAGTGGAATGCTAGAAGTAACATAGCTGGAAGAGGAACTATTAATTAGAAATCAAAAATTAGGAGCCATAGTTATCAAGCAATAACAGTACAATAACAGCTAGCCATGTCCCCCACCCAGTGCCAAGTCTTTTTGTTTTCTTGAAAATGCTGTGCCTGGCAAACTTTTCTAGGGTGGGAATTCCAAAACCAAGGCACAAATTATGTCCCTTGTCTCCATATCTATAACTTTGAAAGATCAAGATGCCCAGACCAAGGCCTGTCTTGATGACTTTATGTATACACTGTCAAGTCACAACTAGGATCCCAGCAAGGGACTGTCAAGGCAAGTGGGAAGCAAAGGATGGTTTTCCATTGCCTTCCTCTGCAGATTCTTCCTTGGTGGTCTTTTCTCTAAGTACTGACCCTGTTTAGCTTCCAAGAACTGATGACATTGGGCTTTACCATGGCACTTAATGACTTTAAGGGGACACGGATATGGTTGCCGAACTCCAGCCACCTGGAGGTCTCCTGGAATTATCATTGAGCTACAGATGATTGAAATCAGTTCCCCTGGAGAAAACAGCTGCTTTGGAGGGTGGACTCTACAGTGGTATATCCCATAAAAGTCCCTTCTCTCTTCAAAAGCCACCTTCCTTAGGGTCCATCCCCATACATTGAGGTGTTTCCTAAGCTGGACTTGGCAGTCTTAGACATTAAGGAGGGTTGGTTCTTGATAACAAGGGCTGGAAAGAAACACCTCTGACTTTCCTGGACTTTCCCTCTCAGTTCTTCCTCTTCTTCTTCATCTTCATCATCCATGTAAAGTCAAGGGTGATCACCAGCTGGAACACGTGGGTACTGATCCTCAGTGATAAATGGTTTAAAGGGAGAGCCCACATAAATGAGGGCATACTTCAGAAATTGTCCTTGTCTGACATTTTTCCAGTGTACCTTGACTGCATAATGACCTGTGGTGTTTCCAGAGAGGAAGCAAATAAATTAAGAATTCTCCATCATTCCTTTTTATTTCAGATTTTTTTTTACATAGCACAAAACGTGGATGTTTTACCAGTTTTAATACCTTCAGTTTATCACTACCATGCTTTTATGCCTTTATTTAAAACAAAACCAGCAAAAAAAAAGAGGTCAACCCAAGATGATCCATGTGACGGTCACCTCAAGACTGGACTACTGTAACGCTCTCTACATGGGGCTGCCTCTGTACCGGACCCGGGAGCTGCAGCTAGTGCAGAATGCGGCAGCCAGGCTGTTACTTGGTCTTCCAAGATGGGAGCATATACGGCCGGGGCTGCGTGGACTGCACTGGCTGCCGATTGTATACCGGATCCAGTACAAAGTGCTGGTCATAACCTTTAAAGCCCTATATGGCCAAGGACCGACCTACCTGAGGGACCATCTCTCCCTATATGAGCCCCAGAGAGCACTGAGGTCAGTAGGCAAAAACAGACTGAATATCCCTGGGCCAAAAGAAGTAAAACTGCAAAGCACCCGCACTCGGGCCTTTTCCGCCACAGCCCCACAACTCTGGAACCAGCTCCCAGACCAGTTCCGCAGGGCCTGCAAGACCGCCCTCTTCAGACAGGCGTTTACTAATGATTGTACTAATGTTTACGGCTAGATTAATAATACTTACCGCCACTGTTAGTTTAGGAATGTTTTAATTACTGATTGGTTTTAATGTGATTTTAATGTTTTATTATTGTATTGTTCATTTTGAATGTTGTAAGCCGCCCTGAGCCTGCTTCGGCGGGGGAGGGCGGGATATAAATAAAATTTTACATTACATTACAAGATCATAGTAATATTGGGGCAAGATTTTTAATGTCATTATTGATTCCATTATTATTATTATTATTATTATTATTATTATTATTATTATTATTATTATTATTATTATTTCTTAATAAGAATACTTATTCTTTCATTACAGAAGGAGGTCTATGCATATTGGTACACATTGCAAATGCAATGGGGAAAAGGCGCTGAATTAATATGTGGAGTTGGATTAATATTCTTTTGGCTTGACATTTACCTCTGCGCAGGAATTCTTGCTTCACATCAGTCAAATGTTGCAGTCATATACTATTACATCAATGTGGATAAAATGACAAAAGGGCAAAGCACAGGCATGCACTGGTAACATAATGGATGGAAAACAAAGCATACAAATGAAACTGAAAGATGTGGCGAACTTCCTGGGCTGCGATTAACTCTGGAATTCGTTTTAGAAATTCTTCTTATAAAACTTAAAGGGGTGTGTGGCATAAAGCAAAATTACAGATGAATGGAAACACAGGCAGGAAAATCATAGAAGCTTCGTAGGGCTGCCAGCTCTGAGTGGGGAAATACCTGGAGATTTAAAGAGTGGAGCCTAGGGGCGAGGGTTGCGGAGGGGAGGGACCTCAACTGGGTATAATGCCATAGAGCCCACCCTCCAAAGCAGCCATTTTGTCCAGGGAAACGGATCTTGATCATCTGGAGGTCAGTTTTAATAGCAGGAGATCTCCAGGTGCCACCTGTGGGCTGGCAACCCAGCTCCCACCAATACTCCCTCTAAGCTTTAGAGTCTTGTGAGCAAAAATTCTACTCCGTGAGCTACTGGCATTAAAAGCTGCGAGGTACTGCATAAATTAGTTTGCTCTGGGGGCATTTTTCCCTTAACTAAGACAGAAATGTGTGAGCTGGAGGCTAAGAAACTGTGAGCTAGCTCACACTAACTCAGCTTAAAGGGAACACTGGCTCCCACACTAATTGTACCAGAGCCATGACATGTGAACTGTGAATTATGTACCATAGCTGTGGATTTCCTGAACCATGTAGTCGGAGGCAGCAACTGTTAATACTTCAGTGACAAGAACAGGGGCACCCAACGTTTTTGAACCTGTGGGTACCTTTGGAATTAGGGTTGCCAGCTCTGGATTGGAAAATGCCTGAAGATTTGGAGGGTTGAACCTGAGTAGGGCAGGGTTTGGAGCATAATAGGGTTGCCACTCCCCAAGTGGGGACAGGGGATCCCCCGGTTTGGAGGTCCCCCCTGCTTCAGAGTCATCACAAAGCGAGGGGGGAGGGGAGGGAAACATCTGCTGGGAACTCTATTATTCCCTATGGAGACTTATTCCCTTAGGAAATAATGGAGAATTGATCCACAAGTATCTGGGGCTCTGGGGGGGGGGTTGCTTTTGAGGTAGAGGCACCAAATTTTCAGTGTAGCATTCACTGCCTCTCCTCAAAATACCCTCCAAGTTTCAAAAAGATTGAACCAAGGGATCCAATTCTATGAGCCCCAAAAGAAGGTGCCCCTATCCTTCATTATTTCCTATGGAAGGAAGGCATTTAATAGGTGTGCGGTCTCTTTAAATGTGATGGCCAGAACTCCCTTTGGAGTTCAATTATGCTTGTCACAACCTTGCTCCTGGCTGCACCCCCAGTGTCTCCTGGCTCCACCCTCAAAGTCCCCAGATATTTCTTGAATTGGACTTGGCAACCCTAGAGCATAATGCCATAGAGTCCAACTTCCAAAGTGGCCATTTTCTCCAAATGAACTGATCTCTGTTGCCTGGGTAACAGTTGAAATAGCGGGAGATTTCCAGTCTCCCTATTTGGAATTCTGACACCAAGTAGTGAACACAATGCAAAATGGCTGCCACAAGAGGCTAAGCCAGACTCACAGATGATGCCCAAGCACGGAGGGTGCTTTTAAAGAAGGGTGATTTTAAAAATTACAGTGGGAAAGAGACATGAAGGAAAATAAAGCCAACACTGTGGTGGCAGCTGCCACTGAAACAATATTGTTTTAATATGCACAGTCAATCGAATCTCCAATGGCCAATCAGAAGCCCTGCTAGGTAAGAGCCCCACCCACTATTTAAAACACTTGCTGGCAAGGCTTTTTTGTAGCAGAAACTCCTTTGCATATTAGGCCACAGACCCCTGATGTAGCCAATCCTCCAAGAGCTTACAGTAGGCTAGGGTTGCCAAATCCAATTCAAAAAATATCTGGGGACTTTGGGGGTGGAGCCAGGAGACTTTGGGGTGGAGCCAGGAGACATTGGGGGCGGAGCCAGGAGCAAGGGTGAGACAAGCATAATTGAACTCCAAGGGAGTTCTGGCCATCATATTTAAAGGGACAGCACACCTTTTAGAATGCCTTCCTTCCATAGGAAATAATGAAGGATAGGGGCACCTTCTTTTGGGGCTCAAAATTGGACCCCCTGGTCCAATCCTTTTGAAACTTGGGAGGTATTTTGGGGAGAGGCACTAGATGCTATACAGAAAATTTGGCACCTCTACCTCAAAAAACAGCCCCCCCAGAGCCCCTGACACCCGCAGATCAATTCCCCATCATTCCCTATGGGAATCGTTCCTGGAGGTGCATAATGGCTGTGGGGGTGGAGCTTCCCCCGCTGGCCAGCTGGCTGGGGGAGGGGGGAAGCCTGTAAAACCAGGGGATCCCCCGCTGGGACCTGGGGATTGGGAAGCCTACAGTAGGCCCTGTACTAAGAGCCCTGTAAGCTCTTAGAGGATTCGCTACATGGGGTGGGGCGGTTTAACCTAATACCCAAAGGCTACAAAAAAAGCCCTGCTTGCTGAACACCAAGAAAGGTGTCATTCAGCACTATGGTGCCCATAGGCTTCCACACTGGGGGGCCCTGGACTAGAGAAAACTCAAGAAATTCATGAAGTTGACTGATACGATTGCTTTGCATGCTGAAAAAAAGTTTCTGAAACAAACAATGCTATTCTTTTTGTGTGTGTGTAAGCGAGATCTTGAAAGCCTGGTTCCATGATCCTGCTTCAACTGTAATCAGATCTGCTGCTCTTATGTCTTGGTTTGTCCATGTATGAGCGCGTGCTCTGCTCTAGATACCTCTGGGAAGAGCGTGTTGAATTACAATACTATTGATGAGGCTATGTAACATTCCTGGGACGTTCAGTCGGCAGTGTTTGATGATCTACGCGGACGCATTCGTACCTGCCTGCCCTCAACTGACGGACAGGCACGCGTGAACTCACAGCATGCATAACTCATGCCTAAGACTTGTATGAAGCTGGCTGGGCTGACGGGACCCTAAAGCTGTTCTAAAAATGATATTTATTCCCATGGATTTCTATGTGACTGTTGCAGGAAGAGGCTTAGCGGCAAACATTTCCACCCAACCATAGAGCTATTGTTTTTCTATAAAGGTGCCTTATGGGCAGAAATTTCATCAAAAACTGTCACCGGGGAGTGAAATATGGTGTGTGATTGTGTGCCTGCTTTTTTCAAACACTGCTTGTTTTATGTTTTAATTTTTTTTTTCCCCCTCTCTCTCCTCACCTTTCACATAATGTGATCCGTGTTTGAGTTGACGTTTTCAGTTAGCTTTTCTTCGGGTTTAATTGTTCAAGAAATAACAGTGGGGAGTTGGTGTGTATTGCAAATGAGCCGATCTTTATTTAGGAGGAAAGTGACAGCACGTTGGAACGGAAAGAGAGGCCGTAAATATACTGTGTATTCGTTCCCATCTTGTCAAGCCCCCTTGGTGCCAGAAAACATGGCTTGCTTTTTTGAAAATTTTGTGCAATATCTGCCTCTTACTTCTTTTTTTTTCCAGGGGAAAGATACACAAGACAGATGATAAGCAATATCTTAACTCTCTTTCCTACAACAACAACAAAAAGTACACAGCCTGATCCATCAGAAAGCCAGTCAGTGACATTTGCACAAAGCGCCTCAATTAATCCACAGCTTCACCATTGAGAAGGATAAATCTCTATCAATGAGCAAATGCATCTCCCCCACCCCTGAAAAACTGTATGATCGAACCCTGTCGTAATGGCCTGGATCCACCGAGGGTCTTAACCTGAATACAGTCACTCTAATTTTCTGTGCCCAGCCTGTAACAAACTGGTTCCTATGCTTCAAGGATCAGATTCTAATAAGCAGGGCTTTGTTTGTAGCAGGAACTCCTTTTTGGGTTGCCAAGTCCAATTCAAGAAATATCTGGGGACTTTGGGGGTGGGGCCAGGAGACTTTGGGGGTGGAGCCAGGAAACATTGGGGGTGGAGCCAGGAGCACGGGTGTGACAAGCAGAATTGAACTCCAAGGGAGTTCTGGCCATCACATTTAAAGGGACAGCACACCTTTTTAAATGCCTTCCTTCCATAGAAAATAATGAAGGATAGGGGCACCTTCTTTTGGGGCTTGTAGAATTGGACCCCCTGGTCCAATACTTTTGAAACTTGGGGGGTATTTTGGGAAGAGGCACTAGATGCTATACTGAAAATTTGGCACCTCTACCTCAAAAAACAGCCCCCCCCAGAGCCCCCGATACCCGCGGATCAATTCCCCATCATTCCTTATGGGAATTGTTCATGGAGGCGCATAATGGCTGTGGGGGTGGGGCTTCCCCCGCCGGCCAGCTGGCTGGGGGAGGGGGAAGCCTGTAAAACTGGGGGATCCCCCGCTAGGACCTGGGGATTGGGAAGCCTAACTCCTTTGCATATTAGGCCATACAGTCCCTGATGTAGCCAATCCTCCAAGAGCTTGCAGAGTTCTTATTGCAGGGCCTACTGTAAGCTCCTGGAGGATTGGCTACATTGGGGGTGTGGCCTAACATGCAAAATAGTTCCTGCTACAAAAAAAGAGCCCTGCTAATAAGCATGATCTTATGCAGGCCAGTAGGAGCCAGTGCAATGAAAGGGACTATGCTAATGTCCAGGACTTTTTTGTAGAAAAAGCACATCAGCAGCTCATTTACATATAAGGCCACACCCCCAACATCACCATTGTTTTGCACAGGGCTTTTTTGCAGAAAAAGCTCAGCAGGAACTCATTTGCATATCAGGCCACATGCCCTGAAACCAAGCCAGCTAGAATTGCGTTCCTGCTCAGAAAAACAAAACAAAACAAAACAAAACACTCTGCTAATGTCTACAGTGGCCAAATGAGGTTGCCAGCCTCCAAGTAGCAGATGGAAATTTCCTGGGATTGCAAATAATCTCCAGGTGGCAGAGATCAGGTGACTTGGAGAAAATGGCCACTTTGGAAAGTGGATCCTATGACATTACACCTCACTGAAATATCCCCAAACCCTGCCCTCTTTAGCGCCCCCCCGCCCCACTCTCCAGGTATTTTCTACCCTGGAGCTGGCAAGTCTATTGCCAAACCCCTGCTAGGGATAGGGAATCTCCTGCCCCTGGGTCCTGTTTCCCGCTGCTATGGCTGAGACTGGCAAGAGAAAACTAATCTGAAAATCGCATTAATCAAAAGGTCTTCTCCGACACACACACACCTAAGTCCCAATGAGGGTTGCCAGTCTGCAAGTGGGGCCTGGAGATCTCCTGCTTTCATGACTGATCTCCAGCTGGCAGAGATCAGCTCCCCAGGGGGAAAAATGGCTAAGAAGAAGTGCAGATTTATACCCCACCCTTCTCTTTGAATCAGAGTCTCAGAGCGGCTCACAATCTCCTTTATCTTCTTCCCCCACAACAGACACCCTGTGAGGTGTGTGGGGCTGGAGAGGGCTCTCACAGCAGCTGCCCTTTCAAGGACAACCTCTGCCAGAGCTATGGCTGACCCACGGCCATTCCAGCAGCTGCAAGTGGAGGAGCGGGGAATCACAGCATGGACTCTATAGCATTGTACCCTGTTGAGGCCCCTCCCCTCCCCAAACCTCACCCTCTCCTGGATCCGCCCCCAAAGTCTCCAGGTATTTCCCAACACAGACCTGGCAACTCTAGTACCTACCCTCCACCAAGTCTCCCCTTATGCCCCAATAAATATGACTTTAAAATAAAACCATTTCAAGGCCACCTTTTCCATCTGTTATTCCACTCAAGCTTCTTTCTGTTCAGCAGGCAGCCTTTGGTGTGGAGGGGAGTTTTGTTTTGTTTTTTGGGGGTTTTTTTGTGGTGAACAAAGGTTCAGAAACCACTGTACTCCTGAGTGGTCAATCATAACCATAGGAATCTGAATTTCAGAACTCAATTCAGAAAGAAATGAACAATCTCACAAAGCTATAAACAATATATTCCTTCCCCCACCCCCAGATGGGCAGCCATGTTGGAGCAAGAGTCCAGTAGCAGCTTAAAGACTAGCAAGATTTGTGGCAGGTAGGAGCTTTCGTGAGTGCTCACTTCTTCAGACATCTGATATTTTTCAGATATTCTTCAGGTAGCTGCAGAAGTGAGCAGTGACTTATGAAAGCTCCTACCCTGCTACAAATTTTATTACTCTTTAAAGTGCTACTGGACTCTTGCTGTTTTCTACTACTGCTTTTTTTTTCATGAGACGGAGAATAGCTTGCTTTATCAAAATATAAACCGAACCCCTGGTAATGTACCCACCGCTAGAAATGCCTGACGGAATTTTGTGGGAAGTAAATGGCAAAACTCCTCAGCGAGGTTTTCACCCATTTCTAACCTAGACATGTGCAGGTTCTTCAGGAGAAATTACTCTAATATTCAAAGGTCCATCCAGTCCTGTGGCGTATGCTGGCAGAAACTCACTGAGATATTTCCCAACCTTGCTAGCTCATATAGCTGTATTTTAATGGCTGTGTTTTTATGGTTGTGCGCTAATGGCTTCGTATTATCTTAGCCAGACGTCGCCTCAAGCGAGTCTTTGCAGAGGCAGCATATACATGTTGTAAATAAAGGTATAAATAAATAATACAATATCCTTGCATTTGGCAAGGTTGGATCGCTCCAGGGGGACCTGATGCATGTGCCACAAGGTAATGGCCTAAACCTTCTGTTCTAGAAGGACACATCAAGCTGCCTTATACTGAATCAGACCATTGGTCCCTCAAAGTCAGTATTGTCTACCTAGGCTGAAAGTGTCTTTCCAAGGTCTCTGGAAGACATCTTTCCTGACTCACTCAACTGGAGCTACCCAAGAACGGAACTAGGGTAGCCAATCTCCAGGTGAGGCCTGAGCATCTCCCAGCATTGCAATTGGTTTCAAGACTAGGGATCAGTTCCCTTGGAGAAAATGGATGCTTTTGGCGGGTAGACTCTATTGCATTATACGACTTATTTCGCACTCACCCTTACGCCGCTCTCACGTCTGTCTTCTCAGTGTGGCATCCTCCCGATTTCCCACTATTTGCACCGGGGCTGCAGCAAACATCACGGTTTTCGTGCAGCAAATGGAAACTTTTCGTGCACTAAAAGCTTCCATTTGCTGCACAAAACCCACAATGTTTGCTGCAACCCCGACGCAAATGGTGGGAAATTGGGAGGACGCCGCGCTGAGAAGATGGACGTGAGAGCAGCGTAAGGTGAGTGCGAAATCGGCCTACCTGTCAGCTTCTGTGCAGCTCTCATCCACTGATTTTTTAAAAAAAAATCAAATAAGGTGTTTATTGAAAGAGATACATATGTTCACAGTAAGAGACTTCCTTGTTAGAACTACCCTTCTAAGGTAGGGTCAAACACTTATACAGTAGGCATCACCGTTATTACACATAAGCAATTTTAAGGCGTGCAAGGAAAAGGAGCAAAAGCATTTTAAACATATTCCCATGAACCGCCCCTCCCCCGCTGCTAGGTATCTTTCCCCTGAAAATGAAAGCCAGAATGGTCTCTCCAGTAGTCCTGGTAAGCGTCTGGCCTTCAAGGTCAAAGAGAAAAGGGATACGGCGCCTCTCTTGTGCAGCGTCTGTTTCAGTCTTAACATTGCCTGTGTTAAACAATCTCCCTGCCAAGCAGGGCCAGCCTGACACCTTGGGGCACCCTAGGCAGACCTCCTGCCTGGCGCCCCTCCCGAAGCGCCCTCCACGGCTTCCCCCCTTTGGCTCTCCGCCCCCTCCCCTCCATGCTCTCTCCCTCCCTTCCCCACATATCAATGCAGGAACCAGCTCTAATGCCGCATTCTGACACCCTGCCCGCCCCCCCTGCTTGGTGTCCCGCTCGCCCCGGTGCTCTGCTGGCCTGCCTGATGCGGCTAAAAGCAGCGGTGCTCCACTCACTCGCTTCCCCCTGCTCGTTGCCGGCTAAAAGTAAGTTTTGCCAGCTTCGCAGCTCACGCCTGCACGTTTTAACGCACAGGCGTGAGCTGCAAAGCCGGCAAAGCTTACTTTTAGCCAGTGACCAGCAGGGGGAAGGGAGCGAGCGAGCAGGGCACCGCTGCTTTTAGCCACATTGGGCAGGCCAGTGGAGTGCCGGGGGGAGGCATGGGGGTGGGGGCGGATGGGATGCCATGCAGGGGGGTGGGTGGCAGTGGCCCAGAGGGGGCTAGCGGCGGCTGCAGCAGCAGCAGCGGGGAGGAAGGGAGGGAGGCAAGCTAAGCGTTTGCCTGGGACACTGAAGGGGGGGTGAGAGCCCAATTTGCTGCCCCCGCCTCTCGACTCCCTAGGCAACCACCTAGTTTGCCTAGCGGGAGGGCCGGCCCTGCTGCCAAGCCATGTTAACTCAAATTAGATATGACAAATATAAATGCAAAGCCATTGCAATCTAATAACATGAAATAACATAAAAACCATGGGCAAGAAACACTTTCTTGACAATACCCTGCTGAGGTCCCTCCCCTGCCCACATCCCATCATCCCCAGCATCTACCCTCAAATCCCCAGGAATTTCCCAACCTAGAACTGGCATCGCTGGATTGAAGCTGGGACCTTCCACATGCCATGCGGATGCTGTACTATTGAGTCATGGCCCCTCTCCAATATCCTCCCCAACAGAGCTTTTTTTTGTAGAAAAAGCCCAGCAGGGACTCATCTGCACATTAATTCACACCCCCTGATGTCACCATTATGCCACACAGGACTTTTTGTAGGAAAAGCCCAGCAGGAACTCCTTTGCATATTAGGACACACACCCTGACATCACCATTGTTTCACACTGGGCTTTTTTGAAGAAAAGGCCCGGTAGGAACTCCTTTGCATATTAGGCCACACTCCCTGATGCCAAGCCAGCCAGAACTGCGTTCCTGTGCGTTCCTGCTCAAAAAAACCCCTGCTCCCTGATATTCAGCTGGTATAAAGGCTTTCGCCTGTTACAGTTTACAGATGCAGAATGATTCCTGTAGTTTTGAAAAGACAATGTGTTAGAACAGGCAAAGCATGCACCTGGGTCTGTGTCACCGTGGTGAACTTAAAAAATCCAGAAATCAGCTCTGCCATTTATGGGCCCGTTTGGGGGCTGTAGGAAATACAGATGAAACCCGAGTCCACGTTGGAAACATTCGCAAAGCTGGCGGTTTGCTTTAGTCACTGGACTCTTTCTTGCTTTTATTTAAAGCATTTTATTTAAAGCATCCCTTAACCCTTGATCTTTACATTTTTCCCCCTCTCAATAATGATTCAAAGTGCAATGCTAACTGACTGTCTCAGTGCCTGCTTAATTATCTAGTATGGCAGAAGTTGACAATTCCTGTCAGATGGTATTTCTCCCCTATGGTTCATCAAAGACAGTTCTCCCCCCCCCCCCCACACCACTTCCAAATGACATTTTTCTACCTTCAGAACAGCAACTGCAAGCTCATACTACAGAGGATAACAAGAACAGCGCCAACATTTGTTTCTTCCATTATTTCACTGTCTGTACAGCCTTTTGACTCTGGCAATCAAAAGCAGCAAAACGAGATTCCCCCTTTGAATTATTCACACCAGAGCAAGGGCAGTTGAAAACGGAAAGACCTTTTAAATTAAAAAAAAAAATAGGAAAGAGGAATATGGATAAATGGCTTGATTTCATTTTGGCAAGAGATCCCATCCGCCAGTGTGTTAAATATATGAGCAAGGTGGTCCTGATTGCCAGGTGGCTGGACAGGAAATGAGGTTGCCAACTTCCAGGTGGTCCCTGGGGAGCTCCCAGAATTATCTGCTGGCAACAAGAGATCTGTTTTCCTGGAGGAAATGGCTGCTTTGGAGGGAGGACTCTAGGGCACTGTACCCCACTGAGGTTAGGCTTGCCAAGTCCCTTTGCCACTGCTGATACCATAGAGTTTTACTGTGAATCCTAGAGCACCCCAGTATGATGTGCCCTGTGTGATGATGTAACTTTTTCAGGTGATGTCATCACACAGGGCACGTTGTGCGATGATGGGGCTCTTTTTTGGGTGGGGATTCCCCTGGCAGCCTGCTCCATGCTGGTGGGTTGGAGCCCCCCAAACCAGGGTATCCTCCGCCCCCAGTGGGAGCTTGGGAGCCCTAACTGAGGTCTCTCCCTGGCCTAAACCCAATCCTCTCTAGGCTTCAGGGCTTTTTTTGTAGCAGGAGCATTTGCATATTAGGCTACACCCCCCTCAATGCAGACAATCCTCCAAGAGCTTACAGTAGGCCCTGTAAGAAGAGCCCTGTAAGTTCTTGGAGGATTGGCTACATCAGGAGGGTGTGGCCTAAAATGCAAAGGAATTTGTGCTATAAAAAAAGCCCTGCTAGGCTCCAGCCCAGATTTCCATCGGTAGAAAGCTTTCCACTCATCCAGCATGATTTTTGTATCTCCTGCTGTAGACTGACCCCTCCCCCAAATTCCACCCCGCCCCCCAAAACACAGAAAACTCAAACAATACATTGTGAAAACTTTCTGGTTAAGAACATAACATAAGAACATAAGAGAAGCCATGTTGGATCAGGCCAATGGCCCATCCAGTCCAACACTCTGTGTCACACAGTGGCCAAAAATTTATATAAATACAGTAGCTAATAGCCACTGATGGACCTCTGCTCCATATTTTTATTCAATCTCCTCTTGAAGGTGGCTATGATTGTAGCTGCCACTGCCTCCTGTGGCAGTGAATTCCACATGTTAATCACCCTTTGGGTGAAGAAGTACCTCGTTTTATCCGTTCTAACCCGACTGTTCAGCAATTTCATTGAATGCCCACGAGTTCTTGTATTGTGAGAAAGGGAGAAAAATACTTCTTTCTCTACCTTCACCATCCCATGCATAATCTTGTAAACCTCTATCATGTCACCCCGCAGCCGACATTTTTCCAAGCTAAAGAGCTCCAAGCGTTTGTCATCATTTCTTATTTAAATATCTGGGTTGCTTCCAAATAAATGAAATCAGTAATAATCAATATTCAGGTACTCCAAAAGAAATCAGTCATAAGTCCATATCAAAGGTATAAGTTCATAAAAAGTTAATTATGGAGCAACTTTAATACTTAAATAAGAAATAATGACAAACCAGAGAATTTTCATAACATATTGTTGATTTGTGTTTTTCACACCCCTTATCACAGTTCCTTGTTTCTCTGTTTCTGACTCTTTGGGGTGTGATTACTCAGGGTTGTTTTTTTTTCTAAGAGTTTGTTGGCCTTAGCCTAGGGCTGCCAGCCTCCAGGTGGGGCCTGGAGATCTCCTGCTTTTACAACTGATCTCCAGCTGGCAGAGATCAGCTCCCCGGGGGGGGGGGGGGAATGGCTGCTTTGAAGGGTGGACTCTATGCCACTGTACAATGCTGAGGCCCCTCCCCTCCTCAAACCCCACCCTCTCCTGGATCCACCCCCAAAGTCTCCAGATATTTCCCAAACCAGGTCTGGCAACCCTACCGTGGGCTGCAGCAAGCTGAGGGGATCCAAGAAAGTCATGCTTTGCAGCCAGAAGTCTTTCCACCCATGGAGACACTGTGCTGGATCCAAAGCTGTTTATGGTATAAACATAATGCAGCTGCCACACTGGAGGGCTCATATTGTTTACTAGAGCCAGTTCGGTGTAGTGGTTAAGTGTGCGGACTCTTATCTGGGAGAACCAGGTTTGATTCCCCACTCCTCCACTTACAGCTGCTGGAATGGCCTTGGGTCAGCTATAGCTATCGCAGGAGTTGTCCTTGAAAGAGCAGCTGCTATGAGAGCCCTCTCAGCCCCACCCACCCCACAGGGTGTCTGTTGTGGGGGGGGAGAAGAGATAGGAGATTGTAAGCCATTCTGAGACTCTGATTCAGAAAGAAGGACAGGGTATAAATCTTCTTCTACTAGCATTAATGCCCCCTGTTTTGGACATTAAGGCCTGCCCCCCAACAATATTTGCTTCATTCTCTGTTTTTGTTTCAAGCCCCACAGATACTCCCTCTGAACTGTGGAGACTTATGAGCTAAAATTCTACTTCATGAACTACTGGCATTAAAGTTACGGCTACTGCATAAATCAGGTCGCTCTGGGGCCATCCTTCCTGAGCTACGACAAAAACATGTGATTCGGAGGCTAAAAAACTGTGAGCTAGCTCACATTAACTCAGCTTAGAGGGAACACACACAATGCCTGATTATATAAATAGGGCCTATCGACCTCCTGGAAAGAAACAGCTTTTGATCAAAAGCTCAGAAATTCCAAATATGTCTGTCCTTTTTTTTTAAATATATTGCGGCTGAAATAAAGCTATTAAAAACTGAAGGTAGCTATTTATGAAGAACCATTTGCAAGCCATAATTACACATTAATTAGCTGCTAATTTCAAGAGTAATTAGTCCTGCTATTAACCAGTTCATTATGCCCTACTTGTGTGTTAGCTAGCTGCTAGTTAATAGGAACATGCCATTTGGCAAATATTATATCTTGCTCAGATAATATGAAAGTAGAAGCTCTCATAGCAATTTAGATTACCATTGACCTCCACCCAATTTGATACTTAATTTTGCTTATAGGGTACTTATTTGCAGAATCATCAGACTGATAGTATAATGCATTACTATGGTCTTAACATCGTGCCGCGTCTAGTCTAAAGTTGCAATGGGAATAGGGCTTCCTTTTGTGGCAGATTCTCTTCTAATATAATTTTCATCTATACTCATTATGGAACACTGTTAATAAGGGCTTTGTTTAAAAAAAAGGGAATGAATTGGTAGTGACAGCCAGATTCCCTCATGCAGTGTGGAACACAAGATGGATATTATGTCGGGAAGAATCACTCTCCGATGCAACAGTTGCCCTGAATATAAATTAATATCTGAGAGACACCCGCTTTGATGTACCTCTGTCCCCCAGCAGCCCCTGGCACATGAAACAAGAGAAAAAAAAACAAAACTGTCTCAGTGCAGTGGCTTGTCTACCTTTAGAATCCTTCTTGCCATGGTTTTCTTCCATCTGCACCCCTTTCTTTTGCCTGATGATAGCTGTTCTAGGATGTAAACAGTAATAGTAACGGCGGGGTATTTGGGGTAGAAAAAGCCCAGCAGGAACTCATTTACATATTAGGCCACACACCCCTGGTGTCACCTTTGTTTTACATAGGGCTTTTTGTAGAAAAGGCCCAGCAGGAATTCATTTGCATATTCGGCCACACCCCCTGATGCCGAGCCAGCCAAAACTGCGTTTCTGTGCGTTCCTGCTAAAAAAAAACAACGAAAAAAAAACGCCTTGAGTAATAGTGACCTCAGGACCATGGGTCTTTTAAGGCAAGAGACAAGGAGTGGTAGCTTGTGATTGCCTTCTACTACGGAGCAATTCCAGTCTTCTCTGGTGGTCTCCCATCCAAGCACTAACTATGGCTAACCCTCCTTATCTTCCAAGCTCTGATGAGATAGAGCTAATCAGGGCTATTATTAATTTTAATAATACTCTCAGTGGGGTACAAAGCCGTACAGCCCACCCTCTGAACCATCCATTTTCTTCAGTGGAACCACTCTCTGTAATTTGGAGATGAGATGTAATTCCAGGAGATCCCCAGGTCTATCCTGAAGCCCGGCATCCTTAACCTGTGTTCCTCTTTGAGAACCTCATCTTTTGATTCCGCCCCCCTCCCTTCTACACTAACTTTTCTGTAAAATACTATGTATTAGTGTTCAAGCACTGATCTTTTTCCTCTGACCTTGGTGGAACAGAAATGTATCCAAGGTTCCAGAAAACAAGGAGCTAAAATATAACGATTCACCACCGTTGCTCTCCACTGTTTGGTATTCCGAATAGAATAGCCGTTAATGCTAATAACTAATGACATACTGTTTCCTGGAACCCATCTGCTCACCAGATAGCTGGTAGATGACTTCTCCGCCTCGGGGAATGTACAGGAGCAATAAAAATAAGAGGACCAGACCAATGTTTTGTGCCTTCCGCAATGTGAAAATACGAGACCCTTATAAATTGGTGCTCTCCAGCGCGGTTTTGAGTACCACTTTTTATGGGCGCCCGGGCTTCCTCGCTCCCTCCCCTCTTTGTTTGCTAAGTGTCATTGGAAGCACAAACTCAAAAGCTTCTGATTTCTTTGCTCAAAGAGACTGAGCCATAAGAGCAAACCTAAGTTTAATTCTGACAAATAAAACTTCTTCTTTTTTTTTGCTTTAGTTTTCCCGAAGACTTAATTGATACTGCAGTTTTCTGAGCTGCTCCCTTTTAATACCTAGCAACCGCCATCTGGCCTTTAAGATGAAACATCCACATTCTGCTCTGGCCCATTTCTTATTTAGATAAAGCAATTCAGGTGATTGCACATTAAAACACACTTAATACTACAGGGGCATCTTGAAAATCTTAATTCTAAGTTCCCAACATCTGCATGTTGCTGTCGTTTATCCATGCCTTTTCTTTCTAACCGCAGTGTTATCTAATCAAACTTTGCCTTAACATTCTAATTTCGAGAGCACAGCTGGTGCTTCTGCAGAACCTACAAAACATTGTCCTAAAATTTTGTGGGTATCTCCCCCCACCCTTTGGTCTTCAAAAATATGAATTAGGTGGTAAAACAGAGAGTTAAAAGGGCATGTCGAATGAGGCTTGTTTTAGAGATCCTCATTATAGTCTTGAGAAGTCGTAAGGCTGGGTCATAACCGCAAGCACCCTACAGATTTGTACATATCCCCTTTTCCCTCCTTCTCTTTCCCCTTAGGTTTCCACACTTCTTCCTTCCTTCTGTCTTGTGTGTGTGTGTTCCATTTCAAAGCATAGAAACCAACAACCTGAGAGAGAAGTTCTTAAGAACAATGAACAACAAAAATGTAAGAATTATCCACTCACATGCAGCTTTGTGTTGTACCTTGCTGTAACTATCCTAGTTTATTCCTGAATGAGAGATCTTGAAGAAAATAAAGATGCTGCAAAGAGCATTAACATTGAATTGTAAAAAGAGGCTGATAACCCTGAAGGAAACAGGAAGGAATACTCCTGAGGAAGTTTTTTGATTAAATGAGCCTATATCTGGGTGCTCATTGAATGGACCTTTCTTATAATATTGTAATGCACAAAAAGATTATGATTCTTACAAAGGTTTTACTAAACATTGTTAGCCCGTACATCACAGTATTTGTTTCTTGTATTGCCTGTTTCAAAGCATGGCATCAGCAGCATGTCAAGTATTTCCTGCGTCTCCTGTCACGGCAGTATCCATACCAGCATCCAGAATGCTTGATATGCCAAGATAGAGGGAAGAAAGCTAGTATGGGGCTCTATCATGTTAACTGTTCCTCAAATTAGAACAGTTACAGGGCTCGCATAGTCCAGGCAAGGCTGTGGCTCTGTGGTAAAGCATTTGCATTCAGAAGGTCACAAATTCAATCCTTGGCATCTCCAGTCAGAAGAGCTACGCTAAACACTGACGTGAAAGTCCCCTGCTTGAGATAGCACTTCACTTGATAGAGCACATGGTTCAGTTCAGTGGGAGGGCTTCTAGTGTCCTGGCCCCACTGATGGTGCCTGGGTTTTTTTTTTGGAGGGGGGGCACTGTGTGACACAGAGTGTTGGACTGGATGGGCCATTGGCCTGATCCACCATGGCTTCTCTTATGTTCTTAAGTTCAGAGTTCATGTGTGTGTTCAGCTGACAGAGTCATGGAATGGCAGAGTCACAGTGTAGTAGCTGGAAGAAAAGCATCTGCCAGTAGCTATGCAGCAAACCATGGCTGGTAGCAGGATCAGTGCATATAAACTGCATGTGTGCTACTAATAATAGGTCTAAATAGGGAAGAGAGACAGGTAAGTGGCACATGATTTTGCAGGTGAGGAAGGACAGAAGGGAATGTAACATGCACATTCTTGGGGTACTGCCAGTCTCCTAACTCTGGTTAGGAGATTTACTTAACTGTGGCTAGGAGATTAGGTAGTTGTAGCTGTATGAAGGTATTATAAGATGGTCCTGAATGATACTAGGCTTCCCAATCCCCAGGTCCTAGTGGGTGATCCCCGTTTTTACAGGCTTTACCCCGCCCCCAGCCAGCTGGCTGGCAGGGGAAGCCCCACCCCCACAGTCGCCATGTAGTTTTAGAGCTCCTGCAGGTCCATTTTTAAAATATGTGCCTTTAAGGCTGAGCAGGAAACAGGAAACAGGAAGGACTTCATGGGAAAGGGTCAGTAACAGTTTAGTCGGAGAACGGCCCCTCCCTTTGTTTTGCTTCCATTTTCAGATCAAGTAAAGTTCTGCAGGAACAAGACCCAGTAAGTATTTGTGTGTGTGAGAGAGGGAGGGGGCAGGGGATTCCCTGGTTTGGAGGCCCTCCCCCCGCTTTAGAAAGTGTGTGGGGGGGGGAGGGAAATGTCTACTGGGCACTCTGTTATTTCCTATGGAGAACGATTCTCATAGGGAATAATGGGGAATTGATCCGCGGGTATTGGGGGCTCTGGGGGGAGCTATTTTTTGAGGTAGAGGCACCAAATTTTTAGTATAGAATCTAGTGCCTCTCCCCAAAATGCCTCCCAAGTTTCAAAATGATTGGACCAGGGGGTCCAATTCTATGAGCCCCAAAAGATGGTGCCCTATCCTTCATTATTTCCTATGGAAGAAAGGCATTTAAAAAGGTGTGCTGTCCCTTTAAATGTGATGGCCAGAACTCCCTTGGAGTTCAATTATGCTTGTCACACCCTTGCTCCTGGCTCCACCCCCAATGTCTCTTGGCTCCACCCCCAAATTCTTCTGGCTCCGCCCCCAAAGTCCCCAGATATTTCTTGAATTGGACTTGGAACCCTAAATGATAGAGGTAGCCTAACCAGGTCCCAGTGAAGCAGAGAGAGCAAAAATGCACTGGGAAGATCTAGTATGTGATGGATTGCCTCAGTCAAGGAAGCCACGGCCTTCAGTTTGCAGGGCCTGAGCAAGGCTGTTCACGATAAGCATTTTGGAAGTCATTAATTCACAGGGTTACCATAACTCAGAAGCGACTTGACAGCACTTAACAGACACACGTGCTTGTCATTTTATTGTCCCTTGTCTTAAAACAAATTGATGTTGTACGGCCTATATTAGAAATGTGAAATATTTATTTGGGATGCTCTACATTCATCTTAAAAATAAAAAATAAAATCAAAATACCACCAATTTGCATGGAGTTAGCAACTGTCAGGCCGTGGCTTTAATTTCTGTGCGCGCTCTCTCTTCCTTGGACTCTAATTGCTTGTCTGCACTTATTAATTCTGCAACGTCAGAAACGGGGGCCCTGTTCACTCGCCAAAAAAAAAAAAAATGAGGCAAATCATCCAATTGAACACGAGAAATGGCCATTAGCTATGAGCTTAACCCCACAAGCCTTCTTACTTAGCAAAAGCAATCTAATCGGTTTCCCGTTTCACTGAGATGAAGAACGATTAGGAATTGAAAGGGGCAAAGCATGCCACCTGCTGAGCTACGGGGTTGGGGGGGGGGATTTATGATCACTGGCTATACCCGGTCTCTCTTTTCGCCTTCTATAAAACGCTCTAGGGAAAGCTTCCACCGCTATTCAATATATGCAGAATTCTCTCCTTGATCATAGCTAATGGGACCTCCTCAGGAACTAAGAGATGCCACTTGTGCTTGATTATTCCTTGAGATATTGGTATTCTCCTTGTGGTCTTGCAAAAATACTCATAACCATTACATCACTCTGAAGGCTGTCTGGCGCCTGGTCTACAAAGGCTACGGAATGACGTAGTGGAATACTGAGGAAGTAGAATAAGACTGTACTGCTTTAGATTGCAGATGAAGTCTTTTTTTCCTTTCTTTCTTTAATCAGTTCCCTGTAATAATAATAATAATAATAATAATAATAATAATAATAATAATAATAATAAATTTATTTTTATATCCTGTCCTCCCCTGCCGGAGGCAGGCTCAGGGCGGCTCACAGGACATGGTGTATACCATGATTACAATAAAATACAATCATTACTGTAAAAACAGATTAAAATATAGTTAAATTACATTCATACATTAAGTTAAAAGTTAGATGAAACAGTTAAACCATTGTAGATTATTAATTAAGAATCAGAATATGTATAGGATGGCTAGATGTCAATTAACCGGGTTCCATCTTAAAGGCGAGCTGAAAGAAGGTGGTTTTGCAAGCCCTGCGAAACTGATTCAGGTCTCGCAGGGCTCGCACCTCCTCTGGTAGTTGATTCCACCATTGGGGAGCCATCGTTGAGAAGGCTTGCTCCCTCGTTGGGTTGCCAATCCTCACTTGGGGGCAGGGGATCCCCCGGTTTGGAGGCCCTCCATCCAACTTCATGGTCAGACATGGAGGGGGGAGGGAAATGTCTGTTAGGCAGTCCACTATATCCTATGGAGATCAGTTCCCCTAGGGTATAATTGAAAACTGATCTGCAAGTATCTGGGGCTCTGGGGGGTATTTTTTGAGGTAGAGGCATCGAATTTTCAGCATAGCATCTGATGCCTGTCCTCAAAATACCCCCCAAATTTTTTTAAAAAAAGTTTGGACCAGGAGGTCCAATTCTATGAGCCCCCAAAGAAGGTGCCCCTATCCTTCATTATTCCAAATGGAGGGAAGTAATTTAAAAGATGTGCAGTCCCTTTAAATGTGATGATCAAAACTCCCTTCAGAGTTTAGTTGTGCTTGTCACACCCTTGATCCTAGATCCTTCCCCAAAGTCTCCTGACTCCACTTCCAAAGTCCCCAGATAATTCTTGAGTAGATCCTGGCAACCCTAATTCCTTGCATTAATAATTCCCTGGAGAGGTGCCATGACTCAGAGGTAAGGCAGTTGCGCAGCATGTAAAAGGTCCCAGGTTCAATCCCTAGCATCTCTCATTAAAAGGATCAGGTAGTAGATGATGTGGAAGACCTCTTCCTGGGACCCTGGAGAGCCAATGTCATCTGAACAGGCAATATTGCTTTTGATGGACTGCTGGTGAAATTCAGCATTCTTCATGTGTGCATGTAGAATCATAACATAGGGCTAAGCTTGACCTTTTCTTCCTAGTGTGCTAATTTTCTCTTTGTGGAGAGTTTTTGGATGAGAGAGCCTTTAAAAATGGGACTCCTCACCTACTGTCTGAATCTGCCTCTTCCAGGACTACCCCAAATGAGGTGGCAATAAGCTGAATATTAGGACTTTTTTTTTTACTGGAAAATAAAGTTCAGCAGTGGAACTAGCTGCTTAGGGAGGTGGTGAGCTCCCAGTCACTGGCAGTCTTGGACTAGGGCATGGCCCCTTCCAACTCTGTGATTCAATGATTCTAGAATGGAATACTGGGCCCTAGGCAATAGGGGTTTAAGTCATTGAGGCCGTTTTCCCACTTACCTTACCCCGGAGCGACATCCCTCTTCACTGCACTGCGTCTGCACGGATTTCGCACAAACTGCTGCACAGCACCAGGAAGAGCTGCGTAGTCCTGGGGCTTTTGCGTCGCAAATGTAAACCTGCTTTTTGGCGGTTTACATTTGCGACGCAAAAGCCCCGGGACTACGCGGCTCTTCCTGGTGCTGCGCAGCAGTTTGTGCGAAATCCACGCAGACGCAGCGCGGTGAAGAGGGACGTCGCTCCGGGGTAAGGTAAGTGGAAAAACAACCAGAGTTTCAGGGATGCCACTTCAGGAAGGATGTTCTGACTGCTTCTTTTGAAGTGGTTGGTAGTCCTACACCCTCATGCAGAGGGGCATTTCTTACCTCCCAGTCCCAGGGGTGGAATTCTAGCAGGAGCTCCTTTGCATATTAGCCCACACACCCCTGATGTAGCCAATCTTCCAAGAGCTCACAAAGCTCTTTTTTTGTAAGCCTTTGGAGAACTGGCTGCATCGGGTGTGTGGCCTAATATGCAAAGGAGCTCCTGCTAGAATTCCACCTCTGCCCAGACCCATTTCGCCAACCTGGCCTAGCTCATTATTATCAACCACAAAGGGAAGGATCAAGCCTAAATGGGACAGGCCAAGGGCTGCCAACTCTGACCTGAGAAATTCTTGGTGATCTGGGAGTGGTGCCTGTAGAGTGGGGAATTTGGGAAGGAATTCCATCTAGAATCTATGGTATACCATATTGTTTGCCCTTCTAAGCTGCCATTTTCTCCAGGGGAACTGATCTTTGTGGTCCAGAGATGAGTTGTAATTCTGGGAGAACTCTAGTCCAGATCTGGATGTTGGCTGAACCCCAGGTAGGTCAAATGTTTCTAAGCTTTTTCAGGCCTCACCAACTGACAGCCATCCATAATACCAGGATCAGGCAATGCTCAGCTCTCAACCTAGAAAAACCAGCCCAGAGCAGGAGTCCTGTCATGACCACAGAAGGCATTTCCCTTCTTTGACAAGAAATGGGCCATAAGAAGAGCACAGGCTGAATCTCCACCTGATATTCTTCTGCCTCCCCTCCCCTGCAAAGTTCAGGACTTGTTGTGGGTTTGAGTTGTGACAGATCATGGTTTTATCAGGAGTGGACTAGGAAATGAAAATGACCCTGGGGCAAGCTGAGTAGCCCCTGTGGTGCTGCAGGCCAGTGCTTCTGGGGTCACTCAGCTCAGCAGTGCAAAGAGTGGGTACTAGTTCACTGAGTTCTTCTGGGCAACTGGCAGGAAGACTGGACTCAAATCTAACTGTTCTGCTGCACTGGCTATTGGAAGCTCTTTGAGAAAATCATGGATTCTGCAGAAGCTTAGCAGAGCTTTTGTAAGGAGAAGATCCATAATAGCAAACAGGGCTTTTTTTGTAGCAGGAACTTCTTTACATATTAGGCTACACCCCATCCTCCTGATGTAGCCAATCCTCCAAGAGCTTACAAGGCTCTTCTTACAGGGCCTACTGTAAGCTCTAAGAGGACTGGCTGCAAAAAAAGCCCTGATAGCAAATAAGATCTCCTTAAAATCAGTGTGTTCACTACTGTAGTTAAAACCTTCTCCAGTGAAAAGCTATGAGGGCTATGGTCCAAGGGGTACTATCAGCTCAATATGATTACCAGCTCCAGTTTGGGAAATACCTGGCTATTGAGGGGGGGGGGGAGACTGAGTAGAGCAGGGTTTGGGAGGGGAGGGACTTCAATGGGGTATAACAGGGGTAGCCAACAGTAGCTCTCCAGATGTTTTTTGCCCACAACTCCCATCAGCCCCAGCCAGCATGGGCAATGGCTGGGGCTGATGGGAGTTGTAGGCAAAAACATCTGGAGAGCTACCATTGGCCACCCCTGGGGTATGATGTCAAAGACTCTACCTTCCAAAGTGGTCATTTTCTCCAGGGGAACTGATCTCTGTTGCCTGGAAATTGGTTGAAATAGCTGGAGATATCCAGCCATCACCTGGAGGTTGGCAACTCTACAGCTCACACAGTGTGTGTGGCAATGAAGTCCAATGGGTCCAAACATATGCTCCAGAATGTGTCCAATGTGTCCCAGAATCCTCAGCAATACAAAGGAATTCAGTTAACTGATAAAGAGTTCGCTGGTGTTTTAATGTATGGGTTTTACATGTGTTTTATGTTCTGGGTTTTTATTTGCTGTGTTGTTAATGGTTTGGGAGGTTTTTTAAATGGTTTTCTCTTGTTTTGTGAACTGCCAAAAGTGCAGCATTTATTTTAAACAAATAAATAATTCTGGGGAAACAGCCTCCAAGCCTTGATTCTGAAAAACCACACGGACATCTGAGCACAAGACATATATACAAATAAATATTCCTCTTCACTTCCTGCTTGTGTTTTCCCATTCCATATTTTTTTCATTCTGACTACGATGAACGTTGCCATAGAGATCCCAAAATATGCACAGGACACAAAATAAAGGTCGGGTGTCAATGTAAATCAGAAAAGCCCAGGCTTTTGAAACACTGACCTTTCTTTCTGGCATTGTCCCAAATGTCAATCACTTTGGCACTTTCAGATTCTTCCTACCTGTGGCAGGTGAATGCCAATCATGGGCCACAAGCTCCCATTTCCTTTCAGGCAGGCAGGGCTCTCTGAAGTGTGTCCTTCAAATATCTGCCCCCCCCTTCTTTTCTCTTTCTAATATTCTCACAAGCAGCTTTTCTGTACTCTCTTCTGAATATTTCTGGCTTCCCTTTTCTTGCCTGGTCTCCTACCACTCCAACCTACCTGCATACAAAGAACTAACAACTTCAAAAATATCATTCCACAAGCACCCATTGATGTGATCAGCTGATTATCCTATTGCTGCAGTCAAAACTCACAAACAAACCATATCTTACCATCATTTGCAAACAATCCATAGTATGTTTATGATGAGAACCAGGGATGCTCAAGCACCCAGTGGTTCAGCTCACGTTCTGCTCACCACAGACCATCTGAGAGCTGATTTAAAAAAAAAATAGGCTGTTTGCAAGGGGCTCAATCCTGACAGCTGGGTTACTTTTAGAACAGTATGGTATAATGCAAGGGTGGCCAAACTTGCTTAACATAAGAGCCACATAGAATACATGTCAGATGTTTGAGAGCTGCGAGACATGAATGTCAGATGTTTGAGAGCCACAAGACAGGAAGGAAGGAAGGAAGGAAGGAAGGAAGGAAGGAAGGAAGGAAGGAAGGAAGGAAGGAAGGAAGGAAGGAAGGAAGGAAGGAAGGAAGGTGGGGAGGGGGAAAGAAAGCAAGTTTAAATGCAAGGAGACAAATACCTTCTCCAAGCTGGGTGACAGGGTGGTGGGAGCTTCGAGAGCCACACAATATGTGTGAAAGAGCCACATGTGACTTCCGGGCCACCATTTGGCCATCCCCATTATAATGCAATGCAATCTGCACTATTGCACCATGTGCACATTATCACTTGATGGGTGATAATAGTTCCCTTCCTCCCCCAAGACTTGCTACTGCTGCTCATCCCTCAGCAGTCAGTGGTGTTAATAAACGGTGAGCAAACTGGTCAGTCAGCCAGTGGCTGTAAAGAAATATTGTATTTCTGAGGGGAGTCTTACCATTCGGTGTTTGTTTGGGTCTGTATTGTCATCCAGTTTGTTTTGCACATGTACATTTCCATATAGCCTTGTGGGAATTGTAGTACCCTCTGCATCATGGAACTGATGCACGAAGCCATGCCCCTCCTTTGAGGATAGAGCTGACAAGTCCCAGGTTGTGGAGGAAAACCCCTCACCCCTTTGCTTACTGCCATTCTGAGCAGCAGCAGCACCTTGAAGACCAACAAAGTTTTATTGAGAACGTAAGCTTTTGTGTGCTAAAAGCCCTCTTCAACAGACAATAGTATGGGCTGAAATTACCAGGCCTAGATATAGAGAGAGGTGGGCAGTGAATTAGTATGCAAAGTACTGAAAATGTTTTTTTAGCAGATTGAAAGAATAACAAGTTGTGGTCTGGTAATAATCGGTTTGGGTTGGCTGGGAGAGGAGAGGAAAGCAAAGGCAATAAACGTCAGAACTGGAGACTGATGCCGATGTCATTGGGTTTCTTAACTGTGAAGAGTGTTAAATTAGAGTCTGTTGTAATGTTCCATTGGTCTCCTCTAAAGCATGGGTTAAAATAACAAGATTTTTTTTCTGTAGAATGAAGCTGAAGTCTACTCTGTTCAAACACTAATACAAAAATGCATTAGAATACAGTGGATGTATACCTCTCAACTCAAGTATGGGTTGAACAAACAACATCCTTTCCTAAGAATAGTTCTGTCAAAGAGATTTCTACACTGCTATATTGCATAATATCACAGACATTATTCTGATACCCTATTCTAAAAGTGAAAGACATGGGAATACAGTAGGTGTATAGCTCTGCTTCGTGAGAATGCATTTAGCAGTTACATTTAGAGCAAATTATTGAAGTTTGAAAACCAAGGTGCAATCCCATCAGAACAAAAGTAATTTACCTTGTAATTTCATATTCCCCTTTTCTTGGGGGGTGGGGGAACTCACATTTTTTTTGACAGCATTGTTCATCAAATAGCCAGCATGGGCCAGAAGGAAGCACTTCTCACTCCTTTTTCTCATCTGAGACTAGAAAACAACAGCCTAATCTGCATTTGTTAGTCTTATGTCTGAAGCCAACTGAGGGAAATGTTGCAAGAGCTCCAAGCAAATCCTCACAAAAGCATCAAGAACAAGATGTCTGGCCACAATCTATTTTTCCTACCCTTGGACACATCCAGCTGTAGTTCAACTTGTCTCCTGCTAGATGAAGCATGAACCTCAAGAGGCATGGTGACTGTGGTGCTGCTCCTTCAGCTGGGACGCCTTCAGCATTCAGTGTCATTCAAGAGAAAAAGGGCCTTTAATGGCTTTCAGCAGTCGTTTGCCCCTGGATTGTTTTTAAACGAGGGCCAGGGAGGGCTAGAGAGAACATCAGCCTGTCCGCTTAGGTGTATACATCCATCTGTTCCTTCAAAGTTCTTCCTGTAGAAGAAGCCATGGTGGCTAGAAATATAGAACCACTGAATGAAAGATTGGGCTCTTAGTAGATGTGTGTGTGTCTACCTACCCACATACCTATCTATATCTACATATCTCTACCTATATAGAGAGAGGAGGAGGCGGAGATTAGATTTATATCCCTACCTTTACCAAAGGAGTCTCAGAGCAGTTTACAATCTCCTTTCCCTTCCCCTCCCCTCAACAGACACCCTGTGAGGTAGGCAGGACTGAGAGAGTTCTGACAGAAAATGCTCTTGAGAAGAACAACTCTGTGAGAATCTGTGACTAATTCGAGGTCACATCAGCAGGTGCATGGGGAGGAGTGGGGAATCATACCCGGTTCTCCCTGATAAGAGTCTGCATAACTTAACCACTCTCAGAGATCAGAGGGAAAGACAGAGGGAAAGAGGTTAAAGACAGAGACAGACAGACATATAGACAGGCAGACAGACGATGGATGAATGGATGCTGGCTCAATCTCAAGACATCTTGGAAATTAAGCAGGGTTAGTGTTGGTTAGTAAGAGCCCCGTGGCGCAGAGTGGTAAAGCTGCAGTACTGCAGTCCTAAGCTCTGCTCACGACCTAAGTTCGTTCCCAGTGGAAGTTGGGTTCAGGTAGCCAGCTTGAGGTTGACTCAGCCTTCCATCCTTCCGAGGTCGGTAAAATGAGTACCCAGCTTGCTGAGGGGAAAGTGTAGATGACTGGGGAAGGCAATGGCAAACCACCCCATAAAAAAGTCTGCCGTGAAAACGTTGTGAAAGCAACGTCACCCCAGAGTCGGAAACGACTGGTGCTTGCACAGGGAACTACCTTTACCTTTTATAGTGTTGGTTAGTATTTGGATGGAAGACCACCAAGGAATTGCAGAGTCATGATGTGAAGGCAGGCATTGGCAAACCACCTATGAACATCTCTTGCCTTGAAAATCCTACAGGATCACCAAAAGTCAGCAGGGACTTGATATCGCTTTCCACCACCACCATATATACGCACCAAGGTCTGGCAATGAGTTTCCATCTAAAGGAGCCTGAAGCAGCGATTTGCCAATGGTGGAATTACATGCAACAGCAAGTAGTAGGCAGTTCTGAATAGAAGTCTCCCCCTTACATCATGATGTCTTTACACCAAGAGTTTCCCACCCCTGCCAGTAGGGTTGCCAATCCCCAGGTGGGGGCAGGGGATCCCCTGGTTTGGAGGCCCTCCCCCCGCTTCAGGGTCATCAGAAAGTGGGGGGAGGGGAGGGAAATGTATGCTAAGAACTCTGTTATCCCTATGGAAATTTATTCCCATAGAAAATAATGGAGAATTGATCCATGGATATTTGGGGCTCTGAGGGGGCTGTTTTTTGAGGTAGAGGCACCAAATTTCCAGTACAGCATCTAGTGCCTCTCGCCAAAATGCCTCCCAAGTTTCAAAACGATTGGACCAGGGGGTCCAATTCTGTGAGCCCCAAAAGAAGGTGCCCCTATCCGTCATTATTTCCTATGGAAGGAAGGCATTAAAAAGGTGTGCCATCCCTTTAAATGTGATGACCAGAACTCCCTTTGGAGTTCAATTATGCTTGTCATAGACATGATCTTGGCTGCACCCCCAAAGTCTCATGGCTCCACCCCCAAAGTCTCCAGATATTTCTTAAATTGGACTTGGCAACCCTACCTGCCAGCAGTATCTAGCAATGTGGAGCAGGGAAATAGATACATAGGAATTTTCAGAGAAGGGTAGAACTTAACACATGGTTACAGTTTCTTATAACCTAAGATGGGCCTTAACAAGCATTACAGTGGAGAAGAATTCAACATACGGCTACAATTTTAATAGAATCCGTAGCCCTTTGCAGCCCTGTGTTTCTGCTGAGTACTGAACGGTAGCTTCACACGTGCAATAAGACCTGCTTCTCTAACGAAGCTAGTTTCAGAGGGCAGCCATGTTGGCCAGAACTAGAACAGCTAGATTTAAGTCCACCTCAGAAACCAACCAACACGATTTTAGGCCTGTAAGCTTTCAAGAGTCAATGCGCCCTTAGTCAGATACCAAACACTTTTTTATCTGACAATGGAGCTTTTTTTTTTTTTTTGGCCATAAAACATATTTTATTAACAGATTTTGAGTTCACAATAAAGAACACTGTAATCTATCACATCAAAGAATGCAGAATCCTTAGTGAGGATATAATTACCAAATATAAAACCCCAAGAAAAAGAAAAAAAGTACTTCTTAGAGCAGAGAACCAAGGAGCAGTCATACAATTATACTGAAGAGCATCCAGTGCCAATACATTCCTATTGACTGATTCTGCTGTAGTTATGTACAAAGAACTGTCCCAATATTGTATTAAGAAATCCAATTAATCAAACTCAACTACTGAGAGCTCACACTTTTTTGTATTCAAACCGGAGGAGAGAAAGTGAGCCCAGGAGATATTGGAAACAGAGCAAATCATGATAAAAATGATTATTTAGGGACAATGGAACTTTGACTCTGAAAGACGGGAAAGAGATCCAATGGGAGGTTCAGTGAGTGATCTCAGAGGACTCCACTGTTTGGAGAGGTATCTTCTCCCTTTTTTTTTTTTTTTTGGTGTCCTCAAACATTATGGTGGTTGGACTCATTGATGAGAGCAAAGCTAAGTCAGTTTGCTTAAAAGTAAGTCACATTATATTCAATGGGACTGACTCCCAGGAAAGTGTTCTTAAGGTTGTGGCTGAAGTCCTAACAGATCTGCTATCCTAACAGATCTGCTAACTTGAGAATCAGAAATCCCACAAAAAAGCAAACTTACCTCTTACAAATTAGAAACAATAATAAGAAAACCCCTTTAAAGCTACCACTTTGTATGCAGAAATGCAAATGTGGGGGGTAGTTGTACACAACTTGGATTACTTTGAAGGATTTCCTTTTTGTTTGTTTGTTTGTATGTCACAGAACAGCACAAAGGTGCTCTCCTACAACACAGACACAAAGCCAGAGAATTTGCTACAAACCGGATGAAGCACAAACTGGAATTAAGATTGCCGGGAAAAACATCAACAACCTCAGATATGCAGATAATACCACTCTAATGGCAGAAAGTGAAGAGGACCTAAAGAACCTCTTGTTGAAGATGAAAGAGGAGAGCACAAAAGTAGGCTTGAGACTCAACATAAAAAAATCTAAGATCATGGAATCTGGCCCCATCACTCTTTGGCAAATAGAAGGGGAAGGCGTGGAAGTAGTGACAGATTTCACATTTCTGGGATCCAAGATCACTGCAGATGGTGACTGTAGCCATGGAAGTAAAAGACGTTTGTTCCTTGGGAGGACAGCTATGGCGAACCTAGGCAGTAAAATAAAAAGTAGAGACATCAGCCTGCCAACAAAAGTCCGTATAGTCAAAGCGATGGTATTCCCAGTAGTGATGTATGGCTGTAAGAACTGGACCATAAGGAAGGCCGAGTGCAGAAGAATAGATGCTTTCGAGCTGTGATGCTGGAGAAGAATCTTGAGAGTCCCTTGGACTGCAAGAAGATCAAATCAGTCAGTCCTAAGGAAAATCAACCCTGATTGTTCCCTGGAAGGTCAGATGCTGAAGCTGAAGCTCAAAGACTTGGCCACCAAATGAGAAGGGAGCACTCCCTGGAGAAGACCCTGATGCTGGGAAAGACAAAAGGCAAAAGAAGAAGGGGATGGCAAAAGAAGAGATGGCTGGACAGTGTTACTGATGTAACTAATACAAATTTGAGAAGACTTTGGAGGATGGTGGAAGACAGGAGGGCCTGGCTACACCATTGTGTCTCAAAGTTGAGTCCTAAGTTGCAATTTTAGAAAGTTGCAAGTTTAGAAAGGGGCTGAAGTAGCAAGAGGAAACAAACTGTACAAGCTCATAAGGGGTAGCTCTATTGTTCTTTAATGTTTTTATGTTATCGTAATTTTTCATTTTTAATGTTTTATATTGTATTTCATTTTTTTTTTATATTTGTTGAAAACTGCCCAGAGAGTCTCAGCAACATTCTTGGCTTCTCTTGAAATCCCTCTTAATGTTTTGCTGAGGAGGAACCTTCAAAAGGACTTTGGATTTTACCTCAGGCAAACCTCAGTGACAATCAAGGGAGGCTCCTGTGAGCCCTCCTGAGAAACTTTACTGGTCTCCCTGTTTGGCTTCCTGAAAAATCCCTCAGATGTTGTGTCCTAGGAGGGAGACCTGAATTCACTTTTAATTTTGCTTTAAGCAAAAGTTGGGACAGCCAATTCCAGGGTTTGTTTACCAGCAAAAGAAGCTTTCTTTTGTCTAGCAGCTACAAAGCTCAACTTTCTATTGCCGCTTGGCTTGAAGAAAACAACCGGAAGGATTTGGCTTTTGAAAAATGATAAAGGAAGCAGAAAGAGGGTGGGAATAATGGCAGTTTTGAAGCGGAAAAAAAATTCTTCTGATTTCCACGGATGAGAGAGAGAAGAAGTTTAAGCAGATGTTTAAGCTTCATTTATTATTAGCTGTAATGTAAAGAATAATAATCCAGACAACAAAAGGACCTACTTTCTCTCAAAGAGATAGAAAAGCAATAACGAAGAATTGCCTTCAGGCTAGCAATTTAATTTCTGAATAGACAGATTACCTTGTTAATTCAGCAGTCGGTGGCAAACTCCTATATTTGCCTGTAGATATTATGAATATTTTTTTTAAAAAAAAAATCCTTAGTACATAACAAGTTGCCACCAGATGGAGTTCATCTCTTGCTACACTGCCTGTTAACAGAACAATGATAGCGCTCGACCACCCGCTGCACAGCATTCAAAACAGAAATATTGATCTAAAGCAGCAGTTCTCCAAGTAGAAACCATGACCGGGTGATGTAGAATTGAATCTAATGTGCAGACACAGCTTGTGGAACAGGCCTTCCTGGGCTTTACCACTTCTGACAGAAATTGAAGGACAGCTGCTTTGAACACTTCAGTCGGGGCAGGGGGAAGGACACTGCATATGGAGAGCTAGCGCGTCAGTGAGAAAGCGCCAAATAGGCAGCCGTGTTGGTCTGAAGTAGTAGAACAAAACAGGAGTCAATTGCACCTTTAAGACCAGCTTTATTCAGAATGTAAGCTTTCGTGTGCATGCACACTTCTTGAGACGAGGAAGTGTCTGAAGAAATGTGCATGCACATGAAAGCTTTTGTTCTGAATAAAACTAAGTTGGTCTTAAAGGTGCAATTGACTCCTGTTTTGTTCTAGTGAGAAAGCTGTTAGCGTAGCCTCGTTTGGGTTCTGCTTGCTTTCCAAGAGAAGAAGACCATAGATATATACCCTACCCTTCTCTCTGAATCATTGTCTCAGAGCAGCTTACAGTCTCCTTTATCCTCTTTCCCCACAACAGACACCCTGTGAGGTAGGTGAGGCTGAAAGAGCTCTCACAGAAGCTGCCCTTTCGAGGACAGGTCTGCAAGAGCTCTGGCTGACCCAAGGCCATTCCAGCAGCTGCAAGTGGAGGACTGAGGAATCAAACCCGATTCTCCCAGATAAGAGTATACGCACTTAACCACTACACCAAACTGGCTCTCAAGGGCAAGGTCAGGCATGTTGCCTGCTTTCAAGTAGAGTCTGGAGATCTTCCAGAATTACAACTGATCTTCAGGCTACAGAAACCAGTTGGTCTCAGGCTCCACCCCAAATCTTTAGGAATTGTCCAATCTGGAGCCAGCAACTCAAGGCAAAGGTGAAAACTGTTCAACTCTTTCGTCTGCATTTTTAAATGGGGCCTTATTTGACATTGGGAAAGTGCCTGAAAGGGCCAAAACACTGGGCGTTTTCGCACTGACCTTACTCCGGAGCGACGTCCCTCTTCACCGCTCAGCGTCCGCGTGGATTTTGCACCAACTGCTCCGCAGAACCCGGAAGAGCCGCAAAGTCCCGCGGCTTTTGCGTCGCAAATGTAAACTGGTTTTTGGCAGTTTACATTTGCAAAGCAAAAGGTCGGGAACTTCCTGGTTCCTTGGAGCAGCCTCGGAGCAGTTGGTTGGAAATCCGCACAGACGCTGCGCGGTGAAGAGGGCCGTCGCTCCGAGGTAAGCTCAGTGGGAAAACGGCCACTGTCTTCATGGAGGCATGTGAAATCAGGCTGACTTATGTCAATCACAGGAAGGGGGTTTTGAGGCAAGTGACAAGCAGAGGTGAGGAAGAGGAAGAAATTGGATTTATACCCTGCCCTTCAGTATCCAGTCTCAGAGCGGCTTACAATCTCTTTTCCCTTCCCCTCCCCACAACAGAGTGTTGGACTGGATGGGCCATTGGTCTGATCCAACATGCCTTCTCTTATGTTCAGACACCCTATGAGGTAGGTGGAGCTGAGACAGCTCTGACAAAAGCTGCACTTGAGAGGAACACTTCTGTGAGAACTTGTGACTGACTCAAGGTCACATCAGCAGGTGCATGCGGAGGAGTGGGGAACTAAACCCGATTCTTCCAGATAAGAGTCCACGCACTTAACCACTACACCAAACTGGCTCTTTGCTGCAGAGGAAGTGCTTGAGTTAATGCTCACACGTGCTTGAGTCAATATGCTTGAGTTAATGCTCACATTTTTGCAAACACCCCTGTCAATACTCAAAAACACATTGGAAAAGCTTGTATTTTACAGAGCCTCCAAAACCATTGCAAAAAAGATTGGCAGGGAGCAGTGTTACCAACCTCCAGGTGGCACCTGGAGATCTCCCACCATTGCACTTGATCTTCAGATTAACAAGATCAGTTCTCCTGGGGGAGAATGGCTGCTTTGGAGAGTGGACTCAACATTAGACCTTGCTAAGATTCCTCCCCTCCCCTCCAACCCCCCCCCCCTCCTCAGGCTCCACCTCCAATATCTTCAGGTATTTCTCAACCCAGATCTGGCAGCTTTAGGCCAGCACCCAGCATAGTAATCTGAAAGCCAGAAGAGGTCTGAGTATCAGACTATGATCTGTGAGACCCAGGTTCAAATCCTCTGCCAGGGAAGCTTGCTGGGCCAGTTACGCGCTATCATCCTAACCTACCTCGCTGGATTGTAGTTGTGAGGATACAATGGAGGAGAAGAGAAGCTGCCTTGGGTCCCCACTAAGGAGAGAAACAGGATACAAATGAAGTGCATACATAAATAATAAACCTGAAACTTGGGATTCTATATTTAAAACCAGGGCTTTTTTCTAGAAAAAGCCCAGCAGGAATTCATTTGCACATTAGGCCACACCCCCTGATGTCAACATTGTTTCACACGAGGCTTTTCCTACCAAAAAACTCAAAAAAGCAGGAACTCATTTGTATATCAGACCACACTCTCTGCAGGGCTGGAGGCAGCCCCCCTGCACCGTGCCCCCCCCCAAGCTCCCTCTATGGAGCTCATATCGTACAGGGCAGCAGGGACAAGAGAGTGACGGGTGGCGCACAGCAGTGCTGCCACGCTGCCACTTTCCCCCTGCAGTAAGCTCAGTGTTTTAGCAGTGCCGGTCGCTTTCAGGTTGAAAGTGGCTGAGCGGTCCCTTTGGAAGGCACCGCTCAGCCACTTTCAACCCGAAAGCGGCCGGTGCTGCTAAAACAGTGCACTGAGCTTATTGAAGGGAGAAAGCGCTCTTCCAATCCTGCCTTCAAGGCGGGGTCGGAGGAGCGTTCTGCGTGGGTAAGGGGTAGCACTCCAGGCCACTGCCTACCATATCTACTCCCACACGCCGGCCCTGAGCCCCTGATGCCAAGGCAGCCGGAACTGTGTTCCTGTGCATTCCTGCTCAAAAAAAAAGCAGCCCCGTTTAAAGCCCTTAACTCACATCGACAATACAGCGACTGCTTTCTGTACAGTTCCCACACCGAGGGATCCAGCCACAAATCCTCACTGCTGTATGGTTTGGAGGCCTTTTAAACCGAAGGCAGTGTTGAGAAAGCATTCCCAACAAAATAACAGCATTCTTCTCCCTTTGCATTACAAAGATACACTTGCAAGAATCTTACCTTCTGTGCAATATGATTTATTCTCAGGTATGTAACCCTGAATGTAGTGAATGAGCCAGTCCTGAACCTACGGCTTTTGCTAATGAATCACAAGAAGCTTCAGGTTTTCAGGATTTGTTAGTGGACAAAAATGTATCCTGGCGAAGGGGAGGGGGAAAAAAGGGGAAGTATAAATCCAGAAGGCTTATAATGGAAACACAAAGGATCATATCAATGAGTCCATTGTAGGAAGGAAGGGGGGGAATTTAAATGATCTCTCCTGTGTTAATGGGTATTCCTTAATTATCACCAACAAAGGGCTGGCTTGTTCATAAGCCCCAACCCTGTAGCTCAGTTAAAGCCAAAGATCCAGTTTGCTTTCCAGTGGAATATTGATGAAAACTCGAATGGGGATCTCTTTGTAAATGGCTTTGGTCGTATTATTTGTCTCATAGGAGAGCAAATCTCTCCTAATTGCTGTTTGCTCATTCTCACTTTTTAACTTTCCACCATTCTCTCTAAGAAACAGCCAACGTGTGAAATGAAAAGGTAAGAGAGAAGAGCGTTCACCATTACCAAGTGTAGCAGGAAAGTACTGAGGCGAATGCCGTAAATGCACCCCTCTGCTAATCGATTTCAGGACCAGGGCGGGGGGACAGAATCCTGAGTAGTCCCCCTGCAAAGGGTACCAAAGAGCACAAGATGACTGATGGTGTGGTGCTGCAAGTGGATTAACAATAGGGTTTTGGGGTTTTTTTGCAAATCAGAGTTTGAGCTTGAAAGTGACTGAACTGAGGCTATTGTTGTTTGGTCATATTATGAGAAGGCAAGACTCCCTGGAAGAAACAGTAATAACTCTGTTTGACAACGTTTGCATGCACATGAGAGCTCACTTGGTTGGTCTCAGGGCTTTTTTGTAGAAAAAGCCAGGCAGGGACTCATTTGCTTATTAGGCCACACCCCCTGATGCCAAACTGTGATCCTGCTTTAAAAAAAAGCCCTGGTTGGTCTTAAAGGTGCTATTGGACTCCAACTTTGTCACACTGCTTCAGACCAACACGGCTACCCACCTGGAACTAGAAGCTGAAGGCAGTAGGAAAAGAGGAAGACACAACATGAGACGAACTGACTCAATCAAGGAGTCTGCAAGACCTGAACAAAGGTGTTAACGATAGAATGTTTTGAAGATCATTAATTCATAGAGTCATAAGAACAGAAGAGAAGCCATGTTGGATCAAGCCAATGGCCCATCCAGTTCAGCACACACAGTGGCCGAAAAAACCAGGTGCCATCAGGCAGTCCATCAGTGGGGCCAGGAAAGTAGAAGCCCTCCCACTGTGCCCCCCCACCCAAGCACCAAGAACACAGAGCTCCACTGCCCCAGACAGAGAGTTCCAACAATACGCTGTGGCTAATAGCCACTGATGAACCTCTGCTCCATATCCTTATCCAATCCCCTCTTGAAGCTTTCTATGCTTGCAGCCACCACCACCTCTTGTGGCAGTGAATTCCATGTGTTAATCACCCCTTTGAGTGAAGAAGTACTTCCTTTTATCAGTCATTAATTCATAGAGTTGCTAGGAAAAGTTGAAGGCAGTAGGAGAAGTGGAAGACCCAACATGAGAGGGACTGATTCATTCAAGGAAGCCATGGCCCTCAGCTTGTTAACAAATAGGAAATTTGGATGGACATCAATTCATAGGGTCACCATAAGTCGGAAGTGACTTGAACACACCCAGACTAAAGGGAGCAGAGTTTACTTGGGTGATCATGTTTGCGCTGAAATTCACAGATGTCTAAAACATGATATTCCTCTGACAGCAAGTTCTGCAAGTGAAAATAAAGAAGGAAGATAAAGAAGGAAACCCTTGCAGTTGCCCAGTAGGATAAAGCCATATTCTATAAAATGTGGAATATCAAGAGAGAGTAGGACAATCCCCAGAACCATCCAGAAACAGTAAGAGGGACCAGGATCTGTAGACTGCTGGACAGTATTTTGGTTTGTTTCTAAAACTCTCTTCATCTGGGTTTGTCCCTGAATTCTGAAGATCAGAAGCCCTGTTTGATGCATATGATTCTGGCCTGTACCAGTACAGAATACAGGGATGAGACAGAAATCTTTAAAGCTTAGCAAAAGATCTAGTCACAGTCTTTTTTTCTTAATACACAACTCCGTTTGGTTTTTTTTTTTGCCTTGGCCCCTTAAATCTTGAAAGCTAAGCGAGGTCAGCATTCGACGGTATTTGTATGCAAGACCATCAAGGAATACCAGATGCAGAGACAGGCAGTGCAAACCATCTGTGAACATCTCTTGTCTGGAAAACCCCACTAGAGGTCACCATAAGTCAGCTGCAACTTGATAAAAAAGGGATATTTTATATGCAGTCCAGGGCGCTTTTTTTGTAGCAGGAACTCCTTTGCATATTAGGCCACACACCCCTGATTTAGCCAATCCCCCTAGAGCTTATAGTTGGCCCTGTACTAAGAACCCTGTAGGCTCTTGGAGGATTGGCTACATCAAAGGGGTGTGGCCTAATATGCAAAGGAGTTCCTGTTAAAAAAAAAAGCCCTGAAGCAGTCAGTCCTCCAACAGAAGTCTGAAATGCTACGGCCTAGCAAAATACACAGCACATGAATATCCTGTTCATTTGTAAGTCCCACCGGAGAGTTCAGGAGAGCTTGCTTCCAAGCCAGTGTACCAATGAAGGCACCTTTGGGATGCCTTGTGGAGGAGTGCTATTTGCTAATGACTGAATTATGATTCCATGTCTTGTCTTTCGCTATCAGGGCAGATCCAACCACATTGAGCCTTTCCTTCACTCTAGATTAATCCGCGCGTTATCATTCTTCTCCAGGCTGACAGTTTCACTTCTAAAAAAGGCAAAAACCCTTTTTCTGACTCTTCTCCCAAAGCTTTAAGACTAAATGCATTCCATGTATAAATAAACATACATCTACCTGGACCTGAAAACGTTGGGGAGTTAAGAGCTGAATGGGTTTTTAAAACATGACTGAGATGTTTGATTTTTCAGTAATTAAATTTTGAAATTCACTGACAGTGACAGGTACCTGAAAAATGGAGTTGAACAAAACAGGAGTCAAGTGGCACCTTTAAGACCAACCAATTTTTATTTGGAACATAAGCTTTCGTGTGCTAAATAAAAATTGGTTGGTCTTAAAGGTACAACTTGACTCCTGCTTTGTTCAACTGTTTCAGACCAACATGGCTGCCCCCTTGAAAAATGGAGGTTTGACTCTTGGAAGCTTATAGCCTGAACATTTTGTAGGTCTCTAAGGAGCTGCTGCACTTGAATCCAACTGAGAGTGGAAGTAGATGCTGGCCATAAGCAGGCCTCATTTTGGGCAAGAACTTTCAGGAACGGAGCTCTGGAACCACTAAATTTTACTGTGCTCTTTCTTTCTCTCCCCCCCCCCCCAAAAAAAAACAACCTTGTTTCTGGACTTCATTGCTGTGAGAATTTTGCTGAACTCTCAAGATCTGACAAACTTTCTAATATTTCCCCCCACAGAAAAGGGGGAAATAACCAAAACAGACAGATGGAAATCTTCATCATGCCACTGTGGCCACAGGAGAAGGTCATTTAAAAATATGATGGGAGTCAGGTTTTATTATGACAATTCTAATTCAAGAAGAATTTTAAGGTAGATGCTGAGGTGATATAATTTAGTACACCTTCCAGTGATGTCAGGGGTGTGTGGTATATGCAAATGAGTTATGCAAATGAGTTGCCATGGGAGGGGACTGGGAAGATGATCCAAGGCCAAGTGCGTGGTGAGATCCAGGCCCAGTAAAGCCCAATAAGCTGGAGATGCCTGTGTGGCAAAAGCCACCTCTGGCCAGGACCACCAGGTGATCCACAGCAGGGTGATACTGGAGGTTCAAGTCAGAGATTGTCTGCAAGCTGTGCCACTCCCATGTGGCAGAAGATCCCCCAGGCTGAAGGCCATCAGATCATCTGATGGAAGAGCAGACACCATTCTCACCAGGCCACATAGGTGGCAAAGGCCTCAGACCGCCCAGCAGACAATATACCCAGAGTTCAGTGGCATTGACACCCACAAGATGGAGCCATTTACAGCTGAAAGCCTTCTGTTGGTCTATGGGGGAGGGAAGCCTGGCCACTGAGCTGCATGCCTGTTGTGTGGAAGAAACAGCCAAAGGCCACCCCATGGGACAAAGCACAGCAACTGCATGGGGGGGGGGTGTGTGTGCAAATGCAGCAGCGGTGCTGGCCACCAGCAGGCCCCAGCAGAGTATTATCTGCACACACACCCATGTGCAAACGCCGATCCCTGAGGCCATCTGGGACAGTATCCCTGGAGCTGCAGGCTGAGCAAAGAGGCATGCAATCTCGCCTTGGAGCCCTGAGCTGGCATGAATGCAGCTGCCGTGGCTCCCAGCTTACCGGTGAGGCTGCCACTGAAGCACTGCTTGACTGCTGCAGATGAGGTTGTTCCACCATGCTGAAGCCACAATCAGAATAGCTCTGCCCACTTGCCCCAAGCAGCCTCCTCTTCCCTCCCTCACACCAGCTAAGAGCCCTGGACAAGCTCTTATGTTTGACATCCCTGCCCTTGAGTCCACCCTCCGAAGTTGCCGTTTGCTCCAATGAACTGAGCTCTGTAGTCTGGAGATCAATTGTAATTCTGGGACATCTCCAAGCCCCGGTTTGGAAGATGGCAACCCAATTCAATGTAGAAGCTCAGGTTCAATCACCAGCATTTTGAGTTTTAAAAGAACCAGGTAGCAGAACACGGCGAAAGCCTGAGACCCTGTCTTACCTCTGCCAGTCAAAGCAGATGATGCTGTTCTTGATGGACAATCTGACTCGGGACAAGACCGCTTCTTGTGTCCACGTGAAGTGCTCAATCAACCCCTATCATATAGTGAGTTCAATGCAATGAAGAGGCGAGGTGGCAGTGATCATGGTTCTTTATTGGGTACAGCATAGTATAGGACTGCACTCTAAGACTGGTTAACTGGGCCCACGGGGCCAACTATATACAACTCAGGGTTCCCGCGCAAGCACGTTATTGGATCATTCAAACCAGCAGGGGCTTGTGATTGGAGCAGGGCAGCAGGGATTTGGATGAGCCTGGCAGGAACACCCATGTAAGTCTTCACTTAGGTCCGCATACACAACAACCTCTACGTCTGAATAAAACCCATCCATTCAAAGTATATATATTTTAGTTGTGCCAAACAAGGCAGACAAATATTTCTGTTTCTGCTGGTTGGGTGTGTATGTGAGGATAATATGGAGGAAAGGGCTTCCTCATTACAAGGGGAACAAACAGCAACAAGCTACCTTTTGTCAATTACACAGGAGAAAGCGATCTTGGTTTGTTTTCCTTGCTATGTGGATGTTCTGTCTAAATATTAAAAGCAAGGGAGAAACAGTTCCCTTAGTTAACATTAGCTTGTGATCGAGCATGTTACATGCTCAGGTCTCTGAACCCTTCCCGTGCCCCCAATTACCAGACAGCTCGAGGTGTCAATCTGGCATGCCAAGCTGCATAATTTATCAGTGCACGGCTTTAAATATTTTATAGATGCTGAGTGAATATTTTGAGTGATTTTCTTCTCTCTCTTTTTTTGCAGTTAAGGGGTGGACAATGCGACTATTAGGGTAGGATGGGTAGCACTTAAACGTTTGCAAAGGACTGGAATTGTAATGGTACGATTCTTTGAAGCTGTCACTGGTGTTTGTAAAGTGGCAAGCACAAGAATGTGTGCCGTATCTGGAGACTTGGAAATACTGATGGCCAAATGGTCATGAATAAGGATGGGCACGAACTGAACCACGAAGCCAAATTCATCACCAGCTGGGAGCAGCCACTCAGCTGTTCCAGGTTTCCTTGTACAGGCTGAACAAGAAAGCATGAAAAATACCCTGACCTGGATAACTCGGGTAAGCCTGATCTCATCAGATATTGGAAGCTAAGCAGGGTTGACTCTGGCAAGTACTTGGCTGGGAGACCTCCTTGGAGTACCAGAAGTCAGGACAGCAGGGGCAGGCTTTATTCAGCCACATCTCTGAATATCCTCCAGACACCCAGAAGGGGTTCAGTCACCAGAAATCACCATGACTTTTAGGGGCACACATACACACACGCATGCACATAAAAATACAAAAATACCAGCTCCCCAAAAAAGAGAAAGCATGAAAATAACCAAAGAGATTGCACAATAAAGAGAAAAACAGCTGAGCAGTGGGGAGCTCCTCACTGTTTTTCATGTTTCCTTATGCGGTCCCTTTAAAGTTCATATGCAGGTGTGGAATTCTAGCAGAGCTCCTTTGCATATTAGGCCACGCACCCCTGATGTAGCCAATCCTCCCAGAGCTTACAAGGCTCTTTTTTTGTAAGCTCTTGGAGGATTGGTTACATCAGGGGGGTGAGGCCTAATATGCAAAGGAGCTCCTGCTAGAATTCCACCCCCGTTCATATGTACAGGCAATGACCTACATGTATTAATTACGCATCACTGATCTAGTATTACAAACAGAAGTCATCGTTTTTAGGTAATATCTTTCAGCCTTGGCCTCTTCCCTTCCCATCTGAAAGATGGATGATGCAGGTCTGCTTTCAAGGATTATTGTGACAACTACTCGGACAATATGAACCCTCAGGAAAAGCACTAAATAAGTATTGAGTAATTTATTTTTAAAAAGCTATCCCCCATTTCCCTTTCCAGGGAAATAACAAATTTCCCATTCCAGAAATGGGTTATTTCTAAAAAGCTCCCCCCCACACACACCTTTTCCATTTCCAGTCACACTGTGATGCCAGCTAGTTAATAAATACCAGGATATTCACATAGCAGAGACTTCGATAGTTGCTCCTTGTCCAAGGATTAAAACACTGATTTACTGAGTAGAAACTCTGGTTCAACCTATATAAGACATGGTTCTTGGTCTCCTTTCACCTTTAGAAGCTCAGCTACCATCAAAGGGGTCCTCAATTTGGACCATGAAGGGAAGGGAGAAGGAGGTTAACTGCTCCACAATTGCCAGCTTTTAGCACTTGCCTTTTTTTTTTTTTACACCTTTAAATAACCGATAATAGCACAGAGGAGCGGTTTCAATCAATCAACCAAAGTATATAGTTGTGGAAGGGTTAACCCTTTTTACTTTCCCTCTTGATCCCAATTCAAATCAAGGCCCTATAAAGATTCAATTGATAGATTCAACTTTTCAGGACAAAGATGCATCATCTATTTTCCCAAGGTAGTCCTCTGCAACTGTGGAAACTCTTGATTTCGAGTCTGGCATCTGCCTTGGGCACTACTGTAATAAGAAAGATCAAGGTGTAACAGGCTTTTTGACCACTGATCTGTTGAGTTCATTCCTTGCTGAAAAGACTCACCTTTAGTTTTACTAGTGTTAGTGGAACAGTCTGTTGCAGGCAATCAACCTCCACCTTCGGGACCCCCCCTCTCAGTATTCCCCAAGAAAAGCATTACTCTTTAGCAATAAAAACCTGCTGGTGGTCCCCGGGCCAAGAGAGATCTGGATGTCATTGACTGGGCAGGGCCGTCCCTGCCACAAGGCAAACTAGGCAATTGCTTAGGGCACTGGCCTTCTGGGGGGCACCAAATTGGGTGCTCCCAATGTGACTCTATGACATTATCAGTGCGGGGGGAAAGGGCAGCAGAAATTAGCCTTGCTTAGGGTGCCGGACAGTCTAGGGCCGGCCCAGGGCTGGGGCTTTCCAAACATATTGGTTGAGGACAGCGATGGCCTGGCACACTCCTACTCTCTCTACCTGCCCCCTTACTCCTCCACATGCCCTCCGCCCAGGGGGCTGGTGGGTACTGAAATTCTTCTGTCGTCTCCTTTCACCTTCAGATAGGCTTCCCAACCCTCCCGCCCTGGTGGGGGAACCCAGGATTTCCAGCCTCTTCCCCTGCTCCCCCAAAAAACGGAAGCGGGGGGAGGGGGGAAACAGCGCCAAGGAGCGCGGCGAGCCGCCCCATCTCAGAGCGGGCGATGCCGCTGCGCGGCTGCCGCCTCTTCTCCGCTCACCGTAGCTGCTCCTCTGAGATGGGCTCAGGCTGAGCCCATCTCAGAGGACCAGCTAAGATGAAGCCGAGAAGAGGCGGCAGCATTCCCCCATAGGGTTCTCGTCCCGTATTTGGTATTTTAATGTTATCTCCGATGTAAGCCACCCTGTCCCCTATTCCCAGGGAAGGGCAGCCAATAAATCGAACCAAATCAATCAATCAATAGTCTTATATCCAGGACTTTTTCTTACTATGAGAAATCCCGATTTTTGCCTTTCCCAAATGTTTATCGCATACACAAGTACTTGCTCATTAGAATAGTCAGAAGCGGCATTCTCTGTATGCATTCTTTGATGAACCTCTTTTTTAAAAAAAAAAACCTATAGATTTGCATGCACTACTTCATATTTAATTTCCCTATGGAGGTTTGTGACTGTTGATGTTCTGTATATTTATTTTTGCCTCCCCAATTTATTGGTAATTCTATTAGGCCGGCTGATCCAACAGCGAAACCAGATGACCTTCTGGTCTTTTTCTGAGTCATCCTAACAGAAATTTTATTTAAAGCTGTCACTGATCATCACCTAAAGCAAGAGTCAAAGTTAATTTGGAAATACCTTTAGGAAATTGGAGAGGAGCAAAATGAATGCCAATAAAAGGAGTGAAATTGCTGCTCTTCTGGCACTATTTGCATATTGTAACGGGGCTTTTGGGGGGTAAAAAAAGCCCAGCAGGGACTCATTTGCATATTAGGCCACACACCCTGACAACCAAGCCAGTCAGAACTGCATTCCTGCTGGGGAAAAAAAAAAAAACACCTGGGAAAATACGTACCAAGAGCAATGATGGTAGGAATTCTGAACAATAGCAGGAGGTGACTGGCAGTGCAATCCCAAACATCCTTGAATCTATTCCATGGCTCCAGGGCTTTTTTTTTTTTTTTTTAAAGCAGGAATGCACAGGAAGGCAGTTCCGGCTGGCTTGGTGCCGGGGGTGTGGCCTAATATACAAATGAGTCCCTGCTGGGCTTTTTCAACAACAAAAAAAACTTTGTGTGAAATAAGGGTGATGTCAGGGGACGTGGCCTAATATGCAAATGAGTTCCTGCTGGACTTTTTTTTCTACCAAAAAAGCCCTGCGTGGCTCATTATACACATATGGAGCTGCCTTATACTGAATCAGACCATCAAGGACAGTATTGTCTACTCAGACTGGCAGCAGCTCTTTAGGGTCTCAGGCAGAGGTCATTCACATCACCTATTACCTGATCCTTTTAACTGGAGATGCAGGGGATTGAACCTGGATCCTTCTGCATGCAAAGCACATGCTCTACCACTGAGTCACAGCCCATGCCCCCTCTTTAGTATATTTGCCTTAGAAGGATGTCATTCTGTTTAGGATTGCACTGTGATTCTCTTGCAATCAATACTCCCTCTAAACTGTGGAGTCTTGTGAGCAAAAGTTCTACTTTGTGAGCTACTGCAGAAATTAGTTTGCTCTGGGGCCATTTTTCCTTGCGCTAAGATAAAAATGTGTGAGCCAGAGGCTAAACAACTATGAGCTAGCTCACACTAACTCAGCTTAGAGGGAACACTGCTTGCAATCCATGTTATTTTATTTATTAACTACTCTACTCTGCACAGCTGGCCAACAAGGGGAAGAATTCTGCATGTAGGATGTTCTCAAAGGATCTGGCTATAGTACTATTTTAGTTCCAAAGTAACAAACATGCACTGAGGTTTTTTTGTGTGTGTGTTCCTTAAACAGAGAAGTATGAACATCAAAATTTGGCACATAAGAAAGAAGTTCAAAAATCAATCGATCTAAAGTATAAATCCAGCTAGAGCTTCAGACTGAAAGATAAAAAAATTGTTATCTAAAAACAAGCAAAGCTTATGTTTGTCAGCATAAATGTTCTGTGTACTTTAAAGCATTTTTCATGGAGGACATCCAAAGTCAATATTCAAACATCTTGAGTAGTTTCAAAACAACACTAAGGTAAAAAAAAAAAAGGCCACCTTAACGCAAAGGGGACTTTCACACACATTGAACCAACTTTCAACCACACACTTTCAACCAACTTTTTATGCACTTTGCAACTAGATTTTACCTTGTGAAACAGGAAAATCTGCATGCAAATGATCACTAAAGTGCATTGAAAGTGGATTGAAAGTGGAATATTCAGCATAAGTGAAAGTGCTAAAAGACAATTATTACATATGGAATAAAGGGAGCCTTCACACACCCTGAATACGCACTTTTCAATCCACTTCCAATGCACTTTAGCCATACTACAAGTGGAGCCTTTCCCACACACCCATGTTACTACTAATTTTCTTGAGAGTTGATCTGCAGGCCTGAAATTGGTTTGGGCAGGGTCCTTCTGCATTGTCTGACCTCCCTGAACATTTTTACAGTTGTAGCGTCCATTTCTTTTCTTCCAAATGTGGCTTAAATAATGAGGATTTTTAAGGGAGAGCGCTGTCATCATCGGTGTCATTATTGGTGGTGTTGCGACACTCCCCATTCCCAGACAGGGAGTTGTTTACAGAACTTTGGAGCAGCACATGCTTAGAACATTCCATATGCTGCTCAATTGTAGTGTCACTCCTGGGTTTGGTTCAGAAAACATGTCACACTGTCACCATGATGGCAATTTTAATATTACTTTTATGCTGACCTATCAAGGAGCAAGAGGATTCTGTAAATACTAATCCTGTAATTATCTTGTAAAGACCCCTGTAAAGCCTTTCCTTAATACCGAAATCACTGTTGGTTTAATAAGAGGGGGGAAGTCTTACTGTAAGTTACACATCTTGCTTAGCTTTTGGTATTAATTTGGATTCCAGTTTGATTTACAAACATGTATTTATAAATAGTTATTATGCACTGCACTGTGCATATAAAATTGCTGTGAATATGGAATGGGAGAGATAATTTTTTGGTTCCACTTGTATTTGGTTTAGGCACGGCCTTGCTTCTGAAGGGTTATACGATAATGCTTTCTAATAGACTATGTACACACACACACATTTTGTCATATTGCAACAAATTTTAAATCTTGCTTACGAGTGGGAGACCTTGTGTGGTGGAAGTGGTTAAGAGCAATGAACTCTAATCTGGAGAACTGGGTTTGATTCCCTAATCCTCCATGTGAAACGTCTGGATGCCCTTGGGCCAGTTACATTTCTCTCAGGATCCCCTCACCTACCTCACAAGGTGCCTGTTATGAGGAGAGGAAGGGAAAGAGAATGTAAGCCACTTTGAGACTCCTTAAGGGAGTAGGCTTCCCAATCCCCAGGTCCCAGCGGGGGATCCCCTGGTTTTACAGGCTTCCCCCAGGCCCCAGCCAGCTGGCCAGAGGGGGGGATGCCATGCCCCACAGCCACCAGCACCTCTAGATTTCCCACAGGTGAAGAAACCTGCAAACAGGTCCCATTTTAAAATGCCTTTTCATGTGTGCCCCTTTAAAGTTGAGCAGGAAGTACTTCATGGGAAAGGGTCAGAAGCAGAGCCTCCGTTTGTTTTGCTTTCGTTTCACAACAAGTAGAATATGTAACAGCGCCCACACACCAGGCTGGGCACACACTAGACCTGATCTTCGCGGCGGGAATAACAATGGGTCAGATATCTGCTGAGGCAGTGCCATGGTCTGACCACCAGGTCCTGAAGGCCCGTGTGGACATACCACCTCTGTCCCGTTTAGGCGGTGAGCAGATTTTGGCTCGCCCGCGTAGTCAGATGGACCCATTGTGGCTTCAGATGGCTATGTGGGACCCTTGGCCTACCGGCAACTCGTTGGATGGACTGGTGGAGACCTGGAACAACCGGCTCTCCGAGGCCATCGACGAAATCGCCCCCAGACGTCCTCTTCATCCTCGATCACGATCTGCCCCGTGGTATACCCCGGAGCTGCGATCGATGAAACGACGATTAAGACGACTAGAGAGACAATGGCGTCGCGCTCATGACGAAGCTACGAGAACATCATATAGGTCATTTATGAGGGCCTATGAGATGGCTATTCGGACTGCAAAGAAGGAACACTTTGCATCCAGAATCGCATCTGCGACCTCGTGCCCAGCACAATTGTTTAGTATAATTCAGTCATTAACAGAATTGCCGCAGGGCAAACAAAATAGTAGAGAATTGGAAATAGGCTGTGAGGCTTTTGCGAGCTATTTCGCAGATAAGGTCTCGTCACTCCGACACGACCTACCCGCCATAATTAATACAGTAGATGAACTTGGGGCACCGAGCACGTCTTCTGGTTCAATTCTGGATTCCTTCAGTCCACTCAGTCTGGAGGAAGTCGACAGGACCCTTGCAGCTGTACGCCCTACGACCTGTAGGTTAGATCCGTGCCCGTCTTGGCTTATAAAGGCTAGCCAAACGTGGCTACGTGAACCACTACAGGACATCATCAATAGGTCCCTGATTGAAGGGATCTTTCCCACACCTCTTAAAGAGGCAGTGGTCCGTCCCCTCTTAAAAAAACCATCAGCAGACCCGGCCACATTGGCGAACTATCAGCCGGTGTCAAACCTTCCCTTCCTGGGTAAGGTCATAGAGCGGGCGGTGGCGACTCAGCTGCAGGGATTCCTGGAGGACACTTCCACACTGGATCCATTCCAGTCCGGCTTTCGGCCAGGTCACGGGACGGAGACAGTTCTGGTCGCCCTCATGAATGATCTTATGCGACATCTGGATCAGGGCGGCTCTGCAGTGCTGCTGTTATTAGATCTGTCAGCTGCTTTTGACACGGTTGACCACCAGCTACTGACTGACCACCTCACCGATGTGGGGATACAGGGATCTGCCTTGCAGTGGCTGACTTCCTTTCTCCAAGATCGGGGACAAAGGGTGGTGATAGGGGAGGAAGCATCCCAGAGGCACTCCCTTAGTTGCGGGGTGCCGCAGGGAGTGGTCCTATCCCCGATGTTATTTAATATCTATATGCGCCCCCTTGCCCAGATAGTCAGGAGGTATGGACTGGGTTGCCATCAATATGCGGATGACACCCAGCTCTACCTAATGATGGGTGGCCAGTCTGACTGTACCCTGGAAAATCTAGACCTGGCATTACAAGCCGTGGCCTCCTGGCTCAGACTGAGTCGGCTGAAATTGAATCCGACGAAGACGGAGGTTCTCTACCTGGGTCGGGGCGGTCCGGGGAGAGAGATCCAGCTGCCGGCCCTTGACGGGGTGCCACTAATACCGGTCCCCAAGGTCAAGAGCTTAGGCGTGCTCCTTGAGTCCTCCCTTACAATGGAGGCTCAGGTGGCAACCACTGTTAGATCTGCCTTTTTCCATCTTCGGCAAGCACGGCAGCTGGCCCCTTACCTGGACCGCAGCGACCTAGCAACGGTAATCCATGCTACGGTCACCTCAAGAATAGATCACTGTAATGCTCTCTACATGGGGCTACCCCTGACGCTAACCCGGAGACTACAACTAGTGCAGAACGCTGCGGCACGGCTGTTAATGGGGCTACCACGACGGGAGCACATTCGGCCAGCGCTGAGAGAGCTGCACTGGTTGCCTGTTGTGTTCCAAGTTCGCTTCAAGGTGTTGGTATTAACCTTTAAAGCCCTTTATGGTCAGGGACCTGCCTATCTACGGGACCGCCTTTCCCCATATATCCCCCAGAGAGCACTGCGATCAGGGACAAAAAAATTGCTGTCTGCCCCTGGCCCAAAAGAAGCCAGGCTATGCGCAACAAGATCTAGGGCCTTCTCGGTGGCAGCACCAGAACTCTGGAACACCCTCCCAGAAGCTATAAGGGCCCTGCGGGATTTGTCGGCGTTCCGCAGGGCCTGTAAGACCGAACTGTTTAGACAGGCTTTTCTGGTTGACTGAAAATGGGCTGCCACCGGACATCCTACAGAAGCTGGTGGTCATAGTCAGAACCCAATACCGCCAGACTGGATTGAGATAGTGTAATAGTTTTAAACTGATAAATGTATTATGGTTTTATATGTTTTATGGAATTGATTTTTTTTATGATACTGTAAGCCGCCCTGAGTCCACTTGCGGAGAGGGCGGGATATAAATGTAAAGTAATAAATAAATAAATAAAATAGAAGTGTGTGCATGTGTGTGTGAGAGAGAGAGAGAGAGACCAGAGTAGCCCTTGTAATTGTCAGATGTCATGGAGGAACCAGACCCAGGGAGAGAGAGAGAGAGAGTACTTTTCAGAAGTCTTTGTAGGGGAGGCAGTAACTAATTGTGTGTGTGTGCTTGTTTTGCACTGTTTTCAGAGTCTTTGTATAGGAGCCTGTTTATGGGATCGAGGAAAACTCCACCTCTCTGTCTTTTGTTAGGCTGAAGAACATCAGTTCCTGTGAGTAAAGTCCCAGTGAGGTCACAAAAAAGTGAGCTTGCAAACTCTGTGCATTTTGACTGCTTTGTGTGTGTTTACACTTTCATTTACTAGAATTGCAGCTATTGGGGGATGAGGGAATGATGACTGTTCAGGTGAACTGCACTGCTGTATTTTTATGCATTTATTTTGAAAATGGGAAAGTATGGCTCCGCCCCAAAGTCCCCGGGCTCCACCCCCAAAGTCCCCACATATTTTCTGAATTAGACTTGGCAACCCTATAAAGGAGAGAAAAGTGGGGTATAAAAATCAACTCTTCTCCTTCTACCTTATAAGCCTACTGCCTCCTCACATTTTACAGCAACACTCTTCTTATTCATCAAGCTATAAGGGGTGGGGGGAAGGGTGTTGGGTTGGGACTTTTTCTTTTTTTTATTGTCACAGGATATCTTTATCAAAATATCTTTACCAAAATATCCGCAGGTAGAGACAGAGCTATAAAAAGACGCTAAATATCAAAGGGGCAATTACCTGAGATCTGTTGTTTTAAGATTTACATATTTTAAGGGCTGGAAACGCGAGAACTACTTTAATTAATTCAGGAAACTGAAAATAATTTGAGCTTTAGAGGGGAAATACATTGGAGGACTGCCTGGAACAGACCTTCCAGAAATCTGTCAGTAACGTTATGTTATTTAAAGGTGACTAATTTCCAAAGGAAGTTTCCTCTTACTGCTTTGCTCCTGCAAGCCAAAAAAATTGGGAGTCTCTATAGACAACCAAGCATAGAGAAAGGCCCCCTCAACACCCCTCTGCAGTCAAGTGTTTCTCTCAGGGCTTTTTTTGAACAGGAACGCAACTCTGGCTGCCGTGGTATCAGGGGGTGTGGCTTAATATGCCAATGAGTTCCTTCTGGGCTTGTCCCACCAAAACAGCCCTGGTTTCTCTTAGGGCTACAAGGTCCCTCCTGGCAAGTGGTAGGGGATGGGGAGACATACTAGGAGTGGGAGGGAGGCCTGGCAACATTGGTGGCAACTTGGCTACATTACTTTCAGCATGCATCAGATTTGACTTCATCATGTTGCGATGTTGGAGTGACACTCTAGTATTTGGGGGGGGGACTCTATGATTGGCAGGGGGACAGCTCCTGGTGACAGGAGCTCCACTTACAAACAAAAATATGAAATTTGCTAAGAAATAGGTGGAGAAACAATTATTTCCCTGACTATGTATAATTTCTATATCCTTATGTGTAATTCATGCATGAGGATGTTCAGGGCTTTTTTTTTTGCAGCAGGAATTCCTTTGCATATTAGGCCACACCCTCCTGATGTAGCCAATTCTCCAAGAGTTTACAGGGCTCTTATTACAGGGCCTACTGTAATCTCTTGGAGGATTGGCTACATCAGAGGGTGTGTGGTCTACTATGCAAAGGAGTTCCTGTTACAAAAATAGGCCTGAGAATGTTGAACTTGATAGACCAGTGGTCTGACCCAACCCGACTCTTCTTGATAGACCACTGGTCCAATCTTATGCTATCAAGCCAAATGCAGCCCACCGCCATACACATGAATCTTCTTCTGCTGAGTCATGCTATTGATCTATTATGGTCAGTACTGTCTACTCTCACTGACAGCTAGCCCAACACAGATTTTGGGGGCATGGCCACTATGGAGGTGAGCCAAGATGGAAAGCATAGGTGAAAGAAGGCAGAAAACTCTCCAAGCTGGATGGATTAGTGGACCCACTAGGAAAACTCCATAGCTCCCCAGGGTTCCCCAACCCACGGGTTGGGAACCATTAATCTACAGTCCACATAAGTATTATCATCTATCATTATCTAATGCTGCATATGCTCCTGTATTAAATGTTCATACGACCAGGGCTTTTTTTGTAGCAGGAGCTCCTTTGCATATTAGGTCACACACTCCTGAGGTAGCCAATCCTCTTGGAGCTTACAGTAGGCCCTGTAAGAAGAGCCCGGTAAGCTCTTGGAGGATTGGCTACATCAGGAGTGTGTGGTCTCATATGCAAACGAGTTCCTGCTACAAAAAAAGCCCTGCATACGACATTAAATGGCGTTTCACTCGTACAACTTTTTTCTCTGTATTCCCAAATTTCCCAGTACTTCCCTGGACTTTTCTTACTCGATACCTTTTGAGCAACTTAAGAAGCGAAAGCAGGTTTATCAAGTTTGCGCTGAGCCCAAACCTATGACGAGTGAGCTAGGAGTGGATTGGTGGGCAGCACCGGCCCTAGACTATCCAGCCCATAGGCAAAGTTAACGTCTGGCCCTCCCCTCGCATTGATAACCAAGTTTCAAAAAACAGACGAATTGTGAAGAAAATGTAAAGTCACCCGGGGAGAGCCCAATTTGGTTCACCCAGAAGGCCGGCACCCTAGTCAGCCACCTAGTTTGTCTAGTGGCAGGGCCAGCCCTGTTGGTGAGTCAAAACTTAGGCAGACCAGCTTAAACCTGAGATTCTTAAGTGGGGCAGCAATCAAAGCAAAAGCGGAACAGCCAAAGGCTTTAGGAAGTTCCCAATATGTCAGGAAACATGGATTGCGTATGAAAAGCTACAACATCCTTAGCGCAGCCAAGGTCTATTTCTGCAAGGGATTCAGCCATGCCATCATCCCTTAGCCTTGGTGTGGGTGATTTAAGTGGCTAAACGTTTCGGGCGTTTGAAAAATTGCACTCGGATTTCTTTATTGGTCTCCTTAGCATATATATCAAAGGGGACAGATGCACTCAAGATGTCTTTTGGCATTACATTATACCCTCTGCCATTCCTTGAGCTGATTGTAGATAATTCACTGAAATGGTGTCAGAGAGGTCCATCTTCCAGTATTTCCCTGGACTTTGAAAGGGTGTTGATTCCAGTTTAATGAGAGCTGGAGAGCAGCTGGCAATTATACCCCCGAGACAGGCCAACTGAGGAAACAGCAGCTCTACTGCAGAAGGACTGGCACAAAACCTGAATCTTAAAAAAAAAATCAAACCTCATTTAGAATTTGGATTGCAAATAATAGTATGTGTATGTAGCGGTGTGGGGTTTTTTTTTTAGAGTCCTGAGCCAGCCAACAAATTATATTTGTTTGACGAATATCTGTAAGACATTCAGAAGCATCCTGAAACAAACTGTGTGTGGGGGGTTTTTTTATTATTTAAATATCCTTCAGTTGCCCAGATGAGGCTCTATTGGATTTGCAGATGTCTGGCACGCAAGCAAGGAGCACTGATAATGGCAAAATATAGCCGCACGAGGCACTGAATTCATAAATTAGGTTTGAGGATGTTCCAAGCCCTTTAATTTGTTGGCTGTGGCAAAGAAGCAACGAGCAAAACAGCCCGATAAAAAGGGGGGAAAAAAGAAAGAAAGGGTCTCCATTCTGAGCAATCTGAAGACTGGCTGCCCAAGGTAATTGTGCAATGCCGCTACATTTCTGCGGCGAGGCACTGGATGCAGTCCCGTGGCCAAATTAAAATGGACAGATCTATAGCCAACGACGTGTGGCTTTGGCATTGACTCGCAAGGTATCGCTTGTGTTGTTCCATTTGCTTGTGGTTTCTTCCCCCCCCTCCCCTTTTCCCTTTCTTACTGCACCAAATAAAACATTGCAAAACACATTAAGGAAATCAAGGCTAAAGCATAACAAAGGCAGACTAAAGAAGCTGTCATCATTTGTAATATGGATTTGGAGCCCAGCAGCACCAGCCATGCTGCAGTGTCGTAAAGTTTGGCGTAGCAGAGGATGGCAGGGCTCCGAACAGCATTTCAGCAGCTTTAAAAACCAGTGCTTACCTACAGTATTGCCATCACTGAATCTCTGACATACTATGGCATTTGGACAGGGCTGGCCCTAGATTGTCTGACACCCAAGGTAAAGCTGTCTTCTGGCACCCTCAGATCACTGAAGATGGGGGCGGGGACCAATTTGGTGCCCCCAGAAGGCCGGTGCCTAGGGTTGCCAAGTCCAATTTAAGAAATATCTGGGGGTGGAGCCAGGAGACTTTGGGGGTGGAGCCAGGAGACATTGGGGTGGAGCCAAGATCAAGGCTGTGACAAGCATAATTGAACTCCAAAGGGAGTTTTGGCCATCACATTTAAAGGGACGGCACAACTTTTCAATGCCTTCCTTCCATAGGAAATCATGAAGGATAGGGGCACCTTCTTTTGGGGCTCATAGAATTGGACTCCATGGTCCAATCGTTTTGAAACTTGGGGGGTAGTTTGGGGAGGGGCACTAGATGCTATACTGAAAATTTGGTGCCTCTACCCCAAAAAACAGCGCCCCCAGAGCCCCAGATACCCGCAGATCAATTCTCCATGATTTTCTACAGGAATAAATCTCCATAGGGAATAACAGAGTTCCCAGCAGACATTTCCCTCCCCTCCCCCCGCTTTCTGATGACCCTGAAGCGGGGGAGGGCCTCCAAACCGGGGGATCCCCTGCCCCCACCTGGGGATTGGCAACCCTATCGGTGCCCTAAGTAATCACCTAGTTTGCGTAGTGACAGGGCTGGCCCTGGGCTAACAACAACAGCAACCTGGAACAGGAAATGTACTTGTCACAGAGGTTCTCCTCTGCGGACATAGATGGACATAGAAGAAGAAGAAGATATTGGATTTATATCCCGCCCTCCATTCCGAAGAGTCTCAGAGCGGCTCACAATCTCCTTTACCTTCCTCCCCCACAACAAACACCCTGTGAGGTGGGTGGGGCTGGAGAGGGCTCTCCCAGCAGCTGCCCTTTCAAGGACAACTTCTGCCAGAGCTATGGCTGACCCAAGGCCATTCCAGCAGGTGCAAGTGGAGGAGTGGGGAATCAAACCCGGTTCTCCCAGATAAGAGTCCACACACTTAACCACTACACCAAACATACTGATGGACGTTCTGTGATCCTTACGTCAAGGACGGAGAAAACAAGACTATCCACATTTCTGAATACAGGGATTATGGCACATAAAGTGATATTTCCAGCCAGCCCTGAAGCTAAAGAGTGTGTGTTGAGTGCAGCAGATAAATAGTGTGAATTAAGAACATGTTTGCAAATCGGTTGTATAGATCCATTTTTTTTTCCAAAACACGATATAGATCCATCTTTCAAAGTGCTGTGCAGCATTTTGTATTTGTATGGTTTGAAGTTCACCATGAAAGCCGTTCTGTCTGTTAAGAGGCGAAGGACATATTTTAAATCAATCAGTCAATGTTGCGCAAGTCTGCATCAAGGACTCAAGCAATGTGAAGTACAGAGATGCCAGCTTCAGGCTGGGAAATACCCGGAGTTCGGGGGCCAAGGCTTGAGGAGGGCACGGATTGGAAAAGGGGAGAGACTTCAGTGGGATACGATGCCATAGAGTCCACCTCCTAGATGGGCCATTTTCTCCAGGGGAACTGATCACTGTTGCCTGGAAATCAGCTGTAGTAGCAGGAGAACTTCAACCACCACCCGAAGGTTGGGAACCCTAGTTAGGTATGCACTTCTTTACAAGGATGGCAAATCTGCAAGCACTGCATGGCAGCAAAGTGAATTCACAGTTTGAGAACTGTAAACGTTTCACTGCCCTGACCTAAAAGACCCAGCTAGGCCAATCTCATCAGATTCCGGAAGCTAAGCAGGGTCAGCCCTGGTTAGATCTTGGATAGGCAGGGTTCTTTTTCTAGCAGGAACTCCTCTGCATATGAGGCCATGCCCCCTGATGTAGCCAATCCTCCTGGAGCTTACAGTCGGCCCTGTACTAAGAGCCCTCTAAGCTCTTGGAGGATTGGCTACATCAGGGGGCGTGGCCTAATATGCAGAGAAGCTCCTGCTAGGAAAAGAGCCCTGTGGATAGGTGACTACCGAGGAAGTCCAGCGTTGCGCTATGCAGAGGAGGGCAAGGGCAAACCTCCTTTGAATGCCTCTTGCCAGGGGTCATTTTGTAGAAAAGGAGGTGCCAGTGCTCATTAGCACAACTCATTAGCACAGCCATTTGCATATCCCATACACTCTTGACATCACCAGAAGGTGTGCTAAATTACATTAGCTCAGCATCTCCCTTAAAACGATTCTTGAATTATAGCCGTCATAAGAAAACCTTACCTCCATTGTACTTTTAAAAATTACTTTCTCCAATGTGGTCACAGTGGCATGATGATTTCCATCTGTCTGCTTTATATGTTTTGATGATTTTCCTATTTTCTTTGGGGGGAAATATTAAAAAAAAAACTTTGTCAAATCTTAGAGTTCAGCAAAATTCTCACAGACGGGTTTGAACAATGGAGCCCAGAAGCAAGTATATTTGGGGGGGGGGGGTAAGAAAGAGCACAATAAAATGTAGAGGTTCTGGAGCTTCACTCTTGTGAGCTCCTGGCCAAAACGAGGCCTGTCTTGCTTTGAAAACCTTCTGTGGTTGCCATATCAGCTGTTACTTGATGGGGGTGGGGAAGGAAAGCCCTCAAAACATTTCACTGCAAATAAACAGAACATTAAGTTCTGAGTGTGGTTTGGTGTAGTGGTTAAGTGTGCAAACTCTTATCTGGGAGAACCAAATTTGATTCCCCACTCCCTCCAGTTGCAGCTGCTGGAATAGCCTTGGATTAGCCATAGCTCTCATAGGAGTTGTCCTTGAAAGGTCAGCTGCTGTGAGAGCCCACTCAGCCCCACCCACCTCACAGGGTGTCTGTTGTGGGGGAGGAAGATAAAGGAGAGTGTGAGGTGCTCTGAGACTTGGAGTGGAGGGCAGGATATAAATCCATCATCATCATCATCTTCTTCTTCTTGGAAAGATTGAAATGTCCATGATAATCGATGACAGATCAAGAGCCCTATTTCCTGTCCCAAAAAAATAAAAGAAAATCCCTTCCTGCCACTATTCCTGCTCAGCCCATACAGGCAATCAAAGAATCCAGCATTATTCACTCAGTAGGGCGAGAGGGTCAGCCTTCAGCAAAATAGCCTGCGTGGAGGAGCTTGTTTGTATGGATGTTCATTAATCATCCTCCTATTGGTTGGGCTCCATGAAGAACCAGTCCAGACCCACTGAGTCCAGGGCTGCTGGCTCTGTCTTGGGAAATACCTGGTGATTTGAGGGTAGAACCTGGAAAGGGCAGAGTTTGGAGAAGGGAAGGACCTCCGCAGGGCATAATGTCACAGATCCCACCCTCTAAAGCAGCCATTTTCTCCAGAGGAGCTAAGCTTTGTAGTCTGATGGTCAATTGTAATCTCAGGAGATCTCCAGTCTTCATTTGGGGGCTACAAATCAAAAATACACCACTCCAGGCCCAACAAGAAACAATTTAGCATTTGCCAGTCATTTGTGCATATATATATATATATAATGCAGGGGGGGGGCTCCCTCCAGGTGTCCTGCCCCCCCCCCCGGGAAAGTGCATGCGCAATACATCGCCTATCCTTTCCCGGTGTAGTGAACGCTGCGTGGTCACTGTCTGGCTATGCCTGGCAGATGGTCACTGCAATGGCCTCTCCTACATCACTGCATCTGTGGCAACACCTTCTCGCTGGTCCCCCCCGTTTTCACAGAGTTTGCCACGTCATGGTGCGACCAAATGTCCGGCGGTATAACCGGATGGGCAGGTTGGGCTCACCAACCTCGCCAGCCAAGAGAAGGAAAACTCTAACATCAAACCCGGGCAGATAGAGCTCGTTAATGTAACATCTACCACCTGGAGGACTCGCTGCCGGCGTCCCGGCTTACTGGGCCATGGCAGATGACCCCATGGTGAAAGGGTGGAGCCAGTACTGCGCACACTGCACTTCACCTAAAAATTCCTCTGCGCAGGCCTGAAGGGTATCCACATCCACAACCCACAACACACCAAGTCCTGCAGCGATGGGCAAGGGGCGAAACGGCAGGTGGAAGATGCCACTGGAAGCCGCAGTCCCGATCCTGCATGTAGGCGGTTCAGGGTATTGGTCACTTGATGCTGACCCGGAGACGAAAGCATTTTTCGGCAGCACCCTGAACGACCAAGCAGCCTTATTTAGGGACAGCACTGCTTGCTCCGTATGGAGAGGGGCCTAGAGAAGGTGGCCTAAACAAAGCTCGTCTCCCCACCCCCAGTTGGCTAGCCGCGGTCAACGGGCATCCTTACTTGCGATCGAAAAATAACAACAAAGAAAAGGCATGCACCTGCCTCACAAAGCGTGCAAAGACTAAAGCTTGCGTGTTGGAACATCAGAACCATGCTTGACACAGTAGACAGTGGTCGCCCTGAACGACGCTCTGCTCTAGTTGCCCACAAACTTCTCAGGTCTAATATTGACATAGCAGCTCTCAGTGAGGTCCGTTTCTCTGAGGAAGGTAGTCTTCAAGAACACGGTGCTGGCTATACCAAGTCAAAGGCTGAGAGCCGCCTTTCTGGCGTTGGCTTCATGGTCAGGAACTCCATTGCCTCTAAACTCGAAAACCTGCCAACAGGTCACTCAGATCGCATCATGTCTATGCACCTCCCACTTCAAAACAAGCAGCATGCAACACTCTTCAGTGTGTATGCTCCAACCCTTCAAGCAGATCCTGCAGATGGAAAACCACCGCCTTCCCAAGATTGCCCTGTATGGTGAACTTTCCACCAGCCATCGAAATAGAGGGGCACCAAAGAAGAGGTACAAGGACTCCTTGAAGAAATCCCTTGGTACCTGTTGCATCAACCATCAACAGTGGTCTGACCTAGCCTCAGATCGCAAAGCATGGAGGCACACCATCCACCAGGCTGTCTCTTCCTTTGAGAACGCACGCATAGCTGGTCTTGAGGACGAAAGGAGATTGAGGAAGAATCGCACTGCTACAGCACCAACCCCAAATCAGACTTTTCCCTGCAGCCACTGTGGCCGGACCTGCCTGTCCCGCATTGGTCTTGTCAGCCACCAGCGAGCCTGCAGCAGACGTGGACTACTGCACCTTTCTTAAATCTTCGTTCGCGAAGTCAAGCAGAGAGAGAGAGAGAGAGAGATAATGCAACATACAAATTGCAAATATAAAGTGTGGACTACAGTAGGTCAATCCAATACACCACTTCAAATTTTCCTCAGGTCCAAGAATAAATAAGCTGAATCCAAAAAAATATATAGTTTTCTTTGCAGTGGGACCAAACAGGACTCCAAAGAGTTTATAGTCTTAATAATTGTTATCACTCTTGGAACAGGGCCAAACCAGACTCCAAGGAATTTACAATCTTAATTTGCAAGAACTTGTATTTATCTGGGAATTACCATGAACATTCACCAGTAGCCAACACATACAATGATTATGCTAGGAAAGATTCTCCATTGATCCAACAATTGTCCATGCTGCATTCAGAAATGGGATGGAGACAAGAGTGTCACCTACCTTCAAAAAATAGTAACAACCTTATAGAGACTGTTTCTTCATCCCTATTAGGGTTGCCAGCTCTGGGTTATAAGAGTAAGAACATAAGAGAAGCCATGTTGGATCAGACCAATGGCCCATCCCGTCCAACACTCTGTCATCCAGTGAACCAAAAAACAGGTGCCATCAGGAGGTCCACCAGTGGAGCCAGGACACTGGAAGCTCTCCCAGTGTTGTGCCCCCAAGCACCAAGAACACAGAGCATCACTGCCCCACACAGAGAGTTCCATCTATACCTTGTGACTAATAGCCACTGATGAACCTCTGCTCTTTTTTGTTTATCCAGTCACCTGGTGATTTTGTGGGTGGAGCCTGGGTAGGGTGGGGTTTGGGGAAAGGAGGGATCTTGGCAGGGTGTAATGCCATGGAGTCCACTCTCCAAAGCAGCCATTTTATCCTGGGGAACTGACCTTGGTTGCCTGGAGTTCAATCGTAGTAGCAGGATGTCTCCAGGTGCCACCTGGAGGTTGTGCAACCAACAAAGAGCAACACAGATAATGGAGCAGGGGAAAAGGTTACATAAACCTCCATGAAGACTAGCCTCCAATAATGTACAAAAATTTACTACGGAGTTTGTTGTGTATTGGAACTGGAGTCTGGCCTTAGGGCCAGCAGAGACTTGGCTGACCTTGAGACCCTGAAACAATAGCCACCTGGATTCAAGAAGGAGGCCCATCAGGGATCGTTAGGCCAGCTATTAACCTATAGTGTGTAATGGGATGATGGTAATGGGTTTTTGGGTGCGGAGGTTTGCATGCATATAAGCAGGGCCGTTGGTCCCGCCAGACAGTTCTGTTCCTATCTCGCTATGCTGAATCACTGAATAAAGAGCTGAACTCACAATCTCTTGGGCGTCCTCATGCTTTGAACCCAGTACATTTTAAAGTTGTAATATTCAAAAGCATATAATATTCAAAAATGAACAGTAAAAAGCTGTATCAATTGTCACATAAGGAATGCTATATACCCCACCCAACATGGAGGCTGGCAAACCATGTGTCTTCCTAAACACACACACACAACACATTTCCCCTCCCTACTTGCCACAGTTTGGCACTACCGCACAGATCCTTCTCCTTGAAAATGAAATACGCCACTCATTGTTATGACTTCCCCATACACATTATGAGTGGTTGTAATTTATAACTCCGTTGATTATATGGTTGTTTTCCTTTTCATGGACAGACACAGAACATTCACAGCAAATGAGCAATGGGCAGCATTATTTTCGACATTTGAAAAGAGCAAAAAGAAAGCTAGAAAATGTAGCTTTTGGCACGATGGGGGGAAAACTGCTGGAAAAGCAAATGCATGAATATGGCATTACAGCCAATAGCCCCCTTCCTTCCCTCATCACAAATTGACACAGTTTCTATTCCCTCTCCCTCCCCACCTTTGATAGGCTTTTACGAGTAACCCCCCCCCCCCCCCCAAAGCTGAGCTGTCAAAAAGACTGAGGCAATAACAATAGAGAGTCACTGTCTTCTGAAAATTGCTTAAGCTCCTGGCATCAAGAAACCCTAACAGGAAGTTACAAAATATGTGTCTCTTGGTATCCATTCCTAGGCAGCGGACAATGAAACAATAAAAGGCAAAACATCAAAGTCAAGTTGATCCTAGCTAATGATTCGCTGTGGGAGGCTGCCTATGAAATAGCCAGGGAATGATTACAGGAAGAACAGAGGGTAAAGATGGAGGGGACATAAGAAGAAAAGGAGGAGGGAAAAAAACCAATAGGGGATGTAGTAGTATAGATGTAACATCAGAAGATGACAAATGGCAAAAGCTACAACTCCCCATCTCATAGAGCACCATCCTTCCTCCTGCTAGGTTCAAAAGATGCATGGTAGCCCACCCCAGGTGAGGCCTGGAGATCTCCCAGAATGACAACTGACCTTAAAACTACAGAGGTTAGTTCACCTGGAGAAAATGCTATGGTGGGTAGCAATGTTCCCTCTAAGCTGTGGAGTCTTATGAGCAAAAATTCTACTTTGTGAGCAACTGGCATTAAAGCTGTTAGCTATTGCATAAATTAGTTTGCTCTAAGGCCATATTTCCTGAGCTGAGACAAAAACGTGTGAGCTGGGGGCTAAAAAATTGTGAGTAACTCACACTAACTCAGCTTAGAAGGAACACTGGTGGGTAGAGTCTATGACATTATACCCTGCTGAGGTCTCCCGAAACCCCACTCTTGCTGGGCTCCACCCCTCAAATCTCCAGGAATTCCCAATCCAGAGTTGGCAAGTGGCAACCCCAGGGCTTTTTTTGTAGCAGGAACTCCTTTCAACATATGAACATACGAAGCTGCCTTATACTGAAATCAGACCCTCGGTCCATCAAAGCCAGTATTGTCTACTCAGACTGGCAGTGGCTCTCCAGGGTCTCAAGCTGAGGTTTTTCATTTATTTATTTATTTATTTATTACTTTAAATTTCTATCCCGCCCTCTCCACAAGCAGACTCAGGGTGGCTAACAACATACATTTTTACAATTTAACCAATAAAAAACTACAATTTAAAATTATTTAAAACACTTAATTTTTAAAACATTCCATTGCATTTTTGGTGCTGTATCACTATAATATAATTTAATGTAGATATAAATGTAAATGGTGATCATGGTACTCTGTAACGGTGTAGAGTGGCAGCTCTCTCCCAAATTAGGTTAGGTCTCAAAGGCCTGTCGAAACAGTTCGGTCTTACAGGCCCTGCGGAAAGTAGAAAGATCCCGCAGGGCCCTTATGGCCTCCGGGAGAGCATTCCACAATTCTGGCGCTGCCACGGAGAAGGCCCTGGCTCGCGTCTGCCGCAACCTAGCCTCCCTTGGTCCAGGGATGGACAACAGATTTTTTGTCCCTGAACGCAGTGCTCTCTGGGGAACGTGTGGGGAAAGGCGGTCCTGCAGGTAGACAGGCCCCTGACCATAAAGGGCTTTAAAGGTCAATACCAACACCTTGAAATGGACTCGGAACACAATAGGTAGCCAGTGCAGCTCTCTCAGCACTGGCCGAATGTGCTCCCACCAGGGGAGCCCCATTAGCAGCCACGCTGCAGCATTCTGCACTAGCTGCAGTTTCCGGATCAGTGCCAAGGGTAGCCCCATGTAGAGAGCATTACAGTGATCTATTTTTGAGGTGACCGTAGCATGGATCACCAGTGCTAAGTCGTTTTGCTCCAGGAAGGGGGCCAACTGCCGCACCCTCCGAAGATGAAAAAAGGCGGATCTAGTAGTGGCTGCTACCTGGGCCTCCATTGTAAGAGAGGACTCCAGGAGCACACCCAAGCTCTTGACCTTGGGGGCCGGGATTAGTGACACCCCATCAAGAGCCGGCAGAGGGATCTCCCCCCCTGGACCACCCTGGCTCAGATAGAGAACCTCCGTCTTCGTCGGATTCAACTTCAACCGACTCAGCCTGAGCCAAGATGCTATGGCTTGAAGAGCCAGGTCTAGATATTCCAGGGTACAGTCAGACTGACCACCCATCAATAGATAGAGCTGGATGTCATCTGCATATTGGTGACATTCCAGCCCGTACTTCCTGACAATCTGGGCAAGGGGGCGCATATAGATGTTAAATAACATCGGGGGCAGAACCGCACCCTGTGGCACACCACATATAAGTGGTTGCCTTCGGGATGATTCTTCCCCTATTACCACTCTTTGTCCCCGATCTTGAAGGAAAGAGGCCAACCACTGTAAGGCAGACCCCTGAATCCCCACGTAGGCAAGGCGGCTAGTCAGTAGCTGATGGTCAACCATATCAAATACAGCCGACAGATCTAATAATAACAGCACCGCTGAGCCACCCCGATCCAGATGTCGCATGAGGTCATCTATGAGGGCGACCAGAACCGTCTCCATCCCGTGACCTGGTCAAAAGCTGGACTGGAATGGATCCAGTGCGGAAGTGTCATCTAGGAATCCCTGTAGCTGAGTTTCCACCGCCCGCTCTGTAACCTTACCCAGAAAGGGAAGGTTTGATACCGGCCGATAGTTCGCCAATACAGCCGGATCTGCAGATGGTTTTTTCAAGAGGGGATGGACCACCGCCTCTTTAAGAGGTGTGGGAAAGATCCCTTCTACCAGGGATCTGTTGACAATACCCTGTAGTGGCTCACGTAACAGCGCCTGGCTAGCTTTTATAAGCCAGGACGGGCACGGATCCAACCCACAGATCATAGGGCGCACAGCGAAAAGGATCCTATCGACTTCCTCCAGGCTGAGTGAGTTGAAGAAGTCCAGAATTGGACCAGAAGATGCACTCGGTGCCTCAAGTTCTTTCACTGTTTCAATTATGGCAGGGAGGTCGCGTTGGAGTGATGTGATCTTATCTGCGAAAAAACTCACAAAAGCCTCGCAGCCAATTCCCAGTTCTCTAACATTTGGTTTACCTTGCGGTAAAACTGTTAATGATCGAATTATACTAAACAATTGTGCTGGGCACAAGGTTGCAGACACAATCTGGGACGCAAAGTAAACCTTCTTTGTGGCCTGGACTGCCATCTCATAGGTCTGCATAAATGACCTATAAGATGTTCTCGAAGCTTTGTCACGAGTACGTCGCCATTGTCTCTCTAGTTGTCTCAATAGCCGTTTCATTGATCGCAGCTCCGGGGTATACCATGGAGCGGATCGTGAATGGGGATGGAGAGGACGTCGGGGAGCGATCTCGTCAATGGCTGTGGAAAGCTGGCTATTCCAGATCTCCACTAGCTCATCTAACGAGTCACTAGAGGGCCAGGGATCCCGCAAAGCCATTTGAAGCCGCAAGGGGTCCATCTGCCTTCGCGGGCGAGCTAAAACTTGCTCGCCACCTAAATGGGGTAAGGGTGGTGTATCCACACGGGCCCTCAGGGCATAATGCTCAGACCATGGCACTGCCTCGGCAGAAATCTGATCCAATACAACTCCCGCCGCAAAGATCAGGTCTAATGTGTGTCCAGCCCGATGCATGGGTCCTGTTATATATTGGGAGAGTCCCAGTGCTGCCATGGAAGACACTAGGTCCGTCACCTGAGTGGAAGCCATGTCCTTGGCATGGACATTGAAGTCACCCAGGACTATAAGCCGATGGTACTCCAATACCCAGCCTGCTACAGCCTCCATCAGGGACGGTAAGACACTGGCCGGTGCATTAGGCGGATGGTACACCAGCCAGATTGCTAACCTCTCCCCAGCATCCCACATCAAGCCAGCACACTCCATGCCCACAATCTTTGGCGGCGAGAGTGCCCTGAAGGAGCAATCCTCCCATATGAAAAACGCCACCCCTCTCCCCCGCCCGCTAGTCTGAGCCTGGTGAAGGACGGAGAACCCAGGCGGGGCTACTTGGGAGAGAGCAACCGTCTCCCCATCCCGTACCCAGGTCTCCGTCACGCAAGCCAGGTCCATGTCCTGCCCGATTAAAAAATCCTGCAGGACTGAAGTCTTATTATTTATGGACCTGGCATTGCACAATACCAGGGACAGAGGCGAGTGCTTCCACTTGGCCGCCATACCCACTATCGTTGGGATGGGACACAGGCTGGAAGGGGAGCGAGCCCTCTTGTGTCTCAATATCCTTCCGTTCCAATTTTGCTTGCTCCCACCGCTATACTTTCCCCTCCCCAGGAGCACTGGAATCCCCTGGCCAGTCATCTCTTACTGATGGTCTTCACAGAGTCTCAGATTACCAGCAGCGCACACAGCAAGTATCCTGCTTTCCTACCCACTACCTAGTGCTCTATCCACTAATAATTCCTATGACCTGATTGAAAAACTTGTTCCTACTGCTAGTAATTATATTTTTGTTCTTTTTCCCGTCCTAGCCAATTTGTTCAAAAAGACCCCCCACACACACTTTCTATCCAACCAATTGGCAAAATTTATACCTTAGTTCAATTTAGCAGATAAAAATCAATTTAGGTCCAAATACACTCAATTTTTAAAAACATTTTTTCACACCTACTTGCCTGGACCCTTTTTTGTTGGCAATGCCGGGGATTGAACCTAGGACCTTCTGCTTACCAAGCAGATGCTCTACCACTGAGCCACCATCTCTCCCCAAAGAGAGACTTAATGTGTGGCCTAATATTGCATATTAGGCTACACACCCCGATGTAGCTGATCCTCCAAGAGCTTACAGTAGGCCCTGTACTAAGAGCCCTGTAGGCTCTTGGAGGATTGGCTACATCAGGGGTGTGTGGCCTAATATGCAAAGGAGTTCCTGCTACAGAAAAAGCCCTGGGCAACCCTAAATAGATGGGTTTCTGCAAAGTGTTGAAACGTGGCCTCTGGCACCACCTCCTGATGCCTAGGGTTGCCAGCTTTGGATTGGGAAATATCTAGAGATTTTGGGGGTGGAGCCTGAGGAGGATATGGTTTGAGGGGGGAAGAGACGTCAGTGGGGTGGAATGCCCTTGAGTAAATCTTCTAAAGCAGCCATTTCCCCCCCAGATGAACTGATCTCTTTTGCCTGGAGATCCATTGTAGTAGTGGGAGATCTCTAGTCACCATCTAGAGCAGGGGTGGCCAACGGTAGCTCTCCAGATGTTTTTTGCCTACAACTCCCATCAGTCCCAGCCACCAGCCATGCTGGCTGGGGCTGATGGGAGTTGTAGGCAGAAAACATCTGAAGAGCTACTGTTGGCCACCCCTGATCTAGAAGTTGGCAACCCTACATGATGCTGTCCATTAACCACACCATGTTCCCCTTCCAGTGGGTGCCAGCTTCCTCCCTGTAACACACCAGGCAGAATATCATTGCTTTAAAAACTGCACATCTATTAATATCCATTTTACAGGTACTTTTCCAAGTGTTACTGTATGGAAGTGTGTTGATCGACCACTCGGGGAAGAGCTTTTTCATGGTGGTGTCAAGATTATGGAACTCCCTCTCATGGGAGGCCCACTATGACCCTTCCCTCATGGCATTTAACAGTCTGAGAGGGCATTTGGATTCCTTCTTCCTATAAATGATACTTGTGGCAATTTTTGACTTTTGCTCCTGTTCTTGGGAAAATATCCTTCAGTCTTCTGCGTGCCTTTATTATTTATATCAGGCAAAATATGGTATAAATTGACCCAGAAACAAACAACATTTTGTTCCTTTGGCCTGGTCCTTGGTGTGCTCGACTGTTCCATAAATATCAATGATCTTTGTAAGCTTTGTGTCGCATGGAAATGTGACTTCTCACATTGAAGAGATTTAGGAGAGCTCCCCATTTCTTTCAGAATCAAGCAAAATCTTTTAAATTTCATCTACAGGAACTGAGAGAAATTTGGTGGGGCGATTTAACGTTTTTGATTGAAGAAGAATGAGTTTGATAAAATGAGCAAATCCTCCTGAAATTTTATAATGTATTTTAATGTACTAATCACATGACACTATAACAATCTGATTAAGCTTTGTGATTAAGGGCAAGGCAGTTGGCTCCCTTCCTAGAGCATCAGGACCTAGCAACAGTGATTCATGCAACGGTCACCTCGAGATTGGATTACTGTAATGCCCTCTACATGGGGCTGCCTCTGTGCCGAACCTGGAAGCTGCAGCTGGTGCAGAACACGGTGGCTAGGCTGCTACTGGGGCTCCCGAAATGGGAGCACATACAGCCAGGGCTGCGTGGACTGCACTGGTTGCCAGTTACATACCGGATTCGTTACAAAGTGCTGGTTATTACCTTTAAAGCCCTATATGGCTGAGGACCTGCCTACCTGAGGGACCGTCTTTCCCCATATGAACCCCAAAGAGCACTGAGGTCAGCAGGGAAGAACCAACTGACCATCCTCAGCCAAAGGAGGCAAAACTACAGAGCACTCGCATGCGGGCCTTCTCTATTGTAGCTCCACACCTATGGAACCAGCTCCCGGGAAAAGTGCGGGCCCTGCGGGACTTTGAACAGTTTCGCAGGGCCTGCAAGACCATCCTCTTTGGGATGGCCTTCACCGATTAAAAAGACAGAGTGATTTTCACCATCTGCTGAAATAGCACCAGAATGTTAATTTCAGTAATTTTAGAATCTTAAATTAAATTGTTAAACTAGCTATTGTTTTTAAATATTTATTGTATAATTTACTGTATTTGACGTTGTTAGCCGCCCTGAGCCTGCTTCGGTGGGGAGGGTGGGATATAAATAAAATGTTGATTGATTGATTGATTGATTGAGTACTATGACAGGGGTGGCCAACAGTAGCTCTCCAGATGTTTTTTGCCTACAACTCCCATCAGCCCCAGCCATGCTGACCGGGGCTGATGGGAGTTGTAGGCAAAAAAACATCTGGAGAGCTACCATTGACCAACCCTGTACTATGACATGAATGTCCAAGGATTTTGGATAAAAGAGGGGACACAAGCTGTACATTAAGGCCAAAATCTGCTCTTGCTACACAGTAACTGGTTTGGGAAGGAAGAATCAAATTACACTTGCCATGGAAATATTACTATAACAGTTGCCATCTCTGAGTTCAGAAATACCTGGAGATTTTGGGGCTGGAGCCTGGAGGAGGAGGAGTTCGGGGAGGGGGAGAACTTAAACACGATGTGATGCCATAGAATCACCCTTCCAAGGCAGCCATTTTTTCCAGGTGATAACTTGTAATAGCAGGAGATCTCCAGCCACCACCTAGAGACTGGCAACCCTAATTATCAGACTCCAGATGGCTACAAGAGAACCAGCTTAAGAGCCTGTTTGGAGTGGTGGTTAAGAGCACAGACTCTAATCTGGGAGAGTCAGGTTTGATCCCCCACTTCTCCACATGGGTGACCTTGAGTCAGTCAGAGTTCTCTCAGAGCTCTCTCAGTCCAACCTACCTCCGAAAGTGCCTGTTTTGTGGAGGGGAAAGGAAGGGGATTGTAAACTGCTCTGAGACTCCGACTGAAGGGTGGGGTATAAATCCAACCCTCCTCCCTTCTCCTCCTTCAACTGTGCTTCTAAGACACTGGAAAGATCTGCTCACATAGCTCACCATATCATGTCAGTTTTGTTCCTGACAGGCCAACCCTAAGAACACTTTAAATTTGGGAGTAAGGCTCGCTGAATAGACTTGAGTCCGATTTAGAACTGCTAACATAGCATCCATGTGGTGGCTGAGATCTCTTGGGATTACAACAAGGGCTTTTTTTGTAGAAAAAGCCCAGCAGGAACTCATTTGCATATTAGGTCACACCCCCTGATGTCACCATTGTTCCACACAGGTCTTTTTTGTAGAAAAAGCCCAGCAAGAACTCATTTGCATATTATGCAACACCTCCTGAAACCAAGTCAGCTGGAAACTGCATTCCCTGCTCAAAAAATGCCCTGATTACAACTAATCTCCAGGTGACAGAGATCAGTTCACACTGAAAAAAATGGCCACTCTTGTATGGCATTATGCCCCATTGAAGTCCTTCCCCTCCCAAAACTCCACCCGCCTCTTGCTCCACCCCAAAATCTCCAGGTATTTTCCAACCAGGAACTAGTAACTCTAATAGTATCCCAAATAGACTTGTTTAAGATGCCACTGGAAATCCCACTGAAAACATAGTAATGCCAATAAAGGCTTTTTGAGTTTCTGCGTTGAAAACTATGTGAAATTTACCTGCACATAAATCCTTAGAATTCATTTGTTAATCTCAATGAAAGCTTAACAAAACCAGTCTATGGCCCATCCTACTGTACAGCACTTGCCCCCTTTTTAAAAACCTCTGTGCATTAAACAAAAACATACAATGAATGTTATTGAATCCAGACAGGAGACGCTGCAATTTATAACTTACTTAATTAAAAAAAAGAGAGAGGGAACAGCTCATTTTGTCATATGCCGGCACAAGCTGTAAGAAAACTGCATCCTATGAGCATTCCCCCAAATGCAGAAATGAAAAATTGCATTTAAATCTTATCCAAACACGTACAATATATTCAGGAACCCACAACAGTGCAAAATGCTGCTTTATGTAGAAAGACAGAGCACTGTCTTTAACTTTCCCTCCCCCTAGTTATTTTTTAGTGAATGTGGATGCTGCTGGGGGATTTTTAATTTTATTTATGACCTTCAATGAAACTGCAGGGTTTTTTTTGGCAAGTAGTCAAGGATAGGAGAGCCTCATTCATAGTAGCAAATTTCTGCATAATTTACGTTTGTACACTGTTCTCAAGAACAAACACATTTGTCCCTATTTCCAGCTCAACTGTTCCATGAACATTCATGATTCATTAAACTCCCCTTCCCCTGTGTGCATGAAACTGCCTTTTAGTTATTTAGCCATAGAACATGTAATTTAAATGGTGCCATAAGGCAAACACATCTCTTTTTTTCATCTCCCCCCCCCCCCTTACTCCAAAATGAATTATCCACACGGCTGTAGCAATTTTTTTTTAAATCCAAGTAAATAAGATACTTCACAGGAAAATGCAGTCTCCTGTATATATTTGTTCTCTATACTGGTTTTCTTAAAATTTCAAGTGTTTTTTTTTAAACCCATTTAGGGTGTTCTACCTTTCTTGGGTGTGTAATATAATGACCAACGTGTGAATGGCTCATGGTAACCCCAGAACCATGGAGGTTTTCAAAGCGAGCCATGAGTAAAGATGGTTTGCCATTGCTGTATCTGCATAGCAAACTTAGGGTTGTGAGCTCTGGGTTGGGATATACCTGGGGATTCTGGAGGTAGAGTTTCAGGAAAGTTGGGTTTGGGGAGAGGAGGGGGGGACACTTCAATAGCATATAATGCCATAGAGTCCACCTTTTGAAGAAGCCATTTTCTGCAGGTGAAGTGATCTTTGTCACCTGTAGAGCAGTTGTAATCTCAGGAGATCTCCAGCCATTACCTGGAGACTGGCAGCTCTAAGCAACCCCCATCTTCCTTAGTGGTCTTCCATGCAAGTACCAACCAGGGATGACCCTGCTTCGCTTAAGCACAATATGACAGCACGGACATCTTTTTCAAGGAGAAAAGGAACCCCACATGTTAAAGGCTCTGGTCTAGTAGGTCTCAGTTCAGAAGAATAAGAGATATGGAGGAATGTCTCTCCTAGTCATCTGATAGATCCTGGACCAAACCTTGTTTTGAAGATAAATCAGTACTTTTGAGATTGGACTGTAAGCAATAGGGCACTTTGCAAGCATTCCACATATATGCAAAGCTGTCTTTTATGGATTCAGACTATTGGTGATTCAAGATCGACTGTGACTGGCAGCAGCTCTCTGGGGTCTCAAATAGAAAACATTAACATCACCTGATTCCTGAGATTATTTTAACCGCTGGGGACTGAACTGGAGACCTTCTACATGTAAAGGAGGTGCTCTATCTCAGAACCACAGCCCCTTCCCATGCTCCAGAGTAACAGGACACTCTTACACAGAGTTTGATCTGCTCTAAAGCAGGCGTGTCAAACATGTGGCCTGGGGGCCGAATTAGGCCCCAAGAGGCTCCTCTCAAGCCCCTGAGCAACTGGCTATCATTTGCTTCCTTCTCCCTCTCTCTTGCTTCCTTCTGCATCACAGCTTGCATTGCCAGGCTTGCTCAATCTCACAGGAGCTACGGAGAAAAGCCTCTATTTTCTCTATTGGCTGAGACTCCTCCTTCGGGGAAGAAGGGAGGAGGGATAGCTTGCTTGCTTCAAAGGAAGCTCTGCCTCTTCCCCTCCCTCCCCAGGAGATGAGGAAGGGGAGCCGCCTCAGTCAATAGAAGAAAAAGAGGCCTGACTCAGCAGCTTTGCTGTGCAGTTGAGAGAAAGTTTATATCTCCACTACCTGGAATTACGTTTTATGACACGCATGGCCCTGCCGGGTCTCATTTATGTCAGATCCATCCCTCATAACAAATGAGTTCAACACCCCTGGTCTAAAGGATACCACTGCCATGGGGTGTCTCCTGTTTCCATGTGATGTATTTGTCCATTTGTAGTTATATTTTCTCTAAAAGCCTGTGTGTGCTATGTAGACTTCTTTGAACAAATGGAATGAACGTTCATTTGTAAATATGACCATGAGCAAGCGGCATGTTGAGTTGCTAGCCTGCCCCTCTCAAGAATCCACCTCAAGAATTCTGTGATCAGTTCACATGATTCTTTTTCAGGACGGCTGCATTCCACTCAGGGAGCACAAAGCCATAGAACTCCAATCCACTGTGCATCAATTGTGCATAGAAAATTTCAAAATGGCATTCAGCTAACAAAGAAAAATTAACAACAGCAACAATAAATCAAGGTCGCGTGTGAACTAAAAAAAAAAGACCATCGTATTGGCTTGTCTCTAATTTCAACAGAAGTGAACCATGTAACTTAACAAGAAAAAGCAGCTATTTTTTCTTGCTATGCAGATCCCATTTGCAATACATGGGAGTTTCTCCTATTCGCTTCATGGATCAGAGCTCCCAGATGGATTGTGCTCATGGCTCTGCACAGTTCTACTATTGTCAGCTACCAAGACATCTATCACTTCTTGATGGAAAACTCTTGATTCTCTAACTATCAAGCAATGGTTTTCTGAGATTTGGACTCGCTTATTAATGGACAAAGTATGCTTGTACTTCATCTTCGTCACACAGTTCAGTCAATGATGAATGTTGGTTTCCTCTACTGTAAAAACTGGATTCTTTACTAGATTCTTATAAACCTCCTCAAAGTCACCAATATTTTCATTTTATAAAAACTAGCTTGCTGCTCTAATTTTTTTCATCTCTATGTCCACTAGTCCATAGCATTGCCAGTTATAGGCTAACAGGTTCGCCCCCCCCCCCAAGTTTTGTTTGTTATGAATCTTGATTTAAGATTATAGGATTGTTTTGTATAGTTTTTTTTTAAATTATTATTGCTTTTGAAAATATAGAAAATAAAAAAAAATTGCATTAAACAAAAGATGCCCCTGGGTTGGAAGGCCAAGATGCTCACTAGATGTACCCTAATTTAACAATGATACAATTTACTGACATTATCACAGACAGGGTTACCAGACACATACCCCAGTGAAGGTAGGGGTCCCCCAGTTCCAGACCCCGCCTGCCTACTGCCGATCAACGGGCCGGCAGTGGGGGAACTTACCCTGAAAAAGAGGGGAAATCTCTCTAGGTACAGCAACATGTCTACATGAATCCCTGGAAGTGACACTTCACTTTCAGGACATTGGGGCAATGCCCTGGCATTTGGACAAAAACTCTATGGTAGAAGTCATATCCCAGAGTGTCACCCCAGCATCTCAGAAGTGAAGCGTCACTTCCAGGTCATGTGGCCAGTGACATAAACATGTCGCTGTAGGTTGGATGGGCCTCCCTGCTGCTCCCGGTAAGTCCCATCCCCTGCCAGTGGAAGACACTAGTCACAAACGCCAACTCTAGTCACAGAGCAGCAAGTGTAAGACACTGTGTACTTTAAAGCACCAAAAAGAATATTGTATTCCTCACCATAAACCTTAGCTTAACTGACCTTTAGGGAGAAAGCGCTATGGAAACTAAAGCACAAAATTGCTGGGAACGGGAGGGGTCATTTTTCAAAAAGGACGAGGACTAATCTGTTAGCAATAAATGGCATAAGAAATCTTTACATTTCTTCTCCTAGCCGTCCCTCTTCTATAATAAACCATCCTCTCCTCTCTTTTTTCCTTTCCAAAAATTTGTTTCTTTTGCTTCTCCCCTCCCTCTCTTCCTTCCCCATTGTCAAACTTTGCGGCCAGTCAACACGTGACACAGCCAGCCGCCACGCCTTGCTTCTCTCCCCGCCTCTGTGTCTAATGAAAAGCAGTCTCTGTAGGCCGTAACTGGGAGCAAAAAAGCAGCAGGAAGGCAGCGCTGCTTAAGTATTTCCCCTGCTGACATTTGCAAGTCTACATGAGGAAATAACCTAGGTGAATAACTTATGGGGGTGGGGGGAGACTTATGGCAGCCTCTCAACTTCTCCTGTCACCCTATCTGCTGCTTCTGAGGCTACTTTGTGCTTTAATAAAATCATCAGGAAACAGACACAAAGAACTACTTGTCCTGCTAAGTTAGTTAGCCCCTAAGATTGCAAGCGTCTTTGAGTATGAGCTTGGTACTGTCTTGTTTTGCTTTGTTTTGTTTATGTTGTAAAGTACCAAGGGAGGAGAGAAAAGGAATGTCAGTTAGGTGCTGTGAGTACTTAGAGCTGAGCCTCTGCCCACCCCTTTCTTGTAGGTAATATTTTAAAACTCAAATGGGCTCACAGACGTGACCCCTGGTGAGACTGTGCTTGACAACCCACGGGAGCAAGAGATGGGGTGGGGACATGGTGTGGGGACTGAGTGTGATGTCACTTATGAAGAAAACCTTGGAGTGACAGTGGTAGGTCTAGGAACTCTTGAAAACTCTAAGGTAAAACTATAGACTTTGATACGATTCCTAGAGCTACTATGGTTGCTTCTTGCTTTTCCCTGGAAGTGACATCATCACATTCACAACACTGAATAATTCATCATCGTCCCCCCCCCCCCGCCCCTGCTGCCACCAGGAGCTTGAGGTGGACGATACCTCATCCTAGCTGGAGTTTGCGACCTAATATAGTGTTCAACTGCTGGACTGAGGGTCACAGTTTGAAGCTGGTAGGAAAATCTGCTGTCACAAAGAGAGGGGGGGAGGGAAGCAATAACTGCTTTTGGCTAAACTCAGAAGCTTTCCCCTTCTGTTTCCAAATATATTAGTACCATAAGCTACTTTTGGCCCCCACAGAGAAGTGGCATATAAATGTTTAAACAAATAAATATTATACAACAGACTGGTGTTTTGTTTTTAAAGAAAGCCGTAAACTGTCAGACCATTAATTCCACTGGCCATCCAAATCCTCCTTTCTCCAAACCAGGCCAGTAGCAGAAATTCTATGACAGGCACATCCTTTTGCCTTCCATAATAAGAAAAAAGTTCCCTGCCTCCTCCCTTCAGGAGCATTTGCTCTGGAGTGCACTCCTGGTCATGGGGCTTAAACCTTCCCCCTGTGCCATTTGGTGTGTGGTAAAAATTGCTGTCAAGTCACAGCTGATGTAGGGTGAACCTGTGGGGTTTTCAAGGCAAGGGACATTCAGAAGTGGTTTGCCATGGCTTGCCTCCACGTCACAACTCTGGTATTTCCATGAAGGTCTCCCATCCAAATACTAGCCAGGGCTGACCCTGGTTAGCTTCAGAGATCAAATAATAATCAGGCTAGCCTGGACTACTGACCTAAAAGAGCCTAGGGGAGCTACAGAACCAGCAACTGATGTACACATGCCTTCTTTGTTGTGGCCCCACCTTGTGGAATGACCTGACTATGGTCAGGAAAGCTCCTACTCTCCTGACTTTCTACAAACTATGGAAAACTGGATTATTCAAGAGAGATATTCTAAACAGGCAACAACAGAGTTGCACTGTACTAAAAAATTTGTAAAGTTACCTAGGGGGATTACTAGGGGCTGTTGTCTATACTACTGTGTATAACTAGTTGAAACGAGGATCCTAGTATTGAGTTGTGTAATATTAATTGCTATGCTGTTTTTACAGTTCTGGTTGGTTCTACAACCCTAATCCTATTCCATTGTTTATTGAAAGTTACACCCAACAATTGTATTAACTCACTGTAAGTAATCTGCCTGGAATCTATGTAGGTAGGTAGGTAGGTAGGTAGGAAGGAAGGAAGGAAGGAAGGAAGGAAGGAAGGAAGGAGGGAGGGAGGGAGGGAGGGAAGGAAGGAAGGAAGGAAGGAAGGAAGGAAGGAAGGAAGGAAGGAAGGAAGGAAGGAAGGAAGGAAGGAAGGAAGGAAGGAAGGAAGGAAGGAGGGAGGGAAGGAAGGAAGGAAGGAGGGAAGGAAGGAAGGAGGAAAACAGCACAGGAGGAGGAAGAAGTCTTGAGCCTTCTCTCCCCATCTGCCATGGTCATGATCTAAATCAGAGTCCCAGGACACTTAACTCGCAGTGTGTACCTACTTGAGCCAACAAATGTTTTTGAAGAAATCCACCTTGTGAATCCACAGCTTGAGATAAGTGCTGGGGACTTCCCAGGTCACACTCTCAGCCACAGCTCTGAGCTTTGATTATCAAGGGCAAATGCACATTTCTGGCATCCAGCAAAAATAAGCTGTCATTTCCAAGGCACATATCCCAAAGGTGATGCTTGCCTGCTTCTGCTTTGCCTCCTTTTTATTTGTTTCTTTTTCTTCTGTAACTACTCACTTGATTTTTCCACTGAGAACAGTGGGTCATAAAGATCTTTATGTTTCGAGGTCATCTCTGTGTCAATAACACTGTCTACTCCCCCTCCTTCCTGGGCTGGTAACAGCTTTAGAACTTCATTCTTTTTTTTTCCTATACAGAAAAGGGAATATCACTTGCTGTGCTTAAGATTACCACACCAGCAAAATGGACATTGCTGTGAGTGATGTGTGCTGCCAGGCACAGACATCCATTGTCAGGGGTCATTCTCCATTGTTGTAGCACTTCACTATACCACAGGAATGAATGGCAGCTGCCAAATATAGATGTACCCCATGAGCCACCTGTCCTTGGTGATCCAAAGGGTGAGGTCCTCATTCAACTGGGCAAGAGAAGGAGTAGGTGAACTCTGAGAGGGAGAAGGAAGAAAGACAGGTTGCTTACCTGTAACTGTAGATCTTCAAGTGGTCATCTGTTCATTCACACTCATGGGATAGAGTGCCCGTACTGATCCCCGAATCGGTACCTAAAAATCCCGGGATTTTTTTGCGCTCGGCACCAGTGGGCATGCACAGGCGTCCCAGTATGCATGCTCACCGAAGCCAGTGCGAGGATCCCGCCAGTTCCTTCCTGACCGCTGGAAGCCCCTGACATAGGGAGACCGTCAGCAGTGGGGAAGGAGGACAGGTAGTGTGAATGCACAGATGACCACTCAAAGATCTACAGTTACAGGTAAGCAACCTGTCTATCTTCTTCGTGGTCTCTGTGCTTCACACTCATGGGAGATTAGCAAGCCAGACATACCTGGAGGTAGGAACAGTCAACCAGAAGAAACAGCTTGCAGCACCACAGCTCTCAGACAAGTCCTCTGCTGAGCATGCACATCCAGAGCGTAATGCTTCATGAAAGCATAAGGAGAGGACCAAGTGGTGGCCTTGCATACATCCGTCAAGGAGACACCCTTCAGGAATGCCACCGACGTCACCATCGCTCTAGTAGAGTGTCCACAAATGGGTCCAGGCAACAGCTTCTTCGCCAGCAAGTAGCACAGCTTAATAGTCTCAGTAAGCCACTTCGAAAGCTGCTGAGATGAAATTTTTGAACCCAATCTAGGAGCAGCATAGGAAACAAAAAGATGCTGGTCCTGACGAAAACTCTTAGAACGACTCAAGTAAAATTAACGCATGCTTGACATCCAAAGCGTGCCACCGACGTTCCTTGTCCGATGAAGGCATGGGGTAAAAGGTAGGTAACCAAACGTCCAACTTAAGGTGAAACTGGGAAACCACCTTAGGGAGAAACGAAACATCAGGAGCCAACGAAACTCCGGACTCATGGAACACTAAATATGGGTGGTCACACCACATAGCCATGAGTTCCCCTACACAGCGTGCCAACATGATTGCCACCAAAAATGCAGTCTTCCAGGATAGAAGCTGTAGGGAACAGGTTGCCATTGGTTCAAAGGGATGCCGGGTCAACCTGTCCAATACTAACGGCAAATCCCACAACTGCGGAGGTGATCTGGACAGAGGATGCAATCTGACCAATCCTTTCAAGAATTGCTTCGAATGAGGATGAGCAAACACCGAATCCCCCTCAACAGGCTCACGGTGAGCTGATATTGCTGATAAATAAACTTTTAAAGAAGAAAAGGAAAGTCCAGCATCCACCAAAGACAACAGAAAGTCAAAAATTGCTGGTAGACCCACCCGTTGGGCTGAGACTGCAGAATTAGCTAAAAACCGAAGAAACTTCCCCCATTTCTTGTCATAGGAAACACGGGTACACAACTTTCTACTGTTCAGAAAGACGTGCTTGACTCTGCTCAAAAATTCACAGGGTGAAAGAGCCACACCTTCAACTTCAAGTGAGGAATGTTGTGATGAAACACTTGCCCTTCCTGGGCCAAAAGAAGGCCTGGTTCCGCCAGGAAATGATGGAAAACTCCCCTCGCTAAACGGAGCAAAATCGGAAACCAGTTTTGCCGGGGCCACCACAGCGTGATCAGTATGCACCTCAGTTTTTCCCTCGCTATATTGTTGACAACTTTCGTCAGCAGCAGAAGAGGCAGAAGCAGATACAGGAACCAACCCTTCCAATGGAACATTAGACCATCTCCCAAGGACGCTGGATCAGTTCCTCCCCTGATGCAGAACAGGGGACACTTCTGATTCAGGGCTGTGGCGAAAACATCCACCTGAGGATACCCCCAGAGCTGGAACACAGGCTGAAGGAAGCGTCACTGCATCTCCCATTTGTGTGGAGATGCTGCTCCTCTGCTCAACGAATCCGCCTGGAGATTGAATACTCCTGGAAGGTGTGCAGCCTTTACGTAGATGCCGTGCTCCAGACACTCCAACCACAGTTCTATTGCTAGTGCACAGAGCCGTCGGGAGACTGTCCCACCCTGCCTGTTGACATAACAAAGGGCTGTAGTATTGTCCGTCAACAGGGCCACAGCTTTCCCCGCCACCAAGGGACAGAAGGACCGAAGGGCGAAATGAATCGCCAACAGTTCGAGATAGTTTATATGGCAACGAGTCAGCTGTGGAGACCACGGACCCCCCACACATAGAGAGTCCATGTGAGCACCCCAGCCCCATAAGGACACATCTGTGGTGATCGTAACTGACGTCACAGGCAGATAGAAGGGAGCTCCCTGACAGATGTTGTCTCTGGATGTCCACCATTCCATGGCCCAAAGGATCGATGGTGGAATCGTGAACCTTTTTCGAGGTGAGTCCCGTAAAGGCTGAAACTTTCTGAGGAACCAAAGTTGAAGCCCCCTCATGTGCAGTTTCACAAACAGCAGCACACTGGTAGTCACCGCCATCAGCCCCATCATCCACTGTAGCTGTTGTGCTGTGCCCCATTTCTGGCTTTGAAAAAGATGAATGAGAGTGATAATATCCATCGCTCTCTGCTGAGGCAGAAACGCGCGATGAAGACTTGTGTCTAGCAGAGCCTCGATAAACTGAACTGTCCTTGATGGTATCAGATGGGACTTTTTCATGTTGACCTGCAGACCTAAGGTGTGAAGAAGATGAATAGTGGTTGCAATATGGCCGGATATACGTTCTTCCGAATCCGCCACAAGGAGCCAGTCGTCTATATACAGAAAAACGACTATGCCTTGAACCGAAGATGTGCGGCTACAACACTCATCATCTTGGTAAACACCCACGGTGCAGTACACAGGCCAACAGAAGGGCTTTGAATTGAAGATGGTTGGAGCCTATCGCAAACCGGAGGAAGTTCTTGTAAGATGGATGGATGCTGACATGGAAGTAGGCATCCTTCAGATACAAGGTTGCCATCCATTCCCCTTGTTTGATGAGGGGAAGGATTGTTTGCAGAGTAGACATCCGGAATTTCTGGTACACGATAAACTTGTTCAGATTTCGAAGGTCCATAATTGGTCTCAATCCCCCATCCCATTTGGGGACCAGGAAATAACAAGAATAGAGCCTCCCCATTCTGGTCTCTACAGGGACCGGTTCTATGGCTTGTTTCTGCAAGAGATTGCTCACCTCCTCTAGCAGAAGAGGGAAAGGAGGTGTGGTGACAATCACTGACTGAGTCAGAACCTGAACAAAGTCTATCTTGTAACCTTCTGATATGATGGAGAGGACCCATCTGTCTGTGGAGATGGACTCCCAAGCTGGTAGATGGTGATGGAGGCGGATGTGAGAAGAAGGGGCAGTGATGTGTGCAGCAGAGAAGTCAAAGGCCCTGCTTCTGAGGGCGGGAGCCCTTGGATTTGTTAGTAGCTGCAGATGCTGAGGCAAAACGGAACCTGTTATTTCCCCTATAAAGAGATCTACTCTCTGTCTGTGAACAGCGAGGTCTCCAGTCTTGTTCAGGGAGAATTTCTGATAAGGCCTCTTGGGCCAAGGTTTGTGCCACTGCTTAGGCTTGTTGGCCTGAGTAGACGCAGGGACGCCAAGGCTCCTTGAGGTCTTGATACTTTTGTCCATCTCCTGTAGGACACTATCAGTTGTGGAGCTGAACAGACCTTCACCTTCAAATTGAAGGTCTTCAACATAGGCCCTGGTGTCAGGCTGAAGGGCTGTGGACCATAACCAAGAGTGATGGTGCAGGGAGACGGCGGAAGTGAGGGTATTGGCAGAGACATCCACCATGTGTTTTGATGCGGCCAGCAGTTGTTTAGTCACAGCAAATCCCTCTCTCTGCAGCTTCTTCAGCGAAGCCCTCTTCTCCTCATTCATGGATGACATCAATGGTGTGAGCTGTTCCCAAATCGAGTACTGGTAGCGTGCCATACATACAGCGTAGTTGGAGATTTTTACTTCCAAAGCTCCCACTGAGTAGAACCATCTGCCAGCATTATCTATCTTCTTGCCCTCCTTGTCAGGTGGGGAAGAGTGGGTCTTGCGCGCCTTCGAGGACGAAGAAACCACCACCGAATTGGGTTTGGGATGGGAAAACAAAAACTCAGCACCAGCCTCCTGGACACAATACATGTGGTCCAGGCATCGTGAAGAAATTGGTGTGGATGCTGGCTTTGCCCAAGACTCTTTCACTGCCTGCAGTATGACTTTGGTCACTGGAAGGGCCCCAGCCGTCGATGTGTCTCTCTGCATTATATCAAATATGGTATCATCGATGACTGGCTGCGGTTGGACCACCGAGAGGGAGAGAGACTGTGCCATACGCCTCACCAGGTCCCCATATGACTTGAGATCCTCCGAGGGGGAAATCGGAAGGTCCTCAGCTATATGCGAGTCTGGAGAAGGTTCCACTGTCTTTTCCGGATCATCGGTACCAACCTTGGAATTCGACATCGAAGAATCTCTCCTCCCAGAGTGTTCCGATAACATTGGGGTCGAAGCACGTTCAGGTTACCGGAATGATATCGACGGATGAGCCTGAGGGTCCCCAGACCACTCTCTGCGTCTCTCAGGAGGAATCGACACTGATGCCGAAGGTGCATGATGAGTGGATGAGTGATGCAAAACCCTTGAGAAGTGCGAAGCTTCTGAACGTTGCTCCCATTCCGGTAACTCACGGGGAGGGTACCAAGGATAGGGATATGGGTAAGGCCCAAATAAGCAAGGCCACTGACGTTGATCCCACATAGGAGGTGGCGGGAACCATCAAATCACAGCACCCGACTCGATCTCTCTCCGTCCTGTAGTAGGTGGAAGTGGTGCTAAAGATTCGCTCAAAGCTGAAGCCTTGACCTCCGACACCGAACCACTGTCGCTTTGACGACGTGACCCCGAACTGAACAAATGAGTCTGCTGGGTTAAGTCAATTTCTTGCTCTGATCCCAAAAAATGGGGCGGCTGAGAATCGCATCTTCTCGATAGCGATGGACTCGATAGCGGGGACTGGGAGACACCAGAATTCTCCGAGGTGGAGCAGCTTGCACCAACACCAACTCCATCGAACATCCCTAGAAGGAGAAGGAGTGTGGGAAAGTCTGTTCTTCCACTTATCCTTCGATTTCGACTCCTTCGACTAATTTGGGAGGGACGATCGGGTCCCCGAATCGTCCCGACGTTTCTTAGTCAGCGTGGGCTCCACTGACCTTTCAGAGGGTTGTTTTGTGGATCGACCCCACTCCGTCAGCATACCCATCTGTGCTGGCGATGATGGATCGATCAATGTCGAAACCATAGACTGGGTAGCATCCCCCATCGATGCCGATAGGCCTGTTGCCATTTTTGGAGAATGAAGAGCCGATTTGACTAAGGCCGCCGATAGCCTTGCCGCCTGATTTTTCCGCGTCTGCCTCAAAAACCTCAAGCAATGCGGGCACGAGTCGACACGGTGTCCCTCGCCCAGGCACAACAAGCAGAGGGAGTGACCGTCAGGGGATTCAATTTTGCTACCACACTTCAGGCAGCGTTTGAAAAACCCCTAACACCTTTCCATATGCACTGGAACTAACGAGGGAAGGGGGGGAAATAAAGTCGCGAGGGGCAAAGTCCAACACAAAGTTCTTTTTTTTTTTAAACTACTAACTAGAACTAGGGAAAACAAAAAAAAACAGGCAATAAGGGAAAATCCAGAAGGATTACCAGGCACCGACCGAAGCAGTCCAGGAAAGATCCTTTCAACGCAGTGGTCAAGAAGGAACTGGCAAGATCCTCACACTGGCTCCGGTGAGTGTGCGTACTGGGACGCCTGTACATGGCCACTGGTGCCGAGTGAGAACTGGTGCCGAGTAGAACTAAAAACTGAGCATGTACTATTTTATCTCAGAAATTTTCAGTCCCTGATTTCACCCGACCTTTTCCCTCTGTTAAATATATGTTGTTAATCTGGAATATAAAAACACCTTTAGTGCCATTTAAGTTGCTTTAACTTAAAATGGGCTCCTAATCCTTCCCTTAAATTCCTAGGCTAAGCCAACATCCAAAATATAGTACAGTGACAGGGTGTGGCAGCCAGTGTTCTTCAGCAAAGAAGAAAACACATTATTAGCATGGGACAGTAAAGGGGAAGCGAAACGGAGGGAATGTATCTTCTTAAGGAAGGAAGTGGACAGGGATGTATATATACACAGCTGTCCCAAACCTAGGGCACAAAGAGAAGAAACATTCATAAACATTCTATAATACCTCAGCTGTTAAATCAATGGCTAGGAAAGTTCAACCATTTGAAGCCAACAGCCATGAAGGTTTCAAACACAGCTGCCAGTGTTACCACCCCTGCATGCCATGCTTCCTACACGTGCTTTGCGGAGGCCTCAGGATATGTTTTTACCTATTTAAGAAGGCACTCTGGACATGCAATGCTGTAACGTTCTGGACGGTAACGCTCTCTACATGGGGCTGCCCTTGACTCAGATTCAGAAGCTGCAGCTGGTGCAGAATGCTGCAGCCAGGCTACTAACGGGGCTTCCCCATCAGGAGCACATTTAGCCTGTGCTGAGAGCACTGGACTGGCTTCCTGTTGCGTACCGAATCCATTTAAAGGTCCTGGTATTAACCTTCAAAGCCCTAGGACCTACCTATCTGCGGGACCGCCTTGGCCCACATGTTCCCCAGAGAGCATTTCGATCAAGTTTTCAAAATCCTTTGGCTGTCCCTGGGCTAAAAGAGGCTAGGCTTAATTCCACCAGAGCAAGAGCCTTCTCGGTTGCAGCCCCAATATTCTGGAACACCCTCCCAGACGCCATCAGGGCCCTGTGGGACTTATCACAGTTCTGTAGGGCCTGCAAGACTAAACTGTTTCAGATGGCATATAACATCTAACAGGAGAGGGCTGCCACCACATCTGGATCTATCGCACTTCAGTACTAACTGCCTAGGATCTGTATGCACCGAGAAAGGAAAATATTACATGATCCATCTGAATAGATGAAGTAGCACCATTGCAATTTTATTTGATTCTTTGGTTGTTTTAATATTGCTTATTGGTTATTGTGTATTTTATGTTGTTAGCCGCTTGAGTCTGCATAGAATGAGCAGGATATAAATATAATGTAAATAAAATAATAGAAATAAATGCTCAGTGTTATGTGTTCCTGGATCCAACCACACACCCAAGATGCTAGTCATCTTGTCCCTCTCCATCATGGCCTCCTACTCTTCGGACAGGTAGCTACAAATCTTACACACGCACACACACACACACACGCATTTCCCCCATTCACTCCACTAAAACCTAGTTCTCTGGTGTTCTTGTGTGTGTGTGTTAGTTTAATTCAGTGTATGTGCATTTTTATCACATTAGTTTTACTTTTAATAAAATTCCTCTCTTAATTGCAATTAGTTTGCTTATTTCAAAATTAATCTCTCTCTCTGAAGTTATTACTGAAGTTATTCCACTTTGTGGAATCCTGCTTCTGAAGAGCTCTCTACCTGGGTCTGCCTCCGCTAAAAAAAGGTCAAGGTAGTCCCCTGTGCAAGCACCAGTCGTTTTCGACTCTGGGGTGGTTTGCCATTTTCACGGCAGACTTTTTACGGGGTGGTTTGCCATTGCCTAAAAGAGGAGACCCCCAGTATTTCTGGTAACACCAGAACCAATCTTTTCTTCCATCAGACCTACCTGATGGGACCTGATACCTTATTGGTTTACTCCCCATCAGCCAGCTTGGAGAAGGCATTTGTCTTTTTCAATTGCTTCTCCAAGCCATGCCAGCCGGTGGCTTGAAGAATGCATTTAAAGTTAAAGTTGCTTTCTTTCTATGTCTCTCTCCCTCCTCCAGGGAAATACCTGGAGATCTTGGGAGCAGGGTTTGGGAAGGGACCTCAGCATGGTATCATGCATAAAGTCCATCCTCCAAAGCAGCCATTTTCTCCAGGGGAACTGATCTTGGTCTTCCAGAAATCGACTGTAATAGCAGGAGATCTCCAGGTGCCACCTGAAGGTTGGCAACAAAGCCCATCCTGAGAACAGCCTCTTATTGCAGGCAGACATACGGGCTGAAAACTTTCAGACTGGCATGTAAAAAAAAAAGGAGAGGGAAGGCAGAGCATACGGATCAAATACAATTAACAAAGCAATCTGATGTGCTGTTCTTAAAAGCTGCAAAGGTTATACTACCCTTTCCATTTTGTTACAGTTCAGTGATATTTCATTAACCCAAGCTATATAATAGTCTATTTAAAAACAAAAACAAAAACCTGACCGGGAATATTGACTCATGAAATAATCTGCCAGCGAAAGGGACAAGAAGGCAATGTGCTTTTTGGCAATAACAATACTTATAACACCAGTCAAAAGGATGGCTCTTCCCCACCCTAATCCCTAAAATCTTTTCAGCAAGAATACTGATTGGAATGTATTAATCAAACAGAAAATGGTGAAGAAATAATAAGGAACATTAATCGTCAGACACTTGGCCTAAAAGTTGATGTCTTCTGTTAAATTGCATTAAATTTAACACATACAGCAATATTAACTGGTCAGAAACAGATGTCCATTAACTATGCAATGACGAATCTAAAAACAGTGCGGCAGCTTTGAACTTGGCAAAGATCTATTAACTGTGGCAATCCAGGAGAACCAGTTTGTACACCTACCATTCCTGCGTTCTTTATAATAATAATGACTGTGTGCTGGCAAGGAACAACTGACTCATGGTGATTCCTCATGTGGTTTTCAAAGCAAGTGAAGAACACGTGGCTTTTTTTGAGCAGAAGACAACTGCAGATTTATATACCGCCCTTCACTCTGAATCAGAGTGGCTTAGAATCGCCTATATCTTCTCCCCCCACAACAGACGCCCTGTGAGGTGGGTGGGGCTGAGAGGTCTCTAAGCAGCTGCCCCTTCAAGGACAGCTCCTGCAATAGCTATGGCTGACCCAAACCCATTCCAGCAGCTGTAAGTGGAGGAGTGGGGAATCAAACCCAGTTCTCCCAGATAAGAGTCCACACACTTAACCACTACACCAAACCAGGAATGCACAGGAATGCAGACGGTCTGGGAGGCACCTCAGAGCTGCCTTGGGATTTAGGTACTTTGACAGTGGTACCTTTCTGAGGTGGCTCCCAGCCAGCCCAGGATGGGGTGCATGCAGGACGGGGACTGAAGGCAGATGTGTGCATGTAAATGTGTTTTTTAGATCTGCCTGCCATCCCTGGGGCGCCTTAAACCGCCCCTCTGTAAGCAGCCATTGTGTGGTTCTCAAACACCCCACCACCCCATTGGCTGGCTTGGAGAAGGCATTTCTCTCTTTAAATCACTTCTTCAAGCCAAGCCAGGCAGTGGCTTGGAGAATGCATTAAAAATTAAAGTTGTTTTCTTTCCATCTCTCTCTCCCTCCCCCAACTATTTGCTTTCCTTCCTGCCAGCCTTCAAACATCTGACATTTGTGTCTTGTGGCTCTCAAACATCTCGTGGGCACTCAATGAAATTGCTGAGCAGTTGGGTTAGAATGGATAAAAGGAAGTACTTCTTCATCCAAAGGGTGATTAACAGGTGGAATTCACTGCCACAGGAGGTGGTGGTGGCTACAAGCATAAACAGCTTCAAGAGGGGATTGGATAAAGATATGGAGCAGAAGTCCATCAGTGGCTATTAGCCACAGCATATTGTTGGAACTCTCTGCCTGGGGCAAGTGATGCTCTGTATTCTTGGTGCTTGGGGGGCACAGTGGAAGGGCTTCTAATGTCCTGGCCCCACTAATGGACCTCCCGATGGCACCTGGGTCTTTTGGCCTCTGTGTGACACAGAGTGTTGGACTGGATGGGCCACTGGCCTGAGCCAACATGGCTCCTCTTATGTTCTTAAGTAAGCATCTCAGAAAAGGTTGCATGACATCCAGTGAAGACCTAAATTAGAAACCCCTTATGTGCAATCTTGTTTTTAAAATGCAAACATTGTATTGTTAGTCCAAAATAACACTGTTTCCCTCCAATGCTTTTTCACAAGACACGTGCAATTCCTGGATTTTCAGTGGTCTCTTTAATTACTCCCCTCTTTATCTTACTGTTTTAAGACAGTCTAAATATTTGCTCTGTGACACCACTGTAAACACACATGTACATTCAATCACACCCATCACATTCTAGTGTTAGGCTGCCAGGGGCACAGAAAGAAGGAGACGAAGAGGGAGGAGGAAAGAATGACAGAGAGAGAGATGCTGAAGGGGAGGGGGGAAATGAAAACCCAAAAGGTTGCCATAGCTGAGAAAAGCAAAGCGAAGGTGCATTCTTGTTGCTGGCACCAAATTTGACAATTTCTGTTTATGAGTGGCTTCAGGGTATGGCACATCACCAAGCAGAGTCCCTTGTCATGTTCCTTCCCTTGTAATGGACTCCTCTACATAGTTTGGCAGCTGTCACAATAACTTTGGTGTCAGCATTCTGCAAAAAAAAACCAAACCCAAAATATGCAACGTTCCAATTACCTGTGGCCAGTTTTTGAAACCTGCTTTCTACTTTCATTTTTTAGCCTTTATGCACTACCCTGTAATCAAGCTGGCTCACTTTGAAAGTCGGGGGGTGGGCGGGTGGGGAGAAACCCCTTCCTAAACATATGCTGTCACTCCAAACCCAACAATCGCCTCTGATTTTAATACCTGTGCAAAGAGTGACAATAATTGTGCGCGACAACCTCCCTCCTCTCTCAAAATAATTATCTCTCTCTCCCATGCAGCATCTGGGTGGCCAGATGTTGCTGTCAAGCACGTCAGCAGTGGGTGTGAGCCCTGCATCAAAATTGGCCTCCGTCCCACATTCTTTGAAGGATGTCAGCTGATGCGGGTGGCTTGCGGGAATCCAATACCAGGGACCGTACTGCAATGTGGATCCAACTAATGGAAGCGGCTGAGGGGAAAGGGCTGCACCAGCAAGTGATGGAGTGTGCCAACCAGTGCTTAACATAATTGCTTTTGGGCAGAAACTGGCATCAAGGAACTCAGCAGCTGACTTGAGTAAAAAAAACCAATATAGCAGGACAGCCTGAACTGAAAGCAAGGGGGTTTTTTTAATAGAAAAAAGCCAAGCAGGAACTCATTTGCATATTAGGACACACCCCCTCACATCACCATTGTTTCCCACATGCCTTCTTTTTAAAAGGACCAGCAGGAACTCATTTGCATATTAGGCCACACCCCCCTGATCCCAAACCAGGCGGAACTGCATTCCCTGTGCGTTCCTGCTCAAAAAAAGCCTTGACTGAAAGCATTATGGGTGTTATTCATGCTATGGCTGGTGCTGGATATAGCCCTTCTAAAGCATCATGTTGCTGAATTACTTGCAAACCGCCCCCCCCCCAAAAAAAAATTGTTACAAGAACAAGAATTTATTTTTTACCCCAGGTTCACTTTTTAAAGATATAGCAACTGATTCCTTTTATTCTCTCTCTCTCTTCTCTTTTAAAAGATGGATTTCTGTTAAATCCCTTCATAGGGAAATCAGAGCATTTCTTCTTCTTGTAACTGTAGCCCTTGCAGGTTTTTTTTATGCTAGACACCACAAGGTGGTGCTCTAGCAGGAGGATAGGAAGGTTTGGCTGCCTCTGAGCATGTACAGAATGGAATTCTGAAATTTCCCCCTCCCTTCCTGCCCTTCTCTCATCGATCAAGATAGAGTGGATTATTAACCAAATTTCTAAAAAGAGAGGAAGAAGCAGATTGTGGGGGTTCTGGGAGAACTGGGGGAAGAGGAATTTCCCTTAATGTTACTTGAGATTATCTGTATTTTTCTAGTTCTTCTCCCCCCATCCCCCCAAAAATAGCCTTATCCTGGGCCATGTTGAGAGTCCTTATACTAGTAATATTGACTATGCATTTCTAGGGTGGGGTTTGGGGAAGGTGGGGTTTGGGGAGGGAAGGGAAGGGAAGGGAACTCAGTGATGTATAATGCTATAGAGTCCACCCTCCAAAACATTCATTTTCTCTGAAGGAACTCATCTCTGTAGTCTGGATATCAGCTGTAATTCCAAAAGATTTCCAGTCCCTCATCACAGGTTGGCAACCCTAACTCCTAGAGATTTGGGGACAGAGTCTGAGAAGGACAGGGACCTCAGTGGGGCACAGTGCCACAGAGTCTCCCCTCCAAAGCACATACTTTCTCCAGGGAAACTGATATCTGCAGTCTGGTTATGAGCTGTAGTGATCCCCAGAGCCCACCTGAAGGCTAGCATTCTTACCCAGATTACTCCAAATCTCCAGCTGGCAACCGTCCCTCCACCTGTGGTCAGGGGAGATCCTGGAAACTGGAAGGACTGTGGCAACCACATAAGGGCATCTCAGGTGGTGTTCCTGGAAGCTACTAGAGCGGCTGACACACAACATCACTGGCGTGAATGATGTCATCGCACCACGACATGGATCAACGCATGTTCTGATCTGCTGCTACTGGCTCTCGAGAGCGAGAGCCAGTAGCAGCAGATCAGAGCAGGCATTGATAAATGTCCTAAAGAGCAGAGCTGTGGCTTCGTGTAAAGTCAGGAGAAGGAGGCTGAGGAAGAAAGCGAAACCGTGAGGAGTCCTTTTAAAAGCGGTTCCTTATTCTCTCCATACAATCACTAGTGGAACACTAAGGGATTAAAGACTTCACCCATGTCTTCATCAAGTACAACTTTCTAAGACTGTTGAGAGACTTTGTGGAAAAAATTCAAGTACTGAATGTTTAGTGTTCCTTAGTTTTGTTGTGTTTAATTTTTGCTAAAATGCATATTTACACGCTTTGTGTGAAAGTTTCATCACTTCCGGTGGTTACTTTATATAGCTTACTTTCACACCGGTTCCGGTTGTATTTATTATCACCAGGAGAAAATGGCCGCTTTGGAAAGCGGACTCGATGGCATTACACTCACAAAACAGGGGTGGCCAACGGTAGCTCTCTAGATGTTTTTTGCCTACAACTCCCATCAGCCTCAGCCACTGGCCATGCTGGCTGGGGCTGATGGGAGTTGTAGGCAAAAAACATCTGGAGAGCTACCGTTGGCCACCCAAGCCATAGAAGTCTTTCCCCTCCCTAAACCCCACCCTCTGCAGGTTCTCAAATCTCCAAGCATTTTCCAACTGGAAGCTGGCAACCCTATGTGATGATACAAGCCAAGCATTCTGCTGCCTTGGAAGCAGCTGTTGGCGACTAGGTGATGCAGGCAGAAAGGCGATAACTCCTGGGTTCTCCTGAAGCAACTCCTCCCCCAGTAATGTGGAGGAAAGCCAGGAGTAGCTGTTTGCGTTGGGAAAGAAGCGACTGAGTGCCTGGAAACCCATCAGCAGATTCTACATTGGGGATCACTGGTTTACTCTATATGTTCCAGGAAACACACTCGACTCACCCAAATTATAGGAGGAATATATATATATATATATATATATATATATATATATATATATATATATATATATATATATATATATATATATATATATATATAAAAAATCCAGTTCTAGTTCAGACAAACTCCCACAGTTCATTCATTGCAATATCCTGAAGTCTCGCTTTGCCAGCCTAGAAGTTTAATTTGGAGCTGTTGTTGGGGAAAGAAATCAACTCAGCGCTTTTGACCTGAGCACATTGATTTGAATTATTTTTTTCCCTAATAAAGATACACAGATGCCTAGCTCCTTGTGTATGGTTTGCCTTGGGTAGTACTGACCTAATAAAATAAATGTTGTTTGTGTGTGTGCATCTAAAAATATTCCTGCCATATGTTGTGCGTAACAAGATGCCCAGGTTCCCTGTACACTTCACCAACCAAAGAAATACTGAAACTAAATGAGTTATTCCCCTTATGAAGTTAGTGTGTGATAATGGTTGCAGTGAATGTTTATGAAAACCCATAAAAGCATATAATCCAGGCGTGGATCGGACTGCTTGCCTGAACCCCTCTTCCCAATTATACTACCTCCAGAACTGTTCGATCCCAAACTAAGTTGCATACTTCCATGGTTTTAGAAGGATAGTGGGTTACCTTCTTTCTAAGACCACAGAAGGCTTTAAATTAGACCAATTCCCCACCAGCCTTATGCCGTTTTCACTCAACACTTCTCCCCAGGGCTTCCATCGGATTCCATACTGTCTGCCCTGGGGCTAGAACTCGCTCTGCTTTTTTTGCACAGCAAACAAGATCCTCTAAAAACTGGTTTCTGTTTGCTGCATGAAAAAGGAGAAGCAAGTTGCAGCCCTGGGGGCAGACAGTGTGAAATCTGACGAAAGCCCCATGGAGAAGAGGAGCATGAGAGCAGCATAAGGCTAGTGGGGAATCAGTTTAGGATGGCACTCTGTATCTTTTTTCATATACTAGGGTGTGCGGTAGATGCTTAGCCTCGACTTGGATAGTCCAAGCTAGCCTGATCTCATCAGCTCTCGGAAGCTAAGCAGGATTAGCCCTGGTTAGTATTTGGATGGGAAACCACCAAGGAAATCCTTTGCCTCAAAAACCCTATGAGGGTCAAAGTAAGTCAGCTGCAACTTGATAGCAAAAAAAAAAAAAGTAGGTATGGTGGGAACACTTGAGTACATACATGCCCCTGTGAAAGTGACGTTTTAGTTGTTTGAATAAACTAAGCCTTGGTTGGTGACAAGAATTAAACAGGTAGCTGCAAAGGTTCCAGTAATCCACCTGCTAACCTACACCTACAGCCGGTTTGGTGCAGTGGTTAAGTTTGCGGACTCTTATCTGGGATTGATACCCCACTCCTCCACTTGCAGCTGCTGGAATGGCCCTGGGTCAGCCATAGCTCTTTCAGAGTTGTCCTTGAAAGGGGAGCTTCTGGGAGAGCTCTCTCAGCGCCACCTTACCTCACAGGGTGTCTGTTGTGGGGGAAGAAAATAAAGGAGATTGTAAGCCGCTCTCTGATTCAGAGAGAAGGGTGGTATATAAATCTACAGTCTTCCTCTTCTTCTCTATTTGACTAGCTGAACATCAGAAGAAGTGAGCAGTGACTCACAATAGTTCCTACCCTGCCACAAATTGTGTTAATCTTTAAGGTGCTACTGGACTCTTGCTCTTTTTTTCTGCTACAGATAGACTAACACAGTTACCCATCTTGATTGATCAGAATACTATCTTTCTTGTTTTGGTCCTAGATTGTCCAGTTTTGTCAGACTCCAATAATTCTGGCAAACACATCTTTTAAAGTATCAGTGTCCTGTGGACATGGTGCTGCATACAAGATGTGCTATATGTGCATCAGTCAAGCACATCAGCCAACCACGTGCAGGGAGTGGCTGTGGCTCCAATTGGCATGCAGAAGGTCCCAGGTTCAGTCCCCAGCATCTCCAGTAAAAATTATCAGGTAGTAGGTGATGTAAGAGCCCCATGGCGCAGAGTGGTAAAGCTGCAGTACTGCAGTCCTAAACTCTGCTCACAACCTGAGTTCGATCCCAGCAGAAGCTGGGTTCAGGTAGCCGGCTCAGGTTGGCTCAGCATTCCATCCTTTCGAGGTCGGTAAACTGAGTACCCATTTTGCTGGAGGGAAAGTGTAGATGACTGGGGAAGGCAATGGCAAACCAACCCATGAAAAGTCTGCCATGAAAACGTTGTGAAAGCAACGTCACCCCAGAGTCAAAAACGACTGGTGCTTGCACAGGGGATAGGCTTCCCAATCCCCAGGTCCCAGCGGGGGATCCCCCATTTTTACAGGTTCCCCCCCCCCCGCCCCCAGCCAGCTGGCCAGTGGGGGAAGCCCCGCCCCTACAGTCACCATATAGTTTGAGAGCTCCTGCAGGTTTAGAAACCTGCAAACAGGTCCATTTTTAAAATGTGTGCCTTTAAGGCTCAGCAGGAAACAGGAAGGGCTTCATGGGAAAGGGTCAGTAACAGTTTTGTCAGAGAATGGCCCCTCCCTAGGGTTGCCAAGACGAATTCAAGAAATATCTGGGGACTTTGGGGGTGGAGCCAGGAGACATTGGGGCGGAGCCAGGAACAAGGGTGTGACAAGCATAATTGAACTCCAAGAGAGTGCTGGCCATCACATTTAAAGGGACAGCACACCTTTTTAAATGCCTTCCTTCCATAGGAAATAATGAAGGATAGGGGCACCTCCTTTTGGGGCTCATAGAATTGGACCCCCTGGTCCAATCATTTTGAAACTTGGGGGGTACTTTGGGGAGAGGCACTAGATACTATATTGAAAATTTGGTGCCTCTACCCCAAAATACAGCTCCCCCAGAGCCCCCGAAACCTCCAGAACAATTCCCCATTATACCCTATGAGAATCGATCTCCACATAGGGAATAATGAAGACATTTCCTTCTCTCTCTCTCCCCCCCCTCCCGTTTCTAGTGAGTCTGAAGCAGGGGAATGGCCTCTCTACTCACCAGTTGCTGCCAGCTTCTTCACAGCAACACAGACACACCATTGAAGCCCTTCAAGTCAAGCCTCTGGAGGTGCAAAGGCACATGGTCCTTTGCAGGCTGGGCGGGGCTTCCCCTCCCCCCCCCACCAGCCAGCTGACTGGGGGCGGGAAGCAGCCTGGGAAAACGGAATAAAGGCTGCTGCGATCGGGGCTGGGTGGGAAGGTAAGGGCAAGGAGAAGCTGCTGGGATCAGGGCTGGGTGGGAAGGGCCACTATTCCCCCCCCCCCCGCTTTCTGGATTTTTGGTGAGCGGGGGGAGGAGGCTCCAAATCAGGAGGCCCCGCCTAGGCGGGGGATTTGGGAAGCCTACCCCTCCCTTTGTTTTGCTTTCAGTTTTCAGAGCAAGTAAATTTCTGCAGGAACAAGACCCAGTAAGTATTTGTGTGTGTGAGAGAGGGAGGGGGCAGGGGATTCCCTGGCTTGGAGGCCCTCCCCCTGCTTTAGAAAGCATTGGGGGGGAGGGAAATGTCTACTGGGCACTCTATTATTCCCTATGGAGAACGATTCCCATAGGGAATACTGGGGAATTGATCCACGGGTATTGGGGGCTTTGGGGGAGCTATTGTTTGAGGTAGAGGCACCAAATTTTTAGTATAGCATCTACTGCCTCTCCCCAAAATACCCCCCCAAGTTTCAAAACGATTGGACCAGGGGGTCCAATTCTATGAGCCCCAAAAGATGGTGTCCCTATCCTTCATTATTTCCTATGGAAGAAAGGCATTTAAAAAGGTGTACTGTCCCTTTAAATGTGATAGCCAGAACTCCCTTGGAGTTCAATTATGCTTGTCACGCCCTTGTTTCTGGCTCCACCCCTAATGTCTCTTGGCTCCACCCCAAAGTCTTCTGGCTCCGCCCCCAAAGTCCCCAGATATTTCTTGAATTGGACTTGGCAACCCTAACAGGGGACTACCTTTACCCTTTTTTAAAAAAAATAGGTGATGTGAAAAACCTCTGCCTTAGACCTTGGAAAGCAGTTGCCAGTCTGAGTAGACAGTACTGACCATGATGGACCAGTGGTCTGATGCAGTATAAGGCAGCTTCCTATGTTCACATGGTTAAGCCAGCAACTTTTATTACAACACACATGCAGCTCCAACTTGCATCTAACTGGGGCTGGGGGACAGGAAGTTCACAGCAATGCACCTTAATGTTTCAAGCCTCACCCTGTATGACTGGTTCTACGTATTAAAGATCCATGCAAGCACTGCATGTTCCTAGGACTGTCAAGAAAACACTTTCTGTGTAAATATTATGAGTCCTATGTAATAAAGAGGAGGAGGAGGAAATTGGATTTATACCCCACCCTTCATTACCCAAAAGAGTCTCAGAGCTGCTTACAATCTCCTTTCCCTTCCCCTCCCCACAACAGACACCCTGTGAGGTAGATGGGGCTGGGAGAGCTCTCCCATAACTGCTCTTAAGCAGAACAGCTCTGAGAGAGTTATGACTGACTCAAGGTCATACCAGCAGCTGCAGGTGAGAAGTGAGGAATCAAACCCAGTTGCTATGGCAAACTAGAATGATCGGGGCTGGGTGGGAAGGGCCGCCATCCCCCCCCCCCGCTTTCCGGATTTTTGGCGAGTGGGGGGAGGAGGCTCCAAATCGTAAGTTACTCCAAAAAGTAAATTAGGTGGACTAGAACATCACTATCCAATGTATTTCTCTTTTAGCTGTATTGACACACCCAAACAGGGATATTGGTTGCTTATCCCATTACATATATTGAACCCATCTCCCACTACATTTTAATGTATTTTTCTCCTAATTACAAACTATATGTATGTTGCATGTTTAAAGGTGGGATGGAAAACAATAATTCCTTCCTTTTGGCCCAGGTTCATAGCAACAGAGTAATTGACAGACACACTCACATTTTTACATACTACTGTTTTGTTGCTTTCACATGCTCATGTTACTCAGAGCAAAGATTTGCTCAATTTGTTAATTTTACTATTCTGTCATTGAAGCTTATATTTGTACCATCTTACCTCCAAAATCACTGCCTACCAGATAATTTTACTTCACTGTCATTGTCATTGGTTCTTAAATCTGTACCATTTTGCATTCTGGGCCACTGCTTACCAGCTATGTATGGCTCTGCCAGATTCCTCGTCTGATGAAGTGTGCTTAGCACACGAAAGCTTACATTCTGAATAAAACTAAAGTTGGTCTTAAAGGTGCAATCGACTCCTATTTTGTTCTATGCACCAAGACTAAGGCTCCCAGTTCGGGACTGAGAAATACCTGAAGATCTTGGAGGTAGTGCCTGGAGAGGATGGGATTTAAGGAGGTGAAGGGCCTCGGCAGGGTGCAATGCAAGAGAGTCCATCCCTCCACAGCAGCCATTTTCTCCAGGTGAACTGTATAGATCAGATAGGATATTGGGAGATCTTAAGGTTTCGAGATCAGATACCAGGAGGTCTTAAGGTCTCATCTAGAAGCTGGCAATCCTAACAGAGGCTCTGATCCATAGGCTATTAAGTGCTACTATTACTGGCTTGGCAACAGATACACATTCCACTTAGCTTCATAGAGTAGCCATGCTGATCTTTGGTAAAACACCTAGATTCAAGTCCAGTGGTGCCCTAGAACATATGAAGCTGCTTTATACTGAATCACACCCTTGGTCCATCAAAGTCAGTACTGTCTACTCAGCATATCAGTGGCTCTCCAAGGTCTCAAGATGAGTTTTTTCATGCCTACTTGCCTGTACCTTTTTTAGTTGGAGATGCCGGGGATTGAACCTGGGACCCTCTGCTTACCAAGCAGATGCTCTACCACTGAGTCACCGTCCGTCCCCTAAAGAGACCAACATGATACAAGTTTTATGTGATGAAGGGAGCACTGACTCTTCAAAGCGTATACATCAAATTTTTTGTTGGTCTCTAAAGTGCTGCTGGATTCAAATCTAACTACCCTCCACTAATTAGGGTTGCCAGACCCACCTCTCCCCAACCATCACTGTGGGATGGGGGGGGTGTGTGGTTTAGGTTGCCGAATCTAGGTTGGAAAACTCCTGAAGATTTGAGGGTGGAGCTTGGGGTGGACAGAGACCTCAGTGGGATACAATGCCCTAGAGCCCACCCTCCAAAGCATCCATTTTCCTCAGGGGAACTGATCTCTGTAGTCTGGAGATGAGCCATAATTCCCAGGGATGCCCACCTGAGAAGGCTGGCATCCCTCCTCCATTTAGAAACACCTCTCAACGAACAAAAGCCAGCCGTTTTACAAGCGGCAAGCCCAAAACTGATTCATCACCTCCTCAGGAAAATATTTAGAAAGTGGCTGCAAGTATATAAAAACAGGTAGGGTTTTTTGTTGTTGTTGTTGAGGAGGGGGAATGCAATAATGAGCAAATTGCCAGACATGTTTTAGGCTTTAGAAGTACAGCTGTATATCCCAAAATGGAAGAAATTGCTAATAAGACCAACAGAAATTTTTAAAGAGCTGCTTGACATTTTGTTGTTAGCTATCTGCCGAAAAGAAAAGAGAGGCTGAATAGATTTCAAACAAGCATTTCTAATGTTAATTGAAGGCTTGGGAGGGAAAGCGGCCATGGGAATTTGAGAAAAAGATTAATTTTATCACAGCAGGCGGATAGAAAGATGAAAAAAAGTTAAGGATAATAAAAAAAAAATCTGAATTTCTCTGTGGGTTTGGGGGCGGGGGGTGTCCCGAATCACCTAAATAGCCTTTTGGATCAGCACCCATGTGTTAATGAGGTGCTTTCTCTTCCTTCTTTGAAATGAATGCTTTGTTCAGATTACAAAGCATTTGCAGTTTTGCACCTAATTTCAGGTAATATTGTTAACAGGTTCATGATGCGTATGTAAGCATTAATTAAATATTGGTGGAAAATAAGGTCACATCTAAAATGCTTTTCACCTGAATTCATACTCTGCATTTTGGAGTTCTGAATGATTCACTCGTTTGGCAAAAGGAGCTGATGCACTTGATAAACTCTTATGATTTCATTTTTTTAAAAAAACCCACATCATTCTAAACCCCAGTTCCTTTGGGTGTGCTCGTTCCACTCCTCCTCTTCTGCAGTACCAGCAACACATCCTAGTGGTTTCTCAATATTGTGATTTTTTAAATCTGAGATTCGTGTCCACTGATTTATTTTTATACAGACTGATCTGTTCAAAGATACCAAGAAAGCATCTTTGTACATATATATCATATTAGAGAATGAGCAAGTGGATAAGTCCAAGATGTAAGGTTGCCGGCTCCAGGTTGGGAAAGACATGGAAATTTCCACATATTTTCCAATCCAATGTCATAGAGTCCACCTTCCAGAGTGCCCATTTTCTCCATGTGACCTGATCGCCATCACCATTGGAATCCCAACACCTGGACATTGGCAACCCTACCAAGATGGTATGGCTAGGTTTGCTGACTGGGTTGAGAATTTCCTGGAGTGGTGGGGTGAATTTTGGGGAAGGCAGGGTCTGGGCAGGAGAGTAGCTTCAGCAGAGTGTAATGGAGTCCACCCTCCAAAACAGCCATTTCCACCAGGGAAACTGATTTCTGCAGCCTGGAGAGCAGTAGCAATTCCAGAAGATAAGCTGACTCGACTCGGAGGCTGGCAAACCCTTGGTATGGCTGATATTATTGGCTCCTGTAATAGCAGGGGTAGAATTCTAGAAGAAGCTCCTTTGCATATTAGGCCACACACCCCTGATGTAGCCAATCCTCCAAGAGCTTACAAAAAAGAGTCTTGTAAGCTCTTGGAGGATTGGCTGCATCAGGGGTGTGCAATCTAATATTCAAAGGAGCTCCTGCTAGAATTCCACCCCCGTAAATAGTGTTGCCTGAGTGTATATGAGGACAACTCTCTCATGAATTGCTGCTTTGACATGGTGAGAGGGCTTGCGCGGTTCAGTGAGGCTGTGGGCTATCCCATGCAGGGCCACCCAAGATGGACAGGCCACAGCTGAGAACCCAGACAAAATGTGATCCACTGGAGAAGGAAATGGCAACCCACTCCAGTATCCTCACCAAGAAAACCCCATGGACAGTAACAAAAGGCTAAAAGATATGGCGCTGGAAGATGAACCCCTCAGGTTAGAAGCTGCCCAATATGCTACTGGGGAAGAGCGGAGGGCAAGTCCAAGTAACTGCAGGAAGAGTGAAGCGGCTGGGCCAAAGCTGAAAGGATGCTCAGCTGTGGATGTGTCTGATGGTGAAAGAACAGTCTGATGCTGCAAAGAACAATACTGCATTGGAACGTGGAATGTAAGATCTATGAATCAAGGTAAGCTGGATGTAGTCAAACGAGAGATGGCAAGACTGAACATCGACATCTTGGGAATCAGCGAACTAAAATGGATGGGAATGGGTGAATTTAACTCAGAGGATCACTACATCTATTATTGTAGGCAAGAGTCCCGTAGAAGAAATGGTGTGGCCTTTATAGTTAACAAGAGAGTGATGAAGGCAGTAATGGGATACAATCTCAAAAATGACAGAATGATCTCGGTCCATATCCATTGCAAACCATTCAATATCACAGTAATCCAAGTCTACGACCCAACCACTGATGCAGAAGAAGCTGAAGTGGAACAGTTCTATGAAGATCTACAACACCTTCTAGAATTAGCACAAAAAAAAAAAAGATCATAGGGGACTGGAATGCCAAAGTAGGAAGTCAAAAGGTGACCAGAACAACTGACAAGTTTGGCCTTGGAGAACAAAATGAAGCCGGGCAAAGGCTAATAGAGTTTTGTCAAGAGAACAAGCTGGTCATAGCAAATACCCTCTTCCAACAGCCCAAAAGGTGACTCTACACATGGACATCACCTGATGGGCAATACAGAAATCAGATTGATTATATACTCTGCAGTCAAAGATGGAGAAGCTCCTTACAGTCAGCAAAAACAAGACCTGGAGCTGACTGTGGGTCACATCATGAACTACTCATTGCAAAATTCAGGCTTAAACTGAAGAAAACTGGGGAAGCCATTAGGCCATTCAGGTTTGACCATGATCACATGCCTTATGAATATACAGTGGAGGTGAAGAATAGATTTAAGGGACTAGAGTTGATAGACAGAGTGCCTGAAGAACTATGGATGGAGGTTCATGACATTGTACAGAAGGCAGCAACCAGCATCATCCCAAAGAAAAAGAAATGCAAGAAAGCAAAGTGGCTGTCTGATGAGGCTTTACAAATAGCTGAGGAAAGAAGGAAAGTGAAAGGCAAAGGTGAAAAGGAAAGATTCACCCAACTGAATACAGTTTTCCAGAGAACAGCAAGGAGAGATAAGGAGGCCTTCCTGAAGGAACAATGCAAAGCAATAGAGGAAAATAATAGAATGGAAAGGACAAGAGATCTCTTCAAGAAAATTGGAGAAAACAAGGGAACGCTCCATGCAAAGATGGCCATGATAACGGACAAAAACAGAAGCAGAAGAGATCAGGAAGAGGTGGCAAGAATACACAGAAGAATTATACAAGAAGGATCTCAATGTCCTTGACAACCATGACAGTGAAATCGATGACCTTGAGCCAGACATCTTGGAGTGTGAAGTCAAATGGGCCTTAGAAAGCATTACTAACAACAAAGCAAGCGGAGATGATGGTATCCCAGTTGAGCTATTCTAAGTCCTAAAAGATGATGCTGTTAAAGTGATGCACACATTATGTCAACAAATCTGGAAAACGCAACAGTGGCCACGGGATTGGAAAAGATCAGTTTATATTCCAATCCCAAAGAAGGGTAATGCCAAGGAATGTTCAAACTACTGCACCATTGCACTCATTTCACATGCCAGCAAGGTCATGTTAAAGATCCTACAAGCTAGGCTTCAGCAGTATATCGATCGGGAACTACCAGAAGCTCAAGCTGGGTTTCGGAGAGGTACAGGAAGTAGAGATCAAATTGCCAACATTCGATGGATTATGGAGAAAGCACAGGAGTATCAGAAAATGTCTATTTCTGTTTCATTGACTACGCTAAAGCCTTTGATTGTGTGGATCACAACAAACTGTGGCAAGTCCTTAAAGTGATGGGAGTACCAGACCACTTCATATGTCTCCTGAAAAACCTGTATAAGGGTCAAGAAGCAACTGTCAGAACGGGATATGGAACAACTGATTGGTTTAGAATAGGAAAAGGAGTTCGACAAGGATGTATATTGCCACACTGCTTATTTAATTTATATGCAGAGTACATCATGCAGAATGCTGGCCTGGATGAAGGACAAGCCGGAATTAAGATTGCCGGAAAAAAACATTAACAATCTCAGATATGCAGATGACACCACTCTAAAGGCAGAAAGTGAGGAGGACCTAAAGAACCTCTTGTTGAGGGTAAAAGGGGAGAGCAGAAAAGTAGGCTTGAAACTCAACATAAAAAAAACCTAAGATCATGGCATCCAACCCCATCACACCTTGGCAAATAGAAGGGAAAGACATGGAAGTAGTGACAGACTTCACATTTCTGGGATCCAAGATCACTGCAGATGACAACTGTAGCCATGAAATTAAAAGACGTTTCCTCCTTGGGAGGACAGCTATGGCGAACCTGGGCAGTATAATAAAAAGTAGAGACATCAGCCTGCCAACAAATGTCCATATAGTCAAAGCGATGGTATTCCCAGTAGTAATGTATGGCTGTGAGAGCTGGACCATAAGGAAGGCCGAGTGCAGAAGAATAGATGCTTTCGAGCTATGGTGCTGGAGAAGAATCTTGAGAGTCCCTTGGACTGCAAGAAGATCAAATCAGTCAGTCCTAAGGGAAATCAACCCAGACTGTTTCCTGGAAGGTCAGATGCTGAAGCTGAAACTCAAATACTTTGGCCACCAAATGAGAAGGGAGCACTCCCTGGAGAAGATCCTGATGCTGGGAAAGACAGAAGGCAAAAGAAGAAGGGGACGGCAAAAGATGAGATGGCTGGACAGTGTTACTGATGTAACAAACACGAATTTGAGCAGACTTCGGAGGATGGTGAAAGACAGGAGGGCCTGGTATGACTCTGTCCATGGGGTCGCAAAGAGTCGGACTCGACTGTGCGACTGAACAACAACATATGAGGACAAAGCTGGCATCTTCATTTTTTGCAGGATCCAAGGCAGCCTTGAGTTTGTGTCTCTATTGTGATCCTTTATTTTAAAAAAGGGCAAAAGGCTGCATTATGGTTTGGAGACTGCCTGACTGTAAGGAAAGGACTGCCACCCAAGGCCTGTGAGACAGAAGGTCCATTATCCAGGATGGTCTACAGATCACTGATAATGTGTTGGAGTGTCTTCTAGGCCTATCCTAGTTGGCTTTGTCTGGGCCCCAGTTTGGCATGGTGGATGAGAAAGACTGATAAAGGCAGAAAGCAACAGACTAGCTCAGCTACTCTTCTAGAATTATTGCAGATAGGGCTCTCCTGATGTGATTCTACATACATGATTCCCAAGGTATAAGCTCTGAAGAGTCAAAGCTTCCTTCATCAGATACTTTGTTAGACACTGAATGAAGGGAGGGTTGACTCATGAAAGCTTATGCCCTGGAAATCTTGTTGGTCTTCAAGATGCTACGGGGTTCAGATCTTGCTCTTAGGATGTTACACCTCTACTTAGGATGCCACTGTCTAAACACTTGACACCAGTGTTCCCTCTAAGCTGAGTTAGTGTGAGCTAGCTCACATTTTTTTTAGCTTCTGGCTCATGTATTTTTGCCTCAGCTCAGGAAAAATGGTCCTAGAGCTATCTAATTTATGCAGTAGCTCACAATTTTAATGCCTGTAGCTCACAATTTTAATGCCAGTAGCTCACAGAGTAGAATTTTTGCTCACAAGACTCCACAGCTTTGAGGGAACATTGCTTGAAACCATATTGTCTCTCTTCCAGTGCAAAGGTTGCCAAGTCCCTTGGAGCAGCCAGTGAAGGATGGGAGGTAGACTTACCAGGAGCGGGGCAGAACACCAGAAATTAATGTGATGTGTCTATGGAAGTGACCCGGAAGGGCACTCTGGTTTGGGGGCAAATAGTGTAACCCCTGACGTGCCTATGTCACTTCCAGGTCACATAGGCATGCTGTGTTAATTTCCAGCATCCCTGTGCATTCGCTTTGGCGGCACGTATACTAAAATTGGAACAGCATTCCTGCATTTGAGGTGTGCATTTGAGCCAGGTGGCCAGCAGAAAAGAGGTGTGGGCTGGCAACGGGATACCCTCTCCCCCATTGGGAGGGGTGGTCTGGCATCCCTAATGCCAATGCATTCTACTCAAAACCCAATGGGCTTGGACTGGAGTAACTTTGTAGCATTGCCCTGTTCCAAGCCGTCCCCCTTGTAAGGCAGCAGGATTTATGGCAGGGTGGGGGGGGGAGTTATTTGCCTTTGAATGAAATCAATTTTGGTTGTGATTATTCCAGCCTGATGTCAAAGCACCCCAGGAAACTCATCAGCTTTCTGTGCGAAATGAACCGCGACGAGCAGTCTCCTTTTGCTTCGGCTACTGCGACACGCTGTTCATTGAAACTGATTACTATTCTGACGACGTCAATTTCATTATCCCCAATCGATTCCCGGGGTGGGGTGGGGGGGGGGGAAGAGAACCTCACTCTTTAACGGCCTTCAGTCTCGTCACTCCTGTTACGGGAGAGGCATGAACAATACTTTGATTCGGCACAACAGATTTCGGCCGGGCCGGTCTCGGCAGGGTCGGTAGCTGCCTGTCTTATTAGCCCTCCCTCAGGTAAATGGCTGTCATGGATCTCGCTATGGGGACCTGCAAGTCTGGCCAGATAAAACTAGGGAAAGACTCCCCCTTCCTTGGAGGGAAGATTTTATTTGCATGCACAAGGAAGGAAACTAATTGCTAATTATTATGGTGCAGGCTGTGGAATTGCAGGCCTGTAATTTAAAAGCACCTTCCAACAAGAAAAACAAGAGATTTTCTTCTAAAATCAGGTGCTTCGCTGAGCAAATATTTGGGTGACACAATGACCAAGAAGAACCTGAGCTATAAGAACAACAGTGCTTAGCAGAGCTTTTTTTGAACAGGAGCACAAAGGAACACAGTCAGAGTGTGTGGCCAAATATTCAAATGAGTTCCTGCTGAAACAATGGTGACATCAGGGGTGTGGCCTACTATGCAAATGAGCTTCTGCTGGGCTTTTTCTACAAAAAAAGGCCCTGATGCTTAGCATTTCTATGGTCCTTGAGAGTATCAAAGGGATGCACAGACATTCTCTCTGTGCTCTTTCAACATATCTAGTGAAGCAGGTCCGGACTCTGATCCCCGCTTTTGCAGATGGCACGGCAAAGGCTGAGAGAAACCTGCTGAAGAGCACCTAGGAAGATCAAGGGTCAGGAGAGATTTGAACTCAGGACTTTCTGGCTTCTCACTTAACCTTGCACCACTCACCTCTGAGTTTATTATTTGTGATATGTCTGTGTGACCCAGAAGTGACACAGGCATGTCGGAGGGCACTCTGGTTTTGGGGCAAACTCTGGTTTCTGTGTCAAATGGAGCTGATTCCCATGAAAGCGTGCAAGGGCAGCATCCACTCAGCCCTACCGAACCTATATGACGTTGGTAGTATGTGGCACAGGTTATTTTAAAAGTTGGGTTTCCCCCATCCTAAATGAAATCACTGTGACTGCTTCTTGGAGGAAAAGAATGGCGACCCCACCCACCCACCCACTTGTGTGTGTGTAAAGTGCCATCCAGTCACAGCTGACTTATGGCAACCCCATAAGTTGTTCAAGGTAAGAAGTGAACAAAGGTGGTTGGTCTCTGTGTGCCTCAGTGGAGCATTAGAACATAAGGAGAGCCCTGCTGGATCAGACCAATGTTCCATGTAGTCCAGCACAGTACAGGCACTTCTTCGTTTAGGTGGAAGACAGAAATCTGGCAGATGCTGTGGGGTTCACCTACGCCGCACCTGCCAGATTTCTGTCTGCCACCTAAACGAAGAAGTGCCTTTCTTAGTGGTACTGTCTACGTCTTTCAACATAAGGAGTATTATGACAGTGGACTACAGTACCAACTACAATACTTATGAAAAATGACTGTACTTTGATTTGAAAAGACTTTTGGTTTGTAATGAAAATATATGTGTGCAACTGAATACAACAGGAAATTTGTTAAGCAAATACTTGCAAAAGTGTAATTACGCAGTGGTTTACTCTAGTTGCTACTAATCATTACGCTGCGGTTTCCGGTTTGCCTAATCCCCAGGTGAGGGCAGGGGATCCCCCAGTTTGGAGACCCTCCTCCAGCTTCAGGGTCATCAGAAAGTGGGGGCGGGGGAGGGAAATATCTGCTGGACACTCCATTATTCCCTATGGAGACTGATTCCCATAGGGTATGATGAAGAATTGATCTGTGGGTATCTGGGGCTCTGGGGGGACTGTTGTTTTGAGTTAGATGCACCAAATTTTCAGTATAACATCCAGTGCCTCTCCCCAAAATACCCTCCAATTTTTAAAAGGATTGGACCAATGAGCCCCCAAAGAAGGTGCCCCTATCCTTCATTGTTTCCAGTGGAGGGAAGGCATGTAAAAGGAGTGCAGTCCCTTTAAATGTGTTGCCCAGAACTCCCTTTGGAGTTCAATTGTGCTTGCCACAACCTTGCTCCTGGCTCCACCCCCAAAGTCTCCTGGCTCCACCCCCAAAGTCCCCAGATATTTTTTGAATTGGACTTGGCAACACTACAACCAGTTCCCCTGGATGGCCAACAACAGGGTGTAGAGACCAAGGCCTTCCCCTGATGTTGTCTCCTGGTACCAAGATTCAGAAGTTGACCGCTGCTGAACATGGAGGTTGCTCTGTACTCCCCTGCTGGTCTCCCATCCAACTACTAAACCTGGGCCAACCCTGCTTAGCTTCTGAGATCCTACAAAACTGAGCAAGCCTGGGCCTTAGCAAGACAGTGTGAAGTGGTGTTTTCCAGTGGATAACTGCAGGCAGGGAAAAGGCTAAAAAGCCCTATATGGCTGCAACATGCTCCACTTTGAGAGGGCATCCCCAAGCAGCCAGATTTGGAAAAGAAAAAAACTCTTGCAAAGCGGCCACATTGCATGCAGTTTCACTCTCAGCATTGCCCCATTTTCCACTAAAAGTTATTCCTGACTAGATTATTATTTCCCCAAATATACACAGGACTGCCACCTTCCTTACTATGCTGCTCCAGCAGTCTTATCTAAATATGCCAAACGGGTAGCAGTCTCCCCCCATCCTTCCACTTCCCTCTTCCCCGCCAGGTTCACATGATGGATGCAGAAAGCTGATACGCTTAATTCAGCAGCAAAACCCTGATGGTTGTCGAAGCAATTTTCAGGAACCACTAATTAAACTGCTGAGGGTTTTCGTTCTGAAAGGTTCGCTTCAAAACCTCTCTGCAAAGGATGCCCCAGGGACAGCCCGCCGAAACTGCTGACTCGACCTCCGAGTTGTCTTTGGATCAGGTCTCTGATTCTCTTTGATTAATAGCATAAAACGGGCAGGGAGGGGGAGTACCCAGGATGAAAAGTTTTAGTGAAGTGAGTGAAATTCAAAACGCTGAAGACCTTCGCGATGACACGCGAATGTACTTCTGACACAGAACAGAAGGGGGAAAAGGATGAATTGAAAGTGAGATTATCATCTCAATCCATTGTAATCCTTCACTTCCTCCTGGAAAGTCACAGCATGACCTGGATAGCTCAGGCAAGCCCAATCTCGTCAAATCTCGTAAACTAAACAGGATTGACTCTGGCAAGCACTTGGATGGGAGACCTCCTTGGAATACCAGAAGTCAGGAGGGCAGGGGCAGGCCTTATTCAGCCACCACTCTGAATATCCTCTGGAAGGAAGGAAGGAAAGAAGGAAGGAAGAATGGAAGGAAGGAAGGAGACTGCAGATTTATACCCCAGCCTTCTCTCTGAATCAGAGAATCAGAGCAGCTTACAATCTCCTATAGTTTCTCCCCCAACAGGTGGGTGGGGCTGAGAGGGCTCTCACAGCAGCTGCCCTTCCTACAAAAGCTATGGCTGACCCAAGGCCATTCCAGCAGCTGTAAGTGGAGGAGTGCGGAATCAAACCCGGTTCTCCCAGATAAGAATCTGCACACTTAACCACTACACCAAACTGGCTCTCCAGGAAGGAAGGTAAGGGCAACCCGCTTTGCTCTCCTCAGGCTAGGTCTCCTGAGGGTAGTATTCCTGATGTCTGGACAGAGGCCAGACTTCCTGTTTGGGTTTCCAGCTCTAGGTTGGGAAACTCAGCTAAGCACTAGCTTCTTTAATGTTCTTGTAATTTAAACAGGGCACACATAAGAGTACAAATGGGGAATCAACTGTGATACAAACAGTACACAATACAAATGAATCTGCAAAAACTAGAGCAAAGTAAGGAATACGAAAACTCTAGTAAACATGCAAAAGGGCCCCAAACAGGCGATTTTTGTTTATTCTAAAAAGAGCCTGACAATTTCTCGTTGGACGGTGGAAGCTCTTAAGCACAGGCTGAAAGGGCTGAAGACTGCTTTCTTGCTGCATTTTATCAATCCAATGGAGAGAAAAGTATAAAAACCGAGGGACTGAAGGCTGTGGCAAGGGTATACATCTATATAAAATTCAGAAAGCAAAAATTCTTTGAGCAGCCTTTCTGCTTCAGAAACAGGGCAAGCTCATCCAAAACACCGACATCGAGAAAGACGTATGTCCAGAAAAAATGAGGTGTGTGTGAACAGATTCTGAAAAATATGGGTTGTGTCTCACTGAGAAGAATTGTAAGATATGTCATTATGTTATGTCACATCTGGCAATCTGCCAGGAAAATCTGGGGGGCAGGGACCAGCTGATTGGCACTGCTCCAATGTGTCATTTCTGGCAAAAAATCAGAAGTGCTCGAATCATGTTAGCACAACACTCTAGGATTCACCCCAAACTCTATGGAGAGCCAGTTTGGTGTAGTGGTTAGGTGAACAGACTCTTAGCAGGGAGAACCAGGCTCGATTCCCCACTCCTTCACATGCACCTGCTGATGTGACATCAAGTCAGTCACAAGTTCTCATGAAGCTGATCGTCTCAAGAGCAGTTTCTGTCAGAGCTCTCTCTTCACCTACCTCACAGGATATCTGCTGTGGGGAGGGGAAGGGAAAAGAGACGGTAAGCAGCGCTAGCCCTAGACTGTTTGGCACCCTAGGCAAGGCTAACTTCTGTCCCCCACACACACTGATAACATCACCAAGTCACATAGGGGGCAATTCAGTGCCCCTAGAAGGCCAGCACACCCTAGTCAATTGCCTAGTTTGCCTAGTGGCAGAACCAGCTCTGATTGTAAGCCACGCTGAGACTCCTTTCAGTAGTAAAGAGCAGGGTATAAATCCAATATCCTCCTCCTCCTCCTTCTCCTCTTCTTCTAGTGCTAGAAGTGATGTCATAGTGCATTTCGGTGCAATACCTTCCCTCAAGGCTTGCTTTGTAGCAGGAGCTTCTTTGCATATTAGGCCATACACCTCTGATGTAGCCAATCCTCCAAGAGCTTACAGGACTCATCTTACAGGGCCTACTGTAAGCTCTCGGAGGATTGGCTACACCAGGGGTGTGTGGCCTAATATGCAAAGGAGCTCCTGCTGCAAAGTGAGCCCTGCCTTCCCTGCCCCCCATGACCTCCTGCCTGGCAACCCTGGGCATGGCACTGTCAACCCCTTTTATTTTTTTCACCTGCAAACCTGTGAAGTGGCAGGAGGGAACTGGGGGCTAATTCATGTAGACGTCCTGCTATAGCATGGGACCTGGCCTCTCCTTGCATATAACCAGCAGCCCAGCATTCCCCATACAGTTCCCCATCATCATACAACCCAAAGTTAATTGTCCATGGTAGAGAATCCATACGGAAGAAGCACCCCGGCATGGATGCTGAAAGAGAGGTCCACAGAAACATCACAGATGCCATTCCAGCCAACAAACTGACTGCTTGAAGATTAAGAGCTCTCTGTAGAAATGCTGGGTCTTTGCTGGCATCTGAATTGGGCATCATTTGTAAGTATTAAAAAAAGCCCCGGCCTTTCATCTGATCTTGCCCAAAGGAACACATCACATTCCAACTTGTCCACAAGGATAGCACGTGGAACCTTATCAAAAGCCTTACTGAAATCATCGTTTATCTTGATTTCAGTAAGGCTTGTGATAAGGTTCCACATACTATCTTTGTTGACAAGTTGGTAAAATGCGGTTGACAGATCATGCCCAAAGAGTGCTTGTGAATGGTTCCTCATCCTCTTGGAGAGGAGTGACAAGTGGAGTACTTCAAGGATCTGTCCTGGGCCCTGTTTTGTTCAACATCTTTATAAACGATTTGGATGAAAAATAGAAGGAATACTCAGGACTTTGTAGAACAAGCCCAGCAGGAACTTATTTGCCTATTAGGCCACACCCCCTGATCTCACCATTGTTTTACATAGGATTTTTTTAGAAAACACCCAGCACGAACTAATTTGCATATTAGGCCACACCCCCTGACACAAAGCCAGTCGGAACTGCATTCCTGTGTGTTCCTGCTCAAAAAAAGCCCTGTGAATGCTTATTAAATTTGCAGATGATACTAAATTGGGAGGGGTTGCAAATACAATAGAAGACAGAAACAGGATACAGAATGACCTTGACAGGCTGGAAAACTGGGCTAAAACCAATAAAATGAATTTTAATAGGGAAAATGTAAAGTTCTGCATTTAGGCAGGAAAAATCCAATGCATGGTTATAGGATGGGGGAGACTTGTCTTAGCAGTAGTATGTGCAAAAAAGATCTAGGGGTCTTAGTGGATCGTATGCTGAACATAAGTCAACAGTGTGATGCGGTGGCTAAAAAGGCAAATGCAATTTTGGGCTGTATCAACAGAAGTATAGTGTCCGGATCACATGAAGTGATGGTATCGCTTTACTCTGCTCTGATAAGACCTCACCTGGAGTATTGTGTTCAGTTTTGAGCACCACATTTTAAGAAGGATATAGACAAGCTGGAATGGATCCAGAGGAGGGCGACGAAGATGGTGAGTGGTCTGGAGACCAAGTACTATGAAGAAAGGTTGAAGGAGCTGGGCATGTTTAGCCTGGAGAGGAGGTGGTTGAGAGGTGATAAGATCACCATCTTCAAGTACTTGAAGGGCTGCCATATAGAGGATGGTGTGGAATTGTTTTCTGTGGCCCCAGAAGGTGGAACCAGAACAAACGGGTTGAAATTAAATCAAAAGAGTTTCCGGCTCAACATTAGGAAGAACTTCCTGACCGTCAGAGCGATTCCTCAGTGGAACAGGCATTCTCGGGAGGTGGTGAGCTCTCCTTCCTTGGAGGTTTTTAAACAGAGGCTAGATGGCCATCTGACAGCAATGAAGATCCTGTGGATTTAGGGGGAGGCGTTTGTGGGTTTCCTGCATTGTGTAGGGGGTTGGGTAGATGACCTTGGAGGTCCCTTCCAAATCTATGATTCTATGATTCCACCTGTGGCAGTGATGCACCAGCTCTCTGCAGCACTCCCCTTCTCACTGACATCTGCATTTGGGATTCAGCTATAGCCACCTGCACTCCAGAACAGAAACCTTCCAAACTCTTCTAGCTGAAACCAGCTACAATGCATATTTACAGGGGGTACTGAAAGGGGAGAGAGAATCTGTCCTCCGGCTTCAGTTTGCTGCTTATAGACTAAATGAGCAGACTCAGCACTCCAGGAATTCATTTCCGGTTCCCCTGCCTTGGTTGTACCTCTTCCAGGCCTGTGGCCATCACCGCTCATCAGATGTATAAGCAGAGGAGTTAAAATTTCATGCAGTCCCACAGCAATGGAAAACACATTTCCCCCCCCCAGTCGCAGTTGTTATTTACAGATGCATTTATGTGTCCTCACATCCCTTTGTGGATCATAATAGTTCCATTGTTCAGAGGAAACGTGAAGAAATGACCTCGAGAACGGCATCCATTTAAGAAGTGCTGTGTTTATAACCAATATTAAAATAGTAATCTGCAGTTACGGATGTTATAGATGAGCTGTATTCACACTAGGAGTATGTTCCACATTTGGTTTCTGTTTGTTTATATTTTTGTCAGAGGTTTCAGTTTGTCGCTTTTCACCGCTGGTTGAACAGATTCATATGTATGAGCGTAGAACAGTTTTTGTATGCCATTTAGATGGTATTTATATCTCACTGTATTGCCATTTAATACCTTACATAATGTACAATGTGGATCATATGATTTATAAATGCTGACTTAGGGTGTACAAGTGATGCTGACAAAAAAACCCTCCAGTTTTTAATAGCAAAAACAGGTGCAAAGAAACAAAAAGCGGTGCAGTTTGATTCATGCAAGGAAGAAGCAAAATGAAAATGGGGAGATTTGGGTAGAAATTGCAAGAATGAAAAACAAAAGCAAACCATTAAATTGTCCATTGTTTGCATGGATCGGATCCAGACATCATTGGTGTTATGCATGTGGACTCAAGTGAAGACTTTGGGTGTTCCTGCCTGGCTCATTGGAGCCATATGGACTGAGCTTGGGGACAAGGGGCTGCAAGATCCAAATCTCTGCCACCCTGGGCCAATCACAAGCCCCCGCCGGTTTGAATGACCCAATAACATGCTTGCGTGGGAACCCAGGGATGTATATAAGTTTGGCCCCATTGGCCTAGTTCTCAATCTTATAGGGCAGTCACCAACTATGCTGTACTTAATAAAGACCTTGTTATCACACATGCTGCATCTCATCAGCGCATAGAACCCACTATACAACAATTGGCTATCGCACTGCTATTTGAAATGCATTGTTAGAAAGGAGTTTTGCGAAGAGCACGGGATGCCAAAAAGACAAATGAGTGGGTTCTAGATCAATACAAGCCTGAACTCTCCCCAAGAAGCTAAAATGGCTGGACTGAGGGTATCATACTTTGGTCACAGTGTGAGATGACAAGAATCGCTGGAAAAGACCATCACGCTCAGGAAAGCTGAAGGCAGCAGGAGAGGAGGAAGACTCAGCATGAGATGGATTGATTCAATCAAGGAAGCCACAGTCCTCAGTTTTCAAGGCAGTTAATGATAGGATGTTTCGGAGGGCATTAACTCATAGGGCCACCGTAAGTCAGAAGCAACTTTATGTCAGTTTAACAGAAGAAGAGGAAGGGGAGGAGATTGGATTTATACCCCACCCAGGGCTTTTTTTTGTAGCAGGAACTCCTTTGCATATTAGGCCACACACCCTTGATGTAGCCAATCCTCCAAGAGCTTACAGTAGGCCCTGTAAGAAGAGCGCTGTAAGCTCTTGGAAGATTGGCTCCATCAGGGGGATGTAATATGCAAAGGAGTTCCTGCAACAGAAAAAGCTCTCACCCCACCCCACTATCTGAAGGAATCTCAGAGTGGCTTCCAATCTCCTTTCCCTTACCCTCCCCCACAACAGACACCCCATGAGGTAGGTGGGGCTGAGAGAGCTCTCTCACAACTGCTTTTGAGCAGAACAGCTCTGAGAGAACTTGTGGCTGACCCAAGGTCACGTCAGCAGCTGCAAGGAGGAGTGGGGAATCAAACCCAGTTCTCCAAGATAAGAGTCCACGAACTTAACCACTACACCAGACTTAACAACTACAGCAAATATACACACAACCATTCTCCTTGGAACATACTAGAAGTAAATGTTCAAAACAGAATAATATCTGATGACATCTAGAGCCTACCATGGTTTTAATTAGGGGTCAGTGTTAAGGGATGCCTTCTTTTTAGGGATTAGCAATGTTCCCATGATATGGCATTGCAATTGTCTGCCATGCCACCATCTCTTTGATTTAGAGCAATTTATTAAACACCTGAACTGCAGCCTACACCATCCATCAGAAGCCTTTCATATGTGTGAAATAACCACAGGGGGAGGACTATTAATTTCTCCTTATGTAGGAAATCCAAATAAGTGTTTTATGGTCCTCAAGCATTAATTTTCTTTATGCCTGTAGCAGTTAAAGCAGCAAACAGGGCAAATTGTTTAATGTTTCAGCTATTGTTGAAATTTGGCTGTGCTGTACTCTTCACAGAACCTACTGTATGTCGAGGGAAGGGTGAAAAAGAGAATAATCAAAACACCATAAATTGTGTACTTTGAGGGACCGGCATTAACTGTTTGGCTGACTAATTTGAATCAAGATGTAAAATGCCACCCTATTCGGGTTGCCAAGCCCAATTCAAGAAATATCTGGGGACTTTGGGGGTGGAGCTAGGAGCAAGGTTGTGACAAGCATGATTGAACCCCAAAGGGAGTTCTGGCCATCACTTTTAAATGTCTTCCCTCCATTGGAAATAAAAGATAGGGGAACCTTCTTTGGGGGCTCAAAGAATTGGACTCCTCAGTCCAATCTTTTTAAAACTTGGAGGGTGTTTTGGGGAGAGGCTTCAGATTCAGTGCTGTACTCCAAAAACAGCTCCTCCAGAGCCTCAGATACCTGTGGTTCAATTCTCCATTTTACCCTATGGAAATCAGTCTCCATAGGGAATAATGGAGTGCCCAGCAGACATTCCCAGGGCCTCCAAACCCCATGATCTTCAGGCCTTCCGCTTCTCTGCTTCCCCAGGCACTTTCCAGCAACACCAGAGAACACTTTTGCCTCCAGGCTAGGGTTGCCAATTCCAGATTGGAGCAAGGGATTCCTTCGTTTGGAGAATAATATCTGATAACATCTAGAGCCTATCATGGTGTAATTAGGGGTCAGTGTTAAGGGATGCCTTCTTTTTAGGTATTAGCAAAGTTCCCATGATATGGCATTGGAATTTTCTGCCATGCCACCATCTCTCTTTGATTTTGAGCAATTTATTAAGCACCTGAACTGCAGCCTACACCATCCATCAGAAGTCTTTCATATGTGTGAAATAACCACAGGGGGAGGACTATTAATTATTAATAACTTCAGGGCTATGAGAAAGTGGGAGTGATGGCCACTAGCCGCTCTATTATACTCTATGGCAGGGGTGTCAAACATGCTGCCCATGGGCCAGATCAGCCCTCCAGAAGGCTCCTATCAGGCCCACAAGCACCTCACTGTTGTCTGCTTCCTTCTTCCTCTCTTGCATCCTTCTGCATCACAGCTTGGTTTGGCAGGTTTGCTAAGTCAAGCCACAAAGCAAAGCCTCTATTTTCTCCATTGGCTGACCAGCCCATGAAGCAACTTATGTGCAAAAGCTTGCAATGCCCAGCTGTTTCATGTTTTCCTCTGGGTCATAGGCTCAAAGCACTGACCATGAGAGTCCTGTAATGGATGCCAATAAATCAAAAGTAGGTTTGCAACTTACAGATACACAAGCTGAACAACACCTGAACAGCATATTCAAGATTGCTACAGCATAGACATTGTCTTCCGATTTTGATGCAGTAATTCTGAGCAAGAAATGCCAGTTATAAGAGACTAATAAATAAACAAAATATTGCAAGAGTGCTAATCTTTTAAGCATGTTTTAAGTTTGAAAACATCTTTTAATTGTGTTTGTTCCTTATAAAGTTTATATCTCCACTACCATTACATTTTATGACAAACATAGTCCAGTCCAAGGTCTCATTTATGTCCAATCTGGCCTTCATAACAAATGAGTTTGACATCCCTGTCCCATGGAGACTCAATCTGTGGGTATTTGGGGACTGAATTTTCAGCATAACTGCTGATGCCTCTCCTAAACTCCCACCCACCAAGTTTCAAAAAGATTGACCCAGGGGATCCAATTCCATGAGCCCCAACAGAAGATGCCCCCATCCTCCATCCTTAGGTGAACACACCAGTTGGTCCCCTACCTTGAGCGCAGCGACTTAGCAATGGTGATCCACGCCTCAGTCACCTCAGGAATTGATTACTGTAAAGCTCTCTACATGGGGCTGCCCTTGATTCGGAAGCTACAGTTGGTGCAGAATGCTGCAGCCAGGCTACTAATGGGGCTTCCCCATCAGAAGCACATTCAGCCTGTGCTGAGAGCGCTGCATTGGCTGCCTGTTGCGTACCAAATCCGTTTCAAGGTCCTGGTATTAACCTTCAAAGCCCTATATGGCCTAGGACCTACCTATCTGCGGGACCGCCTTGCCCCACATGTTCCCCAGAGAGCACTGCGATCAAGCTCTCAACATCTTCTGGCTCTCCCTGGGCTAAAAGAGGCTAGGCTTAATTCCACCAGAGCAAGAGCCTTCTCAGTTGCGGCCCCAATACTTTGGAACACCCTCCCAGAAGCCATCAGGGCCCTGCGGGATTTATTGCAGTTCTGCAGGGCCTGCAAGACTGAACTGTTTCGGATGGCATATAACATCTAATGGGAGAGGGCTGCCACCACATCTGGATCTATAGTGGTTTAGCACTAACTGCCTAGGATCTGTGCGCATGAGAAAGAAAATATTACATGATCTGCCTGAAGTAGCACCATTGCCATTTATCCGATTGTGTTATTGTTTTAATATTGCTTTTGTTTACTGTCTATTTTATGCTGTTAGCTGCCTTGAGTCTGTATAGAATGGGCAGGGTATAAATATAATGTAAATAAATACATTATTTCCAGTGGCGGGAAGGTCTTTAAAAGAAATGCATCCCTTTAAATGTGAGTAGCAGAACTTGCTTTTTGCCTCCCCTCTCCTGAAGCTTCTCTCCCTTCTCCAGAACCCTCTGGTAAGTTCTCTGGCAATTTGTTAGCCTAACCCAGAGGTTCCCAAACTTATTTGGCCTAACGCCCCCTTTTCAGAAAAAAAGATACACAGCGCCCCCCTGGAAATCTACCTTCAAGAAGTGGACTAAAAGATGCAGTGACATATTTGCACGCAGAGTAAACAAAGATGTTGTAAAGAAGACACTTTGAAGCTTGAAATTCTAAAATTATTTTATAAAATCAATCATAATAACATTCCCATACACAGAGAATTTTTGAAATTTCTTTATAATTATTATCCACCCTCCCCTTGTCAGCTCCAACTAATGGAATGGGAAGGTGCCCTGCCCAGCCGCTTTCAACCTGAAAGCAGGGCAGCGGTAAAATGGAGCACTCTTTGGAGGCTTCCTTGGAAGCCACTGACAAGCACAGGCAATGTTTGTCCTGCGAAGAAAAGCAGCGGTGTGGCAGCACCGCCTGGGGCTCTTGGCTTGCCTGCTGGCTGGCGCAATCATGCCACAAGGGAAGGGTGAGTAAAGGGGTGCCCAGCAGTGCCCCCTGGCAGAGTGGCACCCTAGACAGTTGCCTTCCCACCTGTTCCCATGTGCTGGCCTTGCAGAAGATACTCTGACCAATTTCTCTCTCGTCTTACGCCACTCTCAAGCTCCTCTTCTCAGTGGGGCTTCCCTCCGATTTCACGCTATCTGCCCTGGGGCTGCAGCTAGCTTCAGCTTTTCCCCACTGCTAACAGAAACCTCTAAAACCCAGTTCTGTTTGTGGTGTGAAAAAGTGGATGCTAGCTGCAGCCCTGAGGCATATAGTGTGAAATCGGAGGGAAGCCCTGCTGAGAAGAGGAACATGAGAGCAGCGTAAGGCTTGTGGGAAATCGGTCTCTGTGTCTGAAGCATTGCGGTTGGCTGAAATCAACAGAAGCAACCACCTGGTAACCAGAGGACTGCAAGAAGCTTGGTGCTCTGCAGAAAACCCTGTGAGGAGCAAGCTACAGGTAGAAACTCTTTAGAGAAGTTTGTGTAATTCCCTCAGTACTTCCACTGTCCTGACTTGAACTGCATTGCTGAGAGAGAAACTGCAAGCAACCTGGAGAAGCTGCTAGCTATAGCAAGTATTGGCTAGAAAAGACTAGTAAAGTTTTTTGTTTGTCTTTCTTGTTTGTCTGTACACCTCCATTTTTTATTCTGTCTTGTATATAAACTGCATCCTTCTTATATTTTAATTGGAAAAAGTTCTGGTCCTCATTAGAATCAGAGAATCATAGAGTTGGAAGGGACCTCCAGGGTCATCTAGTCCAACCCCCCCCCCGGCACAATGCAGGAAACTCACAAATACCTCCCCCTAAATTCACAGGATCTTCATTGCTGTCAGATGGTCATCTAGCCTCTCTTTAAAAACCTCCAAGGAAGGAGAGCTCACCACCTCCTGAGGAAGCCTGTTCCACTGAGGAATCGCTCTAACGGTCAGGAAGTTCTTCCTAATGTTGAGCCGGAAACTCTTTTGATTTAATTTCAACCTATTGGTTCTGGTCCTACCTTCTGGGGCCACAGAAAATCATTCCATTACTAGTCTAATAGGGTGAATTCACACTAAGTAGCAAACAAAAAGGAACCCTCTATTTTAGTTAATTGGAATTTTTCTCTAAATTAGAAATTCTGGACCCCTCTTTTCTTCTTCCTTTATGCTTCCACCACCCCCTTATTTTTATTCACCGCCCCTCAATTGCACCCAAGGCTATTACCGCCCCCCTGGATCGTTCCAGCGCCCCCCAGGGGGCAATATCACCAACTTTGGGAAACAATGGCCTAACCCTACTCCAGACATTTTGTTATCCCCCCTCTCACTTCCCACTCAAGACTTACATTAGATACATTAATTGTCAACAATGCCTGCTTCCTCAACTGAATATTGCTTAATGGCAAAAATTACATCTGATATTCAAGACGCTGAATTAGATACATATAATAATAATTTTGAATCAGTTTGGTCACCCTTTACAATTTATCTTTGGGTATTAAACAACTCGAATTGGTTATCTAATTTAATAAAAGTAATATTATTAACACGAACCTTCAAGTAATATCTGTTTTTTGAGATGATGGATAATCAAATTGTTTTTTTCTGTGTACCCAAAAAGGGGGAAATATTTATATAGATAGATAGCTAGTTTGTTAATTTATATTTAAGCTATATTGTATTCTTTTTTTTTGTACTAAGCGATCTTCCTTGATTTGTATTTTTCTAAAGTGTGTAAACTGCTTTTTTAAATTTCCGTTAAAACCTGAAAAGTCAATAACAGAAATTTATTTGAGAAAAAAACAACAATGCCTGCTTCCTCTCAAACTGTGCACGTTTGGTAAACAGGAACATCATTTCCCCACACATCTTTATCCAATCCAAGGTAAAGTTTTACTGGGCCAAAGGTCACAGAATGTATGGGTACAGCAAAGATCATCTGGTTTCTGTTGAGGTTTGATCTGTTTCCACTACTTGCAATGGCTTTACAATTTTATGATTCAGCCGATCATTAATTAATTAAAATGCATCCTAGTTTGTCTGATCATTCAGCCGATCATTAATTAATTAAAATGCATCCTAGTTTGTCTGATTACACTGCTTTCCCACTGCCACCCTGTTCTCCCCCCAACATATTTTTGCTGTTGTCTCCATTTTAAAAAGGCATCTATTGAAGGGGGGGGGGGGGGTTAGCTTGGCTTTTTTTAAAGCTGAGACTTACTACTTAGGTAGTTCTGTGTTCCTTTGGTGTCTGTTCCATAAATCTAGCTCATCTTCCAATCAGTTTTTTGCAATTACTTTGTGAATGATTGCCACCAGCTGCACAGCTGCATACCACAGGCATTGCAATCCATCTGATTTAAAGAATACATCTGGCAAAAGGAAGAACATACTTACTCAAAAATTATTAAAATGTGGAATCACTGCAAGCAGATGAAGTGATGGCCATGAGCACAGATGGCTTTAAAAGTGGTCTAAACAGATTCATAGAGGAGGAGAGGCCCATCAATAACTATGAGCCACAGGATCTAAAGAAAACCTTATCATCCAAAGTCACTAAACTTATGAATTTCAGTGCTAGGAGACATCAGTGGAGGACATTTGCCTCTATGCCCTATTTGTTGGGCCTCCATGTAAATTATGAACTACATGGACCACTGGTATGATTAGGCTTGTCAATCCCCAGGTTGCAGCGGGGTTTTTCCTGCTTTCCGAGGCTCCTTCCTGCCCCAATCAGCTGGCTGATGGGGAAAGCCCCACCCCCACAGCCACCATATGACTTTTCACCTCTGGAGGCTTCAGTCTCCAGTTGGAAAGGCTTCCTCTTGGGATGGTGTGTCTGTGTTACTTTGAAGAAGTTGGCAGCAACTCATGAGTAAAGATGCCAATCCCTCGCTTCAGAGTCGCCAGAAATGAGGGGGTTTTTTTTGGGGGGGGAGGGAAATGTCTGCTGCGGACTTCATTATTCCCTATGTGAAGATCGGTTCTCATAGGGTATAATGAGGAATTGATCTGGAGGTATCGGGGGCTCTGGGGGAGCTGTTTTTTTTTAGATAGAGGCACTAAATTTTCAATATAACATCTAGTGCCTCTCCCCAAAATACCCCCTAAGTTTCAAAACAATTGGACGATGGGGGCCAATTCTATGAGCCCCAAAAGAAGATGCCCCAATCCTTCATTATTTCCTATGGAAGGAAGGCATTTAAAAAGGTGTGCTGTCCCTTTAAATGTGATGGCCAGAACTCCCTTGGAGTTCAATTATATTTGTCACACCCTTGCTCCTGGCTCTGCCCTCAAAGTCTCCTGGCTCCACCCCCAAAGTCCCCAGATATTTCTTGAATTGGACTTGGCAACCCTAGGTATGATCTAGCAAGGTTCTTATGTTCTTATCTCACCGTGCAAGTATAAAAAAAGGGAGACACAGTAAACAATTATTTGGGTTTTTTACCAGTTGGACAATTCACTGTTCCTTCCCCAGTAAATGAGGTGACTTTGTTCTTGGACTGGTAAATGGCAGCCCAAACTGACAATAATCTGACCCTAAAGCATAAGCAGCTCCCATGCTGGTGAAAACCTACTCAATGTAGTACTACACTCAAGCCAAGCCTCACTACCGAACATTGCATCCAGATGATCAGAAACTCATTTCCAGAGCTGGAATTCTAGCAGGAGCTCCTTTGCATATTAGGCCACACACACCCTAATGTAGCCAATCCTCCAAGAGCTTACAGGGCTCTTCTTTCAGGGCCTACTGTAAACTCCAGGAGGATTGGCTACATCAGGGGTGTGTGGCCTAATATGCAAAGGAGCTCCTGCTAGAATTCCACTCCTGCTTACTTCACATGTAATCAAAGACTCCCATGTCAAAGTTCTCAGTTTTAACTCCACTTGTATCAAAGCCTAATTTACTCATTACTAGCTTGGTTATTTCCCTATCCATACTAATTTCTCCGAATTTCACTTTGGGGAGTGATGAAAGCAATACTCCTTACCTATATTATCATTAATTGGCCAATTTAATGCAGGCCAATCATTGCAAGGGCAATGGGCTAAGCCGTATGGAATTCAGCAGTATGGTTTAGGAGTTTAGCTAGAAATTAGCTGAAAAGTACTGGGTTCGAAGCAGGAGGATGCTCATGGAGAGTGATTTCAGCTCTTTAATTTGTGATCACAGCATAGCAAAAGAGAAACAGAACTGGCTCACAGAGCCAAGGGCCCTGCTTATATACATGCAAATAACCCCACCCAACACACGTAACTATAGGTACATGGGCTGGCCAATGACTCCTAGGCCTCCTCCCAGAGTCCAGGTGGCTATTATTATGGAGGCTTAAGCTCAACAAAGTCTCTGGTATAGGGTTGCCAAGTCCAATTCAAGAAATATCTGGGGAGTTTAGAGGTGGAGCCAGGAGACTTTGGGGGGTGGAGCCAGGAGCAAGGGTGTGACAAGCATAATTGAACTCCAAAGGGAGTTCTGGCCATCACATTGAAAGGGATTGCACACCTTTTAAATGCCTTCCTTCCCTAGGAAATAATGATGGATAAGGGCACTTTCTTTGGGGGCTCATAGAATTTGACTCCCTGGTCCGATCTTTTTGAAACATGGGGGGTATTTTGGGGAGAGGGCACTGGATGCTATACTGAAAATTTGGTGCCTCTACCTCAAAAAACAGCCCCCCCCCACAGCCCCAGATACCCGTGCATCAATTCTCCATGATTTTCTATGGGAATAAGTCTCCATAGGGAATCATGGAGTTCCCAGCAGACATTTCCTCCCCTCCCCCCACTTTCTGATGATACTGAAGCAGGGGGAGGGCCTCCAAACCAGGGGATCCTCTGCCCCCACGTGGGGATTGGCAACCCTACTTTGGTAGAACCTTAAGGCAAGTGCCAGTCCCAATACATGATATGAGCCAAACTAAATGTGACAGCATCTGTGGATCTGGTCCTGTGGCCACTAACGCCATTTTAGAAGCAATTGCAGGGTTTTGTTTGTAAGTTTTAATTGCCACAAGGCCCTGATTTGGATCAGGCACACAGTTGCCCCATGAGCTCTTGTTGCCACATGCAGAAATAGCCTCCTGCTCTTTTTTATTATTATTATTATTTTGGGGGCTTTAAAAGGTGCAGGGGATGGGAAACAAGAGCTCCAGGGCCTACCATGCATCCAAGCAGGATTGGGGGCCTCATGACATTTTTAAAACAAATATAACTGCTTCTAAAATAGTATCAGCGGCCAAGGGGTGGACCAACAGCTACCACCATGTTTGGTTTAGCCAGGACTGTTTTTTTGAGCAGGAACACGCAGCAATGCAGTTCTGGCTGGTTTGGCATCAAGGGGTGTGGCCTACTATGCAAATGCATTCCTGCTGGGCTTTTTCCTACTAAAAAAGCCCTGGGTGTAGGGATGCCATTCCCCAGGGGGAAATCCCACTCCCAAATGTGGGGTCATGTGGAGTGACACCATGTGGAGTGACACCATGTAGTGATGCTCTGGTTACTATATCGTTTTGCCCAAAATATACGTGCGGCATTGCCAGTGCAATGGCATCACTTCCATGTGACATGTAGTGATGTCACATGGAAGTGATGACATCACTACATTGTGTGCTCCCCCCCCCCCCCCCCACAACACTCCCAAAAGTTTCCTACTTTGCCACCACGTCAATCTCATTTGGTTTGGCTCTGAGTGTGCAAAAAAGGGGATTTTAGAGACAGAAATACATTGTTGATGTATTACAGAGGTACATTTTCAGACTCATTGTGGAGGGAGGCATTTTTAGATGGAGGGGACAACTGACAGCAAGTTACAAGTTATCTTTGAAGATATATATAAAAAATGAAATTGCAAAAGGGTGGTGCATTTATATAAGAACATAAGAGAAGCCATGTTGGATCAGGCCAATGGCCCATCCAGTCCAACACTCTGTATCACACAGTGGCCAAAAAAAATTATATATATATATATATATATATATATATATATATATATATATATATATATATACACACACACTGTGGCTAATAGCCACTGATGGACCTCTGCTCCATATTTTTATCTAACCCCCTCTTGAAGCTGGCTATGCTTGTAGCCACCACCACCTCCTGTGGCAGTGAATTCCACATGTTAATCACCCTTTGGGTGAAGAAGTACCTCCTTTTATCCGTTCTAACCCGACTGCTCAGCAATTTCATTGAATGCCCACGAGTTCTTGTATTGTGAGAAAGGGAGAAAAGTACTTCTTTCTTTACCTTCTCCATCCCGTGCATAATCTTGTAAACCTCTACCATGTCACCCCGCAGTCGACGTTTCTCCAAGCTAAAGAGCCCCAAGCGTTTTAACCTTTCTTCATAGGGAAAGTGTTCCAAACCTGTAATGATTCTAGTTGCCCTTTATATTTATAGACTACCATCAAATGTGCACCATCGATGTGTACAGCATTGTACAGATAGATCCAGGTGGGCAGCCATGTTGGTCTACAGCAACAGAACAAAGCAGGAGTCAAGTTGCACCTTTAAGACCAAAGCACATGACTCTGTCCAGAGAAACTTGCAAACTTATATGTGACAAAGCGGAGGGGGGGGGGAGGAAGAGGAGGGGAGCAAAATGGAGCAAAACAAGGCAGGGGATATAGATTTGTTACAAGTGCTTAGGTTTACTTTGAACTGAGGGTGTGGGATGACGGCTGAAGCTGACTGTATGTTATCGATCTGTGTGCTGCATTACGCACAAAAGGGGGCACAGAGTTTCCTAGCAGGAAATTTTTATGTCTACATCTATTGGTTGGCCTCTCACCAATTTGTGTTGTTATGGGGAGATTTCATTGTCTACCAGTTCACTTTTTTAATACAATCATTCAGTCCTCTAATCTCTTTTCAAAAGAGGAATTTCTCTTTCATTTCTCTTTGAAGAGGAATCAATGCACCCTGTTGCAACTCCAGCCCTCGCAGCTATTTTATGTTACACATCTAGCAGGAGGATAGAAAAGTTTGGGATGATTCTGAACTTCTGCAGAGTAAAATTCAGAAATTTTACCAAACCTTCCCTTCTGCACCTCTTGTCATTGTCTTTCCCTTTGATCAAAACGAAATTGATTAGAAACTGACTTCAAATTCCTAAAAAAAAAAAAAAGGGGGGGGGGGAGGGGAAGCAACAGAGTATTGGCTTTCTGGGAAAAACAGCATAAAGAGCTACTGAGAGAACTACTCCTAACAATGCTACTAACAATAGGCAAAAGTTTTGATATGTAAGGTGACGTTTGGATGCAAAGGCGACGGCAGCGGTGTGGGGAGGCATTGAGTCAGAAATCCTAGAGTCACATAAACAGTGAATTCCAGTTTGTTTTGGGAAGTCTATAAATTTCCACCTGACTCAGTTGTTTGCCAAAGTCAACTCCATCCCAGCATGGGGGGGGGGGGAGGTGGCAAAATATGATGGATGGGGAAAACAATAATGGGCACTGAACTCTGTCAAGCAGAAGACTGCAGATTTATACCCTGCCCTTCTCTCTGAATCAGAGACTCAGAGGGGCTTCCAATTGCCCATATCTTCTCCCCCACAACAGACACCCTGTGAGGTGGGTGGGGCTGAGAGGGCTCTCACAGCAGCTGCCCTTTCAAGGACAACCTCTGCCAGAGCTATGGCTGACCCAAGGCCATTCCAGCAGGTGCAAGTAGAGGAGTGGGGAATCAAACCCAGTTCTCCCAGATAAGAGTCCACGCACTTAACCACTACTCCAAACATGCTAATGTTGTCAACAATAAATAAGCTGAAATCCCCCCCCCCAAAAAAAATAAAAATAAATGAAGAGCCAGTTTGGTGTAGCGGTTAAGTGTGTGGACTCTTATCTGGGAGAACCGGGTTTGATTCCCCACTCCTCCACTTGCACCTGCTGGGATGGCCTTGGGTCAGCCATAGCTCTCACAGAGGTTGTCCTTGAAAGGGCAGCTGCTGTGAGAGCCCTCTCAGCCCCACCCACCTCACAGGGTGTCTGCTGTGAGGGAGGAAGGTAAAGGAGATTGTGAGCCGCTCTGAGACTCTGAGTGAAGGGCGGAATATAAATCCAATATCATCTTCTTCTTCTTCTTCTTCTTCTTCTTCTTCTTCTTCTTCTTCTTCTTCTTCTTCTTCTTCTTCTTCTTCTTCTCCTCCTCCCTTTGGCATGTAAGCCTAATAAAGGGATCAAGACAGTTGTTGTTGTTGTTGTTGTTTGTAGTAGTAGCAACAGCAGGATTGCAATAGCTGCTCTACAGGGCTTTTTTGTAGCAGGAGCTCCTCTGCATATTAGGCCATGCCCCCCCTGATGTAGCCAATCCTCCTGGAGCTTGCAATAGGCCCTGTTCTAAGAGCCCTGTAAGCTCTTGGAGGATTGGCTACATCAGGGGTATGTGGCCTAATATGTAGAGGAGTTCCTGCTACAAAAAAAAGCCCTGGCCGCTCAGTGTAGAACCAATGAGCTGGCCAATGCGCCGAAACAGGCAGCTACTCTGAAGCCTCCATGGTCAGATAATTGGAGGACAGTCTACAGAAGTGGTTATACTCCACTGAAATATCTGACTGATTCCTCATTAATCTTTGTCCCGGTTCCGTGCTCCTTTTCTCCACGGCTCTTCTGTCTGATTTTGCACGTGCTGCCGCAGGGCCACGACTTGCCCCGCTTCTTTCCCAGGTTCCCTCCGTGGCTGAAAATCAGGATCCTGACACGGCAGAGAGAACTCGGGAAAGGGGCGGGGCAAGTTGTGGCCCTGCAGCGGCATCTGCAAAATAGGGCAGAAGGAGCCGCAGGGAAAAAGGAGCACGAACCCGAGGCAAAGGCTAGAGAGGAATCGGTCTCTGAAAGCAGGACTACTTCTCTCCAACATGAAGCCTCGGAAAGGAAAGTAAGCAAGGATTACTGTGCAAGAGAAATAACAATGCCCTTTTGAGATCCAGTTTGGTGAGGTGGTTAAGTGCGTGGACTCTTATCTGGGAGAACCGGCTTTGATTCCCCACTCCTCCGCTTGCAGCTGCTGGAATGGCCTTGGGTCAGCCATAGCTCTCGCAGCTTCTCAAAAGGGCAGCTTCTGTGAGAGCTTGCTCAGCCCCACCTACCTCACAGGGTGTCTGTGTGGGGGAGGAAGGTAATAATAATAATAAAATTTTATTTATACCCCGCCCTCCCCACCGAGGCAGGCTCAGGGCGGCTTACAGAGTGTGGCAAAAGCCATATTAAACAATAAAACAATTATACATTTCTATACCATTTAAAATTTACCATTAAATTTACATAATATAAAAGTCTAAAATCAATCTAAAATAATCTCATCTTATTGCTATCTCGATTGTTGATGTTAGTGATGGCATGGTGTTCATTTCAGGTTCCATCTTGGAAGGCTAGCCGGAAGAGGGCGGTTTTGCACGCCCTACGGAATTGGCTAATGTCCCGTAGGGCCCGCACCTCTTCCGGCAGCTGGTTCCACCATTGGGGTGCTTTTATAGAGAAGGCCTGTTCTCTGGTTATTTTTAGTTTGGCCTCCTTTGGCCCAGGTACTTCCAGCAGGTTTTGTGAGCTGGATCGCAGTGCTCTCTGGGGAACATATGGAGGTTGTAAGCCACTTCGAGACGCTGAGATTCAGAGTGGAGGGTGGGGGTATGAATCTTCTTCTTTTGGAACTTCTAAGTATGGCTAAGGCAGAGTGGGGCTTTTGAATGTAAATGATATCCCAGAAAAAGGTAGGTATTTAATCTGAATGATGCTTGGGACGAATGCTCAGCTGTTCTTATGCAACAGACCTGGATCATTATCAGGTTTCCCCCGGGGAAAAGCATAGCAGCTCCACTTTCCTCCTAGAATGGAGACTTCCCCCACACAGTAGGTGTACTTGAGCGTAAGTGTGGGTGGGGAAAATATAACACCTGAATATGCATGTCATAAGCTGGTGAGACAGAACTGGAGAAATGTAAAAGGTTTAAAACTGAGTAGCGAGAGGCCCGTTTATAAATGCACCAAAATCGAGCCTTTTCCCTGTACCACTTCAGGGGAAGAATTACATGTTTGAATGCATGAGCATGAGCTGAGTGGAAGGAGAGAGGAGAGGGAAAAAGAGAAGCCCAGCTCTGCCCAAGGCAACTGCTGCTCTACTGGATACAGGAGTAGGACTTTGGCTCAGTTGTAGAGCTGTTGTTTTGCACAGAGAAGGTCCCAGGTTCAATCGATCAGGTACAAGGCATGGACAATCTTGACCTGAGACCCCAGAGAGCCACTGCTGATCCAAACAGACTATACTGACCTTGAAGGACTTAACGGTGTGACTCTTAAAGGGAAGTTAGTTAGAGTTGCCAAGTCTAACTCAGAAAAATACCTTGGAACTTTAGTGGTGGAGCCAGGAGACTTTCCCGTCCCCTAAAACAAGTAAATAAAAATACAGCAGTGCCGTTCCCCTGAATACAGTCTTCATTTCCTCGTTCCATTTGCATTAAAGAGGCGCCAGGAACTTCCTGGTGGCAAAGGCAATGTGGCACTTACATGGTGCATTCAGGGCTGTCTGATTGGCCCGGGAGTGGTGTGATTGTTCCACCCTGAACGTGTGCAGGATGCAGGTACTGTGAGCAAGGTGTGTTGATTTGTTTTTTAAAATGTGGTATTAAAAACACATGGGCTATAAGAAGAAGAAGAAGAAGAAGAAGAAGATATTGGATTTATATCCCGCCCTCCACTCCGAAGAGTCTCAGAGCGGCTCACAATCTCCTTTACCTTCCTCCCACACAACAGACACCCTGTGAGGTGGGTGGGGCTGGAGAGGGCTCTCACAGCAGCTGCCCTTTCAAGGACAACCTCTGCCAGAGCTATGGCTGACCCAAGGCCATCCTAGCAGGCGCAAGTGGAGGAGTGGGGAATCAAACCCGGTTCTCCCAGATGAGAGTCCGCTCACTTAACCACTACACCAAACTGGCCACTACACCATCCAGCTCTTCACTACTCATAACTCGTGCCTTAGAGGTGGTTCTCAAATAATTCTAATGCAAATTATACAACACCACAAATGAAACAACATTTTTTTTAAAAAAAATCACTAAACAGTGAGCTGATCATGTTACGGAGGAAAAAAAAAAGATTAATAATTCCAGTAGCAATGGGGAGAAATAACAGCTAAAATATTGCACATTTATTGGTAAATCCTGCGACAGAGTTGCCAACCCTGGATTGGGAAATTCCAAAATATCTGGGGGGTGGTGACTGGGGAGGGCAGGCATTCGGGATAGGAGGGACCTCAGCAGGGTACAATGCCATAGAATTCACCCTCCAAAGCAGCCATTTTTTAAAGGGGAACTGATTTCTGTTGCCTGGAGATCAGTCCTAATTCTAGGAGATCTCCCGGCCCCACCTGCTGGTTGGCTATCCTAGCCTGGAAGAATAAAAATGCCTTCACGTAAATTGTGCCTAAAACTCAGAAAGGTCAAACAAAGAACTGTAGGGAAGGAATTCCATAGGCAAGGTCCTACCACAGAAAAGGCCCTGTCTCTTTGTTACAGTCATCTTATTTCTGATGCTGACAACGCCATGCCTTGCCTGTAAATCCATCTTTACACAAACATAGCCATTTTGTCACAGACTGGATCTCTAAGATGACCAGTGTTCCCTCTAAGCTGAGTCAGGGTGAGCTAGCTCTCAGTTTTTTAGCCTCTGGCTCACACATTTTTGTCTAAGCTCAAGAAAGATGGCCCCAGGGTGAACTAATTTATGCAGTAGCCAAATTGCTTGCTCACGACTAGAATGACAGTAGCTCACAAAGTAGAATTTTTGCTCACAAGACTCCACAGCTTAGAGGGAGCGTTGAAGATGACCCCTGCTATGTGCTGAGTTTTTAGCACTATAGGAATTTGTAGTCTTGTGTACCACTCCGACATTCCATCCTTTGGGCCAACAACTCTGAAAATGTCAATAGGCCTTCTAGAAACAAGGTGAAGAAGAAATGAGAACCAAAGAAGGGTCCATTAGAGGCGCCAGGGTTGAGTTCTTTATCCAGATATTAGCTCCTTATTATTAAGAAAGCTTCAGGGATGGCACAAAACATACATCATATAACTGTATGTAAATATCACATACCTGAAAATCTGTGCAAGGTCTTTCACGTTGATTTCTTCAAGAATGTTTTGGTCAAGATGAGGATGACTCGGTTCTGGAGATGCCAGGGAAGGAACGCATTTTTTGTGTCCGTAATAACCTATCAAAATCCCCGAAAGTAATAAACACATTGCACTGCAAAAAAGCTTTGACATCCGGCAAAAGCTGCAGCGATTGCTCTTTGGCGGAGGCCTTGTATAGTGGGAGACATAATCCGGGTCTTCCTGAAGCCTCTGGAACCTTCCTTTAGGAGATGTCGATGGCTGAATGGGCTCCAGGTCAATGTCTGTGTTTTGCATAGTCCCCACTTGCTGACGGACTGTCCCATCCGACTGGAAATGGTCGTAGCTCAGCTCTTCCAGTTCTTTCTCCATGTCCCATTCCAGTTCAAGTGTCGTTGCTTGAAGGTCCTCATTGTCGAGGTACTGAGCCTTCTGGTCTGCACTGACTTTGTGATAAGCCATCCTTTTACCTGTCATAAACAAGATTTTTTAAAAAGTCAAGGTGGACTCTATGACATTATCAAACACTTGTCAGGGATACTCTAGGCTGATCCTGCATTGAGGAGGGGGTTGGACTATTTGGCCTGCATGGCCCCATCCAACTCTGTGATTCTATAATTCTATGATTTTATAAGTCTACACAGGTCCTTACTGGGACCCAAAGCTTTTTTTTTTACAGGAACATGCAGGAATGCAGTTCCAGCTGGCTTGGCATCAGGTGTGTGGCCTAATATGCAAATGAGTTCTTGCTGGGCCTTTTCTACAAAAAAAAGCCCTGCTGAGACCCCTTTAAGTGCACATGAACATATATATGAAGCTATCTTATACTGAATCAGACCCTCGGTCCATCAGTGCTGCAAATGGATGAAGCCCCCCTTCTTTCCAATCAAGGGACTCTCCAAACGATAGAGGCACAGAAGAGTTGATGTGCAGATCTCTTTTATTGTTTTTCACATTAATGTGAGGAAGGCGAAAACAAACCTTTCATCCCCTCCTCCGTTCTCCTTTGAAATTCTTCCCCATAGTCACAACATCTTATACCTTTCTGTAAACAAAGGCCAATTTACAGATTGGCTACACTGGTCTTTGCCTTTGACATTCTGATTACACTCATTGATCAAATAAGTCCCATATCCCAACTTAGAAGCGAGAGATGAATAGATATCACCCAGGGGCCGCTAATCCAGATCCCCATGCCCCACTTTCCCAAACTTCATATCTGCGGTTTTGCCCCCTTCCCTGTTCGACTCCAGTGTAGGCCTCCTGGCCCAATTCCAGGATAAGTAAGCACAGAGCTCCTGCTGTAGCAGGGAGATTTGACCTTCTCCAAGAGATAGGCTCCCAGTGACTCCTGGAGGTAGAAAGATAGCTTACTTTCCACCGAAAGATGTTTACAGAACAAAATGAAGATAACAAGTCTCTGCTAAAGGGGAAACTTCCTCTCGTATCTAACAGTAGCCCATTGTTAGGACTTTGGAACCAAAATCATGGAAAAGGCCCTATAATACTTTTAAGGTGAGCTCAGCAAATATAACACTGTAAACATGATACGTTGAACACATATATAATACTTTGTTAAGGCAGGTTAGTGCAAATGATCAAGATTAGTGCAATTCTATTAGGCACTTTGTCCATGCTCCAATGCAAATCTGAATCTACGTCCAACAACAGTCGGTATTGCAGCTGCTGGAATGCCTTTAGGTCAGCCATAGCTCTTGCAGGAGTTGTCCTTGAAAGGATAGCTTCTGTGAGAGCTCTCTCAGCCCACCCCCCTCTTCACAGAGTGTCTGTTGTGGGGGGAAAAGAGAAAGGAGATAAGCCACTCTGAGACTCTTGATTCAGAGAGAAGTGCGGGGTATAAATCTGCAGTCTTCTTCGTTTTCTGGGTAGATCTGCTTTGAATGGCACTTTTGGGGAGCATGCCTGAGTAGGTTTACTCTGAAGGAGGTTCCAGATCATTCCATGGGGCTTACTCCCAGGAAAGTTTTCTTGCAGGCCAAATGTACCCAGTGGCTTTCACATTAGTCCGTTCTTGCAGGCCAAATGTACCCCATGGAGCAGGGGTAACTGAGGGTGTAGGGAGGGAGGTATTTGTGAATTTCCTGCATTATGCAGAGGGTTGGACTAGATGACCCTGGAGATCCCTTTCAGCTCGGTGATTCTATGATCTTTAACCCTATGAACTGATGACCTTTCAAAAATCTTGTTGTTAACAGCCTTGCTCAGATCATGCAAAATGTGGGCCATGGTTTCCTCCATGGCGTCAACCCACCTCATGCTGGGTCTTCTTGTATTTAGCATATGTACTAAAAATGTATTTTCAAGTGCTGTTCAACAATTGTTAAAATGCTGATTAGAACAAGGAAGGGAGGACTTTTTACAAAACTAATAAAGCAAAGAAATTCTGAGTTGTGTCAGAAATTCCAAGGAGACATTTGCTTCTGCTTAGCAGGCTTCTGTCCAGACAGGATGTTTCCTTCTTTACCTGTATCTAAACGCACAACTCATGAATGACTGATTAATTTACTCACCATTTGTCCCATCAATCTGATTTTATTGGCTCCTGATTGTTCTCTCCCCCCCCCCTCCTGCCTCTCTCCCCCACTTTAATGAATCAAAATCACTGCCAGGTTGGCATTCTTCGGTTTTTTAAAAAAAGTTTCTTGAATGGCAAATCATAACGGTGGCAGTCGCAGGCATATTTCTATTTCGACACGTGGCCCCCTCGAAGTGGAACTCTGACCTCTAATCTAAACATTCAAAGTCAATTCTCTACAAATCATTTCTAAACTGACTGCCGGGACGAGGCTTCGTTTTCATTCATGCTCTCTGACAATAGACATTCCATCACATAAGCAGCGGCAATTTAACGCTTTTCAAACAGCAGACAGACCCATCAATTAGAATGAAATGCGGATACAGATATTAACTCCTCAACGTGACAGGCGTCTGACTGACACCCCCGTCACGGGCCCTCCTCCCCCACTCCTTGTTACACATTAATAAATTTTCTTTCTCTAAGATCCATCTTCCAGATAGCGTTTTCTGGGTCACATCTTGGATGAACCTACTTATATGCAGCCACTCAGAGGAGGAGGCGAGCAGTCATCTTTGAAAAGGGGGGAGAAAGAGATTACAAAATGGACCAAAATCGAGATTCAGCCCATTGCGTGCCAAGCCAGAAAAACACTCTTGCTCGACAGCACTTCTAATTTGCAAATCCCATTTCCTTACAAAATATTAGCCATTTGAAGGTCCTCACCGTTGACGCTGCCTCCCCCAAAAGACACATCGCTAACAGACTCGTCAGTTGAAACATAATAACCACTTTGGGTATAAAGAATTTTGTAAACCAAAGCCACATCTTTCATTTGCTCTCCTGTCCTGTTGTCAAATAGCGGTCCCATGAATGTTTTGAACATTTGAGCTCAACCAGCATTGAATGTAAATTCACAAATCTTATGAAAATTAATTTCGTTTTCCTTGACACTCAGAAGGATCTTATTTGTAAATCAAGATGGGTATTGGTGTTAGTCTGTCTGTAGCAGCAGACGGGGACAAGAGTCCAGTAGCACCTTAAAGACTAGCAAACTTTTGGGACAGGGTGTGAGCTTTCATGAGTCACTGCTCACATCTTTAGACATCTGCTCCCTTCTCAAAAGTCTGACCCACCTCACAAGGCTGTTGTAGGGTTGCCAAGTCCAATTCATGAAATATCTGGGGTCTTTGGGGGTGGAGCCAGGAACAAGGTTGTGACAAGCATCATTGAACCCCAAAGGGAGTTCTGGCCATCACATTTAAATGGACCGCACACCTTTTAAATGCATTCCCTCCATTGGAAATAATGGATAGGGACACTTTCTTTTGGGGTTCATAGAATTGGACTTCCTAGTTCAATCTTTTTGAAACTTGGAGGGTACTTTGGGGAGAGGCACTGAATGCTATGCTGAAAATTTGGTACTTCTACCTCAAAAAAAAAACAGCCTCCCCAGAGCCCCAGATATCCGCAGATCAATTCTCCAATATACCCTATGGGAATCAATCTTCATATGGAATAATGGAGTGCCCAGCAGACATTTCCACTGCCCCCCACTCTTTCTGATGACCCTGAGGGGAGGGCCTCCAAACCCGAGGATCCCCTGCCCCCACATGGGCATTATACAACACACAGAGAGTAACACGGCAAAAGGACAAAAAAATCAAAGGTACATAACCCACCGTGAAAACCAGCTTCTATTATTGCATTATACAAGGTCAACAAAAATAAACACAAATTCCACCATCATAAATTACAAAGCAACCATAACTTTTAGTCCTTAATAGAAAAGGAAGCAATAGCACCAAGAGTCTTTCTTTTCATCCTATGGTAAAACTTCCCATCTCATTCCATGAAATCCTGGTGTAGTACTCCAGATGTTTAATGTCTGTCCAAAGATGCAGCCAATAATCCAAGTTTCCAAGGAAACTACATAGGTGTTCCTTCAAACGTGTAGGTGTTCCTTCAAACATGCTGGCTGTTTGGCCTAACACTTGAGAGAAATTGCTAAGAGGATTGTTGCAGCTTGAAGAAGCTCACGCGAAACAAGGGTTCAGTATGACCTTGTCCTTGGAAACTTGGATTATTGGCTGCATCTTTGGACAGACATTAAACATCTGGACCACTACACCAGGATTTCATGGAATGAGATGGGAAGTTTTACCATAGGATGAAAAGAAAGACTCTTGGTGCTATTGCTTCCTTTTCTATTAAGGACTAAAAGTTATGGTTGTTTTGTAATTTCTGACGGTGGAATTTGTGTTTATTTTTGTTGACCTTGTATAATGCAATAATAGAAGCTGGTTTTCACGGTGGGTTATGTACCTTTGATTTTTTTTTTGCCCACATGGGGCATTGGCAACCCTAGGCTGTTGTGAAGGTAAAATGGACAGGATGGGCTCTGGGAATATGGATAGACAAAATCACTATCAATCAGTGAATATGTAATGAGAATTCCTATCTCAGAAAGTTGTAGGTGGTTTATCATCAATATATCTCGAGATGCAATCATTAAAGTCACAGATTAGGAATATACACTGCTGACTGAGATCTTTCTACAAACTTGTGAAAATCCTCCAAGTTTGTAGAATAATATGAATTTGTACAATGGGAAGGATAGGGTTGCCAAGTCCAATTCAAGAAATATCTGGGGACTTTGGGGGTGGAGCCAGGAGATGTTGGGGGTGGAGCCAGGAGACATTGGGGGTGGAGCCAGGAGCAAGGTTGTGACAAGCATAACTGAACTCCAAAGGGAGGTCTGGTCATCAAATTTAAAGAGACTGCACACCTTTAAATGCCTTCCCTCCATTGGAAATAATGGAAGATAGAGGCACCTTCTTTGAGGGTTCATAGAATTGGACTCTCTAGTTCAGGGGTGGGGAACCTCTGTCCTGAGGGCTGTATACGGCCCTCGAGGTCACTTGGTGTGGCCCTCAGGGATTGCTGGGCCAAACCAAGCCATGTGGCAGCCTCCCTGGGGCCTAGCTGGCCAGCGAGGATCGTGGAGCCCAGCTGTGCTATGCAGCAGCCTCCCCAGGGCCAGGCAGGGATCACAGGGCCCAGATGTACTGTGTGGCAGCCTCCCTAGGGCCTGGCTGGCCGGTCAGAACTGCTGCAGGGCCTGGAAAAGTTACTGTCACAGTTCAGTTTGCACTTGATTATCCCAGATGGTGTGCCTAATATGCTAATGTGTGTGTGACCTAATATGCTAATATTAGGGGATGTGGTCTATATGCTACTGAGTTCCTGCTGGGCTTTTTCTACAAAAAAGCCCTGGTCCTAGGCATTTGCCTAGGGTGGCAGGCTGTGTGTGTGTGTCTGTCTGTGTGTGTGTGCCTGATTAGGCTCTCCCCACATGACTTCGAATAGAAAAATAATTATTTGCATTAATTTTGCTGATCTGAAACGTTTCCCCTTGGCGGAGCACCGTTTTTTAAGTTGATATTTTTTTATGGCCCGCGAATGATTTTATAAATATCCATATGGCCCTTGGCAGAAAACAGGTTCCCCATCCCTACTCTAGTTCAATTTTTTTGAAACTTGGAGGGTGTTTTGAGGAGCAGCACTGGATACTATGCTGCACATTTGGTGCATCTAACTCAAAAAACAGTCCCCCCAGATCCCCATGGATCAATTTTCCATTATACCCTATGGGAATCAGTCTCCATAGGGTATAATGGAGTGCCCAGCAGACATTTCCCCCCCTCGCTTTCTGCTGACCCTGAAGCTGGGGGAGGACCTCCAAACCAGGAGATCGCTTGCCCCCACTTGGGGATTGAGCAACCAATAAAGAGCAATGCGGATATAGGAGCAGGGAATAAGAGTTACAACGAACCTCCGCAAAAACCAGCCTCAAAACTAATAAACAATTCAAAAATCCTCAGGTCGTGAGCAGAGAGCTCAGACTGCAGTACTGCAGCTTTACCACTCACAGTATAGTTAAAATCCTATTGTTTGTATAGGATTCTAATCCTACCACATTGACAACCCAGACGTCTACTGAGGAGGGAAACGTGGAATTTCCAGCATTGTAAAATGAACCCACCAAAGGCAAAATCAGTCTAAGGCACCTGAATGTCCAAGAACAGGCAGTGTAGCCTATAATTTATTAAAAAATAAAATTCATTGAAAAAGACAAAGTAACATTAATTCCAGCTGCCACATCCCATCAAAGCAGGAAGAGCTTTTGAGAATATCCAAAATGCTTGAACCACCATTGGCGTTAGGTTCGTAGCAATGCCAAGAGACATCATTATCTCCAAGACAGAGGGAGTATATTTTAACAGAGCATCAATGCACTCATTAGAGGGGTTTTTGGTGTATAAGGAAGAGATACAAATTGAAAAGAGTTAATTTGATAGATTTAAGAACATTTGGCCATTGGGTCTTTTGAACTGGGGTAGTTAATTTCAAACTGGGATTATTTTGATTCCTTTTTTAAAGGGGGGGGTATGTTAATATTGTGGGCTTTATAAATTCCAAAGTGAATTTAGGAGCCAGACAAGGTTTCAATTGAACATTTAACCTACCAACCATGCCCAAAAGTTACATTTGGCTTGCACATCTGATCAGGTGAGATATAAGGATATGAGCTCCACAATATTTTTTTTTCCAGTTGCCACTTAATTTTAAGCATGGAGGAAAAGTTAAGTGGTATAGCCCGGTCTCATCAGATCTTAGTAGCTCAGCAGGGTGAGTACCTGGAAGGGAGAACAAAAAGGAAGACTCTGCAAAGGAAGGAAATAGCTGACCACCTCTGCTTCTCACTTTCTTTGAAAGCCCTTTGCTGGTTGCGACTTGATGGCTGCAACTTGACAGCACTTTACACACAAACAATTTTGAGAGCAGGATTATGCTGAACTGTAAATTCATAAGAACACATGGATGAAAATCCAGTTGTCCACTACAGGCCTTTAATCAATGGATAGTATATCTGAGGTAGGGTTGCCAAGTCTAGCTCAAAAATATCTGTGGTCTTTAGCATTGGAGAAAGTCCAGAAAAGGGCAACTAGAATGATTAAAGGGATGGAACACTTTCCCTACGAAGAAAGGTTGAAACGCTTGGGGCTCTTTAGCTTGGAGAAACGTCGACTGCGGGGTGACATGATCGAGGTTTACAAGATAATGCATGGGATGGAAAAAGTAGAGAAAGAAGTACTTTTCTCCCTTTCTCACAATACAAGAACTCGTGGGCATTCGATGAAATTGCTGAGCAGACTGGTTAAAACGGATAAAAGGAAGTACTTCTTCACCCAAAGGGTGATTAACATGTGGAATTCACTGCCACAGGAGGTGGTGGCAGCCACAAGCATAGCCACCTTCAAGAGGGGTTTAGATAAAAATATGGAGCAGAGGTCCATCAGTGGCTATTAGCCACAGTGTGTGTGTGTGTGTATAAAAATTTTTTTGCCACTGTGTGGCACAGAGTGTTGGACTGGATGGGCCATTGGCCTTATCTAACATGGCTTCTCTTATGTTCTTTGGGGGTGGAGCCAGAAGACTTTCCCATTCCCTAAAACAAATAAATAAAAATATAGCAGTGCAGTTCCCCTGAATAGTCTCCATTCCCTCATCTAGCAGCTGGCTGCACTTCCACTTCCTCCCTCCCTCTCTCTCACTCTCTCACACACACACTCACAAAGCAGCCAAAATACACAGTTTGGAAGCACACACTTTGTGGTCTCACTGGGGCAACTTACTCACCACAGGAGTTGTTGAATGCTGTAAACTCAACCAAGTTCTTCAGACTAACCCAGGGAAACCAGAGGTTCTCTCTATTTTACTGTACAAACAAGTTCTGGAGTGGCTGTAAAACAAACGGAGGTAGGGGGCTTCTTCCCTTCCCTCCCTCCCAACAGCCACGCTGTTCTGCAGGCTCACCTCATCTCCATTCAGCCTAGCTCCAAAGTTTTAAAGGCACACAAACCTTTCAAAAAACCAAGCCCTTCCCAAGTCTTCCAAGCCTTCCTAGGTGGAAAGGCACAAGGTAGCTTTGGAGACAAGGCTTCCTCCCATTGGCCAGCTGACTGGGGGAGGGAAGGAGCCTGCAAAAGTGGGGGGACCCCTGCTGGTACCTGGAGTTTGGCAAGCCTAAGTCCATTAGCACCTTTAAGACCAACAACGTTTTATTCAGAATGTAAGCTTCCATGTGCATGCACACTTCATCAGATGATGAAATGGGGTATGGTGAGCGGAGCTGCTTATAGCTGGTGAACAGTGGTCAAGCATGCAAAATAGCACCACGTTAGAATCTATGGCAAAATAGTACAATTAACAAATTGAAAGAACAACCAGTTTGGTTTAGATACCATTTGTCGTGTCAGAAAACAGCAAAGTCAATAAAAATGTCAGAAAAGGAAGAGTGATGGTGAGAATGTCACAACACAATAAATGCAGAGTCTGTTAATTGCTCTATAGCTCCTCAAGCCTGGGTAAAACTGAGAACATGTTTTTCTCAGAGGTGTTCCTGTCTGCCTAGTTTTACTTTTTACCTTGTAGCATACATTATAAACATCATTCCAGCTTGCCAACACACACACACACACACAATACATTAGACTATAGCGGGAGATGGGTTTACTATATGTAATGAGAAAAACAACCAATATCCCCTATTTAAGTTTGTCAATAAAAAAAACCCCAAATCATTATTCTGATACACTATTCCAGGGGTGGCCAACAGTAGCTCTCCGGATGTATTTTTGCCTACAACTCCCATCAGCCCCAGGCAGCATGGCCAATCGCTGGGGCTGATGGGAGTTGTAGGCAAAAAACATCTGGAGAGCTACCGTTGGCCACCCCTGCACTATGCTAAAAGAAAAATACATTGGAATACTGTGGATATATAGTTCTACTTGGTGAGAGTGGGTTTATATATAATATATATAATGAGATAATGAGATAATGAAACCTATATCCCTGTTCAGTCCCGGGGAGGTGTTAACCCCAAGTTTCATAATAATTTGTAATTCAGCAATTTCCCTATCCATTTTGTTCTTGAAGTTCCTTTGCAGTAAAACAGCTCCTTTGAGGTCACCCACTGAATGTCCTGGAAGGTTAAATTTCTCGGGTGGGGATGAGTCATCTCGCCATAGGGAGAGCTCTTTTTGGCTGCGTCGATCAGGAAACCTTGCATTTCAGTTTTCACTGGAGCCATTCAGAAGAAATGCTGTCTATTCTGCATCCAGCCCTTGAGGCTGATTTTGTGTGTGTGTGTATGTGTACATGCTACAGTAAAAGCAAAGCCAAACATGGAAGGCTCTAAAATGAATATTTTTATGGCACTAAAAGCAAAAAGTCAGCATTCCCTCGCAGCTGCACTCCTAGTGTTCTGCATATAAAACAGACCTCAACAGCAGCACGTCAAGTCAAATAGTGGTAAATGCTGACTCTCAGCACACACGGAAAAAAGCCAAGGCATGCCAGCAATGGCCAAGCTGTTTCTACACCTATGACCATTTCAAATTTATGTTTGGGGCAGCAGTAGGGTTGCCAGGTCCGACTCAATATCTGGAGACTTTGGGGATGGAGCCAGGAGCAAGGCTGTGACAAGCACGACTGAACTCCGAAGGAAGTTCTGACCATCGTGTTAAGGGGACCACATGCCTTTTAAATGCCTTGCCTCCATTTGGAAATAATGAAGGATAGGGGCACCTTCTTTTGGGGCTCATAGAATTGGACCCCTGGTCCAGTCTTTTTGGGACTTGGGGGTTGTTTTGAGGAAAGGCACCAAATGCTATGCTGAAAATGTGGTGCTTCTACCTCAGAAAACACTCCCTCCAGAGCTCCAGATATCCATGGATCAATTCTCCATTATATCCTAAGGGAATCGGGAATAATAGAGTGCCCAACCGACATCCCCCCTCCCCATGCTGTCTGATAACCCTGAAGTGAGGGGATGTTGGGTTTCTATTGCAATTTCACTTCCTGTTGTCATGAGTTAATTAAATGAATGTATATGCATGCTGATGTTTAGCCAGTGAGAGGTAGAGCCAATGAAAATGTGTGCACGTACTTCCCGCTCAGGCTGGGTGTCAATATGTATAGTGACCATTGAAGGAAAGCCCTAATAGGCTTTTATTGCCCTTTGTGTAAAGCCCTCAGATCTCCATGCAGTTAGAGTTTGGACTCAAGAGAGTCGAGATGTAGTCTAGAGACTAGATAGGATAATGAATCCTTCTTTTGTTTTCTAGTAATCCCAGTCTACCTTTTCCTCATAGTAAAAGTAAACTACTTTATTCTTAAGCTAAAATGTCTGCCTGACTTGTTTATGTGTGGTTCTCTCCACACAACTCTGCTAAAAGTATCTGTAAACCCTAACAGGGGAGGGCCTTCAAACTGGGGGATTCCCTGCCCCAACTGGTGATTGGCAACCCTAGGCAGTAGGGTACACATTTATCATGGGAAACAGCTGGTAATTCATGAGGAAGAGCCTGTAGAGGGCAAGGTTTGGGGGGGGGGGGTCCTCAGTAGTGTACAATGTAATAGATCCCATCTTCCAAAGCAGCCCATGTTCTCTAGGGGAACTGATCTCTGAAATCTGGGAAGCAGCTGTAATCACAAGAGATTTCCTGGCCCCACCTGGAGGTTGGCAACCTTACATTAAGTGGCTGATTTCCTGAATAAGTAGTAGCTAGGCTTCCAGCGCTAAAGGCCACCTTTATTTCCCACTGAAAGAAAGCTGTCAGCAGAAATGTGCATGTGTGATGTTTCTTTGAATTGGGAAAGAATTTCTAAATAGGCTCAAGGTTTTCCAGTGCACAGCTAGTTCTACAAGGGAAAGCTTCTTTGGCCGTGTTTTATTAGAATGTGCTGAAACATTTATATCCCACCCTTCCTCATGGTTCAAGGCAGCTTTTAATAACAGTTAAAAATAATAAGTTAAAAATACCTTTCCAGTTAAAACCGGAACAAACCCAAAGAGGAAAGCGAGATGTCCTTGAGAAATTTCACTAGTCTTCTAAAGACACTTTGCTAATGTATTTCATCAAGAGGGAACCTCCACATTGTTCTAAAAAAATCTGCAAACAAAGCTGAAAAACTCATCATCACTGGATATGCCAAAGCTATATAGCAGGGGTGACAAACGTGTGGCCCAAGGCTGGATCAGGCCCCTTGACGGCTCCTATCAGGCCCATGAGCAACTCACTGTCATCTGCTTCCTTCTCTCTCTGTTGCTTCCTTCTGCATCACAGCTTGCTTTGCCAGGCTTGCTCAATTGCACAGAAGCTACAGAACAAAGCCTCTATTTTCTCCATTGGCTGACCAGCATAAGAACATAAGAGAAGCCATGTTGGATCAGGCCAATGGCCCATCCTGTCCAACACTCTGTGTCACATAGTGGCCAAAAAAACCCCAAAACACAAGTGCCATTAGGAGGTTCACAAGTGGGGCTAGAAGCCCTTCCACTGTGCCCCCCCACAAAAGCACCAAGAATACAGAGCATCAGTGCCCAGACAGTTCCAATAATATGCTGTGGCTAATAGCCACTGATGGACCTCTGCTCCATATTTTTATCCAATCCTCTCTTAAAGCTGGCTATGCTTGTAGCTGCCACCACCTCCTGTGGCAGTGAATTCCACATGTTAATCACCCTTTGGGTGAAGAAGTACTTCCTTTTATCCATACTAACCCAACTGCTCAGCAATTTCATTGAATGCCCATGAGTTCTTGTATTGTGAGAAAGGGAGAAAAGTACTTCTTTCTCTACTTTCTCCATCCCATGCATAATCTTGTAAACCTCTATCATGTCACCCCACAGTCAATGTTTCTCCAAGCTAAAGCAACTTACATACAAAAGCTCGCAATGCCCAGCCATTTCATGTTTTCCCCCTGGGTCTTAGACTCAAAGCACTGATCATGAGATTTTGGTAATGAATGTCAACAAATCAAAAATAGGTTTGCAACTTACAGATACACACCTGAACAGCATACTGAAGATTGCTAAAGCACAGACATTGTCTCCTGATTTTGATGCAGTAATTCAGAGCAAGAGATTTCACTTACCAGAGACTGTTAAATAAACAAAATATTGCAAGAGCACTAATCTTTTAAACATATTTTATTTTAACCGCCCTGAGCCCATTAAGGGGAGGGCAGGATATAAATCTAATAAATGAAAAATAAGTTTTAAAAAATGTTTGTGAAATGTATCTGGCACTACATTTCATGACACACATGGCCTGGCCTGACAAGGTCTCATTTATGTCAGATCCGTTATGTCAGGTCCCTCATAACAAATGAGTTTGACACCTCTGATATAGAGTGTACCCAAATAGTGCCTTGATGAGAGACAATTGAAGGTGAAACCTGACATGCAGTGGGTCTTTGGGACACACATTGGCTTTCTGGGGCTAATTTGGGAAAAGATGCCATGGGAACCTCTCACATTACTGTAGGGGTTGCAAGGTCCCTTTCAACAGCCAGTAGGGGATGCGGAGCGCACTTACCAGGAACAAGAAGGAATGTCTGGCATTTCAGCAAGATGCCTACCTGACCCAGAAGTGACACAGGCACAGGGACATCAGGGTCGACATTTTGTTTTTTGGGCAAAACTCTATGGTAGAATTAACTTCTACCCATAGAGTTTTAACCCAAAAATCAGACTATCGCCCCAAAATGCCTATGTCACTTTTGGGTCATGTAGGCATGTTGGTTTAATTTCCAGTGTTCCTCCCCTTTTTTTTGGGGGGGGGGGGGTAATTCTACCCAACTGGCCAGCTGGCTGGCAATGAAGAGGTGGGACCTGGCAGTAGGAGACCCCCACCCCTACTGGGGGGTCTGGCATTACTACGTTACAATTCAAGTCTGAATGGGGCACCTGTGCATCTGAGAACTAAGTATTGCTTGTTTTTGCTTTGTTTTTCAAATCACTCAAGCTGCAATCACACACATTAATTAAATAATGCACTTTCAATCCACTTTCAATGTTCTTTCCAGCTGGATTTTACAGCGTGTCCTGACATAATCCCAGGACCGGATCTACATGTTTTTTTGAGGGAGGGCAAATTTTTAAAAAAAGGATGCCTCCTTATGGGCCCATTCTCTCTTATGGGCCCACAGAATAGAATGGACTCCATACCCAATTTGGCGCCCCCCCCCTCGATGGCACCTGAGGCAAGCACCCCCTCTGCTCCCCCCTAGGTCCAGCCCTGCAAAATCCAGTTGGAAAATGCATTGAAAGTGGATTGAAGGTGCATCATTTAGTGTGAGTGATCTCAGCCTAGGAGTTGCCAACATGAAACTCTCAGAGCTTGTCTGGTTTGGCTCAATTGGGCCTTGTGTAAACTTTTCTAAAGTGAAATAGTAACAGACTACAGTAACAAGAATATAGGTTCAAAGAAGAATATAATCAGACAACTGAACAGTGATAAAAGTTCTAAAAAGCAAGCAATATGAAGACTTAAACTAATGTAGAAATGTTCTTATCAAAAATGTCACAGGTTTTCAGTGCACACAGTGAGCCCCGTACAAACAGAATCTCCCCATATCCCATGCAAAGGAATGTTCCACACACAAAAATGGCTAAATCCAATGCATTTGCTTAAACAGGAAAAAAAAATGAAGCAAATATAGGGGGTTCTTCCTCAGGCAAAACATCAGAACTACTGGAAGGCAAACCAAATGAGCTTTGATAAGACTCTTGAAATTTCTCAGGAGGCTTCCGCAGAAGTCTAGGTCGTCATTATATTTTGCCTAAAGCAAAACTGGGGGGATTCCTCCTCAGGCAAAATGCTTGAAAGATTTCAGGGAAACAGAAGAGCAAGGAAGCTGCAGGCCAGTGATCCAAAATTGTGTTTGTCATGTTGGACTCTTTTACATAGAGAACAATAAAAAACATGATGACTGCCATGCCTAAAGGGCTGTGGGACAACAGGAATCTGGGTATTCTTATGAACCATATCTTCTGTGACAGGAGTCTTCTGGTACAAATGATCAGAGAACTCTTTGGTTTATTGTCACAGAATGGATAAAACTCTCGTTTTCACAAAGGAATACACTGGCTTTCCTGTTGATGGCAAATTCATATTAAAGTGAATCATAATGAGAACTTCAGAGCCTATGCAGTGTAGTGTTTAAAGAGATTGGATTATGACTGGAGAAATGTTGGTTCAAAGCCCTACTAAGCCCAGAAGTCATTTTGAGTGATCTTGGACCTATCAGTCTCTCTCAGTCTAACTTATCTCAGGACTGTTGTGAGGGGGGGAAATGTAGGAGGGGATTCACATATGATAAGAAGAGTTGTCAGCTAAAGATGGGAAGATACCTGAAGGTTTGGTGGGTGGAGTCTGGGGAGGGCAGGGTTTGGGGAGGGGTGGGACTTCAGCAGGGTATAATGCCAGAGAGTCTACCTTCCAAAGAAGCCATTTTCTCCAGGGGAACTGATCTTGGTTGTCTGGAAAGCCATAGTAATAGCGAAAGATCTCCAACTGTCACCTGGAGGGTGGCAACCAGTATTCCCTCTAAGCTGAGTCAGTGTGAGCTAGCTCACAGGGGGGTTTTTTGCCTCCAGCTCAACCATTTTTGTCTTAGCTCAGGAAAAATAGCCCCAAAGCAAGCTAATTTCTGCAGTAGCTCACAACTTTAATGCCGGTAGCTTGCAAAGTGGAATTTTTGCTCACAAGACTCCACAGCTTAGAGGGAGTATTGGTGGCAACCTAGGAGAACATGACATGGAAATGTGCAGGCCATTTAACAAGAGCAAAAATATACTTCCTCTTCCTTGCTGCTTGGAGGAAACTTTCTATGTAAACTAAATGCAAGTTTACACAGGGAGTTGTAGCTAAAACACGTAGACATTTCTGGGGATTTGGTGGCAGTGGGGAAGGGAGGGAGCGCAGCAGGGGATATGGTGACCTAAAGGTAGGGTTGCCAGCTCTGAGTTGGGAAATACCTAGAGATTTTGGGTGTGGAGTTTAAGGAGGGCAAGGTTGGGGAGGGATGGGACTTCAGTAGGGATCCCGTAGACTTCGTCATCCAGAGCAGCCATTTTCTCCAGGCGAACTGATCTATATCACTTAAATATCAACTGTGAAAACGGGAGATCTCTAGCCACCACTTGGACGCTGGCAACACTAGGTAGAGACCACTCTCCAAAGCTGCCATTTCCTCCACAGAATCTGATCCCTGGAGTCTAAAGATCTGCTGCAAGTCCAGGCCCCATTTGGAGGTTGGCAGCACTCTCTGCAATTCCCCTCTACTCATGCAGTCACAAGCTGCTTTGAAATTTCAAAAGCTGCTTAGGGGGCAGCATGACAGAATGGCCTATGGCTTTTTTTTTTTTTTTTAAGAAAAAGCCTCCTCATTGGCTGCTTACAGATGAGCAGTTCCAGGCAGCATCAAGGAGACCTGGAAGCAAGCCGCCTGGAAAAAGGAGCACCCGGGAGCATCCTGACCAGACTACCCATGGAAGAGGGATGTGCCGCGGACACCCTGGGGAAAGTCTAGAGCAGGGGTGGCCAACAGTAGCTCTCCAGATGTTTTTTGCCTACAACTCCCATCAGCCCCAGCCAGCATGGCCAATGGCTGGCGCTGATGGGAGTTGTAGGCAAAAAACATCTGGAGAGCTACCGTTGGCCACCCTTGGTCTAGAGCACTCAAGCGTACGCCATCCGTGGCTCCCCGGGTGCTTTCTGGGTGCTTTCCAGCCATCCAGACAACCAGGGAGGCGCCCCAGCAAAAAGGCATCACTTTGAAAGTGATGCCTTTTAAAGCCAGCTCTCAGTAAGTTGGGGGCAGGATGGGAACATGTGCGCATGTAGTTGCCCTTTTTGGGGGTGCTCACCTGCTGCCCCCCAAAGGGCAGCTTAAACCACCCATCTGTAACTAGCCACTGAGTACATGAAACAAATCTAAATTTAATATGAAGGCCAAATTAGGTTCCCTTAATTTAGAAACAATTACCTGCATGTTTTCTAAAACGACATTAAATCATGCAATTATGTATGTTTGTATCATCCATCCACGGCAGCGTATGAGCCTATGGGGAAAATGAGACACATCGATTCACGATGTATTTCTGGGTGAAATTCAGAGCAGAAAAGCTCAAGTAAGTACAGCTGGTTGCTATGACAACTGCCACTGGTAGAAACAAAGGCAACACACAACCTCTGTGTGTGTGTGTGTGTTTGTGTGCATGCACAAACACACAAAATGCACACAAAATTTCCACATGCATGAAGATGCATGAGTTTTGTGGACGCCCCAAACAGAAGTTTCTTCACTTTTTGGACATATACCAGTGAATAGTGACAATCTCGTTTAGACGATGCTGCACTGAAAACTGTTGAAACTTGGCTTTATGTTGCCCTATTGTAGCTTCAATGCTCTTCCCCTGAAGTGTGTTCTTCCATTTCTCCAAGCTTTCTTCTCAGATTTTCGATTCCGGCACCCCAGGATCCTTCTGCTCTTGATGTTGCCTAGACACACTCAAATGAGTTTTTCTCCTTTTTTCAAAAATCCTGCCTGCCAGGAAATCTTTGTGCAGGACCTAGGGGGAGGAGGAGCTGTGTGTTACTGATAGAAAGGGCACAGCTGACAAGGGGACTGAAGCCTAGGGAGAAGCTAAATTTCACAGCATCAGCCAAATATTTGGCTTCAGATTACTGGTTTTATGTATGCCAGTAATGCTTGAGAAGAGTGCAATCTCACACCCCTTCATTCCTTTCCTTCTGTCTTGATTTCCAAAGCCCTCCACTGCTAAAATTAAGCTTTCTCATAAAGCAAGGGAGATTTCAGAATGATTTAGCTGCCTGAGGGCTGAAACGTTGCCTTTAAGTAAGTCTGCTTGCCTACAATTTGGAGAGAATTAGCAAATGTCCTGTTATAGTTGAGTGGATAGGCAAAAACAGCCAAGAGAGGGAAGAAGGAGGAGGAGGAGAAGCAGACAAAGAAGCAGAGGAAGAGGAGGAGAAGTAGAAGAAGAAGAGGAAAAGGAGGAGGAAGAAATTGGATTTATACCCTGCCCTTCACTTAGGGTCTCAGAGCAATTTATACTCTCCTTTCCCTTCAACTCCCCACAACATACCCTGTGAGGCGGGTGGGCCTGAGAGAGCAGTTATGACAGAGACAGAGACAGTTATGATTGACCCAAGGTTACTCTAGCAGCTGTATGTGGAGAAATAGGGAATCAAACCTGGTTCTCCCATATAACAGTCCAAGCAGTTCATCACTACACGAAATTGGCTTTCTCTATTACCATCATTTTTCAGCATAACTATATCCCTCAAAGTTACCCCCAAAATACGTTCTCCCCCCTCCGGGGGATAATTCACTGAATTCTATATGTATTTACTTCACGGGAACTGACCTCTGTAGTTTGGAGATGAGTTGTAATTCCGGGAGATCTCCAGACCCCACGTAGGGGCTGGCAACCCTACGTAACATATCAGCTCTTGTCTTGTGAACTTGTCCGCACTGATATGTGCAAGAGAGTGGAAAATGTTGCAAAGGGAAGCAGTTTTATCTCTTTCATTCTTTCTCTTTTTTCCTATTAAATCAGCCACAATAGCTAATCTCAGTGGGAAGGAAAACAATCAATCAGCCAGCCGTCCACGAGGCATCAAAGCTAATCTGATTCCCTTCATCATTTCCAAGAAGATCCTTCACAGCAGCACAGTGTCCTTCGCCACAGATATTCCCTGACTTCCAACTCACCAAGCATTCGCTAAGGTGTTAAATGAAGAAGGAGGAACCAACTGTGATCTAAATGGGGGTCATGCCTAGATCTGGTGAAACAAACCATTCATTAAATGACTGTTTTCTCTGTGAATTCAACTTTAACTCCAGGAGGGGAGGACCACCATATTATCATCCCATATAGGAAGAGGGTTGCCAAGTCCAACTCAAGAAATATCTGGGGACTTTGGGGGTGGAGCCAGGAGACTTTGGGGATGGGGTCAGGAGCAAGGGTGTGGCAAGCACAATTGAACTCTGAAGGGAACTCTGGCCATCACATTTAAAGGGACCACACTCCTTTTAAATGCCTTCCCTCCATTGGAAATAATGAAGGATAGGGGCACCTTCTTTTGGGGCTCATAGAATTGGACCCTGTGGTCCAATCCTTTTGAAACTTGGAGGGTATTTTGGTGAGAGGCACCGAGTGCTATGCTGCAAATTTGGTGCATTTACCTGAGAGAGAGAGAGAGAGAGAGAGAGAGAGAGATTAATATGAGCTGCCTTAAGCAGGTCTCCAGAGAGACTCATAGTCACAGGGGGGCCTGTGGGGCACTGCCCCCTGACTTCCAGGGAGCCCTCCAGGGTGCAGCCTGCTTTCCCCTGCTTTCTTTCTTTTTTTTTTTTGCCGGAAGAAAGCTTATGAGAAGTGGCAAGCCACACAGTGGATGGGAAAAGCTGCCCCCCCAAAACTTTTAAAATCCTGGCTATGCCCTGTCTCAAGAGACTTATTTATTTATTACTTTACATTTATATCCCGCCCTCTCCGCAAGCGGACTCAGGGCGGCTTACAATATCATAAAAACAATCAATTCCATAAAACATATAAAAACATAATTCACTTATCAATTTAAAACTATTTGCGCTGTCTCAATCCAGTCTGGCGGTATTGGGTTCTGACTATGATCACCAGCTTCTGTAGGATGTCCGGTGGCAGCCCATTTTCAGTCAACCAGAAAGGCCTGTCTAAACAGTTCGGTCTTACAGGCCCTGCGGAATGCCGACAAATCCTGCAGGGCCCTTATAGCTTCTGGGAGGGTGTTCCAAAGTTCTGGTGCTGCCACCGAGAAAGCCCTGGATCTTGTTGCGCATAGCCTGGCTTCTTTTGGGCCAGGGGCAGACAGCAGATTTTTTGTCCCTGATCGCAGTGCTCTCTGGGGGATATATGGGGAAAGGCGGTCCCGTAGATAGGCAGGTCCCTGACCATAAAGGGCTTTAAAGGTTAATACCAACACCTTGAAGCGAACTCGGAACACAACAGGCAACCAGTGCAGCTCTCTCAGCGCTGGCCGAATGTGCTCCCGTCGTGGTAGCCCCATTAACAGCCGTGCCGCAGCGTTCTGCACTAGTTGTAGTCTCCGGGTTAGCATCAGGGGTAGCCCCATGTAGAGAGCATTACAGTGATCTATTCTTGAGGTGACCGTAGCATGGATTACCGTCGCTAGGTCGCTGCGCTCCAGATAAGGGGCCAGCTGCCGTGCTTGCCGAAGATGGAAAAAGGCAGATCTAACAGTGGCTGCCACCTGGGCCTCCATTGTAAGGGAGGACTCAAGGAGCACGCCTAAGCTCTTGACCTTGGGGACCGGTATCAGTGGCACCCCGTCAAGGGCCGGCAGCTGGATCTCTCTCCCCGGACCGCCCCGACCCAGGTAGAGAACCTCCGTCTTCGTCGGATTCAATTTCAGCCGACTCAGTCTGAGCCAAGAGGCCACGGCTTGTAATGCCAGGTCTAGGTTTTCCAGGGTACAGTCAGACTGGCCACCCATCAATAGGTAGAGCTGGGTGTCATCCGCATATTGATGGCAACCCAGTCCATACCTCCTGACAATCTGGGCAAGGGGGCGCATATAGATATTAAATAGCATCGGGGATAGGACCGCTCCCTGCGGCACCCCGCAACTAAGGGAGTGCCTCTGGGATGCTTCCTCCCCTATCACCACCCTTTGTCCCCGATCTTGGAGAAAGGAAGTCAGCCACTGCAAGGCAGATCCCTGTATCCCCACATCGGTGAGGCGGTCAGTCAGTAGCTGGTGGTCAACCGTGTCAAAAGCGGCTGACAGATCTAATAACAGCAGCACTGCAGAACCGCCCTGATCCAGATGTCGCATAAGATCATCCATGAGGGCGACCAGAACTGTCTCCGTCCTGTGACCTGGCCGGAAGCTGGACTGGAATGGATCCAGTGCGGAAGTGTCCTCCAGGAATCCCTGCAGCTGAGTCGCCACCGCCCGCTCTATGACCTTACCCAGAAAGGGAAGACTATACATCTTAAGAACATAGGAGAAGCCATGTTGGATCAGGCCAATGGCCCATCCAGTCCAACACTCTGTGTCACACAGTGGCCAAATATATATATATATATATATTTGGCCACTGTATACACACACACACACACACACACACACACACATATATATATATATACACACTGTGGCTAATAGCCACTGATGGACCTCTGCTCCATATTTTTATCTAACCCCCTCTTGAAGCTGTCTAAATGAATCTTCTAAATGAATAATAATTTTTGAATGGAAATTAGAGCTTGGGGTCACTGCGCCAAATTAGAGAATGGCATGAGCACATAGAGGCCTTTAGACAGCCCAGGAGCCACGCTCGATTGCCCTTCTGACCATTGAAATAGACCTGGGGTGGGCAAGGGAGGGAGGAGGAGGCGCAGGGGGGCACAGCACCGTGGGGGGAGGCATGGGGGGCACTGTGGATGGGGGCAGCAGGCCATGCGCCCTAAGGCTAGTGCTGTCTGCAGGCACCTTCTCAAAAGCCCCCTTTGACAAAGCTGCAGAGGAGAGGCAGAGAGAGGCAAACCTGGCAATTTAGGCAAAGAGCAGCTCAATTCTGGCTGCACATACAGGCTGGGGGGGCTGCAAGCAAGGGGGGGGACAGAGGGGAGAGCCAGCCTGAGGTCCTAAAGGTATGGGGACCCATAGGCCAGTGCCTACTTAGCCTAATTGTTAATCTGGCCCTGGTTCTGGCTGGCTTGGTGTCAGTGGGTGTGGCCTAATATGTAAATGAGTTCCTGCTGGGCTTTTGCTACAAAAAAGCCCTGTATAATACCATAGAATCCACCCTTCAAAGCGGTCATTTTCTCCAGGAGATCATAATAGCAGGAGATGTTCAGGGACCATCTGGACTGGAGGCTGGCTACCCTAACACAACAGAAATATTCACCCATGCTGTAATAACTACTGTCTAACCAAAACTCAAAAGTGAAAAGTGTTCACTGACGCCTTAACAAACACCTTCTTAGTTCTAATAAGTACCTTCTCCTGCGCATACGTCCCCCCACTCTTCCCCCATCAAAGTTTTCAAACACGGTCTCTGCTCTCCCTGGCAATTCAATGCCGAACGGCATTTCATTTTCCACGATACGCATCCACACAGCCACACGTGTACCTCTGTACGTAGAGAGGCACAACACTTTCATGGCTCCTGGTTAGACAAATGCAGCCCCAAATTAAAAAAGACAAAGGGGAAAATTGCACAGCGAAGCATTTTAAATATAGCTAATCATCGATGGCAAGCGGCAAGCATTCTTGCTTGAAGCACTTGGCAGAGGGTGGGGAAAGGGTGGGGGAAGAAAGAAGAAACAGACTAACAATCATGTTTAGCAGCTTTGGCATATAAAATTTATTTCCATTATTGGGAGATGGTAGTCCCCAGGCTAGCGCCCCCGAGTCCGTGAACCGTGTTAATCACCTGGTATATGAGTATTTGCTGTGTACTCTGGAGCCAGCGGCCCGACTGTAAGGGTAAGGTGAAGCAAGCAGATTGGCAGTTTGCTAACAACCGCGCTTTGCTTGACTTGTAACCCTCGGAGTGCATTAACGTGTTTGGCTTCAAGAACTATTGAGAGAAAGTCGGCATCCTTTACTTTGTTAATCTGCCGGCACAGCCAATGACTCGAGTCCCGTGTCACCATCACTATAATAAAGGCCACGTTATGGAACGTGAAATTATTCTTTTCCAGCTTCCCTTCTCTGAGGCAGAAAGGGGGGGGGGAATAAAACACAACACTGAGTTTATTTATTCCCCTCAGAAGCCCTTAGCGTGTCTCTCAGGTGGGGGGAGTGGGCTTCTCAAGGACCTTTGTCTGTTCACACAGACGTTCCCACAGGGATTAAGCGGCTGTTCTCAAGCATCTCATCTGATTTTTTTTTTCCTCACACAAGGACATGGTGAGTCCATAGCATGGCAGCAAAACCCTAGCCCTTTCACATCCCCTACCCTTCCCCATCCCTTCTGATGACAAAGCCTGCACTGTAGCAAAGTAGTTCTGTGATGGCACCTGGGTTTTCCTCAGCCAACAAAAATACAATCCCTCCTTTGCCAGTCTTAGTGGATAATCCTTGTGACAGCAGTAGAGAGGGACTTTTGAATTTCATAATGACTTGGGTCATAGGGTTGCCAGCTCCAGGCATGGAAATACTTGGAGATTTGGGGTGAGGAACCTGAAGAGGACAGGATATAATGCCATTTTTGTGTAGTGGCTAAGTGTGCGGACTCTTCTGGGAGAACTGGGTGATTCCTCACTCCTCCATTTGCATCTGCTGAAATGGCCTTGGGTCAGCCATAGGTCTCGCAGAGCTGTCCTTGAAAGAGCAGCTTCAGGGAGAACTCTCTCAGCCCCACCTACCTCACAGGGTGTCTGTTGTGGGAGAAGAAGGTAAAGGAGATTGTAAGCTGCTCTGCGATTCAGAGTATAGGAAAAGGAAAGGAAAAGTCCCCTGTGCAAGCGCCAGTTGTTTCCGACTCGGGTGACGTTGCTTTCACAACGTTTTCATGGCAGACTTTTTGCAGGGTGGTTTGCCATTGCCTTCCTCAGTCATCAACACTTCCCCCCCACCCAGCAAGCTGGGTACTCATTTTACTGACCTCAGAAGGATGGAAGGCTGAGTCAACCTGGAGCCAGCTACCTGGAGCCAGCTTCCGCTGGGGGATCAAACTCAGGTCGTGAGCATGCTTAGGACTGCAGCACTGCAGCTTTACCACTCTGCACCATGGGGCTCTTTCAGAGTATAGAGTGAGGTATAAATCCAATAGCTGCTTCTTCTTCTAGTGCCAGTTTGGTGTAGTGCTAGTTTAGTGTAGTGGTTAAGTGCACGGATTCTTATCTGGAAGAATCAGGTTTGATTCCCCATTCTTACACACACACCTGCTGATGTGACCTTGGTCAGGCACAAGTTCTCTCAAAGCTGTTCTGTTCAAGAGCAGTTCTGGGAGAGCTCTCTCCGCCCCACCTATCTCACAGGGTGTCTGTTGTGGGGAGGGGAGGGAGATTTGTAAGCTGCTCTGAGACTCCTTTGGCTAGCAAAGGGCAGGCTACAAATCTAAACTCTTCTCTTCTTCTTCATAGAGGCTGCCTTCAGATGTCAGGTCAGCAACTTAACAGTAGAAACACAGTGAACTGAGAAAAAGCTCACCACCCTCACTCAGCACTGAACTCCTATTCCCATCATCAACATCAGCTTCTAAATCTTGCACAAAGGTTTCTTGATAGCTGGAAGACAGCTTTGCCAACTGTGGCATTATACCCCCACTGAAGACCTTCCCCTCTGCAAACCCTACACTCCTCAGGCTCTACTCTCCAAATCCTCCAAGTATTGCCTATCCTGGAGCTGGCAACCTTAAATTTGCCTCTTCTGTGCCACCTCAACTTGGGCTTTCTGCTGTCACCATTCCTGCAGAGTGGGAGAGGGACCTGGGGTTCAAGTCCTGCCTGGTTGAGGCCTGATGGTCATGTCAGGAGCTGCCCAAACACTGTCAGCAGGTGCCTCTCCAGTGCCAGAAACTCCCTGGTTCCTGGAGCCAGCTCTGGGTTGGAAAATGCCTGGAGTTGTATGGATGTGATGGCCAGAACACCCTTTGGAGTTCAATTGTGCTTGTCATACCCTTGCTCCTAGCTCCACCCCCAATATCTCCTGGCTCCACCCCCAAAGGCCCCAGATATTTCTTGAATTAGACTTGGCAACCTAGAATGACATGACCATTCTGATACCAAAATCAAAATACGAGCATTTGGCTTTAGGGTTGCCAGCCTCCAGGTGGGGCCTGGAGATCTCCCACTTTTCCAACTGATCTCCAGCTGACAGAGATCAGCTCCTCTGGAGAAAATGGCTGCTTTGAAGGGTGGACTCTATGGCATTGGACCATGCTGGGCCCCCTCCCCTCCCCAAACCCTCCCCTCTTCTTTGAAAACAGCCCTAAGCTTAGACACCAACAATAAAATAACCATTAACTGGCCCTTTTGAAAAGTAAAATTTGTCCTCTTCCAGATCCACCTCCAAGGTCTCCAGGTATTTTCCAACACTGACCTGGCAAACCTATCTAGCTCAGCTGTGGTTCTTATTATATGAACTCCTCTGACTTCACTAAAGTTACTTACTGCTATGTCTAGACGGATAAAAAAAAAAAAAGATTTAGGTCTAGTGCCTTTAAATGAGAGAAATATCTCAAGCTAATGAAACATTTAAAAATCTTAGTGACCGTATTCAGTAAAAAAGAATATAAAAAGGGGGTGGGGGAGAGAAAAGAAGGCAAGGTAGGTTGCCTTGACATCAGGAGCTAACCCCCCCCCCCATTTTTGATCCTTGTTAAACATGCTGCTTAAACAACAGCAAACACCATACCTTATAAGTTCAGGTATATTTATAGATTCCAGAGGAATTAAAACTATTAAGAAAGCTTCCGTGCATGAGGTTTAAAGTGTTCCACATAGCTTCAATGCTTTATTTATGAACAGGGACATTATTAAAAATAAAAGATCTCCAACGGCACATAAAAGTAATGCTGTTATGAGATTAAATGTCAGGCAAATGGCAGGAAAATGTAATATTCAGATACTCATAAAATAGAAGTAGTTATCTTAGGAGCATTATATTATCAATGTACCACCCTAAACAACTGTGTTTATTACATTAATGCAAGCATAATTACGGCATCTGCCTCAATTCCGAATGCAGTTCTCTTTTTTTTTTTTGAAAAAAATGGAAGCCTGCCACCTATTCTAGGCAGAAGTCTCAAATAGTTATAAAAACAACAATATTTAGCATTCATATAGCGCCATGGTGAGTTTCAAAAACTTTACGCTTCAGGAAGATTTAAGCCGAACCCTGCAATCTAGAGCTGGTATCATTATTTATGTTACACAAATGGAGTTAAGGAAGACCTGGGGCTGTAAGAAAGTGGCCTTCTAGAAGTTCCAGCCAATTTTATTTATTAGGGTCGCCAACCTTCAGGTTTGGCCTGGAGATCTCCTGGAATCACAACTGAACTCCAGACTACAGACCCTGGAGAAAATGGCTCCTTTGGAAGGTGGACTTGATGGCATTATATGACTTTGAGGTTCTTCCCTTCTCCAAAACCCTCCCTTCTGAAGTTTGGATCAGGGTCATAAGCGGGGAATCTTTGTCCATGGTCACACGGTTGCTCTTGACAGAATTTCCCAGAGCTGGCAATCCTTAAGTATAGTTCTGAGAGTTAGAGGCTCGCTATAAATTCTATATAGTCTACTGCAGTGATGCCTATGAGTGGCTGGCGTTGTGATCCTGGTGCCCATGTGCTTCATCCCCAAAGCAAAAAGGCAGTCCTTGCTTTCTTCAGCTTCATTGGAGATGGAAGCGCTACCAAAGAGCTCAGGAAGCAATGTATTAGTGTCTGCGAGGAGTACCCATTTGGAAACAACTGCTGTTCCATCATGGAACTTCCCAACCTTTTGTGACTGGATCCAGTATCCATAGCAGCCATTTTGTGGTGGCGTTCCCTGTCTGTTCTAAAAATTCCAAACCATCTTAACAGGTTCAAAACTTTTGTGGGCCCCTGTTGTAGCACCTAATATAAAGTCTACAGAAAATAGGGAAATCAGTTTTATCACCATTCCTTTTTTAAAAAGAGAATTTAAGTTGGTCACAAGTGTCTTCTGCATAGCAATTCTGTGCCAGAAGATGTACGTGCTGTTGGCAAATGTGACATTCCCTATAAATTCACCCTCTTTTCTTACAGACCTTGGTAATAATTACAGATTATAGCTTGCCTGAGTAAATAGAGCACATGGCTAAAGGCCCATGCACCATTCTTTCTTGATATTTTTCTTTTATTAAAAATTTAAACCCAAATAATTGCAAGCGACAGAATTATCTATTGTTAACCTACCATCTGGCACATGAAATAACACCTCAGTTATTCAGGCCATAATATCTCTGGGAGATCCACAATGCCATCACTTTCAGCAGCACATATTAAAATAATTTTCTTGGATAGTTTCAACACCACTGAGTTTGGCTCCGAAAACAAAAATGTTCCCAAGTAGATAAGTCAGAAATCAGATGCAATGCTCAGATTCCTTAAGGGATTGCTCTTACTCTCCATTTCAGCCTTGGAAAAATGGGGGCGGTAGGGTTGCCAGGTCCAACTCAAGAACTATCTGGGGACTTTGGGAGAGGAGCCAAGAGACTTTGGATGGAGCCAGGAGCAAGAGTGTGACAAGCACCATTGAACTCCAAAGGGAGTTCTGGCCATCACTTTTAAAGGGACTGCATGCCTTTTAAATACCTTCCCTCCATTTGGAAATAATTAAGGAGAGGGGCACCCTCTTTTGGGGCTCATAGGATTGGACCCCCAATCCAAACGTTTTGAAACTTGAGGGGGAGATTTTGAGGAAAGGCATCCCGATGCTATGCTGAAAATTTGATGCCTTTACCTCAAAGAACAATCCTCGGATACCCTCAGATCAATTCTCCATTATACCCTATGGGAATCAATCTCCATAGTGGAGTGGCCAGAAGACATTTCCCATTTTCCTTGAGAGCCAGTTTGGTGTAGTGGTTAAATGTGCAGACTCTTATCTGGTTGAACAGGGTTTGATTCCCCAGTCCTCCACTTGTACCTGCTGGAATGGCCTTGGGTCAGCCATAGCTTTTATAGGAGTTGTCCTTGAAAGGGCAGCTGCTATGAGAGCTCTCTCAGCCCCACCCACCTCACAAGGTGTCTGTTGTGGGGGGAGAAGACAGGAGATTGCAAGCCACTCTGAGTCTCTGATTCAGATAGAAGGGCAGGGTATAAATCTGCAATTCTTCTTTTTCTTCCCCGCCTCCCCCCGTTGTCTGATAACCCTGAAGTGGGGGTGGGGCCTCCAAACTAGGGCATCCCCTGTCCACAACTGGGGATTGGCAACTCTAGGAGGAGGTGACGACAAAAACACCTAATATGACACAAAATGACTTGTCATGGGCAGGTCTACACCACAGGGATTCTAGGAAAAATGAAGTCCTTGGGGACCACTGATTGAGTTCAACTCCCTCAAATGAAGAGGTTTCCTGTCCTGGAAGAAGGTTCTTCACTCTTCAGTTTAGAGGAAGGGAAAACCTAATTAAAAAATGAAGCTTTCCAGAATTGATGAGGAATAAGAATGAGGTGGACCGGAAAACTCTGGAATATACACGGTGATATCAGATGAGCAGTTAGGGGTGATTCAGAGACGCCTCAGAAACTGACCCAAAAAATCCTTGCAAATGCAAACATCTGCCATAAAGCCCCATCTCGTACTCACCCTATCCTCCGGTGGCCTCAGAGCGGCTCAAAAAAGCTACTAGTGTCAAAGTGGTAGTAAATTTTTGAGCCGCAGGCCAGTTGCCTCTTTGGCATCTGGATGAGGAAGTGCACAAGTGAGGTACCTTGGTGGTGTGAAACCGCCAAGCCGCCCTAAGCCATTTCCGGCTCCTTTTTTGGGGGGTGGGGGGAGGTAAAAACTAGCCAGAGTGCTTGAGCATATGAATGCTTGACCCATTGGGGGAGAAAAAGAGCAGTCCAGCTTCTGAGACACCCCCTGTCTGATCGCACCAAGTCACCTCGCAGACAGAATATGGCAGTCTTGCCAGGGAGTGTGTGGAGAGTTCGGGATGACTCTTTTTGGGCTGGCCTTTGGGATGCCTCCAATTTGTCCCTATCTGCCTGTCTATTATAATCCACAGTGTCCTTCACCTTCACAGAGTCCTGGATTGTGGCCCACAGTCACCAGCATTCAGCACCTTACCATCTAAGCTCTTTTCCCATCTGTCCCTCTCCCCCCCCACCCTCAAATCCTCTGAGATGCTAGAACAAATGCCCTTCAGCCCAACATGCCTATGTAAATATTTCCCAACTTGGTTTTCTTTGCTAGCCAAAGACCACCATCATCCATTAAAACTTCCACACTGTGGCAGCATGCTAGCAAGTTACAAATACATTCTCATTTATTTTCACACTAAAAACTAATACAATCGGACACAATCTGAGGCAAAGCTATTGCTCTGAAGGGCACTTTGCCTTACAGAGGGTATCACTTCCTACCATTGAAGATTACTCAGTTGTTTCCATGGAACAGTACATCACCAAAGGGACTGACAACAGTCCCGGACACTGTGTTGAAAAGATTTAAAGGCTCTTGGTAGAAAGACAACTGTAGATGTTGGGTTGGGAGCAAGGAGGCCTGAATTCAAACTGGGCTTCCCAGTTGCCTGGATCTAGAAGGGAATTCCCTGTCCTGCCTCCAGTCCCAGTTCCCTACCCCAGCCCCAGTCTCCTGCCTTCAACCAAATTGCCCTCCAAAGTGACAATCTAAGAATTTTCTCTAGTCTCAATGGTCTTTACCACAGAGATCAGCAGAAAATCCTGGAGTGTAATATCACACTCTCCGCAATTCCACCCTCCCCAAGTTCTTTTCCTGATTAGCCAATTTCCTCCAGGTTCCATCCTGACATGTCATATTTTGTCCTGACTTCACCCCTATTCCATTAGGACCAATAAAAATCAGCAGCCCTTCTCAATACGGCAACATATGGACCTCCCAGAAAATTGAAGCTGAAAAAAGTTATGGAAAAGGTGAGTGATGATGATAATCAATTGTCATTGTTACACGATAGTCCAAAGGTCCCAGAAATGTGGTTTTTGCTGAATAATGAGAAGGAATTTCTTTTTCTAAAGGAAAACATTTCAGTTGATTTTTTAAAAAATGACCTAAGGCACATGAGGGGAAAACATAATGCTTATCTACCTTTTTAAACGTCTGTTTCCACCCCCACCCCCCAAGTAGAGGATTTTTTACAGAAATAAATACCTTATTACCATCTTTTGAGAGAGAAAATAATTAAATCCATGAAAAAAAAAATTACTCTCAGCTATACTCAAAACAATCAAGGATGACTGCTTAGAGGGCATGTTAGCACAGTCCATCTGGTAAGTATATTTCCTGAGTTCTCCCACCGCCTTTTTTTGGGTGCTTTCTTCACATTTGTGAGACCCACATTTTAAAAGGTTACAAATAATATTTCTAAAGCACCGAAACAGATGGTGTTACAGCAGGTAATGATTTAATTTTTAAAACTCCTAGAGCATGAACAAATTGCTCAAAAAGATAAGGAAACATTATGTATCTACATCCACGGGGACACCGCGTTATGCAGAGCAGCTCAACACCAGAGCTTGGGTTTGCTAGCGCATTGAAGGAGCTCAGTCATAGAACGGTACACAAGAAAACACAAACAAGCATTAATTACTGTTTAAATTAGAAGGTTATTTATGGCGGGGGGATATGACAAAAAAATACATGGCAACACACTTTGGTACTGAGATCCTCAGGGGTCACCAGCCTTTCCTTTAATGAGAGCTGCTTCTGAGTAATGAAAAATATTGCAACCTCCTAGCCTCCCCCTGGCGTGTTACCAAGTTTTGTTCTGTTCTAGAAACAGAACACGGCCAAAGAAGAGCACTAGAAATGAAGCTATCAGCTAAACAGCGCAGAGAAAAAACCCTATCAAATGAAAACTTTAACAAAAAAAGCCTGGAGCAGATTTTTCCCCAAGATTTTTTCTCCCAAAGTCTCCTAGGAGATGCATTGGGCTACACAGCAGCAGCTGGATTGAAGACCCCCTGGTTCAGATATTAGAATCATAGAATCATAGAGTTGGAAGGGATCTCCAGGGTCATCTAGTCCAACCCTCTGCACAATGCAGGAAACCCACAAATACTTCCCCCTAAATTCACAGAATCTTCTTTGCTGTCAGATGGCCATCTAGCCTCTGTTTAAAAACCTCCAAGGAAGGAGAGCCGACCACCTCCCAAGGAAGCCTGTTCCACTGAGGAATCACTCTGACGGTCAGGAAGTTCTTCATAATGTTGAGCCAGGAACTCTTTTGATTTAATTTCAATCCATTGGTTCTGGTCTGACCTTCTGGGGCCGCAGAAAACAATTCCACACTATCCTCTAGATGACAGCCCTTCAAGTACTTGAAGATGGTGATCGTATCACCTCTTGGCCGCCTCCTCTCCAGGCTAAACATGCCCAATTCTTTCAACCTTTCTTTATAGGACTTAGTCTCCAGACCATTCACCATCTTCGTCGCTCTCCTCTGGACCCGTTCCAGCTTGTCTATATCCTTCTTAAAATATGGTGCCCAAAACTGAACACAATACTCCAGGTGAGGTCTTACCAGAGCAGAGTAAAGCAATACTATCACATCACGTGATCTGGACACTATACTTTGTTGATACAGCCCAAAATTGCATTTGCCTTTTTAGCCACCGCATCACACTGTTGACTCGTGTTCAGCATATGATCCACTAAGACCCCTAGATCCTTTTTGCACATTCTACTGCTAAGACAAGTCTCCCCCATCTTATAACCTAAATACAGAACTTTACATTTATCCCTGTTCATTTTATTGGTTTCAGCCCAGTTTTCCAGCCTGTCAAGGTCATCCTGTATCCTGTTTTTGTCTTCTACTGTATTTGCAACCCCTACAGTTGCCATAGGTCCCGCTAACCTCATAATGTTTTTTTTTTCATCTATTCCCAGTCAACATGGTGAAACAGCCAGCATGGTGACCTTGGGCCAGTCACATATTCTCAGTGTGACCTACCTCACAGGGTTGTTGTGAGAATAAAATGGAGGATAGGGGGATGATATGGCCCACTATAGGTCCCCCTTGGGGTGAAAGGTGGGATATAAATAAAGTAAATAAATATTATTTAACACCACTCACTGAGCTGGTACCAACAAATCATGCTTTCTCCAGCTTCCTGCTCAGCAAATAATGGCTGCAATCACACACGCTGAATAATGCACTTTCAATTCACCTTCAATGCACTTTCCAACGAAAGTGGATTGAAAGTGGATTATTCAGTGTGTGTGATTACAGCCTCTGTCAGAGAACCACATGACATATTTGATCACTTTCATACCATGAACCAGTTTGTTGTAGTGGTTAGGTGTGCCAGATTCTAATCTGGGAAAACCAGGTTTGATTCTTCACTCCTCCACATGTAGCCAGCTGGGTGACCTTGAGTCAGTCACAGTTCTCTCAAAGCTTTCTCAGCCCCACTTACCTCACATGGTGTCTGTTGTGGGGAGAGGGAGGGAAAGAGATTGTAAGCCACTCTGAGACTCTGATTGAAGGGTGGGGTATAAATCCAACTCTCTCTTTCCCCTTCTCCTCCTAATGATATCTTGGAGTGGGGATTTCCCATGGAGATGCTGATTCCCAGTGTGAGTGTAATGTTTAATCCTGCTGTCTTGGAAGAATCACCCAAAGTTCTTTCTTGGACAAACATCCATGCACCCAATTCTGCATTAAAACATTTTGTTTTGAATCATCAATTTGTTGCATGCAGTTACCTCAGGTCACCTAATGGCAATCAGCTCTATAAGCTGAAACACTTTGTGAGGAAGCATTCCTATCACCTGTCTTGAACTGAGCTTATTGACTAGGACCTGAAAGACCAAGATTTGAATCCCCACTCTGCTATGACAGTTTGCTGGGTGACCCTGGGCTACTGAATGAGTCAGTTGGACCTACCTCAGAGTTTTGTTGTAAAAATAAAATAGAGAGAATAATGAATAATAAAATAGAGAGAATAATCCCTGGATCCCTACTGGAGAGAAAGGCAGGGTATAAATTGTCAAGCAGTTAGTTTAGAATGGGTAAAACCAAGTTCTTCTTCACCCAAAGAGTGATTAACACAGGAGATGGTAGCAGCTACAAGCATAGATGGCTTCAAGAGGGGATTGGATAAACATATGGAGCAAAGATCCATCAGTGGCTATTATCCACAAGATATAGTTGGAAGTCTCTGTCTGGGGCAAGTAATGCTCTGTATTCTTGGTGTGGGGGGGGGGGGGGGCGGGGGACAGTGGGAGGGCTTCTAGTATCCTGGCCCCACTGGTGGACCTCCTGGTGGCACCTTGGGTTTTTTGGCCACTGTGTGACAGTGTTGGACTGGATGAGCCATTGGCCTGATCCAACATGGCTTCTCTTATGTTTATAAAGGAAGTTGTACTCACTTTAGTTCCAGACAGTGAAAGCACTGGACTTGTTAACCTGTGTTTCTGTTTGGGGGAGGGGATGCATTTGTGTGTATTCTAGGACTTTTAAAGTTGTGTGTATGGATACAGTTTCATGTCTGGGGAGAAAGGAAAGATGTGGTGTTGCGACAACTCCATTCTTTGAATCCAGGCCAGTGTTTCAGACTACTCTAATCCACTCCAGGACTCTTAAGAGGGCATTTTATGTCCTGCAGCTGTTTTGTGCAGGGACAATTCCTGATTAGATGCCATTTTAAGTTACAAATGGGTCTTTATCTGTGGTAAGCAGCCAGGCAGAAAGCTTATCGGGGATACATCTTTAAGGGAATCAGTAGCAGCAGATACATTTTCAGGAGAGATACCTTGCTCACCCAAGGAGGTTCTTCAATATACATCCCTATGACATGTTAAGGTTCAGTGAAGAGTTGCTATAATGCTACTGAATCTCACACTGTTTTGACTAAAAAAACTTGCATTTTGTCTTCACTTTTCCCTTGCACAAAGCAAACCCAGACATTTTCATTTCTGTACCACTGTACCACAAACAGTTCGGGGTTTGTTTGTTTGTTTTTTGTCCCATTTAAATTATAGTGTTTCATATTATTTTTGTGTTAATGACATGCAAATGGCATGAGACATACACCTCCATAAAATGCCACATGAAAAGCAAGCAAGCAAACAAACTGGGCACCTCAGGAACAAAGAGGAGGTGAATGAAAGAGCTTTGCTGACAGCATATTTTCAAAATGGCGTATTTGTACACCAACATGAACACACATAAATACAAGAAGCTACCTTATACTGAATCAGACCATCAAGGTCAGTATTGTGTATTGAGACCAGCAGCTGGGATCTCAGGCAGAGAGTTTGTTATATCACCTGCTGGCAGATCCAGGTGGGCAGCCGCGTTGGTCTGAAGCAGTAAAACAAAGTAGGAGTCCAGTATCGCCTTTAAGACCAACAAAGTTTTATTCAGAATGTAAGCTTTCGTATGCATGTCTACTTCTTCAGATGAGGGTACCCCATTCTTTTGCAGATGAGAGTACCCCATCCCCTCATCTGAAGAAGTCTGCATGCATACGAAAGCTTACATTCTAAAGCTTTGTTGCTCTTAAAGGTGCTTCTTGACTCCTACTTTGTTCTACTGGCAGATCCATTCAACTGGAGATGCTGGGGACTGAACCTGGGACCTCCTGCATGCTGCGCAGATGCTCTGCCACTGAGCCACAGCCCCTCCCACATCTCTTGTTTCAGAATATAGAGATCAACAATGAGACCCCACTGGGACAGCCAGCACTATGCATGAACTGACTCTGCAACCTCGGGCACATTTTGAACATCCACTATCTATCCACAGAGGTCCTGCAGCAGAGTTTCCATGTAGACAGAGCACCTGATAATCACCGCTCTGTGTTATGCTCAAGACGCACCTTCCACAAAACGCCTTGACTGTCTCCTTCGATTAGATCCTGATTGCTGAGCTGCACTGAGAATCAAAACTCTGTCATGTTTTTTTTCTAATTAGGTGGCTCCTCGAGGTCCAGATGGGTAGATTATTTGCCCATGGAAGAGCGAAAAGTATAAAGCAGCGCAGTTTATTATAGTGTTATTGTGTGTCCTGGAGGCAGTGGAAGATGGCTTCCAACAGACTCCAGCCTCACAGACATAAAGATATGTGTGTGGGGGGGATATTTGCAGCTGTATTGTACTAATTTAATTGTGTAGTTTCCTTCCCCCTTTTTTTGAGATAACTGAGCATTAAATGGCAGCAGAACAAAAAGGTCACTCGGATGCGGAGACATCAAAATCCCCCCCCCCCCCGGTGCTTTTCCCGTCCTCTCCTGATGCTTTTGTAGCTTCAAATGCTAAATAAACTGTTTAAAAGTTTATTAGAGGAAACCTCATGATGAGCACACATCCAGATAAATATTTGTCACTTGCAGATGTGGTGCAAATCAAGTTCAGCTCGCAAGCTGGCCGAGTGTTCACCAATCTGAGACAAGCCAGTTTTGAAAAACTGAACATCATGGGAACGAAGCTTTAATTTGCTGCTTTTTTTTTTTTAATTGGGCCTCCCCCAGAGTCTTGTTGAAAGACAAACATCTCATTAGCTATAGCATCAAACCTGTCAGGTGTTGTATCTTGCCATTCCTAGCCATCAAACATCCTAATCTATATACTGGCTGAAACCAGTATTACGTTATTCACACATACTTGTCACTCAATAACTGCAGCAACAGGTGAAAACTTCAATATGAAGAAGTGCCGTCAAGTCAAAAATGACATAGGTGATAGGCTTGCCAGCTCTGAGTTGGGAAATATCTTCAGATTTTGGGGATGGAGCCTGATAAGGGCAGGCTTTGAAGAGGGGAGGGACTTTGGGCTATAATGCCATAGAGTCTACCTTCCAAATAGGCCATTTTCTCCAGGTGAATTGATCTCTCTTAGAGATGAGTTGTAATCCCAGAAGATCTCCAGCCTGGAGGTTGACAGCCCTTCATGATGACCCCATCTATGGGGTGTTCCAGGCAAGAGATGAGCAGAGGTGGTTTGAAGTTGCCTTCCTCCTCATAGCAACCCCAGTCTTTTTTTGGTGGTCTCCCATACAGTTACTGACCATAGCCATCTCTGCTTCGCTTCTAAACTCTGATGAGCCAAGGCTATGCTTGGCTATTAAGGCTGCAAGCACACCCGATATCTCAAGAGAGCCAGTTTGGTGTAGTGGTTAAGTGTGTGGACTCTAATCTGGGAGAACTGGGTTTGATTCCCCACTCCTCCACTTGAACCTGCTGAGATGGCCTTGGGTCAGCCATAGCACTGGCAGAGGTTGTCCTTGAAAGGGCATCTGCTGTGATAGCCCTCTCAGCCCCACCCACCTCACAGGGTGTCTGTTGTGTGACAGGAAGATAAAGGAGATTGTGAGCCTCTCTGAGACTCTGAGATGCAGAGTGAAGGGTGGGATATAAATACAATATTATCACCAGGGGATCCTCCTAAATTTGAAGACAAGTTACAGTGTATATGGCAGGGGTGGCCAACGGTAGCTCTCCAGATGCTTTTTTGCCTACAACTCCCATCAGCTCCAGCCATTGGCCATGCTGACTGGGGCTCATGGGAGTTGTAGGCAAAAACATCTGGAGAGCTACCGTTGACCACCCCTGGTATATGGTAATGCATTGGGGAGATTAATCTCACAGGACTGACTTCCTTTAGGGTGAGCGTGGTGTGTTTAATCACACACAAACACACATAAAGCTGCCTTATACTGCATCAAGCCATCAGTCCATCAAGGTCAGTAGTGTCTTCTCAGACTGCCAGCAGATTTCTCTCTGGCAGAGGTATTTCATATCATCTATACCAGGGGTGTCAAACTCATTTTTTATGTGGGCTGGATCTCACATAAAGGAGACCTTGCTGGGCCAGGCCGGGCCATGTCAGTCTGGGCCATGTGTGTACCTATTTATGATTAGGTAGCAGATATATAAACTTTATAAAGGACACAGATAAACACAATTAAAGGGGTTTTTTTAAAAAAAAACTTAAAACATGTTTAAAACATTAGCATTTGTTGGTCTTAAAGGTGCTTTCTTTGTATGTCTCCTGTGTGATCCAGGGAACTGGGCAAAAGAAGCTCTGGCTCTTTCCTTCCCTCTCCATGAGACCAGGAGGGGGAGGAGCTTCAGCCAATAGAAGGAAGAGAAATTAAACAATGGCAACACAATATAAGTAATGATGCAAAAACCAACACCTATTGTGTCAAGAAACAATTGACAACTTCCAAAAATTAATACATTGTATTATAGAAAATATCCAGACCGAATACCATTATTTAGACATTAAAGAACAAAGAACAATCCCATATAAACATTATCAAAGGATAACTCTGAAACAATCTTCATACAGTCTGTAAGGAGTAGTAAGACTCAAGTGTAAAGTTCAAACGGAGTCCTTCTACGGCATCGGCTTCAAAGGAGAAATTCTTTCCTTCACGCAACCACCGGTTTGAATTGCGTTCCGCTGCCTTTACAGCTTCTTCATAAGCCAACTCTGAAAAGGTCCTCAGACCAGTATCTCTCCCAGCGCATACAGGAACGCAATTCAAACCGGTGGTTGCGTGAAGGAAAGAATTTCTCCTTTGAAGCCGATGCCATGGAAGGACTCCATTTGAACTTTACACTTAAGTCTTAGTACTCCTTATAGACTGTATGAAGATTGTTTCGGAGTCATCCTTTGATAATGTTTATATGGAATTGTTCTTTAATGTCTAAATAATGGTATTGGGTCTGGATATTTTCTATAATACAATGTATTAATTTTTGGAAGTTGTCGATTGTTTCTTGACACAATAGGTTTTGTTTTTTGCATCTTTGAATAGAAGGAAGAGAGGCTTGCCTCAGTAGCTCTGTTGTGTGATTCAGAGAACCTCGCAAAGCAAGCTTCCCCTTCCCCTTCCTCCGCAAGGGAGGAGCCTCAGCCAATGGAGAAAACAAAGGCTTTGCTCTGTAGCTCCTGTGTGATTGAGCAAACCTTGCGAAGCAGGCTGTTATGCAGAAGGAAGCAAGAGAGAGGGAGAAGGAAGCAGACAAGAGACAGTTGCTCGGCGGCCTAAAAGGAGCCCTCTGGGGGCCTGATTTGGCCCCTGGGCTGCATATTTGACACCCCTGATCTTTGACCTAATACTTAACTGGTGATTCCAAGGACTGAACCAGGACCTACTGCATGCAGAGGAAAGGATCTTCCATTGAGCTACAGTCTCCTGCCCCCACCTTAAGTGCAACCATGCCAGTTTACATTTTCATTTCACAGGGAGACATCTGAAAATGCATGACTGGTTCATACTAACATGTGCATGCACTCGATGGCATTGCTTGGATTGTGTAAACAATGCATAGAAGATTTCTGAAATGTATTTACTTCCATGATGGCCTTTGACTGTATTAAAAAAATTTGATTCAGTTCTAACACAGGAGGTGGCATGTGAGAAGAAGAAGCCACCACAGTTCAAACACCACAGATAAAACTTCCATCTCCATAAGAATGGCTAAACTTACTTCCTAGTGGATTTGATGATTAAGGGGAGAAAAATCAGATAATAGAAAACGAGATCTTTTTTGTAACCATACAGTAAGTGTTAAGTTTGTAATTTTACTGGTATTTGTTGTAGAGAAAACTGGAAGCCAAGTCTTTATAGTCTCTGTACTTTTCTTTTACCTTTTCTCCCCACCTCCTTTTTATCCTTCTTTGATTTTCTTTACTAAACTTTAGTAAATGTAGTTTAGTTTTTTTTATCTTTTGGTTTCAAAACTCTCAATATTTTTTTTCCCCTTAAAATAATTTAATTTAATTTTTAGATTTATACCCCGCCCCAACTCGCAAGGGGGCTCACAACAATAAAACAACAGAGTTAAAAACAATACCATAAAAACAAACATTACAAAACAGGAGCAGCGCAGTAAATAGACTTACAGACATAGGCAGTAAACAGCATGCGGCTGATGGCTAGTAGCATAACATAACACCATAATGGTGAAATGCTGGGGGAAGTGATGACTTTCAGAGGATGCCCACTGGATTAATTAAAGGCCTGGCGGAAGAGCACCATCTTACAGACCCTGCAAAACCTTGATAGAATGGTGCCATCTCCCCCGCAAATGCCCTCCATGTTCTTCTCCTTCCACCACCACTTCCTCCCCCCCCCCGCTACATCCCACTACCGTTCCTTTCTTCTCCTAGCTACCACTCACTTCATCTATGCTTACTGGAATTGCTAGGCAACCCTAAAATGGCAGCCAATCTCTCAAAGTCTTCTTGAGACTCTTGGGGTGTGAAGGGTTAACATTTTTTTTTTCCCTTTCTGGAGTTTTCTGCTAACTGAGCAACTCCCTGACACTGGGAGAAAACTCATCCCTCTCTCTGGGTGACCATCCAGTTGATCCACTTGGAGGTGCCACGTTTGACATTAATGATATGACAGAAGACTATTAGAAGAAGAATTGCAGATTTATACCCCCGCCCTTCTCTCTGAATCAGAGACTCAGAGTGGCTTACAATCTCCTATACCTTCTCCCCCCACAACAGACACCCTGTGAGGTGGGTGGGGCTGAGAGGGCTCTCCCAGCAGCTGTCCTTTCAAGGACAACTCCTGCAATAGCTAGGGCTGACCCAAGGCCATTCCAGCAGGTGCAAGTGGAGGAGTGGGGAATCAAACCCGGTTCTCCAGATAAGAGTCCGTGCACTTGTCCACTACACCAAACTGGCTCTTTTCCCTAGACAATTTTTTTTCTCCTCAGACTTCCAATAGACCTGCTACCATATGCCCAGTGTAACCCTTACCCTTTTTATGGCATGAATGAGCCAGGCATACTTGAGCCAAACATAATGTTTAACAATCTGTTGGAGCATTATCACTGAGGCGTCAATCACTCCAAGTGAAAGAAAGGTGCCAGAGACCAGTAAGTGGTTGGAGTGGATTATGCAAACAGCCCTATAATCATTTTGTTCCCATTTGAGGGTTTTACTATACTGTGTAAATGTGAATGAAACCCAGCTGTGTTTAATGCAGGCTACAGAGCTCTCCTGTTGCATGATGGTATTACTTTTAATGAGACCCAGGCATCAAAATGGAGGCCATGAAACAGCAGGATTGGCAAAGACTGGAAAAGGTCATCTCAGCATTACATCAGGTAGTAATGACAAAATTAAGTGCACAATACATATCATTATTTGCATCACAGCTGTTTGAGCTTCTCCTCATAAGTGGTACCACTGGTAGAAATTAAGCCAACAGACCATCACCATTCTATGTCCGGTTCAAGTGGAGAGCCAGTTTGTATGGACTGCCACCCACAGATTTTGACCCTGTTCCTATATTATGGCTTGGATCCTCCACTGCATGACTGCATTAGAGCTCCATGGACGGGAACTTTCAGATCTCCACATTCTCACTGCAGTAGGGTTCCCAAGTCCCCCACGGCCTCCGGCAGGGGACTTTTTTCACTCACGTAATGCGCGCAGGGCACAATGACATCACCCAGAAGTGATGTCATCTCGCTGGCGACATCACTCACCGCCCACTCTAGGTGTTTCTGGGAAAACTCTATGGTTTTCTCAGATGCTCTAGTGATTTGGGAGGGGAAAACTCTATGGTACCTATTGTACCATAGAGTTTTCCCTCCCAAATCATTAGAGCATCCGGGAAAACCATAGAATTTTCCTGGAAACGCCTAGAGTGGCCAGAAGCAACATCGCTGGTGTGATGATGTCACTTCCGGGTGATGTCATTGCACCAGCGATGTCGAGGGAGATTCCCCCTGATGGCCTGATATGGGCCAGTGGGTTGGGAACCTCCAGGGTGGGGGAACCCCTGTCCGGCCCGGGGGCCTGGCAGCCCTACACTGCAGTCTGCCATGCCCCTGAAATCCTAACCCTTGAATTGGTGGACTCTCAGAAACGCCATGGAGGGAAAACAGGGATGTATTTGCAAGAAAGAGAACTATGTATACCCATTCACATTGTGCAATAAGGACAGCATTTTGTTGAACTGGACATGCAAATGTTCTTTTCATTTTTGCTTCTAAACAAAATTTTATTTCATTGTTTATTTTTAAACATTTTTTTTTTTTGCTGAATTAACTCATTTCCCCCCAGTGGGTTTAACAGGATAAAATATGTACTCATTATGCAAATGATCCTTTCTGCCAAATTTCATGCAGAATAGTGAAAGAGTCCCCAAGTCCCCAGTGAAAGGCACAACAGGTTTCCAGTTCCAGTTCCACTATCACTGGAACTGGAATGGCAGTTCTTGCACAAGCGATCATCTTGGCAAAAGTTCATAGAGGAGGGAGAACATGTTTAAAGGGAACTGGAATTCTCACCTGTAGAGTAGTCACAAGGAGGTGTTTGGCATTACAGATAAAGTCACAAAGCAAAGAGTCATTTGTGTTTGGAAGGAAAGCAGGCGGAGTTACAGAGAGGGCAGGCAAACAGATGGTTTGCTTGCACCCCCAGGAAGGCAGGCAGCAGTAGAACAAAGCAGGAAATGTTGACAGTTTGTACAGAGAACAAGACATCCCTGCCTTGGAGTTGACTCCTGCCTCAGAACAGCCTATCTAATCATGGTGCAAAGGTCTAATTTTGTAAAGAATTGGTGAGAAATACTTGCATTTATTTAAAACACACATGCACATTAATCCAAGAATTTCCCACCAGCTAATCACAAAATGAGTAATGAACATTTAAAGTAACTCCAGTTAATAGTACACACTATTGTTCATTTACTTGTATGCACTGCAATTAGTTACATGCAAGATGGATAAACTTACTAAAAACAGTCATACAGAGACACACTGGCAGTTTTAAGACAACTATTCTCTAAGAAAAAACAAAGGGAGAAACCCCCTCCCCCGCCCACACACACAGTATTAGTTATAAAAGCCCCAGAAATAACCAGAAAATGCCTTGTCTTAAAGAACTAGTGCAGAATCAACAAAGTACACGTTACACCAGTGAGCCAGTAATGTAATTGGTGACTAATTAATTAATTATCATATGGCATTGTATATAGAGGAGCCAGGAGATCCTAAGATTGTCTGTCAGTCAGAAGTTCTAGCTCTTTAGTGCTATGCACCACTAGGTGTAGGCTTGCCAATCTCCACGTCCCAGTAGGGGTTCTCCTGCTTTCCCAGGCTCCTTCCCGCCTCCAGTCAGCTGGCCGACGGGGGAAACCCCGCCCCCACAGCCACCATGTGCCTTTTCGTCCCTGGAGGCTTCAGTCTTTACTTGAAAAAAGCCTTCCTCTTTGGATGGTGTTTCTGCGTCTTTAAGGCTGAAGGGGAGGGGAGGAGGAGGCAGAACAACATGGCTGTGAAAGGAGCCCAGACCCTCCATTTGTTTCACAATCTTTGCAGAGGTCGTTTGCATAGTGAAGGTAAACTTGAACCTTTGGTTGACCTGTGTTACTGTGAAAAACTTGAAAGTTCAGCAACTCGTGAGTAGAGATGCTAATCCCCAGGTGGGGGCAGGGGAGCCCCGGTTTGAAGGCCATCTGGAGCTTCAGGGTCATCAGAAACAGGAGGGGGGGAGAGGGAGGGAAATGTCTGCTGGACCATAGGGTATAATGGAGAATTAATCCTGGGGTATCTGGGGCTCTGGTGGGGCGATTTTTTGAGGTAGATGCACCAAATTTTCAGTGTAGCATCTGATGAGTCTCCTCAAAATGCTCTCCAAGATTCAAAAAGATTGGATCAGGGGGTCCAATTCTGTGAGCCCCAAAAGAAGATGCCCCTATCCTTCATTATTTCTAATGTAGGGAGGGCATTAAAAAGGTATGTGGTCCCCTTAAATGGGATGGCCAGAACTTCCTTTGGAGTTCAACTGTGCTTGTCACAACTTTGCTTATGGCTCCATCCCCAGTGTCTCCTGGCTCCACCCCCAAAGTCCCCAGATATTTCTTGAATTGGACTTGGCAATCCTAACTGCGTAGTGAGCTAGAGTTGTTGTTTTTTTTTAAGGCAAGAGATGTTTTAGAGGAGGTTTGCCATTGCATGCCTCCATGTCATGACACTGGCATTTCTTGGAGATTACGCTTTGGAATACTAGACAAGGTTGACCCAGGATTTAGGGATCCTGTGAATTGGGGGGGGGGGGGGGCAGTATTTGTGAATTTCCTGCATTTTGCAAGGGGTTGGACTAGATGATTTGGATGTCCCTTCCTACTCTTCTATGATTGGTGACTGGTGACCCCATTCTCCCTCCCTCACAGAACTAATCCACACTATTTCAGGAGGTCCTCTGATCTCTGGGGCCAAAATTTTAGGAGGCATGTTAGGCTTCAGTAGGAGAGGGAAGGTCCTTTCCACGAGCACTGCTTCACCCACATTGTTAGGGATCTAGGTCATGAATTATAGATAAGATAAACTCTGATTCCTCCCTACCAAATAAAAGCTTAAACTCTCATTACTGGAGGCCATCCCAAACAGAGTGGTAGTTCTCTCAGTGCGGAAAATCACTGAGAATGAATTTCTATGTCCAGTAATGTACTTGCCAGAGGGCATAAAGTTCAGGAACGACAGTTAAAATATAGTGTGATGTATTGGGTAGACAGGGGACTCCAACCTTTTTGATCCTGTGAGCACATATGGAATTCTGACATAGCATGGTGGGTGCAGCAACAAAATGACTGCCACAAAATGGCTGCCACAGGAGATGGAGCCCACCACAAAACGTTTGCCGCAGCTTCTCTTCAGTAACACAGTGTAGCAGATCTTTGTGGTGGCAGTTGCCGCCAAAGCAACGTTAAAAAAACCGTATCTACAGCTAGTCAAATCTAGGGTTGCCAAGTCCAATTTAAGAAATATCTGGGGACTTTGGGGGTGGAGCCAGGAGACTTTGGGGGTGGAGCCAGGAGACATTGGGGTGGAGCCAAGATCAAGGCTGTGACAAGCACAACTGAACTCCAAAGGGAGTTCTGGCCATCACATTTAAAGGGACGGCACACCTTTTCAATTCCTTCCTTCCATAGGAAATAATGAAGGATAGGGGCACCTTCTTTTGGGGCTCATAGAATTGGACCCCCTGGTCCAATCGTTTTGAAACTTGGGGAATACTTTGGGGAGAGGCACTAGATGCTGTACTGAAAATTTGGTGCCTCTACCTCAAAAAACAGTCCCCCCCCAGAGCCCCAGATACCCACGGATCAATTCTCCATTACTTTCCATGGGGATAAATCTCCATAGGGAAAAATAGTTCCCAGCAGACATTTCCCTCCCCTTCCCCCGCTTTCTGACGACCCTGAAGCGGGAAGAGGGCCTCCAAATTGGGGGATCCCCTGCCTCCACCTGGGGATTGGCAACCCTAGCAAGTGCTAAAATCACAATTTGCTCGAATAAACGCTTGCTTTCTATCCTAGACCCTGGATTGCTAGCTTATGGTATTTTAGCCCTTATGCAGCAAAGCAATTGGGATGGTTTCCTATGAAGACTCCACACTCTCCAGCTACTTTACTCACATGCCCATCCAAAAAGTCCGGGGAGAGGGAGGGTCTCTCTGGATGCTTCCTCCGGCCACCTCTTCCTCTTCCACTCCTGTGCAAACGTCCCCTCGCCTTTTCCCCCAAACCAATTTGAAGAATTCCTGGGCTCACATGTCCTCCTGCTACTGCGAAGGCGCACAAGCCAAATTCTTCTTCCAGCCCGGGGAAAAAGAGGAAGCAGAGAGGCGCCGCTGCAGGACTCCATGTTCCCCCCAGTCCCCCTCCAGATCTCTGGTGGGGGCCTTCCCTGCTCCCTCCCCGGCGTCCTCCAAGGGAGAGGAAAGGTCAGAGGAGGCTGCACTGCTGGGACATTCCCCTTGATTTCAAGCTAGCCAGAATTGCGTTGCTGTGTGTTCCTGCTAAAAAAAACCCCTGGACCTAAGGAAAGGGAATGCATTTATACCTGTTAGATTTTTCCCATGCTCAGATGCTGTTCAACTGTATGCTTTGACTAATTTTATCCATTGTTTGCTTATATTCTTTAAGATTTTTTAAAAGAAATATTTTTTTATAATGGGAGTTATTTGGTCTTTGCAACAACACATAAAAAGCCTCATTTTTTTGTTCTTGCTTATCAAGCTATAAGTGCAAGGCCTTCTAAGCTGTGAATATCTGTAACAAGTGAGATTTCAAGGATTTATTCTCTACGTCAAGGTTGGCTCAGGCTGATGGGTATTCGGATTCCACCCCCCACCCGTGAAAATAGCCATCAAACTGTAATTCTACTAATGGCTTGCTGCTGGCAGCAGACAATAAACCCTGTTTGTGAAAGGGAATGCATGGGAGAGAAAGATAAACTCATTAGTCCCAGTGAGTAAATCTCTCAGAGGAGAGGCTCCCGGAGGCGCCGGGAAACAAAGGCCGGGCACCCCAGGCAGGCGTCCGGCCAGCGCCCCCTCCTCTCCCCTCCCCTCCCTGCTTCTCCTCGCGTCAGCGCCGCCGCCTCCTCCCGCCTGGCCGCTCAGTGGTGGGCTTACGAGTCGGGGGGGGGGGACGAGGCTCCGCGCTGCTCCCGCCGTTGCCGGTTGTAGCTCGGGCCGCAGCGGCGGCAGCGGCTGCTGTCTGTGCCCGGGCCGGCACTGAGTGGGGGGAGGCTTCCAAGTGGGGAGGGGGAACGAGGCTCCGCGCTGCTCCCACCGCTGCGGGTTGCAGTTGGTGCGCTGCTCCCGCCGCGGCAGTGATGGCGGCGGCGGCAGCGGAGGCTGCTGCCTGTGCCCGGGCAGGCACTGAGTGGGGGGAGGCTTCCGAGTGGGGAAGGGGAAAGAGGCTCCGCGCTGCTCCCGCCGCTGCGGGTTGTAGCTCAGGCCGCGATGGCAGCGGCGGCGGGCGGCTGCTGCCTGTGCCCAGGCCGGCGGCGCTGGTGGTGGCGGCGCTGGTGTTGCTGCGGCAGCCCGGCACAGTGAGGGGGAAGCGCCATTCCCGCCCCCCCCCCGCCCCCAGATTTTTGGAGAGCGGGGGAGGAGGCGCCAAATCCGGGGGTCCCCCGCCAGGGCGGGGGGGTTGGGACCCCTAGTCAAATCTCAATAGACAATCCAAAGCCTTGCTGAGGAAAAAGCCTTATCTAGTCCCACCCGCTTCCTAAAAACAAACAAGCAAACAAACGCTTAGTGAGGACCAGAAAATGTGTCAGCAGGCAACATGGTGCTCATCAGCACCATTCTGGGAACCCTTGCACACAGGGATAGAGCGCATTGGGTGACCATGAGCTTGTCCACTCTCTTGTAGGCTAACTACCCCACAGGTTTGTTTTAAAGGTAAAATATGGGTGGGGAGAGCCATGTATGATACAATTAGGCAGGACTTTTTGATTATTTTTTTTAAAGCAGGAACACAATTCCAGTTGGCTTGGCATCAGGGGGTGTGGCCTAATATGCAAATAAGTCCCTGCTGGGCTTTTTCTACAAAAACTCTGTGGCAAATAATGATGATCTCAGGGGGTGTGGCCTAATATGCAAATAAGTCCCTGCTGGGCTTTAAAAAAACAAAAAAAAAAAGCCATGCCATTAGGTACTTTGAGAAGGGGTAAGATACCAAGAGAGAGAGAGATAAAGAGAAATGGAGGGAGGGGGAGAGAGGGGGGTGGGGATCAGTTTTGGAGTGCTCTCTCAGTTATGAGAAGCACGCAGTCTTTGAGATATGCAGAAGACATGGGGAACGGAATATGGATGGCCCGCTACTTTTAAAAAGGTCTGCACGCACATTAAACCCATTTAAATAAATGCCAGCAATCCAAAATTTCAGAGAGGTAGACAGAAATGCCCCCTTGGGAATACAGTTGATCCAGTTCCTCCACGGTGCGACTCCATTTACTTTTATAAGCTTTTACCTGAAAGAGGTTGAGGTAATGAACTCAGCCCTGTAAGTGGTATGAATTGGTGACCGTCGTTCTAATTATTGAAGGTGTCTCCTGAGAGGACAGAGTCTCCCCCCGCCCCAACACTCTCACGCTTTCTCTTTGCGCAGAAAGAAGCATGAGAGTTAAAGCATGCAGGCAAGCATAATGTTTCTACAGGAGGATTAGTTTTACAGTCTATATGTTAAAGTGAACAAATTGCCCGTTCATTAGCAGAAATAGACCATATGCTAAAAGAGCCATTGGATTCGCTTCACTGGCAAATGAGAGCAATACTGTACGATTAGAAGGCCTCAGCGGTTCAAAAGCCTTTCGAGTCAGGTCCAGTGGTTATAAAATGAACTTTTAATGATTCCTGTACCATCTGGGAGACACTCCTTAAGTGGCAGGCGGATTCACTACACTAAAAATATTAGTTTTAACAAATTTTGAAGTATCTCCCACAATCTCAATATTTCTCACTATAGATGGTTTATGAAAGCAAGGAAAAGGCCAGGATCACAAAGTCATAGTCTTAAACTAGGGTGGGCATCCGTTTTGCTTAGGGTTGTCAGAATAAGCATGGTGAACCAGCAGGAGACTTACCTTGCTGGGTTGGAAGCAACTTCAGCACATAGCTGAGGACACTCTAGCTTTTGGGCAAAACTCTATGGTTGCAACAGTAAGACAATGGCAAATCACCTTTGAATGTCTCTTGCCTAGAAAACCTATCAGTTGGCTGCAACTTGACAGCAGGAAATGCCCATTCCTGTGCCTTAGTATGGTGTGGTATCAGACTAAGATCTGGGAGACAGAGGTTCAAATCCCCAGCCTGCCAAGGAAACTTGCTGGGTGACTTTGGGCCAGGCACACCCCCTCTCAGCCTAACCAACCCCACAGAGTTGTATGGATAAAATGGAAGACAGGAGAACAATGTAAGTCACTTTGGATTCCCACTGGGAGGAAAGGAGAGGTACAATCGGGGGGGTTTTTTGAGCAGGAACATACAGGAATGCAGTTCCAGATGGTTTGGCATTGGGGGTGTGGCCTAATGTGCAAATTAGTCCCTGCTGGGCTTTCTATGAAAAAGACCTGCACAAAACAATGGTGAAGTCAGTGGGTGTGGCCTTATATGCAAATTAGTTCCTGCTGGACTTTTTTTCTACCCAAAAAACCTGGGTACAACTCAAGTAAGTAATTAGGAAGTTATACCTTCAGCTGTTGAATTTCACTCTTTGCCATCTTGATCCACAAAACTGCACCGTCCCAGCAAGCAGCATCCTAACCAGCAAGATCCTTTGGCTTCACCAAGAGGACTCACTTTTTTTGACAACTACTATTGGTGTCTCATCTTGATATTGGTATCTTTGTGGTATTGATTTCTAGGCAACAGGGATTTTTTTGAGCAGGAACTCAGTTCCAGCTGGCTTGGTGTCAGGGGATGTGGCCTAATATGCAGATGAGTTCCTGCTGGGCCTTTTCTACAAAATGTCCTGTGCAAAAACAATGGTGCCATCAGGGGGTGTGGCTTAATATGCAAATGAATTCCTGCTGGGCTGTTTCTACAAAAAAGCCCCCATTATTTCTTGACATTTTCAATTAAAAATGCCTTATAATAAGGGTTGTCAACCTTCAGGTAGGGGATGGAATTCACCTAGAATTGCAGCTGATCTCCAGGCTACAGAAATCAGTCCCCCTGGAGAAAATGACAGCTTTTGGAGGGTGGGTGTGCTAACATCACATTCCTGCTGAGCTCCCTTCCCTCCCACCCCGGCCTCTACCCCCATATTTCAAGGTATTTCCCAACACGGAGTTGGCAACCTGAACTTGTAACTACAGGTTCTTTCACACATCACACAGAGGCAGACTCAGACCACCAACTTGTGATGCTTACAAAATCTTTATCTTCTGAACAGTCTCCTAAATGTTTAAGCTCTACTTTACTGGAAATTCATATTGCTGGGATGTGGGGTTCTTTGGGAGCTGAAAAAGCTGAGGCACAGACTTGTAAGCCACTCTGAGCCTGCTTCGGTGGGGAGGGCAGGATATAAATTAAATAAATACATAAATAGTAAAAATAAAAAGACATCTGGCTGGAGTAGGTCTCTCTAAAGAAAATTGAATGGGGAACTTCCTTATCCTAAGATCTAAACTAGACAGGACAGCATTCCCCTGATCACCCCGCATATAGAAACAAATCTAACCTGACCCTAAGGAAACACACTTGGAACTACATTCTACTGAAACCAACGGCTGGGGATTATTATAGCTTCACCATCCTTAGTTTCAGTCATAAGCTTTTGTTTGCTTGCTTGCTTTTAAAACACTGATTTCATCTCTTGCAAAGGTGGGGAAGTAAATTGGGCTGCCAAGCCCCCTTTGCTACTGCGGTAGGGTTGCCAAGTCCAATCCCAGAAATATCTGGGGTCTTTGGGGGGGGGGAGCCAGGAGACTTTGGGGGCGGAGCCAGGAGACACTGGGGTGGAGCTAGGAGGAGGGGGGAAACGGCGCCGGGGAGCGTGGCGAGCCGCTCCATCTCGGAGTGGGCGACGCTGCTGTGTGGCTGCCACCCCCCCCTGCCCCACTGCAGCTGCTCCTCCGAGATGGGCTCAGGCTGAGCCCATCTCGGAGGAGCAGCTGCGGTGGGGCGGTGGGGGGCGGCAGCGGCGCGGCAGCCTCGCCCGCTCCGCCTCTGGGGTGGATTCAGAGGGGGGGGTGTCACGGGCTGGGGCCAGGCCAGGCGAAGTCCTGGGGCAGTCCAAGGTCTGTAGCTGGGTAGCAAGGAGGGTCCAAAGCACCAAAACCGAATCACAGTCCAGGTATCGTAGGTCAGAGGTTCAGAAGCTGAAGTCAGGGGGTCCAGAAGTCAATGCCAGAGTCAGAAGGTACAGAAGCCGAAGTGGATGCTAGAACATCAGGTAAGTAACTAGTTGCTTCCACAAAGCCTTCTCTCAAAGCCCACAGCTATATAGCCCTCTGCTGTCTGTTGCCCATTTGGGCTAATTGCTGACTCAGAGGGCAGCCAGGATCCTGCTGAGACTCAAGCACCCTCACTCCTAGAAGGGCCAGAATCCTTTCAAAACTCAGGGCTCAGGGAGAGTCTTGCTCGTGAGCGTGCCACCCTCCTCCGATCCCTGAGGTCCTGACGAAGGCGGTCACACACACGAGCCACCCGAGAGGGCAAGGCAGGGGGGCTTGGATCTTCTCCAGCAGGAGGCAGGGGCACTGGTGCAGGTGGCAGGGGCACAGTTTCTTCTGCAGGCTCGGCTTCTTCTGCAGGGCCCCCAGCACCCATGACAGGGGGTGTAGAGGCGGGCCGGGGGCATGGCGAGCCACGAGTCCGGGTCCTAGAAGGGCCCGGATTTGCAGCTCACCATGCTCCTGGCCTGCCTCCGCCCTCTCCTTCTTTGGTTTTGCCTCACTGGTTTTGCCTGCGCTGCTGCCGCCTCTTGGCTGCTCCTCCGAGATGGGCTCAGCCTGGGCCCATCTCAGAGGAACAGCTGCGGTGGGCGGGGAGGGGGCGGCAGCGGCGCGGCTGCCTTGCCTGCTCCGGGATGGGGTGGCTCACCATGCTCCTTGCCGCCGTTTCCCCCCTCCCCCCGCTTTTTTTGGGGAGCGGGGGAAGAGGCTGGGGTCCCCCGCCAGGGCGGGAGGGTTGGGAAGCCTATCCTGCGGTCTCACTTCTACTTGCCTGCCACTGATTGGAGAACCTTTTTTTTTTTTCCCCTTTAAATACAGTTTCATATACTTAACCCCAAGTTCTTACCGGAAGGAACAAGAAGTAGCTCTAGAAATCACTGGAAACTATGGGTTTTATTTAAAAAAAAAAATCTCCCACAAAGCTGCGCCTCCCCCCAACCTTCCCACTGGTTGTCAGGTATAGCTTGGCAATATTAGAAATAAAAATCCTAGGGTACCAAAGGGGGAAAGAAAAATAAAGGAAAAAGGAGTGCTACACAAAATCTCTCTCCAAACACCCCTGATGTGAGGTCTATTTATCTCAATCCCAAACAGTGCTTTATCAATCATATTTCAGAAGGCCTGTCTCCCACGGGCCGGTTTTTAAAACACAAGGGACCTTTCTCAGCCTCTCCAAATGAAAACAAAATGGGAAAGACCTTTGTGAAATAAGTTCCCCCGCCTTGTCTGAACTTGCTCTCACAGAGCAAAACTAAACGTGACAATGGCCACAGGTTCATCCCGTGGCCATCAAAACCATTTTTGAAGCATCTGCAGTCCTTTAGAAATTGCTGCAAGGACCTATGGCTGTTTCAGCACTTGAAAAGGCACAAGGGAAGTACTTGAAAAGGCACACCCAATCTGGATCATGGCCTTGCATCAATTTTGTAAGGAACTACAAGTACTTCTAAAATGGTATTGGTGGACACAGGATACATCCACTGAAAATTACCCATGGGTGGGGTTACCAGCTCTCCCAGTGGAGGAGCTGCCAGGCTCCACCTCCCACCGCCAATCAGATGGCCAGCAGGGGGCATAAAAGGAGAAAGAGGAAGGCTCAGGCCATGATGCTTGTGTTGCACAGGAAATGATGTCATCATACTAGTGACAAATGGTAGAAGCCATTTTTACCATAGTTTCGGCCCAAATACCAGAGCATGGCAGTGAAATCACTCTGTGGTGACATCAATTCCTGTGTGACACCAGCAATATGGCCTGGGCCTTTCTCTTTCTCCTGGTAAGTAGCCCCCCATTCCCTTCCAGTTGCCTGGAGGAATCTGGCAACCCTACATATGAGTAACACCAAGATAAATTCCCCAGTCTTCTACCCAGTCAAGAATTTCTTTATACAGGAATAATTTCTCTGCCTGACCCATTACAGACAAACGAAGCTTCCCTTTTCTCTATCACACTTTGATTTTTTTTATTTTTAAATCATCTCAACATGGGAGCTGCATGGCAATTTGTCTTAAGGAAACAGTCCACAAAACCAGTAATTTTCTACCATTCCAGATCTGGAAACCACCTTCTACACAAATCCCTTCAGAGACAGAAGAGATTGCCTATGGAAATATTGGGTGAAAAGATCATTGAAGCCCTTGCTGCCATGTTTACAATGAGAGAGCTAAAGATATTATCTATGCATGACCAAAGAGCCCTACAACAATAGCATACTTCCTTTTTCTATATTTCTATTATGGTTTCTGTGACTTGAAAGGAGGGATAAAACAAACTAATGGAGAATGACCTATCAAGGGCTATTAGCCATGACAGCTAAGAAGAACCTCCATATTCAAAGGCAGTGTGCCAAATACCATTTCCAAGGGGTTTAAAAAGCCGTTGTACAGTTTTTAGTCTTCCCAGTGGCATCTGGTGGAAAGACAGACCAGACAGACCCAGGAATCTGGTTATATTATGATTGCTTAGACAAATCTCCGGTTGTCTTCTGAGGGCCTGCTTTGGGGAACCCCACCTTTTGAGATTAAACAGGCTGCAACCCAAGACAGGGCCTTTTTGGTTGTGGCACCAAAACAAAAGACCAATCTGCACTAGAGCTTTAATCTTGGTTCAGCCCTGTCCCCAAACTGGCATTCTACACTAGAATCATAGAAACCAACTCTATGAGTTTATGATTCTGTGATCCTAATGTAGAAAATCAGTTTGGGGACAGGGCTGAACCAGGATTAAAGTAAATCTATTTTACTTGGATGATTGTCCTCTGCTGTCTTCCACCAGCAGGTGGATGCTGTTTTTTAATCAACTGCTGTTCCCTCAGTGATCACTCCTTCCTACCTTATGTTTTAATCAATGTTTCCCTTTTATACATGTGCATATGTGTATGTACCTATGAGTGTGTGTGTTTAATTATATTTTAAAATGTGTCACGGGCTGGGGCCGGGTCAGGCAAAATCCAGGGGCAGTCCAAGGTCTGTAGCTGGTGAGCAAAGAGGGTCCAAGGCGCCAAAACCGAATCACAGTCCAGGTATCGTAGATCAGAGGTTCAGAAGCCGAAGTCAGGGGGTCCAGAAGTCAAAGCCAAAGTCAGGGGGTCCAGAAGCCAAAGTCAAAAGCCAAAGTGGATGCTAGAACATCAGGTGAGTGACTAGTTCCTTCCACAAAGCCTCCTCCCAAAGCCCACAGCTATATAGTCCTCTGCTGTCTGTTGCCAATTTGGGCTAATTGCTGGCTCAGAGAGGCAGCCAGGATCCTGCTGAGACTCAAGCATCCTTCCTCCTAGAAGGGCCAGAATCCTTTCAAAACTCAGGGCTCAGGGAGCGTCTTGCGCGTGAGCGTGCCACCCTCCTCCGATCCCTGAGGTCCTGACGAAGGCGGTCACGCACACGAGCCACCTGAGAGGGCGAGGCAAGGGGGCTTGGATCTTCTCCAGCAGGAGGCAGGGGCACTGGTGCAGGTGGCAGGGGCACAGTTTCTTCTGCAGGCTCAGCTTCTTCTGCAGGGTCCCCAGCACCCATGACAAAATGTTTTTCATGATGTGTTTTTTATAATTCTAGTTTTAACCATTAGCTACCTTGGTTGTCCTGGCAAGGCAGAATGGCAGAATGTAAACTTGGTAAATCAGCAATTGAGACAGCAAGGCCATGCAGGGAGGCATCTCAGGTAACCAGAGGTGGAATTCTAGCAGGAGCTCCTTTGCATATTAGGGCACACACTGCTGATGTTGCTAATCCTTCAAGAGTTTACAGAAAAGAGCCTTGTAAGCTCTTGGAGGATTGGCTACATCAGGGGTATGTGCCCTAATATGCAAAGGAGCTCCTGCTAGAATTCCACCCCTGCAGGTAACTGTCCAAAAGCCATGGAACTCTCTCCTGCCAAAGACTAGCCATATCTTGAATCTGAGCCTCTTGCAGAAACCTGGAAAGACCAAATGAAAATATGGATTGGTGGATTTTCCTTTTCACATAGCTAATGTTTTCCAGTCTGTGCATTTCCTTTGTGGGTTGTTTGAAAGAAACTAGTTATTCTTGTGCATATTCTACCTCACACTGATTTACCACATGCTGCTAACCTGATCTCAGAGCTTGTGCACTGCTTTTTCAGTCCACAAAGAGATGCATTCATTAGCCCTGGTTCCTGGAATTGGCTTTAATTAAAAGGAGCACTATGTAACCTGCGGCACCTGCACCAACAACAAACTATGTCAAGCAACAAACAAGAAACTATGCCAACATGATGCAGAGCAAAACTCTGTTTCCAGGGCTTAGCGGCAATTCTGAGGGGAACAAAGTCAAAGGGTAAAGGTGGCACTGAAGTTCTAAACTGAGGAGTTTGTACACGAACTTCCTCCACTTTGGAAACTCCTGCAACCATTACAAATCAAGCTCAACCCCTTCCCCTTTCGGAAGTTTGAGCTTGGTTCATAAAGAACTCCGGCTGGCTCTAGATTTCTTGGCACACCTATCCACTTCCTTCCTTTATAGAGAGGTAAGGGGGCAGACCCTCGCCCCAAAACTGGTGTGGTGTAGTGGTTAGTGTGTCTGACTAGGATCTGGAAGGTTTGAATCCCTACTCTGCTATGGCAGCTCCCTGGGTGACACTGGCCTTGTCAAAATCTCTTGGGCTAACTGGCTACGTTACAATGCTGTTGTGAAGATACAGGGGGGGTGGGATCATGTGATAGCCACTTTGGGTTCCAGTCAGGTAGAAAAGGGTGGGTTTTAAATAAACAATAAAATAAGCTATCAGCTGGCTGTGTTTTAAGAAGCACCATTTTTGGTTTATTGTTGTTGTTGTCTATATCATTTCAAGTTCCTAGGGAACTTCAACATTCATCACCATTTCATTGGCATTCGGTTAGGTTTGCCAGCTACTGGTTGGGACATACCTGGGGATTTGGGTGGGGGTACAGCCTGAGGAGACAGGGGAGGGACTTCAGTGGATATAATTCCTGAGAGTTCACCTTCCAAAGCAGCCATTTTCTCCAGGTGAACTGATCTCTGTTGCCTAGAGACCAGTTGGAATAATGGGAGATCTCCAGCTACCACCACCTGGAGGTTGGCCACCCTAGTTAAACTCTGAAAACATGTAAGTTGGCTCTACCATTCTACTAAAGTTTCTAATTCATGTAGTGTTGTTATGTCACAAATTGCTTCATCATTCTTTTTCTTCTTCACTTTTGTCTTTGCAACTACCCTCTGAGGTGGGTCACCATGACTCCCATTTTACAGAGAGCGAAACCCAAAGACTCCCACTCTGGACCAGACTAGCTCTTCATTATTACCTCTTCAAGATTTAATAATATGTCATCAACATGAAGAATCATAGAGTTGGAGAGTTATCTAGTCCAACCCCCTGCACAATGCAGGAAATTCACAAATACTTCTCCCTAAGTTCACAGGATCAGCTTTGCTGTCAGATAGCCATCTAGCCTTTGTTTAAAAACCTCCAAGGAAGGAGAGCCCATCACCTCCCAAGGAAGCCTGTTCCACTGAGCAACCACTCTGTCAGGAAGTTCTTCCTAATGTTGAGCTGGAAACTCTTCTGATTTAATTCCAACCTCCTGGTTCTGGGTCTACCTTCGGAGGTAGTCTGTGTTGCTACTTGAGGCCTTCCTTTGTGTAAAGCAAAGGCATCTGAATCTGCAACAGAACAGGGGTGGTAGATTGGGCTTAAGAACACAAGAAGAGCCTTACTAGATCAGAGCAGTGGTCCATTTAGTTCAGCACTTGTCTCACACAGCAACGGACTGTATACTCTGAAGGACTAAAACGGGGCTAGAATCTGAGGCTTTCCCCTTAGGCTTGCCTCCTGGTATAAGTTTTTACTGTCTCTTAACATGGAGGTTCCCTTTAATCACAATGGCTAGTAACCACTGATAGACATGTCCTCCATGAATCTGCCTAAACCCCTTTGAAAGCTGTCTATACCTGTGGTCAGCACTACATCCTCTGGCAGCGAATTCCACCTTGTAATCACTGATTGAGTAAAGGACTGCAGGTAAAGGACTCTGAAAAGCTGCCCATCTATAATCATTAGCTGTAACTGGAAAACTAGCACAACTTGTTATGAACCAGGTTCCAAATCTTTTTTTCTGGCATACTAGTTTTTTTTCATTTCCTTTAGAGAGCTTTCCCTGGGACAATAAACACATAAAATACCCCCCCCCGCCAAATTTGAAGTAATGCAGTCCATTCTATCACCTCGGAATTCTACAACTTCATTGTCCTAAGGCAAAGAACAGCCTTATATTTACTTTTCAAAGTAAAATTCTCTCTACACTTCCCTTTCCATTGGCAAAATTACATTTTCATGACGGTTGAAAGGGAACAAAAATGTCCAGCTCCAGACAAGCAGTAAACAGATTACTACTTCCCTCTGCCCTTTTTTTTTTTTTTTTAACTTCAGAAAATCTACCAGGTTTACAGCATGCAACCAAAATCACTGGGAAAGGTTGAAAGGTATTATTTTAAAAGGTCACATTATCTTAATGAAGTGCCATTTTTTTTGACAACTTGGCAGCGATATTGGAGAATATTCGATTTAGCAGGAAACTAAGTGCCCTCTGCACTCTAAACAAAGACATTGGTAATTTCCTAAAAAGGTCAGACACAAATGTATTATTTAAAACCAGGCATTTGCCAGTAGTGAATTTATGAACGGGGTATGTCATGGGGGGCGGTTTTGTTCTTCTTTCATAAAGCCACAGTTGTTTTCTTTTCTAGTGGCTTCCATATTTTTTTAAGCTTCCATCTCAGACCAGGGGGGGAAAAAACCTCAGATTTTCCACTGCTAAGTTTGCCAGCTGCTGGTTAGGAAATACCTGGAGATTTTGGAAGGTGGAGCCTGGAGAGAGCAGGGTTGGAGGAGGGGAAGGACCTCAGCCAGGTACATGGCTACCCTCCAAAGCAGCCATTTTTGCTTCAGTTGTAATAGCAGAAGATCCCCAGGCTCCACCTGAAGGTAGCATCCTTGCCACTGGCCAAACCATTCATTTGCCACAAAGGCTATATAGGAATACTATATATAGGAAGGCTATATAGGATGATGCTTCCGTCCTTGATCCCCTTCAGTCCGGCTTCCGCCCGGGCCATGGGACGGAGGCGGTGCTGGTTGCCCTAGTAGATGACTTGCAACGGCATCTGGATCGGGGCGGCTCGGCGGTGCTGATGCTGTTGGACCTATCGGCAGCGTTCGATACGGTCGACCATCGGCTACTGGCTCGCCGCCTTGCCGACGCGGGCATTCAGGGGTTGGCCTTGCAGTGGCTTTCCTCTTTCCTTGAAGGTCAGGGACAGAGGGTCACTATTGAGGACGAGCTGTCCCAGAGGCACACGCTTGATTGCAGAGTGCCCCATGGTGCGGTTCTTGCCCCGATGTTATTTAACATCTATATGCGTCCCCTCGCCCAGATTGCCTGAAGGTACGGGCTGGGTTGTCATCAGTATGCTGATGACACCCAGCTCTATCTGCTCATGGACGACCGGCCGGTCTGCATTCCACAAAACCTGGACTGGGCGTTACAGGCTGTGGCTGGGTGGCTCAGGCTGGGTGGGCTGAGGCTAAATCCGGCGAAGACAGAGGTCCTTTGCTTGGGCCGCCGGGGTCCGGGACGGGAAATACCCCTACCGGTTTTTGACGGTGCGCCGCTGATTGCGGTGCATAGGGTCAAGAGCTTGGGGGTACTACTGGAGCCTTCATTAATGATGGAGGCCCAGATAGCAGCCACTGCCAAGTCCGCATTTTTCCATCTTAGGCGGGCAAGGCAGTTGGCTCCCTTCCTGGAGCGTGGCGACCTAGCAACGGTGATCCATGCAACGGTCACCTCAAGGTTGGACTACTGCAATGCCCTCTACATGGGGCTGCCCCTGTGCCGAACCCGGAAACTGCAGCTGGTGCAGAATGCCACTGCCCGGTTGTTATTGGGGCTCCCAAGATGGGAGCACATTCAGCCGGGGCGCCGGGCTCTGCACTGGCTGCCAATATCTCACCGAGTTCGGTACAAGGTGCTGGTCATCACCTTTAAAGCCCTATATGGCCTAGGACCTGCCTACCTGAAGGACCGTCTCTCCCCACACATGCCCCAGAGAGTACTGAGATTGGGAATTCAAAATCTCCTGGTTGTCCCCGGGGCCAAAGGAAGCCCGGTTGAAAACCACAAGGGAAAGGGCCTTCTCTGTAATGGCCCCGTCCTGGTGGAACCAGCTGCCGGAAGAGGTAAGGGCCCTGCGGGACCTTGTTCAATTCCTCAGGGCCTGTAAGACAGTCCTCTTCCGGCTGGCCTACAACTAACCAGCACTGAAACTGAAACTGAGTGTAGCTGTAAGACCGCCGTATGTCTTGAATGTTTTAAGTATAACTATGTGATGTCTAGATTTTTAGTAGGTAAATTGTGAATGATTAATTTTTATGCATAATTTTATATTTTTATGTTAGATTTTACATGTTGTAAGCCTGAGCCACTTGGTGGGAAGGGCGGGATATAAATTATAAATAAATACATACATACATACATACATACATACATACATACATACATACATACAAAATCTGAATGGCATAATTTCACTAGGTCTTTTTCACTGTCACTCATTACATGTTCCCTTTTATAAATTTTATTCCTTTTGGTTCCATTCATCATAGCTTTCATATACACAGAGAATGGTTTCACATTATAGTATAAAAGTTGGGACATCATGGTGAAAGAAAGCCAATCTAGTTTCTGGCTGAAATAAGTTAGTTAGGCAATAACATTTTTGTCTACAATCCAAATATCAGGGCTTTTTTTTTTTTTTTTTTTGAGTGGGAACGCACAGGAATGCTGTTCCAGCTGGCTTGGCATCAGAGGGTGTGCCTAATATGCAAATGATTCCTGCTGGGTTTTTTCTACAAAAAGCCCTGTGTGAAACAATGGTGGTGTCGGGGTGTGTGGCCTAATGTGCAAATGAGTTCCTGCTGTGGTTTTTCCATTAAAAAAAAAAGCCCTGCCAAATATAATTCTCAAACACTGTATCCACCACTAAGAAGAAGAGGAAGAAGAACACATTGGATTTATATTCCACCCTCCACTCAAGAGTCTCAGAGCGGCTCACAATCTCCTTTACCTCCCTCCCCCACAACAGACACTCTGTGAGGTGGGTGGGGCTGGAGAGGACTCTCACAGCAGCTGCCCTTTCAAGGACAACCTCTGCCAGAGCTATGGCTGACCCAAGGCCATTCCAGAAGGTGCAAGAGGAGGAGCGGGGAATCAAACCTGGTTCTCCCAGATAAGAGTCCACACACTTAACCACTACACCAAACTAAGGACTCTTTTCCCTGCCAAATGACAACAGATAGGAGAAACTGTTATACAGGGCTGCCAACATTCTTCAGGTAAGGCCTGGAGATCTCCTGAAATTACAACTGATTTTGAGACAAAAGAGATGTCTCCCCTGGAGAAAGCAGCTACTCTAGAGGATGGACTCAATGGCATTATAGCCAGGTGAGATCCACCCCCCCCCCAACACACACACACCAAAATCTGCCTTCCCCAGGCTCTACTCACAAATTTTCAGGAATTTCCCAGTTCAGAGCTGGCAACCCTATTTTATAAATGAAACATCATCCTTTGCGGACACGCAGTGCTCCCACATAGCAAGCGGCATACCCGTAGGATAGACACAGCGAGGGATATGAAACAGGAACAAAGCCAGGCAGCATTGCTGAGTGGATACAAGGAGACATTGGACACCTTAAGGAAGGAAGGCAGCATTACAGAGTAAACAGGGGGAGGTGGTTGATGTGCCAACAAAGGCAGGGAGCTACACTGGTCTGCTTCTAGCCTGAAGGCAATGTAGAAATATCTTTATTAGGCTTTATAAAACACTGTTCTTGGTGGTCCTTGGTTCTTATGGTTCTATATATGTTCCGGTGCCAAGGCTTTATGAAACTGCCATCAGACCCTTGGTCCATCAAGGTCAGTACTGTCTACTCAGACTGGCAGTGGCTCTCCAGGGTCTCAGGCAGAGGTCTTTCCCATCATCTACTGCCAGATCCTTTCAAAAGAACAACAACTGGAAATACTGGGGACTGAACTTGGGACCTTCTGCATGACAGCAGATGCTCTACCACTGAGCCACGGCCCTTCCCCCAATAATTACACACATGACACATGAAGCTGCCTTATACTTAAGTTTTACCTAAGCTTAGTTCATCCATACAGGGGGATTTGGGCGAAATGGCCATGGGAGAATGGAATAATGTTGAATTTTAGTTTAGCCCAATTGCCATATCTTTATTCTGAGACAGGAAGACAATTTAGAACACCTACGTTTTGTTTTGTTTTTTACTGTAGAGATTATGACAACTATTGTTATCATTTACTTTGTGTAAAGGAAACAATTGGGTGAATTTCAAACAGCTACAAACCAAATATTTTTTTCTCAGTTTGCGCTAACTTCCTAGTTTGTCTGTATTCCAAACGATTTACTTTTCAGATTGCACACAAATTGAAATGTATTCAAATTTTCAAGTTATATACGTATGCGCAAATGGTAGCCGAAGAAGTAGCTTTGCTGAGTGCTTTGGCTAGATCCTGTATGACTTAGGAAAAAGCTTCTTTATTTCTTTCTTTGTGTTGGGTTTATTTAATAGTTTGGGAACTGTTTATTGGGCCATTAGTGTGTGTGTGTGTGTGGGGGGGGGGTTGTTTAAAATGTCATGCTTTCAGTGTTCCATGCATGAAATCAAAAGTGGCATAGGAGGAGGGGGAGAGGGAGAAGTGCCGCTCCTTTCTGCCTGACCCCAAATACAACAGCGCACAAATTCAGCTAAAGTTGCATAACAAATGACTAATGCTGGTTCCTGGGATCCGTTCCACAACAGCAGACCTGGCAAAGATTTGCTTAGTGTTCTACCAATGATCTGATGTGACTCAGATAAAAGTAAATGCACTTCATCCTGCTATTCTAAGACGGTTTTCTCTATCTGGAATAATGGCTGGGAGGCTTGTTGAGAACTCGGGATTTAAAAATGTCATTTTAAAAGCTACATGTCAGAATCCAGCGGAAACTGTCTGAACGTGGTCTATATGACGCATAAGAAAAGAAGACACCCCCCTCCCCCAGTGCTGGAACAGAGGAATGGTCCATCTAATCCAGCATCCTAAGTCGCAGGTGAAAGTTGCCCAGAAAAGATAAAAAGAGGAGTGCAGAGGCCTAAGTGTTCTGCATTGATTACCCTAACCCAGGAGTGCCAGCCTTGCTTAACATAAGAGCTGCAAGAGATGAACATCAGATGCTTGAGAGCTGCAAGACAGGGAGGGAGGGAGGGCAGAGGTTCTTGTGGCTCTCAAACATCTCATGTCTTGCAGCTCTCTAACATCTGACATTTATTCAATGTGGCTATTACATTAAGCAAGTTGGGCCACCCCTGTCCAAACACCTTCCCACAGGCAAAAACAATGGTACCTCTCAAATACAAGATCCTTTGAATGACTGATCTGGAAACTCCTATCAGAGGTGTTTTATATGGTTTTCTTCAGAGCAGAGAGTTGCCTTTTGATAACTGAGTGACATTTCTATTCCATGATTTTATTTATGCATGCAGGAAGCTTATGTGCCATCCCTCCAGAGACCTGCTTGAGTAGGGTTGCCATTGGTGTGGGGGGCGGGTGGGTGAATTTCTACCCTCAGGGTCCAACACCCTCTTGGGCTGTTCACTCCAGTGGGAGCAAAACGGGGGGAGTAAGAAGCAACACTGCATAACATCACAATGTCACTTCTGGCTGTACCTGAAAGTAGCTTAGTAACACTCAAGGAATTCTCCAGATGTCTTGGGTTTTTAACTCACAAACGAACATTTTTAAAAAGTGAAAATTACCAATAATAATGAATAAAACAAAAAAAGGGTTTCTTTAAAAAAAAAAGAAACCATAAAACAACAGCCTAAAATGTTATTCAGAAACAGTCCTTAAGCTGAAAGCAGACTATAAAAGCAGCTAAAAAAGTCCAAACTCCATTAAAAGCTTGGGTGAAAAAAAAGAAATATTTGGGCTAGGTGCCTAAAGGAGCGTAAGGCAGGCAGCAGACCAGCTTCGTCAAGGAAGCTGGCATTAAAAACACGAGGTGCCACCTCTGAAAAAGCCCTGTCTTGGAATGCTTACCCACCTCACCTTGGAAGTGCAGGCTCAAAGAACAGAGGATAAAAAGAGGAGGCAACGTCAAGGGAAGGCCTCACCCTCTATGCCCTGTTGTTGGCTATCTAGAGGCACTGGTTGGCCACTGTGTGAGACAGGATGCTGGACTAGACGGACCACTGATCTGATCCAGCAGGGCTCTTCTTATGTTCTTTGGATCTTAATTGGTGGTCTGGACAACCCAGGGGGAGGCAGTCCTTCACGTACCTGGCCCCAAGCTCTTTAAGGCCTTAAAGGAATGAACGATCTTTGAATTGTGGCCAGGATTAGAAAGGTAAGCCAGTGCAGATCTTTCAGCAAGCGGCAACCCAGTCACTGTGTTTCGGCACTGATTGAAGATTCCAAACAGTTTTCAAAGTCAGACCCATGCAGTAACAGTGCTCTCGTAACAGATTCCATCTCGTAAATGCAGGCTTCAAAATTAGCCTTTGACTCTTTTATCTCCCCCCAACCCTTAACTCACAGAATTCATCCCATTTGCTACCCCTGTTTAACTAACAAATAAAGCAGAAAATTCTGAGCACACAGATTCTCCGGAGAATACGAATTCTAATTTATCCAGAAAGCCATAGCTCTGCTATTAACAGTTTATTAAAATTACAAGCTCTACAATACCCTCTTCATCTTAACGTTCACAGGACGTGCCTATTTGCATTTTAATGAAGATTATTTTTGTCATTTAAAAAAAAAGAGAGACTGAACAGTTACAATTTTTGTTACATGCTTTTTGCGCAGCAACTCCAAATAGTTCGAAAACATATTAAGCTCTCAAAACCAAGATATGGAAGAACCTTAGCAACATTTTAAATAGAACTGCCTGGTTTATGTTTGTTTGCTTGTTAAATAACTTCAAAGCCTCTAGAGACATCTAAGCTTTTTGCATGCAATCAGAGGGTTTTTTGAGCAGGAACACAGTTCCGGCTGGCTTGGCATCAGGGGGTGTGGCCTAATATGCAAATGAATTCCTGCTGGCCTTTTTTTCTACAAAAAGCCCTGTGTGAAACAATGGTGATGTCAGGGGATGTGGCCCTGTATGCAAATGAGTTCCAGCTAGGCTTTTTCTACAAAAAAGCCCTGCATGGAATAGGTACATTTTAACAACAGCAACAAAAAGATTTCCTGTGTAACCAAATGATGTGACCAGATTGGAAATTGCTTCAATAGAAACACTGCTGACAATTAAGGCTCAAAGGGCTGCCCATGTTGTGCTGTGGCTCCACAGGGTTGCCTGCTCCGGGTTGAAGATTTGGGGCATGGAGCTTGCAGAGGGCATGGTTGGAGGGTGAGAGGGACTTCATCAGGGTATAATGCTCCAGAGTCCACTTTCTCCAGGGAGACTGATCTCTGTAGCCTGGAGATCAGCTGTCATTCTGGGAGATCACCAGCCACCACCAGGAGATTGACAGCCCTATTATCTGTCAGGCCTAACTTGAGTAGGAAATCCTCGGAGGCCTCTCTGAGGTAAGGTTTACCAATCCCCAGTTGGGGGCAGGGGATTTCCTGGTTTGGAGGCTCTCCCCCACTTCAGGGTAATCAGAAAGTGGACGAGGGAGGGAGAGTAGGGTTGCCAAGTCCCCAACGTTGCCCGGAAGGGGATTTTTGTACGTGCACGGGCAACGCAATGACATCACTCAGAAGTGATGTCATCGCACCGGCGATGTCATGCGGTGGCCACTCGAGGCATTTCTGGGGAAACTCTATGGTTTTCCTGGATGCTCTAGCCATTTGGGAGGGGAAACCTCTATGGTACCCTGGTGATTTCAAGATAAAACTTAATGTATATATAAGGGTCATCTTATTTCAATCCTCAAGCTGTTCGTGGGAGATAGGAAGAACATTCCTGCTTCAGTATTGTTCCTTCTTACTCTTGGGTAGACAAGATTACTTTTTGTAGATATAGAGTAGTTTGTAGAGTTTTGTTTTGTAGAGTGTTTAATGAGATATGGATTGAGTAACTTACCAGTGTTTTGCTACTGCTGGAGACATAGGATTTGAACATTTTGTATTAATAGAGTTATTGCATATAGCTTCATATTTATTGTTGTACAAAATATATAAAATTCACTGTGATATAAAATATTGAATTGTATGAGGAGTGAATTTTCCTGTGTTTTATATAGCTGTGCACTTTTTTATTTTTCTGCAACGGGAGCTGAGAGTGGGGAATCCGCCATCCCAACTGGGTGGCTGGCAGCCCTACTCCTATCTTGGAACTGACAGGTTAGACCAGGGGTGGCCAAACTTGCTTAACATAAGAGCCCACATAGAATAAAATCTGAAGTTTGAGAGCCGCAAGACATGAATGTCAGATGTTTGAGAGCCGCAAGGAAGGAAGGAAAGGTGGAAAGAAAGCAAATAGATGGGAGGCAGGAGGAGGGAGGTAGAGGTGGAAAGAAAGCAACTTTAAATGTATTTACCAAGCTGCTGGCTGGCTTGGCTTGGAGAAGTGATTTAAAAGAGACAAATGCCTTTTCCAAACCAGCCGATGGAGGGCTTTGAGAGCTGCACAATATGTGTGAAAGAGCCGAATGTGGCTCCTGAGCCACAGTTTGGCCACCCCTGGGTTAGAGCTTTTAGTATACCAGTCATTCAATGCTGTTCATTCTGTTAAAGGCCCACACAAAAGGAGACAAAAGCCACATGACTTAAAATTCCTTGCAGACCCAATCAACAAATGGGTAGGGGACTTTGACTGCAAGCCCAGTCTGCCAGATATATAAAAAGACAATCCTGGTATGCAGTTAGAGTTACTTACCAACCACCAGAGGGGGCCTGCGGAACTCCTGGAATTGCAAATGGAGGAACGAAGAAAGGGTATAAAGCAGGGGTGGCCAAGGGTAGCTCTCCAGATGTTTTTTTGCCTACAACTCCCATCAGCCCCAGCCAGGATGGCCAATGGCTGGGGCTGATGGGAGTTGTAGGCAAAAAACATCTGGAGAGCTACCCTTGGCCACCCCTGGTATAAAGGAAGTAAATAAATTCCTTGTATAGTTTCTTGTTTCCTCTTTGCCTGGCTAGAACAGGCTATTAGTATTCTTACAAATGTTTTATAGATTATATAACTTTAGACGTAAACCCATCTTGGCAGTAGTGGTATGAGTTCCCTCACCTAGGATTCACTCAACCCAACATCTTTATCTTTTCCAAGCCAAGTGTCAATATGAATTAAGGCACCAGAAGTGTTTTGTGTGACAGGAATAGGTACAACAGCATCACCACAAGCAAAAGAACCTACCCTGGTGATTTCAAGATGAAACTTAATGTATATATAGGGGTCGTCTTATTTCAATCCTCAAGCTGTTCATGGGAGATAGGAAGAAGGTTCGTGCCTCAGTATTTTTCCTTCTTACTCTTGGGTAGACAAGATTATTATCTGTAGAGATCAGATAAAGAGTAGTTTGTAGGGTTGCCAGATCACCCCACTCAGTGGAGGCAGGAGTGCCCCACCACCAGGACCCACTCCCCACCACCAATCAGCTGGATGGTAAGGGGAGTTACCAGGAAAGAGATGGAGGCCCAGGCTACATTGTTGGCAACATGGTGACATCACTTCTGGTGTGGACCAAAGTGGTGTCATCACATCAGCGATGTCCAGGTGACACTGGTATTTGGGCAAAAACTCTGCGGTAGAAGCCATTTTTACCATAGAGTTTTTGCCCAAATACCAGAGCGCTGCCAAAATATCACAGCATGATGATGTCACTTCCACTGTATGTCAGAGCACTTCACAGATATTGTCTCAGTGATCGCTATGACACCCCTGTAAGGTAGGGCAAAATTATTATTCCCAAATAACTAATCAGGGGGTTGATAGTCAGCTGTTGTCTAAGGCCTGCCAGGGAGTTCAAGGTAGAGGTAAACTTTAAATCAGGGACTTTCTGGATCTCTATACCATGACAAATGAGACTGGCTGAGGTAACAGTTGGAAAGCAGTTGCTTTCTGTGTTGGCTGTTCTGCTTTTTTAAATCTAGCATGGGGCTTTTCTCACTCTCTCAAGCCATTATACGATGTCATCCATCTGTATGGAACTTTACTGAACATGAAATACCATGTCCCTGTCTTGAGAAACCTACTGCTTAAAATCTATGACAAGGGAGGTAACAAGGGGAGAGAGGAGAGGAGTACAGGATAGACAAAGAAGAGATGTAATTGCTTTCAGGTTGGGTCAAAGGCTTCATGGTAGATTCTGAGGAAGGAAAGAAGTCCTCTGTAGCTACCTGCTTGAAGCTGACTCTCAATTCCTCTTTACCCAACTCCTTTTTCAGAAGGAAGGCATGTCGGTCTGCAGTAGAATGGCTAGATTCAAGCCCAGTAGCACCTTAGAGACCAACCAGATTTTTGTGGTATAAGATTTCAAGAGTGAAAGCTCCCTTTGTCAGGTATCTTCATCAGATATTCCTGGCCACAGGCACAGACAGCTTTAAAAGGGGATTAGACAGATTCATGGAGGATAGGTCTATCAGTGGCCACTAACCATGGTTACTAAAGGGATCCTCCATGTTTAGAGGTTTAGCCGTGCCAGGAAGCAACGTCAGGAGGAGGCCTTGGCCTCTGTGCCCTGTTATTGTACCTCCGGAGGAACTGGTTGGCCACGGTGTGAGACAGAGTGCTGGACTGATGGACCACTGGTCTGATCAGCAAGGCTGTTCTTATGAAGGCCTCGGCCTCTATGCCCTGTGTTTGGCCCTCCAGAGGAACTGGTTGGCCACTGTGTGAGACAGGGTGCTGGACTAGATGGACCACTGGTCTGATCCAGCAGGGTTCTTATGTTCTTAAGCTTATACTGAAAATCTTGTTCTCTAAGTTACTCCCGAACTCCAGTCTAGCTGTTCCCCAAAAACTTTTTTTTCCCTTTTCATCTTCTAACGAATTTGGAGTCAGTTTTTAATCAATTATGAAAGAGAAATTTGAAGACAGGTGGGACAGGGAGGGAAGCTCTGCAAAATTTCAGAATTTAATTCCCCGAGGTCCTCAGTGTCTTCTCAGACCTTCCTACCCTCCCACTAGCACTGCCCCATGGTGTATGGCATAAAACAACTGCAAAGGCTGAAGTTAACAAAAGGGTGTATTGATTTCCCTACATACAGAAATCAAAGAGGAATAGCTCTTTACAAAGAGAGAAAAGAGAATAAGGGGAATCAATGACTATATCTAAAAAGTGAATTTTTGAGGAAAAAGAAAATCCTCTTCTTAACACTACTCTGGTGTGGTTATATTTCGTCTGTGTCTGGGTGCAGATAGTATGTACTCATCATTGGGATTGTTGTGTGGAGATACCTCTGCTTGTGGGTGAGAGCCGGAACCATAATTCCACTCCTATTGGGGATATCCAGATGCAAAAGAGATAATACACATTTAAAATACCATAATATCTCCCCTCAAAAAGTGGCATCGAACCTGGGATTAGCAGACCTTATTCCTGGAAGAATTAATGACATTTAAATAAACAAATTATGTCTGATACCGCTCCTTGTCAAGCTAGCATATTTTTATTGCAATCACATTTTAATTTCATGCACCTCTAATTTTGCTATTGTTAATTTTACTTCTTTAATTCTAATTTCCATCCATTTCCCACCCTTTACCATGAAAGTGTCTCAGAGTTTCTTGACGCTTCTACCGCTCTGTTAAATGAATCGTTTATATCTGCACAAGGAGGTTTCTCTCTCTCTCTCTCTCTCTCTCTCTCTCTCTCTCTCTCTCTCTCTCTCTCTCTCTCTCTCTCTCTCTCACACACACACACACACACACACATATCTGAAGTCCCTTCATATTATATGTGCATTTCCAAGCCTTGCCAAAGATCTGTTATAATTGCATTTGGATTCACAATGGAAATGAGCAACACTATTACATGAGAACTAATAAAAGACTTTAGTCAAATCTTAACAACATTAGTGAGAGGAAAACAACAACATCAGCTTCCCTGGGCTTTGGATCAGACCACTTAGGCTTTTGTTTGATTTATTCCTCCCTCCCCCCTCAGGACCATTTAACATAGTCCAACATAGCCTGAACTCATCAGAGCTTGGAAGCTCAGCAGGGTCAGGTCCTGTTTAGTACCTGGATGGGAGACCACCAAGGAAGTCTGGGGCTGCTACACAAAGGAAGGCAACAGCAGACCACCTCTGAACATCTTCTGCCTGGAATGCCTTGTGGATGGGTGCCACTTAACGATACATTCTTCTTCAGCCTAAAGGATGCTTTTGAAATGTTCTTCATTCAAATTAACATCTAGATTTTGGACCTCAATTGTTTCCAAAGTGAAGGTGGCAGATTCAGAAGGCCCCTGGTTCCAGCTTTTTGTTTGTTTCTTTACTTAGAGCTCATTATCCCATTTTTATTAAAGTAAATAGTAATGCCACATTTGCAAGCTGGATTCAGAAAAGGAAGAGGCACTAGAGACCATATTGCAAATTTGTGTTGGTTACTGGAGTATATGAGAGAATTTCAGAAGAAAATCAGGGTTTCATAGATTACAGCAAAGCTTTTTATTTTGTGAACCATGAAAACCTGTGCTTTGGTTTTAAAAGAAATGGGGGTGCTACAACGTCTGATTGCTTTGATGCACAACTCACACACTGGATAAGAGACCACTGTTCCGGCGGAATATGAAGAAACAGAATGTGAAGAAACAGAATATGAAGAAACAAACAAAGTTGTATTTTATCTCCCTATCTGTACGCAGAACATATCATAAGGAAAATTGGATTAGATTTAGATTAAGGTGGAGTGAAAATTGATGGAAGGAACATTAACAATTCGAGATATGCAGATGATACCACATTACTGGCAGAAAACAGTGAAGAGCTGAAACATCTGCTGCTGAAAGCAGAAAGTTCCAAAGCAAGATTACTTGTTAAACATCAAGAAGACAAAAATAATGATTATTGAAGAATTACACAGGTTTAAGGCTGACAATGAAAAAAAACTGAGATTTTCAAAGATTTTCTATTCCTTGGCTCCATCAACTGAAAGAGAATCAGTGATCACACACTAAATAATGCACTTTCCACCCACTTCCAATGCATTTCCCAGCTGTTTTTTTACTGTGTGAACTGGCAAAACCCAGTTGGAAAGAGCACTGAAAGTGGATTGAAAGTGCATTATTTAGTGTGTGTGAAAGCACTCAGAAACCAAGGAATCAGAAGGAGACTGAGACTGGGAAAGGCAGTTGTGGAGTTAGAAATGATCCTTAAGTGTAAGGATGTGTTTTTGGCAACTAAGATCAAAATAACTCATATTCTCCATTACTAAGTATGGGTGTGGAAGCTGGACAATGAAGAAGAAGAAGAAGAAGAAGAAGAAGAAGAAGAAGAAGAAGAAGAAGAAGAAGAAGAAGAAGAAGAAGAAGAAGAAGAAGAAGAAGAAGAAGAAGAAGAAGAAGAAGAAGAAGAAGAAGACGACGACTGCAGATTTATACCCTGCCCTTCTCTCTGAAACAGAGACTCAGAGTAGCTTATAATCTCCTATATCTTTTCCTCCGCAACAGACACCCTGTGAGGTGGGTGGGACTGAGAGGGCTTTCACAGCAGCTGCCCTTTAAAAGACAAGTCCTGTGATAGCTATGGCTGACGCAAGGCCATTCCAGCAGCTGCAAGTGGAGAAGTAGGGAATCAAACCTGGTTCTCCCAGATAACTGTTGGTGCACTTAACCACTACAACAAACTGGCTCTCCTGACAAATCTGACAAGTTTATTCCTTTGAAGTGTGGTGTTTTGGGACAATATTGCAGGTACCATGGACAGCAAATGAAGCCCAAACTCTCCAGAGAAGCTAAAATGACTAAACTGAGGGTATTGTACTTTGGTCACACCATGAGAAGAATCACTGGAAAAGACAATCATGCTACGAAAGGTTGAAGGTGGTAGGAAAAGACAAAGACCCAAGATCCAACATGAGATGGATGGACTCCATCAAGGCAGCCACAGCCCTCAGTTTGCAAGACCTGAGCAAGGCTGTTAATGATAGGATGTTTTGGAGGACATTAATTCACAGGGTCACCATAAGTCAGAAGTGACCTGATGGCACCTAGCACACACACACACAGAGTAACAACTGATAACACATAAATAAAACATAATCTGCCACTGCAAAGGGGTACCTTTGCTGAAATTATCAGCGGATATCAAAAAATTCTAATCAGCTTTGCCTTGTAGAGAAGACATTATTTACTGTTGCATTCATATAGAATAGGTAATAAAATAGCAATAGCATGTTGGGGTTGTATTACTTTGTTTTATTTACACTGCACTTTGCCCCCCAGTGGGGAGCCGCACCGGCCTGCAGCATCCATCTCCCTTTCTCTAATATATCCTCACAACAACCCAATAAGAGATGGAGCGACCAGCCCAAAGTCACCTAGCAGTCTTCCATGGGGCAGAAAGGCAATTTAAAACTGGCTCTCCCTGATTCTAGTCTAGGACACAACCCATACTGGCTCCATTCTGGGTCAGTGGACCCCCAGAACATCTTGTGAGCAGTGTTCCTTCTAAGATGAGTTAGTGTGAGCTAGCTTAACACATTTTTGTCTTAACTCAGGAAAAATAGCTCTGGAGCAAACTAATTTATGCAGTAGCTCACCACTTTAATGCCAGTAGCTCACAAAGTAGAATTTTTGCTCACAAGACTCTTCAGCTTAGAGGGTACATTGCTTGTGGGACAAAGTGGAGGCCTATTCGGAGAGGCAATTTCAGGGGAGAAATTGTCCCGTTTCAATTTGTGGAACTATCTTCCATGAGGGCTATTGGGCTAAATTAGGGTTGGCCACCAATGGGGCATGGCAGTTGCCAGATCCAGAATGGGAAAGTTCTGTAGATTTGGGAATGTAGCCTGGACAGGGACCTCCATGGGGTACAATTTCATACAGTCTATCCTCCGGAGCAGGGATGGCCAAACCGTGGCTCGGGAGCCACATGTGACTCTTTCACGCATATTGTGTGACTCTCAAAGCCCCCACTGCCCCATTAGCCATCTTGGAGAAGGCATTTGTCTCTTTAAATCACTTCTCCAAGCCAAGCCAGCTGGTGGCTTGGAGAATGCATTTAAAGTTAAAGTTGTTTTCTTTCCACCTCTCCCACGCTCCTCCCATCCATTTTCCTTCCTGTCCTGTCCTGTGGCTCCCAAACATCTGATGTGTGTTCTGTGTGGCTCTCATATTAAGCAAGTTTGGCCATCCTTGCTCCAGAGCATCCGTTTCTACAGGGAAATGGATCTAGAGATGAGATGTAATTTCAGGGGACACCAAGGCCCCACCTGGAGGTTGGCATCCCTAGGCTAAATAAATGTTCTAGATTGTAAAGCACTTTGTACACTGAAAACTATTGTAGTAATGAAGGGGGGGGGAATAAGTAGCCATTCTAAGAGAGAACTTTTTTTTCCCTTTCCACCAATCACAATGGACTGACAGAATCACACAAAGAAAATCCCCATAAAGCCACATTTACAACACAAATAAATGCAAATAGGAAGATCTCAGCAATAAACTGTGTGCCCCGCATGCAACCTTAATTATAATTCCATTTTCGCATTTGCAGCATAGGAGGGATCACATATCCTGCTATGCTTCCCAGGGATACAATGCAAATTATACCAATTAGATGGAAGACTGACAGAATGTGTTAAGTTTTTACTTATTGCTTTATAATTCTGTTAGGGTAATTTGAATTGCCACATTAATTTGCAACTTCCTTCATAATTCAATGCCAAATTTGGCCGTAAAACTTTACTTAAAAATTTGCTATCTTAACCTTGCTTAAAAAAAAAAAAACACTCTCCCAACTATTTCAAAAGCCAGGCTGTGATGTCCCCCCCCCCCCCACAAAGCCTAGGTCAGGGGTGGCCAACGATAGCTCTCCAGATGTTTTTATGCCTACAACTCCCTTCAGCCCCAGCCATTGGCCATGCTGGCTGGAGCTGATGAGAGTTGTAGGGAAAAAAACATCTGGAGAGCTACCGTTGGCCACCCCTGGCCTAGATCATTCCAACTGCAGCAACCATTCAGGGGGGGAAGAATAAAGAAATAGGGCTATACATCTTCTTTATTTTAGTGTATTTCTTATTTGGAAAAGCAGAGTACTGATTGTCAGGTTGAGCAGGAATGCACAGGAACACAGTTCTGGCTGCCTTGATGTCAGGGGCTGTGACCTAATATGCAAATGAGTTCCTGTGCCATCAGGGGGATGTGGCCTAATATGCAAATGAATTCATGTTGGGGGGGGTTCCTACCAAAAAAAGCCCTTGTAATTGTAATTGTAATGGAGTGAATCAGAATGGTATTTGGAAATGTACTCCTCTGGTTAGGCAACAGAAGAGACAACACCAGCATCACAGCTAAGGAAAAAAATACTATCAGTTACCTCCACACTTGAGAGGAGACATGACAACAAGGTCATATAACCACTCTTAACATTCTTAACACTCTTAAGACATTTGTTTGTCTGTTTTCTCCCAGAATTGAATCTAAGCTATAATGACCTTATGACCTTATTTTATTTCTGTTTGCATCTGTTAAAACATTTCAGTATATAGTATGCTTGTATGCTGATTTGCTGTTCAACCTCTGCCTTATATACATATTCATATACATGTGGGCAGGCAAGTCTGATTCCATCATGTTTGACAAAGTGGGCGTGCACACGAAAGCTCACAGCCTGAATAAAACTTTGTTGGCCTTAAAGGTGTTATTGGACTCTAACTTTGTCACAATTTAAGAAATAGCAAAACGCACCCCTTTATTGTTTCAGAGGGAAGCTGCACTGCTCTGTTGTAGAACAGTTAGATTTGAGTTCAACAAGAGTTTCAGAGTCACATGAAGCTGCCTTAGCCTGAATCCGATGCAACGCTTTCACACATTGTGTGACTCTCCAAGCCCCCACAGCCTCATTGGCCGGCTTGGAGAATGCATTTAAAATTAAACTTGCTTTCCTTTCTACCTCCCGCTTCCCATCTATTTTCCTTCCTTCCTTCCCTCAAACATCTGACGTTCATATCTTGCGGCTTTCATACATCTGACATTTATTCTATGTGGCTCTTACGTTAAGCAAGTTTGGCCACCCCTGTGCTAGACCATATTCACTCACCCATAACCTCAGGTATGCTACTCCAATGAGCCTGTGAAGCCGTGAATTTGATTTGCTATGAAAACCCTTTGGGGTAACCGTAAGTCAGCTACAATTTGATAGAACCGAATGCACATCTGATTAAAAGAGCTCTGAAGGTACTACCAAATGTGACTCTTGAATTAAGCAAACGCTCCTTGTGCTGGAAGAAAACACCACTTGTAGAAGAACAGGTTAATGGAACCCATCCAGCTGAAACAAATTGTTTGTATGGCTGTATGTTACTGGGTGCAATTCAAGGTGTCCATAAGGCTCTTCATGCCAATGTATTTGAAGGACACCTTTTTTCTATAGAAAACTGCATGCCAACTTAGAATCATAGAATCATAGAATTGGAAGGGACATCTAGGGTCATCTAGTCCAACCCCTTGCACAATGCAGGAAATTCATAAATACTTCCCCCTAAATTCACAGGATCTTTATTGCTGTCAGATGGTCATCTAGCCTCTGTTTAAAAACCTCCAAGGAAGGAGAGCCCACCACCTCCTGAGGAAGCCTGTTCCAATGAGGATTCACTCTAACGGTCAGGAAGTTCTTCCTAATGCTGAGCCAGAAACTCTTTTGATTTAATTTCAACCCATTGGTTCTGGTCCTCCCTCTCGGGGCCACAGAAAACAATTCCACACCATCCTCTAGATGACAGCCCTCCAAGTACTTGAAGATGGTGATCATATCACGTCTCAGCCACCTCCTCTTCATGCTAAACATCCCCAGCTCCTTCAACCTTTCCTCATAGGACTTGGTCTCCAGACCCTTCACCATCTTCATTGCCCTCCTCTGGACCCATTCCAATTTGTCTATATCCTTCTTAAAATATGGTGCCCAAAACTGAACACAATACTCCAGGTGAGGTCTTACCAGAGCAAAGTAAAGCGATACCATCACATCACGTTATCTGGACACTATACTTCTGTTGATACAGCCCAAAATTGCATTTGCCTTTTTAGCCACCACATCACACTGTTGACTCATGTTCAGCGTATGATCCACTAAGACCCCTAGATCCTTTTCGCACATACTACTGCTAAGATAAGTCTCCCCCATCCTATAACCATGCATTGGATTTTTCCTACCTAAATGCAGAACTTTACATTTATCCCTGTTAAAATTCACTTTATTGATTTTAGCCCAGTTTTCCAGTCTATCAATTTCATCCCGTATCCTGTTTCTGTCTTCTTCTGTGTTTGCAACCCTTCCAAATTTAGTATAATCTGCAAATTTAATAAGCATTCCCTCCATTCCTTCATCCAAATCATTGATAAAGATGTTGAACAAAACAGGTCCCTGGACAGATCCCTGAGGAACTCCACTTGTCACTCCTTTCCAAGAGGATGAGGAACCATTCACAAGCACTCTTTGGGTGTGTTACAGATCCACCTAATGGTACAGATTCACCTAACGGTAACCGGATCCAAACCACATTTTACCAATTTGTCAACAAGGATAGTAAGTGGAACTTTATCAAAAGCCTTACTGAAATCAAGATAAACGGCTTATATTCTTAGGAGGGGGAAAAAACCTTTTACCTCTACCATCAGCCCTACAGGAGTGAACCTCCAAGAGCCAGTTTGGTGTAATAGTTAAGTGTGTGGATTGTTATCTGAGAGAACCAGGTTTGATTCCCCACTCCTCCACTTGCACCTGCTGGAATGGCCTTAGGTCAGTCATAGCTCTGGCAGAGGTTGTCCTTGAAAGGGCAGCTGCTGCGAAAGCTCTCTCAGCCCCACCCATCTCACAGGGTGTCTGTTGTGGGGGAGGAAGATAAAGGAAATTGTGAGCCGCTCTGAGATTTGGAGTGGAGGGCAGGATATAAATCCAATATCATCATCATCATCATCAAGGTCAGAGCTCTTAGTGTTATGGTCCCTTCCTCTCAGAATGGACTTCCTCTGCAGGCTCTCATGGCACCTTGATTGATTGACGGATTGATTGAGTCATCGAATTCATGGGTTGCCTTAGCAGGGCTTTAGGCGATGTACAACATATTTAAAACAATTGCAATAGAACAACTACTGTGAAAACGTAATTTTTTTTTAAAAAAAAATGAACGATTAGAACATTGTAAAACCAGATGGCGAGTGCTATTTCTTTTTGAATTGCTAACTGCTGGCTATTTTGTAGACAGCAGGGAGAGGGCGAATGAACTGAAGCAAACAAACAGGGTGCCAGTTCAAGATGGAACCATCACCGTCCTCCATCAAAACCTTCCTTACAACCATTCTGCAAGCAGTGCAAAACAAAATGGCCCTCTTTCAGTGAACTTAAGTTTATGTATTTAGGACATTTATGTGTCTCATCTGTCTTCTGACACAGACAGGACCCAAGATGGGTACCCACCAGTGAGAAAGTACCAAAAAAATCATTTATTAAATGAATCAAAGCACATAATTAAAGGGGGGGGAACACTTTCATCTGGACTGTGTTTGGCGAAAGGCAGTATATATAAATGTTCTAAATAAAAATACATCTGAGGGTAATTTCTAGTCTGCGGCTTATTAAGAAAGGAGGTGGAATCTGTTATTTAACTTTCAGCTGTTGTTATTTTAAGGACACTGCTGTTCGAAATGAACTGTCTGCTAGTCTCTTTGGACATATGGAGGATATATATAATAAAAGATAAATGAATTAGATGTTACTAAGGAAAAGAAGGAGATATAAAATTGCTGTTTTCCACTCACAATGCCTCAAAATCAAGAACACAAAAGAGAATCCCATAGAAGCATGAAAACTATTGCTAGTTTGGTTTGATTTTGTATAAAATTGGGAATAAAGCATAGCTGTTTTCGTATATTTCAATCTTTTTTTAAAAAAAAAAAGAATAAATGAATTTTGAAAAACCACCATTTTCTTTAGACTTTAGCCATGCTTGCTTCCTTATTTCTTTTTATCATTTCCCCCCACTCTTTTCTACCCAAACGATTGTGTTTCCTCTTGACTACTTGTCCTACTCTAGGCGATTCTTTATTCCCTCCCTCCCCTCTCCACATACAAACTAACCTACTTAGCATTGATCAGAGGTACAAAAAAAATCCATGCCTACCCTCAAGATATAAAAACAGCACCTGATGAGTCATTGGAATCAGGATACAGAAGAGAGAAGATTTCCTTCTGCCTCTCATCTATGCTGCTCTGCTAACAGGCTGCCTTCTCCTATGGACTAATTAGAGGTTTAATTAAAGCCAGGGCTTTTTAGCATGGACTTTCAGATCCAGTTTCATTTATTCGAGAGCCAGTTTGGTGTAGTGGTTAAGTATGTGGACTCTTATCTGGGAGAACTGGGCTTGATTCCCCACTCCTCCACATACATCTGCTGATGTGACCTTAGGTCAGCCACAAGTTCTTGCAGAGCTGTTCTGCTCAAGAGCAGTTTTGGGAGAGCTCTCTCAGCCCCACCTACCTCACAGGGTGTCTGTTCTGGGGAGGGGAAGGAAAGGAGATTGTAAGCCGCTTTGAGATTCCTTTGGCTAGCAAAGGGCGGGGTATAAATTCAATCTCTTCTTCAATCTATATCCTGCCTTTCTTCCTCCTTGAACCTCAAGGCAGTGTATTTGGGCAACCCAAGTAGTTATCACTTCAGGCAGTGAGCAGACGCACTCCCATTTAATTAATTAACCAATTAAGGAGGGTCAAGTTGCAGATGACGCATGGTGACCCTTCATTGAGCCCAGATGGTTGGCCATTGCCTTCCCTGCATAGCAACCCAGGTCTTCCTTGGTGGTCTTTCATCCAAGTACTAACCATGGTCGATCTTAGAATCATAGAGTTGGAAGGCACTTCCAGGGTCATCTAGTCCAAACCCCTGCACAATGTGGGAAACTCATGAATACCTCCCCCTAAATTCACAGGGTCTTCATTGCTGTCAGATGACAATCTAGCTCAACTTCCAAGTTGAGGATCTTGCTCAGCTTCCAAGTTTGGACAAACTCAGGCTAGTGTAGGCTATTCAGGCCTGCTTAGCTTTCAGCAAACTTGCTGCATCATGTACCTTCAGACCATTAGCAAGAGTGGTTGTGAGCAGACGCAGAGGAAGGCACTCTTGGGGAATCTATGGATGCCGCAGTGGGAACAAGATCTCATTGGCACATCTGGCTGACTCGACTCCACATTTTTGCAAAAGACGAAAGAATGAAAGAAAAGCACCCCTTCGTTTGAGCAACGTCTCATGCCTGGAATGTTATGTACCACTCATGTTAAATGATGATGGGATTGTTCACCTCTTTGGCTGCACGTGACATGCTGTTCTAGGTGCCGCGCTGCAAAGTCCTGCTTACATGATGCCAGCTGAAGCATCCTAGGAAGCGTTATGCCCTTCTAAGCCTGCTGACTTTGTTGGACTGAGAAGGGTGCAACTTTGCTTAGGACTGCAGTGTCGCTCTGCCAGGGGCTCTTCCCTTCCACTTATGAAGGGTTTTGTCAGGTGCTTTGCAAAGATGCTGATGGCGGCGTTCAGGATTTGGAAGCTGGCACAATTTAAAATGGCCAGACGTGTAGAAAAGCAGCTTTTCAGGAGTTTTGCCTCAAATGATGGACTGTGCTGCGGGAAGGGAATTGGGTCGGAATCGCTCGTGTGCAGTTGAAAAGGCCATTATGCTAAGAACGGAGTGAGTGGGATGCTGAGTCTTCAATATGTTAGCAGTTTCTGCCAGTGTGGGGTTGCCTGCAGCTAAGCTCATAGCAGATGCCTAGACGAAGAAGGGGAAAAAAGAAAAGAAAAAGGCATGCAATTACTTTGGCTTGCTACCACGCCTGGGATGCAATGAATATATGGGCCATGGCTCATTCATTTTAGAAATCACCTGTATTATATGACTGTGGCATTATGCCAGCCGCTTCTTTCCATTGCAAAGTAGCTATGAATGCCATAGATAAAACTAGACTGACAAGTCACAAGCAGCAGACTGGAATTATTCACTCCTGGCACATTTGGATGGAATGTTTTTTAAATGGGATCTTTGTCCTAAAGAAGTCCAAAACAGATGACTATCTGGGATATCCAGGACTGCCCCTTCCCAGTCCCTTTAAAGGAACCATACAATTGTGCAGGGCCCTGAACAAAAATTGCAAACAGGCAGTGAGGAAAGAGGTAGAATGGTATGTCCAATCCTACCATGATTCGCTCCACCTCCCTCTGCACTGGGTAAAAGGTAAAGGTAGTCTCCTGTGCAAGCACCAGTCGTTTCCAACTCTGGGGTGATGTATCACAACGTTTTCACGGCAGACTTTTTATGGGGTGGTTTGCCATTGCCTTCCCCAGTCATCTACACTTTCCCCCCAGCAAGCTGGGTACTCATTTTACTGACCTCAGAAGGATGGAGGGCTGAGTCAACCTTGAGCCAGCTACCTGAACCCAGCTTCCGCTGGGAATGAACTCAGGTTGTGAGCAGAGAGTTTGACTGCAGTACTGCAGCTTTACCACTCAGCGCCGCGGGGCTCTCTCTGCACTGGTGTAGCCCTTTAAAAGGCAGCTAACAATAGCATGATAGTTTTGAGAAGCACAACCCTGGGGGGTGGAAGGGTTAAACCACCTCCTCCTTTGCTGTGTGGCCCCATGCTAAATTAGAAAGCACCATCAACTCACAGCCAACTTATGGCAATGTCAGAGGGGTTTTCAAGGCAAGAGACATATGCAGGTGGGTTTGCCATTTCCTGCCTCTGCAGGCAACCTTCCTTGGAGGTCTCTCATCTGAGTCAACTATAATCAGGGCCAACCCTGCTTAGCTTTTCAAGATCTGATAAGATCAAGCTAACCTAGGCTACCCAAGTCAGAGCCATGTAGCTGTAGTTGTGCTTTAAAGAGGAAGAGAGATCTGTGATCTTGGACTTAGCTAGTCTGATCTTACAATATTCCCAGGGGAGGAGATGGGAATGACGAATAGCAGTTCACTTGCAGATCAGTGTCAGAATTAGCAAAGTCTCTTGGAGGCTCACAGTGCGACTGAGCTGACTGATTGGTAAGCAGTTGCAAAGTCTACAGATTTTGCAGGAATCCCCTGACATAGCGGGGCATTTTATCCCATGAACAGTTCAATCATCCTGCCGATGCTACATGTTAAGATTTTCAACCGATAGGACCTGATAGGCTATCAAGAACACACGTGAAGCTGCCTTATACTGAATCGTACTACTGGTCCATCAAGGTCAGTATTGTCTACTCAGACTGTCAGTGGCTTCTCTTCAGGCAGAGAAGAGTCTTTCACATTGCCTACTCCTGTTAGATGGAGATGCTGGGGATTGAATCTGGGACCTTCGTTGTGCAAAGCCCAGGCTCTCCCACTGAGCCATGGCCCCTCCTAAAGGGGCCCAACCAAAGGGAGTTGGAAGTCCAGGAATACAAGTCAACTATGTACACAAGACTAAAATAATCTTAGACTATTTTGAATTCAATTTCTACTATGCAGTCATTAAAGGAGCTGTTTTTCCCACATAGCCTTTCTTGTTTGTGATGTTTTTCTCCCAGTGTTTCTTGCCTTGAAATCTGCTCTTTGAAGATATCCGCTCTCAAATGGCCAAATAATATTGAATGGTATATTTTTTTTCCGTTTTTTCCTCCTAATTCCCTATTTGCATAATGTTCACAGCAAGGAATATAGATTTAAAAGGGTTTCTGCCATATGGGTGTGACAAGCTCCATTGATTTGTCTTTCTAATTTCCTTAGTGCCCATATAATGAAGCCTGAATTTATTGGTGTTTATGAGCTAACCAGTTGAATGTTTCCCCCCGTCTGCTAAGCCGTGTTTGCATTCTTGATATGTGCTATCTATAATTTCCTATTTGTGGTTAATCAGTGCATTTGTTTGGCGACTACTGTAGCAAAAATCAAAAGGAATACAATGATTGAATTTTCATAATTCCAGTCCTACTTTGACCTTGGTACAGCAGAAACCACTTTTCTTGCTATGTATCTGTCCAATGGAAAGCCCCAGACTAGTCCCTGAAGCTAGCTTTCCTTTGGGCAGGTAGACAGCATAGGAACATAAGAGCCCCGTTGGATCAGACCAATGGTCCATCTAGTCATGATAGAGGATGACATGATAGAGGTTTACAAGATAATGCATGGGATGGAGAAAGTAGAGAAAGAAATACTTTTCTCCCTTTCTCACAATACAAGAACTCGTGGGCATTCCATGAAATTGCTGAGCAGACAGATTAAAATGGATAAAAGGAAGTACTTCTTCACCCAAAGGGTGATTAACATGTGGAATTCACTGCCACAGGAGGTGGTGGCGGCCACAAGCATAGCCACCTTCAAGAGGAGGTTAGATAAAAATATGGAGCAGAGGTCCATCAGTGGCTATTAGCCACAGTGTGTGTGTGTGTGTATGTGTGTATATATATATATATATATATATATATATATATATATATATATATATATATATATATATTTGGCCACTGTGTGACACAGAATGTTGGACTGGATGGGCCATTGGCCTGATCTAACATGGCTTCTCTTATGTTCTTATGTTCTTAGTCCAGCATCTTATCTCACACTGTGGTTGATCGTCAGCTCCTTTGACGGTCCAACAACAGGGTACAGAGCAGAGCCAGATTAACAATTAGGCCACGTAGACCCTGGCCTATGAGCCCCCATGCCTTTAGGGGCCTCGGGCCAGCTTCCCCCCCCCCCCGGTTTCTCCCTTGCTTGCAGCCCTCCCAGCCTGCACACACAGCTAGCAACTGAGCTTTTCATTGCCCAACTTGCCTGGTATTTATTTATTTATTTATTTATTTTATTCTATTTTTAGCCCGCCCTTCCCGTAGAACAGGCTCAGGGTGGGTTACATCATAAAAACAGCCAACAGTGCTCCTGGATTCCTCTTTAAATATGGAGGCCCAGGTGGCAGCAGCTGCCAGATCAGCCTTCTATCATCTACGGCTGATAAGACAGCTGGTCCCCTACCTCAAACGCAGCAACTTGGTGACAGTGATCCATGCCACGGTCACCTCAGGATTGGATTACTGCAACGCTCTCTACATGGGGCTGCCCTTGGCTTGAACCCGGAGGCTTCAATTGGTGCAGAACGCAGCAGCCGGGTTGTTAATGGGCCTTCCTATACGGGAACACATTCAACCTGTGCTGAAAGCGCTGCAATGGTTGCCTATCGCATACCGGTTTTGTTTCAAGGTGTTGGGTTCTTACCTATATGCCCAGGGGCCTGCATACCTGAGGGACCGCCTTTCCCCACATGTTCCCCAGAGAGCACTTCAGTCTGGATCACAAAATCTGCTTACAGTCCCCGACCCTAAGGAGGCCAGGCTCATGTCAACTAGAGCCAGAGCCTTCTCTGTAGTGGCCCCAAGCTGGTGGAATGAGTTGCCGGAAGAGGTCAGGGCCCTGCGAGAGCTCACACAGTTCCGCAGGGCCTGTAAGACGGAACTCTTCCACCAGGCATTTGTGAACTAGGCTGTTGGCCACTACAGTTTATAGCAACATGTGAACCACCACCAACAATCTGCTGTATAGCAGTTGCAGAGAGGATAACTTAAGATCTGCTATACAGAGCATTATAAAATTGGAAAATGTAAGATCATGGCACCGAAACTTTTTTTTAATGCATTTTATGTCTATTTTACTCTGTGTTTTATGGTTTTAATGCTGTACTATTACGTTGAATCATGCACATGCATGTCTGTGTGAGCCGCCCTGAGCCCACCTTGGCAGGGAGGGCGGGATAAAGGTGGAATTAAATAAATAAATAAATAAGCAGTAAAAACAGTAAAAGACTAGTTTAAAATCTAAAATTAGACAGACTAAGATGGCAGGTTCTGCCTCTTGTAGCACTGGGATGGAATGAGGGGGGGAGGCTGATAACAAGTGATGCCCACTGCCTCAGCTGAAAGCCTGGCGGAAGACCTCTGTTTTACAGGCCTTGCGGAATTGAAGCAGATCCTGCAGGGCCCGGATCTCCAGAGGGAGCTCATTTCACCAGGGAGGGGCCAGGGCTGAAAAGGCCCTGGCCCTCGTCAAGGCCAGGTGGACGTCTCTGGGGCCGGGTATTCTCAAAAGTTGTTGGTTTGCTGATTATAAGGATCTATGGGGCTCATACAGGGAGAGGCGGTCCCGAAGGTATGGCTGCTGCTGTATGGCTGCTGCTGGTGTCGTCACCAAGTTTTCCTTTCTCTGCCTCTCCTCTGAAGCTTAGTATAAGGGGCTTTTAAGAAGGTACCTGCAAGCAGCAGCAGGGGCCATGGGCAGTGGGGCGGGCACTCAGACTCTGAGATAATTTGCAAGGGGCCCTCCAAGATTTCACTTGCCTAGGGGCCTCCACAGGGTTTAATCCAGCACTGGCACAGAGGCTGAGGCCTTCCCATGATACTGCTTTACAGAACAAGCACCTCTGTTCCCCAAGTGGTAGGAGATACATAAGATACAAGGCAGTGATGAAAGATGAAAGGACAGTGGCTATGTTTGAACCTCACAGTCACTGGGAAAGACAGGAAGCTATCCAGTGGCTGTTCCAAATGAAGCCTCCATCTCCATGGCAACTGAGAAACTGCCATGATGAGCTCAGGAAGTCCTATAGGAAGGAGCAGAAGGCCAGGGGAAGTGTCGGGATGCAATCTAAAGGTGGGTTTGACAAGGCTGGAGAGGATGCCTCCAGCACAGTCCTGCAGACCTCAGGTGGAGAGTCTGGAGAGGAGGGGAGCTACAGTTGAGACAACACTCTGCAGGACAGAAAAAAAATCTTCAGCCAAAGAGCATGGAATTTATTGCCACATGGCATCATGATAACGGTACATTTGTGGATTTAAAAATGGGCTGAACAAATTCATGAAGGACAGGTCTGTTGATGGGTAATAGCTATGTTGCCTAAATGGAACTGCCATGGCAGCAACCCTTGGAATACCAGCGAGGCACAACAAAAGGGAGCAGGTTTCAGTCCCTGTGCCTTATTTGTAAGTCTTCCAGTTACATCTGGGTGGCCACTGCATGAAACAGGACACTGGACTAACATACTACTGGTTGGGTGCAACATGGCCGCTCTTATGCTCAGTTGGGGAGGGACGGTTGCTCAGTGGTAGGTCATCTGCTTGGTAAGGTCCCAGGTTCAATCCCCGGCATCTCCAACTAAAAAGGGTCCAGGCAAATAGGCATGAAAAACCTCGGCTTGAGACCCTGGAGAGCCGCTGCCAGTCTGAGTAGTCAATACTGACTTTGATGGTTCAGTATAAAGCAGCTTCATATGTTCATATAACCCGATTTTTCTCTTTCCTGAAGCTGTAGCCATCCAAGGCCACTAGGGAGTCTACTAAACTGCACAAATCTAGTCAGATGGGGCGATCTGGAATATATATGCACCTTGCCAAGCTAATAGAAACAGACAGCCACATGGAGAGGACAGGGGATCCATGCCTAAGGGTGTCTATAGAATCATGGTCACTTGGGCTTGTAGCTTTGGAAGGATTCAGGACCTGGCAATTTGTATGGAAATTCTAGAGGGAACAGCCACCAGTGCCTTTTTTCCATCTCCTTCGCTGGGTGAGAAGGCAATTACTTTCAGATTCAAGCACAGCAGCCGCCGCTAATGCCTTCATCACCTCTGTCCTTGGCTACTGTTCTGCGCTCGGCTTGAGGTTGCTCTTGAAGACTGATTAGCAGGAGGCTAAATCGGCTATTGAATGTTACAGTTTGCCTCTTGATGAGGTCAGATCAATGAGCAGATATTATCCTTGGCGCGCCCTCCCCCTCCCCATATCTGAAATGGTGATTTTAGGTTTATGAAATCCCTGGGTCTTCTGTTCAAGGCTGAGACCTGCAGGGAGCCGAAGACAAGGCGGTGGAGTTCATGGTTGATCCAGGCGACAAAGTTTACCTGTCTGCAGTAAGAAGCAGGAAGGTTTCTGGTCTCTCTCTGTTTTGTGTGTGTGTGTGTGTGTGTGTGTGTGAGAGAGAGAGAGACAGAGACACAGAGAGAGAGAGAGAGAGAGAGACAGAGACAGAGACAGAGACAGAGACAGAATCAGGACCAAGGACAGATCACAGGGAAGGTTTTTGGTTTTTCTCTCTGTGTAAGTGGGCAGCTGTGTTGGTCTGAAGCAGTTGAACAAAGCAGGAGTCAAGTTTCACCTTTAAGACCAACAAAGTTTTATTCAGAACGTAAGCTTTCGTGTGCTAAAAGCACACTTCTTCAGATGAGGGAATAAGGTATCTTATTCCCTTGTTTGAAGAAGTATGCTTTTAGCACAAAAGCTTACGTTCTGAATAAAACTTTGATGGTCTTAAAGGGAAACTTGACTCCTGCTTTGTAACTGAAGAAGTTTGAGTAACTTGAAAGCTCATAACTTGAATAAAACCACATTAGCCTTCAAGTTGCCACTGGACTCAAACTTGGTTCTGCTGCTTAAGGCCAACACAGCTACGCACCTGGATCTGTGTGTGTTGGGGGAGGAGGGAGAGGAAGGAGAATCAGGACAAAAAAAAAAAGATCACAGGGAAGGTGAACACAAGACCTATGGACCTATTGTTCCAGTGATGATCAGTAAGCCCCCGAAGTGCAAAAATACTACTGCAAGAAGCTGAACAGCCTTGCCTCCTCTTCCCTGACAAATGTCTGCTTCTGGTTAAAGAGAGAGGAATTCCGATTCTAAGTCTTATGCTTTTGTAGTGCTGCTATATCAGAAAATGATGTAGAATACAAGCAGAATGCTGGAACTCGGGGTGGGTGGACGTAGTAGGACATTAGCAGACCTTTCTAGAATATGGTCCCTGCATGGGGGTGCCTCTCCTCCATCATCTGTGGTAGCCCCTACAGAGGTGGATTCAACATTGGCTGCTTCGTGCAATGGCCTATGTAGAGGGTTTCCACAAGCTTTTAGAAGAAGCTTGCATGATACCCCACCTTTTACTGCCCGAAGGAGTCTCAGAGCGGCATACAATCTCCTTTCCCTTCCCCTCCCCACAACAGATATCCTGTGAGGTAGGTGGGGCTGAGAGAGCTTTGACAGAAACTGCTCTTGACATGAAGAACTCTGTGAGAACTTATAACTGACCCAAGGCCATTCCAGCAGCTGCTTGTGGAGGAGTGGGGAATCAAACTCGGTTCTCCCAGAGAAGAGTCCGCACACTTAACCGCTACACCAAACTGGCTCTCTTAAGCTTTCCCCTTAGAAGAAGAAGTTACTAAGATCAGGGATTGGCCATGCAACTTGGATCCTACATCTCTCAAACATGTGAACATAGGGAGTCTGAAAACGTTGAACACATGAAGTGCCTTACCTGAATCAGCCCCTTGGTCCATCAAGGTCAGTACTGTCTACTCAGACTGGCAGCCAGGGTCTCAGAAAGAGGTCTTTCATATCTCCTAGTCCATTTTGACTGGAGGTGCCGGGGTTCAAACCTGGGACCTTCTGAATGCCAAGCAGAGGCTCTACCACTGAGCCACAGCCTCTCCCCTCTCAGAGTTCACCTCTCTCCTGTTTCCCCGTTGTGATTTTAAAAAGCTAATCGATGCCAAAAAAGACCAAGAAAGCTGAGAAGCCCTATCCATGCTGGCCAATTCAAATTTGATTTTGAACACAGCTGTACAGGAAGGGAAAACATTATGTTTCCAATTCTTGTTAATGTAAAGCGTGCAAACCTCCAATCAGGCCTCACTGATACATTCTAACTCTAGGCGATGCCTTTGGGAAAATAAGAATTAGAATTGCACTCAATACAAGTCTACTTATTTAACCGATGTCTTTACTTTGATTCTTAAAAATGGCCTCACATTCAATGTTAATGCATAACCAATCCAAGAAAACTCAGTCACCGCTGTATTTAGATTGCAATTTGCTTGCAAATAGCATCCAGCACCTTTGGAAAATGCTTGGAATTGGATCATAAATACTTCACATATGCACAGTCTTGCAATGCTTTCCATGGCTATCCCCACCCTTCTACCTCTACCTGCTCAAAACACCTAAGAGAACCTTCTTTTTAGAGACCCATTTTCTACCCCAGGTGGGGGAATCAACTTACAAAATGGGTCCTCTCTTGATTAGAGATGAGCTCTCCACTGCCAACACTCCCCCCTCCTCCTCCTTTTATTGCTTCAAAGTTTGCATCTCTTCCTAGAACAAAATCTGGGTTCTCTTCATGTCTCTCAGTGAAAATGAAATTGACTACAGCTTCCTTCTCCTCTACAATGTTGGTCTCTGTCTCCAGCTGCATTTAAAACCAACCAAAGTTTGTTTAGAGGTGCCTCATTTCATTTCTTATCTGTTGACTTAGCCCCTGGTGAACAGCTGCTGGTAGAAGACGAAGATTTATATCCCACCCTTCTCTCTAAATCAGAGTCTCAGAGCAGCTTACAATCTCCTTTATCTTCTTCCCCCACAACAGACACTCTGTGAGGTGGATGGGGCTGAGAGTGCTCTTACAGCAGCTGCCCTTTCAAGGACAACCTCTGCGAGAGCTATAGCTGACCCAAGGCCATTCCAGGAGCTGCAAGTGGAGGAGTGGGGGATCAAACCCCATTCTCCCAAATAAGAGTCTACACACTTAACCACTACACCAAGCTTGCTCTTGTTTAGTGCGAACAGTCTCCACTGAAAAAACCATGGATTTGACTGCGCTGAAGTCCTAGCTGTGGAGTTTCATCTGTGACCACTCATTCACATGTGCAAGTCACCACTGGATGCTGCATTTGTCAAGCAATGAACAGGCCATGCATGAACTGGCCCAGTTAGAGACCAAGGGGGAAGTAATGGGCAACAGCTGTTTCAGGAAAGAGAAAGAGGCGATCCCCACAGAAGTCAACATGCTGATGGTGAGCTACTACAGACCTGAAAGAATCAGCACTTTCCGAACTTGAGAATACTGTGTGGCTTCAGAAACAGCAGCCATCAACATTTCCGTGTTCCACAGCAAGACGCTAAATGCCAAGACCTGTCTTTGTGTTCTAGCAACGGGCCCAGTTAATGACTGTTTCACTTTACCACCACTTTCCGCAAAGCGTTGTCTCTGGAGAACTAAATGAGCTCCCCAAAAGGGAGCCGGCTAACCACTTGTGACATTTCAATCCGCCACCAGAAAAGTCAACACAAGGGCTGCCTCGCAGGCAGGCATTTTTAAGCCCACCCGTTTGTCCAAAGGACCCTTTGTGCACTGAAAACAAGCCGGGCAACCAACACCTTGTAATCGAAACAAGCCTGCAATGATACAAGAGGCAGAAGCCTCTAGGGTGCTGTTAATTATATGAGGGTCAGAGTGCATAAGAGGCTGTCACACAAATTGAGCAGCAGGCCCCAGGCGATGGTGTCCCCAAGGCCCAGCTGTTACAGCACTGTCATATTTCAAATGACAGGCGATAGGTATGAACAAGCCACACACTAACTTCCTCAATTATATTCAGCGTCAAGGTTTAGTACCAGAGAGCTGCTAATTTCCAACATGTCACAGAAAGAGAGTGAGAGAGAGATTCCATGAAAAAGTGCTTTATCACATTGAAGAGTTTAAAAGTGTCTTTTGCAAAACCTTAAAAGAAAAGGGGGGAAGTTAGTTAATATTAGCTTGACAAGACACTTGCACATGTGTACTGATGCTGTTCATTGGACCAGAAAGACCCAGAAGTATAGAAATAACTCAGCTGCGATTGTGTGTAAGGAGACAGACCAAGATAGGTAGCTGTGTCGGTTTGTCTGTAGCAGTAGAGAAAGAGTAAGAGTCCAGTAACATATTAAAAAGGTAAAGGTAGTCCCCCTGTGCAAGCAACCAGTCGTTTCTGACTCTGGGGTGACGTGGCATCACGATGTTTTCATAGCGAACTTTATATGGGCCATTGCCCTCCCCAATCATCTACACTTCCCCCAGCAAGCTGGGTATTCATTTTTCCAACCTCAGAAGGATGGAAGGCGGAGTCAACCTTGAGCCAGCTACCTGAACCCAGATTCCGCTGGGATCGAACCCAGAGCAGAGCGTGGACTGAAGTTTGGTGCTGGGTGGGGGGGAGTGGAAGGGCTTCTAGCCCCACTTATAAACCTCCTGATGGCACTTGGGGGGGTTTTGGCCACTGTGTGACAGAGTGTTGGACTGGATGGGCCATTGACCTTATCCAACATGGCTTCTCTTATGTTCTTATGATCTTACCACTCTGCACCATGGGGCACATTAAAGACCAACAAAATTTGTGGCAGGGTAGGACTTTCTGTGAGTCACTGCATGCTTCTTCAGAACTGGATAAGAAGTTTTGTGATATATTTCAAGACCCCTTATTTGGCTGTCTCGCTGGTTCTGGTGACTTGTTTTGTTTTTCACCATGTGAGTTAGATATGACCATGCTAATTATGGTTGTAAGCCACTGATGAAGCCTTTGTGCCTAAATCCATCTAGCAACGCATTTTATTTTATTTAGCATCGTGTGTTGTCTTGCCGGATGCATGCTTTTGTTTCCTGCTTTTGAGTTATTTCCATATTAAAATACTGGTGTGATGTTTTGTGCACATCCCCGAATTGGTTCAATTGTGTATCACCTCATACTACTTAGTGTGTGCATGCGTGCGTGTGTGTTCTCAGCCCCTTTGCTTTACTCCATCTCTCGCAACACCCCAAGAAAAATCATTTACAATAGAAATGATGTCCTCCGGAGGCAAGCGTTTTGTCTGATAAAATAAATATTGCTTTAACTTAATGAAGCAGAGAAAAAGAACAGAAGCAGAGGGATTGCAGCATTCTGTATTTGCAGACATTCACCTTCCCTTCAACATCCCCCATGCCTTCAAATGCCAGATGCACAGGACAAAAACACACTTCTTGATGTTTACCCGAACTTCCTTTCAACAGCAAAGGCACAAGGAGGCATTTGTTATTGTAACATAATAATCTGCCCCAGGTGTGCCAGAAGGCAAGGCTATGAAGATGACAGAACGCCTTTCGTGCTATCCACCAAAGCACAATCAAGCATGCTCAAGGTTTTACCTAGGGGAGAGGGGGCGATGCATTTAAAAAGAAATGCAAGAACACTAAAGCTACCATTGACATCAGCACCATCATGCAGGAGGAGGAGGAGGAGGAGAAGAAGAAGAAGACTGCAGATTTATACCCCGCCCTTCTCTCTGAATCAGAGACTCAGAGTGGCTTAGACTCTCCTATATCTTCTCCCCCCACAACAGACACCCTGGGAGGTGGGTGGGGCTGAGAGGGCTCTCACAGCAGCTGCCCTTTCAAGGACAACCTCTGCCAGAGCTATGGCTGACCCAAGGCCATTCCAGCAGGTGCACGAGGAGGAGTGGGGAATCAAGCCCGGTTCTCCTGGAGTCCGCGCACTTCACCACTACACCAAACTGGCTCTCAAACATCAAGACTTCTCAGGGGCTATCAAACATCAAGGCCTCTCAGCAGAAGAAGATGGAAATGAAATAACTTCTTTACTCGATGCATAGGTCAGTTATGGAATTCGCTGCCAGTGGGTACAGCAATGATCATGCATACAGATGGCTTTACAGAGGGATTACAAAGATTCATGAAATATAGGTCCATCAATTGCTACTAGCCATGGTGACTAAGAACATAAGAGAAGCCATGTTGGATCAGGCCAATGGCCCATCCAGTCCAACACTCTGTGTCACATAAGAGAAGCCATGTTGGATCAGGCCAATGGCCCATCCAGTCCAACACTCTGTGTCACACAGTAGCAAAAAAAAAAAAACCCAACAAGTGCCATCAGAAGGTTCACAAGTGGGGCTAGAAGCCCTTCTACTTTGCCCCCCCCCAAGAACCAAGAATACAGAGCATCACTGCCCCAGACAGTTCCAGCAATATACTGTGGCTATATACTGATGAACCTCTGCTCCATATATTTATCCAATCCCCTCTTGAAGCTGGCTATGCTTGTAGCCGCCACCACCTCCTGTGGCAGTGAATTCCACATGTTAATCCCCCTTTGAGTGAAGAAGTACTTCCTTTTATCCGTTCTAACCTGACTGCTCAGCAATTTCATTGAATGCTCATGAGTTCCTGTATTGTGAGAAAAGGAGAAAAGTACTTATTTCTCTACTTTCTCGATCACATGCATAATTTTGTAAAGCTCTATCATGTCACCCCACAGTCAACGTTTCTCCAAGCTAAAGAGCCCCAAGCGTTTTAACTTTTCTTCATAGGGAAAGTGTTCCAACCCTTTAATCATTCTAGTTGCCCTTTTCTGAACTTTTTCCAATGCTGTAATATCCTTTTTGAGATGCGGTGACCAGAATTGTACACAGTATTCCAAATAAGACCACACCAGGGGCATTATGATACTGACTGATTTGTTTTCAATTCCCTTCCTAATAATTCCCAGAATGGCATTGGCCTTTTTTATTGCAATCGCACACTGTCTTGAGATTTTCAGTGAGTTATCTACCATAACTCCAAGATCTCTCTCTTGGTCAGTCTCCGCCAGTTCACACCCCATCAACCTGTATTTGTAGCTGGGATTGGCCCCAATGTGCATTACTTTGCACTTGGCCACATTGAACCTCATCTGCCACGTTGACACCTGCTCACTCAGCCTTAACAGATCCCTTTAGAGTGCCTCACAATCCTCTTTGGTTCTCACCACCCTGAACAATTTAGTGTCATCTGCAAACTTAGCCACTTCACTGCTTCCTCCCAACTCCAAATCATTTATGAACAAGTTAAAGAGCATGGGACCCAGTACCGAGCCCTGTGGCACCCCACTGCTTACCGTCTTCCACTGCTTACCATCTTCCATTTATAGTCACTCTGTTTCCTATTAATTAGCCAGTTTTTGATCCACAAGAGGACTTGTCCTTTTACTCCATGACTCTCGAGCTTACCAAGGAGCCTTTGATGAGGAACTTTATCTAAAGTGAACTAAAATGACTCAAGTGAACTTCCATATTCTCTGGGTTATTGTTGCTAGGGCGCACCCTCAAGGGAAGGCAATGCATCAACCCTGTGTCCTGGTTGGACATTGTGAAAGACAGGATGCTGATTCAGCAGGGCTCTCCTTATGTCACTACAATTGAATTCACAAAACTGGAAGTGGAGATCTAAAACTTTTTGACAAAATTATAAACGTTACATAGAAAGATACCATATATGGAACATTTGCTCAGCCCTACACTGGATTAAAGGGTTGGAACACTTTCCCTATGGAAAAAGGTTGGGGCTCTTTAGCTTGGAGAAACGTCAACTGAGGGGTGACATGATAGAAGTTTACAAGATTATGCATGGGATAGAGAAGGTAGAGAAAAAAGTACTTTTCTTCCTGTCTCACAATACAAGAACTTGTGGACACTTAATGAAATTGCTGAGCAGTCGGGTTAGAACAGATAAAAGAAAGTACTTCTTCACCAAAGGGTGATTAACACATGGAACTCACTGCCACAAGAGGTGGTCGAAGCTACAAACATAGATGGTTTTGAGAGGGGATTAGACAAACATATGGAGCAGAGGTCCATCAGTGGCTATTAGCCATAGCGTATTGTCAGAACTCTGACTGGGGCAGTGATGCTCTGTATTCTTGGTGCTTGGGAGAGGCAACAGTGGGAGGGCTTCTAGTGTCCTTGTCCCACTGATGGACCTCCTGATGACAGCTGCTTTTTGCGGGGTGGGGGCACTGTGTGACACAGAGTGTTGGACTGGATGGGCCATTGGCTTGATCCAACATAACTTATACTTATGGAATAGACTTTTTCCCACCATACGTTATTGGTCCATCATAACTGGACCTAGAGACTAGTTTGTTCCTTCTGTGGCTTTCACAACACTCTCTGCACCTACTATCCTCCTACTGGAGATACATCATTTCTGCAGATTTTGAAGCCATGGGGGGTATTTTTTCTTCACCAAGGGGCTCCACATAGCAAGTATACATGAACCATGAGTAGACCAATAGATGGGGACAGTCTATGTTTCTCGATTACCCAAGTCAAGTAGGGAATTCTCCACCTCCCACCTCAATCCAAGCTGATGGTCAATAGATTCAGGACAGACAAAAGGAAATACTTCTTTACACAGAGAGGGATTAAAATGTGGAATTTGCTGCCAGAGTATATAGTGACGGTCACAGGAATAACCAGCTTTATAAAGGGATTAGACAAATCGATGGGGAATATTAGCTACCTGCCATGGTAACTGAGGAAACCTCCACATTCAGAGGCACTAAATATCTGACTCCCAGAGCCAGGAGGCCACATCAGAGGAAGACTCAGCCTCTATACCCTGTTGTTGGACCTCCAGAGGAACTGGTTGGCCACTGTGTGAGACAGGCTGCTGGACTAAATGGTCTGCTAGTCTGATTTAGCAGGGTTCTTCTTATGCTTGTTATTTCTTACCCACCAGAAATAGAGAAGGGGATGGTGGTATGACCCTCATAGGGATGCTTTAGGAATGTTCTCTGGCAAATATCATAAAGACAAAGAGAAATTCCTAGACATTACCTGGACATTACATCTCATCCTTCCCAAATTCTACCCTCTCCATGCTCTGTCAGAGAGCCAGTTAGGTGTAGTGGTTAAGTGTGTGGACTCTTATCTGGGAGAACCGGGTTTGATTCCCCACTCCTCCATTTGCACCTTCTGGAATGGCCTTGGGTCAGCCATAGCTATCACAGGAGTTGTCCTTGAAAGAGCAGTTCTGGCAGACGTTGTCCTTGAAAGGGCAGCTGCTGTGAGAGTTCTCTCAGCCCCACCCACTTCACAATGCCTGTTTTAGGAGAGGAAGATAAAGAAGATTGTGAGACTCTGAGATTCAGAGTGGAGGGTGGGATATAAATCCAATATCTTCTTCTTCTGTCCCAAACATGTATCGGTATTTGCCAAAGCTGTATTGGGAAGGAACCCTTGGACAGCTTGGCCCAGCTGTGCTGGGCAGAGAACAAGGAACAGCTTTCTTATGGCAGCCCCTGAACTTGCCTGTGCTAAAAAGGAACCTTCTCCACCAGTGAAAAACCTTGTCTTGCTACCCAGCTGTTCTTCTCAGCATGTATGCAATGAGAGGCAGGAGAGATGGAGCTCTATCTGTCGTTTGTATGTACACTACCAGCTGATCCTTCTGGAAAGCCGCAAAACTGGCAGCTCTATAGAGATTTATGGCCAGCAGGTGAGCTCTGTGGCCAACTTTAGGATCCTGTGACCAAGAGGCAATGCCTGTTCATGCTGGAGCACCCCAATAGCTCTAGAGAGAGAATGGGGCTCCTATTCCTGGAAACAAAATGGAGGCTGATCAGAAACAGGCCAGAGAAATATTCCATTCAAAATAGAGTAGAACCAGCAGAGAGCTTTTTCTGGTCAGCACCTAAGGCAGCCTCTTGACATGGCCCTCTTTCCCCCGCCCAAACAGAATGCATAAGGACAATAGGGTCTGCCAATAAGTATGACTTATAACTTAATCCTCAGCTACTGATCAATGGCCCATCCCTCAGGCCCATTACTTCTACTCAGCCTTTTCTATTTACTTCTATGCTAATACCTACCAAGTTGCTCAAGGTCTTTGTCTACTACACTGATTTCCTTCCTGGGTGTCAAACCAAACCAGTTTAAACCCATCAACTGCATCCTGACCCATTCTTCCAGTAATTACGGTGTAGGCACTATCTATGGTTACCTGGAGATCCATTCAGGTGACCAGAATCAGTTCTGCTCATTGGCTTGTCCTGATTTGAACCACTACATCATTCTGGCTCTCCACATCTGCTGTACAGAGCTTGCAGGTTTTTCATGAGCTGAATTTCTACATCACAGCCTTCTTTTTACCTAGATCCCCACTGTCTACTTCTTGTTGTATTGAGGTACAATGCAGGCGAGGAGAGTGACATAAGCCACTTTGGGTTCAACAATGAGGATCAAGGCAGGGTATAAATGAACTAACGACTCTATTGGCACTGTTCAGACTGTATCAGTGGGCTCTGTGAGCACCGTGCAAAAGCATCTACCCCACTGAAACCCCTCATTCCAGCCATCTGTTTAGGGAAGATTCTCTTTTCCATCCCTACACTCCAATTACCTTCATTTCCTTCAAGCATATCCTAAATACCTTTTATTTTTGTCATGCACTTTAATTTTAAGGTGAATTTTAGTATGTTACACACACATTTTGTTGTTGACTGAACACATTCTGATGATACTGGTATTATATTTGCCTCACACCACAATGAAGGGCGGGGGGGAGGAACCGGAGTAAGCGTGCTAAGAATACCGTACGCTCTACTAACCAACACACTGTCATATGACACTCGAAAATCTTTGCTATTATAGCTTTACAATAGCCCATTTAAATTTATTTGTTAACAGTGAATATGCAGTGCCATGAATGTTTATGCTTTGGAATGAGATCTCGCTCACGTCGCAGATGGAAATGTAGGCAGCGTTGTGGCGATAACAACGAGCTGCTTCCCCAGTGCTAATATATTTTACGCAAATCTGCGTACATTATGCCCAGCTAAATAGGGGGGAGGGGGGGCTTGCTGCCTGATTTAGCTCTACGAATCATGCCAAAATTAGCTGAAGCAATCGGTTATGCAGAAAAGGGCAGAACTTTTTAAAAAATTAACAGATGACCTTGCTCTGGAAGATGAAGTGCTTTCCTCATCTTTTAAAACTGGACATCTGTGATAACAAATCATAGAATCATAGAATTGGAAGGGACCTCCAGGGTCATTTAGTCCAACCCCCTGCATAATGCAGGAAACCCACAAATACCTATCCCATGAAGATAGTTTCAGAGGGTAACCTTGTTAGTCTGCATTAGAACAGCGAGATTTGTGACCAGCAGCACTTTAGAGATCAGTGAGTTTGAGGGGAGGAAGAAGCTTTCAAGAGTCAAAGCTAGGGTTGCCAGCCTCCAGGTGGGACAAAAAAATCAAAGGTACATATCCCACCGTGAAAACCAGCTTCAGTTATTAAATTATACAAGGTCAACAAAAATAAACACAAATTCCACCATCATAAATTACAAAACAACCATAACTTTTAGTCCTTAATAGAAAAGGAAGCAATAGCACCAAGAGTCTTTCTTTTCATCCTATGGTAAAACTTCCCATCTCATTCCATGCAATCCTGGTGTAGTACTCCAGATGTTTAATTTCTGTCCAAAGATGCAGCCAACAATCCAAGTTTCCAAGGACAAGGTCGTACTGAACCCTTGTTTTGCGTGAGCTTCTTCAAGCTGCAACAATCCTGAATAACATGAATAATATACAACGATACAATAAAACCATATGCACATAAGCCATACAAACATTTTAAACCCTGAATAAAATCAACAAACCTCTTAGCAATTTCTCTTAAGTGTTAGGCCAAACAGCCAGCATATTTGAAGGAACATCTACAAGGTGCTACTGTGAGTCAAGCTAAATGGCTTATATGCAGCAGGTGCAACAATTCAAAATGTTCCTTAAAGCTACAGAGTACCCAGCTACAGTAATGCTAAAAACTTATTATAACAAATATCCAAAGCACATGCCAATAAATTATTTTACAAACAGTGTATTTTATAAAAAAAAACATGCCAAATCCCAATCACTATTTAGACCAGGAGGAAATATCATCCCTAATTTAAAGATCATGCGCATCTCCTGCTGATGTAACCATCTGCTACAATCCATCCCACCTTGCAAACGCATTGGAAACTTAAGAAGTACACAAAAAACGTAAAGAGTCTGGATCATGATTAAACTGAATGAAGTGCTCCACCGAAGGAGCATCTACCACACGATTCTTTAGTCTCGATTTATGTTCCAACACACGTGTACGAATAGCACGTGTGGTGGATCCCAAATACAGTTTTTTACATGGACATAAAATCACATAAATACATCTCTGTGTAGCACAGGTGGTAATATGCTTTAAATATATCTTGTATCCAGTCTCTGGATGCGCAAACACAGACACCTGCAGCGAAAGACCACAAGCTCCACAGGCCCCACATTTAAAGTGCCCCCCAGTTCTAACCATCTCCCTTTCAGGTTGTACAAAGTCAGCTCTGATCAGACAATCACCTAGATTCTTGGTTCTACTATAGCCTATTTTTGGTATTTCCTGACATCCTGGTATATCTCTCACCAGAAACCAATATTTCTTAATAATATTATAAATGGACTGACAAGGGAAAACTGCATAGTGCAGGTTATATTGTTACTACCCACATTTCTCTCCTGTGCTCTCCGGGAGCCATCTAAAAATCTAGACCTATGTGTCCGATTGATCCTTGAAACTGCCTTGGTTAAAATCCTGCTAGGATAACCCCTGGACTTGAATTTTTCAAAAATCCTGTCTCTCTCCTGTTCAAAGTCCTGTGCCCTAGTTGAGTTGCGTTTGGCTCTAAACAATTGACTATAGGGTAAATTAGCTTTAAAATGTATAGGATGACAAGAACTAAAATGTAAAGGGACATTCTTATCTGTAGGTTTCCTATAAATTTTAACCGCCAAGGTTCTCTCCTCCATCTTAAAGACACATGTATCTAAAAATGCTGTTTATCCGTAATATATGTAAATTTGATGGCCGGATGTATGTTATTCATCCACTGCATTAAAGGAGCAACCACTGACTCCTGCGTGACCACTGCCATAATATCATCAATATATCTCTTAAACCAAACGATGGAACCAAAAAAAGGATTAATCTCAGAATTACAAAAAAATTGTTCTTCCAACTCAGCCATAAACAAACAAGCTACACTGGGCGAAAAGGGACTACCCATAGATACCACTTGCACTTGCAGAAAAAACTGATCCCCAAACCTGAAAAAATTGTTCTCAAAAATAATATCCACCAAATCCAACAGGAAATGTGTAGGGGGTTCTTTAATAGATCTTCTATCCAAAATTGTCTCTATCAAAGCTCTTGCCTCCTCATGGGGTATGTTGGTATATAATGAGGTGACATCCATGGATACAGTACAACCTTGTCCTTGGAAACTTGGATTGTTGGCTGCATCTTTGGGCAGACATTAAACATCTGGAGTACTACACCAGGATTGCATGTAATGAGATGGGAAGTTTTACTATAGGATGAAAAGAAAGACTCTTGGTGCTATTGCTTCCTTTTCTATTAGGGACTAAAAGTTATGCTTGTTTTGTAATTTATGATGGCGGAATTTGTGTTTATTTTTGTTGACCTTGTATAATTTAATAATAGGAGCTGGTTTTCACGGTGGGATATGTACCTTTGATTTTTTTTTTTGTCCTTTTGCTGAGTTACTCTCTCTGTGTTGTATAGCCTCCAGGTGGGCCTGGAGATCTCCTGCTTTTACAACTGAGCTCCAGCTGGCAGAGATCAGCTCCTCTGGAGGGTGGACTCTCTGGCATTGTATTATGCTGATGCCCCTGCCTTCCCCAGACCCTGCCCTTTCCTGGATCCACCCCCAAAGTCTCCAGGTATTTTCCAGCACAGACCTGGAAACCCTAGTCAAAGCTCATGTCTAGTAGCATCTTAAGAGACCTACAAGATTTTCCTGGGCTATGAGCTTTCGAGAATCAAAGCTCTGACAAAGGAAGCTTTGATCCTTGAAAGCTTATAACCATCTTATTGGTCTCTAAGGTGCTATGGGCCTCCAATCTAACTGTGATACAAATGTCCTTATGATCTGCACATGTACATCATTATTGTGCATACTATTTTGCAAATCCTTTCAAATCCCGCAATCTGTGTTTGAGTTTCAAAAACTATTTTTGGTGGTATGACTGAGACATGAGGGTTATACATGTTCATTCTTCATATCCAAAGAAGCAGAAAGGTGTCAGGGGGGCAACAGTGGGAGGGCTTCTGGGGTTCTGGCCCCACTGGTGGACCTCCTGGTGGCACCTAGGTTTTGGCCACCATGGGCTTGATTGGCTGGGCCATTGGCCTGATCCAACATGGCTTCTTTTATGTTCTCTTATGTTCTTGGGGGACACAGTGGGAAGGCTTGCCCTGCTGTTGGAGCTTCTGATGGCTCCTGGGTTTTGGTCATGTGTTGGACTGGATATGTTATAGGCCTGATCCAACAAGGCTTCCCTTGTGTTCTCTTATGTTCTTTTGGAGGGGGGGTGGCACAGTGTGAGGGCTTCTGGAGTTCTGGTCCCAGTGATGGACCTCCTGATGGCACCTGGGTTTAGGTCACTGTGTGACAGAGAATGTGGGACTGGATGGGCCACTTGGCCTGATCCAACATGGCTTCTCTTATGTTTTTTATGATGGGAAGGGGTACTGCTTAGACATGCAAAAACTCCCAATAGCTTAAATCTCCAAATATTCTCAGAGTTTAAAATCAGAGGTGTTTTTTTTTTTTTGGGGGGGGGGGGGTTAAGGGAAAGGAGAGAAAACCCATGAAAACCCACTGATGATTGGTAAAACTATTGCAGAAAGTGAATATAACAGCAAATTTCAAAAGCTGTCTGGTTCAATCCAATTAGCAGCATTTGATTTCATTTCTCCCTTGAGGGAACTAACTCACAAAAATTCATTTTTTGCAGCAGTTTATTTTTCTACACATGGGATCTTCCCCAGTAAATGACTGGATGTTTACTGTTATTTTTGAATCAGAATTGTATAAATGATGTATATATAACACAAAACATGGTGTGAAAATGATAAATATGGCATTAAAATAGGGTCCATATAAGAACAGGAAGAGCTGATGTAAAATACCATAAAAGGATAATAGATGGCAGCAGCAAAAATAAGGAGGCAAGCTGGATCTAATGACAAGAGGCAGAACCTAGAAGAACTTAATTTGGTTGTATATATCTATCCATGTTGGAAGAAAAGGCCTCTCAGAATCAATGGTGGGATGTCATAGCTGACTTATGGTGACCCTGTAGGGTTTTAAGACAAGAGACACTCTGCACTGTTTTCCCATTCTCTGCTTCTGCTTGGCAACCCTGGACTTCCTTAAGAGCCAGTTTGGTGTAATGGTTAAGTGCACGGACTCTTATCTGGGAGAACTGGGTTTGATTCCCCACTCCTCCACATGCACATGCTAATGTTACCTTGGGTCAGCCACAAGTTCTCTCAAGGCTGCTCTGCTCAAGAGCACTTCTGGGAGAGCTCTCTCAGACCTACCTACCTCAGAGCCAGGTATCTGTTGCGGGGAGGGGAAAGGAAAGGAGATTTGTAAGCCACTCTGAGACTCCTTTGGCAAGCGAAGGGTGGGGTATAAATCCAATCTCTTTTCTTTTTCTTCTTAATGGTCTTGCATTAGGGTCACCCAGGACTTGAATTCAGCAAGAGCTCACAGGAGGTAAGCTCCTGAGCCACTTCGGTGGGAAGGGTGGGATATAAATCGAAATAAACTTAAACTTAACTTAAACCTCCAACCAGGGTCTGCATGCAATGGGGAGTTCTTTCTCCACTGCACACAGATCCCGGGGCATATGCAAATGAGATATGCTACTGAGCTCCTGCACCTTTTTTTCCCTACAAAACGACTCCTGGGGTCACCAGCTCCAGGTTGGGCAATACTTGGGGATTTGAGGGTATAATCTGGGAAGGACAGGGTTTGGGGTGGGAAGGGAGTTCAATGATGAATTGTCACTTGGAGATTGGTTGTAATTCTAAAAGATCCCTGGCCACCATCTGGAAGCTGGCAACCCTACCTCCCATTCAATTACTCTTCAGTGCTGACCCTGCTTAGCCTCCAAGAACTGATGAGATCAGGCTCTCTTGGGCCATTCAGGTCCGGGCCAATCAGAAATAGTCTCCTCATTGACATGACAAAAAATCATCCTCCACCCAATCCTTTTAAGTATGGCCTCCACTTACACTAACAGAACCAGACAAGACAAGCACTGGACTAGTGAACATCAACTACTATTAACAAAACTTGGGTTGGACTCGCAAGAACAGGACGGGGAGGTGGCCTCACCAGCAGTGAGGGCTTTCTGAAATCCATACTTTGTGGGCAGAAATGAAATTACTGCACAGTCAGGTCAGAACGGATAAAATAAAGTACTTCTTCACCCAAAGGGTGATTAACACATGGAATTCACTGCCACAAGAGGTGGTGGCAGCTACAGGCATAGACGCCTACAAGAGGGGATTGGATAAACATAAGGAGCAGAGGTCCATCAGTAGCCACAGGGCATAGATGGAGCTCTCTTTTAGGGACAATGATGCTCTGTATTTTTGGCCCCGGGGGGGGGGGCAACAGTGGGAGGGCTTCTAATGTCCTGGCCCCACTAGTGGACCTCCTGATGGTGCCTGGGTATTTTGGCTACTGTGTGACAGAGTGTTGGACTGGATGGGCCATTGGCCTGATCCAACATGGCTTCTCTTTTGTTCTTATCCTTGCACCCCTGGAAACACTATGCTTAGGGCTCCCATCTCTGGATTGGAAAAATATTTGGTGATTTAGGAGACGGACCATGAAGATGGTGGCATTTCAGGAGAGGAGGGATCTCATGGGTATTTAATGTCATAGAGTTCACCCTCCAAAAGCAGCTATTTTCTTCAAGTGAACAGATCTCTTGTCATCTGGAGACCAGTTGTTATTTTGGGAAATCTCCAGGCCCCTGCTGGACGCTGGCACTCCTAACTATGCTGAATGTCTAATTCATTGTTAGTTTCTTCATTGTTCTTGGTTTTAATAATCACAATAACGAGGTGGGAATTTAAAAAAAAAAACTGTTTCATTCTTGATGAACTAATTCTTGTACCCTTCAATATGTGTTTGACTGATTTCCTGTCAACATGCACAAAAACATAACATCAAGCTGTTTGCATGATCACAGATCTAGGATTATGAACTGATATCAAGGGGGGGGGAGTTTCCTTTAACTATTAGATCTTTTAGGGTTGCCATCCTCCAGGTAGAAGCTGGAGATCTCCTGGGATTACAACTGATCTCCAGCCAACAAGGATCAGTTCAGCTGGAGAAAATGGCTGTTGCAGAAGGTGGACACTATGAGCCCCCTCCCCAAGCCCCACCATCCTCGGATTCTACCTCCAAAATCCCCAGGTATTTACCAGGTTGGACCTGGCAACCCTATATTTTTAATCCCATATTTCATCCAATAAATTTAGGGGGCAATATAGTCCCCTGCCTCTCATTTCATCCTCACAATAACCCCGTGAGGTGGCTTCAGAGTATTTTTTTTCCTGTAGTGGAACAGATACTAGACTCAAATCTATCTGTGAGGTAAGTTAGCCAGTGAGAAAATGTCTGGCCCAAGATAACCCATGAGTTTCACTGTATAATGTTATTACCTTAAGAACATAAGACACCTGCTGGATCAGACCAGTGGTCCATCTAGTCCAGCATCCCATCTCACACAATGACCAACCAGTTCCTCTGGATGGCCAACAACAGCACATAAAGGCCAAAGTCTTCCCCTGATATGGCCTCCTGGCTCCAGGATTCTGAGGCTCAATGCCTCTAAATGTGGAGGTTTCCCTCAGTCACCATGGCTATTAGCCATTGACAGACTTATCCTCCATATATCAATCTAACCTCCTTTTAAAGCTTTTTGTTCCTGTGGCTGTCACTACATCTTCTGGCAATGGATTCCACATTTTAACCAACTGAGTAGTTAAGGAGTGGCAGACTCTAATCTGGAGAACCAGGTTTGATTCCCCACTTCTCCACATGAAGTCTGCTGGATGATCTCACAGTTGTCTCAGAACTCTCTCAGCCCCACCTACCTCACAAGATGCCTGCTGTAGGGAGAGGAAGAGGAGATTGCAAGCCACATTGAGACTACTTACGATAGGGGAAAAGTGAGGTATAAAAACGAACCCTTCTTCTTCCACTGTAGCCACTCCAACACACTGTCTCTCCTTGATCCTATATAATGTCCTTGATCTGACATTGTGTGTTTTCCCTGCTGGTTGTAGGCAGTGCAGTTTCTAACTGCTTCATTGGTGACTTGAATCCTAGGCTAGAACAATTCTCCCTGATATTTAGTTTTCTATGCAGAGGGCATTTATTTTCCCAATCAGGTTCAACATACAGTCTGCAGGGATACAACCCAAAGGTAGGTTTGCTCCCTCAGTGAGAGCCAGATCACAGCATCAGCCATGAATAGTTATTAATTTAAATATTGAGAAATCACCTTTCTGAGAAGACTCAAGGCACTGCATAGAGATGCTAACATGCATTAAAAGCCATCAAAAATGGCACAATCAACAGCTAAATCAGGCCAACCCGTTCAATTTCCCAGCATGATGCATGTTTGATTAATACCACAAGGAATCATTTCTACAGCTCAAAATAATGTTATGACAATACCGATGGGATTTCTAATGTACTCAACCATCTCTTCCATGTCTTGAAAGCTACAATATATGACATAAAATAGCACCTTGGGCATTGTCAACCTGCTGTTAAAAAAAAACAAAAAACTATACCTGGAGATATTTAAATGCCAAGAGTGTGTCAGCTAGGATGGCGGCAAATTGCAGGTATTTGAATATTTATCCTGTGTTGCTTTGGTGGTTGTATCCCTTGTCAGTGCGTGAGACCATTTTAAGGCCCTTAATAAAAGCCTGTGGGTAATAACAGGCCCTGACCTGGATGGCCCAGGCTAGCCTGATCTTGTCTGCTCTCGGAAGCTAAGCAGGGCTATCCTTGTAGATAGATCCAGGTGGGCAGCCATGTTGGTCTGAAGCAGTAGAACAAAGTAGGAGTCCAGTAGCACCTTTATGACCAACAAGGTTTTATTCAGAATGTAAGCTTTCATCATCTGGTCCAATCCCCTGCATAATGCAGGAGATTCACAAATACCTCCCCCTAAATTCACAGGATCAGCATTGCTGTCAGGTAGCCAACTAGCCTCTGTTTAAAAACCTCCAAGGAAGGAGAGCCCACCACCTTCCGAGGAAGCCTGTTCCACTGAGGAACCGCTGTAGTGGTCAGGAAGTTCTTAATGTTGAGCCAGAAACTTTTCTGATTTAATTTCAACCCATTGGCTCTGGTCCCATCTTCTGGGGCCATAGAAAACAACTCTGCACTATTGTCTCTATGACAGCCCTTCAAGTACTTGAAGATGGTGATCATATCACCACCTCTCAGCCACCTCCTCTCCAGGCTAAAAATACACAGTTTCTTCAGCTAAACATTAGGAAGAACTTCCTGATAGTTAGAGTTCTTCAAGTACTTGAAGAGGGTGATCATATCATCTCTCCATCATCTCCTCTCCACGCTAAACATACTCAGCTCCCTCAAGCTTTCCTCATAGGACTTGGTCTCCAGACCCCTCACCATTTTTGTTGCACTCCTCTGGACCCCTAGATCCCTTTTGCACATGTTTCCCATTGGGTGGCCCCAACTACTAGTATCATGGGAGAGGTGGGGAAAGCTCTCTCTATTCACTTTCCCTGCCCTGTACCTAATTCTATAAATCTTTCTCACATTTTAATGACCTTTAGTCACCAAAAAAAACAAAACCCCTTTTCTGAAACATCCCAGGTATTTGTTTAGCCTTTCCTCACAGAGAGGCAAGGGACCTGCCGAAAGAGGTGGCTGATGGTGTTCATGGAGTCTGGATTTTTGAGAACTTTACACCTGCAAAAACTCTTAAGTTGGCCATTTCTGGTGAATGGCCCTCAAACTGCTCACGTGCCCTACACAAGGTGCCAGGTGCCATTTGAAAGACTACAGAAATATCAATAGCAAAGATGAATGCATATAGTGTTATAAAAGTTGTGCAGACACCATAAGTTCTGTCTTCTCAACCGGCCTCCTCAATATACAACTGCAGGATAGATGCTGCTTGGCCGTTTAATCATCTCAAAATAGGAACGCCAGCTTTGAAGTGGGACCTGGGGAATCCCTGGAATTACAGCTCATCTCCAGACTACAGAGATCAGTTTCCCTGGAGAATATGGATGTTTTGGAGGGTTGACTCTATGGCATTGTATCTCACTGAGGTATCTGTTCTCCCCAGGCTGCAGCCCCAAACCTCCAGGAGTTTTCCAGCCTGGTTCTGGCAACCCTATCAACCATTGCCTGCCAGTGTCAAAGGGGGACCTGGTAACCTTGACTCAAAAGAATCATGCCAGTGGCAACCAAGGTTCCCTCTAAGATGCAGAGTCTTGTGAGCAAAAATTCTGCTTTGTGAGCCACTGATATTAAAGTTGTGAGCTGCTGGCATTAACGTTGTGAGCTACTGCATAAATTATTGTGATGTGCGGTCATCCTTCCTTAGCTAAGACAAAAATGTGTGAGCTGGAGGCTACAAATCTGTGAGTTAGCTCACGCTAACTCAACTTAGAGGGAACACTGGTGGCAACCAAAGGAGCTGTGGTGTTGGCCAAGCTTCATTATGAAATCAGAACACAGCAGAACAGCCAACAGAATCGACAAAAGTGAAGCAAAGAGTGGCAATCCTTGGTGGATGGAAGACACTGTGGAGACAGTGAGTGAGATATTCCTCACAGCTCTAAACTTTGGGAACTATACTTAATTTGACTTTTTAAGCACCAGCTTCAGTTTTAATTCATGAGGACTTTCCCTCATAAATATTCCTCTGTCAGCTCAACATGTCTTTTACAACCAGCCCAAATAGCCGTTTTCCCGCAGCACATTCCTGCTTCAGTCGGTATATATTATTTTACAATAATTGATGCTATTCTGTATTTGGTTTCCATTGCAGTCGATTCACATCTATGTCTCTCACTTTGTTTTATTTTTTTGTCTAACAAACTAACAAGCAAGCAGCAGCCCAGCATCAAGGGGGGGGGGGGGGGAGAGTGTAACATTTCCCTGTGGGACCATCCGAAGCCAGGTAGAAATCTGAAATTGCTGTTTTCACATTATCATTTCTCATGGATGAAAACTTGAAAGCTTTTTTCTCCTTCAGGTCCGTGCAGTCAGAACCAAGCCGAAACAACTTAGGGTTGTGCTGTTTTAACAATTGGATATATTTTAATTTCCTTCCTCCTGTCAGGATCCCCTCCATTGTGTTTGCCAGATGCAATGGTTATTATTTGACTTCCAGCTGTACAAATCATAGTTTGTTTTACAATGGTCCATTTCCATTATTTTACAAGACGAGGCTTGTTCTTAAAGTTAATATACCTTTCCCACCTTTTTTTCTGAATCTGTTCTTTGAATAAGATATCTTTATCTGACTACATTCTTACATGTAAGGCTGTTTCATTTCTACATATCCTTCCGTTCACATTCCCACCCCCATACACTCAAATGTATCATCTAAGAATTCACTTTCATATGTTGAAGAGTAGTGCCACAGCTAAGCTGGCAGTAAGGGATATTCCTAAACAGGATTCATATTGAAGCTCAAGCCTTGTTACAAGGCTTGGATTAGCCCTTTAACTTCCTGAGAAAGTTCTCAGTCTCCTCCCTCTAAATTCAGGCCAGCAGCATCAGGAAGGACCACGAAGTCTCAAAGGGCATCCATGGCACTGCCTCCTTCCCACTTCTTTCCCATCCAGAAAGTGGGGAGGAGGCAGCCTCAGTGCTGTCACTGCCCTTTCAGGCTCTGTGGCACTGCCTCCTCCCCACTTCCTTCCCATCCAGAAAGTGGGGAGGAGGCAGCTTCAGTGCTGTCGCTGCCCTTTCAGGCTCTGTGGCACTGCCTCCTCCCCACTTCCTTTCCATCCAGAAAGTGGGGAGGAGGCAGCCTCAGTGCTGTCACTGCCCTTTCAGGCTCTGTGGCACTGCCTCCTCCCCACTTCCTTTCCATCCAGGAAGTGGAGAGGAGGCAGTGGCAATGCCATGGCTGCCCTTTCAGGCTTCCTGGTCCTCACCGCTGCTGCTGGCCTGACCCAGCACTGACAATGAGCGCCAATCAGCTGCTCGCCAATCAGCTGCTTGCTGTGGGGAGGGCACCTTTAGATAGTCAGGGAATGTGGCGTTCAACCACCCATTCCTGGGCATTGAAATAGACCTGGTGGGGGAGGAAGGGAGGAGGCGGCATGGGGGGGAGGGAGGAGGTGCCACAGAGGAGGGAGGGGAGTCAGTCCAGGTCTAATTTGTATCGTGAGTCTCTGTGCCCTGCTTAGCCAGGCGCACATGAATGCTCTGTTAACATGAAGTCCAATACACAACAGGCAGGATTCGGGGTGGGTGGGGGGGTCGAATTCTTATGAAAAATGTGGGGTGCTCAGGAGGAATCTAGATGGCTTCATGTTCTCAGTGAAGTTATTAAAGGAGCAGAGGGTGTCAGGCATCAGAAACAGAATATTTTAGACATAGGAAGACCCCTTCTATCTGAAATTCACCTGTCTATATGCAGGATTTTTAAAAAGAAAATAAAGAAAAATATTTACTCATATGAATTCCTCCCCCCACCCACAGCATTCTGATACGGTAAAATCCAGACAAAGATGGAAAAGAGAACTGGGCCTGAAATTCACATCACCATTATCCAGAGTTGTGAATTTCAGACTTGGAAGTTCCCAGAAATTTGGGGGCAGAGCCTGGGGAGGCTGGAAGGGAAGAAACTCTGCAGGATATACACCATACAGTCCACCCTCCAAAGCAGCCATTTTCTCCAGGGCAACTGATGTCACCTGAGATCAGCTCTAATTCTAGGAGACCTTCAGGCCCCACCTGGAGGTTGGCAGCCCAACCGTGTGAGTTGACAGATGTTCAGGATACTAGCTTCTGAAGTTGGAAAATGCTGTAGAATAAACTAAAAAAAAAAAAAGACACACAGAGCTGGAGGATTTTATAGAGGTCCCCAATCAACACTGTCAGGCCATCATGAAGTTAAGGTTTCCCACCAGAACTCTTTAACAGTTTTTAAAAGCGAGGAGGAGAAGCCTTCCAACACATCAAATTATCCACAATTACTACAGAAAGAGATGGGGGTAGAGACAGGAGAAAGGAGGTGGGAAGTGGGAAGTGGGGCGGGGGGAATAGCATTCACAGGCAATTTCAGAAATGCAGCTTTTAAAGCCTCCAACTTAAATAATCTCTGCCGATAAATCATGCTTTTAGACAAGACTTCTCTGTTTCCCTCATTTTCCCTCTTTGTGAAATGGTTGTTTTCCACCAGCTCCCCATTTGTGTGTCTAGTGTGGGTGGCAACACAAACAAAGGCCCGTATCTATGTTATTCTTACATATGTTTCAGAAATCGCAGCAGATTCAGACCAATCTATATCGCTCTGCCATACACAGGTTGCTCTGACAACTGAAGCTGAGGCTTTCTGCTGGAGTACATCTAATTTCATCATTCAAGACAAACTTTTTGCAGTTATTCTTTTTCTAAACAGGAAGATGGGGGAGGCAGTGAGATTGGCAGCAGGATTATACCCTTCTAAGGCCATTGACTTCCAAGGACTTAGATGACTTCAAGAGAGAATTGGATAAATATATGGAGCAGAGGTCTATCAGCCGCATGGTATAGGTCGGGGTGTCAAACATGTGGCCCGGGGGCCGAATAAGGCCCCCGGAGGGCTCCTATCAGGTCCCCGAGCAACTGGCTGTCATCTGCTTCCTTCTCTCTCTCTCTTGCTTCCTTTTGCATAACAGCTTGCTTTGCCAGCTTGCTCAGTCGCACAGGAGCTACAGAGCAAAGCCTCTGTTTCTTCCATTGGCTGAGGGTCTTCCCTCAGGGGGAGGAAGGGGGAGGAATAGCTTGCTTTGTCAGGTTCCCTCAATTGTACAGCAGAGCTACTGAGCTAAGCTTTTCCTTCTGTTGGTTGAGGCTTCTCCCCCTCTTGGTCCCCTGTGGAAGGAAGGAAAGAGCCAGAACTTCTTTTGCCCAGTTCCCACGATCGCACCTTTAAGAGTGCTAACGTTTTAAGGTTGTTGTTTTTAAAAAAAAAAAAATCTTTGTGTTTATCCGTGTCCTTTATAAAGTTTATATTGCTGCTACCTAATCTTAGATAAGTACACACATGGCCCAGCCCAACATGACTAGGCCTGATAAAACCGATTTCCCACTCGCCTTACGCCGCTCTTATACTCCTCTTCACACTATCTGCCCCGGGGCTGCAACTAGCTTCAGCTTTTTAGCGTGGCAAACATAAACCTCTAAAAACCAGTTTCTGTTTGCCATGCAAAAAAGCCGACGCTAAATGCAGCCTGAGGGCAGACAGAGTGAAATCAGACGGAAGCCCTGCTGAAAAGAAGAGTGTGAGAGCGGCGTAAGGTGAGTGGGAAATTGGTCAAAGTCTCATTTATGTCAGATTCGGCCCTCATAACAAAATGAGTTTGACACCCCTGATATAGATGAAACTCTCTGTCTGGGGCAAGGGATGCTTTGTATTCTTGGTGCTTGGGGGAGAACTTGCATAGGATGGCACAAGTGCCCTGACCTGGATAGCACAAGCTAACCCAATCTCATCAGATCTCAGAAGCAACAGGGGGAGCAATGGTGGGAGGTCTTCTAGTGTCCTGGCCCCATTGATGGACCTCCTGAAGGGACCTGTTTTTTTCGGCCACTGTGTGACACAGAGAGTTGGACTGGATGGGCCAATGGCCTGATCCAACATGGCTTCTCTTATGTTCTTAAAAATGGAACTCTTCTTACATTGGAGGTGGAAAGTGCCTTCAAGTTGTATCTAACCTATGGCGACCCTGTAGGGTTTTCAAAGCAAGAGACACTCAGAGGTGGTTTGCCCTTGTCTGCCTCTGCATAGCAACCCTGGACTAACTTGGTGGTCTCCAACCAAGTACTACCCAGGGCTGACCTTGCTTTGTTTCTAAGACCTGATGAGATCAGGCCACCCTGTACCATCCAGGCCAGAACTTGCTTAGGATGTCACAAGTGCCTTGACCTGGATAGCGCAGCCTAGCCCAATCTCATCAGATCTCAGAAGATAAGCAGGTCAGCCCTGGCAGGTATTTGGATGGGAGGAATACCAGGGTCATAATGTAGAGGCAGGAGGTGGCAAACCACCTCTGAATGTCTCTTGAGCCTTGAAAACCCTACAGGGTTGGTGTAAATCAGCTGTCACTTGATGGCAAAAACACAGAGATATTTAGCTTAAGTCAGGCATCCCTGTTTGCATCAAGACAAAGAACTGACTGGGGGCATAAGAACATAAGTAGAGACCTTCTGGATCAGACCAACAATCCATCTAGTCAAATATTCTACCTCACACAGTAGCCAACCAGTTCCTCTGGATGGCCAACAACAAGGCATAGAGGCTGAGGCTTTCCCCTGATGTTGCCCCTTGGCTCTGGGATTCAGAGGTTTGGGACTTCTGAATGTGGAAGTTCCCCTCAGTCACTGTGGCTAGCAGCCATTGACAGACTCACCCTCCATGAATCCATCTTATCCCCTTTTAAAGGCATCTTTTGATCGGAACAGGAAGGCATCTTCCTTTGTAACAGGACCACTTGGATTTTAGTTATTTCTTTAGATTGTGTGTGCTATATCCTTTCTTTCCGATGGAAACTCAAAGAGACTTAGAACATCATTCTTCCCTCCTTTTTTTAATGACACTACGAAATTAGACAATATGTGAGAACCTCGGCTTCTGCAAGCTGGATGGTGTTATGTGTGAGTGCGTGTGTGTGTGTTTTAATGCCCTGAGATTGCCCGATGTAGTTCAACAGATGCTGTACATGCATACACACCCAAAATGACAACTAAAGTGAAATTAGATTACTGGCTTCCCCGTTATGTGGTCAATTTTCTAAGGCCTCTCTTAATGATTCAATTAGTTCCCTGGGAACATGGATAAGTGCATGCCCAATGTTCTGTGACATATTACTGATTAGTATCTGCCCAAACCTTCCTTGGCAAACACTATGAACTGTATGAACAATGTGGGTTGTGATAATTTTTTTTTGGGGGGGTGAGCTTTAGGAGTTGCTACACCTTATACTTCTTATAGATAAAAATATGGAGCACAGGTCCATCAGTGGCTATTAGCCACAGTGTATGTGTGTATATACAATTTTTTGCCACTGTGTGACACAGAGTGTTGGACTTGATGGGCTGTTGGCCTGATCCAACATGGCTTCTCTTATGTTCTTATGTTCACCTTGAATGTAAGCCCTACAGCATGTTCCATCCCCCCCCCCCCAAGCCAGTACAGTAAAACAATTAGGGATAATTTAGATTTTCTCATCCTTACTATTTCAACCTGAAAATCCTCCCTGGTTATTTTGCTTCTCCTTTGAGCAAACTGAACCCACTTTTTAAAAAATATTTGCAATTTTTTTTCCTGTTTTCTCACACTGAATTCCCCCATGGAATGTACATGCATGTAAACATCCATTAGTGCATCAATCAGGGTTGCCAGATCTGCGTTGGGAATGACCTGGAGATTTTGGGGTATAATTCCCCATTCAATGGGGTATAATGTCATAGAATTCGCTCTCCAATGCGGCCATTTTCTCCGGGGGAACTGAGACCAGTTGTAATAACAGGAGATCTCCAGCCACTAACTGGAGGGTGGAAATCCTAGCATCCATCAGGATTAAACATTTGTTATATGGATACAAGACATACATTGTAAACCATTAAAACTTATGTATTAAAAACAAAGCAAAACAATGCAAACTAATCTACACAGCCAGCAATAACAGATGGAGAATGGAAACCAGTATTTTTTGTTATTAAGCAAATATAAATTTAAATCAAACATACATAAAAAAGAGGAACATTTGGCTCATCATTCCAAACAGTAACTTAATCAATGACACCTTCTCAGTCCTAGGGATGCCAGCCTCTAGATAGGTATTCTCAGTGAGGGTAAGGCCTGGGGATTGACTAAAACAGCAGCTCACCTCCAGACTGGTTCCACTGGAGAAAATGAATGCTTTGGAGGGTGGATTCTATCTATCTATCTATCTATCTATCTATCTATCTATCTATCTATCTATCTATCTATCTATCTATCTATCTATCTATCTATCTATCTGTCTGTCTGTCTGTCTGTCTGTCTGTCTGTCTGTCTGTCTGTCTGTCTGTCTGTCTGTGTCTGTCTGCCTGCCTGCCTGCCTGCCATCATCATCTATCTCTACCTACCTACCTAGTATTGCTCATATGGCTATTACCTTAAGCAGAAGTTAGAACCAGGGGTTGCTTTGTAGAAAAATATTGTGGTGGAGCTCATCCAGCGATTGTTATGCAGCTGCACCCACTATTCAATGGACAAGGTGGGCTGAGGAGGAGGTGGAACCCTTAGAAAGGTTCAGGAGCTGTGCTCCTGTAAGCTCCTGCTGCATCCGAGGCCTGGTTAGAACCAACAATTATATTAAAAGACCTTACTCAGTATTTTTTCTCTTATATTTTATTATTGTGCCCATGAATTTTGCCACTGAGAGAGTTACACAATCATTTGTACCTCCGGCATTGTACCCCACATGGGGTCCCTGTCCTCCCCAGGCTCCATCCCACATCTCCAGGAGTTTCTCAACAAGCTGCTGGCAACTCTAACCCCTCATTCCCTTGGCGGAACCAAGGGGGAAACCTTACTCTTGCTCCTCCCACATTTTGCGGAATTTTTTGCAGACAAGGTCCAATCACTCCATATTGGATACAGTGAGTGAACTCGAGGCTCCATGCATGTCTTCTAATTTGATCCTGGACTGCTTCGACCCACTCAGCTTGGAGGAAGTTGACAGAATCCTTGTCACTGCACGCCCAACTACGTGTGATCTGGACCCATGCCCCTCCTGGTTAATTAAGGCCTGCCGGGAGGAGCTAAGATGTCCTATACGGGACATCATAAATAGATCTCTTTCGGAGGGCTTCTTTTCAACGCCCCTGAAAAAGGCAGTGGTCCGCCCCCTCCTGAAAAAGGTTACATCAGATCCGGCCGAATTGGCTCATTATCGGCCGGTCTCAAACTTGCCCTTTTTGGGCAAAATTATTGAGAGGGCTGTGGCGTTGCAGTTACAGGGCTTCTTGGATGACGCTTCCACCTTGGATCCATACCAGTCCGGCTTCCGCCCGGGCCATGGGGTAGAGATGGTGTTGGTCGCCCTCATGGATGACCTCCGGAGACATCTGGATCGAGGCGGGCTCGGCAGTACTGCTGTTGTTAGACCTATCGGCCATGTTCAATATGGTCGATCATCGGCTGCTGACCCACCACCTCGCCGACGCAGAAATTTGAGGGCTAGCCTTACAGTGGCTTTCCTCCTTCCTTGAAGGCCGGGGACAAAGGGTGGCGGTTGGAGGAGAGATGTCCCAGAGACATCTACTTAATTGTGGGATGCCTCAAGGGGCAGTTCTCTCCCCGATACTGTTTAATATCTTTATGCGCCCCCTTGCCCAGATCGCCGGAGACATGGGCTGGGTTGCCATCAGTATGCTGATGACACTCAGCTCCATCTATTGATGGGCGGCCGGACCGCCGACACCCCTATAAATTTGGACTGGGCGTTGCAAGCCGTGGCGGGCTGGATTAAGCTGAGTGGGCTGAAGCTGAACCCAGCAAAGACAGAGGTCCTTTGCGTGGGTCGTGGCGAGCTGGGAGGGGAGATCTCCCTACCAGTCTTTGACGGTGCGTCATTGATACCAGTGCACAGGGTCAAGAGCCTGGGAGTGCTACTGGAGCCCTCCTTGACAATGGAGGCACAGATAGCAGCCACTGCTAAATCCGCCTTCTTCCATCTTAGAAGGGCGAGGCAGCTGGCCCCCTTCCTGGAATGTAGCGACCTAGCAACAGTGATCCATGCAACAGTCACCTCGAGATTAGACTACTGTAATGCCCTCTACATGGGGCTGCCCCTGTGCCGAACTCGGAAAGTGCAGCTAGTGCAAAATGCAGCGGCCAGGCTGCTAGTGGGACTACCTCGGTGGGAACACGCGCAGCCTGGACTGAGGGAGCTGCACTGGCTTCCAATCGTATTCCGAGTTCGCTACAAGGTGCTGGTTATTACCTTTAAAGCCTTATATGGCCGAGGACCTGCCTACCTTAGGGACCGCTTCTCTCCATATGTTCCCCAGAGAGCACTGAGATCCAGCTCCCAAAGTCTCCTAAAAATCCTGGACCAAAGGAGGCCAAACTGAAAGTAACGAGGGAGCAGGCCTTCTTAATAATGGCTCCCCACTGGTGGAATCAGCTACCGGAGGAAGTACGAGCCCTGCGGGACTTTAACCAGTTCCGCAGGGCTTGCAAAACTACCCTCTTTCAACAAACCTATAAGGTTGAACCCTGAAAGTGACATCTGGCCATCTGGATATATATCTCACTGAAATGTAGCACCCCTAATTTATTGTAGTTTTTAAAAAATTTATGTAACTGTTTTAACTGTATTTATTAATTGTATTTTATCATATGAATTGTATTATAATCATGGTACACACCATGTCTTGTTAGCCGCTCTGAGCCTGCTTCGGCGGGGGACGGCGGGATATAAATAAAACTTACTATTATTATTATTTCCAAATAATGTATATTCATATTTACTTATAAGCTGACCTTGCAAAGGAAGACAGAACCTCTGTGTGAAAACTCCCTGACTCCTCCTTTATTTATTTAGTTTATTTTAAAATTTGCAGTTGTTCAACACTCCTTTGCTCTGAGGTTTTCATGAATGGGTCATTTGTCCCTGCCATGTTGTTGCCCTGCTGACATGTGAGGAAGATGTTCGATTGTGTTGCATCAGTTGCTGTTTTGCTAGAATCCTTGAAAGTTATCAATTGAATAGGGTTTTTAAATTATAAATAAACATCAGCCCTTTTTTAACCCTTTCCTGTAAAAAACCCAACAACCTGCACCTCACAAAATCCCTTCTTTAGACATCTTTTCAAGGTGGACGAATTCTGTGCCCCCCCCCCCCCACCAACATGCACATTCACTCTCTCTCTTAACAAATTTTATTTCTTGGCTTTTTAATCTACCAGACTTTTCACATGAACATAAGATGCTTATCTCATTCTAGTATAAATACCTGTGCCTACTACTTCGACGGAACAGGAAAAAACACTGGAAAAAATTTTTTTTCCAAAAAACCCACACTTTGGAAAGGAGGTCAGTATTTCATTTGCCACTTAAAACACTGTCCACCATCAACTGATTCATCAGCAAGGGGAGCCAAAACATCCTTTCTCTCTAGGGTTGCCAACTCCAGACTGGGAAATTCCTGGAGATTTGTTGGTGAAGTCTGGGGAGGGCAGAATTTTGGGAAGGAGGGGACCTCAGAGGGTTATAATGCTACAGAGGCCACTGTCCAACTTAGCTATTTTTTCTAGGGAAACTGATCTCTGTAGCCTAGAGGCTGGTTGTCATTCTGGTAGATTTCCAGGTCCCAACTGGAGGCTGGCAACTCAACATCCAGGGTTGCCAGTTCAGAGTTGGGAAATGCCTGCAGATTTGGAGGGGCGGTGAAGCCTGGAGAGAGGGCAGAGGAAGGGAAGGGACCTCAACAGTAATAATGCTGTAGAGCAGCCATTTTCTCTGAGGGAACTGCTCTGTGTCATCTGGAGATCAGTCGTAGTACCAGGAGATCTCCAGGTGCCCACATGCAGTTTGGCAACCCTACCTAAAGGTAAAAAGGTAGTCCCCTGTGCAAGCACCAGTCATTTCAGACTCTGGGGTGACGTCGCATCAGGATGTTTTCACAACAGACTTTTTACGGGGTGGTTTGCCATTGCCTTCTCCAGTCATCTATACTTTCCCCCCAGCAAGCTGGGTACTCATTTTACCGACCTGGGAAGGATGGAAGGCTGAGTCAACCTTGAGCCAGCTACCTGAACCCATATCCCCATATAACAGGGAGTGGGAGAGGATATATATGTTCCGTATATTATTTGGTTTAAAAGTGCTATTTTTTAAAAAAAAAGCCAATCCTTAATGGCTAACATTTCGGTGAGTCTGCTGACAAATGAAACCAGCCAACAAGCATGGTGTGTGTGTGTGGGGGGGGGCATGTTTTTGTTTTTTGACCTGGTCTATAAATCGTTGGAGTGTTGGAAAAACCTCTGATGTGTGATCCCCACTCAAATGAACTCAGCATGGCAGGCGGCTGCTTTGCGCCTTCAGATCGGTTTCAGTTCATGGAGAGCTAGAGTGCAACGTTGCAGGCTCTCGGAGGAAGACGCTTGTTATGTCAGGGCAAAACCAGTGTGTCGTTTGACAAATAATCTCTGAGCAGCCTTTGGGCTACAAAACACACACCGACACACTCCGTGCCCCCAAGATTCTGACAAAGATAGGTCTACTGCTTGTACTCGCTCCTCATGGTGACGTTGATGGACATTTTATATAGCCAGTCTGACAGTAACACAAGTATTCCCTCTTGTCAGAAAAGAACCCACCCAATACATTTTTTGCGGTAACTGGGAATGTCACAATGATGTGAGACGAATCGAGTGGAAACGGGGAGAGTGACTGATGGTTTTAAAGAAACAAACATGGACGCTGTCGTGCAAGGAATGAAGTCAGAATGACACACCAGGAAGTAGTTGCCAGGTGTCTCCTCCTGCCTTCCACCTGTGACATCTGTAATGACAAAACCCACAATGTGACATTATCCCATTGTGAACTTTCCTTTGCACCCATTAAGTTTGATTGATGGGAGTGGAAAAACTCATGAGGCAATGATGTTGCATTGTGTCCCGAAATAATTTCCTTTAAAAAAAAAATCAGCAATGCAGTCTAGGCCAAGAAAACAGTTGTGGCTCAGAGAACTTGCACACCACTGTGCACATCTGGCCCATCTCCCTTGGCCATATCCAGAATGACAAACTAAAATGTGCTCTATGAAGACAGATTCAGATGGGTCTGAATCTGTTGGTCTGAAGCAACAGAACAAAGGTTAAGCGTGGTGACACCTTTCAGACTGTGATGGAACCAGCCCGATTCTGCCTTCAGACCCGGTCCCGTCAACTCCCTGTTGAGTCGCCAACTCCTGGAGGGAGCTATTTCTCTTCCGGCCACTTGGGCTCACTGCCACCACCTGCTCAGTCTAGGGGTTCAGATTGAGAGGAACAGGACTCCCAATCCCCCTCTCCAGTTATGAGGCCAGGCCTCAAGGTCCTCTGCCACCCTGTACTTGGGTATCACAGAGACCACAGCACTTCTTCGGGGAACCCCTGGAGAATTGGCACCTTATCCAACTGCATGCCTTCCCCCTTCCCCAGGGCCTCCTTCATAAAGCAGCGTGGTCTAAGCGGTCGGGATCTATGTGGTACAGAGTTTGACTGCCAGCATTCAAAACAGTAAAAATGTTTAATAAGAAGAGAAAGAAAATAAAAAAACAAAAACAAAAACAGTTACATGTAAAAGTTTAGCACAGCACCTGATCAGCAACAAGAAGGGCAAATAAAAGGTGGATTTAAACGCATCTTCTCATCCCTGGTGTAAACTTGGTCTACCTTGTGAATTACTTACTCGGTCTGACTGCCTGGGTCCTCCTCCTCTTGAGTAGGCCTCTCCCACAGTCAGGAGCCCACAGACTCACAACCTCTCTCTTCGAGGGCCAGCTCCGGACTGCCCTTTTCCCGCCTAATTCAAATTAAAAAAACAACAACAAAAGAACTTCCTGCCCCTCTAGGAGGCTTTCCCCCTAGAGTTGATGGTTTAACTCCGGAAGGGAGGGGGGGAGTGCAGGAAAGGCTAGGCCCCAAAGCCTGCCTAGTAGTTTCATGTTCCCCTCCAACCAAGCACCAACATTAACCAAGATGGCATTTCTCCACAAAGACCAACAAAGTTTAATTTTGGGTGTAAGCGTTTGTGTGCATGTCTACGCATCATTAAGGGTGATTCGAATGTGTGAATCTGCCACTCCAGATTTACCACCAGAGAGTAAGCTTTCACATCAGTGGGGAGAACTTCCACATGCATCTGATGAAGTATGTATGCACACAAAAGCTTATATCCAGAATTAAACTTTGTTGGCCTGAAAGGTGCCACTGGACTCACACTTAGTTCTATTAATTCCCACAGTATCAACCTGTGAATATGTTGGTATGCTGTGGCAGGCAAGCTGGCAGGAAGGAAGGAAGGCCCTGACCTGGATAGGCCAAGCAAGCCCAATCTCATCAGATCTCAGAAGCTAAGCAAGGTCATTTCTGGCAAGTATTTGAATGGGAGACCTCCTTGGAATACCAGAACCTGGAGGCAATGGCAGGCTTTATCCATTCACCTCACCAAATATCCTCCTGGCCCCCAATAGGGGGTCAGTCACCAGAGTTCGCCATGACTTCCAAGGTCACACATGCATGTGCACACACATCTACATAAAAATACAAAAAAATACCAAACAAAGAAAGGAGGGAGGGAGATGAAAGGGCATGGATGTACACAGTAAGTACAAGCTGAGTCCCAGCATCACCATCAGTACCCCAGCAACTCAGCTCAAACATGGATGGCAGCTGTGCAGGTAAAGAAGGTGATAATGGGTCAAAGCCACATGCATCACCTTTTCCCATGCCATAGGCCAAGCTAACAAGGCCAGCATCTAAAAGCTTGCCTTGTTTTGGAGGAAGGAGCCCAAACTCTGTGAGCAGTGTCACCACAACCTCCACCTGTTCTCCCAACTACAGCCATCAGTTCCCATGGAGAACATGGCTGCGTGGGAGGGTGAACTCTATGCCATTATCCCCTGCTGAGGTCACTCCATGCCCCAAACCCTGAACTCGCCAGGCTCCACCCCCAAATATAAAGGAATTTCCCCAACCCAGTGCCGGCAACCTTGCCTGTGTGCTGAGAAAAATGGTTTTGTGTGCTGCTTTCTGACATGTGAGCCAGCCTAGCTGGTCCTTGATATATTAGCTAAATATCTGTTGGCTGCCTTGGGTCCTATGTATATAAACAGACAGGTAGGGCACAGTAATAATAACGAAGATATTGTATCACCTTTAGTGGTTTCCTGTGTGTTTTTGAGCCCATTTCAAAGGGCTGGTTTTGACACGTAAAGCACTAAATGGGCCAAGGACTGATTCTCTTAAGGGCACTGCTGCTTATGGCTGTACATGTGGACATCCTCCCCACTGGTGTGAAAGCTTACTCTCTGGTGGTGAAGCTGGAGGGGCAGGTGCACACATGCATATCTGAGTTTGCCCTTGGATGCCTGCTGTGGCATCGGTGATGTTCAGATAAAGACAACCTTTGTGAAAGGGAAAAGCACTACTGATATTTCACATGTATGAGGGAATGAAATAGGGCTGCCAAGTCCCTGGGCTAGGTGGGGGTTCTCCCGCCCTGGAGGTTCCCAACCCACCGGCCCACATTGGGACAGTGGTGGGAACCTCCCCCAACATCGCAGGCATGATGATGTCACTCAGAAATGATGTCATCGCGCTGGCGACGTCGCTCGCCGGCCACTCTAGGCGTTTCCTGGAAAACTGTATGTTTTCCCAGGTGCTTTAGCAATTTGGGAGGGGAAACAATAGGTACCATAGAGTTTTCCCCTCCCAAATTGCTAGAGTGTCCAGGAAAACCATATAGTTTCCCTGGAAATGCCTAGAGCGGCCAGTGAGCGGCATCACCGGTGTGATGACGTCATTTCCGAGTGATGTCATCGTGTCCTGCATGCAACACACGCAAGAAAAGCCTCCCGCCAGAGGCCGCAGGGGACTTGGGAACCGTAGAATGAAATGTCTTTGACTAACTCTTCCACCAGCCCAAACAAGAAAAGCTGAGCTGAAGAGAGAGAGAAACTTAACCAACTGAGGAAAGGACAAGATGAGCTGCAGTCTAACACCAGACGCAAGAAGAGAAAGAATCATCAGTCACGTACTTGTTTGTCCTGGCCCTAAATTGCTGTTGATCTTGGGGTGGAGGGGGGCGGGGTTCTTCTCTTCTTCTCCTTCCCTACCCACATTTTTGCAAGGAATTTTATGATGTCTAATTAATTCCTTTAAGAGTTTATGCAAGGGAACATGAGCTGGGGCATGCAACTTCAGTTCAGCTTTCTCTACAGAGACTGTATCTGTGGCTACAACGGATAAGGATACAGTTATACACATTTCATAGCAGAAAGCCTGAGCAAGCCAAGTTTCTAGGCAACAAAAGGAAGGCCACATACACAGGAAGGGATTGGTTGCCCACTCCTGCTTGTGAAATTCCTGGAGATTTGGGGGTGGTGCTTAGGAAGGGTCGAGTTTGGGGAACTGGGGACTAGTGTTGCCAGCTTCAGCTTGGGAAATATCTGGAGATTTGTGGGGGTGAAGCATGGGGAGGGGAGGGTTTGGGGAGGGAGGGACTTCAATGCCATAAAGTCCACCAGTTTGGTGTAGTGGTTAAGTGCATGGACTCTTATCTGGGAGGACCAGGTTTGATTCCCCACTCCTCCACATGCACCTGCTGATGTGACCTTAAGACAGATTTTCACATAGCTGTTCCTTTCAAAAGCAGTTTCTGTGAGAGCGCTCTCAGCTTCACCTACCTCACAGGGTGTCTCTTGTACAGAGGGGAAGGGAAAGGAGATTGTTAGGCGTTCTGAGACTGACTCCTTTGGGTAGTGAAGGGTGGGTTATAAATCCAATCTCTTATCTTCTTCACCATCCAAAGCAGCCATTTTCTCCAGGTGAATTTATCTCTATCACTTGGAGTGCAGTTGTAATCCCAGCCACCACCTGAGGGTTGCAACCAAATAAAACCACTCTGCGAAAAATATATTTACAAAATTTGATTCATACAAGAAAAAAAGTGCCATTCAGCAACCTGTCCGAAACAGACTGGCTGTCTGAAACAGACTTTACACTGCTAGTTGTCCATTGGAGCTCTTTTTGGATTCATATCTTGGATGTATTTATGATTTGGACTTATATATATATATATATATATATATATGTTTGTGTGTGTGTGTGTGCATAAGCATGCACATGCAGTATGTAAAATGATGAGGCTGAATAGCACTTTTTTTCTTGTATGAATCACATCTTGTAAATATATTTTTCACAGAGTGGTTTTGATTTATTTGATACAACATCATTCCTCTGTGTAGCCTATCATGTATTTTCACCACCTGAGGGTTGGCAACTCTAGAGGAAACTCAGGGGGAATTTGATTCCCATCTAATGTTGTCATTTCCTCCATGGGAACCAATCTCTGTATTCTGGAGATCAGCTGCCATTCTGGGAGCGATCCAGGCCCCATCTTGAACTTGTTAACCCCAACCTGCACACCCTGCCCTTCCTCCAAGATTCCTGGAATGGTGTATATGGCTGTGTCTTCCTCATTGGTCTTCACAATCTTGAGAAGGTTGAGATGACAGAGAATGGCTCAATGTCAACCAGTGAGCATAATGATGAAACAATGTCTTCAAGATCCCAGTTCAGCACTCTAATGACTGCACCACACTGCTTTTTATTATGTGTGTTATGTGCCATCCTGTCATTTTGACCCCTATGAATTAACATTCTCCAAAATGCCCTATCATTAATAACCTTGCCCAGGTTTTGCAAACTGAGGGTTGTGGCTTCCTAGATGGAGTAAATCCATTTCACGTTGGGTCTTCCTCTTTTCCTATTGCCAGGGGTTTTTTTGTAGCGGGAACTTCTTTACATATCAGGCCACACACCCCTGAGGTAACCAGTCCTCCAAAAGCTTGCAGGGCTCTTAGTAGAGGGCCTACTGTAAGTTCCAGGAGGATTGGCTACATCAAGGGTTCATGGCCTAATATGTAAAGGAGTTCCTACTACAAAAAAAAAAAAAAAGCCCTGCTTATTGCCATCAAACAGATTAGGGTTGCCAAGTCCAATTCAAGAAATATCTGGGGACTTTGGGGGTGGAGCCAGGAGACTTTGGGGGTGGAGGCAGGAGACATTGGGGCGGAGCCAGGAACAAGAGTGTGACAAGCATAATTGAACTCCAAGAGAGTTCTGGCCATCACATTTAAAGGGACAGCACACCTTTTTAAATGTCTTCCTTCCATAGGAAATAATGAAGGATAAGGGCACCTTCTTTTGGGGCTCATAGAATTGGACCCCCTGGTCCAATCGTTTTGAAATTTGGGGGATACTTTGGGGAGAGGCACTAGATACTATATTGAAAATTTGGTGCCTCTACCTCAAAAAACAGCTCCCCCAGAGCCCCCGAAACCTCCAGATCAATTCCCCATTATACCCTATGAGAAGACGTTTCCCTCTCCACCCCCCTCCACCCCGCCCCCCCCCTTTCTGGGAAATCTGATGCAGGGGACAGAACTCACTCACCTCCGGAGGTGCAAAGGCACATGGTCCTTTGGGGGCGTGGCTGGGCTCCCCTCCCTTCACCGGCCAGCTGACTGGGGGCGGGAAGCAGCCTGAGAAAACGGAAGAGCTCTGGCTGCTGCGATCGGGGCTGGGTGGGAAGGGCTGCCGTTCTCCCCCTCCCCCCCCTGCTTTCCCTTTTATGGCCAGCGGGAGGAGGAGGCTCCAAATCGGGGGTCTCCAGGCCTAGCGGGGGATTTGGGACCCCTAAAACAGATTGACCAATCAAACTCACACACACATCGAGATATCTTTCTGAATAAAAGTCTTAAAGGAGAGGGTGGTGAAGTTATGTTTGGGATGGGAAATGAGAGGAAGAGAAGCAGAATCAGAAAGGAAATGATGTTTAGCTGCCTGGTTTCCAAAGAAATTAGTTCACTCCAAGTAAAATATAATTGATAAATATTGAGATTGTCTAATATTTTGTTCTTGCCTCTTGAGATTGCACCAATGAACTAATCCTTAAAAAAGAAATTAAACTTCTGCTGCCACGTTGTTGTTGTTGTTGTTGTTGTTTTTAATGAATGGATTATATATTAAACCCTGCATCTATCTGTCTGTCTCCATGCGTCCATTATCTATATCCAGACACACATACTTATATATGGGAAAATATGTACATATACTAATGTGCGTGCATGCACGCACATGAATAGATAACATGGAACCAGATAACAAAACAGCCAGTTTTGTAAAGCAGCTCAATCACACAAGAAAACATTTCCCCCCCATTAAAACACATATTTGTTTATCAGACTCCTCCATCTAGCAAAGGGCACACTCCTTTGGCTGTTTTTGTATTCTGTTTGCTTTCTGCTGCCAAGGCATTCCCCCCTCCCCTTTGATCTGCCATCCCAAATATCTCAGATCTGTTCTTTGGTGCTCTAGATCCTCGGAGAGTTCATTACCATTCTGAAAAGTCAGCAGTTTATTGACTTCATTGTGTATACAGAAATGTTGAGCGATCGCTTGGTGGGGAGATGGCCGTGGAAATGACTATTATTATTTAACGTGGTCAGTCTTGTTTGAGGGGTATTGGCTTTCCATCTGGCCTCCAAAATCCTGATAGTGACTTCAGAAATAAACAAATATACAAATATACAATACACACAACAACAACAACAAAGAACATGACCCTGAATACAAACACCTAGATAGCAACCCACTGACTTTGTCTTATAGAATGCAATGAGAACTGTTGAGAACTCTATCAGATCCTAAAATTTATTTTATTTGCTTTATGTATATCATGCCTTTAACTCCAATGGGGACACAAAGAAGATTACATCCTTCTCCTCCCCTCCATTTTATCCTCACAACAACCCTGTGGGGTACATATGAACATATGAAGCTGCCTTACACTGAAACAGACCCTTGGTCCATCAAAGTCAGTATTGTCTACTCAGACTAGCAGCGGCTCTCCAGGGTCTCAAGCTGAGGTTTTTCACGCCTATTTTGCCTGAACCCTTTTTCGTTGGAGATGCCGGGGATTGAACCTGGGACCTTCTGCTTATCAAGCAGATGCTCTGCCACTGAGCCACCATCCCTCCCCTGAGGCTGAGAGTCTGGGATTGGCCCAAGGTCACCCAGCAAGCTTTCATGGCAGAGTGGGGATTCAGACCTGGGTTTGTCAGACCCTAGGCTGACCCTTTAACCAATACACCCCACTGGCTCTCACATCTGCTTAACCACTCCCCTTCCATTCACAGACACAGGGTTTTGAAGCATGTTGAGAAATGTCTGCATTAGATACAGACAGTTTCGAATCTTGAGCTATTTGAGGGGAAGGAAGTCAGCTTTAGCAACAGCAAACTATAAAGTTCATTAACCTTTTCAAAAATTAGTGCTCTTACTTCTTTCTCTTAGACAACATGACAGCTCCAAGAATATTCTCACTGTATTAATACTCCATATAAAAGTAATCTGAATTTTCTCTGGGTAATTCATCTGCGAAGAGGACACCACCCTTGGATGTGTGCATAATGCTCATTATATATGCAAATTGCATCACAAAGCTCCAAAAGGTTCAGAACGCCAATTGCCAGGGAAAAAAAGAGTATGACTAAGTTAAACTTGACTGATCTCTTCTTAATGAAGCCTTCAAGCACTCTGACTTATCAAGGTTAAGGCACATTGTCAATAATTTATCTTCAGCTTTACTCCTGGAAGATACCAAAAACACAGGCACAGCTTTCGCCTTGCTCATCATGATAAATAGGCTATAGATCTCCAGGGGGAAGGGGTGGGGGTGGAATCCTATTACAAGTGCAGTCCTAAACGGACTTACTCCTTTGCAAGTTAATGGACTTAGAAGGGTGCAACACAGTTTAAGATTGCATTGTTGTGCACTCATCCGATGCATGAATTTGATGCATTTGAAGAAGCCCTTTGGAAACCCCCTCCCCATACATTTTAACATAGGCTACCCTTCCTTGTGTGAGGGCGACTGTGTGAATAATTGTTGTGGGGCTCAGTATCTCTAACCCTCACCTGCGGTACTGGGAGGTGTAGGAGACTTGGAAGAGGGCATGAGGCAAAAGAAACAGTCACACGCCCTTGGATGTAGCAGTCCCTCTCCTTTATTTGCAGCATGGGGCTTCCATAAGCATCAACCAGCACCTGCTTCAGAGTTGTGAACCACTTCTCCTTCAGTGGCCCGCTCCACAAGTGGCACACCTGGCCCAACATCTGGCTTCATGCCTTGGGCCACACTCCGATCTCCCCCTGGAACCAGGCTGGGCCTCTCATTGCTACTGAATCAGACCACCAGCTCTTCAAGAATCATAGAAAAAATAGAGTGGAAGGGACCACCAAGGTCATCTAGTCCTACCCCTTCCTTAATGCAGAAGACCTCAAAGGCTACTGAGACTTGTAGTTGTTCTCCAGGGTCTCAGGTCTACAGCCTGGTCTTTTTAAATAGAAGATCTCAGGGTTTCAGGTCTACTATCTGGTCCTTCTTAACTGAAGACTCTCCACCCAGCAGCCACCTCCATTAGTGGCACCCCATGGTTGTTAATGTCTAGCCCATAATTTGACTGCACCCCTCGGGCCTCATTTTTATCACTGCCTGGAACCAGTTTGAGCCCCTCATCCCTACTGAATCAGCCCACTGAGGTCTACTCAGACTGGCAGTGGATCTACAGGGTCTTAGGTCTACTGCATGGTGCTTTTCAATTGGAGATGCCAGGAACTGAACCTGGGACCTTTAGCATGGAAAGCAGAGGCTCTTCCACTGAGCCACTGCCTCTGGCCCCTTTCAGTTCTTTCAGTGTGCGCTTGCATCCTGATACAGCACTGCCAGAAAGCAATCATGATGTGACTGTATGTATAAATTGCATCAAGAATTTCTGTCTACAATGTTTTCTTAGAATAGGAATGCCAGACCCCCAGATTGAGGCAGAGGTCCCCCACAACCAAGCTTCATCTTTCTGCAGCTGATCAGCTGGCCAGTAGGGGAGATTCCCCCCCCCCCCAAAAAAAGGAGGAATAGTCAACATTTTTAGCAATGTGCCTACATGACTCTAATATTTTCAGCAATGTGCCTGCATGACTCCAAACAGAGGCTAGATGGCCATCTGACAGCAATGTTGATTCTGTGAATTTAGGAGGAGGTATTTGTGAGTTTCCTGCATTGTGCAGGGGGTTGGACTAGATGACCCTGGAGGTCCCTTCCAACTCTATGATTCTATGACTTGGAAGTGATGTAGGCATGTCAGGGTGATAATCTGGTTTTGGGGCAAAGACTCTGGTAGAAGCTAATTCTACCTTAGAGCTTTTGCTCAAGAAAACTAAGCATTGTCCCGACATCCCCAGTGGGCCTACACCACTTCTGGGTCTTGTTGGAAGTCATGTGGGCACGTCACTGAAATGTGGGATGAAATTCCCTGCTCCCAGTAAGCCCACCCCCATTCCCCACAGGCTGCCTGGAAGGACCAGGGAACCCTATCTCAGAGCTCTTGTCATGTAGTAATGGAGTAGGATCTAGGTGACCCAAGTCCAAAACCCCTCTTGGTTACAAAACCCTCCCGGTGCATCTGCTGCCAGGTGGTGGCTGGAGATCTCCTGGTATTATAACTCACTGAGCTTGGACAAGTCATTCTGCCTCTGTCTAATCTATCCATATAATATAGTGGGTTACACGCAATGATGTGGCAAGGTGGTTGAGAACATAGCTCTTTATTCCATACAGCATAGTATAAGACTGCACTATAAGACTGGTTACTGGACCAACAAGGCCAACTATATATACGTTCCAGGTTCCCGCACTAGCATCCTATTGGACCATTCAAACCAGCAGGGGGCCCGTGATTGGAGCAGGACAGCAGGGATTTGGATCCTACTGTTCATTGTTCCCGAGTCCCCAAGCTCGGTTCTCCAGGCTCCAATGAGCCAGGCAAGAACTCCATATAGATCCATTCAGATCACTGTGGTACCATTCAACATGACCAGGGACCCCTGAATCAGTAACACATAGCACTTACCCATCATGCAGTAAAGACTTAACACTGCCCCAGTTACAGAGAACACCTACATGACTTTTTGACCCAGCAACCACTAGATGGGTGGGAAGATCACGAGTCTAGCTACCCAGACAAAGGTCAGCAGGGACTTTCTCAAATGTGGGGAAACAGAGATGTTCTTACGTCTGTCACCTTGAGATAAGTTATTTCTGGATAATTGTCATGGTAGATTTCAGTATTTCGGTAAATGTTTTGCATGTCCCTTGTGCGAGTCTTGTGATTGTGATGACAAAATCTGAGACCAAAATCCTATAAAAATAAAGACTGCTGGCTTGCAAGCTGAGCAATTCTCCCAGGACATGTGTCTTGTGTGGTTGCTTCCTACATGTGGCGCCTCAACGTGAGGCCCTCGACTCCGATAGCAGAGAAGCTTCGGTAGCCGCTCAGTTCTACTTACCAACCGCCTAGAAGGAAAGGCCCCAGAAGTGCACTCGTCGTCGTATTTATACGACCCCCCTCACTTGGTAAGTAATGGGTTCAAATTTATCACAGGCTGAGCAGAAACATGTAGAGGAACTGAGATTCTTAGTGAAAAAGACCAGCGGGTCTGTGTCTTGCTCTCAGTTACAGAGTCTTCTTAAAGTAATTAGACAACGATGTCCATGGTACTCCCAGAGTGGCTCCTTGAATCTAAAGGACTGGGAGAAAATTGGCAATATTCTTCATATGGAGCCACGATCTCCTGTTAAGATTCTTAAAACCTGGCATAAATGCAGGAATGCAGTAGAAAAATTTATGCCCGTTTCTAACCCCTGCCACCTCTCTAAAAATTGTTCCCTAAAAGACATGGGTGTTCAACTTGTGTCCCCTGCCCCTCCTTCTCCTTTTCTTCCTCCTCCTTTTCCCCCTCCTCCACCAACAGATCCACCCATGGGCTCACTATCTAACGCCCAGGGACGCATGGTCTGTGAAGTTTTAGAGAAGGAACTTGATCAGACTAAATTGGAAAATGTCCCAGAATTGGTAGAAATGTTGTCTGTTTGCCCTGTAGATTTGACAGGGGAAGAGTTGTCTGACTCGTTATCGATATGCCCAGTAACATCTGTACAGAATGAAAATAGGCAACACGCTGTTAACTATACTGTGTTGTCCCATTCTGTCTTGAGTGAAACTCAAAAGGCTGTCAGAGATATTGCCACAGAGGGAACCAATGTGCAAAATCTTTTAGAAGGACTCTCTGATGACCACAATGTGGAATGTGCTTTACAGGACTTTGCTAAGGTAACTACAGAAGAGAAGCCAGCCCATATTTTTGCAACGGTTTGTTACAAGCCACAACAGCTCTATTTAAACCTTCTCAACTGTCTTCAGGCATCAATCAGCAGACAGATTGATAATCCTGATGCAACAGGAAAATTGATGATGCAATTGGCCAAAGAAAACGCTAATTTGGATTCAAAAAGAGCCCCATGGTGCAGAGCAATGGCTTTAAAGCTACAGTACTGCAGTCTTGAGGTCTACTTACACCCTAAGTTTGATCCTGGTGGAAGCTGGATTCAGATAGTTGTCTCAAGTTTACTCAGCCTTCCATTTTTCTGAGATTGTTGTCAGAGCAATGGCTTTTCAGTTCTATTCACACAGGCTTTCAACTTAAAAGTTGATACCTTATATACACTTAATTTGATTCATCAAATTTCCTGGTACATGTATTTCTCCAAATTGACCTTAATTTGATTGGCTATATTTTTAATCTTGCAGGTTTTAAATTTCTGTTCTTACTTTTCTCATTGCTCACTATTTATCCTTCTGGTGTGATTCCTCAGGGCAATGCATTTGAAGACAGATGTCACTTCTCTATTCTTTCTTTCCGTCATACTTATTTTGACTAAAATGCCAAAACAACCAGTTTTTGTTGTTTTTGATCAGATTTAGCACATTGGAACTTTACTAATTATTTCCTGATTATGCTATTAACCGGTGTAGTTTGCAAATCAACATAAGAACATAAAAAAGGCTGTGTTGGATCAGACCAACAGCCCATCCAGTCTAGCACTCTGTGTCATTCAACAACCAATATATGTGTCAGTTTGGCATAGTGATTAAATGTGTGTAGGTCTTATTTGAAAGAGGCAGGTTTGATTTCCCACTCCTCCCCTTACAACTACCTTGGGTGGTCATAGCCCTCTCAGAGGTTGTTCTGGTTAAGGGCAGTTTTTGTCAATGCTCTCTCAGCCCCACTCGCCTCTATTGTGAGGGAGGGAGATAAAGAAAATTGTGAGTTGCTCCAGGATTTTTGAGTGGAGGGCAGAATATTAATCCAAGATCTTTTTTTGCACATGTCTGTGTGTATGTGTGTCTATACTGTGGCTAACAGCAGCTGATGGACCTCTGCTTTATATTTTAATCTAGCCCCCTCTTGGGACTGGCTATGCTTGTAGCTGCCGCCACCTCCTGTAACAGTGAAACAGTACTTCTTTTTCTATTTTAACCTGCCTGCTTAGTAATTTCATTGTATGCTTAGTAGGAACAAAAAGCCATTGGCACACATACCCATTAATTTTTTTTCTCTCTCTCATTGCTAACAACTCTGCTCTGAACTTGCACACCAGCCCTGCAAAGTGGGCCAGGCACAAACAACAGGCTTATGCAATGAAGACAGAAAAACAGCCCCCCCCCCCAAAAAAAAAAAAAAACTTTACTGCCAATAGAGAACAGACAGACCGATAACATTACTTTAAAAACCCCAGCCAGATTTTTTATTAGAGACGTGTTTATAGCCATTTCATTTTTTTTCTCTCTGCCTTTTGAACAGAGACAGGAAGTGAACAAAATTTCACTGCGCAATAAATAGCGTAGTGCTTTTTTGCATAGAGTACAGATATACATCCTCCCTGCTGCAAGAGCACCAGGGGAAATAATAACAGGCTATGTGCCTGTTAGTTTTCTATATGCTAAATAAGGCTTTTATCTCTCTTTCTGTATTTCTTTTGTTGAATCCCATTTTTACCTGTTTTTCTAAATTTGTTGATTTTTGTATACAATGAAACATTTAATTCCAGTATGACATTTAATGTAATTCCACAGATCAAGTTATTGTAAAAAAAAAAATGCTAATCTTACGTTAAAAACCACTTTTCAAAAGCAATTAAAAGGAGTGAAAATGTGGATTTAAATTGAATTTTGTCCTATTAACTTGGCATAATCCAGTTCCCCCTTACCTGGGGGTGCAGGCATGCTGCTGTGTTTTCTCTTGCAGGTCCTATTTGCTTGGCTAAAGATGGCATGGCATAAGAGTCTTTTAAGTCTGATTCTTAATTTCAATCTCAGCCTCAAATACTGGAAGAGGCTGGGCAAGAGCCTTCTCCAGAAAATTTGGTGGCTGCTGTGTTTACAATTTACAATGAAATCCATGACTAGTTTCTGTTGTTTGTATTTATATATTTTGTTTCCTGTTAAGGCTATTAGTTTTACATTGATCACAATTTTTCATCTTATTTTGAATTGCTTCACAATTTTTATTCATTTAAATCTGAAAATTCTTTTTATTGTTGATACTAAATCTTTATTTTCTGCAAAGATCAATGTTTTAAAATTCTACCTCACCAATTTTGGTTACCTTTTTCATTTGAAGTTATAGCATGTGTTATAGAAAAACATCTGTACCCTTTCTTGGATAAAAATACTCTCTCATTATGCATCTTCTCTTTTAAGTCTTGAAAAACTAAATACCTTGTTTTATCAGTGACCCAATTATTCTCAGTATCATGTTTCTCATAAAAATACCTTTTCTAGATTTATTGGTGATTTATTAGGCAAAATTCTTGAAAACTCTTGGTCTTCATTAGAAATCTGGACTTTAATAATGTTCTGCATTCCTTAAATGTGTATTTTCATTTGTTCTCTTATAGTTATTTCCATCTACATACTTATCTATTTAGTTTTATACCTCTAGAGTATCTTGTTAAAGTCTGACTTTTTCTGAGTGTTCTGTTTAGAAAATCCTTTCAATATTTCATGTTCTTACCATGGTAAAAGTCCATTTTTGCTTGATCTTTTGTTTTAATTCAGTCTGCAGCCCTGGCCAGGCTTGCTACTGGATAACACATTTCCATTTATTTGTTTTAAGTTTCAGCCTTTCCATTATTTCAACCATTCTTCATCAAGGTGCATGTTTTAGCACCCTGTTTTATGCATCAGTTCTAAATTCTATCTTTGCACTGCCACACACATCTTCTTGGCTGTGCGAGCTCTTTACTAGGTTTTCTCTGAAGTTTATATATATATTGCATGTTTATTATAAATAGATTTAAGAATTGTTTTTTGTTTTTGACCAGATATTATATCCTGTGCAGGAAATCTAGACCTACAAGTCAAGTTTAACTGAATGTTTATTATGATAGTTTTAAGAATTGCTGGTATGTCTGTTAAGAATTGTTTGTTTAAGGATTAATTACTATTTGCTTTTAGGATTTTGTTATTTGTTGAAACCCACTCTCACACCTATGTGAGACCCACAAAACAAATTTTAAATGGGCTGGCACAGAGAAAAATGGGGTTCAATGGGACTTGATCAACCCACTGATTTCCAATGGTTTAAATTCTCTGATCCAGTTCTCTAATCATTTTGGATCTGATCCTTCACATACATGTATGATTAAAGCTAGCATTGTTTTATTGAGGCCTCAGTTTTATTTTGTTTGTTTTTAAAGTTTTTTCTTATTTTTAACAATTTCATATGTTCCAAAGCTATAGCAAAAGTTTTTTCTTTCTTTTTTTTTGTGACCATTTTCCTAATCCTGGGATAATTCAAACTGTTAATTTTCTGGAGCTCCAATCTTATATACAACTGCATGTTTTCTTTTTTAAATTCACATCTGTTGCAACAAGGTAAAAAGCCTCTCATGAATCTCTAGGTGCATGTTTTATTTTATATGGATGTGCACTGGCCTGAATCATGAGAAGTGATACATAGGTTTATATTACAACTTTGTATTCTGTATAATATATGGTATATAAAATTTACCCTTTAAGATTAGAAAGGCAAAGACATTGTCAAACTAAAACTTTATGTGAGGAGAAGAAAGTCTCCAGTCCAAAACAAATATGATAATTTAGTTATGGCAACTTATAGACAGCCAAGAAAAGCTTTAAAAGAAAAGAAAAAATCTCTTATTGTTATTTGGTTTGTTTGTTTATTTCTCCAAGTATGTTTTCCAGGCTCTTCCATATGTACCCAAATGTCCTAAAATTTGCTTAATCATGCCTCTTTGATGTTGGAAGGAGGGCCTCCCCCAAAAACTCCATCCAAACTAAGTTATGGAGACCACTTCTTTCCAGGAAAATTCCTCTGCCTAGCAAAAGGCTAGAGGCCCCAGCAAGATGACAACAGCAGCCCCACTGAATTCCTTTTGGCTGCAATAAAAACACATTTCCCTGTAAAAAGATTGTTATGCATAAAGCAAACCAACTTTCCATGAATTCAAGAAAGAGGAAAACAAAAATGAACATTGAAATGGTTTTTATATTGTAATAATGGCCAGTATGGAGTGCCCATTTCTGGCCATACATTCACCTATGTCTGAATGTGTGTATTTTAATCACCTAGGCTACAATATGTTACTTGCCATAAAGGCGCATGAATTGATTCAGTTTATAACATGTACTTGTATATGTCCCTTATTACTGCTCATGTACCTAGAAGCTAAAATGAGTTTTATATTCTTATTATTGTTTATGTATATTCATCTTGTATTTTTTTAACATAGCTAATAGTGACCATTGACAAGAAATTCCCCAATACCAAGACACATAGTTTTCCCTCATACATATAGAAATTACCTTTTGATACTTGACATTCCCACTCTATCTTTGTTTTAACTATATACCTAACCTTGAATGTTTGAAATCAATAGAGAGCACATCATACAATTTGGCATACACTCTCCAGAAAATAACAATGCAAAAAGGTGGAAAAGTGAACATTAAAGAGTGCTAAGTACCATGAGAGTGGCTTGTCACGCGGCCTAGTGAATCCTCTCCCGCAAAGAGGTGGCAGGTTGCAGAAGCCCTCTCCAGCTAGCCTGAATATCCAGCCCCATGATAGAGACTCCAGTAGTTCTGTGGTGAAAAAGCTGGTCTGCCTAGCCCATAAGTATGCCTCTGAAATGGACCTTTCCCCCCAACATATGCATTCTCTGGATGAATAAAGTTAAATACTACAATGTGCCAGTATGCAAGCACCTGTCTCCTATTTCCCACTTACTTATCTAATACCCCATCCATACCAACATATTTTCCTCACCCCATTTTTATGTTTTCATTCCTTTCTGGGAGTGTCAAGCTCAAATCATTATTCCACTGCCCTTTGTATGCAGCCTCACAAAAATATATAAATAAATAAAAAAGAATGACATGTGGTACCATTCAACATGACCAGGGACCCCTGAATCAGTAACACATAGCACTTACCCATCATGCAGTAAAGACTTAACACTGCCCCAGTTACAGAGAACACCTACATGACTTTTTGACCCAGCAACCACTAGATGGGTGGGAAGATCACGAGTCTAGCTACCCAGACAAAGGTCAGCAGGGACTTTCTCAAATGTGGGGAAACAGAGATGTTCTTACGTCTGTCACCTTGAGATAAGTTATTTCTGGATAATTGTCATGGTAGATTTCAGTATTTCGGTAAATGTTTTGCATGTCCCTTGTGCGAGTCTTGTGATTGTGATGACAAAATCTGAGACCAAAATCCTATAAAAATAAAGACTGCTGGCTTGCAAGCTGAGCAATTCTCCCAGGACATGTGTCTTGTGTGGTTGCTTCCTACAGATCACATATATAACAACCCAAGAAGAAGATATTGGATTTATATCCCGCCCTCCACTCCTAAGAGTCTCAGAGCGGCTCACAATCTCCTTTACCTTCCTCCCCCACAACAGACACCCTGTGAGGTGGGTGGGGGTGGAGAGGGCTCTCACAGCAGCTGCCTTTTCCAGGACAACCTCTGCCAAAGCTATGGCTGACCCAAGGCCATGCCAGCAGGTGCAAGTGGAGGAGCGGGGAAATCAAACCTGGTTCTCCCAGATAAGAGTCCGCACACTTAACCACTACACCAAACTGGCTCTCCACAAGGGCGTTGTGATGACAGAATGGGGCAAAGGAGTGTTAGGAGCATAGTCTTCAGCAGAAGAGCTAGTGCTGAGTCCAGAAACTCCTTAAGGACCAACAAGATTACTGAAGAAATGAGATACAAGAAGAATAGAGATCTCTGAGCCATTTTGCCCCAGTCTGGGTGGGTAGGATGCTGAAGAGAAGGGAGTCAGGATGCAATTGCCCCCCCCCCCCAAGTCAGAATGAAGAGTCAGACACAAGGTATTGGTATAACTATGGGCCACTTTATTAAGCATAATAATAACAAAAGCAAGGGCACCCAGAACTGCGGCCTGGTCAGGGCTAAGGGTCTCAACAGACCTCTCCCCTGCCATTCATGGGTGAGAGACCCAGCCCCCAGTCAGAGCTGTGTGACACAGCTCCCGCCAGGCTGGCCCAGCAAGGAGGCATGCCTAGGGTTGCCAAGTCCAATTCAAGAAATATCTGTGGACTTTGGGGGTGGAGCCAGGAGACATTGGGGGCAGAGCCGGGAACAAGGGTGTGACAAGCATAATTGAACTCCAAGAGAGTTCTGGACATCACATTTAAAGCAACAGCACGCCTTTTTAAATGTCTTCCTTCCATAGGAAATAATGGATAGGGGCACCTTTTTGGGGGCTCATAGAATTGGAACCCCTGGTCCAATCGTTTTGAAACTTGGGGGGGAGGGTACTTTGGGGAGAGGCACTAGATACTATATTGAAAATTTGGTGACTCTACCTCAAAAAAACAGCTCCCCCAGAGCCCCCGAAACCTCCAGAACAATTTCCCATTATACCCTATGAGAATCGATCTCCACATAGGGAATAATGAAGACGTTTTCCTCTTTCGCCCCCCCCCCCCCGTTTCTGGCGAGTCTGAAGCAGGGGAATGGCCTCTCTACTCACCAGTTGCTGCCAGCTTCTTCATAGCAACACAGACACACCGTTCCAAATTGAAGCCTTTCAAGTCAAGCCTCCAGAGGTGCAAAGGCACATGGTCCTGGGGCTTCCCCCCCCCCCGCCAGCCAGCTGACTGGGGGCGGGAAGCAGCCTGAGAAAACGGAAGAAAGGCTGCTGCGATCAGGGCTGGGTGGGAAGGGAAGGGCAAGGAGAAGCTGCTGAGATCGGGGCTGGGTGGGAAGGGCCGCCATTCCCCCCCCCCTTTCCGGATTTTTGGCGAGCGGGGGGAGGAGGCTCCAAATCGGGGGTCCCCCACCCTGGCAGGGGATTTGGGAAGCCTAGGCATGCCCCAGAGGGCCCAACCACCAGACGCACGTCTCAATGGAAGGCACCCTCTAGTCGAGCCTCCAGGACAGTCTGCATTTCCCCCACCCCGGGTCATCAAACCCAAAGGTTGATTATGCCAGACCCCTAACTCCCCAAAAGGGGGATGCTTCCTGGTCCTCCCCTAGCTGCATAGTACCATAAACCCAGTAAAACCTGCCAAACTAAAGTGACCAAACTCAGTAAAACCTGCCAAACTATTTAACAGCGCCTCCCGATAGCCAAATCCACAATCCACTGACTTGCTATGTAGGGTAGGCAAAAAAAACCCACCCCAGCAACTGCCAATCAGCTGAGGAGCAAAAAATTCCTACCCGGCCCCCCAAACATGAGACGACCAGCACTTGCTTACATAACAAACAGGGTGGGTGAGAGGGCCGATCCTCGTCTGGGAACTGAAGCAGGGAGCGGAGGTCTGGCCGTTACAATGGCCAAGCCCCACCCCCTCAAGCGCATGCCCAAACGGGCTGCAAATCCTCCCTTCCCTTCCAGGGAGGCAAAGTTTGCCCCAGCAGCCTAGAAGCATTGCTGCCGGCTGCTAGCAACGAAATGTACAATGCAAAATGTATTCAGCTTGATTAGAGCAGGAGAGAAATGATCAAGGGAAGAAAATTAGCATGTGGAGATTTTGTAAGCCAACTTGAACTCCTCAGGGAGAGGGCACGGTGAAAATGTACTCGATGGATTTCTCCATGATTATGAAATGCCACATGCACAATAACACCGAGAGACTGCTTTGTTATGGAAGTATCAATACGCACAATTCTCCAGAGAAAGGAAGTAAAAAGGAACAGAAAACTGTGAAGCTCCACACAGAGCCAGTGTAGTGTGGTGGTTGAGAGCGGCAGACTTTAACCTGGAGAACTGGGTTTGATTCCCCACTCCTCCTCCACATGAAGTCTGCTGGGTGACCGTGGGTCAGTCATGGTTCTTTCAAAACTCTCTCAGGCCCACCAACCTCTCAAGGTGTTGGCTGTGGAGAAAGGATGGAAAGGAGACTGCAAGCTGCTTTGAGACTCTTTAAGGTAGAGAAAATGGGATATAAAAGCCAACTACATACACAGGAAAGCCATCAAGGGTTCCTAATGCCTTCAGCCGTGCAGGTCATTCAGAACTCCAGGGGGAAAGTCTGAGGAAGAGCTTTTTAGAAACATCCCTAAAGGATGTCATTTCATTGACAGCAACTCTGTGGCACAGCAAAACTCTGCTCTCAGCAAGTTCTCCAACACTTCCTAACCTCTGGGCAAAAGATTCTTTCCTCCTCAAGGAGCTTCTCAGCTGTAAGTCTTGGTATTCATGTCAGAAAAACCAGCCAAGGATTCACACCTCGGTGAACATTTCATCAGAATACAAACAAATCCCTGAACTGTTCTTCACTTCACCGTTTTTTCTAGCAGGGCAGCTATGGGTTTCAGAGCCTAAAACGACTAAGAAAGGAAATCTCCAACTAGGGTTCTTCCATGATCCATCAGTGTTAGAAACTGACTATAACATTTTACAGTCCCTGCAAAGGTTTCGCTACCTATCAGACATGGACATTAATAAAGTCTACTGAGAACTTTGATTCTTGAAAGCTTATATGCTGAAACTCTTGCTGGTCTCTAACAGGGGTGGCCAAATTGCAGCTCGGGAGCTACATGTGGCTTTTTTAAACATATTGTATGGCTCCTGGAGGTCGAGGAGGAACTAAATGCAGGCTTGTCAAGTAAGCATGCTTAGCATCGAGACCTCAGTCAGCCTCTAAGCGCTGACCCATAGGTAGGTGACTACTTCTGCCATGTGTGAAGCAGGGAAGGAGGGGAAGATAGGCATGCTTCCAAGCTCTTCTCCTCTACCACAGAGGTCACCCAGAGACCCACAATGGGGAAAGAGAGTGCAAGAGCCAAGGGAACCACTGGAAGGAGTGAAGGAAGAGAGCAGTGCAGGGTTCCCCCTTAGTGTCATAGCTCTTATAGGAGCTGCATTTACTAACCTTAGTGTCAAGGCAAAGAGAGATGCATAATGATACAAATGGTGATCAGTGATTTATATAGTCCATATGTGTTGCCTTCTCCCATGGGTGCAGGGGGGAAAAAATCCCTAACCTTTCCCTATGCTGGTCTTATGGGAACTATTATTCCCAGTATTTGAGGGATTTTTTAAAGTCTCCTTCTAACATGGGTGTATTGTAAAGTGCATACATATGCATTTTATCTTTCTGTGCAAAGAAGCTATTAAGAGTTTTAATAAAGTGTGGAATATTTGTTCATATCTTGCAGCTCTCAAACATCTGATGATTATTCTATGTGGCTCTTATGTTAAGCATGTTTGGTCACCCCTAGTATCTAGGCTTGAATCTGGTCTCTAACAACAGTCCGACCGAAATAAACAGGGGGACTGTGTTTAAAATTTTCAGGTAGGGATGTATGGAATAATCTCTTTAAGAAATCCCATGAGTTTTCGTGATGGTCTTTTGGCCTTATGATAAATCCCTCAGATTAGATTCACTTCTAATTTATCCTGAAGTGGACTCCAATTACATCCTTGGGTTTGGGTTTTGGGGAGACTTTTTTTGCCATAAACTTGCAGCTCACCTATGGCAATCCCATGGGGTTTTCAAGGCGAGAGACATTCAGAAGTGGTTTGTCATCGTCTGCCTCTGTGAAGCAACCCTGAACTTCCTTGGTGCCCTCTCATCCAAGTACCAACCAGGATTGACCCTACTGAGCTTCCAAGATCTGACAAGATTTGGCCCACCTGGGCTATCCAGGTCAGGGCCCTAGATGAGTAGAATTCAATTAAGACATGCTGATTTGAGCATAAAAACTCCTGAAAAATCCCTGCAAGTTCCATTTGAACTCTGAATGTCACAACGAGGTTGATTTGGTTGTAGTGTTAAGTACACAGACTCTTATCTGGGAGAACTAGGTTTGATTCCCCACTCCTCCACTTGCAGCTGCTGGAATAGTCTTCGGTCAGTCATAGCTCTCGTAGGAGTTGTCCTTGAAAGGGCAGCTGCTGTAAGAGCTCTTTCAGCTCCACCTACCTCACAGGGTGTCTGTTGTGGTGGGGGGATAAAGGAGATTGTGAGCACTCTGAGATTCAGAGTATAGGGTGGGATATAAATCCAATATCATCTTCTTCTTTCTCAACAAGTCAAATGGAGTCCTATAGTGACGTATGGGGCTTACAACATCTCCTGATTTTGTTAGGGTCCAACAAGAACAGGGAATGTTTTTCATGAATGTTTTCTGCCCTGTGAAAAACACAGCCTGTTTGGTGATCTGGGGAGGTTCTTTCATATCAGTTTCTGTAGTACACATACAGTATGGCAGTATAGCACACATTTTTACACACTGCATGTCTTGTGACTCTCTTCACATTAGGGTTAGACAAATGTCATTTATTCCATTTGCCATTGGATTCCAATTTTTTTTCCTGTGTCAAGGGCTCTGTCCCATGACCTTTAGATGATCCACTGCCAAATTCAGAATACCATTGTGTATACTGCGTTTTTATTACAAGACAAAGATCATTATTTACAAAGTAAATAAGCAATATCCATCTTTTTCACAAAAGTGCCTGTATAAGCAGTAAAGTTTCTTTGACTCTTTAAAAAAAACAAATTCAGCTTGTCCATTTATGATGCAGCAGTTTTCCAATCTAAAATTGAAATTTATTACCATATGTTACTAAATGAAATTGTTTGAATAAAAAAAAATAAAATGGAGAGTCTGCCTTCATCAAAGGCACATTCTGATACATACTGATGCCAGACATGTTTCATACACACTCAAGCATGGTATAGTGGCTAGAATGTTGGACTACGGTTTGAGAGATCCAGGTTTGAATTCCAGTTCTGCCACAGTGTGTCCACACAGGTCAGTCACACACTGGCCGCGTTCACACTCACCATTAAATCCATCCCTAACCCATCGCAACGAATTTCCTGATCAGACATCCCTCCATCCTTCAGTTCTAAGCAGCGTTGGTACCGTCGCTGGTTGATCAGAGGTCTCAACCGGACCTCATTTTTTGAGATGGCATTCCACACTCGCGCAAGCGCAGTACATGGGATATTGTGCTTGGCTTTTTTTTTTAAAGGTGCCAGAAAAGGTGGGCGATCTCCCATTTAAACACCCAGAAAGGAAGGGGAAGCCCAGGAGTTCTCTTTGCTGTTTCTCCGCCTGGCAGGGAGACAGCAAAGGTGGGCGATCTGTCTCCCCCCCCCCATCATTTAGGAAAGGTCCCCTGTGCAAGCACCAGTCGTTTTCGACTCTGGGGGGATGCTGCTTTCACAAAGTTTTCATGGCAGACCTTTTACGGGGTGGTTTGCCATTGCCTTCCCCAGTCATCTATACTTCCCCCCCAGCAAGCTGGGTGCATATTTTACTGACCTCGGAAGGTTGGAAGGCTGAGTCAACAATAGCTGGCGCAATGTTATAATTTGGAGTGGGCTCTCGCAGGGAAGCGGATGTGCGCTTGCGACGAGTCAGCTACAATGGAGCGTTCAAACATAGAAAGTACGCGGGGGAATCATCAGAGGCATTCTTATTCCAGATTTATCCAAAAAGTCTGCGTCTCAGTCCTGGCAGTTCGGGACACGAACGAGCCAACGACCATTGCCTGATGCTGATGTTTGGACAACCACATAAAATCCGACATGCATCTGGCTTTCATCCATGCCCATCTCGTCATGCCCATGTGCGTCTGACCTCGGCCACTGTCTGCCTAACCTACTCACAGGGCTGTGGTGAGGATAACACAGAGGAAAAGAGAATGACGTCACTTTGGGTCCCCTCCTCACTGGGGGGAGAAATGTGGTATAAATGAAGCAAGCAGACAGACAGACAGACAGACAGACAGACAGACAGACAGACAGACAGACAGACAGACAGACAGACAGACAGACAGACAGACAGACAGATAGATAGATAGATAGATAGATAGATAGATAGATAGATAGATAGATAGATAGATAGATAGATAGATAGATAGATAGATAGATAGATAGAATCTCCAAATGTTTATCCAAAGCACATTGTGTGCGGTGGTGGAGAGGGAATCCAGAAAACATCAGCAGATATTATGAATATAGAAATTATGCATATAGTTCCATTCAATTCAAATCAGAATGATGTATTCCAGAGAGAATTGTGATTGGGAATGCAGATGTGTGGCTGCTGTACATGAGGGAGTAATGCACACAAATAAGGCATTGGCTTCTTGCAGTGTATCAGGTATGAACTGGCTCCATTTATTATTATTATTATTATTATTATTATTATTATTATTATTATTATTATTATTATTATTATTATTATTATTATTATTATTATTATTTTACAGATCAAGCAATACACATGTAGGGTTTGATGCTACAGTGTTTCTGCTACTGAAAAATGAAGGAAAAGTTTGACCACATCAAAAGTTACATCAGCAATCACTAAGTCTGCCAGTCCAAGTAGTGGCTGGAGATCTCCTGGAATTGTAACTAGTCTCCAGGTTACAGAGATCAGTTCCACTGGAGAAAATGGCATGGTCATATTTTAGCCAAAAAAAAAAAATATTGTGCTTATTATCCAAAGACTCACCCACTTCTCACTGCCAATAGGCAGGTCCACTACAAATTACACATGTAAATTAGAACTAATTGCTAAAACGATGCCAGGCGCCTGGAGGTAACCAGTTTCTTCTAGCATTCCAGAGGGCAGCCATGTAATCTGCAGACAGTCCACAGCTAGGCTATCATCTCAAAAAGAAAAAGGTTCTGTTGAGTCCCAACCCACTCATGGCTTTTTAGTGGGTTTAAGTCAATTTAGAAATTGATCATATTAACTGCTATCAGTGGAATCCTCGTTCCCAATGAGCAGCTGTGTTCATCTGTAGCAGCAATAAAAGCTGATGTCCAGTAGCGCTTAAAGCTAATAGAATTGGTTCCAGGAAAAGAAGCTAACAGAATCTGTTCCAGTGAAACTTCATCAGATGCAACAATGTGTGCATCCATATGGTCAATGCTTTTATAGTCATAACGGACAAGGGGGTGGGGGGAGAGATGGTGCAAAGAGGCCAGTTTACAACAAGATCCAATACAGAAGCAATCACTTCACTTAGCCACCCTTTGTAGAAAAAAGCCCAGCAGGAACTCATTTGCATATTATGCCACACCTCCTGACATAAAGCCAGCCGGAACTGTGTTCCTGTGCATTCCTGCTCAAAAAAAGTCCTGGCAACCCCCAACTACAAGAGTGTACAGTGAGCAAGGAAACTCAGGTCACTTTTTAAAAGCTGGGGAGATGAATAGTCTTGAAGGTAGTTTCAGAGGGAAGCCATCTTAGTCTGCAATACAATGGCTAGATTTGAATCCAAGAACTGTTGAGAGTCAAAGCACCCTTTGTCAAAAGATTCTGACCAGGGGTCATTTTGTAGAAAAAAAGGTGTCAGAGCTCATTAGCAGAACTTATTTGCATATGCTACACACCCCTGACATCACCGGAAGGTGTACTAAATTATATCAGCTCAGCATTGGCCTTAAAATGCTTCTTGAACTATAATTGTCATAATAAAACCTTACTCCCATCCAGTGTTCCCTCTAAACTGAATTAGCGTGAGCTAGCTCACAGAGTTTTAGCCTCCAGCTCACACATTTTTGTCTTCGCTCAGGAAGGATGACCCCAGAGGACAATAATTTATGCAGTAGCTCACAACTTTAATGCCACTACCTCACAAAGTAGAATTTTTGCTCACAGGACTCTGCAGCTTAGAGGGAACACTACTCCCATCACACTTTATAAATTACTTTCTCCTACGTGGGCACAGTGGCATGATGAAGATTTCTGTCTGTCTGCTTCATATGTTTTGGTTATTTTCCCATTTTTTTTGTGTGGGGAAATATTAGAAACTTTGTCAAATCTTAGAGCTGGGGGCTGAACAATGGAGCCCAGAAGCAAGTACTTTTTGGGGGGAGAGGAGTAAGAAAGAAGGAGCACAACAAAATGTAGAGCTTCTGGAGCTCCGCTCCTGTGTGTTTCTGCCCAAAATGAGGCCTGGTTCTGACGAAGGGAGCTTAGACTCTCCAAAGTTTATATTCAGAAAACCTTGGTGGGCTCTGATGTGCTCCTGGACTCAACTCCAACTTGTTAATGAACCCTAACTCAGCACTTTGGTGTTGTGTTCTCCCTTTGAAGGTGTGCTGTAGGACAACTGTGCCATGCAAGGTATATTTGCAGGGCTTTTTTTGAGCAGGACCGCACAAGAACGTATTTCTGGCTGGCTTGGTGTCAGGAGGTGTGGCCTAATATGCAAATGAGTTCCTGCTGGGCTTTTTCTACAAAACCCCCCTGCATATATACATCAGTTCATATACACTCAGTGGGGTTGACTGCCACAGGATTGAAGGTTAGCTAATGCCAGGGGTTTGAGCCCATATTCCTCCATTTGAATCTGACCTTTGTAGCTGTATTTGCAGCCATTTAGACTAAGAGCCTCCTTCCTATCTAATGCCACCTTAAACCCTTTTCTAATCTCAAAGCGTTCTGCAGCCGTTTTGTCTTCTCAGAAGCAATTTTCTGGCGACATTTGAAGTCCCACTTGCAAATCACTTCCAAGAGATGATTCAGTCTAGCAAGAGAACAACTATACCAAATTTATAACAGTTGCTGTAATAATTTTAATATTGGGGGCTGCGGGGGGGGGGAGTTTGGGTCAGGAGGTTGAAGAGCCTCGGCTTACATTACATATGCACTTTCAGTACCTCATTAGCTGATAATACGCCAGACGCTTGTAAGGTACAATTCCAATGCCTTGCTTACAACAGTGTTTAGTATTCAGCAAATAAATCTTTGCGGCAATTAAATCCCTTGCTATTATGAAAATGCTACCACAACGTTGCAATAACGATGGGTAACACAGTCAATGCCACTAATCAAGAGGCCATTCTCTGAATAACTGCAGGATTTATGACTAATCATTGAGAAAGAGATGCTGCAATTCAGAGCGTTCAGTCCACAAAATCTACTACCTTTCAAATAAATCAGCTGGATGAACCCTTCTGCTTTGAGTGAGGCATGCATCTAACCACACACACACACACACACACACTAAAATGGCTGAAGCAGACTAATATACCTTGCCTTAGTCAGTTTGTTCGCATTGATTTCGACTTCTGCAATCCTCGTCCTATCACATTGTTCATTGATTGTCACGTGGTGTCTGATTGGATTGATCTATGTTCTGTATCCAACTTGAGTCTCGGTGATAAATGTCTACTTCAGGGGTTCCCAGCATGGTGCAGCAGCTGAGAGAGGTGGAAGCACCATGGCACCTTCAGACACGCATACCAGTGCCTGAAAGGAGCACATGCTGCTGCTGGGGTGGGGGTGCTGCAAAATCAAGGGGAGCAGACCCCCATGCCCCCCCCCACTGGCTATAGCCCTGCTTCCAAGTGTTTTTAGAAACCAGGCAGCACCAGCTGGGGCTTGTGCCCAACTGGGCTTCTGGGTGGTGGTACAGATTAAGTGCCATCCCAGCAAAGAGAATTTCTGCCTTAAATGTTGAAGATTATGAGAGTGATACATAATCATGCTCCCTGATATTTTGCTGTGGCAGCCATTTTGTTGTGGAAGTGGGCTTGCAAATCCCCAGGTCCCAGTGGGGGTTCTTCTGCTTTCCCAGGCTCCTTCCCGCTCCCAGTCAGCTGGCCAGCGGGGGGAAGCCCCGCCCTCACAGCCCCCATGTGCCTTTCCACCTCTGGAGGCTTCAGACTCTGCTTTCTGGAAAGGCTTCCTCTTGGAATAGTTGCTCTGTGTTACTTTGAAGAAGTTGGAAGTTCAGCAGCTGGTGAGTAGAGATGCCAGTCTCTCTCTTCAAAGTTGTCAGAAACGGGGGGGGGGGGGGAGGGAGGGAGGGAGGAGGGAAATGTCTGCTGGGCACTTCATTATTCCCTATGAGGAGATAGATTCTCATAGGGTATAATGGGGAATTGATCTGGGGGTATCTGGGACTCTGGAGGAGCTGTTTTTTGAGGTAGAGGCACCAAATTTTCAGCATCGCATCCAATGACTCTCCTCAAAAAGCTCTCCACGTTTCAAAATGATTGGACAAGGGGGTCCAATTCTATGAGCCCCAAAAGAAAGTGCCCCTATCCTTCATTATTTCTTAGGTAGGGAAGGCATTTAAAAGGTGTGCAGTTCCTTTAAATGTGATGGCCAGAATTCCCTTTGGAGTTCAATTGTGCTTGTCACAACTTTGCTTATGGCTCCACCCCAATGTCTCCTGGCTCCACCCCCAAAGTCTCCTGGTTCCACCCCCAAAGCCCCCAGATATTTCTTGAATTGGACTTGGCAACCCTATGTGGTAGCCACCCTGTGTCAGAATTCCAAAGGTGCCCATAGGCACAAAAAAATTGGGGACTGTTGGTCTAGTTCTTAAATTACCTTTTATGCCCACCGCTTCTTGGACCTAATACCACTAAAGTCTTTAGAATTCTTTTGAACGCTTTATAAAATAAATTATCTCATGGGTGAAAGAACAAACTGTGGCTGGAGATAAAGAGCACAGCATAGATTTTATCTCCCTTATGTAACATATACTGTTTCCTTTACAGTCCCATACATGGAACGATATAGACTGCCACTAAACCCTTAACAGCATGTTCAGATCATCTTCAAAATTCTCAGAATGCCCAGATGACACATCACAGTCAGCTGTATAAGAATTTGAAACATCATATTCCTACCTTGGCTGGATAAAGGTCCCTATAAAGATGTCCACAGCTTAGAACTATTGAACATCAAATAAGTAGAAAGCACATCATAGGCCTTGACATAAGCCACAGGAATTAAAAGGTCACACATTTCTTTGATCAAGTAACATTTGGAAATTAAATCCAACTGTGCTGCTGTCTTGAGTAGTTCACTATTCTTAAGGGAAGTGACACAGATCTCATGAACAGTGGCATTCCTATGACCTGCCATCGGTTTCTCAGTTTCAAGGGCACTCTCATACTACTTCTCAAAAACAGAAGAATGCTGAAATGCAGGGGTGGAATTCTAGCAGGAGCTCCTTTGCATATTAGGCCACACACCCCTGATGTAGCCAATCCTCCGAGAACTTACAAAAAAAAATCAGGAATGTGTGACTTAATATGCAAAGAAGCTTGTGCTAGAATTCCACCCCTGCTGAAATGGTATCGCCAGGCTGGGCATCAGTGGCTGGACCTTGACAGCTGGTGGTAGAAAATGCCACCCAGTTGCAACTGACTTATGGCAACCTCATGGGGTTTTCAAGGCAAGAGACATTTAGAGGTGGTTTACCACTGCCTGTCTCTGCATGATGACCCTGGTCTTCCTTGGTGGTCTCCCATCCAAATACTGATCAAGGCCGCACTTGCTTAGCTTCCGAGATCTGGAGCGATCAGGCGAGCCTGGGTTATCCGGGTCAGAACCAGGGCGCTATAACAGGTAACCAACAATTACTTCTTCTGGTTCACAGATAAATGTTGCTCGATTCAAGGCCCAAACACATAATGACAAGATAAATTAATTGTTTAAAGCACTGGTGGAAGGGGGGGGGGATGGAACAAGCAAATGTGAGAAGTCATTCCGTCCTTCGCTTACAACCCCATCCCTAGGTGTGTCAAAGTATGGTAGCCACCACAATTTGCTTTCTGGTTCAAACTGAGAAGAGTAATGTTCACATGGTTTGGACAAGTTCTCAGGACTATCTTACAAGCTGCTAGGGCTTTTTTTGAGCAGGAATGCAATTCTAGCTAGCTTGGTGTCAGGGGGTGTGGCCTAATATGCAAATGAGTTCCTGCTGGCCTTTTCCTACAAAAAAAGCCCTGCATTTAATTTGATTTAATCTAATTTTTAGATTTATATCCTGCCCTTTCCCGCAAGCGGGCTCAGGGCGGCTTACAACAATAAAACAACAGAGTTAAAATAATATCATAAAAACAGACATTACAAAACAGGATACCACTAACACAAAACCCCAAGTGCAGCATTGTAGGTAAGTAAATTATAACAGCAAATACAGGGGGAAAATACTCCTGAACTGTAAGATAGTGATGTAACAAAGAAGGGACAGTTGTAAATTTGAAATGCAATAAGGCAGAGAGGAAATGTTTATGGTTTTCCATTATCAGATTGAACATAAAAGAAAGATGACTCGAAACCTATTGCATAATATCACTTTTAAATTTGCAGAGATCCTTAATCTACAAAGGTCATGTCCACTTTCCCCAAGTTGAGGCAGCCAAATCCCAAGCAATCGACCAAAGAGACTTGTGGACCAGCACATTTCAGTCTTCCGGGGACCGAAGCAGAATCACTATAAAACATAATGAGAGAAGGAACTAATCCAGCGAGTTTCAGTTTGTATCACTTGCTAATTGCTTAGACTTCCTCTATCAACTTTGAAGCTATTCTCTCATCCAGGCAGATGACAGCAAGTGGAGGCTTGAACCTAGGTCTCATTGGTTTATGTCCAGTAAGTTGTTTCACTTCTTTTTTTAGTGTGTGTGTGTTTTTGTCATTATGTCACAGATGGCTTATGGCAACTCTGTGGGGTCTTCAAGGCAAGAGATGTTCAGAGGTGGTTCACCATTGCCAGCCTCTGTATCACAACCCTGGATTTCCTTGGTGGTCTCCCATCCAAATACTGACCTTGCTTTCAAGATCTGATGATATTGGGCTAGCCTGGAATATCCAGGCGAGTTGCTGCATGGGTGAATGCAGAAAAAGACAATCCAATAAGAGATAAAGTCGTCAGCTTTTGAAGGGACTTGATATCGGCGACAGAATTCTGAACCAAATGCCTCATCGGCGTAAATCTCCAAGTATAAGGATCACATGCACATAATGCTGCACCCGTATTAACAACTACGACAAGAACTAGAACAAGAGGGTGTGTGTACAGGTTCCATTTTCATCAATTCCCCCTTCCGTCTTCAGCCTCTAGTACCGTAACCCTCCTGATGGGACCAGGGTTTTTTGGCCATTGTGTAACATAGAGTGTTGGACTGGATGGCCCATTGGTCTCATGTTCTTATAATTCCCAGGGATCTACCAGCCACTGTGATGTCATGGTTAGAGAGCACTGGACTAGATATGGGAAACCTGGGTACAAATCCATGGGTGAGCTTGGGCCAGTCACACACTTTCAGCCTCACCTACTTCCCTGGATGGTTGTGAAGACAGAAATGGAATGATGGGAGCCCCACCCATGCCACTATCCGGGTGGGACCTGGAGATCCCCTGGAATTACAGCTCATCTCTAGACTATAGAATTCAGTTCCCCTGGAGAAAATGGATGCTTTGGAGGGTGGACTCTACATGTTGTACCCCTGAGATTATTCCTCTTCCTCCTCCTCCTTCCCCAATCTGAACCTGTCAACCCTAACCCTCCCACCAGTGGCCAGGGGGAACCTGGAGACCCTAAACCTGAGCTCCTTTGAGTAAAGATGACATAAATACATACTAAATAAATGAATAAGATACAAAAATAAAAATAAAATAAAATAAATTATTATTATTATTATTATTATTATTATTATTATTATTATTATTATTATTATTATTATTATTATTATTATTAATAATAAGTTGAGTAGCTTTCTGGAAACACAGAAGGGCTCAGGTGAGAAATGTGAATCAGCAAATATCCCTTTCCTAAACTCTTTTCCATTTGAATTCATTCGAACCCAAGCCAGAACTTTGATTTTAAGTGACTGAAAGCTCAGGGTATTCAAGGAAAACAGTTCATAACCTCAGCTACTAGTCAGAGTGATGACAACCGGTTTTGCCGATATTCCTGGAGCCAACTAGCGTGACCAGCTTAATGTCAAAATAGCAGCCGCGAAACTCACGCAAATAACTTTTCATAGAAGGAGTCTGCTATTGTGAACGCTTTAAAGCAAGAGGGCTTGCTCCCTTCCACGATGTGAAAAAAATAACAACTTGCCATTTTTATGTTTTAGTTCGCAGGAAGGAAGCAACAAGCTCTCATGCAAGTCAGCTTCTTCCCTGTTAGTAAACTGCCCAAGTGAGCCATTACTTGCAGCATTTTTTTTCGGGTGGGGGGGGCAGGCCAATAATTGGAACCAACACCAAGGGGTGAGCTACGTGACCTTCCAGCATATGGGAATCACTCTTTTATGCACAATGAACAAAAGATGCTGTCAACCCTGCGCTCCTTTTTCAACCAGATATCTCATGCATGCTGTTTTTCCTTTTTTAAACAATCAAATAATATATCTGAATTTCTTTTGGATAATCTCTCTCTCTCTCTCTGCTTTTGCCTTTATGGTAGGAGGCTGATGGAGGGCGATTCTCTTGTGTTCTTAGCTATGAATGACCCTGAAATCCGGAAAACACCTTCACTTATACCTTCTTTACCAGACGCTGAACTCCTTGTCATTTCATTACACAGTTCTGAAAAGTGCCAGTATATCAAGGGAATCGTTGTTCCAGAACTACAAGATTGGTATTAACTCAGATTACATGCCCGCTTTACTTCTACAGGGTGAGTTTGTTTTGGCCACGAAGCAATTCAAGGGAATTAGAGTCTCCAAATTGTTTTGCTGTACTCAGCCATCCATGGGAAAACAAATAGGTGGCCAACCGGCCACATTAAGGGGGGAGAACAAACAAAAGAGAAAGTATTGAGATACGACACCTGGAAGGATATAGAACAGGAGTGGCCAACAGTATCTCTCCAGATTTTTTTTGCCTACAATTCCCATCAGCTTCAGCCATTGGCCATGCTGGCTGGGGCTGATGGGAGTTGTAGGCTAAAAACATCTGGAGAGCTACCGTTGGCCACCCCTTATATAGAACCTCCATGTACAGAGGCAGCCTCCCTCTGGGGAAAAAACAGTAGAGGTTATCTTTCCACCCCATCTCTGAACTTCCCAGAGGCTTCTGTTTGAGCAGTGTCAGAAGCAAAATGCTTGGTAAGATGGACCACAATTGTATCCAATAGAGGAATTCTTACAGCCCTAGTCACACCATGATGCAGAATCTGATGCACTGAGTTAGCTCAAGGGTTCCCGATATTGTTGAAACTATGGGTCGTTTTTGAAATTCTGAGACGAGGCAAATAGTACCACCGCAAGATGAATGTCATGGAAGGCAGGACCAATCACAATATAAAGGCTTTATATGAATATAAAATTTTACCACGTGAAATTTTACCAATATAAAAATTTTACCATAATGGTAAAATTAAATGCAGAATTTAAGCCTTATTGGTATCAGCCCTAATATCTCAGATCAGCCTGTTTTGTCAGCTTGAACGCAAAGTAGGTTTGGTAGCCGGATGGGAGACCACCAATGGAGATTGGGATTTCTATGTAGACAAAGGCAATGGCAAACCACCTCTGCTCTTCTCTTGCCTTGAAAACCCCATAAACACTGGAACTTCAAGTAGGATTGCCAGGTCCCTCTTGGCAGTCGATGGGGGATGGGGGGACTTACTAGGAGAAGAACTGAGTCCCAGGCTATGTCAACAGCAGTGTGACATCACTTCTGGCATGTACCTGAAGTGATGTTATCATGCTGTGATGTTATCACAATACTCTGGTATTTGGGCAAAAAAACTATGATAAAAATGGCCTACAATAGTAGCCTACAATAGAGTGTGTGGGGGGGGGGGGGTTAACCAGGGTGTCACTACAATGTCACTGATGTGATTATGCTACTTCTGATGCACACTGGAGGTGATGTGGCCATGTCACCAACAACACAGCCTGGGTCTCCCACCCTGACCTGTTAAGTCTCCCTGCCAGACCTGCTGATTGACATTGGGGGTGGGGCCTAGTGGCAAGGGATCCCTCCCTCCATGGGGAGGCTGGAAACCCTAACTTCACGGGGTTGCCTCGAACCAGTTGTGTCTCCAAGATAAATGCCATTCATGGTGTCCAATAGGGTATATATTACTTTTCACAGTTCCTTCTTTAAAAAAGAAAATAATCTCTGGTTCAGTTTGTAAAGAGGAGAATTCATTCCCAAATAACATAGCCTAAGCCCTTTTTTGAGGTTACACTGGCCCTGGCTTTTTTCAGAGGTTTCCTTTTGGGTTCATGCAAGTTTCGGCACTTCTGAGTTCTTTCTCTTTTTTTTGCAGTCAAAAAGAGACAGTGTTATTCTCAAGCACCTCCTTGTAAAGATGCTTTATTGTATATTTTAATAGGCAAAGGTATCTATCCCAAAAATTTATAGTGATGTTCACAATTTGTTCTGTGATATACTGTAAATGTTTATTAGCATCTGAACAGCCATTTATATTCTGAAAATTTGCAATCAAACACAAGCCCTTTACCTACATTTCCAGCTATCAAAATAACTGAGTAATGCGGCCTCGTTATAAGATGCCAGTCAAGACAATTAATTTTAATAGGTTTTGTGTGCTAGGATCAAAATGTCTTCTTGGTTCTCCTAGGAAAACAGTTCAGAGGAGTCTTTCCAATAACAATGGCTCGTCCTTGGAGGTCATAAATATTCAGTTAAGTTCTTTCTCACTTTTTGCGTGCAGAATGTAGCCACTCAAATATTATGCCCATTGTTCCTATTCTTTATTGCTGGATTATTATATAGAGATATAGCTATAGATCTATTGCCATCCACTTTTACGCACTGGTGTGAAGAATTAACCTAATAATATGATTTTATTTTACGTACCAAAAAGTATGTTGGGTGCTAAGAATCTGGGAAAGTTGCCCATGTATTTCCATAATTCCCAAAAGTAGAATCGTGCTCTGTTGATGTTTCTCCAAAAAGCAATTACATAAAAAAGAACAGTAGAACATAACAACTGCAGTTTTACATCTGATCAAAATTCATTGAGTCCTTCAATTTTTCAAGACCAGGAACCAAACATACTTTAAATGGCAGCTTGCGAACCAATGAGCTACGAGCATATGGCAGGAAGAGGAGGAGCCAGGGTCTCTAACTCTGTCCTGAGAAGGATTCCTCTCTACTGCTGAGTGACCAGCTGTGTCTCTTCTCAGTGTGTGGCACAGAGAGGCAGGAGGCATGGGGGCAAACTACTTTGGAGGCGAACCAGAAGTTGACAGTAAAACAGTAAAAATAGCATAACAGCAATAAAAATGGCAGCTCCACAGAGACCTTGACATAGCATGTGCGATTCTGTGACTAGAGGTATTATTTTTGGGGGGGGTGGGATGATTGCTTTAATTACATATAATTTAAGAATGGGAAAGTATATCAGTTTAAACATTCATGGAAATACTGTCATTCTGTTAAGAAAACCCAGTTGATTGAATGGCTATCCATTGTTTTCCAGATGGGGAAAATGGCAGATTTGCATGAGCTGATGTTTTTTCACCAAATTGTAGCAAAATGCCAGGAACCTAGTTCTCTTATAAAGTGTATGCATAGAAGGGTTTGATTTTACAGCCCCTTTGGAGAAGAAGGCCCCAGATATCCTCTCCGTATAAGGGGAAATGGCCCCAAAATGATCACCGGTGTTCTGAAGTGACTTAAAAAAAAAAACCCCTTCGTAACTGCAAGTAAAAGTAATCCTTCCAGAATGTCTGTCTAGTGAGACATCTGCCCGCCTCGAAAGTCACTTGGCCAATCTAAGCAATTAAAAATGTGACATTGCCCCAAATCACTAATTAATCTGCAAAAAGTAACCCACTAACTGGAGGCAACAAGAAAAGCCAACAAACCAATAAATCTACAATGGAATTTTTTAAAAAACCTCATCAAAAAAAAAAGGAAAGGCAGAAGACCAAAACAAGTCAAATACTGAACCGTGAACAACTCAAAACAACTTCTCCCAAACACCCCCCCACCCAAAAAAAAAATATGGCCCTGGCCTACCAATCCTTCTCAATGGACAAGGATGGCAGAAAAGGTAGCTAGTAGTAATAGTTAATTAATCAGACCATTTTGTCAAGGATAATCCAAGCTAGATCCAACTGGCCAGCTCTAGAGAAATCCAAGCAAGGCATCTCTCCCAGGACTTAAGAAGCAGTGTGGCATGCACACAACACACGTTGGCCAAAGTAACAGATGGCTGCAGTTTAAAAATTCTCTCCCTCCCAAGAAAGACCATGTGACTGTACAAGGCAACTCCCTGATTGGCTATGAAATATGCTATTTTCCAAGGAATGGGGAAAAATGTTTTTTTTTAAAAAACAAACAAAAAAAATTGGCTCCATTACATTCCCAAGAATTAGTTAATGATGTTGCCATATCTGGGAGTCATTCCAGAGAGACTTTGGCTGTGGTCAGACAACAGGCTTAGCATATTTTGGCCATTCTTTTAATTTGATCCTTATTTTTTCGTGCTGGAGTATTCTTCTAAATATCCACCCTTAACCTGCTACTCCATGCACTCACCCCCATGGTTGACTGTTCAGATTATTGCTGCTTGGTAACTGTGGAGTGGGCGGGCAGCATCCTCTTTTATGTCTTTCACACTGTGCATAAGCGCATATCTGAAGCATCAGTTCCTTTTTGACAGTTCTGCAGTCCCTCCCAGCAAGTACTGTGATCATTGGTTCCTATACAATTGTATTTCTCTGCCAGAAATCATTCCCTTTCCCACTCATTTCATAGCACTCTGCATATTTCTGTGGCACTGCCTGAGTGCATCCTGCACCTTTTTCTCTCCCCATAGAGCTTTTCTGCCAAAGCAATTAGTTTGACACCCCTGCTCTAAGGGCTTCCAATCCCATTCAAGTGGTATGAAGATGCGATGATGTGCATATTGCTAACGGCTTCAAAAAAAGAGGGCGAAAATGGAAGGGGAGGTTCAGACTTCCCAAATGGCTTGACTTCACAACAGGGGAGTTCAGACATCTGGAAGTACAGGGTGAAACCACTTATATCTGTAAACACAGTTCCATCTAAGCTGCTCTATGAAGTGCTGACATACAAAATTTTAACAGGCTGCTGAGGGATTTCTGCTTTTAGCCCACTAGACATTTTTCCTCCACTGGAAACAATGAAATGTTATGAAAGTAATCATCTAAAAAACTAATTTACGTGATAGTCAGATGTCAAAAAACTAATTTTCATGATAGTCAAAAACTAATTTATGCAATTTGGCCATCCTGAGTTCGCTTGTGGAGGGGGCGGGATAGAAATCTGAAGTAAACAAAATAAAATATTAATAAATAATGTCATGCATAACTTTAATGCTACTAGCTTTTCTGTTCACAATACTGTGGAGCTTAGAGGGAACATTGTCTGCAAACTCCAGTCTTTCCCAGTTATCAGAGAACTTACAATCAAGAAGGGGTGAGATGGGGAGGGGGGCAGAGAACAAGGTATCAGGATACCACTGATGCTGTTTGAATGTGATTTTTAAATCCATAGTGTAACAGCAACAACATCAGTTCAAACAGCTCATCTGACCACAGCCTTTGAGCATCTTGGATATAAATTACCCAATCCTATGCCTGGTAAATCAGACAACTGCTGCACTCACATATGAACTGAAGACCACTAATACAATTCAATGTTCTGTTTACAACAGGTTGGAGATATTTCAGGGACATTCACAAGAAAGTAAAATCCATACATGTCATTTAAGAAGTGTGTTTGGAATTGTTCTTTTGTGTGTGTGTATGACTCATGAAACTGTATCTATGAAATGGGAAGAAGGGGTGAATTACAAGCGTGTCCCAGATCCAGAAACATTATACTTAGGACCTGATTAATGCTACCATCCATACGTCTATCTTCCATGAATTTGTTGAATTCTTTCCCCAAAGCTACCCGTGCGATTCATCATTACTATATTGTGTGGCAGTGAACTCATGCATTGAGCTACTCATTATGAATTGTTCAGAGTTTTCTGAATTATTTCAGACTGTAGTACATTTCTTCACTTAAAGGCACAGGGGCTGCACTCAACTGTGTAAGTCATTCCACTCAAAAAGGTCCAAATTGATTTCAGTATTCAGCGTCTGAAAAAATGCGCACCATCTCCTGGTTTTAAAACACTATCCAAAACTGTTCCAAGGATGGGGTAAGAGTATATAGATCATGCTATTGTGGATCCTTCCTCATCTGAAATGACAAACAGAGAGTGGAGCAGAGTACATTCATCACCATTGAAAAGAAAAGACAGGGCCATTGCTTCTCTTTCTCCATGTGAAAAATCAAACCTAGCTATTGGATATGGATCACTGATTTGTACAATAGGTGTCACCTTTGAAGCCTTCCACAAAACATCATCTTTTCCCAAAAGAGCCACAGTAACCATTGTGCATAAAGTGCCATCAAGTCACAGCTGACTTATGGGCAATCCCAGCAAAGGGCTTTTCAAAGAAAGCGAGAAGCAGATGTGGTTGGCCACTGCTTTCCTCTGCAGAGTCTTCCTTATAGAATCATAGAGCTGGAAGGGACCTCTAGGGTCATATAGTCCAACCCCCTGCACAATGCAGGAAACTCACAAACACCTCCCCCTAAATTTACAGGATCTTCACTGCTGTCAGATGGCCATCTTGCCTCTGTTTAAAAACCTCCAAGGAAGGAGAGCCCACCACCTGTTTCACTGAGGAATCTCTCTAACGGTCAGGAAGTTCTTCCTAATGTTGAGCTGGAAACTCTTTTGATTTAATTTCAACCCATGGGTTCTGGTCCTACCTTCTGGGGCCACAGAAAACAATTCCACATCATCCTCTAAATGACAGCCTGTCAGAACTTGTATCTTTACTGCTGATTCCTTATAATGCAACCAATGCTGTATTGTACTCTTACTGTGACTCAGAGCGGCTTTGTTACTGAACCAAACCGACTCCATGTTGTAACCCTTGTTTAACCCAAAGTGCTTGAATAGTAATTAACCTTGCCCCACTGGTATCCAAAATATTTGGGGCTGTAGAATGAGTTATGTTATGTCTCTGCACATTCTCACACTAGGACCCTTTGAAGCCGAACAGCATGGCCTTCGGAGTAGGGAGGCATCCTCTCTACTGATAGTGATGGTGAGAAGACAGATGTGCCTGTAACTGTGTGAATTGTGGCTTTGTGAGATGTTTGCTTTACGTGTATAAAATTGAGTTGGTGCTGGCTCTCGCCATCACTGTTATCTTGCCTCTTCCAGTGCTTAGTTCTTTCTAATAAAATCCTAGCTTTGTAACCAAGTATGGGATCCGTTTGAAGTTCTTAAGTTCTGACATTATAACAGTGATCCCATTGTTTCGTGGCTTATCTGTACTGGAGGCTTGGCCCGATGGCGGCAAAAGTTCCAGACGACGGAGAGCCCACCACCCCAACGGAGGACCCGCCGCTCGACCCGAAAGTGACGGGGGTTCGGCGCAAAATTAAGGTTCCAGCACCTTTCTCGGTCGACGCGTTCCCCGCCCCGCGAACCTGGAGCCCGCGGAAGTCTACGGCAGCGATCGACGCCGCGGAGCAACGGTACAGAAGCATGTTGGGTGAAGGGGGAGCCGAAGACGGCGACGACGACCAGGCAGAGGGCCCGGAGCTTCGAGGGGGAGACGACCAGCTCCGGACCCTCCGCAACAACTTATTCGACTGGGTGCGGGAGATCCACGACGACGTGCATCGGTCCCGCGTGTCGATGGCCGAAGAGATGCAGCAGAACCTGGGCGCAATTTACGACCAGCTCCGCACCTTGCAAACTGCGGTCCTGGGGGTCCCTGCTGGAGGGCTACCGCTGGGGCAACCGCTCGCGGCCCCGCCGGCTCCGCCGGCCCCAGCCCCGCCGGCTCCGGCCGCCCCGGCGCCACCGGCACCGCCTGCCCCAGCCCCACCAGCTCCGCCGGCCCCGGCCCCGCCGGCTCCGGCCGCTCCGACGCCACCGGCTCCGCCCGTTCCGGGGCCACCGGCGCCACCCGCCCCGATCCTGCCGGCCCTACCGGGCCCAGCGCCACCGCCGGCAGCACCTCGAGCCCCGGGGGGGGCCGAGGGTCGGGGAAGAGAGTTGAAGATTACTTTCGACGGGAATCCCGAGGACGTGGAGTACTTTACAATACAGTGCGACACGTTCTTCACCCACTGGGGTGCCGATTACCCGACCGAGGCCAGCCGAGTGTACCACATCGCGTCCCGACTGAGAGGCCCGGCCCGCAAGTGGTACGTGGGGCTCTTCATGGGAAGAAAGCCCGAACTAGCTACCGTGGCGGGGTTCCTGCACGCGATGCTCCGCCAGTACGGCGACCCTCTACGGGAGGAGAAGGCTGTCGCCGCCCTTCAGCGCATAGAACAGGGCAACCGCTCCACTCGCGAGTATGCCACCGAGTTCCTGGGCTACTGCGCAGCAGCGAGGGGATGGAACGAGGTCATGAAATACACTGCGTTTATCAATGGCTTGAACCCGAACATCCTCGACCGCTGCTACAGCCAAGGGAGACCCAACACGCTGGTCGGGTGGATCCAACTGGCCGGAGAAGTGGAGACCAACCTCCAACACGTAGGGATGCGGCGGCAGCAGCTGGCAAAGAAGGGGGCCAAACACACCCCGACTAAAACCGAAGGGCGGAAGACCCCGGCGACCTCGACTCCGTACCCCGCCCGCAAGTGCTTCAGATGCGGAGACCCGGATCATCTCGCCGCCAACTGCCCAGTGAAAGCGGGGACCACCCCACCCACGGCAAAGCCGACCGCCCCGGGGCCGAAAAAGAAGAAGAGCAGCCGCTCGAAGGAGCCCAGTCGGGGCTCCGTCGCCACTTCCTTGGCGACTGACGAGGATTTTACCACCGACCTGGCGACTGTGGAAGAATCGACCGAGGAGTCGGACGACACCGAGTCGGCGGGAAACGACAGCGACCTGCTTTAATGGGTGCCGCAAAGCAGGTCCAACAACAGCCGGCACTCCTAACGGTGAGAGCCTCGGGGGGTTTACTATTTATGGCCGTTACCCTCCTTAACCCCAACCTAAAGAGATTCATGCATGCCCGAGCGCTAATTGACTCAGGGTGTAACAGAGACCTGATCACCCCCCGCCTAGTCGAGGCGTTGGGATTAGCCACCTCGCCCCTGCCACAACCGATGCAATTCCAGCAGATGGACGGGGGGCCCATGAGGGGGGAGCCCTGTACACTTGAGACTCAGGCGGTCCCGGTAGGAACCGAGGAACATTGGGGGATTGAGACTTTCGTAATTGCCCCCTCTTGCTCTTTCGACGTGGTGGTAGGCTCGGCTTGGCTCGCCCGCCACCAACCAGACATAAGGTGGGAGGAACAAATCGTCCGGTTCCCCGATTGGAGGTGCGAGCACCACCACTGGCGCCCCGAATGGGGGCCGCACGCTCCCCCCCAAAACATGCGAGCTTGCCTCACACTCGAGGAAGTCGCCACAATCCCCAAGGAGTATCGGGACCTAAGATTAGCATTTAGCGAGAAAGAAGCGGACGAGCTACCGCCCCACCGCCCTACGGACTGTGCCATTGAGCTGATCCCAGGGCACCAGCTTCCCAAAGCGAAACTATACTCCATGGGTTGGGCGGAGAAAGCAGAACTCCGAAAGTTTTTGGACAAAAATCTTAAACGCGGCTTTATACGACCGGCCACAGCCCCCCATGCCGCCCCCGTCCTATTCCGAAAGAAAAAGGACGGGTCTCTTAGACTTTGCACAGATTTTCGTGCGATAAACGGGATTTCCATGTCCAACGCCTACCCGATCCCGTTGATAAAAGACTTGTTGAACACCGTAGCAAAGGGAAAAGTATTTACCAAGCTTGACCTCCGAGACGCGTACTTCCGCGTCCGCATCAAGGAGGGTGACGAGTGGAAGACAGCCTTCAACACCCCTCTGGGACAGTTTGAGTACTTAGTTATGCCCTTCGGACTGCAAGGGGCCCCTGGTGTATTCATGAACTTTATCAATGAAGTGCTACGGGACTTCCTCTTTAAGGGGGTGGTGGTGTACCTTGATGACATCATTATCTATTCACAAGATCTAAAATCTCATGTGCCACTGGTTAGAAAAGTGTTAAGCACCCTTTGTAAACACAAACTGTATGCCAAATTGTCGAAATGCGAGTTTCATAAAACAGAACTGGACTACCTGGGTTTCCGAGTGTCGGGGGAGGGATTGTCAATGGACCCCGCAAAGGTCCAAGCGGTGCTGGACTGGGAACCCCCTCGAACCCGCAAACAATTACAAAGTTTTATCGGGTTCGCCAACTTTTACCGCGACTTTATTAAGGGGTTCGCTACAGTCATGCTCCCCCTCACGGAACTCCTCAAAACCAAACGGAAGGGTGACGAGGCGAAAAAGCCAGGCACGCGCCTAACGTGGACGCCTGACTGCCAAAAGGCTTTCACTGAACTGAAACGCCTCTTCACCTCCGAACCCGTGTTGGCTCATCCCGACGAACTAAAACCCTTCGTGGTCCAATGCGACGCCTCCGACGCCGCAGTAGGAGCCATATTAATGCAAAGAGGGGAGAATGGGGTGCTCCGGCCGTGTGCCTATATCTCAAGGAAATTTTCCAATGAACAAAGAAATTGGTCAGTCTGGGACAAGGAGGCGTTTGCAGTCATGTTTGCCCTTAAAACCTGGCGCTCCTGGCTAGAGGGAGTGAGAGTCCCCTTCGAAATCTGGACCGATCACAAAAACCTCGAAGCCCTCACGGGGCGCCGCAAAATGACTGCAAAACAAATCCGGTGGGCAGGCTTCTTTGCTAAATTCGACTTTGTGCTGAAACACATCCCTGGCTCAAAAAACTTTTTGGCGGATGCCCTCTCTCGCATGCCGCAACACGACAGTCTCCGGGAGAAGGTGGTGGACTCACTAATTTCCCCCTCAGCCATTTCGGGGGGAGTCACCACCCGCTCCGGCAGGCAGACCAGCTCTCCGGATTCAGACCTGCTGCCTCGTTTCCTCTCGGTGTATAGCCAGGAGACTGACCGCCCACCCAACTTAGTCAAAGCCGAAAACGGTCTCTGGCTGCACAATGAAAAGATCTATGTGCCCACTCCCCTCAGAAAGGAAGTCTTGGAACGCTGCCATTCTAGTCGCCTGGCCGGCCACTTTGGCTATGTCAAAACTCTCAACTTGCTCACCCGCCAGTTTTGGTGGCCAAAAATTAAAAAAGATGTATCGGAATTCGTCCTCTCATGTCCCACCTGCCTCATGGCAAAACGAAGGGGCGGCAAACCCCCGGGCCACCTGGTTCCCCTCCCTACAGCCGCCCGGCCTTGGTCGGTAGTCTCCATGGACTTCATTGTCGAACTCCCGCCTTCACAGGGCAAGACAGTCATCTTGGTCGTAGTTGACACATTTTCAAAGCAAGCCCACTTTATCCCATGCAAACAACTACCCACGGCCAAAAAACTCGCCCAGCTCTTTTTCACCCACATTGTACGCCTACACTCATTCCCAGACAAGGTCATTAGCGACCGCGGGACGCAGTTCGTTGCCAACTTCTGGCGGGAATTCTGCAAACTTGCCGGCATTGAGCAAGGACTGAGCTCTGCCTACCACCCCCAGTCGGACGGACAGACAGAGAGGGTTAATAGTCTTCTAGAACAATACCTCCGCTGTTTCATTAATTTCCAACAGTCCAACTGGGTGGACCTCCTCCCTTTTGCGGAATATGGCTACAACAATAGCCTCCATAGCTCTACCAAAACCTCTCCTTTTCAGATCATCAATGGTTACGAAGGCAAGCCGTTTCCCACACTCACCCTCCCTGCCAGCCCGTCCGAACCAACATCATGCCAACAATGGTGGGAGGGCCTTCGTGAAGGCTGGAAGGGTATTCAGGAAAACCTGGAGGAAGCGAAAAAAGCCTACAAAAAGCAGTTTGACAAAAAACACTCCCCAGAGTGGGATCTAAGGGTGGGGGATACAGTCTTCTTGTCAACAAAAAACCTTCCCCTTCCCCAGTCCTGCCGTAAACTCGCACTGAAGTTCTTGGGGCCTTTTAAAATCAAAAGGGTCATAAACAAAGTAACGGTGGAACTCGATCTACCCAAAGCTCTAAGTAAGATCCATCCTGTTTTTCATTGCAGCTTGCTTCGGAAAGACCCTGGTGCTACGTCCTTCCATCCCAGGGCCCCACCGCCCCCTCCGACGACAGTGAGGGGTCAGAGTCACCATGAAGTCCAGGAGATCCTGGACTCCAAAGTCAAAAGGGGAAAACTGTATTATTTGATAAGGTGGAAACACTTCCCCCCGAGCTGTGATGAGTGGGTCGAATCTCAGAACGTAGCTGCTCCGCAACTGCTGAAAAAATTTCACCTACTGTACCCGCACAAGCCCAAGGCGGGCCCCGCGGGAGGGGGCGCTTAGGGGGGGCAGTATGTCAGAACTTGTATCTTTACTGCTGATTCCTTATAATGCAACCAATGCTGTATTGTACTCTTACTGTGACTCAGAGCGGCTTTGTTACTGAACCAAACCGACTCCATGTTGTAACCCTTGTTTAACCCAAAGTGCTTGAATAGTAATTAACCTTGCCCCACTGGTATCCAAAATATTTGGGGCTGTAGAATGAGTTATGTTATGTCTCTGCACATTCTCACACTAGGACCCTTTGAAGCCGAACAGCATGGCCTTCGGAGTAGGGAGGCATCCTCTCTACTGATAGTGATGGTGAGAAGACAGATGTGCCTGTAACGGTGTGAATTGTGGCTTTGTGAGATGTTTGCTTTACGTGTATAAAATTGAGTTGGTGCTGGCTCTCGCCATCACTGTTATCTTGCCTCTTCCAGTGCTTAGTTCTTTCTAATAAAATCCTAGCTTTGTAACCAAGTATGGGATCCGTTTGAAGTTCTTAAGTTCTGACACAGCCCTTCAAGTCCTTGAAGATGGTGATCATATCACCTCTCAGCCGCCTCTTCTCCAGGCTAAACATGCCCAGCTCCTTCAGCCTTTCCTCATAGGACTTGGTCTCCAGTCCCCTCACCATCTTTGTCACCCTCCTCTGGACCCATTCCAGCTTGTCTATATCCTTCTTAAAATGTGGTGCCCAAAACTCAACACCATACTCCAGGTGAGGTCTTACCAGAGCAGAGTAAAGCAATACCACCACATCATGTGATCTGGACACTATACTTCTGTTGATACAGCCCAAAATTGCATGGTCTCCATTCTAAGTACCAACCTTGCTTAGCTTCCAAGATCTGACAAGATCATGGTATATCATACCACATTCCCTCCCTACAGTAATCATTAGGAAAGCTTTTATTTTTATTTAGGACAATTCTTTAAAACAACTGCCACCATGCAATTTTAACTCCAAAAAAATGGAAATCATGGATGTTTGTTGTATCCCTAATTGTATCTTCTTACAAAAATGTTTGAATATGAATGGCAAACAGCTGATTACATATTTTGTTTGGAGCAAGCTGTATCCACAAACATTAACTACCTTGTATTCTGTTTAATGGGTGAAACTCCATCCCAAAGCTGAATCAGGATGAAGAAGCACAGTATGGTGAGTGGCGTTTTATTGGAAACCTGTAAATTCCATTCCTCCTAAACTGTTCTCCAGAGATGAGGTCTGTTACTTTCACAAGCACTTGCCGTGAATGTTGGCCCGGCTTCTGCACGAGTCTTTCAACCATGACAATATAATTAAATGTTGTGAATGATCTATCAACCACCACATGCAAAGACGAAATGACAAGAAGATTTTTTTTTTTACTAGTCAGAAAGATTTTCAACAGCATACATCATAATATCCCCATTAAACAAGCTCCTTGATGCCAGACCAAATACAGAAGCAGGAGCTTGTGAAATTTCGGCATCTGAGTTCCAAGTTCGTCATAGTTAAATACTATGCTTGTTTCGGTTCTGTATACTCTTGTTTCATACTGCTTTACAGTCCCAAACAGTGACGCATGGCTACTGCACTCACCCATGATCGAATATTTCACTATTAGTTCAATAGATATCATCTGCAACTGGATGGTCTTGGTCACAAAGGGAAATAGAGTTGTCAGGTCCAATTCAAGAAATATCTGAGGCCTTTGGGGGTGGAACCAGGAAACTTTGGGGGTGAAGCCAGGGTGTGGCAAGCACAATTGAACTCCAAAGGCAGTTCTGGCTATCATATTTAAAGGAACTGCACACCTTTTAAATGCCTTCCCTCCATTTGGGAATAATGGAGGATAGAGGCAACTTCTTTGGGGGCTCATTGAATTGAACCCCCTGGTCCATTCTTTTTGAAACTTGGAAGGTGTTTTGAGGAGAAATGCCAGATGCTATGCTGAAAATCCAGGGCCTCAAAAAACAACCCCATAGCCCCAGATAGTCACAACCTGATTCTCAATTGTACTCTATGGGAACCAGACTGCCCAGCAGACATTCCCCCCCCCCCCCCGACACACACACACTTTCTCATAACCGTGAAGCAGGGGGATTCCCTGCTCTCAACTAGGGACTGGCAACCCTACAGGGAAATCCATTTGCTAATTACAGCTATAGCCCAGTGACAGCACAATATGTTCAAATACAGGCCATAGCTGCAACAGCTCACTCCATAGGGTACAGGAAGGATTCACACTCCTACCACTGTGCACTGTTTAATATGGAGGAGAAAGTGGAGCCCCTACTAGAAGAGATGCAGAAGCCATGGCCGCCTCACTACTAAATGAACAGTGGTACACAGCATGAGTTCATAAGATACCACTTACTACAAATAGCCCAGACTAGCCTGAACTTGTCAGAGCTTGGAAGCAAAGCTGGGTAAGTTCTCAGATGGGAGACCACACAGGAAGGTTATGCAATGCACAGAAGGCAATGGCAAATCACCTCTGTTCATCTCTGCCTTGAAAACCCCATAAGTGGTCACCATGAATTGGTTGCTATTTGACAACATTTAATTATATGTCTTTCCTATATCTGTGTACCTGGATGATTCTGCAAACTGCCCTGGTATCCATTTAGTATCAACATTTCTAGATGGTGCTAAGACAGTCTTGTGTAGTGGTTAAGTCTGCATACTTTAATCGGGGAGAACTGGGTTTGATTCCCCATTCTTTCACAGGCATCTGCTAGTGTGATCTTGGGTCAGCAAAAAGTTCTCAGCAGAGCTGTTCTCTCAAGAGCAGTTTCTGTGAGAGCTCTCTCAACTCCACCTGCCTCACAGGGTGTCAGTTGCAGGGAGAGGAAGGGAAAAGAAATTGTAAGCCACTCTGAGACTCCTAGTGAAGGACAGGCTATAAAGGCAACATTCAGGGAGAGGAAGGAGAAACAAGTGCAGTGGCCCCATCCTCCCTACTTGTAACCAAGATTTTTGGCCCTGTTCCCTACTTATACTAAGTTCGTCATCCTCCAGATAGGGCCTAGAGATCTTCTGAAATTACACAGAGCACAAAGAGCAGTTCCCCTGGAAAAAAATGGCAACTTTGGAGGGTTGACTCTATGGCATTATAGCTGGCTGAGGTCCATCTTCTCCCCAAACCCTAAGAACCACCCCTAATCTCCAGGAATTTCCCATCCTGGAAGTGATAACACTACTTGGGGAGGGATGGTGGCTCAGTGTTAGAGCATCTGCTTGGGAAGCAGAAGGTCCCAGGTTCAATCCCTGGCATCTCCAAGAAAGGGTCCAGGCAAATAGGTGTGAAAAACCTCAGCTTGAGACCCTGGAGAGCCGCTGCCAGTCTGAGAAGACAATACTGACTTTGATGGACCAAGGGTCTGATTCAGTATAAGGCAGCTTCATATGTTCATATGTACTCCGTGCTCAGTGTGTTGGCCCTCTAGGGCAACTGGTTGGCCACTGTGTGAAACTGGATGTTGGGCAAGATGAAGCACTGGTCTGATCCATTAGGGTTCTTCTTATGGTTCTTCTGGTATTGGGTATTGTGCTGTCATGAGTTCTTCCATTATGGTTCTTCTAAACATGCTATCTCCCCTAGAAGTACTCTGAATTCATGAATCCTCTCACTAGCCCCTTCAAGAGTATAAAAATCACCAAATTAAGGTAATGAACAAATGAGTACTCTAAAGGATCTTGGGGGAATGTTTAGAATGACATTCCTATATGATCGGAGGCCTATCTATCTGCCGGACCACCTTTCTTCACATTTTCCCCAGAGAGCACTGCATGCAGGGACGCAACATCAACTGTCCATCCCTGGACCAAGAGAGGCTAGGCTGTGTATTACACCGTCCAGGGCCTTCTCAGTGGCAGCACCTGAAATATGTAATGCACTCCCGGAGGCCATAAAGGCCCTGCGGAACCTCTCTCAATTCTGCAGGGCCTGCAAAACCGAGTTATTCCCACAGGCTTTTGGCACTTAAACTGGGAGAGGACTGCCACCTACTCTACTGAGATGTTGGAACTACTACGGGTTTGACTGCTAGTAAAGGACAATCCCGCCGAGGTAGTTATTTAACAGCACCGTAAAAATGGTTTTAAAAATGTTTTAATAGTGTTTATTGTTTGAAGTTTGATTGCTTAATTTGTATTTATCGTCCGAAATTTGGAACTGACTGTCAGTTGCCCTTAGTCTGCTTGCGGAGAGGGTAGGGTATAAATTAAAGGTAATAAATAATAATAATAAATAAATAAATAATAATAGGTGGTACAAGCCTAGGTTTTGCAAATGTTAAGTAGAATAACAGCCACTCTTCAGATCTTTACAGACATCTGTGCTATCAAGTCACAACTGACTTATGGTGACCCCCCCCCCCCAGCAAAGGGCTTTCAAGGCAAGTGATTAATCAGAGGTAGTTTGATTAATCAAACCATGGCCATTGCCTTCTTTTGCACAGTTCTCCTTGGTGGTCTCCCATCCAAGTAGCAGCCCTGTTTAGCTTCTGAGATCTGACAAGATCACACTATACCATGATGCCTTCCACCCCTCATTAGATCTTTAGCTACTTATTAAATCCTTTATTAAAATGAGCAGACTTTTATGATAAAAAAATAAATAAATTCTGAGCCCGGGGAAAGAAAGCAAACATTTTGCTCAGCCGTCAGAACAGTCATGCTCTTTAGATATTCCTTCATCCACACCCGGCAATACTCTGCAGCTAGACAAAACACATTTATAAAAAGTGATTTACAGCATTTGATGTTAATGGTAAACTTGACATCTCAAATCACAGCTGTTTCCCCACACTAGCCAAGGGCAAAGCAATGCCTTTTGAAGCACAGATTATTCATAGCAGAGGATAATTTCAAACAACAAAAATGTTATTCAAAAAGTGGTATGGGCAAAAACAGTGAAATTATCACATCAATTTAGCCTCATAAATTGATTTGTATTTTTTTTCCTTGTGATAAAACAGATGCCTGACAGGCCAAATTTGTTATAGAAGAATATTAATTTTGCTACAATTTTTCTAGAATTCATGTGCTTTGGGGAGGATCTTTATTTTAAAAAAAAACCACTAATGATAAAACTTGAGAAGACAAGACTCACACATTGGAAAAGACAAGAATGCTAGGAAGAGTTGAAGGGAGGAGGAAGACCCAGCATAAAATGGATTGGCTCAGGGGTTTTTTGTAGTAGGAACTCCTTTGCCTATTAGTCTACACCCCACCCCACCCCGATGTAGCTAATCCCCCAGGAGTTTACAGTTCTGTGCACACAGCAATCTTCTGCCACTGCCATATTTTCTGTATCTCAACCTACCTCACAAGCAGTGTTTCCTCTATTTAGCATGAGCCTTCAGCTCACACATTTTTATCTTAGCTCAGGAAGGATGACTCTAGAGCACACTAATCTATGAAGTAGTTCACAACTTTAATGCCAGTAGCTCACAAAGTAGAATTTTTGTTCACAAGACTATGCAGTTTAGAGGGAACATTGCTCACAAGGCTGTTGTAAAAATAAGATTGAGGGCAGAATAAGAGACGGATGGGCAAAGACCACTAAATAGTTATTAGCCCACCTCCATCCCAAAACTGCCTCCAGGTACTGTCTAGTTCTACAGCCTCCCTGGGATCTGCTGGATATGAAAAATAGAGCTGAGGATCCTACCTTTGGGTGACAGGCCAGCCTAGACCTCCAGGTGACCTCACTCAAGAGGTCCACAGAGATGTTGAACAGATGGTACTAAAAGTGGCTGAGAGGCCCTGATCAGCAGAGTCACATTCCCTTTATTCATTTCCAGGTGCAGGTCATTCATGAGGGCAACCAAAATACTTTCAGTTCCACAACCAGGTCTGAAACCAGACCAGAATGGATCCAAACAGTCTGCTTCATCCATAAGAACATAAGAGAAGCCATGTTGAATCATGCCCATGGCCCATCCATCCAACACTCTGTGTCACACAGTGGCCAAATATGTATATATATATATACACACACTGTGGCTAATAGCCACTGATGGACCACGTTGACGCCCACTCACCCAGCCTCAACAGATCCCTTTGGAGTGCCTCAGAATTCTCTCTGGTTCTCACCACCCTGAACAATTTAGTGTCATCTGCAAACTTGGCCACTTCACTGCTTACTCCCACCCAACTCCAAATCATTTATGAACAAGTTAAAGAGCATGGGACCCAGTACTGAGCCCTGCGGCACCCCACTGCTTACTGTCCTCCACTGCGAAGACTGCCCATTTATACTCACTCTCTGCTTCCTATTAATTAGCCAGTTTTTGATCCACAAGAGGACCTGTCCTTTTACTCCATGACTCTCGAGCTTACTAAGAAACCTTTGATGAGGAACTTTATCAAAAGCTTTCTGGAAGTCAAGGTAAACAACATCTATTGGGTCTCCTTTGTCTACATGTTTGTTCACCCCCTCAAAGAAATGTAACAGGTTAGTGAGGCAAGATCATCCCTTACAGAACCCATGCTGAGTCTTCCTCAATAACTCGTGTTCATCAATGTGCCTACTCATTCTACTCTTGATAATGGTTTCTACCAGCTTTCCCGGTATAGAAGTCAGATTGACTGGCCTGTAATTTCCCGGATCTCCTCTGGAACCCTTTTTAAAGATGGGGGTGACATTTGCTACCTTCTAGTCCTCAGGAACGGAGGCAGATTTCAATGAAAGATTACATATTTTTGTCAGAAGATCCACAAGTTGAACTTTGAGTTCTTTCAGAATTCTTGGATGTATGCCATCCGGACCTGGTGACTTATTAGTTTTTAATTCGTCTCTCAGTTGTAGGACCTCCTCTCTTGTCACCTCAAGTCTTTCAACACCCCTTCCAAAATAAGTGGTTCTGGAACATCCAGGAATCCCTGGAGATAGGCACAGTGATTAGTTAGGCTACCAGCCCACTAAATGAGCTGCTAAGGTGACAAACGATTTTAGAAGTCAGGGAGTCACGCAACATTTGTAAGGGAAAACTAGCATATGGTACACAGCTCCCAAGATTGTACATGTCGAAAGGAAAAACTAGCATATGGTACACCACTCCCAAGATTGTACAAGTCGAATGTGGAGTGATGCAGGATTCATATTTCCAGGGTGGGAGAGAGGGAACTCCCATCCCTACCTGCACTCCCCCATTACCCACCCTTGCTCTGGATAATTGGAGGCTGGAATGGTGTCCCATGATGCCATTTCTCGCTGTGTAACTGGAAGTGACATCATCACATCACTGGACTCTCTAACATTCTCTCAAAGCTATGGTAAAACCATAGAGTTTTGAGTGAATGCTAGAGCAGCCAGTGATGCCACTTCCCATTATGCACCCAGAAATGACATCATGGCATTAGGGAACACCACTCTGGTGAGTCTTTTTCCCTCCAGGCTTTCTAAAGCAATGAAACTTTAAGGTGACCCTTATTTTTAGTTATAGCTGTCCTCCAAAAGGGAATATAGTTGGATTTCCAAAATGGTACCAGAGATTTTGAGGCCACCCAAAAATAGGAGACTCCTGTTTGCATCATTTAGGTCTCTGGATACAGTTAAAATTCCACCTTGCAGAAGCTCCATCAATTACTGCAAAAGTATTAGTGCTGGAAAACAATATATATTCCAAAGGAAAATGGGAGAGGGGAGTTGTTAAGCAAGAAAATATTACAATTAAATTAACAGAGTTTGGGGAGGATTGGTGAAAGTTCCAACAGCTCCTTCCTCCCCTTTAATGTCAGGGACCTAATTTACCTCATTTATATTAATGAACAGTGGATTGCACAACTATTAGCATGATTGAAAATTGCACTAATGCTCAGTAAATCTGTCTCTAATTATTATGATTAATGAGAAGTTGATCATCTTGGACCAGATTAACAACCTCGAGCCACTGGAACGGAGCGGAAGATATTTTTCTCAGCAAAATGGGTCTTTCATCTTTTCATCTTATAAGGAAACCCGGAGCCTCCCACCCACAGATATGACACCCCTCTTTCACCATCACCATCTATATACAGCGACACAGGCCAATTATGCTCTGTTCATCTAGGTACATTTACCCAAAATTAATTATCATCTATCACTTGTAGTCTAAATGGCATTAAGCATTAGCCATATGATAAACCATGCTGAATGTGCCATTCAATTGTTGGAAGACAGAGGCAGCTTGGCCCACTTCCTTCTTAAAATGCAGGGAGGGGGAACATACGGCAAGGAGAATTAAGTTTGAGAGTTATTTCCAAATTAATTACTATGGTAAGCATATTATCTCCTGGAACTGGACTTATGAGTTTGTCTCATAAGTTCTTTGAGGTTAACGAAGAGTGCAAAAGATTCCTATTATTGGCAGGCTGGTTATAAAGTCCTGCCTTCAAGTTCCACACACACAGCAATCCTGTTTACCTGAATTTACAATATATTTAAAAACACTAAGGGCCAACATGTTTGAAGGCACTGCCTCATCCTACATTTTTTTTTTAATCTCACAGGGTTGCCATAAGAATACGTTTGAGCAGGGATCGTTTTGTAGAAAAATAGGTGGTGGAACTCATCCAGGGATTGTTATGCAGCTGCACCTACTATTCAATGAACAAGATGAGAAGGAGGAGGTGGAACTCTCAGAAAGGTTCAGGAGCTGTGCTCCTGGGAGCTCCCACTGAATCCGAGGCCTGCGTTTGAGGATAGGGAAGAGGAGACTGGATTATACCCCACCTTTCACTTGGCATCTCAGAGGGGCTTACAGTCTCCTTTCCCTTCCCCTCCCCACAACAGACACCCTATGAGGTAGGTGAGGCTGAGAGGTCTGACAGAACCTGCTCTTTCCAGAACAGTCTCTGACAGTCATGACTGACCCAAGGCCTCTCCTGCAGTTGCACGTGGAGAAGTGGGGAATGAAACCGGGTTCTCCCAGATAAGAGTCTACACACTTAGCTACCTCACCAAACTGAGCAGGGCTACCGAGTCAGATCATTGCTTTATCAATATTAGGACTGTCTACTCTGACTGACAGCAACTCTCTCAGGAAGAGGTCTTTCACAAGACTGAACCCGGGACCTTCTGTATGCCAAGCAGATGTTCTACCATCAAGCACCAAGCCATGACTATTTTTTTTGAAAATCTTTTGTTCTTTAAATGGAAACTGGAAACTGCCGGTCACAAATTATTTTCTGGGGGAGAAATTCCTAAGACAAACCAGTGTTCTAAGTGAGGTAACATGCCTATGGCTTCCATACTGGCTACATCCCCAAATACTGGGAAGGAGGGGCAGAGAAGTTAAAGGCACATGCTATGAAATGCATTCTTCACTTCTCTCACTCTGATCTGTCTGTCTGGTTAACTATATCATCCTTCCTCTGAAGAGCTCAGGTTTGCATTTGGATTCCTAGAGAGGATGACATGCTTTTGGCCAGTTCACCCCCATGTGCCCACTGCCTGTCCCAGTGCCTGCTCCAAGGTTATCCAGTGATCTTTATGTCAAAGAACTTCCAAATCCTAGTCCAACATACTAATTATACACCATACTGGCTTCCTAGCAACTGAAAATGTACAATGGGGATAAGCACACCATTAAGTGTAAGCATGGCCTCAAAAGCATTAAAATAAGATCTGGTAACTTAAACCAAGAGCCATCTTTTAAAAAACACTGTATGTGTTTTAATCCAAACAAGATTTATGTTCCATTTGTGGATCCTTGTTTTGTGCATATATAATACTGTCTTCCTGTCTTCAGTGAGCTATGGTTGTGACAGGATCTTAGCTGTGTTTAGTGCTGTCAGTGAATCACAAGCATCTGAACCTAGCTTGCTTAGGTTTGCCAATAAGATTCAGGCATGCTGTAACTTCATAGTGGCAAGGCTGCTTTGGTTGCAATCAGGAGGCATTTACAGCAGAAGGTACGGAGAACCCCGGGTGGTGGGATTTCTCCCACTGACAACAGGAAATGAATCCCAGCATGAACAGGTCTACTGTCTTTTGACAAGCACATTATTGGAGGCTTTTGGAAGTCTTGTAATTATAGACAGAGGAGGAAAGGGAGGGAGGAGGACCGGGAAAAGTAGTTTGTGCTGCCATATGTGTGGAAAGAAAGGCAGAAAGTGTACTGCCCTTGTTATGCTTGTTTGCATGCTAGCAATGTGTCCATCAAAAAAAAAAACAAGTTGAGGGGTGACATGATAGAGGTTTACAAGATTATGTAAGGGATACAGAAGGTAGAGAAAGAAGTACTTTTCTCCCTTTCTCACAATACAAGAACTTGTGGGCACTCAATGAAATTGCTGAGCAGTCAGGTTAGAATGGATAAAAGGAAGTACTTCTTCACCCAAAGGGTGATTAACACATGGAACTCACTGCCACAGGAGGTGGTGGTGGCTACAAGCATAGCCAGCTTCAAGAGGGGATTGGATAAACATATGGAGCAGAGGTCCATCAGTGGCTATTAGCCACTGTGTATTATTGGAACTCTCTGTCTGAGGCAGTGATGCTCTGTATTCTTTGTGCTTGTAAGGGGGGGGGGTGTAACAGTGGGAGGGCTTCTAGTGTCCTGGCCCCACTGATGGACCTCCAGATGGCACCTGGGGGGTTTTGGCCACTGTGTGACACAGAGTGTTGGACTGGATGGGCCACTGGCCTGATCCAACATGGCTTCTCTTATGTTCTTATGATAGGCTCATAACCCAGCAGATGGGGCTCAGAAACCCACCTGAGGTTTCTGACCCAGGGGTCTGACCACTGTATTGTATTTGTGCATATACAGTTGTATGCACACACACACACACACTAGGGTTGCCAGTTCTGGGTTGGGAAACATCTGGAGATTTGGGTGGGGTAGAGCCTGGGAAGGTCGGATTTGGTGAGGAGAGAGATCTCAGCAAGATATACCATAGCGTCCATCCTCCAAAGCAGCCATTTTCTCCCAGGGAACTGATCTTGGTCATCTGGAGGTGAACTGTAATATTGGGAAATTCCCATGTGTCACCTGGAGGTTGGCAAGCCTATTTAAATAGGTCATTTATATGTATAATAGACATGCAATATATAAGTCTGATTTATTGATGGTGATATAATATTGAATAATGTGTACACTAAGCAAGAAGGGAGCAAACAGGAAATGACATACCATAACTACAAAGACTCTTGCATTTGACTCTCAGCAGGGGGGAAGGAAAAGGAGAATATTCAAATGGAACGTTTCCCACTCTTCACTAACTCCGCTCTTAGCACTCCTAAACTCCTAGCATCTACAAAGAAGGGATTAAACAGACAGGAAAGGAATAATTTATGTATGGAACAGGAACTCCCCAGCCAAACTGTTTTATAGTCTTATGACACAGGAAGCCCAGGGAAAGCTTTCTTCCGCAGATACATCTACAATTACATGAAGCTAGCACAACACCCCCCCCCAACAATTTTTAAACAAAAAGTCTCTAGAGCATCATATAGTAGACATTTCTATACCTATTTAATCCATCCTTAAAATATACACACTGAAACAGCTATGGGCATTGTGCTGCCAGTTCAAGTGAGCACAGCGATGTGGAAAATTTCCCAGTGGTGCTGGGAAATGCTGGATTTCCTACTGTTTTTATAACGGGGAGGTGTGTGTGTCAAAGAATGCACTTTAGTATTTCCCAGGGGCAAGAACTGCAACATATAATTATAGTAACTTTCTAGGTCTAGTCTCTGGTTTCCAAACTTTGTTACGGAGACCTTTGCCCAGTCAAAAGACCCCCAACGCTTGAGCCTTCCTGGAAGGCAACTGAAAGATGATGTGCCGGTTCTGAAACTTGGGGTGCCAGCTCTGGGTTAGGAAAGACTTGGAGATTTTGAGGGTGGAGACTGAGGAGGGTGGGGTTTTTTTCATTTAAATTTTTATTAATTTTCCTACACATATTAAACAAAAACTACATGAATCAAAAATAGTGACAATACCGAGTAACATTGTGTATATCTTACAGTTGGGTCAAAATTATTTAGAAATAAATCAGTTTTTCATATAAACTGTTATTTGGTATATATTTTTTTTGTCACAAATAACTTATCACTATAAGGTTGACTCAGCTTTCCATCCTTCCGAGGTCGATAAAATGAGTACCCAGCTTGCTGGGCGGAAAGTGTAGATGACTGGGGAAGGCAATGGCAAACCACCCTGTAAAAAGTCTGCCATGAAAACATTGTGAAAGCAATGTCACCCCAAAGTCGAAAACGACTGGTGCTTGCACAGGGCACCTTTCCTTCCATAGATGGTATACCACTGTGTCTGGCACAGTGATGCTTTGTATTCTTAGTTCTTGGGGGGCAACAGTGGGAGGGCTTCTGGAATCTGGCCCCACTGGTGGACCTCCTGATGGCACCTGGGTTTTGGCCTCTGTGATACAGCATGTTAGACTGGACGGGCCTGATCCAACATAGTTTCTCTTCCATCCTTTTACGTTCTTATGTGCATGTGTACATCTGCTTTTAAAGAGGAGCCAACAAAAGTTCATTCTACAAATGAAACCAGACATCAGTACCTGGGTAAATGTGGGCTTTAAACTACACATTTGTGTTGAATGTAACATGTGAATTACACAACACGCATATAAAGACAAAGAATTGCACCCTGTGCATAAATTGTACATGTGTTCACTGCAGTCTGTGAACAGCCCTAGGATAAGACAATCTCATGTGTTCTTATGTTCAGATTTCACTCTCCTAACAAAGTGACTAAATTGAGACTGATTTTTCACTAGGCTTGTTCCGATCTGAGAGCCCTTTTCCCTCTGGTGCTTCTGTCCAATTTCGCACAAGCTGCCATGGGGTTGTGACTTGCCCTGCCTCTTTCCTGCAGCAAGCAGAAAACAGTTTTCAGAGGATGTTGCTTGCTGCGGGAAAGAGGCAAAGCAAGTCGCAGCCCGACAGCAGTTTGTGCAAAATTGGACAGAAGCGCTGGGGAAAAGGGGCTCCCAGACCAGAACAAGCCTAGTAAGAAATCAGATTAGGTTTTTGAAGTTTCGTCACATCATGAGAAAACAAGACTTTTCCACCTTGACCTGCTCCAGATCTTTTATGAAATATGTAAAAATTACATTTTCACAGTTAGGAGATCAGGAACCCTCCTTCCCTTTGGGTTTTTGCATTTCTTCTTCTCCACTCACACACACAGCCCTCCCTTCTGGGTTCCCAGGCTTGGCAATCCCAGGAGTTTTTGGGACATGGCTAAAGTAGCTAATCTCCAGGCGGCATCTGAGACCTCTTGCTATTACAGTTCATCTGCAGATGATCAAGGTCAATTTCCCACTGTAGCCTGATGAGGTCCCTCCCCAAACCCCAGCCTCCCCAGGCTCCACCCCCAAACTCTCCAGCTATTTCCCAATCAGAGCTGGCAACTCTAGCTATGGCATAGAGAGGGGGAGCACTGTGTAAATCTCTGGGAATGGCCCCGATCTCTATGCCAAAACCACAGAAATTACACAAATTCCAACAGTGTTGTGGATGAGGCAACTGGAATTCACATCACCACATCTGTAACATCTGGGAGGTTGCTCTGTGGAGAACCTGGTAAACATAATCCCTTCTTTCTCCTTCCATGCCAACAGGGCTTTTTTTTGTAGCAGGAACTCCTTTGCATATTAGGCCACACACCCCTGATGTAGCCAATCCTCATGGAGCTTACAGTAGACCCTGTACTAAGGGCCCTGTAAGCTCTTGGAGGATTGGCTACATCAGGGGATGTGGCCTAATATGCAAAGGAGTTCCTGCTACAAAAAAAGCCCTGCATTCCAACCATCACTAATATTATGTTTGCACTTAGCCCAATGTTAACCACAGCTACTTTTAAAGAGCACGGAAGCTGCTTCTGCTCTCAATTTCAGTCAGCTTAAGTTACCGACTAATGAGAGTTAAGCCTCTTTGTCCAGGATGCATTCTGGGACCCATTCCCCGGGTTTTGCCAAAAGTGGAATTAATTGTTTTATTATGCTCTGTCAAAACTTTTCACAATCCCACCTGAGGAGGAAACTAACTTGGCCTGCAGTGGAGCTTCCAAATTGCCTCCTATTTCACCAAAGGCACAGTCCATTATCAGCCCGAGGAGGAGCAGAATCCCTTTTGAAAACTGGCCGCCGGAGCAGAGAACCAGCACAGTACTGCTCCCCTTTCAAGAACGGGAAAGTTGAAAGAAAAGCTTGTACAAAAATCTGTTGGCATCGAGAAAATCCACCGCGGACATTTGCGTTGAGTTTATCAGACGCGCGGCAGCTGCTCTCACCTCGACTGGAGACGGCAAATGTTTGTACGGCGTTGAGTCTGTTTACAAAATGCTTGATTTCCAAACTGTAAGGTCAGAGTCTCTAACATCCAAGGCATTCGCCGGCAGCTTCTGAGTTTTTTTTTTAAAAAGGGCTGACACTTCCTGCGAAGATTTCCACCATATTCTCGAGATCCCTAAATAAAGATCCTTGCAAATCGTACACAGGCAGACAACCCACTGCCCTATTTGAAATGTGCATGCTAACGGACTCGGGAGACTGATAAGCTTGGTGTGAAGGAGCAAGCTTTAGAGTGTGGGGCCTCCCAGTGTTCATCACTCAGGCAGACCGATAACAGAGACAACCCGGGAAAGCTGGCCAGAAGAGATACATAAATCTGGTTATCATCTGCATAAAAATGATAACCCACTTTGTAAAAGGCAAAAGAGAGAGTGAGACGGAGACTGCAGGAAGCTTATAAATACTAAAATTCACCAGGCTCACCGGAGAGCTGCAGTCGAAATCATACAGGGGGTAATATCTGGGAGGGGGGAACATTTAGGAAGAGAAAGACATTAAATTGCTAGCCAGTTTTAATACACACCTCTTTTTTTGTTTTTCATTTTAAAAAGGAAGGAACATCAAGAGCCAGCAGATGGCCACGGGCTATGGGTAGGCTTGCTACTGGCCTCTAGCAAACCGGAGGACATTCTGGCAAATCATGCATGAACATGGCCACAGAGTTGCCCCCTTAATAAAAGCAAGCTGCTTTCTTGGAAACCCTTGATGCATTGTTGTTATTAGTTTAAAATGCATGATGCACTCTTTTCAGCAGCTCTCAAAACATGCTGCAATATACAAACAAATAATACGCACAAACAAAATACAAACAAATAATACAAACATGCTAAAGAGAGCCAGTTTGTTGCAGTGGTGAAGTGTGCAGACTCTTATCTGGGAGAACGGGGTTTGATTCCCCACTCCTCCACTTGCAGCTGCTGGAATGGCCTCGGTTCAGCCATAGCTATCGCAGGAGTTGTCCTTGAAAGGCCAGCTTCTCTGAGAGTCCTCTCAGTCTCACCCACCTCAGGGTGTCTGTTGTGGGGGGAGAAGTTATAGGAGATTGTAAACTGCTCTGAGTCTCTGATTCAGAGAGAAGGGCGGGGTATAAATCTGCAGTCTTCTTTTTTTTTTCTGATAAGGGTTATTTACACTTAAGATCAGCATTGCAGGGTGTAGAGCGTCAGCATGATAAGTCATACAGCCAGCATGTGAGAAAGGAGAAGCAGAAGAGTTGGTTTTACCTTGCTCTTCTATGTCCTAAGAAGTCTCAAAGCAGTCTTCTATCGCATTCCCTTCCTCACCCTACAATAGACACCTTGTGTTATAGGTGGAGCTAAGAGAGTTCAGAGAGAGCTGTGACAGACTCAAGGTCACCCAGCAAGCTCCATGTGGCAAAGGAATGGGGAATCAAACCTGGTTGTCCAGATTAGAGTCCACTGCTCCTAAGCACCACACTACGCTGGCTCCCATAACTGGCAGGTCTGTATTCATTTATAGGGTTACAAAGTAAAAACATGCTTTAGGAATTAGGGAAACCATCTATATCATTTTAAAGATTTCCATACAGATGGGATTTCCACTGGTCTCAGAAAAGACGGAGAGGGCATATGCGAACCAGAAAGCTCAAGAGTCCTGTGAATCAGAGCAATGGAGTACAGATAGATTATTGAGACCAGGGCGTGTTTTTTTTTTAGCAGGGACACAGCTCTGTGTGGCTTGGCATCAGGGGGTGTGGCCTAATATGCAAATGAGTTCTGGATGGGCTCTTTCTACAAAGAAAAGCCCTGTTGAGACCAAAGTCTTCTTGATAAATCTACTTGGCATTGAGAGGTCTAAGCAAGCTCCTTTCTTCAGCAAATAGAATTTGGATATATGCCAAGCAAAGTCCATGAAACAATCACACCACATTGAACACATGATCACATGAGGTAGCCTTATACTCAGTCACAACTTTTGGTCCAACAAGGTCAGTATTTCCTACTCAGACCGGTAGCGGCTCTCCAGGGCCAGGGCTTTTTTTGAGCAGGAAGGGTTTTAGGCTTTTCAAATCATTTACCTAGGGTTGCCAAGTCCCCTGCAGCCTCTGGCGGGGGACTGTTTTTGCACGCAAGTGACATCACCACGCTGGTGACTGCACGTGCTGGCCACTCTAGGAGCTTCTGGGGAAACTCTACAGTTTTCCCGGACGCTCTAGCAATTTGGGAGGGAAAACTCTATGGTACAATAGGTACCATAGAGTTTTACCTCCCAAATTACTAGACCATAGAGTTTTCCCGGAAGCTCTTAGAGCAGCTGGTACACAATGACGTCATTGCGAGTGATGTCATCACACCGACAATGTCCAATGTGGGCTGGCAGATTGGGAACCTCCTGGGTGGGGGAACCCCCATCCAGCCCAGGAACCTGGCAGCCCTACCTACAACCTTCCTAATCCATTTAACTGGAGATGCTGGGGTATGAATCTGGGGGCCTTCGACAAGCTAAGCAGTTGTTCTCCCACTGAGCCCCAGACCCTCCCAAGCATTGTGGCTTCACTCAAAGAATCCTACAGTTGAGATCACCTAAATTACAGTTCCCAGATTCGTCTGGGTAGAAGGAATGGCTGTTAAACCAAGCTTGTTGATCTCTAAGATGCTACTGGACTTAAACATTGGTCTGTTACCAACCAACCCAGCTGCCCACCTGAAACTGTTCGACCGGCGTACATCTATTATGCAGGTATGTTCTCGTGCTTAATTTATTGCTTCTACCTGAAACCTGCACTATGAACCCAAGAGTTTGATAAAAGGGCATAGGTCTCTCGAGCTGCAAATCTATGCCTGCAGAAACAGCTTCCTCCACAGAGGTCAGAGCTGCGGTAAGGGTCAGTGATGACGGGGATTATTAATAGTGTGGGCTATAATGCAAAGTAGCTGCAGGCTGAAATGACTCTTGAAAGGCAACAGGGACAGATTTAAATAAGAGAATGACAACACTCACAGCAGGGGAAGTGAGGGATAGTTGATAGAGGTCTGTCAATGTCCACTTCCCAGAACACCGGGGAAATCGATGGCTCTGGAAACGTTCCCCCTCGATCTCAGTCAATGGTTTCAGTTCAGTGTCTGGAGGCTGCACGGCTACAGTCCTTGCAATGATCTGTGGCAAATCATCACTATTTAGACTGATGATCCGATAAGTGAGGGCTGCTATTAACACCTCGTTAAACGATGGGCCAAATTACACATTATGTGCAAAAGCATATATTATCAAGCCATGACGGCGGCTTTGTCTATTGGAGAGCTGCTTCAGAAAGGGGTGGTTTGCAGGGGAGAAGCAGCGGGGAGGGAAAAAAGATACCTAACGTTTCTTTCTGCTGCCTAACGCTTTTCTATTGTGATTCCCTTTATGTGGTTCATGCAGCCGCCGAAAGATTAAGCATCCCCACTGCCCATTTCCCTGTTGCAAATCACACATGCTCCAGAGCAGCGGCTCGGGGGGTTTTAGTACTTACATTCATGTATAACGTACAATGTGGGCTCATGAATTCAATTAATTGGATGTAAAGATGTCCATGAAATAGGGTTGCCTGGGCAAGCCTGGTTACCAGCAGAAATATTGGGGAGTGAGGATGGGGGGGCATGTGACACGGGCAACGTTGTCAATGTCATGATGCCACTTCCGGATACAACCTGGAAAAGACAATGGGTAGCTCCAGGAATTGCTGAAAACCCTATCGTTTTACCACAGAGTTTATCATTGAGTTTCCAGCAATTCCTAGAGCTACCCGTTGTCACTTCAGGAACTGATCTACCAGCAGAAAAGCCAGTGGCTTTTTTAAATTGATGCAATAGAACCAATCACCAGAAGCAGGGCAATACTCCATCTAAGCTGTGGAGTCTTGTGAGCAAAAATTCTGCTTTGTGAGCTACTGGCATTAAAGTTGTGAGCTACTGGCATTAAAGTTGTGACTACTGGCATTAAAGTTGTGAGCTACTGACATTAAAGCTGTGACTACTGGCATTAAAGTTGTGAGCTACTGCATAAATTACTTTGCTCTGGGGCTATTTTTCTTGAGCTAAGACAAAAACATGTGAGCCAGAGGCTAAAAGACTGTGAGCTAGCTCACATTAACTCAGTTTAGAGTAGGCTTCCCAACCCTCCCGCCCTGGCGGGGGACCCCAGGAATTCCACCCTCTTCCCCCGCTCCCCCAAAAAACGGAAGCGGGGCGAGGGGGGGAATGGCAAGCCACCCCATCCCGGAGCCGGCGAGGCCGCCGCACTGCGCCACTGCTGCCCCCTCCTCGCCCAGTGAGGCCGTAGGTGGCGGGCTCACCGGCACCCAGCAGCAGGAGGAGGAGGCAGCGGAGGAGCTGTCGGCCGAGGGCCTCGCTGGTGGCGTTGGCGCAGCAGAGGGGCAGCAGGAGCATGGCGAGGAGGACGGGCGTGGCGGAGGCGGCGGAGCCAGGCGCGGCCCAGGGCAGTGAGGGAGCTCTTGAAGGGGTGCAGAAAGGTGCCGCACAGCACGGCCGCCCCACAGCACAGCCCCACCAGCACCAGAGCGCCCGTCATGTATAAGGCCTGCCGGAGAGGCTTCTCCACGCACGGCAGCGCCAGAGGCCGAGGAGGAGGCCCCGAGCCCCCGGCCCCGCTCTCCATGCCCGCGCCACCGCCCTGCTTCACCCAGGCCTCCAGCCTCAAGCGGCCGCCGAGGGGCGGGGAGGACGAGTGGGAGGAGGAGGGAGGGACATCTGCTAATGCGGCTGCGGCGCAGGAACCTCCGGCCCGCCTCGCCCGGGGCCTGCTTGTGTCAGGAGGGCGGCCAGGAAAGCCCCGCGGAGGCCGCCCAGGCAGGCTTATCCCAGCGCTCTTCAGGCACCAGGCCTTGATGGCAATTATGCTTGTCACAGCCTTGATATTGGCTCCACCCCTAACATCTCCTGGCTCCACCCCCAAAGTCTCCTGGCTCCACCCCCAATGTCCCCAGATATTTCTTGAATTGGACTTGGCAACTCTAGTTTAGAGCAGGAGTGTCAAACATGCAGCCTGGGAGCCGAATCAGGCCCCCAGAGGGCTTCTATCAGGTCCCCGAACAACTGGCTGTCATCTGCTTCCTTCTGCATAGCAGCTTGCTTTGCAAGGCTTGTTTAATCTCACAGCAGCTATACAGCAAAATCTCTATTTTCTTCATTGGCTGAGGCTCCTCCCTTGGGAGGAAGAGGGGGAGGGACAGCTTGCTTTGCCAGGCTCTCTCATCACACAGCAGAGCTACTGAGCCAAGCCTCTCTTCCTTCTACTGGCTGAGGCTCCTCCCCATCCTGGGCTCCTACGGAAGGAAGGAAAGATCCGGAGCTTCCTTTACCCAGTTCTCTGGATCCAATGGGAGAGATACAAAGAAAGCACCTTTAAGACCAACGAGTGCTAATGTTTTAAGGGTTTTTTTTTTAACCTAATCTTAAATAGGTACACATATGGCCTGGCCTAACAAGGTCTTATTTACATAAGATTCGACCCTCATAATGAATGAGTTGACATCCCTGGCTTAGAGGGAGTACTGAGCAGGCGCCCAGGCAACCCTACCACAAAACACAGTGGACCTTTTTACAGGTTCATCATTTCTCAGGGGGAGATTAGTGACTAACCAAGGCCATAGCCAGGATTTCATGACTGGTGGGGCCTACAGCAGGATTTGTTGTTTGGGAGGACTGGAGGGCCACCCAGTTTGGCGGCCCTGGACTTTCAGCAATGTAAACTGCCTTGATTTCCACAAACTAACCCCCCCCCCCCCATTTGCCTGAGCAGTCACAGCAGCTCCACTCCTCCACCCCTTTCTTACGTGCCCCTCTCTCAGAGAGACAACTTGACTCTCCCCCCTTTGCTCTCCATGCTGCGTTAGGGAAGGGGACAGAGAAAAGCAAAAAGACCAGCAGCAATGGGGCACAGGATTGGGGGCCCTCCAATGGAGAGGCCATACAGTTGAAAGGGGAGTTGAAGGATGGCCCCCTGGGCCTCACTGTAGCTACGGGCTTGTGACTAAAAGTACAACTTCAATGTAATTGCATATAGGATTAGGGGTTGTACAGTCCACAATCCCTTTCTTTTTTGGACCAGTTTTCCTCTGTGTTTTGTTTATAAACCACTAAGCCAGGGAGATGTGCAAAGCCCACACAAGACTTTTCAGGCAGCTGCCCTTTCTGGAGCCAAAGTCACCCTCCCCAAACTCCCACCTCCCAAACTACTTCTTGCATCTCACTCAACCACACTTCATTTCCTACTATCAGCCACTGATATAGTCATTACCACGAGAGAAGCAGAATGGCTCAGTGTCCAGGGAGGACGAGGCCCCGATTCTAACTCCACTGTAAAACATCCTTGCCGCTCAGTGATCTTGGGTCAGGTGTGGCGGTACCCCAACCTAGCCTACCCAGGGCTGCTGAGACAGGAGGAGCCAGAACCGCAGTCTCGTGCAGAGATACTCCAGACTGAGCCCACTGAAATTAATGGACTTGGAAGGGAATAACTGTGCACAGGATTGCACTCCAGAAGCATAACCTCTCCAGGCTTGGATAGCCTGAGAAGACAGGCCACATGGCTACCCCATGCTGCTCATCATCTGCCCTCCAGGTTAGGTTGATGGCTTCAGGTTGCGAAATATCCAGAGACTGAGGAGGCAGGTGGAGACTGAGGAGGGCAGAGTTTGGGAAGGGGAGGGACTTCAGTGAGGTATGACACCACAGAGCCCACCTTCCAGAGTGGCCATTTTCTTGAGGTAAACTGATCGCTATCTCCTGAAGATCAGCTGTAGTCTCAGGAGATCTTCAGCTGCAACATGGAGGTTGGCAACCCTACCTCTAAGGCTTCAGCAACAGCTTTGGAAGGACTTGTTTTAATCCTTGGCTTGATTCAAAATCCTAGCAAATACTCTCTTGCTGTAGGAAAGCTCTTGCTATAATTTCAAGTCAAGCAAAGAGTTAAAAAGGAGCTATTTACTGCCCCCGTAGGAAGTTTCCTCCCTGTCTTCCATTAAGGACTAGTGAGGGCCTTCCCTGACCTTCTATAAAAGGGGGAAGGGGGGGCTTTCCCCAGTTTTCTGTGGTAGTCCTCAACAATTCCAAACTCTCCTCACAGCGCTGTTGTGAGGACAACGTGGAGAAAGGGAGAACCACACACTTACCCTGAGCTTTAAGGAGGGAAGGGCAGGCTAAAAATGTGATCAACACACTCTTATCTCACAGATTGTTCTTTTTAACTACTTTGGTAACCAGCACTCTCTCTCTTTCTTTATTGTTTTAATGCCAGAATTTATTACATTGCGATTAAGATGAACATTTCTATTTGCCCAGTTCAGAAACTAACAACTCACCCTGGGAACAGCTGTCAAATCCACCAGGGAACAGAGAAAATTAAGAACAGGGACACCATTGTGTCTATTGCCAGGGTTACACCTTGGTTTCCACCCTTTCTATGCCCTCGGGCAGGGCTTTTTTTGTAGGAAAAGCCCAGCAGGAGCTCATTTGAATATTAGGCCACACCTCTTGATGTCACCACTGTTTCACACAGGGCTTTTTGTAGAAAAAGCCCAGCAGGAGCTCATTTGCATATTAGACCACACCCCCTGATGCCAAGCCAGCCGGAACTGTGCATTCCTGCTGAAAAGAAGCCCTGCCCTTGGGGCTGTGCTGACCTTTAGAGCTGAGGTTCTGATAGGTGGGCCTTCTTCCAGGAGGCCGTGTTTATGCAGGAGGTAGAGCGCCAGGTCAGGATTAATGAGAGTTCTAACGGCACCGCAAAGAAATGTTTGCTGGACGTCCACCAAGGCGAATGAAAAATGAAAGGAAACAGTACTGGCAATTACCACCATAGTTCATTTTCATTAAGGCTCTGAAAGCTTTAAAAAAAAAAGGATATTGAATGAGAAGTGCCACATTCTGTCTTCGATGTGTCCTTGAAATCATACAAACCAGGGAATTAAGGAGAGAGAGAGAGAGAAATCTATACTCAAATACAGCTGCTCCTAACCTCGATCAGCATTTAAAGAAAAAGGAATTGCTATTCTTAGAGGAAGGTCATATTCAGATTACTCCTATAAATTCTGTAGGAGGGAAAAAACCCATAAAACAGCAATCTGAGACCTTGCTTTGCCACAAAGCAACGTAAATCCTCCACTTCCTCCTTCCCCCCTCCAGGAGATGATTTCATCTGACAAACATTTAATTGTTCTTTGCCTTGGAGGAGACACTGGAAGAATTCTGGGTTACCAATCTCCAGGAGGGAGGCCTGAATATCTCCTGGAGTTACAACTGTACTCCAGATGATAGCAATCAATTCCCCAGATGTTGGACTCTATGACATTATTCCTAGGAGATGTCCCTCACCTCTCCAAACTCCACCCTCCCCAGGTCCACCCCTAATTCTCTAGGAATTTCCCAAGCTGTTGGTGGTAAACTTAGATGAACTGGCAGATATGCCACATGTTGGTCACAGGTGTTGATAGGGCTGTCAGTCCCCCCCATTGCTGGATGCAGGGAATTCCCCAACACCAGGTCCCGCCTCCCACTGCCCATCAACTGGCCAGCAGAGGGACTTACCAGAAGCAGGAAGGAGACTCAAGCTATGTTGCCAGCCAGCACCGGCACAATGCCAGCGCCCCAGGCATGGTGCCCCCCCGCTCCTGCCCAGCACACTCCTTCTCCTCCCACCCTCGCCCCCAGTGAAGGCAAGCTTGGCCAGCAGTGGCACAGTTCACACAGCATACCCTGTCGCCAACTGCCGTAGCTCCACCTCCCGCAATGCATCTGTGCTTCAAGCTCCAAGCTCAGATTAGTGTGGGAGGTGGAGCTATGGCAGATGGCAGTGGGGCGCGCTGCACCATCACACCAAGCTTGTAAAGTTCCCCCGCCAGGGGCAAGGATGGGAGGGAAGGCCAAAACTGGTGCCCTCCCTGCCCCAGGCTGAGCTCCAGTCAGCCGTCTATGACTGTCTAATGGACGTACGGCCGTGTTGCCAGCAACGCAGCAACCTCACTTCTGTCATGTACAAGAAGAGACGTCATCATGTCAGAAATGTCACAGCAGCGCTTTGGTATTTGGGGAACCTCATTTTTACCATTGATCTTGCCCAAATATCAGAGCCTTGCCATGAGATTGCAACATGATGACATCACTTCTGGTACATGTCAGAAGTAACGTTGCCACACTGCCGGCATCATAGCCTGGGCTGCCCTCCCACTCCTGGTAAATCTCCGCCATCCGCCAGTTACCAGGAGGAACCTGGCAACCCTAAACACTGATAATGATGCAAGATGATGAATCCAAACTATAACCTGGCCTGGCTAATAACAATCCAAAGAGCAAAATTATCCCTTGCAAATGACATGTTCGAAAATTGAACTTGCCCTGCTGACAATGCCTATTTTTCTCAAGGCAATCACCTGGATTCTTGGATCGATGACTGATGGGCAATTGAAAGGGAGCTGTGCTTGCAAGTGGGGGGATATTTTACTTTGGCACAGTCCATCTAGTTCCCCTTGATACAAGGCAACTGGCCCATGCTCAGGAACAGGAGGAAAAGGTCACGAGTCTTGATGAACACAGAGCATCACATTGGCAGCTTCCACGCGGGATCCCTTGATCCAACTGACCTGAAATCTGGGCATTATTAGAGGACAGGCGCCAGCAGCTCCTCTGCAATTTTGGTGCCAGTACCTTTAGAAATGTGAGCCACATGGCTCAGAGTGGTAAGCTGCAGTACTGCAGTCCAAGCTCTCTGCTCAGGACCTGAGTTCAATCCCGGTGGAAGCTGGGTTCAGGTAGCTGGCTCAAGGTTGACTCAGCCTTCCACCCTTCTGAGATCAGTAAAATGAGTCCCCAGCTTGCTGGGGGGAAAGTGTAGATGACTGGGGAAGGCAATGGCAAACAATCTCGTAAAAAATCTGCCATGAAAACACTGTGGAAGCAATGTCACCCCAGAGTCAGAAATGACTGGTGCACTTTTTTACCTTTACCGTTAAAAACACTTTGCAGACCCATGGAAAGATTCCCCATAGGAAATAGTGGAACTGGAAATATCGGGGGGAAACCCTGGGGGGGATAGATCTGAATATCATTCCAGTATTTGGAACCCAGGAAATTGGGAATATATATCCAGATCTGAAAAATATCATTTTGCTGTGTTTGTTTGCTTAGGGGGTGTTTTATTCCATACCCCTAATGAGTATGTTACTAATAACATTAGCAAACTTCCAAGTTTATAAAATATCACTGAGCAGGTTTAGTGCCTTGAGTTTTGCCTTGATGTATGAAATCATCATACTCTGGTTTCTCTTCAGATTGCATAAATCTTTCACCTTTTACTAAAGGTATGAAATCCTCACCTCAGTTGTTCCTGCTGATACTGTATTTTGTTGGCTCCTTAGGGGAAAAAGGCATGGACTTCATTTTTCAATAACTAAAATTAATCTGTAAGCATATGGAGGCTGTTCTTGGTTTCAATGGCAAGTTTGGTGTCCTTTTGATAACGTTATTTTTTTATTATTTTGTATCTGACAATATTTCCTGGGAATCATCATACTGATTTAAAAAAACACCTCATCCATCAAGTAATCTTTTCCAACGGTCATTTTATTATCAGTCAGACTTTTTTGTGGGTTTCAGTTTTGGTACAAAAAGTTTTGTGCAACGTAAGAACCAAATTGCATGAGCAGCATTGGCTTCATGCTGCATTTTCTCATTTGGCCAGTCCATTTCATCTCTCTCTCTCTCTCTCTCTTTCTCTCTCTCTCTTTCAAAAAACCACTCGGTTCTGGAATCCCCCATCTGATAAGGATGTGCTGTTGGAAATTTATTGATCAAAACATGTAGAATTCATAAATAGAGGAATTGCTACAAATCTGAACTGAGTTATTTCCAATATTTGAAGAGGTTGGAAACCTTCAGTTCTAACAATTATTTTGGTACCTCACCGCTTGGTTTATCTGTCCCACCCCCCACCCCAAGCAATGGGTGGCAAAGTAACAGGAGGCAGCAACTCAGCAGAAATATGTCCATCAGGGACACTGTGTACAACAAAAACAGGATCACCCTAGTTGTCATTTTTGTCTACACTATCCACCAACCATTCAACCATCTCAGGGGCACTAGGGAAGCTTAATGAGTCTGTACAACCATAGGCCCTGCATGGGAGTAAGCCAATTCATTCTTTAAAGGTAAAGGTAGTCCTGTGCAAGCACCAGTTGTTTCCAACTCTGGAGTGATGTCGCATCACAATGTTTTCACGGCAGACTTTTTACAGGGTGGTTTGTCATTGCCTTCCCCAGTCATCTTCACTTTCCCCCCAGCAAGCTGGGTACTCATTTTACCAACCTCGGAAGAATGGAAGGCTGAGTCAACCTTGAGCCGGCTACCTGAACCCAGATTTTCTCCGGGATCCAATTCAGGTCATGAGCAGAGCTTGGACTGCAGTACTGCAGCTTTACCACTCTGCACCACAGGGCTTTTCATTCATTCATTGGAGAGCCAGTTTGGTGTAGTGGTTAAGTGTCTGGACTCTTATCTGGGAGAACCGGGTTTGATTCCCCACTCCTCCACTTGCACCTGCTGGAATGGCCTTGGGTCAGCCATAGCTCTGGCAGAGGTTGTCCTTGAAAGGGCAGCTGCTGTGAGAGCCCTCTCCAGCCCCACCCACCTCACAGGGTGTTTGTTGTGGGGGAGGAAGGTAAAGGAGATTGTGAGCCGCTCTGAGACTCTTCGGAGTGGAGGGCGGGATATAAATCCAATATCTTCATTAGGCAGGACAAAGAGTTTACTTGCACCTATGGACAGCCAAATACAGCAGACTGGGTGAACAGGAAAAGGCTACAGCTTTTCTCTCCCTGCAAACAGCAGTCTGTCCACCTGCCCTCTAGTAGATAAAGGCAAAGCCCTTTTTACATTTTGGCAGTCAAGGCATGAGGAAGGGAGAATAGAGGTAGTGGCTCAGGCTTTCCCCTCCCCTGTGACAGAAAGTCCCTTTGGTCTGCAGAATGAGAGGAAGGACACAGATTGGGCATTTTAAGGGTTACTACCAGGACAGAGCACACACATGCTTAGGAGACAGCAGTGACTAATCAACTACCGATCCGGGATTTGAGAGATGGAATATTACATTTAAAAGGACTGCAGTCACTGGCAGAGGGCTGAGATGCACCCACTGAACACATGATGGCCGCCTTCTACTGAGTCAAAGCCTTGGTCTATCAGGGTCGATGTTGTCTACTCTGACTGGCAGCAGCTCTTCAGGGTCTCGGGCAAAGGCCTTGCACATAATGCAAAACCTCATCCTTTCCACTGGAGATATCAGGCACCGAATCTAAGACTTTCCGCATGCAAAGGAGTCACTCTGCTACTAAGCCATAACTAGAGTTGCCAAGTCCAATTCAAGAAATATCTGGGGACTTTGGAGGTGGAGCCAGGATACTTTGGGGGTGAAGCCAATAGACATTGGGGTGGAGCCAGGCGCAAGGTTGTGACAAGTATAACTGAACTCCAAAGGGAGTTCTAGTCATAACATTTAAAGGGACCACGCACCTTTTAAATGCCTTCCCTCCATTGGAAATAATGAAGAATGGGGCACCTTCTTTTGGGGCTCATAGAATTGGACCCCCCGGTCCAATCTCTTTGAAATTTGGAGGATCTTTGAGGAGAGTCAACAGATGCCATGCTGCAAATTTGGTACCACTAGATCAAAAACAGCTCCTCCCCAGAGCCCCAGATATCCATGAATCAATTCTACATTATACCCTATGGGAATCGGTCTCCATAGGGAGTAATGGAGTGCCCGACAGACATTTTTCTTCCTCCCCCCATTTTCTGATGACCTTGGGGGATCTCCTGCCCCCACCTGGGAATTGGCAACTCTAGCCATAACTTGTTCCCTTCAGATTCACTTATAAAGCAGTTTGGGGGAGGGGTAATTTTTAAACATGGGCAAGGGGAACCAAGCCTGCCCCCCTATTACATGTGTAGAAAGATAATAAACCAATTTCATTTATCCGGTCTTAGCTATATTTTCTGCTCAGTTACCATTGTATCTTGACTCTCATTGGGTCTTCTTGGTATCACTCTCCTCATGCTCTACCTCACTGTTTCCCATTTGCAGGGTCGGGACCCGATACCGGGCCACGGATGTCTCACTACTGGGTCACAAAAAAAGCCAAAGCTAGCCCCGCCCCCAGCAAAGCCTGTGTTAGAACTGGAAGAACTCCAAACGAGGCCCAAGACTTTGTTTCAAAAGTATAGGCATTTATTGGGAACTACAGAGCTGAAGGTACAGGATAACACTGATGTCAAGGGCTAGCATTAGTTACATTTTACGTGGTTGTAGCAACCATAATAAAACGATCTTTCACACGGCTGAAGACAACTGTCCGTTTCCCAGAGTCTGTTATCAGTAGGGAGGATGGATCCCTGCTGGGAAGGCCTGGCCGGCCTAGCTTCAAAGGGCACCTGCAGATGTTGGCTAGGGGTTATCTGCCACCCTTCACTGATCACAGTTTGTTTGAAATGTTAAGGAATTTGTGTTAGTGGCTTGAAGCCTGGTACAATGTGTTAGTATCAAGTTACAGCATGGAGTCAGTTTGGCTAAAGGCACATAGGAAAGTTACAAGTTCTGACAGCCTGAGCTCCATTTGGCTTCCTTCCTTCTCCTGTCTCTGTGTTGTGCAGAGAAAAGCTAGCCTGGAAGACTGACACAAGCTGCAAAACCTGAGCTCTGTTTGGCTTGCTTCCTTCCCCCATCTCTGTGTTGTGCAGAGAGGAGCTGGACTGCCTCTCCTTCCTTCTCCCCCCCTCTCAGTGTTTGAGAGAAAAGCTGGCATCCACTAGCACTTTAGATCCATGACAAGTATGAGCTTCAAGGTATGCGCTTTCATGTGCCTTGCAGTATATTCTTTTGGGGAGATTTCCGGGAGGCCTGGGCAGCAAAGAAGGTGTGTGTGTTTTTTTCAGCTGGGAGGGGCGGGGAGTGGGCATTTCAGTAGCTATTTTTTTTACCAAACAACCCCTGGGCAGAATTGTTGCTGACTGGAGTAATCTGATGGTAAGGTTTTTTCCCCCTTTGTCCCCCTTTTCTTTTTTCATCTGCAAGGGATGCTCTGTCTGTATTCTTGGTGCTGGGGGTGGGGGGGAAGCAACAGTGGGAGGGCTTCTAGTGCCCTGGTGCCACTGGTGGGCATTCTGGTGCTTTTTGGGCATTGTATGAGAGAATTTTGGACTAGATGGTCCACTGGTCTGATCCAACATGCCTTCTCTTATGTTCTTATGTTCTTTCTTTCCATGTCTTTCTTTTCCTTTCCTTTCCTCTCCTCTCCTTTCCTTCCATTTCATTATTTCCCTTTCTTCCTTTCCTTCCATTTTTACTGGATGAAACTTTTCTGTTCATCATACTGTTGTTGCAGACATAGGAGCTGTCAATGAAAAATTGGAACCCCCAGTTGTAGTCAGCTGGCCTTTCTATGAGATTTCTGTGTGAGTGAGTGAGTGTTAGAGATGTGGGGCAGAAAGAGATTATTGGAGATTACTGCTGTATATATCAACAGCACTGGAAGTAATGGTACTATGAACATCACCATTTTACTGGTCCTGCTTTTAACAGCTGTCTGACACCAAAATTAAACTCCTCATGTAGATATTAAAAAGGATGAAAGAAGTTCACTGGCTAAATATCTGCACAACAGGTTGCTTTTAAAGGCATGGGAAACACAGCCAGTAAAAAGCTGCAAACCCCTCATAAATATCCTTTTTGGGATAACTGCAGAAAAACTTGTATGAACTTTATATATCTCTGCTACCTTTCACAGCAATTTCTCCGTGTTTCAGTCAAGGAAAAGTATGAGAAATAGCTGTCAAAAGATTTTCTTGAAACCAAGCATGTGTCAGCATATTTTGAGGTACAGCAGCTGCCAGGGCCCAGTGAGGGTGGTACACAGCACTGGCATTCCTGATGGCAATGGCAACAGCACTTCCGACTGCATACACTGGCCAGTGCTGTTGAGGAAGGGGTGTGTAGATGGTGCAGGCAATTGAACATGGGCATTAAGAGTGCTTGCAAGCTGAAGAAGAACACACAAACAGATAGGTGCATGCAGGTGTGAGGGTGGAAAGAGAGGACCCTAGGAATGTATGAAAAAGTTGCAGACCACCCACTTTCCACCCCCATTTTGGCTCAGCATGAGTTTCAGAGAGATTTTTCTGAAAACGAATTTACTTCAGAAGAAGAGGCAGGTTTGGGGGAGTGCCCTGGAAGTGACATCACAGGAAAAGGCGGAGTTTTGGTTTTGGTGGAGTTTTGGTTCAGTGTGCCCTGGAAGTGACATCACTTGGTCCTTGACCTGGAAGTGACACCAGAGAAAATGACATAATTCCTGTCTCCCGGCTCCACCCCCAAATGTTAGTGGGCCATGAAGAAGTGTAAAAATAACCAGGTCACAGGAAAGAAAAGTTTGGGAAACCCTGCTCTACCTAGATGTAATGGTTGGTCACTTCTGTTTCAATGCACCTGAAGAGACATGCATGTACATGAAAGCTTATATCCAGAATCAAACTTTGTTGGTCTTAAATGAGCCACTTGCTATTAGGGTTGCCAAGTCCAATTCAAGAAATATCTGAGTACTTTGGGGGTGGAGCCAGGAGACTTTGGGGGTGGAGCCAAGATCAAGGCTGTGACAAGCATAATTGAACTCCAAAGGGAGTTCCAGCCATCACATTTAAAGGGACCACACACCTTTTCAATGCCTTCCTTCCATAGGAAATAATGAAGGATAGGGGCACCTTCTTTTGGGGCTCATAGAATAAGACCCCCTGGTCCAATCTTTTGGAAACTTGGAGAGCATTAACTGGTGATCATCAAAGAAGGCCCACTTGGCCAAAATGTGTTTGGTCTTCTTTACTGTGATTGTAGCCTTATTTGTATGTCATAAACCTGTGGATACTTATTTGTATTGCTTAATGAACAATGAGGATTCAGTCCAGTTGTTTCTACTACAGGCTAAATTCAAGGCCTGTGTTTTTAAACTTGAATTTTAAGAGCACTGTATGATACATTGTCTTATTTTTAATTCATTTTCAACATTGTTCCTGCTCAACAGGCACCTAATTCAGTTCTGGGGTTAGGCTCCTATTCCCTTTTGTTGTTGTTGTTCTTTGCGACTCTCAATCATATATAAAAATCATCTATAGTGGGTTTTCCCAACTAAAAAGTGCTGTGTCGGGCTCCGTAGCGTACAAATGAGAGGAGTGGAAACGGCCAGGCGCACAGTCCTCTCCCTGCATTTTTGACTGACAAAACCAACATCACTCGTAACATCTAGTTTGGCTCTTTCATTCTAACTAGTATGTGAGTATCTGTTAACTCTGTGAATCCTTCAGGCACACACATAAATCAGGAAGCTGTTCCATTAAAAGGAATGGTGTGATTGTCTCTGACGAACCAAGTAGAAAGGACAAAACAAATGTTACTCCACAAAACATTTATTCTCTGTACAGTGAGTCATGCCCTGATGTGGATTTTACTTAACCGCAAATCAACACCGTTCATTTTGTGTGTCTTTCCATGGCAGCTATATTTTTATTGCATTATTTACTGGATGTGGCAAACACTGAAAATGGCATCTTCGAGACCAGACTGTTAAAGCTGAGAAAATACACTCTGGAAATAGTTTCCCTTGATTATTGATTCTTATTAATAAAGCACAGGCAATTCATAACTGGAGACTGGAGCATTACCATACAATTTAACTGAGCTTTTCAGACGCCGGTTACGAAAAGCAAAAGTTATTGCGAAGCTTGATAGTTTGTTGCTCCAACCAAAGCTGGCATTAGCTGCTCTGTATGACAACTGCGGTACTTGCAAATGAGGTCGTTGAAAGATTGAATAACCCAGCTCTGTATTCTTAGCTGCTGTCAGTGGAATGATGCAAAGCCATAACAGTTATTTTAAACTCAGGATGCCCTGACTACCATACGTACAGAAGAACTACATTTACTATGTCATTAAAAATGGTATTTCTTACTAAAAAATACATCTGCTGAAAACAAAATATGGATTTTTAAATATATTTTATATGCACACAAAACCGCCGTCTAGTATAAATCACAATAACAATAAATACGTTAAAAACAGCCAGTAGGAACTTCTAACTATAGATTATGCTCAAGCGTAGAACGTTGCCCACAGGGATGCCAAATCAATGATGAACTGGAAAGAGGAATCACCTCAAGTTTCCACTTGGCTGTTAATTAATTTATATGATTACATTTTATAGGCAAATCGTCTGGACCCCGCATCAGAGTTCAAATGCATTACAAAAAAAGCAGGAATTACCAAAAAAAAAAAAAAAAAAGCATCCCAACATTAAAGCCTTTGAGCCTAGATGAGCCGCTTGGATTTGTAGGAGGTGGAGATCGGATTTATAACCCACCCTTCACTCAGAGTCTCAGAGCAGCTTACAATCTCCTTTCCCTTCCCCTCCCCAGACACCCCATGAGGCAGGTGGGGCTGAGAAAGCTCTTAAAAACTGATCTTGAGAGAACAGCTCTGAGAGAACTATAGCTTGCCCAAGGTCACCCAGCAGCTGCATATGGAGGAGTGGGGAATCGAGCCTGATTCTCCCCGATGAGATTCTGCACACTTAACAACTACACCAAACTGGCACAGTTCCTTCCCCTCATTTTTCTGAGAAGTAGCTTTGTTTGACTAGGCCCAAGTTCTCCCTGTTACATTGTAAATTCATCCACAGAGAGAAAGCAGCAGAGAGAACTGATGCCCAGCTGGGCTTGCTCAATGACAATCTGGCCCTCAGAGCAGTGTGGGTCATGGGAATCAAGTCCCCCCTTCTGCCTTCTATGTACCCCTGGGGAAACATCTAGGGGAGGGGCTGGAGAAGACTGGCTACTGCCATTTATGTCACCATTGGCTCACTGGTGGTAGACCATACCAAGAGAGTGGTGGAACATGTCTTCAAGTCACAACCAACTCACACCTACCTTATACATCATACCTTTCAAAGCAAGAGATGGACAGAACTAGTTTGCCATTGCCTGCCTCTGGTTAGTGGCCAATACTCCCTCTAAGTAGTGGAGTCTTGTGAGCAAAATTTCTACTTCATGAGCTATTGGCATTAAAGTTGTAAGCCACTGCATAAATTAGTTTGTTCTGGGGCCATCCTGCCTGAGCGAAGACAAAAATGTGGGAGCTAGATGCTAAAAAACTGTGAGGAAGCATACACTAATTCAGCTTAGAGGGAACACTGGTAGTGACCCTTGGTGGCTTCCTGTCCAAGAACTATCCAGGGTTGACCTTGCTTAGCTTCTGAGATCTGATAAAATTGGGCAAGCCTCAGCCATACAGGCCATGGCAGGTCAGCAGCAGATACCAAGGTCTCAGGTACTCTCGGGAATTCTCGTGGATTCAGACCTCCCACCTACATGCACACATACAGATTAAGTCCATCTTCAGACAACAACATATTAAACAAGGTTAGCCAGCATGGTGTAGTAGTTAGGAGTGGCAGACTCTAATCTGATTCCACACTCCTCCCTGTGAAGCCTGCATGTTGACCTTGGTGATTAACATGTGGAATTCATTGCCACAGGAGGTGGTGGCTGCTACAAGCATAGACAGCTTCAAGAGGGGAATGGATATGCATACGGAGCAGAAGTCCATCAGTGACTATTAGCCACAGCTTATTGTTGGAACTCTCTGTCTGGGGCAGTGATGCTCTGTATTCTTATGTTTAGGGGTGGCATAGTGGAAGGGCTTCTAGCCCCACTGGTGAACCTCTTGATGGCACTTGGGTTTTTTGGCCACTGTGGGACACAGAGTGTTAAGACTGGATGGGCCATTGGCTTGATCCAACATGGCTTCTATTATGTTCTTATGACCTTGGCCCAGTCACAGTTCTCTTAGAATGCTCTCAACCCCACCCACCTCAAAAGGTGCCTGTTGTAGGGAGAGCAAAGGAAGGAAGCCACTTTGAGACTCCTTAGGGTAGATAAAAGAAGGTATAAATACCAACTCTTCACCTATTCTCAGTCTTAGAGTTCAGCACCATCTCTAATGACAGTGGACCATGGGGTTAAATAATATGGTACAAACTGGATAGGGAGTGGTCATTCAGCACAGAAAGGCAGATTTGAGGAACACCTCCCCCCCTTGGCCAACATCTTGTACAGTTTGGACTTTTATCTGCATCCCAATATTCAACTGTATGAAATGCAACAGACAAAAAACAACCCTATATGATGTGGCTGGATTTTGGTCTTAACCACGGGACAGCATATTTGTAGGCTGCCCGATAAACATTCCATGGAGTAACTTCTGGATAAACAGTCTATCCTTTTCGCATAAGATGGTCTCTCTGTTTTTTTCTGTTCTGTGGGTCATATGGAGAAAAGTTTTGTATGTGTGTGTGGTGGTCCTCTGAAGCCCTGAGGGCAGGTGACAGACTGTCGGGTCTTAACTCTTTTGGTTTGCCTCCGAATCTCTCAGCTATTTTGCCTGAGGACCAAGCTCTGTTTTTGCTTTGGATTTCCATCTAGGTGAAATCCAGTGAGCATTTGGAACGGCCTTATGCTAACTTGTCAGTCTGTTGGTTCAATTAGCTCAACAACATCAATGCAATTGGACCCAAGGGTTTCTTCAAAGGTGCCTTCCTGCCTGTTGCCAGCCTCACTAATTCCACATACAAAACAGAAGCCACAATAGAAGCCCATGATCAGACAGAAACAGTCATCACCGTCTTTGTCTTCAGAAAAACAGATCTTTCTTGAAATGATTAGTAGAAACTAGGGTGGAGGAAAGAACATATAATCAGTTGACCCCCAGCTGTTCTTCCGTAGTTGCTGGTTCTTCCCCCACAGTTGTTGTTTATTTGCCATCTAGTCACTGTCATCATATGGCAACCCCATAGGATTTTCAAGGCAAGAGATGTTCAGAAGCATTTTGCCCTTGCCTGTTTCTACAGAGCAACCCTTCACTTCCTTGGTGGTTTCCTATCCAAGTACTCACCAGGGCTGACTCTGCTTAGCTTCTGAGTAGGTTGCCAGGTCCAATTCAAGAAATATCTGAGGACTTTGGGGGTGGAGCCGGGAAACATTGGGGGTGGAACCAGTTCTGCCATCACATTTAAAGGGATCACACACCTTTTTTAATGCCTTCCCTCCATTGGAAATAATGAAGGCTGGGGAACATTCTTTTGGGGCTCCTAGAACTGGACCCCCGACCCAATCTTTTTGAAACTTGGTGGGTGTTTTGAGGAGACGGACTGGATGCTATGCGCAAATGTGGTGCCCCTACCTCAAGAAACAGCCCCCCTCAGAGCCCCAGATACCCACAGATCAATTCTCCATTATACCCTACGGCAGGGGTTGGCCAACGGTAGCTCTCCAGATTTTTTTTGCCTACAACTCATATCAGCCCCAGCCAGCCTGGCCAATGGCTGGGGCTTATGGGAGTTGTAGGCAAAAAACATCTGGAGAGCTACTGTTGACCACCCCTGCCCTATGGGAATCAGTCTCCATACGGAATAATGGAGTGTGCAGCAGACATTCCACCCCCCCTGCTTTCTGATGACCCTGAAGCAGGGGGGGGGGGCTCCAAACCAGGAGATCTCCTGACCCCACCTGGGGATTGGCAGCACTGGATCTGAAGAGATCATGTTAGCCTTGGCTATCTAGGTCAGACCTCTTCCACACTACCTCTTGACAGAAAGAAATCAAAATGAATTCCTAATGTTGCCGTGGAGTTTGCTTTTCCTGACAGACTTTGCAATCTGTAATGGAAGTTCCTTCAATAATGAAATCATATGTGCTGTTTAATAAGGTTAAAAAAAGACCCCACCTAAGCTGAAGGAGCTCCAGAGGTACTTAGTTTAGATTGACAGCTATTTGTAAGCTACCATCTTTCTCTCGGAGTCCAATGACATAAGCACATTTCCAGGAAAGCTTCAAGATGAAATCTTTGAACATTAGTCACTCTTCTTCTTAAAAGGGAATGGAAATTAGGCAGGTGTCAGCATTTGCCATGAACTGACAGGATTTATCTTTTTGTGAAGCTCTGTTGGTATATTGTTTAATGACTAAAGGCGCACAGGATTATAGTTAAGGCTATTTCCAGAGGACTAGGGAAGACAAGAGAGAATTCAGGAGGAGAAAGATAACAGGAGGTGGTGGGCTCTCCTTCCTTGGAAGTTTTTAAACAGAGGCTAGATGGCCATCTGACAGCGATGAGGATCCTGTGAATTTAGGGGGAGGTATTTGTGAGTTTCCTGCATTGTGCAGGGGGTTGGACAAGATGACCCTGGAGGTCCTTTCCAACTCTTTGATTATAGGAAGTTCACGCCAGGCCGGGAGTTGTCTAGAGAGCCAACGTCCCCATCAACATCGAGACACAGAGTCCCATTGCTAAGGATAATAATCAATCAAACAACTAATTTTTGTTAGCAGACTTGGGGAAACAATCCAATCCCACACCCGCAGAGTCACTTTCAATAAAGTTTACAATACAATTTACAAAAAATAAAGCATTAACTGGCTGCAGGCCTTCCCAGAGGTCATTTTGTAGAAAAATAGGTGGTGGAGCTCATCCAGGGATTGTTATGCAGCTGCACCTACTATTCAGTGGACAAGGCAGTGGAACTCTCAGAAGGAGGAGGTGGAACTCTCAGGAAGGTTCAGGAGCTATGCTCCTGCGAGCTCCCACTGAATCTGAGGCCTGGGCCTTCCAACAGCAGAGAGACCTTCAGGATACAAGAACTACCTTACAGGCAGAGGGGAAGCAGAGCGAATATATCACAGAGTGTGCTGAACTTAGGCTTCCCAATCCCCAGGTCCCAGAGGGGGATCCCCCGGTTTTACAGGCTTCCCCCCTCCCCCAGCCAGCTGGCCGGCGGGGGAAGCCCCGCCCCCACAACCATCATGCACCTCCATGAACGATTCCCATAGGGAATGATGGGGAATTGATTCACAGGTATCAGGGGCTCTGGGGGGGGGGGCTGTTTTTTGAGATAGAGGCACCAATTTTTCAGTATAGCATCTAGTGCCTCTCCCCAAAATACCTCCCAAGTTTCAAAAAGTTTGGACCAGGGGGTCCAATTCTATGAACCCCAAAAGAAGGTGCCCCTATCCTTCATTATTTCCTATGGAAGGAAGGCATTTAAAAAGATGTGCAGTCCCTTTAAACGTGATGGCCAGAACTCCCTTGAAGTTCAATTATGCTTGTCACACCCTTGCTTTTGGCTCTGCCCCAAAGTCTCCTGGCTCCATCCCCAAAGTCTCCTGGCTCCACCCCCAAAGTCCCCAGATATTTCTTGAATTGGACTTGGCAACCCTAGCTGAACTTGCCCTCTACCGGTATTTACATTAACAAAACTGCTCACACGTTGCCTCGCCAATGTTTCTTACATTGATTTAATTTACATGAATTAATCTAATAGGAGAGAACATAAGAACAGAACGTAAGAGAAACTTTGCTAGATCAGAGCCACAAAGTTCAGTTTCCTGTTATGCTTAGCAGCCTACAAGATGTGCTGTAAAACCACAAGATCAGGTACAGAGGCTTTCGTCCCCCAGGAACCAGGATTATGTCTTTCTTTATTCACGGAAGTCTACGTAATGCTACATAGGCTTTTAGACAGAATAATATGAGCACGTTTGAAATACATGAGAAGGATAAAACGTTCAACACTTTAGAAGGAGGTAGATATTAAATACGGACTCTGAAATATCGAGTTCCTAACCGAGTCGCATAAAGGGTTGCCAAGTCCAATTCAAGAAATATCTGGGGACTTTGGAGGTAGAGCCAGGAGACTTTGGGGGTGGAGCCAGGAGACACTGGGGGTGGAGCCAGGAGAAAGGTTGTGACAAGCATAACTGAACTCCAAATGGAGTTCTGGCCATCACATTTCAAAGGGACAGCACACCTTTTAAATGCCTTCCCTCCATTGGAAATAATGAAGGATAGCGGCACCTTCTTTGGGGGCTAATAGAATTGAACCCACTGGTCCAATCTCTTTGAAACTTGGAGGGTGTTTTGAGGAGAGGCAACAAATGCTATGCTGGAAATTTGATAGTCAGATTTTTAGTGCAGCCAAGGTATATTTGGCATCTGCCAGAGATATGGAATTTTCATGGAACCAGTATTCAGCGCTTGACTAGCTCAGAACATAGTCCATCTAGCTACCATGGCCAACAGCCAATGATGGACCTACCTTCTGTGAATTTGTCTAATCTCTTATTAATGTTATCGAAGTTCACCACTACATTCTGAGTCAGGGAGTGGCACTAGGGCTGCTGTGTTTCCTGCTCTGGTGGGAGACCTCCAGCCCAGAAGCCTTGGTTTCCCCTGAAGGTGGCAAAGGGGGAATTGGGGGGGGGGGGAGGGAGGGACTACCATCATTTTGGCAGCATGCCATCACTTCTGGCAAGGAGGAGTTTCAGTGGAATCCTAGAGCACTGCCCTTATGCAAGGAGACTGGATTTATACCAGAGCCAGTTTGGTGTAGTGGTTAAGTGCGTGGACTCTTATCTGGCAGAACCGGGTTTGATTCCCCACTCCTCCACTTGCAGCTGCTGGAATGGCCTTGGGTCAGCTGTAGCTCTCGTAGTTGTTGTCCTTGAAAGGGCAGCTGCTGTGAGAGCTCTCTCTCAGCCCCACCTACCTCACAAGGTGTCTGCTGTGGGGGGTGGGGAGAAGATAAAGGAGATTGTAAGCTGCTCTGAGTCTCTGATTCAGAGAGAAGGGTGGGGTATAAATCTGCAATTCTTCTTCTTCTACCCTGCCCTTCACTCAGAGCAGCTTACAATCCCATTCCCTTCCTCTTCCCACAACAGACATCCTGGGAGGTAGGTGGGGTGAGAGAACTGTGACTGACCCAAGGTCACCCAGCAGCTGCATGTGGAGGAGTGAGGAATCATACCCTCCAGATTAGAGACCACCATTCTTAACCACTAGACGCTACACTGGCTCTCAAATTCGGAAGTGTCCTTGTATAAGAGCAGTGTTCTCGGATTCCACTTCAGTAGAAACATAGAGAGTTGCCCCCCACACAATGATGTCACTTCGGGGTTTGTGCCAGTAGTTATGTCCTATCATCAGAGTAACAGCTATTTACATGTCCAGACCCCCACTAGCTCCTGCCAGTTGCCAATGTAGGCTGTCAACTAAGTGTCGCAAGTTGCTTAAGAGTATTGTGAAGAACTACTTTCTGTACAATGCTATATTTTGATTTCCAGCTATCTCTCTGCTTTTGTAATATCTGCCTTTCTTAGTCAGGTTGTTTCCAGTTAATTTATTTCCAAGTGACAGCAGTTGATGTTAGTGTGTGTATGGGGGGGCACATATACAGTAGCAAAACTCTTCCCCCCCCCCCAAATGCTCAAGCAATGCAATTTGTTATAAGCAAGGGTCGTTTTGTAGGAAAAAAAGGTGATGGAGCTCATCCAGGGATTGTTATGCAGCTGCACCTACTATTCAATGGACAAGGTGGGAAGGAGGAGGTGGAACTGTCAGAAAGGTTCAGGAGCTGTGCTCCTGTGAGCTCCTGCTAAATCTGAGGCCTGGTTGTAGATCTGAGATATCTGAAGGGATATTTGAAGTCAACCCATCTAGGGATCCGCCCAGCAGAGCCTCTGAAGGAGGGGGCATAGCTTAGTGGAAGAGCATCAGCTTGACGTGCAAAAGGTTCAGTTAAACGAACAAGGCATGTGGTGGTGTGAAAGACCTCTGCCCTGAGGCCCTGGAGAGCTGCTGCCAGTCTGAATAGACAACATTGACCTTGATGGACCGAGGGTCTGGTTCAGTACAAGGTAGCTTCATGTGAGCTCAGGGAGGGGCTGTGGCTCAGTGGTAGAGATCTGATTGGCATGCAAAAGGGCCTAAATTCAATCCCCAGCATCTCCAATTGAAAGGGCCAGGCGACATGAAAAACCTCTGCTTGAGACCCTGGAGAGCCACTGCCTGTCTGAGTAGACAATATTGACTTTTAAGGATCAAGGCTCTGATTCAGTATAAAGCAGGTGAGCTGTTTTTTTTTTTTTTTTTTCAGTGCAGAGATTCATTGTCTCATAATCTTATGTATTATTGTTGCACTACCTCTTCCTGCCCATCCTCTTCCTAAAGCACTTTGTTACTGGCATTATTAAGATATGGTCTGAATTCAGAGGGAGAGGAAGGTAATATACGGTATTGAGGGAATCTGCAGCTTCTCACTTTAGAAAGAACTTCCACACCTTTTGCCCTTTAACAGGGGTGTCAAACATGCAGTTCGGGGGCCGAATCAGACCCCTGGAGGGCTCCTATCAGGCCCCCAAGCAACTGGCTGTCATCTGCTTCTTTCTGCATAACAGTTTGCTTTGCAAGGCTTGCTCAATTGCATAGGAGCTAAAGAACAAAGCCTCTATTTCCTCCATTGGCAAAGGCTCCTCCTTTGGGGAGGAAGTGGAGAGGAACTTTGCGGAAGTCGCTCAAGACTTTGGCGGCCTCCGCAAAGTCCCAAAGGCAGCGGGTGTGCCCAGAGTGTGCTCACTGCCCTTCCCAACTTTGCGGAGGTCACCCAAGGCTCAAATGGCCTTGGCAAAGTCAAGAAGGAAGAGGATGCACCCAGAGCACGCTCGCTGCCCTCCCCGACTTTGTGGAGGCCCCCTGAGGCTCAGGAAGCCACCGCAAAGTCAGGACGGCAGTGGAGCGTGGGGGGGAGGGGATGCCTCATGGTGCCCCTAGGCCAAGTGGCGCCTGAGGGCCTTGCACACACGCACCAGCCTTGCACACACCCCTGATGAAGCCAATCCTCCAAGAGCATTTTTGTAAGCTCTCAAAGGATTAGCTACATCAGGGAGTGTGTGGTTTAATATGCAAAGGAGCTGCTGCTAGAATTCCACCCCTGGGTATCATCATTAGTAGAAGAGCAAGATTTGAGTCCAGTAGCACCACAGAGGCCAATGAGATTTCCAGGGTGCAAGTTTTCAAGAGTCGAGGTTTCCTATAGGGAGTCTGACACTTGAAAGCTTATGCCCTGGAAATCACTTTGGCCTTTAAGATGCTACTGGTCTGAAATCTAGCTTTTCTGCTGCAGATCAACATGCCTACCCTCTGAAACTGCTGGGAGAATTGACCAAAGGATAAGAACATAAGTAGAGCCCTGCTGGATCAGACCAGTGGCCCCTCTTGTCAGCATCTTGTCTCACAGTTCCAAGTTCCTTCTTGTCTCACAGTTCCAAGTGGTCAACCAGTTCCTCTGGAAGGCCAACAACAGGGCATAGAGGCCGAGGCCTTCCCCTGATGTTGTCGCCTGGCTCTGGGATTCAGAGATTTAGTGAGGGCCTCTGAATGTGGAGGTTCCCTTCAGTCACCATGGCCAGTAGCCACTGATAGACCAATCCTCCATGAATCTATCTATGTCTTCTTTAAAGCTGTTTATTTCTGTAGCCATCACTGCATCCTCCAGCAGCGAGTTCCACATTTTAATCTCACCCCATTAGATTTTGCCAGTGCTCACAACAGAAACCACAGAGTCAGTGCACAAGGCCCACAACCAGAGCTCTCTTCTTTATAACCCTTTGCCGAAGATGACCCCATTGAAGATTCTCCTCCGGTTTGCCATCTATTCATTACAGTGGTTGCCGCAATCCAGCCATGATGACCTTCTCGAATGCAACCAGCTGTGCTTAAAATTAAAGCATGGTGCTAGACCCTTAACGGTTTTGGAAACAGCAAAAATTACATGGATAGAGCGATCGCTGTGTCCACCCCTCAATTTTCCTAGCTCATCTAATTCACTACTTTTGCCTTTCCCTCCCCCAACCTCCGGCTCCCTCCCTTCAAGCCAGCCAGTGATCAAAATTGCTTTTCCGACCAGGATTCCACTCCATTTAACAAATAACCGTCATGCGTTGTTGACGTGGGGTTTCATGCAGTTCCATCAATTCTTATCCTTGCTTCTTTATAAGTGAGAGCAGATGCTCGGAAAACAATTTCAGTCCTTAAGAAAGAGATGCTAAACGTTGTCAGGTGTTTCTGTGGCAGTGAATGCAGAATCTAAGGAAGGGGAAACATTGTCGGCGATCAATTGCCTCCCATACAAAACAAACAATTCTAAATTGTCGTATTGAATACTGGATCGAGGATCGGACACAGACCATGGAGACACAGTTTCAGATCCATTCTCAGCTCAAAAGACAGCCTTAAATATGACTAGCAGATTGCCACTGCTGATTGTCTTCGTTGCCCACCACTGCTCTGAGTGACAGCAGAAGGAAAAGAAAAGAGATAATCTCTGCCATCACGTGCCTTCAGGGTACAATCTGGGAGTGAAAATGGGTAGCTCTAGGCATTGCCAGAAACTCATCAGATTGATGTAGTGGTGAAGTGTGTGGACTCTTATCTGGGAGAAGAAGAAGATATTGGATTTATATCCCGCCCTCCACTTTGAAGAGTCTCAGAGCGGCTCACAATCTCCTTTACCTTCCTCCCCACAACAGACACCCTGTGAGGTGGGTGGGGCTGGAGAGGGCTTTCACAGCAGCTTCCCTTTCAAGGACAACCCCTGCCAGAGCTATGGCTGACCCAAGGCCATGCCAGCAGGTGCAAGTGGAGGAGTGGGGAATCAAACCCGGTTCTCCCAGTTAAGAGACCGCACACTTAACCACTACACCAAACTGGGTTTGATTCCGGGTTTGATTCCCCACTCCTCCACTTGCACCTGCTGGAATGGCCTTGGGTCAGCCATAGCTCTCTCAGAGCTGTCCTTGAAAGGGAGGCTTCTGTGAAAGTCTCTCAGCCCCACCCACCTCACAGGGTGTCTGTTGAGGTGGGGGGGAGATAAAGGAGATTGTGACCGCTTTGAGACTCAGAGTGGAGGGCAGGATATAAATCCAGTATCATCCATCATCATCATCATCTTCTTCTTCTTCTTCTTCTTCTTCTTCTTCTTCTTCTTCTTCTTCTTCTTCTTCTTCTTCTTCTTCTTCTTCTTCTTCTTCTTCTTCTTCCTTCTGATATACACTTTCTGACATGTACATGCTTCTTCAATTTTCTACAAAGAAAAGATCCAGTGCAAACTGGAGGGATATGGGGTTCTGCTTGGTGTATATTTACAGTCAGTAAACTAAGTCTGCTTTGCTGATTCACAAGAGGAGAAGAAGTAGTAGTAGTAGTATTGGATCTGTAGCCTGCCCTTCACTCAGAGTCCCAGAGCAGCTTACAATCTCCTTCCCTTCCTCTCCCCACAACTGACACCCTGTGAAGCAGGGTAGGGCTGAGATAACTCTGTGAGAACCGCTGTTGAGAGAACAGTTCTGTGAGAAAAGTGACCCAAGGTCTCCCAGCAGCTGGATATGGAGGAGTGGGGAATCAAACTCAGTTCTCCAGATTAGAGTTCACCTCTCTTAACAACTACACCAAACAGACTAGCAATGTTAGCTTTTTAAAGTTGACATTTTGCTGGGTAAGGGTTGTGATCAGTGCAGCAGTCCTGGTGGATGATCTAGAATAACCTAGCACCTTCCTCTCGTGGGTCCCAGGGGCTTTTTTCCTGGAAAAAGCGGTGCCAGAACTCTCAAGAGGGAAATGAAAGAGAAACATATGGATGCCCCTCATGAACTTTTAAACTTTTTTTTTTTTGAGAATTTTGTTTCCACAAAGATGTTCTGGAATTCCATTCTACCGTGTTCCCCCAGGGGGGGGGGGGAGACCTGGGTCTGCATTATTTTTCAATTTGAGCAGGATCTCTTGGATGGGCACCCCAAGCTTGGCTCTCACAAGCTGAAATACCAGCTTCACTCCCTCCTTCACACTAGCCACTGACAGAGGCAGAACGTAGGGACTTAATGTTTAGAAAGAGATGAATTTCCTGAAACGAGAAATGTTCCACTGGAGTTAAATGAAATATGGTGGGAGCTTCTTCTATTCTAGAACTGTTTTGTAAGAGAGAGCAGCTTCAGATTTGAAAGCTGAAGCTTCCAACTAAATAGGAAGCAACCCAAATAAACTGTGGCCTCTTTTTAGGGTTCCCAAATCCCCCGCTAGGCCTGGAGACCCCCGATTTGGAGCCTCCTCCCCCCGCTGGCCATAAAAGGGAAAGCGGGGGGAGGGGGAGAACGGCAGCCCTTCCCACCCAGCCCCGATCGCAGCAGCCAGAGCTCTTCCGTTTTCTCAGGCTGCTTCCCGCTCCCAGTCAGCTGGCCGGTGAAGGGAGGGGAGCCCAGCCACGCCCCCAAAGGACCATGTGCCTTTGCACCTCCGGAGGTGAGTGAGTTCTGCCGGCTTCCTATTCCATGCCATAAAGTGCCCAGCTGGTGTGCCTGTGTTGCTGTGAGAAGCTGGCAGCAACTCGTGAGTACAGAGTCCCCTGCATCAGATTTGCCAGAAATGGGAGGGGGCGTGGAGAGGGAAACGTCTTCTCATAGCGTATAATGGGGAATTGATCTGGAGGTTTCGGGGGCTCTGGGGGAGCTGTTTTTTGAGGTAGAGGCACCAAATTTTCAATATAGTATCTAGTGCCCGATTGGACCAGGGGGTCCAATTCTATGAGCCCCAAAAGAAGGTGCCCTTATCCTTCATTATTTCCTATGGAAGGAAGACATTTAAAAAGGTGTGCTGTCCCTTTAAATGTGATGGCCAGAACTCTCTTGGAGTTCAATTATGCTTGTCACACTCTTGTTCCTGGCTCCGCCCCAATGTCTCCTGGCTCCATCCCCAAAGTCTCCTGGCTCCACCCCCAAAGTCCCCAGATATTTCTTGAATTGGACTTGGCAACCCTACATCTTTTCCATGTTTTGACTTCTTAATCTGTACCTTATAGAAGAAGTAAATTGGAGGGGGTAAGGGCTGAGACTCTGGCTCTGTATGCCCAGGTGAGGCCAAATCTCCCCCTACTAATGTGTGCTTTCTCCAAGTTAAGTCCCATTTAACGGAATGGGGCCTTCATACAAAAAATCCTATGGATGCTTACCTGAGTCAGTCCTGTTTAATATCGACCCTGACGTCTGAGTGGATATGTGCAGGCTTCCACAGGGTTGTGGAAGAGATGCATTAATTCTTTATATTATTATTTTAAATTAAATGCAAATAGACAAAAAAATAAATAGATGTGCCCTCCAAGGCTCAACAAGATCCATTCGCTGTGCCTGTAATTTTTATAGCTCACAAAGCTATAACCTGTGATAAGATAGTCTTATGCATTTGCATAAAACACTGTAAATAACTTACATAAGTGCACTAAATATTTCAACAGATGCCACACTAATAGTTGTGTTAAGTAAACTTTTTCTTGGATAAGCTTAAGTAATGGTTACAAAACCGGCAAACTTGTGATTAAAATGCATAAAAACAACAGCTGTCCAAAATCTGCTGTCCAAATTCATGTGACGATAAATAAGTGAGTTGCCGTACCAAGTAAATTTGAATTTCTGAAACACCATACCAAAAGATTAGGAGCCAGTGGTCTGGATCAAATCAAATCTCAATTCTCCCTAGAAGCTAAAATGACCCACCTGAGGCTAATGGAGGAGGAGGAGGAGATTTTTATACCCCACTCTTTACTATCCAAGTAAAGTGATCCAAGTGATCCAAGATCCACAAGAGTCTCGGAATGGCTTACAATCACCTTCCCTTCCCCTCCCCACAACAGACATGTTGTAAAGTTGATGGGCTGAGAGAGCTCTGAGAGCTGTGACTGACCCAAGGTCACCCAACTGGCTTCATGTTGGAGTGGAGTGGGGAATCAAAACTGGTTCTCCAGATTAGAGCCTGCTGCCCTTAACAATTACACCACACTGGTTCTCTGGAATTAAATCTAGCTATGAGAAAACAAGAGTCACTGAAAAAGACAATAATGCTAGGAAAAGCTAAAGGCAGCAAGAAAAGAGGAAGACCAACACAACATGGATAGATTTCTTAAAAGACGCCATGGCCCTGGGTATGCAAGACCTACACAAGGCTGTTAACAATAGGACATTTTGGAAATCATTAATTCATAGAGTCGCTTTAAGTCAAAAGTGAGCTGAAAGCACTTAACACACACACATATTGTAAACCTGGGCTAGGGGAGATATCTTTGTATGGAACCAAACTGAGCTGGAACCATCTCCATGGCTAAGAAAATTATTTAATTTAATGAGACAGCTAGGCTTGCCAAGTCCCCCTCAGCCTCCGGATAGACATCACCAGTGAGATTGTACCATAGGATTTTCCCTCTCAAAATGCTAGACTGTCCAGGAAAACCATAGCTTTCCTGGAAACGCCTAGAGCAGCCAGCGTGTGACATCGCCGGTACAATGATGTCACTCGTGGGTGATGTCATCATGCTGGCGACGTCGGGGGAGGTTCCTCCCACCAGCCCAAGGTGGGAGACCTCCCACCTGGCCTGGGGGCTTGGCAGCCCTAGAGCCAGCCATTTTTTCACATATGGTCCTATTCTGGAATGGCTTCAGGGTAACAAGGACTACGCTTGAGAGATCACCACTACTTCTACCAGGGCTTTTTTGTGTAGAAAAAGCCCAGCATGAACTCATTTGCATATTAGGCCACACCCCCTGACACCAAGCCAGCCGGAACTGTGTTCCTGTGTGTTCCTGCTCAAAAAAAAAAGCCCTGGCTTCTACCATATTTTGTAATTCCTTGAGGTATTTCATGCTCCTATCTTTATATTACCCTCACAATATTGTTGAGGTAGTTTAGGCTAAGTTAGTGAATGGTCCAAAGAGTCCCATGGCACAGAGTGGTAAACTGCAGTACTGCAGTCCAAGCTCTGCTCACGACCTGAGTTCAGTCCTGGCAGAAGCTGGATTCAGGTAGCCGGCTCCAGGTTGACTCAGCCTTCCATCCTTCCGAGGTTGGTAAAATGAGAACCCAGCTTGCTGGGGGTAAAGTGTAAATGACTGAAGGAGGCAATAGCAAATCACCCCGTAAAAAGTCTGCCATGAAAACGTCGTGATGCGACGTCACCCCAAAGTCAGAAATGACTGGTGCTTACATACCTTTACCTTCTTAGTAAGTGATCCAAGATCTTTCAGTGAACTTCAGTGCTCAGCAGAATTTGAATCTTTGTCTGTCCAGTCCTACTTCAACAGTCTGAACACACTGGCCTGTCATAGGTCAGTCAGGGTTCAGTGAGGACTTATCAGGAAAAGAGAAGCCATATGAAGCCAGCTCTGAGTCAGCAAAAGCCAGCAAGCAAGAGGACAAACTGTAGGCTCATAAGGATTCACAGCCAACAGTTGGTGAAGAGCCACCAAAGGTGACTCAGGTGGCTCACCTGAGCCTGCAGGTGAAACTAAGCTGATTGTTCCCAGCCCTCCAGCATCACCCACAACCTTTGAGCACCACAGGCAGAGGCTACATGCAGAACTCCTTAGAACTTCTCAGAGCAGCTACTGGACACCTTTCTGAAAGGTGTTGAGGATCCTGTATTCACAAAGTTTGCTACATTCCTAGCATTTGTTTCTCAATGATACATGTAGTTGGAAGCGATTTTATTTCAAGTTGTTTCTGATCACACAGATGGTGATAAATGTTCACCTGCCACTGAAATGTCTCAAATTTAATTTCAATGCTTGCAGCAAATAAAGTCTATGAGAATTTCATATTCCAGCCTGCTTTGAAATTTAGATCTGATGTGGTGACACTGCCGTTCCATTTCTTTCCTGAATAGATCATTATGTCCTTTTAATACAACATGAGAACAAACAGACCTAGTATGGAAAATGCATCATTTTGATGTTATTTCCACATATAAAATTAAGGAACTTCACTAATATATATTAAAGTTTTCTACTATCTTTTTTTTAAAAAAAATCCTTTTTGGATGCTATTGAGGACTTTGAGAACATATTTAAAACAAATGAAACATTTGCCCTACCGGGAAGGTAACCAGTTTGGGAAGGAGAGCCAGTTTGGTATAGTGGGTAAATGTGCAGACTCTAATCTGGGAAAACTGGGTTTGATTCCCAACTCCTCTACATGCACCTGCTGGTATGACCTTGGGTCAATCATAACTCTCTCAGAGCTGTTCCTCTCAAAAGCAGTTCTTGAAAGAGCTCTCTCAGCCCCACCAGCCTCACAGGGTGTCCGCTGTGAGAAGAGGGAGGGAAAGGCAGGGGTGGAATTCTAGCAGGAGCTCCTTTGCAAATTAGGCCACACCCTCCTGATATAGCCAGTCCTCCAAGAGCTTACAAAAAAAAGCCATGTGGGCTCTTGGAGGATTGGCTACATCAGGGGTGTGTGGCCTAATATGCAAAGCAGTTCCTGCTAGAATTCCACCCCTGGGAAAAGGACATTGTAAACTGCTCTGAGACTCCAAATGAAGGGCAGGGTATGAATTCAGTATCTTCTTGTTCTTCTTAACTTTTTCCTTGGCACATTTTATATGCACTTGTTCTGAGTTGTGTAGAGGAGGAGCTCAAAGAATGGTCTTAGAGTAGGGTTGACAAGTCTGGGATTAGGAAATTCCTGGAGATTCAGGGTACAACCTGAAGAAGAGAAGGTTTGGAGAAGGGAAGAATCTCAGCAGGTCCATCTGGGACAGAGTGTTGGTTTCCTGCAGAAAGACTCCAAGGTAACGGGAAGCTTTTAGAATAATATGACTTCTAATTTAGAGCCTGACTTTGAGCAAGATGAGATAAGGCATGTATAGGGTGAGATTTGATCAATCCATTGCTGTGCAGAGAGTAGATGTGTAGATTTTAAAAAAATCTTTTAATAAATTCTTTACTATTTTAAATGCTGGTGGTTTTTCTCCATACCACATAGACCTCCATTGTTCCAAACCACTTTTCAAATTGGAAGCCAGGCAAGGAAGGCGGGTGCTTGTTCAATCATTAATGCTCCAGCAATGCACAGGTGCATTAAGCCATTCTCATGGTAACCAGTGCTGGATGAGCACTTGGGATGGTAACGGGACACCTAGATAGCCAGTGTGGTGTAGTGGCAGATCTTTTACACGGTGGTTTGCCATTGCCTTCCCCGGTCATCTACACTTTCCCCCCAGCAAGCTGGGTACTCATTTTACTGACCTCGGAAGGATGGAAGGCTGAGTCAACCTTGAGCCAGCTACATGAACCCAGCTTCTGCCAGGATCGAAAAGTCAGAGCTTGGACTGCAGTACTGCAGCTTACCACTATGCACCACAGGGCTCCTGTAAGCATATCTACTCAGGACTAAGTCCCATATTATTCACAGTGACTTAGTTCTTAGTGCTGGTATGTAGTTCCTGATGCAGCCAATCCCCCAAGACTTATGGGGCTCCTAGTACATGGTCTACTGTAAGCTGCAGGAGGATTGACTACATCAGGTGTGTGGCCTAATAGGCAAAGGAGTTCCTGCTACAAAATAAGCCTTGGGTGTGCCCCCAACCCAACTCACTTTCCTCTCAGGGCCATGGTTCTGGGGGTAGAGCAATTCCAACCTTCTCCCCCTGCCCCATCTTCTATAGACAATACACCTCTTCGGTTGGAAATTTTAATTATGGAGAGGGGGGTGGAACTGGCTCAGCTGTCAGAGTGGGAAACAATGAGTTAACTTCTTCAGCCAGAAGGTAACACTAACTTATGTACTGACAATATACAGATGTCTCACACACCTAATTTGTTCCGCTATTCAAAAAAAAGTGTAGCTCCCCTAGCAACAACCATATTACATTTTATCTCTAAGCTGCAGAACCTTTTTCTTTTTGAGGAAAAAAAAGTCCTCCTCTTGCATGTAGTGATATTACATGTAATTTTGTCGCAGGTCTTATTTCCAAGCCATTTGAGAGAAAGCATGAAGGGGAAGCAAGACCTGCATCTGAGGAAGACTATGTTAAAAAAAAAGAGATGATGATGCTTGCGAAGCAATAACATTTTACTTAAAACTGTACATATCATTGCACATACAAAACTAAGGTGATTTCAAGGTGATATTTAAATTATCTGACTTTCTCTCTCTAGCTCTGTGCACATATGGGGAGAGGGTATGGTTCACTGGTAGATAGGGCTGCCGAGACCCCAATCCGGGCGGCAAGGGGGAACCTCCCCAAAGTTGCTGGCGCAATGACATCACCCAGAACTGATGTAATTGCACCAGCAACGTCATGCAGCAGCCACTCATAGAGTTTTTCCTCCCAAAAAACCATAGAATTTTCCCAGAAATGCCTAGAGTGGCCATCGCATGACATCGCTGGCGTGAAGACAGTCCCCCGCCGGAGGCTGCGAGGGACTTGGCAACCCTAATGATAGATCATCCTTTTCCCTTACAGCCTGAAATCTTTCCCCTTATAGTGCCAATTGCAAGTGGAAGGAGTTCTTGATCAGGGGAATGGTGGTTAAATGCGGGGGGGGGGGGAGGTCCTCTTTCATGCACTCCAGAAGAAACTACCTCACTGCAAACAATTGGACTCATCTCCAAACTTGCAGGGAAGCAGTATGTCAGAAAAAAACACCTTGTCTTTGAAAAAAACACAACTGGCTTCATTTGGCCCACAGCTAGTGTTCCCTCTAAGCTAAGTTAGTGTGAGCTAGCTCACAGATTTTTAGCCTCCAGCTCACACATTTTTGTCTTAGTTCAGGAAGGATGATCTTATTACTAATTCATGCAGTAGCTCACAAGTTTAATGCTAGTACCTCACAACTTTAATGAGGGTAGCTCACAAAGTAGAATTTTTGCTCACAGGACTCTGCAGCTTAGAGGGAACAATGCCCACAACCTCTTTTTATTGCTGCTTCCCTGATCTCTGCTTGTAGGTGTTTCAGTTTTGTGAAGAAAAAAGCATGTTTTGTTTAAAACAGGAGAAAGTCCAAGAACACATTCATACCAGCTGCATGAGATCTAAGCTGAGCTTCTGTTCCTCCTCCGTTTGCGTAGTGGTTAAGTGCACGGACTCTTATCTGGGAGAACCAGGTTTGATTCCCCACTCCTCCACTTGCATCTGCTGATGTGACCTTGGGTCAGCCACAAGTTCTCTCAATACAAATATGCCAAAAATATTGTGCAAATCACACTCTTAAATAGTTTGTACAAATTAAATATATTATGAAAAGCATACAAAAGTTATCATAAATTCAGAACATTTTACCAAACAAAAGTCTCCAATGTAATATTTCAGGGAGGACCCCTCAAAGTCTCTTAATTTTACAAAGAGTACTAAGACTCAACAACAAAGTTCCAAAGGAGTCCCTCCGTTGCTTCCGTTTTTGTATGTTTTTGTCAATATTGCTTTTTTGTAGAGGCTGCTTTTACCAGTCACGTCTGTTGTTTACAGTTGGCTTATGAGGAAGCTGCAGGAGCAGCGGAACGCAATTAAAAACCGGTGGTTGCGTGAAGGCAAGAATTTTTCCTTCGGAAGCCAACAAGCAACTACTTAGGGTTGCCAATCCCCAGGTGGGGGCAGGGGATCCTCTGGTTTGGAGGCCCTCCCCCCGCTTCAGGGTAATCAGAAAGCAGGGGGAGGGGAGGGAAATGTCTGCTGGGTACTCATGATTCCCTATGGAGACTTATTCCCATAGAAAATAATGAAGAATTGATCCGTGGGAATCTGGGGCTCTGAGGGCCATTTTTCGAGATAGAGGCACCACATTTTCAGTATAGCATCCAGTGGCTCTCCCCAAAATACTCCCTAAGTTTCAAAAAGATTGGACCAGGGGGTCCAATTCTATGAGCCTCCAAAGAAGGTGCCCCTATCCTTCATTATAACCTATGGAAGGAAGGAATTTAAAAGATGTGCAGTCCCTTGAAATGTGATGGAGTTCAATGATGCTTGTCACACCCTTGCTCCTGGCTCCACCCCAATGTCTCCTGGCTCCTCCCCCAAAGTCTCCTGGCTCCACCCCCAAAGTCCCCAGATATTTCTTGAATTGGACTTGGCAACCCTCTCTCTCTCGGCTTGGCTTCGCGAACGAAGATTTAAGAAGGGTGCAATAGTCCACGTTTGCTGCAGGCTCGCTGGTGGCTGACAAGACCAATGTGGGACAGGCAGGTCCGGCCACAGCGGCTGCAGGGAAAAGTCTGATTTAGGGTTGGTCCTGTAGCAGTGCGATTCTTCCTCAATCTCCTTTTGTCCTCAAGACCAGCTATACGTGCGTTCTCAAAGGAAGAGACAGCCTGGTGGATGGTGTGCCTCCATGCTTTGCGATCTGAGGCTAGGTCAGACCACTGGTGATGGTTGATGTGACAGGTGCTAAGGGATTTCTTCAAGGAGTCCTTGTTCCTCTTCTTTCGTGCCCCTCTATTTCGATGGCCGGTGGAGAGTTCGCCATACAGGGCAATCTTGGGAAGGCGGTGGTTTTCCATCCTAGAAATATGCCCTGCCCAGCGCAGCTGCGTCTTCAACAGCAGTGCCTCGATGCTGGTAACCTCTGCCCTCTTGAGGACTTCAGTGTTGGTCACAAAGTCACTCCAGTGGATGTTGAGGATGGTGCGAAGGCAGCGCTGATGAAAGCGCTCAAGGAGTCGCAGGTGATGACGGTATAAAACCCACGATTCGGAGCCGTAGATGAGGGTTGTCATCACAACTGCTTTGTAAACATTGATCTTTGTGCCTTTTTTCAGATGCTTGTTGCTCCACACTCTTTTGTGCAGCCGGCCAAAGGCACGGTTTGCCTTTGCCAGCCTGTTGTCAATCTCCTTGTCGATCTTGGCATCTGAGGAGATGATGCACCCCAGGTAGCTGAACTGCTGGACTGTCTTCAGAACTGATTCACCGACAGTGATGCAGGGAGGGTGATAATCTTCCTGGGGTGCAGGCTGGTGGAGAACTTCTTTCTTCTTCAGACTAACTTCTAGGCCGAATAGCTTGGCAGCCTCTGCAAAGCAGGACGTCATATGCTGCAGAGCTGATGCCGAGTGGGAGACGAGTGCAGCATCATCAGCAAACAGTAGCTCTCGGATGAGTTTTTCCATTGTCTTGGAGTGTGCCTTTAGTCGCCTCAGGTTGAACAGGCTGCCATCGGTGCGATAGCGGATGTATACACCATCGTCATCACCTAGATCTACTGCGGCTCTTTGAAGCATCATGCTAAAGAAGATCGTAAAGAGAGTTGGCGCGAGAACGCAGCCTTGCTTTACACCTGTGCCTATTGGGAAGGGCTCCGAGAGGTCGTTGCAGTGTCTGACTTGGCCTCGCTGGTCTTCGTGTAGCTGGATGATCACCACTACTACAACTACTACTTTGCCTGTGCTTCTGTTTTTCCTATGTTGTGGGGCCAGAGGTGGGAGCCTTTTGGTATGAGCTGAAGAGCTCTTGACATGAGGCACTGAGCTTATGGCCCACAGCATTTGACCCTCAGTGAGCTAACCCAGTGGATCAAGGATGAGCTTAGTACTGCTGTGTGTTTTTTTCCCCTCTTTGTCCAAATTATATTTTGTCCTTGCTCCTTTGTAAGCCACTTTGAGTTCCCAGTGGGGATCAACAGCAGGATAGAAATACCTAAATAAATTACTAAGGAAGTGGTATGCGATTGTAATTCGCACGCACAGCATGCATTGTTACAACACACCTGTATCTCTGGCAGGGGGAGAAGTAATAGGTAAGCTCGATCAGGCGCTGGGATTCTGGAGGAAACTGGATTTTTTTCACTTTAGTTTTCATGAGCTCTCTGGAGAATCTGATTCACCACTTTTGACATCAGCAAACATCAGGCGTGGAATTCTAGCAGGAGCTCCTTTACATATTAGGCCACAAACCCCTGATGTAGTCAGTCCTCCAAGAACTTACAAAAAGCAGCCTTGTAAACTCTTGGACGATTGGCTACATCAGGGGTGTGTGGCCTATTTTTTTTTTTTTTGCACTACTACCATATCTGAGTGGCACAAATGCTCTTTTGTAACTCCTTTTCTGTTACTGGCACAGCACATTTGGAGCCTGGCAGCACATTTTGAAAAGCATTGGCGCAGAGCAGACACAGTGGCAAAGAACATGAAACAGGACCAAGGTGTTACAAACTGCAAAAGAAAAGCTCTGGTGGAGAGGAGACACGACCTTGCTCAGCTGTTCCCTGACACTTGTGAGAGGTGCCCTTATCTTTGCTAACCTGAATGCCTCTGATGAGCACCAGATGGTGCGCAATTGCTGCTTTCCTCCTGAGGCAGCGAGCCTGAAACTGTTAAGAGACATGGAGATCTCTGGAGAATGTGATTCCCTACAAGATGTCCCATTACTGCATTCAATCAGCTTAAAAAGGAGATTGTTGAAGTGGGATACCGGCTCTCTTACAGAGAAACCAGTCGTTGCTAGAAAAGCCATATGCCCCTGCTTGACTCCTAAGCAGGGCTTTTCTGCTAGAAAAAAACCAACAGGAACTTATTTGCATATTAGGCCACATCCCCTGATGCCACCATTGTTTTATACAGGAAAAGCCCAGCAGGAATTCATTTGCATATTAGGCCACACACCCTGACAGCACCATTGTTTCACACAGAGCTTTTTGTAGAAAAAGCCCAGCAGGAGTTCATTTGCATATTAGGCCGCAACCAGCTGGAACTGTGTTCCTGTGTGTTCCTGCTCAGAAAAAGCATTGCTCCTCGACATTTTTTCACTGGATTCGATATGGATGGATAATTGGTATTTCACCTTGTGTTGCACTTCACATGTACTGTTGTCTCCACATTTCATTGGGGAGAAGGGCTTAATCTTTAGGAAAATTACTTCGGCTTATCAAATGCATCCAACTGCAGTCTAGCCTTTGCTTTCCAGTCATCAGCCATTCTGAGGGGACACTATTTGAAGATAGCATTCCAGGACAGATATTGTGGATGTGGATGGAGAGAGCTTGAGACATTGGATCAAATGATCTTATGATCTATATAGAGCAGAATGGTTGAAATCCAATCCTGAGGAACTGAAGATCTGTAGATGGAACTAGGATGGTACCATTTTTATTAAAGGATGAGGGTCCAAGGATTACTTTAGCGATGGCAAAATTCTTCTCAGTGGTGATTATGCAGGGAAAAAAAGATGTTAATGATGACGTGAAGAAAATGTATAGGATTAATCTCCAATTTAGAAATAAAATAGAATTTAAAATATATAGAAATACAGAAGAAGAAGACAAAGAAGAAGAAGACATAAATATAGGGGTGAAAACCTAGCAGGAGCTCTTTCGCATATTAGGCTACACACCCCTGATGTAGCCAATCCTCCAAGAGATTACAAAAAGAGCTTTGTAAGCTCTTGGAGGATTGGCTACATCAGGGGTGTGTGGCCTAATATGCAAAGGAGCTCCTGCTAGAATTCCACCCCTGCATAAACATAAGAATAATTCAGTGTGTCCTACTTTGGTCAAATGAGTTGACTATTAAAGGAAAGGGGAATTACTTTCTGAAAGTCATCCAGGTAGTTTGCGACAGAGCAAGATTCAAACCAGTGGCCTTTCAGATCAGAATTTCTTTGCCTGCATGCCTCACAACCAGCTCCCATTTCTCTCTCTCTCTCTCTCTCTCTCTCTCTGGTACCAGGTTGTTCTCCTCAGAATACTGACAAGGTTGAGAAGACCTTTTGCTCCCTGATGTGTGCTAATAATGAGAAAAGTCTGATGGGTTGAATGACCTGCAGTGGATCAATCGAGACGCAGACGATTTTCAAATGGGGACCGAAGAGAATAACCGAGAGATGAGCTGAAAGGATGAGAACTGCTGCCAATTCCGTTTTTGTGTAATTAGGATCTCTGCGACTTATGATGTGCCAAACTAAATACAGGTTACCAGCCATGAACACAGAAGCCCACCAGGGATGCGATAAACCAGCTGCCTGCCTGGGAATGGAGAGACAGAGGGGAAAGGTGTCCACCATCTGGCAAGCCTCAGAACATGGCTGGTGGGCTGTGCTTGGTGGCTCAGAAATTGCGCAAAGCAAAGGCAACAGTTTTTGAGAATTATGTGAATTTTGCAAAGAAGAAGAGTGCTGATTTATTTTCCCCCTTTCTTTCCTTCTCTCGCTGACACAATTCAGCTGGTTCCAGAGGGGAAGGTGCCTGCTCTTCTTTGATCCAACCTCTTTTCTTCAGCCACAGGAAGCCACCCCAGCCAGTTCCTGCCAACTACCTCTGCAGTCAATTTATTACACCATTTAAGTCTAGATGCCTAATTATTTGTGGCATCTCTTCATATTGACTGAGGGCTCAACTGACCTTTTTTTAAAAAAATGCAATTCTGGCCAGCTTAAGGTAAAAAGAAATTCTAACTCTTGCCTGTTTTTCTTCAGCAAGAAGCCCATCTTGAATATCTTAGGGAACAGATGTTGTTTTTGCTGGTATTTAGGTTGTGTCCGATACAGTGAACTCTGATTGATGGCTTAGGGTTGCCAATTTCCAGGTATGTAGATAAAAAAAAAGCCAAGAGACACCATAAATTTTAAACAACAAAACAGTGTAATATAGAAGCCCTTTGAAAGCCCTTTAGATTTCCAGGTCTGTTAGATTTCCAGAACAGACATGTTCTGAACCTGTTGGTCTTCTGTGAATGTAATGTAAAGATTGGGTTCCAGTGATAAATAATCCTCCAAACTGAAGAAAGATGGATGAAACATCTTGATATCTAGAAAAGACATCTTTGGAAGGGCTTCTTTTAGTTCTATGAACTAAATACTGGAATACTGTTACACCTTTGTGATTGGAAAGACTGGTTTTGAACTGTCTTCTGTAAATGTCTTTTTGCTACATGCTCTTGTCTATTTGAAGTTCCATGAGTAAGCTTTGTCAGAACAACACTGACCTCTACATTACACTGTCTTGTTGTTTAAAATTTATGGTGTCTCTTAATGTTTTTTTTTTTTATTCACACAGCTGTATGCTAAGATCCTATAGTTTAACTTCCAGGTATGGGCTGTTTGTCTCTTGCCTTGAAAAATACTACAGAGTTGGTGTAAATTGGCTGCAACTTGATGGATCTTTCTAGTACCAAGAGACCAGCAGCACTTACAGGAAAGCAGCGCTGAATCTAGTGCATCCTGCTATATCAATGAAGAATAATTTAAACAAATTTGAGTAAAATGATAAAGACGGCAAAATTAGTGACGCAACAGGTATGAGCTTGAGATGTCCCAGAATCTATCTCCAGTCTACATAGATTGCTTGTTTTTTTAAAAAAATATCATTATTAATCTAAAACATTTATTCCATTTCTCCTGAAGAAAACGGCTGTCTTGGAAGGTGAACTGTATGGCATTGTGCATTACTGTGTTCCCTCCCCTTTCTAAACTCCATTCTCAAATCTTCAGGTGTTTCCAAACCTCATAGCTAGGCTAGCCCAATCTCATCAGATCTCAGAAGCTAAGCAGGGTCAGCCCCGGTTTGCACTTGGATGGGAAGACCACCACGGAAGTCCAGGGTTGCTACGCAGAGACAGGCAATGGCAAACCACCTCTGTTTGTCTCTTGCCTTGAAAAATACTACAGAGTTGGCGTAAGTTGGCTGCAACTTGATGGAACTTTCTAGTACCAAAAGACCAGCAGCACTTATAGGAAAGCGGCACTGAGTCTAGCGCATCCTGCTATATCAATGAAGAATAATTAAAACAAAATTGAGTAAAATGATAAAGACGGCAAAATTAGTGATGCAACTATTCCAGATAAATGGAGTGCCTCATTACCTGGGGCCGTAAAGAGGGTGAGAATGACAAAATAAAATATAACGGCTGCTCCAGCTGTTCCCATAAACAGAAAGAGCCGGCTCCTCCATTTGAAAATGAAGTCACATTTATGCTTTTTAACTTAGGATGCCGGGAGCATTTCTAGAATAAAAGCCATTATAACTGTTTATGGGATGGCATTTTATTGGCACCATATATTAGATTATTAGCCTGTCGTTATATAATGCAGGATTAGGAGATTTCTCACTCCCACCCCCTCAAAGAAACTGCTGTGCACTGCAATTATGGATACATATCCGCCATTGTTAAACACAATGCTTTTCTGTAGGCGACATAAGCGCGTGTTTAATTCTCTTCCTCTGAAATCAGCCGGACTTGTAACACTGATCTTTGGTTGGATCATGTCCAACCACTGCAGACCACAGTTTTGCCATTCTGAGAAAGGTATATAGCAAGGGTGGCCAAACTTGCTTAATGTAAGAGCCACATAGAATAAATGTCAGATGTTTGAGAGCCACAAGACATGAACATCAGATGTTTGAGGGAGGGAGGGAGGGAGGGAGGAAGGAAGGAAGGAAGGAAGGAAGGAAGGAAGGAAGGAAGGAAGGAAGGAAGGAAGGAAGGAAGGAAGGAAGGAAGGAAGGAAGGAAGGAAGGAAGGAAGGAAGGAAGGAAGGAAGGAAGGAAGACAAATAGATGAGAGGGAGAGACAGCAACTTTAACTTTAAATGCACTCTCCAAGCCACTGGCTGGCTCAACTTGGAGAAGTCATTTAAAGAGAGAAATGCCTTCTCCAAGCTGGCTGAAGGGGTAGTGGGCACTTAGAGAGCCACACAATATGTGTGAAAGAGCCACATGTGGCTCCCGAGCCACAGTTTGGCCACCCCTGATATACACTGAAGATGGAGGTGGTTAACAAGGACTTTTGTTTTAGGGTATGAGGGCAGCAGGCAATGAGCAAAGAAATGCAACATTTGGGGCAAGGGCTATAATTTTGTCTTTGTAAATATGGACTTTGGAACCATGTACCCTGGAAGACCAGCAGTCACAGTTCACATGGAGCTTGATTGTTAAACTGGTCTTTTCAAAAGATCATTTAAAGATGTCTTTCCCTTAGTCATAAGGCTGAGGAATAGGGTTGCCAATCCCCAGGTATGGGTGGGGGATCCCTGAGTTTGGAGGCCCTCCCCCTGCTTCAGGGTCAGCAGAAAGCAGGGGGGGGGGGAATTTCTGCTGGGCATTCCATTATTCCCTATGGCGACCAATTCCCATAGGATATAATGGAGAATTGATACGCAGGTATCTGGGGCTCTGAGGGGCTTTTTTTTTTAGGTAGAGGCACCAAATTTGCAACATAGCATCCAATGCCTTTCCCCAAAACACCTGCCAAGTTTCAAAAGGATTGGACCAGGCAGTCCAATTCTATGAGCCCCAAAAGAAGGTGCCCCTATCCTTCACTATTTCCAATGAAGGAAAGGCATTTAAAAGGTGTGCGGTCCCCTTAGATGCGATGGCCAGAGCTCCCTTTGAAGTTCAATCGTGCTTGTTACACCCTTGCTCCTGGCTCCACCCCCAAAGCACCCAGATATTTCTTGAATTGGATTTGGCAACCCTACTGTGGAATATCAATGTGAAGATCCATCACTTCTCAAAGTCCTAGCCATTTATTGGTTACATTTTTGCCCTACAGACTGCCTAAGGATTCCAGGAACAGCTTCAGGACTATCATCCAGTCCTTGGACTTCCTTGTAAGGATCCCATGATTCATTTCCCCCAAGCCTTCTGCATGCCTGCCGTAACGGAAATGTGCAAATTGGGCTTTTTAAATTTCAAAACCATAATTTGTTTTTATTGAATTCTCTATCGTTCCCATTTATTTTTTTGTGAACCCATTTCTTTTCTTTCTTTCTTTTTTATTTCCCTTGGTTTCATGGGGAGCCATTTCAGGTCGTAGCTTCCTTATCTCCCGGGCAGTTTGGATAAAACGTTAAGGGATGGCGCTTCTCATCCTCTCTGACACATTTCACACAGATAAGAGGAAAGGCCCGCCACATCTTAGAATAATTAAAGGGAAGCAAGAGCAACGCAAGTCGTTTGCTGTTATTTGTATCCATCTGCATTTCATTGCAACGCAGCAGTTTTGTTTGTTTGTTTCGGAACACTGTTCACTTCCTTCTCTCCCTCCCATAGCCGTAATCCTTCAATGGCTTATTGCAGAAACAGAAAGCTTGATCACCCACTGGTTAAACTCATGATCTGGCTTTGCAGGCTGTGATAGAACTGACCCGTTATATACCCACATCTGAAATTGTCCATGAATGTGGCCATCGTTCCACCCACTTCCACAATTTAAAAAGCAGTGTTGATTTTTGCACAGGCAATAAGCTACTTGACACAGCATTCGGGCTGAACTCCATACAACAACATCTGAATAGTTTGAACGTGTTAGATTGCAGAGGAGAAAAGATAACTGTGTACATGATGCCATATACTGCTTTCCCACAATGGTCCCACCACAGCCTCTCTGACTACCCCTACATCACCATGGGAACCCCCCACACACACACACACAACTTAATGCCCCACATATTGTAATTTACCAATGGCATACCTCCTTATGGAGAGCCACTTTGGTGTAGTGGATAAGTGTGTGGACTCTTATCTGGGAGAACTGGGTTTGATTCCCCACTCCTCTACTTGTAGCTGCTGGAATGGCCTTGGGTCAGCCATAACTCTCACAGGAGTTGTCCTTGAAAGGGCAGCTGCTGTGAGAGCCCTCTCAGCCTTACCCACTTCACAGGGGAAGGAAGATAAAGGAGATTGTGAGCTGCTCTGAGACCCTGAGTGGAGGGCAGGATATAAATCCAATATCATAATCTTATTATTATTCTTCCTCCTCCTCTTCCTCCTCCCTTTGTGGTGGCATCACTCAACATTCATTAATGGATATGTTTGAACATATGCATTCTTTTTTTGTCTCATGGGAATTGTGTTGTCCTGGAAATTCAACAATAATGCACAGAGGCCCCTGAAGTTGCCTCCTAGCACTCAAAGAACCACTGCCTCTGGATGTGAAGGTCCCCTTTAGTCTTCAAGGCCAGTTAGGTAGGGTTGTCATGTCCCTCCTGGTCACCAGCAGGGGGTGGGGGATAGCATTGCCAGTTCCAGGTTGGGAAACTCCTAAAGATTTGGGGGTAGAGCGTGGGGTGGACAGAGACCTCAGTGGAGTACAATAACCTAGAGTCCACCTTCAAAGCATTTTCTCCAGAGGAACTGATTTCTATAGTCTGCAGATGAACTGTAACTCCAGGGGATCACCAGGTCCCACCTCAAGGCTTGCATCCCTAGTAGCCGTTGATGGATTTATCCTCCATGCATCCAATTTCCTTTTTAAAATTGTCCATGAATGTGGCCATCGTTCCACCCACTTCCACAATTTAAAAAGCAGTGTTGATTTTTGCACAGGCAATAAGCTACTTGACACAGCATTCGGGCTGAACTCCATACAACAACAACACTGTAGCAAGGGCTTGACCCATAGAAACACAGCACTAGAAAGAACAAGTCATCTAGTCTCACCCCCTGCACCATGCAATAAATTAACAGCTACCTCTTCCCCCACTCCCCCCAGTAACTAATGCTCTATACCCAGGTGTAGGTCACATAAGTCTGAAAGGCCATCATATTAAACATGCACTTCGCAGCATCCCAGCTTGCAAATCATTCTTCCAACCCTCCCAGCAATTAACACAGAACAATGGTCACATTCAACAGCCAGTTTCCTAATCACTACCCTTCCAGGAAGCCGCACCAAACAATGGGCACATCCACAAACCAATTGCCCTTTCACCACACCCCCTCCAGCCTAGAAATAGCAGCTCTCCAGCAGCCCTGGCCTCACTCAATGCACAGCAGCCAAGAAGGTCAGAGCACCTGCTCCGGCTGCAACGCCGCTGAGGATGTTCTCCGCAGCTGAGAACGAAACGTCTGGAAGAAAAACTTTCTCCAGTAGAACACGGCACTTGAGCCCGAAAGATTCTACAAACCCTACTCATTCTTGGTTACTGCTGAACTAGAATCTCTGCTTGTTCCTAAATAAGTCATAATGGTTCACATTTCTCCAGTTGTAAACTTGCAAGCTGAATTGCCTCCACAAACTAAAAATTAAATTTAAAAAAACATTTAGATTTTTTTTCTCAGATGGGAAGAAAAGAAACAAAAAAGACAAATATCATGCCAAATGTTTACGAACCGTAAGTTCCCCAAAGATTCCACTTGCAAGGGAACACCAGGGGTGGAATTCTAGCAGGAGCTCCTTTGCATATTAGGCCACACCCCCGTGATGTAGCCAATCCTCCAAGAGCTTACAAGGCTCTTTTTTGTAAGCTCTTGGAGGATTGGCTACATCAGGGGTGTGTGGCCTAATATGCAAAAGAGTTTCAGCTAGAATTCCAATCCTGGTGAACACTCCTCTCTAAATGTGTCCTGCATACTTTCAAAACTGCCTGCCATAAATACTGTTCTAAGCAAACAGTTCTTCCAGCAGTGAGGAATAAATTATTCAATGTGAATCCCTGAGACATAATAGTTATCGCTATCATTTTTTTCCACCATGGGAATAAAATAAATCTTCATTTTCTCAAAGCGATTGGATGTTAAACAAATAGAACTATCCCCCTTTCATCTAAAATGGGGTATCATTAACATTTAAATTAAAAAGAAATTAGACTTAAAGTTCTCATGCCAAGCATGGGGAAAGGAAGCATAAAGCAAGAAATATGATCTAGCAGGCAAAAACTCTTGCAGATTACGGTATGCCAAGGATGCTTTTCAGGCAGCTTTGATAAAAGTGGAATTTCACGATAATGCCCTGGGTGGCACCGTTTCAAACCAGGTTCGAGGCAAGAGGGGAAAGAACACAGCTAGAGCAGCAGTTCCTAAACTCCTGACAGCCACAGCACTTTTGTGAAGTGAAGAAGAAGACAAGGGTATTGGATTTATATCCCGCCCTCCACTCCGAATCTCAGAGCAGCTCACAATCTCCTTTATCTTTTTCCCCCCACAACAGACACCCTGTGAGGTGGGTGAGGCTGAGAGGGCTCTCACAGCAGCTGCCCTTTCAAGGACAACCTCTGCCAGAGCTATGGCTGACCCAAGGCCATTCCAGCAGGTGCAAGTGGAGGAGTGGGGAATCCAACCCGGTTCTCCCAGATAAGAGTCCGCACACTTAACCACTACACCAAACTGGCTCTCTGAAAATCAAAGGCACATCTCACTGTTACACCCTAAAACAGTGGCTCCCAACCTTTTTGCACCCGGGACCAGTTTCATGGAAGACATTTTTTCCACGAACCAGTGGGGGGGGGCAGCACTGGGGGTTTTGCTGCCCTAGGCTGCCCCCCTGCCCACAACCCATCCCTGGGGCTGTTTCTGCCACCCCCTCGTTAGGTGACCAGGCAGCAAAAGGTCAATCTGCCTCCCCTTCCCATTTAAAGACCCTTGCCAGTCAGCTGATCGGGTGCTGGGCAGGCAGAAGGGGTGGTGCGGCTGCTCAGCCTCACTCTGAGGCTGCCTCCCTGCCTTGGAGCAAAGCTGCACTGCCCCTTTCGTCCGCCTGTGTCCTGGGTGGGCAGGGGCAGTGTGGCACTTCTGCCTCCCTCACAGCCCGGTTGCTGGCAAGCCATGGACCAGTCCACAGCCTGGTAGTTGGGGACCCCTGCCCTAAAAGATGTAAGTAGAAGAAGATAGAAGAAGAAGATATTGGATTTATATCCCGCTTTCCACTCCGAAGAGTCTCAGAGCGGCTCACAATCTCCTTTACCTTCCTCCCCCACAACAGACACCCTGTGAGGTGGGTGGGGCTGGAGAGGGCTCTCACAGCAGCTGCCCTTTCAAGGACAAGTAAAGATCAGCTGTTCAAGGAGGAGTGTACCCTGTTGTGTTTGAGTGTGAAAGTGTGCTTCTGGGTGTGCGTCTTATAACAACAAGCAACTCTGATATGGTACCTGCATCAAATTGCAGGCAGGGATCAAATCTCTCTTCTAAAAAGAAAATGCCCAGGGATAGATGTGCAGTTTAGCATTTTCCCTACATGATTCTTGTTATAAAGGGGAGGGGGGGTGTTGTACGTTGGAAAGCAAACCGTATGGACACCCCCTCACCCAGCCCTATACAATCTCAGTTCTGCTTAAGGTAAGAATTGATTTTCAGGTAGGTATGAATTTCTTTTGTCATGTATCCGAGCATTGGAATGTTGATGGTTTTATTGACAGATAACATTTGTTATGCACCTTTTATTGTTCTCTTTCCATCTGCTGTCTTAACTGTGCCTCCAGATTCCTCTAGCAAACAGAAACAACTCATATGGCAATTCTGCTTATGAAGAGGAGAAGAGAAGAGATTGGATTTACTGGATCAGACCAATGGTCCATCTAGTCCAGCTTCCTGTCTCACACAGTGGCTGACCAGTTCCTCTGGAGAGCCAACAACAGGGCATAGGAGCCAAGGCCTTCCCCTGATGTTACCTTCCAGCATAGGGATTCAGAGTTTTTACTGCCTCTGCATATGAAGAAGAATTGCAGATTTATACCCCGCCCTTCTCTCTGAATCAGAGACTCAAGAGCGGCTTACAATCTCCTATAACTTCTTCCCCCCCCCCGCAACAGACACCCTGTGAGGTGGGTGGGGCTGAGAGGGCTCTCACAGCAGCTGCGCTTTCAAGGACAGCCTCTGCCAGAGCTATGGCTGACTCAAGGCCATTCCAGCAGCTGCAAGTGGAGGGGTGGGAAACCCGTTTCTCCAGATAGGAGTCCGCACACTTCACCACTACACCAAACTGGAGGTTAGTCACTATGGCTATTAACTACTGGCTAGACTTAAAATTTAAAAAGTCACGTGACAGCTACTTGAGCTACTAATGATACATTTGGTTTGCACATGCTGCTATCAAACTCTGAATAAAGTAGTTGGGTGCTTTCACAGTAAAAACCCAGTTGCAAAGTGCATTATAGTGTGTGTGTGAACATACCCACTGTATGAAATCCATCAGTGCTTTCTTCACCTTTATCAGTGCTTCTTAATGGTAGGCAGGTGGACCAGGGAATCACAGAGTTGCAAAGATGTACAAGATGGGAGAATGGTGATTTTTCCAAACTTCAACAATCAGACTATCAGTACATGACAGCACGTCATGCTGTGATCACTCAGTTAGATTTCACCCTGACTGCAAAACCAAATTAAGACCACTGAGCCTGATAACAACTTCTAACTAGCGGCATCTCTCCAGGGTCTTAGGGAGAGAAAAATCTTTCCCAACACCTGCCTGTGTGCTTTTTTTCTTCACAAATTAATTAAATGTTATTATATACCAAACAAAGTTACAGACATTATAATAGTACAGCATATATTATAAGAAGTGTACAGATCATTACTGCAGTTAAGGCAACCAACGTGTTCTTAGAAAGGTACAGGATTTGTGATTCCTGGGACAACTTGTATGGTTAAATATGTCATCTACTTTCCCTATGACTGGAAACCAATGCTCAGAGTAAACAGAATGACAAGGTAGGCTCATTATTGGATATCAAATCTGATATCTTTTCCATTAACAAATGATTCCAGATCTTACTATACCATTCCTGAATGGTGGGAGTTTTGGAGGACTTCCAATAAGACACCACAGTGGTTTTAGCTGCTGAAAGGAGAATAACCATAAGGTCTGTCCAATTTTTTGTAATTAAGATACCTTGCCAATCATTCAATAATATTACCTCAGGTTGAAAAGGAATTTTGAATCCTGTTAAATATTCAATTTGAGACACTGTCATGCCAAAGACTTTGTATAAAATCACATTCCCAACAGCAGTGCATGAATGTTCCAACTTTACCACATTGTTTCTGTTTTCACCGGTTGAAGTGGGGTGAGGTGGATTGCTGAATCTTGAACTACGCGGTTGGCACTGAAGAGAACCTGAAAATACTCCGACCACCGGTTCAGTATGGATGCCTTGTCTGTGAGGAGCACTTGGCCGTCTGCACTATGCAAGGGACTCTGAGCCTGATATGATGGACCATATACTGCCTTCAGGGCTTCGTAGAACCCTCTTAAATCACCAGTGTCTGCACACAGCTGGGTTCTCTCTGCAAGCTTGGTCCACCACTCGTTCTGAATGTCTCGAAGCTTGCGCTGGAGGTTGCTACATGCAGCGCGAAAGGTTGCTTTTTTCCCAGGACAGGAGGGCTGAGCAAGATGTGCTTGGTAGGCAGATCTCTTTTTTGCCAGTAATTCTTGGATCTCTTGATTGTTCTCATCAAACCAGTCCTTGTTCTTCCTTGTGGAGAACCCGAGGACTTCTTCAGAGATCTGCAGGACGGTAGTTTTTAGGTGTTCCCAGAGTGCTTCTGGAGAAGGGTCTGTGGGGCAACTGAGGTCCTCAATTCTTGACTGGAGTTTTGCCTGGAAGGCAGCTTTAACTTCGGCTGACTGGAGGCTGCCAACCTGAAACTTCCTCCGAGGGTTGGATGAGTTGGATGAGATCCCCACCCTAGAAGAGACTGTTAAAGCCATCAAGCAACTGAAAAGTGGCAAGGCAGCAGGAGTTGATGGAATTCCACCAGAGATCTGGAAGCATGGGGGCACAGTACTACATAGCTCGCTTCACAAAGTACTTGTCACCTGCTGGGAACAAGGCAAATTACCACAGGACTTTCGCGATGCAATCATCATCACCCTATACAAGAACAAAGGGGAAAAGTCAGACTGCTCCAACTACCGGGGGATAACCCTGCTCTCCATCGCAGGCAAAATCCTTGCCAGAATACTCCTGAACAGACTGGTGCCCACCATTGCAGAAGAACTCCTCCCAGAGAGCCAGTGCGGCTTCAGAGCTAACAGGAGCACCACCGACATGGTATTCGTTCTCAGGCAGCTCCAAGAGAAATGCAGGGAACAGAATAAGGGTCTGTATGTGACTTTTGTCGACCTTACCAAAGCTTTCGATACCGTTAGCAGGAAAGGCCTGTCGCAAATCTTGGAACGTTTAGGATGTCCCCCAAGGTTCCTCAGCATGATCATCCAGCTACACGAAGACCAGCGAGGCCAAGTCAGACACTGCAACGACCTCTCGGAGCCCTTCCCAATAGGCACAGGTGTAAAGCAAGGCTGCGTTCTTGCGCCAACTCTCTTTACGATCTTCTTTAGCATGATGCTTCAAAGAGCCGCAGTAGATCTAGATGAGGACGATGGTGTCTACATCCGCTATCGCACCGATGGCAGCCTGTTCAACCTGAGGCGACTAAAGGCACACTCCAAGACAATGGAAAAACTCATCCGAGAGCTACTGTTTGCTGATGATGCTGCACTCGTCTCCCACTCGGTATCAGCTCTGCAGCATATGACGTCCTGCTTTGCTATTCGGCCTAGAAGTTAGTCTGAAGAAGACAGAAGTTCTCCACCAGCCTGCACCCCAGGAAGATTATCACCCTCCCTGCATCACTGTGGGTGAATCAGTTCTGAAGACAGTCCAGCAGTTCAGCTACCTGGGGTGCATCATCTCCTCAGATGCCAAGATCGACAAGGAGATTGACAACAGGCTGGCAAAGGCAAACCGTGCATTTGGCCGACTGCACAAAAGAGTGTGGAGCAACAAGCATCTGAAAAAAGGCACAAAGATCAATGTTTACAAAGCGGTTGTGATGACAACCCTCATCTATGGCTCCGAATCGTGGGTTTTATACCGTCATCACCTGCGACTCCTTGAGCGCTTTCATCAGCGCTGCCTTCGCACCATCCTCAACATCCACTGGAGTGACTTTGTGACCAACACTGAAGTCCTCAAGCGGGCAGAGGTTACCAGCATCGAGGCACTGCTGTTGAAGACGCAGCTGCGCTGGGCAGGGCATATTTCTAGGATGGAAAACCACCGCCTTCCCAAGATTGCCCTGTATGGCGAACTCTCCACCGGCCATCGAAATAGAGGGGCACCAAAGAAGAGGTACAAGGACTCCTTGAAGAAATCCCTTAGCACCTGTCACATCAACCATCACCAGTGGTCTGACCTAGCCTCAGATCGCAAAGCATGGAGGCACACCATCCACCAGGCTGTCTCTTCCTTTGAGAACGCACGCATAGCTGGTCTTGAGGACAAAAGGAGATTGAGGAAGAATCGCACTGCTACAGCACCAACCCCAAATCAGACTTTTCCCTGCAGCCACTGTGGCCGGACCTGCCTGTCCCGCATTGGTCTTGTCAGCCACCAGCGAGCCTGCTGCAAACGTGGACTATTGCACCCTTCTTAAATCTTCGTTCGCGAAGCCAAGCCGAGAGAGAGACCACATTGTTTCCAGCATAAGGGTGAGAGTTTTTTATTCATAAACTGAAGCTTCTGTGGAATAAGGCACCATCGGGTCATAATTTTACAATTCTGTATGTTAATAGATTTTGTGGTGAAGGCATAAGAAGACCAAAGATACTCTCATTGTGCAGAAGACAGTGACATCTTACAGCCAGAGTGCCTGTGTTTAACTGAAGATGTTAGGGATGGAATTACTAAGGGAGGGCAACTGAGCCAGCTTGAAAGACCATTGAGAATGATGACAGTTTCAGAAGAAGGCTGCAGATTTATACCTTATCCTTCTCTCTGAATCAGAGTCTCAGAGTGGCTTACAATCTCCTTTATCTTCTTCCCCCACAAGAGACACCCTGTGAGGTGGGGCTGAGACAGTTCTCACAGAAGCTGCTCTTTCAAGGACAACTCTTGCAAGAGCTATGGCTGACCCAAGCCCATTCCAGCAGCTGCTAGTGGAGGAGTGGGGAATCAAATCTGGTTCTCCCAGATATGAGTCTGCACACTTAACCACCACACCAAACTGGGTAGCCATGGTGGTCTGCAACAGAGCAAAATCAAGCCCAGTAGAACTCAAGAAATCAACGACTTGGGAGGTATGAGCTTTTGAGAGTCAAAGATCCCTATGGCGGATATCTGACAAAGAGAGTTTGATTCTTAGAATCATAGAGTTGGCTTTATGCCAATAAAGCTAACTTGAAGTTGAACATAGAGTTGGAAGGGACCTCCAGGGTCATCTAGTCCAACCCCATGCACAATGCAAGAAATTCACAAACATCTCCCCCCCCCCACTACACACACACACATGCAGTGACACCTGCTCCATGCCCAAAGAATGGCAAAAAACCTCCAGGATCCCTGGCCATGCTGGGTTGGAGGGAAAAAAATGCTGCCTGACCTCAAAGTGGTGAATAGCATACCCTGGATATGTAAGAAAGGATCATGGGACTAAGCACCAATGAAACCCTTCCTGCTCTGCTTTTCATTGATCTGCCTAAATTCACAGAATCAGCATTGGTGTCAGATGGCCATCTAGCCTCTGTTTAAAAACCTCCAACGAAGGGGAGCCCATCACCTCCTGAGGAAGCCTGTTCCACTGTGGAACTGCTCTAACTGTCAGGAAGTTCTTCCAAATGTTTAGCCAAAAATTCTTCTGATTGAATTTCAACCTTTTGGTTCTGGTCCTACCTTCTGAGGCCACAAAAAACAATTCCACACCATCCTCATATCACCTCTCAGTCTCAGCCATTTCCTCCCCAGGCTAAACATACTCAGCTCCTTTCAACTTTTCCTCATAGGACTTCAGACCCCTCACTATCTTTGTTGCCCTCCTTGAAAATTCAGGCTTCAAAAATCTTGTTCCCAAAGGTGCTACTGGATTCATATCTATCTGAAAATGATGCTGTGATTTTTAAGTTTTTAATCCCATGATTCATCATTTTTTTTTTTATTTGTATCCCGCCCTCCCCGCCGAAGCAGGCTCAGGGCGGCTGATGCAATCCCTAGTATACTTTCTAGGAAAGAAGTTATCACTGAACTCATGAGGGTTTACAAATATGCAGGGTATCAGTTGTCAATTCTCACCAGGCCTTGAATTCAGCAGGAGCTCACAGGAGCACAGCTCCTGAACCTTTCTGAAGGTTCCCCCTCCTCCTCCTCACCTACTTTGTCCATTGAATAGTAGGTGCAGTTGCATAACAATCCCTGGATAGATAGATAGATGATAGATAGATAGATAGATAGATAGATAGATAGATAGATAGATAGATAGATAGATAGATAGATAGATAGATAATTTTATTTATATCCCGCCCTCCCTGCCGGAGCAGGCTCAGGGCGGCTAACAACATCATTCAAATTTCCATTATACAAAAGACAAAGTTACATTTAACATTAAACATGAAACATTAACATTAAAATTCTGATAAGTTTAAAATTAATTAATTAAATTGATAAAAGTGCTAATGCTATTTGTTCTTTTATGATGGCGGTAATCATTAGCAATTTCTTTCTACGTCAGCAAAAGCCAGTCGGAAGAGGAAGGTCTTGCAGGCCCTGCGGAATTGTTCAAGGTCCCGCAGGGCCCGCATTTCCTCTGGAAGTTGGTTCCATAGGTTCGGGGCTACAGAGGAGAAGGCCCGATTGCGGGTGCATTGCAGCTTCACCTCTCTTGGTCCGGGGGTGGTCAACAAGTTTTTTCCAGCTGACCTCAGTGCTCTCTGGGGTCTTTGGGATTAGGAAAGCAGAAGCCAACCAGCCACCAGGAGCTTTGCCACACCCCCAGCAGCCCATACCACCCTTTCTCCACTTCTTATGTGATTCCGGGTGGCAGGTGGCTTGCTGGCCTTTTGACTGGGTGGCGGCTAAGGAGAGTTCCAGCCAGCCCAAGCAGGCCTCACTCACCCGGTGATCTCCTTTCTTGAGTTGGGTTGCTTTTGGCTGGTGGGGGGGCAGTATATGCTAATGAGCTCCACTACCTATTTTTCTACAAAATGACCCGATTCTCACACATCCTTTTCTCCCCTCCCCACCCCCAAAATCCAGAGAAGCGAAGAGTAAAAAATATAGCATTCCACAGCATTTTTACAACTAAAACATCCAAAAGTTAATATTTTTTTTTTCAAATAACCTACTACTGCTAAAAAATGCGTGTTTCTGCCATTCAGTACACCAGTCCTGTGACTCCATTTATATCATTCTGTCAATATGACAAACACACTTCAGAGGTAAGTATAAAATAATTGCCCCTTTTGCAGTTTGTTGCTAGGAAAACAAATTGCTTAATTACATATTTATGCAAGTTAATAGCTAGAGAGAGTAAGCTACACAAACATCACACTTAATGCAGTCAGAGTACAGGTGGGCAGGTAGATCAGACAGGAATACCCCATACAATGAAGAGCTTGCTCCATCTTTCTTTCTAAGATATTTTCAAGGATGTCAATGATGGGTGCTCAGCACAGACAAATCCCCACAGAAAATAGGTTGTCACGTTGAGGGAATTTCCAAGACAAGTTTCAAGGGCAACCTACCCAAGGGCTCACTCCTCTCAAGGGATTATCTAGTCTTATCCAAACTGCTTAGGTTCTCCTGGAAACAGGATTTTTTTTTTTTTAGCAGGAACTCCTTTGTATATTAAGAAGAAGATGATGATATTGGATTTATATCCCGCCCTCCACTCCGAAGAGTCTCAGAGCGGCTCACAATCTCCTTTATCTCCCTCCCCCACAACAGACACCCTGTGAGGTGGGTGGGGCTGGAGAGGGCTCACACAGCAGCTGCCCTTTCAAGGACAACTTCTGCCAGAGCTATGGCTGACCCAAGGCCATTCCAGCAGGTGCAAGTGGAGGAGTGGGGAATCAAACCCGGTTATCTCAGATAAGAGTCCGCACACTTAACCACTACACCCAACTGGCTCTCTCATATTAGGCCACACACCCCTGAGGCAGCCAATCCTCCCGGAGCTTACAGTAGGCCCTGTACTGAGAGCCCTGTAAGCTCTTGGGAGGATTGGCTACATCCGAGGTATGTGGCCTAATATGCAAAGGAGTTCCTGCTACAAAAAAAGACCTGTCTGGCAATGAAGTCTGATGGATATCTCACCCAAGAAGGAGACAAAAAATCTGTACTGAATTCCACTTTATACAACATTTTGGGAAAACTAGATTTGAAATTGGACAAATATCAGATGAGGCAGTAAACCCATGTCTGGATTGTCCATTTCAGAGTGAGGGGGGAGATTTTCATGCCTGGTTCTACACCACAGAATTTCTGGGAGTTCCTAGAACTACCCAGCAGGTTTCTCCCAGAAGTGATACAGGCAGGGATGGAATTCTAGCAGGAGCTCCTTTGCATATTAGACCACACACGCCTGATGTAGCCAATCCGCCAAGAGTTTACAAGAAAAAGCCTTGTAAGCTCTTAGAGGACTGGCTATATCGGGGTGTGTGGCCTAATATGCAAAGGAGCTCCTGCTAGAATTCCACCCCTGGATACAGGAATACAGCTCATGTCATTTTCCCCCTATGCCGCCACTCCAATATTGCTGCCAGTTGGCAGGCTTGGCCTGGCAACCCTATGCCAAAGTGAGATTTGGAGGCAATCCTTCCTGCCCTTTGTTGTGATTCCTCACACAATGCCACATCAACAGGGACATTTCGATATGTGACAACATCCAGAGCTACATATGGCATCAAAATACTCCCCCCAAGTCCCAAAGAGGTGCACAGTCTTTACTCCCCTCTGGACTACGTGACACAGCAAAGGGAGATGGAACATGGTTTTGTAAATAGGTTTCCATCTCCCATCTGATTTGGAACCAAAGTGGTCCTATAAAGAACTTCTGCCTTCACTGCAACTTCTCTGGTGCCACTGAAATGAAGGGGGGGGGGGGGAGGGAGGCCACTGCCTCAACTAAAGGCCCGGCAGACCTTTTCATTCTCTCATGACCCCTTTTCCTTCATGGGCTGAGAACAGGTTCAGGGGAGAAGGAAGGCTGCTGTTCCCCACTGTCCCTGATTCTTATTCTGCCTTCTGGCCTCAAGGCTGTTCAGATGTGCAGTGGCAACAGCATCTCGACTTTTCCCCTTCATTCCTCCATTTGCTTCCAAGGCTGGGACATCTTTCCCCTCAGCAGGGCCATCCCTAGACTGTAGGGTTGCCAAGTCCCCTGCGGCCTCTAGTGGGGGAGTGTTTTCATGTGCACAAAGCGCACGTGGCACAATGACATCAATCAGAAGTGACGTCATCACACTGGCAATGTCATGCACAAGCTGCTCTCAGAGCTTCTGGGAAAACTCTATGGTTTTCCCAGATGCTCTAGCAATTGCAACAGGAAAACTTGCTAGAGCATCCAGAAATTGCTAGAGCATCCGGGAAAACCACAGAGTTTTCCCGGAAGCTCCTCAAGCGGCTTGTGCGTGATGTTGCCGGCATGATGGCATCACTTCTGAATGATGTCACCATACTGGTGACATCGGTGGAGGATTCCCCTCCCCCAACGGCCCAATGTGGGTCAGCAGGTTGGAAACCCCCAGGGTGGGAGAACCCCCGCCCAGCCAGGGAACTTGGCAGCCCTACTAGACTGTGACACCTTAGGCAAGCCTAGCATCTGGTGCCCCCCCCCCCGGCACTGATAACATCACCGAGTCACATGGGGGGTGCTCAATTCAATGCCCCCAGAAAGCCAACACCCCAGGCAATCACCTAGTTTCCCTAGTGGCCCCTCAGAGTGGCATGCACAAGGCAGCCTAGTGGCCTCCCAATCCCAGTGCTGGCCCTCTTTCTCCTCTCTCCTCTGTCCCTTTATTGGCTAACTGCTGCTGTGTGTGCCCGCTCTCACCAATCCACCTCATGGTCTCTGTTTGATGTGGCAATGGCAGTGGTGGCTACTCAGCTCCGCTCCTTATGTAGTGGATTTGCCAGTTCTCACTAAATTGTGGTCAAAGGGGGGAAATACCACGCCTCTGATTTTGCTGCCATTGCTCCTCCACTTTTTTACCTCAGCCTCACGATCATGCCCCCTAGCAATTTCTTTTCTAGTTCTTGACTGCATCAACCAAATACACCTCACTCACCCACTCTCCTAGGGTGGCCAGACCGTCCCGGTCTCCCGGGACTTTCACGGTTCTGGCCCCCAATTCACGGCTCCCGGGCTGGGTATACCGGGACCATTAAGAGGTCCCGGTTTAGCCAGCCAGAGAGCCGGGGGCCGCGCGCCCGGGCGGGGAAGGCGGCGAGGGAGGGAGGGAGCGACCCTGCGCGTGCGCAGATCGCCCTGCGCACGCGCAGGGACGCTCCCTCCCTCACTCGCCGCCTTTCCCGCCCGCGCACAAGGCCCGGCGGTGGCGGCGGAGGCCCGGGAGGGCGTCGGAAAGGCCCGCGGGGGTCGCTGGAGGCCCTCCAGCGACCCCCGCGGGCCTTTCCGAGGCTTCCCCGGGGCTCTCAACCCCCACCCCCCGTCCTCCTCCCCCGGGAGGGCGTCGGAAAGGCCCGCGGGGGTCGCTGGAGGGCCTCCAGCGACCCCCGCGGGCCTTCCCGACGCTTCCCCGGGGCTCTCAACCCCCACCCCCCGTCCTCCTCCCCCGGGAGGGAGTCGGAAAGGCCCGCGGGGGTCGCTGGAGGCCCTCCAGCGACCCCCGCGGGCCTTTCCGAGGCTTCCCCGGGGCTCTCAACCCCCACCCCCCGTCCTCCTCCCCCGGGAGGGCTTCGGAAAGGCCCGCGGGGGTCGCTGGAGGGCCTCCAGCGACCCCCGCGGGCCTTTCCGACGCTTCCCCGGGGCTCTCAACCCCCACCCCCCGTCCTCCTCCGCCCGGGAGGGCTTCGGAAAGGCCCGCGGGGGTCGCTGGAGGGCCTCCAGCGACCCCCGCGGGCCTTTCCGACGCTTCCCCGGGGCTCTCAACCCCCACCCCCCGTCCTCCTCCCCCGGGAGGGCTTCGGAAAGGCCCGCGGGGGTCGCTGGAGGGCCTCCAGCGACCCCCGCGGGCCTTTCCGACGCTTCCCCGGGGCTCTCAACCCCCACCCCCCGTCCTCCTCCGCCCGGGAGGGCTTCGGAAAGGCCCGCGGGGGTCGCTGGAGGGCCTCCAGCGACCCCCGCGGGCCTTTCCGACGCTTCCCCGGGGCTCTCAACCCCCACCCCCCGTCCTCCTCCGCCCGGGAGGGCTTCGGAAAGGCCCGCGGGGGTCGCTGGAGGGCCTCCAGCGACCCCCGCGGGCCTTTCCGACGCTTCCCCGGGGCTCTCAACCCCCACCCCCCGTCCTCCTCTCCCGGGAGGGCGTCGGAAAGGCCCGCGGGGGTCGCTGGAGGGCCTCCAGCGACCCCCGCGGGCCTTTCCGACGCTTCCCCGGGGCTCTCAACCCCCACCCCCCGTCCTCCTCCCCCGGGAGGGCTTCGGAAAGGCCCGCGGGGGTCGCTGGAGGCCCTCCAGCGACCCCCGCGGGCCTTTCCGACGCTTCCCCGGGGCTCTCAACCCCCACCCCCCGTCCTCCTCCGCCCGGGAGGGCTTCGGAAAGGCCCGCGGGGGTCGCTGGAGGCCCTCCAGCGACCCCCCGCGGGCCTTTCCGACGCTTCCCCGGGGCTCTCAACCCCCACCCCCCGTCCTCCTCCCCCGGGAGGGCTTCGGAAAGGCCCGCGGGGGTCGCTGGAGGGCCTCCAGCGACCCCCGCGGGCCTTTCCGACGCTTCCCCGGGGCTCTCAACCCCCACCCCCCGTCCTCCTCCCCCGGGAGGGCTTCGGAAAGGCCCGCGGGGGTCGCTGGAGGCCCTCCAGCGACCCCCGCGGGCCTTTCCGACGCTTCCCCGGGGCTCTCAACCCCCACCCCCCGTCCTCCTCCGCCCGGGAGGGCTTCGGAAAGGCCCGCGGGGGTCGCTGGAGGCCCTCCAGCGACCCCCGCGGGCCTTTCCGACGCTTCCCCGGGGCTCGAAACCCCCACCCCCCGTCCTCCTCCCCCGGGAGGGCTTCGGAAAGGCCCGCGGGGGTCGCTGGAGGCCCTCCAGCGACCCCCGCGGGCCTTTCCGACGCTTCCCCGGGGCTCGAAACCCCCACCCCCCGTCCTCCTCCCCCGGGAGGGCTTCGGAAAGGCCCGCGGGGGTCGCTGGAGGCCCTCCAGCGACCCCCGCGGGCCTTTCCGACGCTTCCCCGGGGCTCGAAACCCCCACCCCCCGTCCTCCTCCGCCCGGGAGGGCGTCGGAAAGGCCCGCGGGGGTCGCTTGAGGCCCTCCAGCGACCCCCGCGGGCCTTTCCGACGCTTCCCCGGCCTCTACCACCCCCCCCCGTGCTAGCGGAGGCCCGGGAGGGCATCGGAAAGGCCTCTCCGCCGCCGCCGCCGGACTCGCCGCCGCTGCCGCCGCCGCCGGACTCGCCGCCGCCGTAGGTAAGGGGGCCGAAAGCGGGGGGGGGCTGGCGGTTGGGGGTTTGCCTTCCTTTCTTCCCTCCCTCCTTCCTTTCTTCCTTCCCTCCTTCCTTCCTTCCTTCCTTCCTCCTTCCTTCCTTCCTTCCTTCCTTCCTTCCTTCCTTCCTTCCTTCCTTCCTTCCTTCCTTCCTTCCTTCCCTCCTTCCTTTCTTTCTTCCCTTCTTCCCTCCCTCCCTTTCTCCCTCCCTCCCTCCCTCCCTTCCTCCCTTCCTTCCTTCCTTCCTTCCTTCCTTCCTTCCTTCCTTCCTTCCTTCCTTCCTTCCTTCCTTCCTTCCTTCCTTCCTTCCTTCCTTCCTTCCTTCCTTCCTTCCTTCCTTATGTTCTTATGTGACACAGAGTGTTGGACTGGATGGGCCACTGGCCTGATCCAACAGGGCTTCTCTTATGTTCTTATGTGACGCAGAGTGTTGGACTGGATGGGCCACTGGCCTGATCCAACAGGGCTTCTCTTATGTTCTTATGTGACGCAGAGTGTTGGACTGGATGGGCCACTGGCCTGATCCAACAGGGCTTCTCTTATGTTCTTAAGTGTGACACAGAGTGTTGGACTGGATGGGCCACTGGCCTGATCCAACAGGGCTTCTCTTATGTTCTTAAGTGTGACACAGAGTGTTGGACTGGATGGGCCACTGGCCTGATCCAACAGGGCTTCTCTTATGTTCTTATGTGACGCAGAGTGTTGGACTGGATGGGCCACTGGCCTGATCCAACAGGGCTTCTCTTATGTTCTTATGTGACGCAGAGTGTTGGACTGGATGGGCCACTGGCCTGATCCAACAGGGCTTCTCTTATGTTCTTATGTGACGCAGAGTGTTGGACTGGATGGGCCACTGGCCTGATCCAACAGGGCTTCTCTTATGTTCTTATGTGACGCAGAGTGTTGGACTGGATGGGCCACTGGCCTGATCCAACAGGGCTTCTCTTATGTTCTTATGTGACGCAGAGTGTTGGACTGGATGGGCCACTGGCCTGATCCAACAGGGCTTCTCTTATGTTCTTAAGTGTGACACAGAGTGTTGGACTGGATGGGCCACTGGCCTGATCCAACAGGGCTTCTCTTATGTTCTTAAGTGTGACACAGAGTGTTGGACTGGATGGGCCACTGGCCTGATCCAACAGGGCTTCTCTTATGTTCTTATGTGACGCAGAGTGTTGGACTGGATGGGCCACTGGCCTCATCCAACAGGGCTTCTCTTATGTTCTTATGTGACACAGAGTGTTGGACTGGATGGGCCACTGGCCTGATCCAACAGGGCTTCTCTTATGTTCTTATGTGACGCAGAGAGTTGGACTGGATGGGCCACTGGCCTGATCCAACAGGGCTTCTCTTATGTTCTTATGTGATGCAGAGTGTTGGACTGGATGGGCCACTGGCCTGATCCAACAGGGCTTCTCTTATGTTCTTATGTGACGCAGAGTGTTGGACTGGATGGGCCACTGGCCTGATCCAACAGGGCTTCTCTTATGTTCTTAAGTGTGACACAGAGTGTTGGACTGGATGGGCCACTGGCCTGATCCAACAGGGCTTCTCTTATGTTCTTATGTGACGCAGAGTGTTGGACTGGATGGGCCACTGGCCTGATCCAACAGGGCTTCTCTTATGTGACAATACTGACTTTGGTGGACCCAAGCACTGATTCAGTGTAAGGGAGCTTTGTGTTTGTGTCTTCTAGTGCAATTTTGTTCTCAGATCCTGTATTTACTTCATCAGTATATGGGATAAGGCACTTTCTCAACTGTGCTGCATAATGCAGCCTATTTATTTTGTCCTGTTGGCTCTGTTGGCTCTATCTGCGCCACCTTCATCACTTTCGGGGTGTGGATCCCCCAGTGGAGTGGTCTCCCGACTCCCTCCGCCGGCTGTTTCTGATAGCCCTGCGCTCCCTCTTTCATTTGATATGTGTCCCGTGCGGGTGCCACCCTCCCGCCGGGAGATGCCGCAAAATGAGCCCCCTTGAGGCTTATGGCGGCAGGGCTCGGGGGAAGCGAGCTAGACTGCTGTTCTTTTGAGGGGTTATAGAGTGTTTCGAGCCCGTCCCTGTGGCATCGGTCCCATCATTGTGGGGCCCAGGGGGCCGGCGCAGCGGCCTGCTGAAGCAGCCTGTCGGTCACTTCCGGGTTCCTGTCCTGCATCTCAACCTGTGTTATTAGTGACAGGCTGCTTCGGCGGGCCGCTGCGCCGGCCCCCTGGGTCCCACAACGATGAGACCGATGCCACAGGGATGGGCTCGAAACACTCTATAACCCCTCAAAAGAACAGCAGTCTAGCTCGCTTCCCCCGAGCCCTGCCGCCATAAGCCTCAAGGGGGCTCATTTTGCGGCATCTCCCGGCGGGAGGGTGGCACCCGCACGGGACACATATCAAATGAAAGAGGGGGCGCAGGGCTATCAGAAACAGCCGGCGGAGGGAGTCGGGAGAGCACCCCACTGGGGGATCCACACCCCGAAAGTGATGAAGGTGGCGCAGATAGAGCCAACAGAGCAAACAGGACAAAATAAATAGGCTGCATTATGCAGCACAGTTGAGAAAGTGCCTTATCCCATATACTGATGAAGTATATACAGGATTTGAGAACAAAATTGTTTCCGGCGGTGATATTTGGGGGATTTTTGGGGACGTCACAGGAAGTGCTGTGAAGTCACTTCCTGTTTCCGGCAGTGGCATTTGGGGGAAATGATGTCATTTGGGGGAAGTGATGTCAGAGGAAGTGATGTCACTTCCCGTTTCCGGCAGGTGACGCGGGGGAAATGATGTCACAGGAAGTGGTGTCACTTCCTGCTTCCGGCGGTGGCATGACATCACCGGAAGTGACGTCACCGGAAGTGACGTCACTTCCTGTTTCCGGCGGCGCGCGCGCTTCGCGCGCGCACACCCCTACCTCCCCCCCCCCCCAGGTGTCCCTGGCTGGCCTTCAGACATTATGGTCACCCTACCTGACCCCCTAGCAGCCTCCTGTTCCTTCCCTTGCACCTGTGGCTTGTAGGCCAGATAACAGCCATGGATGGGCTAGTTCCAGACCCTGGGCATTATGTTTGACACCCCCTGGTCTATAGATTGCTGTAATTATGATGTAATTTTTGCATCATTCAATGTGTCATGTTAATACTGTTTCTGTTCTGTCTTTTAGATTTCTAGTTGGTTCTACAATCCATTGCATTGTTTACAATCTATTGCATTGTTTATTGAATGTCCCATTTTGTAGATTGTATTATTATCTTAATTTGCCTTGAGTTTGAGAGGTGGACTATAAAAAACATCAATAAATAAAATAGTCTAGAAAGTGTTATTTTAATCTCTCAGTGCTCTCTTCTTATGGTCCATATTTTTGTTCTGGGCTGGGTTTTAAGGCTGGATTTTAGTTAATATCTTTTAATGTTCTGTTTTTATTGTTCTATTTTATTGTTAGCTGTATTTTGTAAGCTGCCTTGGGCAGGTTCCTGGAAAGCCAACATAGAGTTTTACTAAATACGTTTCAAGGCCAAATTACCAGGTTTTGATTGCCTGAAAATATGCAATATATTTGAAAAAGCTCCATTTGCTTGCCATGCCTTTAAAGTGTAATTCTCCCCAGGAAAGAAACCATGCTACAAATACTGATTGGTTTGCAATTGACTCTAAGGCACTTTCTATTACTAGAATCCATTTCAAAATTAAATGGTGATTCATGCCTACATCCAAATTCATCCCAGTTCTTTTCGATATAGATAGATTTTGGCCCAACCAAACACTAAGAGCAATTCATTTTAAGTAAGTCCTGCTCTGAAAAATGGACAGAAGTGTGGATTCCTCCCCCCCCCCCACTCCCACTTAAATCAGTTTTATGTTTGTCTCCAGAGTAGTAACAGAAATATATGTCCGTCGAACACCAAGAGGTAACATAATCAACTGAAGTATCACCACAGCTAGGTTTGCCAGGTGAGAGAGCTGGAAATGGCTCATGGAGCGCACAACATCTGTGACATTATTAACATTGCTATGTTCCATCTGGATACAACCCAGACAAGACAACAGGTAGCTCTAGGAAAAGCTGGGAATTTTTTGGTTGCACCTGGAAGTGATGTAGAAATAGGGTTGCCAGCCTCCAGGTGGAGCCTGCAGATCTCCTGCTTTTACAACTGATCTCCAGCTGGCAGAGATCAGCTCCCCTGGAGAAAATGGCTGCTTTGAAGGGTGGGCTCTATGGCATTGTTCCATGCTGAGGCCCTCCCCTCTCCAAGCCCCACCCTCTCCTGGATTCACCCCCAAAGTATCCAGGTATTTTTCAACACAGACCCGGCAAACTGATGTAGAAACATAGTTGTTCTAAAAAATCTCCAGCTTTAGGCCTGGCAAGGCTAACCACATTAAATAGTTCTTTTGGAACTATCAATAGCTAGCAAACTCCCTACTGTGCCAAACATATCCATACCATTAAGAACATAAGAAGAGCCCTGTCCATCTAGTCCAGCATCCTGTCTCACACAGTGGCCAGCCAGCTCCTCTGGAGAGCCAAGAACAGGGCAAAGAGGCCAAGGTCTTCTACTGATGTTACCTCCTGGCACTGGGATTCAGAGAGTTAGTGCCTTTGAATGTGGAGGTTGCCTAGGGTTGCCAATTCCCAGTTGGGGGCAGGGGATCCCTCAGTTTGGAGGCCCTCCCCACACTTCAGGATCATCAGAAAGTGGGGTGGAGGGAGGGAAATATCGGCTGGGCACTCCATTATTCCCTATGGAGACCAATTCTAACAGGGAATAGTGGAGAATTGATCCACGGGTATCTGGGGCTCTGGGGGGGGTATTTTTTGAGGTAGAGGCGCGACATATTCAGCATGGCATCCTGTGCTTCTCCTCAAAATACCCTCCAAGTTTCAAAAAGATTGGACCAGGAAGTCCAATTCTATTCACCCCAAAAGAAGGTGCCCTTATCCTCCATTATTTCCAGTGGAGGGAAGGAATTTCAAAGGTGTGCAGTCCCTTTAAATGTGATGGCCAGAACTCCCTTTGGAGTTCAATCATGCTTGTCACAACCTTGCTCCTGGCTCCACTCCAATGTCTCCTGGCTCCATCTTCAAAGTCCCCATATATTTCTTGAATTGGATTACCCTCAATCGCCTTGGCTAGTAGCCACTGATAGACTTATCCTCCATTCATTCCAACCTGGTACAAGTTTACAGGCTGGCAAAAACTACTTGTTTGGAACAGATACATGGGCATGTGCAGATATAAGATCCACAGTAAATCTAAACTAACAGAGCAATCCTAACAGTTATACCCTAGTAAGCCCACTGACATCAACATATTTTTGAAGAGTGTAATTGCTTTAGGATGGCAGTGTTCAAGTAGGATCCACCTTTAGTTTGCAAAGCGAAAATTCCATATTAACAGCTCCAGGGAAATCTCCTACAGACCCATCAAGTCTAGGGTTGCCAAGTCCAATTTAAGAAATATCTGGGGACTTTGGGGGTGGATCCAGGAGACTTTGGGGGTAGAGCCAGGAGACATTAGGAGTGGAGCCAAGATCAAGGCTGTGACAAGCATAATTGAACTCCAAAGGGAGTTCTGGCCATCACATTTAAAGGGACGGCACACTTTTTCAATGCCTTCCTTCCATAGGAAATAATGAAGGATAGAAGCACCTTCTTTTAGGGCTCATAGAATTGCACCCCCTGTTCCAATCTTTTTGAAACTTCGGGGGTATTTTGGGGAGAGGCACTAGATGCTATACTGAAAATTTGGTGCCTCTACCTCAAAAAACAGCCCCCCCACAGAGCCCCAGATACCCACGGATCAATTCTCCATTATTTTCTATGGGAATAAATCTCCAAAGGGAATAACAGAGTTCCCACCAGACATTTCCCTCCCCCCCGCCCCCGCTTTCTGACAACCCTGAAGCGGGGGGAGGGCCTCCAAACCGGGGGATCCCCTGCCCCCACCTGGGGATTGGCAACCCTAATCAAGTCCAGAATCCCATTTCCGACAATACTGACTGAAGGAAATTCCCATACAAGATGTCCCCAAATCACCCTTGTGGTTTGTTCCCCGCCAGCTGTTATTCAGAGGCAATATGCCTTTGGAAGGGGAGGTTCCACTTGGCCATCATGGCTCATCACAGACCAACATATACATTCAAACAGAAACAGCACGGTAGTGGTTAGACAACAGCTGGAAAGGCCCAGATTATAAGAAAAGCCGTGAGAACAAACGGAGAAAGGCAGTACCTAGAAGGTGTAAAAACTAGTGTTCAAAGTATTGTGCTCAGTTTTGGGCATCATGGTTTAAGAAGGATATAGACAGAGGAAGGCAACGAAGATGGTGAAGGGTCTGGAGGTCAAGTTCTATGAGGAAAGGTTGAAGGAGCTGGGCATGTTTAGCCTGGAGAGGAGGCAGCTGAGAGGTGATATGATCACCAGCTTCAAGGACTTGAAGGGCTGTCATCTAGAGAATGGTGCAGAATTATTTTCTGTTGCCCCAAAAAGTTGGACCAGAACCAACAGGTTTAAATTATATTTAAAAAAGTTTTCAACTAAACATTAGGAAGAACAATTAAGAGTGGTTCCTTAGTGGAACAGGCTTCCTTGGGCTCTCCTTCCTTGGAAGTAAGTAAGTATGTATTAATGTATTTATTAATGTATTTATTTATTTATTTATTTATTATTTCACACTTATATCCCGCCCTGTCCGCAAGCAGACTCAGGGCGGCTTACAATCAATTATATTAAACAATTTAAAACCAATAAAATACATTTAAAACATTTTGTGGTGCTATACACTTAATATGGCAGGATCTTTCTTTTTTTCTGTTTTTAAATAGAGGCTAGATAGCCATCTGTCAGCGATGCTGATTCTATGAATTTAGGGGGGCAGAATTTGTAAATTGTGCAGGGGGTTGGACTAGATGACCCTGGAGATCCCTTCCAACTCTATGATTCTATGTATTTCTCAATCCAGAGTTGGTGTTCTAGGTACAATAAAGGTTTCTGCCAATTTTTCCTAATTATGAAGTCCCTTTTCTTCGTGTTGGAGTCTGGGATCCTGTGATTTAGGCAGATGATGAGATGGAGGGCAAGAAGGGTGTATTGTGGGGGAGGTATTTGTGTAGTTTCTGCATTGTGTAGGGGATTGGACTAGATGACCCTGGATGTCGCTTCCAGCTCTATGATTCTAGAGGAAAGGGTTCTTGCTTCTCTCCCCCACCCCCCAACCCTATAATCCACAATAAAGGAGAGCTTAATAAAGAGGAAGAAAGCTGCCAAGGGTTTCTTTTTCTTATTATGAATAGAAAGATCCTGATAGCCTGAGGCTCAACATTGTCCCTGATTTCAGAATGAAACAATTTCACCCACTTCCAAGGAACCCCAGAGTTCCTGGAACACCTTTCGCAAGAATGCCACGCCAGCGTATAATAAAGAAGTGTTTCTAACGCTTTTTATTTGGCGGTCCTTTGATATCGTTGGACGAACATCTTTTGAGAAAGGAGATGTTGCAAGGAAATACCCAGCCTTTGACTCTAGGAGGGGCAGTTCTATTTCCGGGTGGGGCTTCAAAGGCACGATTGCAAAATCTGAGATTTCCTCATCACCTGCACAGCTCTTTATATCTATCATCAGGTCTCTCAGAGAATTTCCACAGCTATAAACTGTTTGTGTTGAAATGCATACACTGAACAAGAAGCACATTTTTTGAGTTTGAAAGCTTTTACTTACTTCCCTTATGAAAATAACTTCCTTAAATTAGTCCCTGCTAATTAGCCACTGGAGCAGAGGTCCATCAGTGGCTATTAGCCACAAGGTATAGATGGAACTCTCTGTCTGGGGCAAGTGATGCTCTGTATTCTTGGTGCTTGGAGGGGGGCAACAGTGGGAAGGTTTCTAGTGTCCTGGCCCTGCTGGTCAATCTCCTGATGGCACCTGGCTTTTTGGCCACTGTGTGACAGAGTGTTGGACTGGATGGGCCATTGACCTGATCCAACATGGCTTCTCTTATGTTCTTATGTGACACAGAGTGTTGGACTGGATGGGTCATTGGCCTGATCCAACATGGCTTCTCTTATTTTCTTATGTGACACAGAGTGTTGGACTGGATGGGCCACTGGCCTGATCCAACAGGGCTTCTCTTATGTTCTTATGTGACACAGAGTGTTGGACTGGATGGGCCATTGGCCTGATCCAACATGGCTTCTCTTATTTTCTTATGTGACACAGAGTGTTGGACTGGATGGGCCACTGGCCTGATCCAACAGGGCTTCTCTTATGTTCTTATGTGACACAGAGTGTTAGACTGGATGGGTCATTGGCCTGATCCAACAGGGCTTCTCTTATGTTCTTATGTGACACAGAGTGTTGGACTGGATGGGCCACTGGCCTGATCCAACAGGGCTTCTCTTATGTTCTTATGTGACACAGAGTGTTGGACTGGATGGGTCATTGGCCTGAGCCAACATGGCTTCTCTTATGTTCTTATGTGACACAGAGTGTTGGACCGGATGGGCCATTGGCCTGATCCAACATGGCTTCTCTTATTTTCTTATGTGACACAGAGTGTTGGACTGGATGGGCCACTGGCCTGATCCAACAGGGCTTCTCTTATGTTCTTATGTGACACAGAGTGTTGGACTGGATGGGCCATTGGCCTGATCCAACAGGGCTTCTCTTATGTTCTTATGTGACACAGAGTGTTGGACCGGATGGGCCGTTGGCCTGATCCAACATGGCTTCTCTTATGTTCTTATGTGACACAGTGTGTTGGACTGGATGGGCCACTGGCCTGATCCAACAGGGCTTCTCTTATGTTCTTATGTGACACAGAGTGTTGGTCTGGATGGGCCACTGGCCTGATCCAACAGGGCTTCTCTTATGTTCTTATGTGACACAGAGTGTTGGACTGGATGGGCCACTGGCCTGATCCAACATGGCTTCTTTTATGTTCTTTTCCTTGCTGCTCTCATAATCATATGAAATGAACCAAACAAAAACAGACACTTCAGTAAGGGTAGGGTAAAGACACTTTGAAAATACACCCTGAGAAATTGGATGGGCACAGGATGGTGAAGTTTGGATGTCCCCCCCCCCTTCATATCCCCCACCAGTACTGGCCTACTATATGGCTTTGGAGGCTGGGTGGTGGTGGGGGGGTTGCCAACCCTAGGTAGAACCCAGACTTTTTTGGCTGCTTTACAAAAGGCTGAGAATGTGAGTAGAGACTGTAACTAAAGCCTGCTCACCCCTTTCACCTCTGAGATTGAAGCTCAGGGGACACCCAAAGATGGGCCAACTCAGCACTTGCAAAGGGGCACCAGTAGCCACTGATACAGGGTGTTGTAGCCAACAGAGGCAGTTGCCCTACACTCTGCGCTGGGGGGTGATCACTCAAGCATGCCACCCAGACAAAGATGGGAAGGAAGAAAGAGTAGGATCCCACAACTACCACTCAACTTCAGGACCCTCGTTTGATGTGAAAACCCCTTGAGACTGCGTCCAGGACTCAACAGTGGCCATTTCTGCCTGTTCCACCTGAGGCTCAGGCAGCCAGGCGATGCAGACAACTGTGTGCCTTACAGACGAGCCAACGTGGGGTGGGGGTTAAGAACAACAGACTCTAATCTGGAGATCCCGGTTTGATTCCCCATTCTTCCTCCACAAGAAGCCTGCTGGGTAACCTTGGGCCAGTCACAGTTCTCTCCGAATTCTCTCAGCCCCACCTGCCTCACAAGATGCCTGATGTGGGAGAGGAAGGGGCAGTGAATTTAAACTGCTTTGAGACTCCTTAAAGTAGAGAAAAGTATGGTACAAAAACCAACTCTTCTTCTTCCAGACGTATTTATTCATATGAGTTATGTACCTCATTGTCAAGTCCCCAACAGTTCAATGATCAGCGACAGTCCATTGCAATAATAGCTGTTTATTGATGCATGACAGGTTAGAGCAAGATGGTCCTTGCAAAAACTGGCTATGGCGGGCAAATGCCCTCTATTTATAGTTCAGGATTAAACAGTTACACATTCAAATATAAAGTGTGAAGCGAGCAATCCCTCCTCCAATAGTTCTTTCCCAGGCCCCTTGCAGGTGCGAGCATAATTAGACAGAAGCTACCTTGGCCATCCCCGGGACTAGGCAGAAGGAATGCTTCATTCGTTACACATAGAGATACAAGTGGCGCAAAGCAGAGACAGTGGAAAGTGAAAGTACCCTCAGGCTAATGGCAAGCATCTCTCTTGACACTCATAACTACAAGTAAAAGGATAAGAAACAATGCAAAAAGAAATCAATAAAAATCGAATAAGTACTAACCGAATAAGTACAACAAAAACGAATAAGTACAACATTGTAAACATATCAAGTTGCCCTATACCAAGCAGGGCTACCAATCTCAAGGGGGGGCCTGGTGTTCTGGAATGACAGCTGACCTCCAGGTGACTGAAACACATTCCCCTGGAGAAAATGGCTGTTTCGGAGGGCAGAGTCTATGGCATTATACCCCACTGAGACCCTTCCCTTCTCCCCAAACTCCACCTTTACCAAGTACCCCCCCCCAAAAAAATCTTAATTTAATTCAATTTTTCAATTAATACCCCGCCCTATTCCGCAAGCGGGCTCCAGGCAGCTTACAACATTAAAACAACATTAAAATGAATCGCATCAAAATTAAACATCATAACTACAGATATATCAAATCAGATCCGAGAACAGTAATCCGTACAATCGGCAACAGACAACACAACAGCATGTAGGTTGGAAGCTTTCAGCACAACTTGAGCCCCTTGATGGTAGGGTGCTGGAGGAAACAGTGATTTCAAAGGATGCCTTCTGGGTCAAGTAAAAGACTGGGGGAAGAGCTCCATCTTACAGGCCGCAGGGCCCAGATCTCCAGTGGAAGCTCATTCCACCAGGTAGGGGTTTGGACCGAAAGCTTCAGAAAGAGCTGACACTACATGGCAGAGACTGAATCTGTATTACATCTCACTCTAGCAACCCCTTCCAGCATTCGGGGAAGGGGAAGGAGTAGGATTCCTTTTACCATTCCTGCGAGTTCTCCTTACTTGCTGACGCTGGAATGAGTTCCAGTTTCTTAGGCGACCCTCTTCCTAAGCACCTGGTTTTTCTTGGCATCCCTTCGCTTCCCCGTAAAAGCATTCCAGGGGCATTGTTCAGCGTGGCACTTCATCTCCCCTGATTGACTAGCCCTGCATGGCAGGTTTTTGTCACCTGGCATGTTCCTAATTGGTTCATTGTGTACCTGCTGGCACACGGCCCACCCGTTTGGCAACCTCCTTCCACCCCGGGAGGATTCTGCTGCCTTCATCTCATTTTGTGGAGCATTTAAGAAATGAGCAGGAATGCAGAGTGCCAGGATTTATATATCAAGCCCTACCTGGCATAGGGGGAGGGAGGGGCTCCTCCAGGAGCGCTGGCAGCGTCTTTCCTAACTTGCTCAGTGGAAAGGTTCCTCAGCTGGCATTTTCTGCTTGCAAATCTCTCTCCATCATTGTTAAGGAGCGTTGCAAGTCCCATTCACCAACACATAAAAAGGGCTTATTACTGTACAGACAGAGACACTCAATTTATAACCCCAGCTGTAAAAATGCCAGTCATTGCTTGTTCAGATGAGCTTCACACCATCTCCTCCAGAATCTCAATGAGCCAATGCAAACAATGGGTCAGAGCAGATTCCTTCCCTCTATGGCTGGAGTCTTCTCAGCAGGGCCAGTTCCATTTTTTTTTTTTGGGGGGGGGGGGTGGTGTTTCCATGGTCAGACAGCCCACGGGCTCCCATTTGTCCACCACGAGGAGCCCCCTCCTGCCTTCCTTTTTGCTCCCACACCTGTATGTCTCCCTCACTTGCCCACACATCTTTCTCTGGCTTGCCAGCCCTCCTATCACCCATGCTCAGTTGCCTATATCACCAGCACACTCTTTTCAATCCATCAAGTCATTCGGCCAATGATCAGTACAAGTCAAAAGCAAGAACTATTCAGTAAACTACCAGCACACTCTTTTGCCAACACCACTGGCCGTGGCATGCAGCATGGGAGTGCTGCTCTTTTTGCGGCTAGGAGTGCCACCACTGTGGATCATCCCCATCGGTGTTCCCTCTAAGCTGTGTTAGTGTGAGCCAGCTCACAGTTTTCTTAGCCTCCGGCTCACATATTTTCGTCTTAGCTCAGGAATAATGGTCCCAGAGTGAACTAACTTATGCAGTAGCTCACAACTTTATTGCCAGTAGTTCGCAAAGTAGAAATGTTTTGCTCACAAGTTCGGAGAGAACTGTGACTGGCCCAAGACCACCCAGCAGGCTTGACGCAGAGGAGTCGAGAATCAAACCTGGATCTCCGGATTAGAGGGAACATTGATTCCCAACCTCAATGACTCTGGGCAGTTGGAAGCATGGGTAGCAGGGGAGTTGAACGGGGGGAGGAGTCTCTGGCAGGGGACCCCACCAGACGTTCTGGGCCCTGGAAGCTGTCCCACCAATGGGCATACTGATGCTGGCTCTGTTTCCCAGAGGTGTAACATTGATTATGCAAGTACTGTGTGCTCCACCAATCAGCCCCCTCCACCATATTGTGTACAGCTGGGACAGCTCTGCCCAGCAATGGGAAACCCGTAGGGTTTGATTCCCCATTCCTCCACTTGCACCTGCTGGGGGGCCTTGGGTTAGCCATAGCTCTGGCAGAGGTTGTCCTTGAAAGGGCAGCTGCTGTGAGAGTCCTCTCAGCCCCACCCACCTCATAAGGTGTCTGTTGTGGGGGAGGAAGGTAAAGGAGATTGTGAGCCACTCTGAGTGGAGGGCAGAACATAAATCCAATGTCTTCGTCTTCTCCTCTAAGTATCCGCATCTCTATTCTAGTTCCAATACTCCTCATCCACACTCTGCCCTAAACATCAAACCCAGTTTTTGTTAGTAGTCTACTTAGTAGGTGTACACACAACCATTCCTCCTCAAAAGAAACTACACATCTCATGTTTATGGAGTACGGGCCACAGCGTGGCTGAAAGTTCAAGATGTCGTGCTGAGCCTGGGAGTCTCTCTCTCAAGTTGGAGAAGACTTGCTTCATCAGAAAAAGACTTCCTCTGACTTTTCACTTTGTCTATGCAAAAGCTTGAAAAAGGACTTTCCACCAGTGCCAACACGAGATGGATAGCTTCACACAAAGTGAACAAGCTTGCTTACCTAACAGTGCAATCCTAGGCACAGTTACACCCATATTAGTCCACTGAAGTCAACGGTTTAGATTGGGGTAGCCAAACTGTGGCCCTGGAGCCACATGTGGCTCTTTCACACATACTGTGTGGCTCTTGAAGCCCCTACCACCCCATTGGCTGACTTGGAAAAGGCATTTCTCTCTTTAAATCACTTCTCCAAACCAAGCTAGTCAGCAGCTTGGAAGACGCAGACAACAGGAGCATTTAAAGAAGCTTTCTTTCTACCTCCACCTCCCTTCCCCATCTATTTTCCTTCCTTCCTTCCTTCCTTCCTTCCTTCCTTCCTTCCTTCCTTCCTTCCTTCCTTCCTTCCTTCCTTCCTTCCTTCCTTCCTTCCTGCTCTTGAACATCTGACTTTTATTCTATGTGGCTCTTATATTAAGCAAATTTGGCCACCCCTGATTTAGATCATAGGAACAAGTTCCATGAACCCTCTTTGGTCTCTGTCATGGAATGTTCTCCCTCTTGTGCTAGAACTTTTATTTGTGCAAGATGCTAACAAGAAGCTCAGGCAATGAACATGGTTCTCCCCTTCTCGGTTTTGTCCCCACAACGACCCTGTGAGGCAGAGCAGGTTGAGCAAGAGAAAGAAGAAACTGGCCAACAGTCACACAGTTTGCTCCATGGCTGGGAAGAGCCTTGAACTGAAGTGCTGCTTGTGATTCTCAGAAAAAGCCAACGTGGTGAGTGGTTAGTGCATCTGGCTAGGATCCGGGAGACTCGGGTTCAAATCCCCACTCTGCTGTGAAAGCTCACTTGGTGACCTTGGGCTGCTCACATGCTCTTAGCAAAGCTGTTAATATTTTGCACAATGGCTTCATTCTTACTTGAGTTGGCAAACCCATTTTCAGTGTCCCAGAGACCTAAAACTGGTTCTTTCTTGTTCTTGGAGTCATGGAATCTTGGCAGATATTTGCTCATTTAATTTCAGTAAATTGTAACTATAGGCACCGTTACCTGCATATTTTGCCTCAATAAAACATGTCTTACCCTGCGGTTGCTTCAAATGTTGCAACCAGCGCGATACAGAAGTAACTCTAATTTTTGAGTCAACCATTAACTAGAAATGTAGATCTGATCTACCTATTCAACCTGCCTTTTCTCTAAAGAGTTCAGGGGGGCAACTCTGGTTTTCACTTCCCTATTTTTATCCTCGCAACAAACCTGAGAGGTAGATTAGGTCAAAACACAGTATGGATCCAAGCTTCATGGCAAAATGGGGATTTGAACCCAAGTCTCCTCAGTCTTAGTCCAAAGTTTTAACCAGTCTGAGAGAGCCAGTTTGGTGTAGTGGTTACATGCATGGACTCTTATCTGGGAGGTTTGATTCCCTACTCCTCCACCTACACCTGTTGATGTGACCTTGAGTCAGTCACAAGTTCTCACAGAGCTGTTCCTCTCAAGAGCAGTTTCTGTCAGAGCTCTCTCAGCCCTACCTATCTCACAGGGTGTCTGTTGTGAGGAAGGGAAGGGAAGGGGATTGTAAGCTGCTCTGAGACTCCTTTGGGTAGTGAAGGATGGGGTATAAATCCAATCTCCTCTTCTCTTCTTTTAGCCCTACACCACACTGGCTGTAGCAGACAGCCAATATGGGATTGTGATTAGAGAGCTGGACTTTGACTGAGAGACTTGGGTTCAAATCCCCACACAGCCTTGAAGCTTACTGGATGATCTTGGGCCAGTTACCATCTCTTAGCCTTACCTCCCTCACAGTATTGTTGCAAGTTCTGTGTGGGTTTCCAGTGGTTTCTTGGAGGAGTGTCGGTACAACAGATGCTGGCAAGTCACAGTCAACTCATCGCAACCCCAGCAAGGGGCTTGCAAGGCGAGTGAGCAGTGGAGGTGGCTGGCCATTGCTGTCCTCTGCAGAGTCAGGCTATGCCAGGCTGCCTTCCCTCCCCAATGCAAATGTCAGATGCAGCCAATTTCTAACTTCACCCCCAAGGTTTCAGCCTTCAATCGCCCATTTAGTTACCATTTCTTTTTGGCTACTTGAAATTCTGCCTCTGCGTAAATACAATGTGATTGGGAAAGATAGCAGAGCTTAACAAAGCAATGCCTGCCATCTGGTGAATCTGTACTTCTCCAATAAGGTCATTGGCTGAGCTGCCATGATGTCACACAACACTACATTCTAGTTTCTGTATGGTGCTTAGGGTCGCCAAGCTGTGCCTGACAACCAGCAGGCGCTCGGGAGGTGAGGAGATGCAGAGCAGATGATCACACGTGCCGTGAGCCTGAAGTAACATTGTGTAGCTCTAGGGATTGCCAGGAACTCTATGACGAACCTACAGAGTTCCAGGTGATTCTTACATCTACCCAGCATCACTTCTGGACTTCCTCTGGATGTGATGTCATGGCACATGAAACACCATTTTTGAACAACAACAAAAAATTCCCTGCCATCAATTGGTTCTGCGGCAGGCAAAAAGGACGACTGAATTTTGATAAAACCTTCTGCTCCTACAGGTTTTTCTCCATAGATCGAATAAATCCATGGGAAGGGAGCCCTGTGCTCTTGAAAAGAAAGCCACGATTACAGAGCAGCCGCCAACATTTCAAAATAAAACTGAGGAACACTCTATCCTCTAGGCAAACAATCTGAGGTAATACGACTAGAAATATTTATCAAGCAGGGTGTGGGAGCAGGCAGTTTTTGTATATTCCTTCCCTCTAGTGGACAGTGAATTTATTTATATCTCACTTTTCCTAGTTAGTATAAGGTGGCTTACTGATATGACTATATGCCTCATAGTTAAAAACAATACAAATCTGCACAATGAAAATCAGAAAGCTGTCAAAAGAAGCAACATCAGATAGATCACCTGGCAAAAAAAAAGTTAATATCATAAAGACTGAAACCTTTGGAGATGGCGATTGTATCCAGTCACCTTTTCCAGTGGTGGAAGGGGAGGGTGGGTCCAATATGGTCTTCAAATATGCTGTGCTGGAGAACACGGGACCAGCAGTGAAATTAGCCAGGCAGAATGGAGGCTGTTATTAAGGTAAGACTGAGCAAAAAATCTGGCTGGATCCAAACCGGGGGGGGGGGGGAGGGGGATATGGAGGGCTAGCATGCATCCTTCCGAAATTCATCCCAATATATTTCCTGATTTTGGATTAATTACCTAGCCCTTTTTTCCCAAAAATGATGCTGACTCAAGAGTCCTAAAGAGATCTCTCATCATTTGCAAATTTTATAGAGCACGTTGCACACATGCACTTAGCCACAGCTTTCAGGTCTTTTTTCCATTGATACATTTCCTACCTTTATCTTAACAAATGCGTAGGTGTACACATTGCTCCTTTTTAGCACTTTATCAGTCTTGATGCAACAGTATGTAATATCGAGGTTCCTTTTGCATGGCGTCAGGGTGATGTACAGAAGCACATGCGTGCAGAGCAGAGCATATCTTGATGCAAACATCAGTCTAAATGTATGAGGTCTACATCACTGCCCCAGGAACACAGAGAAGGTAGAAGAAACATATGAAGTGAGTGATGGTAAATATTGTAGTTCATCTGCTCATCTTCCCATTCTGAAAATGAACTATAAAAATTCACCTCCTTAAAACCAGAATAAAGAACTGAAAGTCAATACAGCAAAGGGACAGAACAGGGGAAACCCATTCATTCCTACTTCATTCCTCATGCTAGGGAGGTGTTTGGGATGTTGACTGTTGTATGCAATAAATAAAATAGATCTCGTGGGGACTAGGTGACTTTCCTGCATCTGCCCTGGTCTTCTAGAACCCTCTCCAGTGACTTTGGGAGACACCCAACCCTATTCATTTCTATAAAAAACCTTACAACAGCCCTGTTTGGTGTAGTGCAGGGGTGGCCAACGGTAGCTCTCCAGATGTTGTTTGTCTACAACTCCCATCAGCCCCAGCCAGCATGGCCAATGGCTGGGACTGATGGTAGTTGTAGGCAAAAAACATTTGGAGAGCTACGTTGGTCACCCCTGGTGTAGTGGTTAAGTGCGCAGACTCTTATCTGAGAGAACCAGGTTTGATTCCCCACTCTTCCACTTGCAGCTTCTGGAATGGCCTTGCGTCAGCCATTGCTCTTGTAGGAGCTGTCCTTGAAAGGGCAGCTTGTGGCAGAGCTCTCTCAGCCCCACTTACCTCACAGGGTGTTTGTTGTGGAGGAGGAAGATAAAGGAGATTGTAAGCTGCTCTGAGTGGAGGGAGGAATAAAAATCCAATGTCGTCATCTTCTATAAAATTGGTGGGATTGTCAAATACGGATTGGGAACTTTCTGGAGATTTGGGGATGGAGCCTGAGGAAGGTGACATTTTGGGAGAGAAGGGACCCCCAGGAGGGTATAATGCCATAGATCCATTTTCTCAAGGGGAACTGATCTCCATAACCTGAAGAGGAGCTAGAATTCCAGGAGATCTTCAAGCCCCATCAAGAATCATGTCAAAATTTGATAACTGTGACTTGAAATTACTATGGAAACTAACAATATACATACAATTTATTATCAAAACACTTAGAAAATAGATCCATACAATATCAACACACCAAATAGTACAAACTCATTAGTAGTAATGCTCCCCAAAGGATGTGGAAATCTACTGAAGGTAACGCTCCTAATAAGGTTGATATTCCAATGTTTATGCAGTGCAGGTTCAAATTTCCATCAATCCCACAAAGCAATGAATTTGCTGCAAGCAATGAATATGCTGCTACAGGACCACCGACTTCCTCTTTCTGCTTCAAATCTTTTGTCAGGCACAGGATTATTTAAAATGCTCAAATAAGTCAATAAAGACATAGAACTAAAAACACATTCTTGATGGGACGAATGGTCTCCAAAGAATTCTCCAATAGGCAAATGCTCAGCAGGCTCAAGGCTAAGAAGAAGGCGACCCTAAAGAGAGACCTGTTTTATCATCTCTACTTTGTAGATATGGGACTAAACCCAAGGGACGTCCCAACAAGCTTTGGTGGCCAAGTTGACATTTGAATCAGCCACCTCCGAGATTGCAACTCATTCTCTTAGCCTTTATGGAACACCAGCTTCCATTGTTTAGAAAGGGATTATTCGCTTGAAGAAAATAATAAATAAATTCATTCTCCAAGAGTAAGATGCTGCATGAACTTTTTTAATAAAAAAAGAAAGAAAGTTGTTTTAGGGTTTTGTAGTTTTTTTTACAGCACGTATTTCAAGCTGCTCTAATATTTTTGAGTGTGACTCTATATGACAAGAAGAAAGCAATCTTTTTACGCCAGATGTGGATGATCAATAGCTATTTCCCCAAGTTTATGGCATAATTAAAATGTGGAGCAGGAATAATTTTCTTTTCAACCCCTTAGGCTAAGGCGAGAGTTATTGACAAGTCAAAGTTATGTGATATAACATTTTTTTTATTATGTTTATGAACGATACAAAGGAGTTTTATGGCTTTTACATGTAATTTCACCAAGCTGAGAAACAGGGCACAATATGCAGCTATCAGCAAAAAAAACCTCCAAACACCCAGCTATTTTGCTTTCTAGTGGGCATGTGCGTGGGAGAAGGTGCGCATGCGCTCAGATGTGCAGGAATCTAGTCTTTCTCATCCCACTGCATCACACAGAGTTTGAATGTCAGATGCCCTGACCTGGGGGGCCTGAGGCTAGTCTGACCTCATCAGACCTCAGAAGCTAAGCAGGGCTGGCCCTGGCTAGTATATGGATGAACAACCTTCAAAGAATATCAGGGTCATGATGCAGAGGCAGGTGATGGTAATCCACCTCTGAAATGTCTCTTGCCTTAAAAACAAGTCTAGTTCATCATTAGCAGTGCATAACGTTAGAAGAGCTAGAACTTATGGCTGCCAAACAATCTTAGGATCTCCCGGCTGTACTAAACACATTGCCATATGCAGGCTCAGCGCTAGGGGTTCTTGTGCCTTTAGGCCACAGCCATTTCTGCCCCCCCCTCCTCGTGTGCGGCCCAATGACATCATCAGACCGCACGCTGGGAGCGCAGGGAGGCGGACGGACATAGAGGAGGTGAGCAGGCGGGTGAGACTGCCGGCAGCAGGGAGACAGACTTCGGCGGGCACGAGGAGGTGGGTGGATGGGAAAGGGGGAGGCAGGTGGACGGTGCGAGACAGACAGGGGGGAGGCAGGCGGATGGGGTAAGACCGATGGCAGCAGGGAGACAGACTTCAGTGGGCGTGGGGACGTGGACGGAGGGGTGGGGGGTGGCAGGTGGGTGGGGTGAGACAGATGGGGGATATGGGTGCAGGTGGATAGCAGCAGGCAGAGGAGGCACCCCTAGGCCAAGTGGTGCGTGAGGAGGCCACCTACTTGGCCTACTCCCACGCACCGGCCCTGGCCATAAAATAAAACAAAGTTAGAATCCAGTGGCACCATTAAGAGCAACAAAGTTTTATTCAGGGTGTTAGTTCTATTCTGTCTGACGAAGTGTGCATGCACACTAAAGCTCATACCCTGAGTAAAACTTCGTTGGTCTTAAAGGTGCCACTGGACTCTAACATTGTTCTGTTGCTTCAGACCAAAATGGCCACCTACCTGAATCTATACCAGATAATTAATTTGAATGTCAAATGACCAAATCGCAGTCCTAGAGATCTTTCAAGGATTACCATTGAATCCATGAAGCTACCTTCAGATGACATTGGTCTATCAAGGTCACTGCTGTTTACTTTGACTGCCACTTTGCTGCCAGAGGTGGTGGTGAGGGCCACAGGCAGAGACAACTTTAAAAGGAGATCAGATAGATTAATGATGGGCAGGTCTATCAGTGGTTACTAGCCATGGTGACGGAAGAACCTCCACATTCAGAGACAATAATCTTCTGAATCCTAGAGCTAGGAGGCAACATAATGGGAAGGCCTCAGCCTCTAGACCTTTTATTGGCTGTCCAGAGGAACTGGTTGGCCATTATGTGAGACAGGATGCTGGAGGGATGGTGGCTCAGTGGTAGAGCATCTGCTTGGGAAGCAGAAGGTCCCAGGTTCAATCCCTGGCATCTCCAAGAAAGGGTCCAGGCAAATAGGTGTGACAAACCTCAGCTAGAGACCCTGGAGAGCCGCTGCCAGTCTGAGAAGACGATACTGACTTTGATGGACCAAGTGTCTGATTCAGTATAAGGCAGCTTCATATGTTCATATGACTAAATGTACCACTGGTCTGATCCAACAGGGCTCTTCTTGTAATGCCAGCGATTAAACCTGGGACCTTCTGCATGCAATGCAGTCTCTTCTCACAGCTCCACAGGCACCCCACAACTAGATTTGTATTGTATTTTAGCTAGGACTGCCAGCTGCAGATGGGAACCCACTGAGAGAAATTGGGGGGGGGGGCAGACCTGCAGCATTGTGGCAGTATGTTGCATCTCTTCCAGCACAAAACTGGAAGTGACGTTGTTGCATCGGGCCAATGTTCTATTTGCCCCAAATGTTATGGTTCAAAAGTGATGCCAGCAAGCCTTCCCCCATTCCCCTCTCACAGCCTGAGAAGGGGCAGTAGGGAATGCGTGTGTGTGATGCCATAGATCTGCTTTTAATTCTGTTATACATTCTGTTTTACTTGTTACCTGAGTCCCTTAGGGCAGAAAGGTGGGGGAAAACCAAGCTGTAAACAATTATGCATTTCCTCTTCACAACAACCCTGTGAGATCCTTGAGGCTGAGAGACTGACTGGCACAAGGTCTCCCAGTGAGCCCCTCACCTTTTCCCTGATAGAAACTGACCCCCCCCCCAATCTATCATTGCCTCCAACGGGGGGTGGGGAGACTATTTTCCCCAACTTGTTTTAGGAGCACCTCGGAGCTGGGAAATTCTGCCTCAGAAACACTAGGGGGGAAAAGGATGAACCGCCCACCCCAGGACTGCAGCTCCTCGGCTCACTGAGCCCCCTAGAGGGGGTTGCCTACTCTGGGTTGGGAAATTCCTGGAGGTTTGAGAGTAGAGTCTCAGGAGGGCAGGGTTTGGGGAGAGGGAAGGACCTCAGCAGAGCACAAAAGCCCCCATGTTTCCCATTCAAAGCTGTCACTTCCTCCAAGGGAGCTGATCTCTGTCGTCTGGAGAGCAGTTTTAACTTCAGAGATCTCCAGGCCCCACCTGGAGGCTGGCTCTCTCTCTCTCTCTCTCTCTGCACCAGCTTTTGAACAAAAATGTTAAAATATCAGGAGAGCTTTATGCCGAACTCTCCCATTTATTTGCTCTCGTGATACTCCACTGCATTCTATTATGCATCCGTACCAGTCACATTTCAGCACACTTTATGATTCACGTCTCTTGTTCAATTAGTATGGAGACGTGGCCTTTTCCAGCCTCTTGCAACAGACGTCTTCTGTTCTTTTAAGTCACCAACACAGAGATTATTGTCTCGAAAGGACTTCCATTCTCTGTGACCCAGCACTTTCACCTTCCTTTCTCATATACAGGAACAAGCCAAACAAACGTATTTAGCAGTAACTGGCATTGGGAGCATGGAGCAGAGTACTAAAGGAGAGGAAAGGAAAACTTGATTCCTGGTGCAACCGTAGACAGAATAGCCTCAGTAGCAATAGGAGACAACAGGGCCACTTCAGAGAATACAAACCTATTTCTGATATCTTGTACTTTGGCTCTTCCTATTATCCAGGAGGGAACAAGTGAATTTTCACAACAGGCCTACTTTTTTGTGTCTGCTAAAAGGAATGCCTTCGGCATTATTCTTGGCTCGCAGTGAACTGAGATGCAGTGACGGACACTGGCTTAGTTGGATTTTAAACAGAGTTGCAAGGGTTATGGAGGAAAAGCATGGTTAGAAGCAGTGTTCCCTCTAAGCTGAGTCAGTGTGAACTAGCTCAGTTTTCTGGCCTCCGGCTCACACATTTCTGTCTTGGCTCAGGAAAAATGGCCCCGGAACAAACTAATGTATGCAGTAGCTCACAACTTTAATGCCAGTAGTTCACAAAGTAGAATTTTTATTCACAAGACTCCGCAGCCGTCGAATTCATTTGTTATGAGGGCCGGATCTGATATAAAAGAGACCTTGTTGGGCCGGGCCATGTCTGGTTGGGCCAAACCATATGGGGCCGGGCCATATGTGTACCTATTTAGGTAGCAGAGATATACATTTTATAAAGAACCCAAGCAAACACAAACATATATTTTAAAAAAAACTTAAAACATGCTTAAAACATTAGCACTCTTTGGCCTTAAAGGTGCTTTCTTTGTATTTCTCCCATGGGATCCAGGGAACTGGGCAAAGGAAGCCCTGACTCTTTCCTTCCTCTCCCAGAAACTTGGGTGAGGGGAGGAGCCTCAATCAATAAAAGGAAGAGAGGCTTGGCTCAGTAGCTTTGCTGTGCGATTGAGAGAGCCTGGCAAAGCAAGCTAGTCTTCCCCAAGGGAGGAGCCTCAGCCAATGGAGAAATTAGCGGTTTTGTTCTGTAGCTCCTGTACAATTGAGCACGCCCTGCAAAGCAAGCTGTGAATCAGAAGGAAGCAAGAGAGAGGGAGAAGGAAGCAGATGGCAGCCAGTTGCTCGGGGGGCTGATAGGAACTGCATGTTTGACACCCCTGACTTAGAGGAAGTATCGGTTAGTAGCCATGATGGTGCCCTAACATGGATTGCCCAGGTTGATCCAATCTATCAGATGTTGGAAGCTAAGCAGGGTTGGCCTAGTTAGTATCTGAATGGGTGACCACCAAGGAATATGATCCAGAGGCAGACAATGGCAAACCACCTCTGTATGTCTCTTGCCCTGAAAACCCCATGGGGTAGCTACAAACTGGCTGCAACTCAGTGGCACTTCACGCATGCGCACACACACACACACAGCCATGATGACAGAAGGGGACCTCCAGGTTCAAAGGCAGAATATGCCTCTGATTGCTGGGTGCTAGGGAGCTGAGGGCAGGGAAGCCCTGCTTGGCATCATCCTCATGGTATTTGATTAGCTGGTGCTGGAAACATGATGTGGGATCAGGGTTGCCAGCTCTGGATTGTAAAACCCCTGGAGATTTTGTGGGTGGAGCCTGGGGAGGGCGGGATTTGGGGAAAGGGAGAGCGCTCAGCAGGCCCAATGCCACAAAGCCCACCTTCCAAAGCAGTCATTTTCTCCAGGGATCCTTTTTTCCCAAGAGACCAGTTGTAATTCCAGAAGATCTTCTGCTATTATCTGGAGGCTGGTAACCTTAATCCAAAAGCAGGTGGAATTAGCCATATGGAGGATGGAATCCCAGTGAAGAGATAAAAAGGATAAAAGAGATCTACTTGTCTGTCTGTCTTCCTTTCGGCTCCCAGACATCTGACATTTATTCTATGCTATGTTAAGCAAGCTTGGCCACCCCTGATCTAGTATATCCTTTTATCCTACCCTTCCTCCACGGAGCTCAAGATGGCTTGCTCGATTCTCCTTTCCTCTAATTTATACATGCACCATCCTGTATGGCAGGGGGGGCCAATGGTAGCTCTCCAGATGTTTTTTGCCTACAACTCCCATCAGCCCCAGCCAGCATGGCCAATACCGCTGGCCATTGCCAATGGCCATTGCCAATACCGCTGGCCACCACTGATGTATGGTATTCTGATACTGGACCTCCATATTATTGGTGACAGAATCCTGCTCCAAAATAGCTCTACCTAAGTCTACCTCTTGCTAATTTCCCCATCAAAAAGAGAAGACCCCAGCAATTCAGCTAACAGTTACAGAGAAAAAGGCTGGCCCAAGTTTGACGGCAGAGTAGGGACTTGAACCCTTGACTCACAGATCTCAGTCTGGCACACAAACAGCTGCGCTACCCTGGCAAACACAGTACAGAGGCCGTTCTTTTGTGCTGAGCAAGACCTGAGAGAAAGATTCATGGCCCTTCCCCCTCATCGCCCTCCAGGAGTGTTCTGGAATTTCAGGCTACCAGATAGAGGCCTTTGAAAGCCATCAGATGTCTGGAATCAGCCATGAGATCCAGGGACACTCAGAGAAAAATCAGTATTGGCTCTTGGCATTTGGCTAATGGAGGGGGGAAAAGACTCGTCACAGTCCAAGAACACCACCCAGATCTTCCTCTTTCTACAGACTGACCATTTCCTTTGCAACTGGTGCCAGCTACCAGTCGAATTCTCCCTGTGGCAATTTTTAAGTGCATTAAGTGCAAGTGTGTCCTCCTCCTTTCCTCTCCACATGCAGCAGACAAATACTGAATACACAGGCTGGATGCCACTGGATCTGGCCTAATTTCTTGTGGGCTGCAAGAGCAAGATAGGTTGTAACGCAGTGGTGGACCTCCTGCTTTGCATGTCGCAAGCCCCAGGTGTTGTCCCTGGCCTCTCCAACTGGAGGATCTCAAGTCAATGAGCAGAAAAGCTCTTGCTCCCGGGGGGACCTGGACAGCAGTTTGCCTGGCTTTTTTAAACCAGCTGCCACTGAGAGATTACAGTAGCAGGCTAACAGTCCAAACCTCAAGAGAGCTTGACCCTTTTTAAGCCTACTGACTTTCAACGGGGGAAAAAGGCACTTTTTGTAACTCTGCTGAGGATTGCGCTGCTGGTGAGCCACTGGTCAGTGTGAACGTGCTCTTTGATCCTCGTGTGCGTCTGCATGCCTTTTTAGTTTTTGAAGACATCCATGTAACCTACCAAGACGTGCTTTCAAAACTCAAATGGGGCTCATTTTGTCTGTCATTCTGACAGCAGCCAGAGAGAATCCTCTGGAAATCTTTTGGGCAGAGCATGAAGGAAGGGATGCTGCCCCCCAGGAAGGACCTGGGGATCCCCCAAAATTACAGCTCTTCCCCAGACAACAGAGAACAGTCCCCCCTGGAGGAAATGGTTGGTTTAGAGCAGTGTTTCCCATTTGCAGGGTCGTGGCCCGATAGCGGGCCACGGAAGCCTTACTACCAGGTCACAAGAAAAGCCAAAGCTAGCCCCGCCCCCAGCAAAGCATGATCTCTGCTCTGCTTCCTTCCTTCCACCTCTCTCTGTTGTGCAGAGAAAAGCTAGCCTTGAAGACTGACACAGGCTACAAAGCCTGAGCTCTGTTTAGCTTCCTTCCTTCCCCAGTCTCTCTGTTGTGCAGAGAAAAGCTAGCCCTGATGACTGATGCAGGCTGCAAAGCCTGAGTTCTGTTTGGCTTCTTTCCTTGCCCTGTCTATGTGTTGTGCAGAGAGGAGCTGGGCTGCCTCTCCTTCCTTCCCCCCCCCCCAGTGTTTGAGAGAAAAACTGGCGTCCACTACCACTTTACACCCATGAAGTGTTCTTCAAGGTATAAGCTTTCCTGTGCCTTGCAGTATGTTCTTTTGGGGAGATTTCCCCAGGAGACCTGGGCGGCAAAGAAGGGTGTGTGTGTTTTTTTCAGCCAGGAGGGGCGAGGAGTGGGCATTCCAGTTGCTAGTTTTTTTTGGGGGGGGGGGGTTACCAAACAACCCCTGGGCAGAATTGTTGCTGGCTGAGGTCATCTGATTTTTTTTTCTTTGCCCCCCCCCCTTCTTTCTTTTTTTCCTTCCCTGCAAGTGATGCTCTGTATGTATTCTTGGTGCTGGTGGGGGGAGGAGCAACAGTGAGAGGGCTTCTAGTGCCCTGGCCCCACTGGTGGACATTCTGGAAGTGATATCACAGGAAAAGGTGGAGTTTTGGTTCAGTGTGCCCCATAAGTGACATCACTTGGCCTTTGACACCACAAGAAATGACATAATTCCTGTCTCCCGGCTCCACCCCCAAAGTCTCCTGGCTCCATCCCCAAATTTTAGTAGGTCACGAAGGAGAAGTGTAAAAATAACCAGGCCACGGGAAAGAAAAGTTTGGGAAACCCTGGTTTAGAGGATGGATTCTATAGCATTGTACCCTACTGAAGTCCCTGTCCTCCACAGAAAGCCAGTTTGGTGTAGTGGTTAAGTGCGCGGACTCTTATCTGGGAGAACTGGGTTTGATTCCCCACTCCTCCACGTGTACCTGCTGGAATGACCTTGGGTCAGCCATAGCTCTGGTAGAGGTCCTTGAAAGGGCAGCTCTTGTGAGAGTCTTCTCAGCCCCACCCACCTCACAGGGTGTCTGTTGTGGGGAAGGAAGATAAAAGAGATTGTGACCGCTCTGAGACTCTGAGATTTGGAGTGGAGGACGGGATATAAATCCAATATCATCATCATCATCATCACAGGCTCTACCCACAAATCTCCAGGAGCTTCCCAACTTGGGGCTGGCAAGGCTATTTTGGAGTATTGTCTGATTTCTTCAAAGCATGTGCAAAGTTCTGCTGATGCTGGAGCAAACAGCTTTCCTCCCAAGCCTAGGGTAGCATTTCATCACCAAGTCACAGATGCTACATTGCATTTCAGCCAGCATTAAAATCCAAGCCATGAGCTCCCTGCACATGGAATCCAGAAATATGGAGAAGGCTGCTTTATCACTCTGAGCTGTTTTAGTGTGGCTGCAGGCTCTAGAGTTGTCAGCCTGCAGGGAGTCACTGGAGATGTCCCAAAGTCACAACTGATCTCCAAGTTAAAGAGATCAGTCCCCTTGGAGAAAATGGCTGCTTTGGAAGGTGGACTCTAAGGCATAATACCCTCCTGAGGTCCCTCCCCTCCACAAGCCCCCCCTCCCCAGGGACCACCCCCAATATCTCCAGGTATTTTTTAACCCAGGGCTGGCAATGCTAATAGGCTTCATCTGAAAAGTGAACCAGATTCACACAGATACTTCTCTAGGAAACTCGTGTTCTTTACCAGACATGATAACAAGTACCATGTTTGGTGTAGTGGTTAAATGCACGGACTCTTATCTGGGAGAACCGGGTTTGTTTCCCCACTCCTCCACTTACAGCTGCTGGAATGGCCTTGGGTTAGCCATAGCTATTGCAGGGGTTGTCCTTGAAAGGGCAGCTGCTTGTAAGAGCCCTCTCAGCCCCACCCACTTCACAGGGTGTCTGTTGTGCGAGGAGAAGATAAAGGAGATTGTAAGCTGCTCTGAGTCTCCGATTCAGAGAAGGGCGGGGTATAAATCTGCAGTCTTCTTCTTCTACCTGCAGAGTACCAAAGAAGAATCAGAGTACATTGTCTGCAAGGGAAAGAGTTGATTGAATCAGAGTCAGCCATAAGCACTGGCACATTTGCTAGGCTCTTATGAGTATAGTCAACCTGTTCCAACCTGACATGGACTCCATTTTGGATGCACCTCAGGTAGAAGAGGTGAAAAAACAAAACCACTGTCTGGTCAGGCCTGGAAAGGCAGTTTTGGATTGTTTCCTTGATAAACGCTGACAGGATTATGGGAGTTGTGAAGGTCACTTCTTGAAAACCAGATCCCTGCCCTTCATCGCTGTTAAAATCCTGTTCAGAGAAAATTAGGGCGCCTTTGGTTCAGGCTGTTAACAGCTCTTTTTGATAGAGATTTTTCCCCCTGAAATATTTAAAGGAAACTGTTATTGAGCCTCTGTTGAGAAAGTCATCTTTGGCAGTAAATGTTTTCACAAGTTATAGATAGCTTTGTAGGATCCAGGTTGGGAAATTCCTGAATATTTGTGGGCAGGGCTTTTTTTTGTAACAGGAACTTATTTGCATATTAGGTCACACACCCCGATGTAGCCAATCCTCCAAGAGCATACAGCGCCTAATTTCTTCAGAAACTATACCCCTTGCACATGCATAAAGTTCCAGATAGAATTCTAAGGACCCACCAAACGATGGGCCTATTCATGGTCCATAGCGCCAAGAGCTGCTATGGATAACCATATTGATCTGTAGGAGACAGGGCTGCCAACTCAGGCTTGGAAAATTCCTGAAGATTGGGAGGTTACTGGGGAGGACACTGGGTTTGGGAACAGGAAGAAGTTCACTGGTGACATGATGTCGCTCTAGGACTTCCATTCTCCTACACTCTTATAGTATACCACAAAGTCCACTTTCCAAAGCAGCCATTTTCTCCAAGGTAACCAAACTTAATAGTTTGGAGATCAGTTGAAATCCCAGGATGTCTCCAGGTCCCATCTGGAGGTTGAAAATTCTCAACATAGAAGAGCTAGATTAGAGTTTAGTGGCACTTTAACGACCACCACGATTTCCCAGATATTAGTCTTCAAGTCTAAGTTGCCTTTTGTCAGATAAGATGAAAGGAGCTCACTTCTTGAAAGCTTATGCCCTGGAAATCTTGTTGCTCAAATAGAGCTACAAGGTGAGCTATTTGTTAAAACGCATGTATTAAAGCATACTGCCTTTTCCACACATAGGAAGTCTATGGCTTGGATCCTCTAGTCTATGGCTAGGACATCACAAGTCAGAATGTGGCAAGGCTTCCAGTTCTTCAGACTTGGTGCTTCCACATATAAGATGGGAGGACGAGGGGAGAGATGCCAGCAACAAAGACTAGGGGATCTCCCAGAATTACAGCTCATTTTCAGACTACAGAGGTATGTTTCTGGGGTGGGGGGGAGGATGGATGCTTTGAAGGTTACAGGGGCCCCAGAATCAGGTCCCCGAGCAACTGGCTGTAGTCTGCTTCCTTCTGCATCACAGTCTGCTTTGCCAACCTTGCTCAATCGCACAGGAGTTACAGAGCAAAGCCTCTATATTCTCCATTGGCCTTAGAGAGGAAGGGGGGGGGAGAGCTTGCTTTGCCAGGCTCTCTCAATTGTACGGTAGAGCTACTGAGTCAAGTCTGTGTTCCTTCTGTTGACTGAGGCTCCTCCCCCTCCTGGTCCCCTGGAGAAGGGAGGAAAGATCCAGAGCTTCCTTTGCCCAGTTTCCTGGATCCCATGGGAGAAATACAAAGAAAGCACCTTTAAGACCAACTAGTGCTAAAGTTTTAAGCATTTTCTTTTATTTGAAGGTGCTTATCTAAAAAATAATAATTTTTTGTCTGCGTATAGTCCACTAAGACTGTCCGCTAAGACTATAAATTTTATAAATTTATATCTTTGCTACCTAATCTTAAATGGGCACACACGTGGCGTGGTCCAACAAGGTCTCATCTCATATATGTCTGATCCGACCCTCATAACAAATGAGTTTGACATGCCTGATCTATGGCAATATACTCCACTGAGGTCCCTGTCCTCCCATTCTCCATCCCCAAATCTCCAGGTGTTTCCCAGCCTGGATCTGGCAACACTAGAGGAGGGAAATACTGTTCTCTCATGTGTGTACACTGGGAAGGAAGACAACAATATGGAGTCCTGTCCATACATGGATTTTAACAGGGATAAATGTAAAGTTCTGCATTTCGGTAGGAAAAATTCCATGCATAGTTATAGGATGGGGGAGACTTGTCTTAGCAGTAGAATGTGCGAAAAGGATCTAGCAGTCTTAGGGGACTATACGCTGAACATGAGTCAACAGTGTGATGCGGTAGCTAAAAAGGCAAATGCAATTTTGGGCTGTATCAACAGAAGTATAGTGTCCAGATCACGTGATGTGATAGTATCGCTTTACTCTGCTCTGGTAAGACCTCACCTAGAGTATTGTGTTCAGTTTTGGGCTCCACTTTTTAAGAAGGATATAGACAAGCTGGAACAGGTCCAAAAGAAGGTGACGAAGATGTTGAGGGGTCTGGAGACCAAGTCCTATGAAGAAAGGTTGAAGGAGCTGGGCATGTTTAGCCTGGAGAGGAAGCGGGTGAGAGGTGATATGATCACCATCTTCAAGTACTTGAAGGGCTGTCATATAGAGGATGGTGTGGAATTGTTTTCTGTGGCCTCAGAAGGTAGGACCAGAACCAATGGGTTGAAATTAAATCAAAGAGTTTCCGGCTCAACATTCGGAAGAACTTCCTGACTGTTAGAGCGATCCCTCAGTGGAACAGGCTTCCTTGGAGGTTTTTAAACAGAGGCTAGATGGCCATCTGACAGCAATGAAGATCCTGTGAATTTGGGGTAGGTATTTGTGGGTTTCCTACATTGTGCAGGGGGTTGGACTAGATAACCCTGGAGGTCCCTTCCAACTCTATGATTCTATGACACAGAACACACCGAACTGGAAGGAGTCCATATTGTTTGAATGGCGCGTGGGAGCACAAGCCTCCACAAGAACAGACAAAGGCAAGAGTGACCAAGTTCGACTAGAATGCTCGTAAAAACTCAAAGCGACTTTCATGAGAAAATCATACGTTTTTTAAAAAATGTGGGCAGATCAGAAACTTTGCCACAGGACATCCCTGTTAGCTGTTGGATGTGGCGATGGGGTAAATAAGCAGGTGAGGTTTTGGCTGGAAGCCTCTGGAGCTGAAATTTTAAGAACCATGAAAGTAAAAGTTTACAAGGCACCCTTATGCTTTGAAGCACCAAATGGGAACAAAAAGAAAAAAAGGAGAGAAAAAAAAATCAAGTATTTTCTTGTAAAAATATTAATGGTACACAGCCCTTCGCAATTGGATCCTGTTCAGCTGAAAGTTAACTCCTCCATTTTCAAAAGAAAAGGCTTAAAATAATGGATGCGTTTAGGTAAGTGAACACATGAACATGTGACACTTCCTTATACTGAATCAGAGCATTGGTCCCTCAAGGACAGGAGAGTGTTGTCAATGTCTACCTTGACTGGCAGTAGCTCTCCACGGTCTCAGGCCAGGGTCTTTCATACTGCCTATATACTGAGCCTTTTGCCTGAAGATTCTGAGGACTCAACTTGGGACTTCTGATATCCACAACAGAATTCCTCCACTAAGCCCTGCCTGTATCTGCAAGGGTTGCCAGAGAAGTGCAACTAGAATGATTAAAGGGCTGGAGCACTTTCCCTATGAAGAAAGGTTGAAACGCTTGGGGCTCTTTAGCTTGGAGAAACGTCGACTGCGGGGTGACATGATAGAGGTTTACAAGATAATGCATGGGATGGAGAAAGTAGAGAAAGAAGTACTTTTCTCCCTTTCTCACAATACAAGAACTCATGGGCATTCGATGAAATTGCTGAGCAGTCGGGTTAAAACGGATAAAAGGAAGTACTTCTTCACCCAAAGGGTGATTAACACATGGAATTCACTGCCACAGGAGGTGGTGGCGGCCACAAGCATAGCCACCTTCAAGAAGGGTTTAGATAAAAATATGGAGCACAGGTCCATCAGTGGCTATTAGCCACAGTGTGTGTGTGTATATAAAATTTTTTGCCACTGTGTGACACAGAGTGTTGGACTTGATGGGCCGTTGGCCTGATCCAACATGGCTTCTCTTATGTTCTTATGTTCTTGCCAACTAGAGGTGGGGAAATTTCTGTACATCTGGGGGACGGAGCTCAGCAGGGATGTGACACTACAGAGCTCACCCTTGGAAGCTGCAATTGTCTCCAGGAGAACTGATTTCTACAGTCTGGAGAACTACGGCCTTCCCTCCTCCCAGCATCTGGAAGTTGACAACTGTTGTGTATGAGGACCAAAGTGAAGACTATTGTGTGGGTGTTCCTGCCTGGCTCATTGGAGCCATAAGGACTGAGCTTGGGGACTCAGGACCAATGGAAAGCAGGATCCAAATACCTGTTGCCCTGCTCCAATCACGAGCCCCTGGCCGGTTTGAATGACCCAATGGCATGCTAGCGTGGGAACTCTGAAGTGTATATAAGCTGACCCTGGTAGCCCAGTTTCTCAGCCTAATGTGCAGCCCTATACAATGCTGTACTAAATAAAGAGCTATGATCACTACCACCTCGCCTTTTCCTTCTGTTGAACCCACTATATTATAACAACTCAGCTACCTGGACATTTTTCTTCAAAAGGAAAGCAAAGGCTTTGAGTCCCCAAGCAAGCCTCATCCCATATGGAGATCATCACCTTTGATTTCAATATATTTTCTTCCATTGATCGTACCCCCTATACACACGCGTGTGCAACAGGGCTTTTTTTTGTAGCAGGAATTCCTTTGCATATTAGGCCACGCTCCCCTAATGTAGCCAATCCTCCAAGATCTTACAGGGCTCTTAGTACAGGGCCTACTGTAAGCTCCAAGAGGACTGGCTACACCAGGGGTGTGCGGCCTAATATACAGAGGAGTTCCTGATACAAAAAAAGCCCTGCACACAAACTGATGTATCCAGCTAAGTAGAGATTCTGGTCTCCTTCACAAGCCTTTAGTCATTTACAAAATGCTTTGGAGAAGAGTGGGCTTTTATACCTCGTAGAATTGCCAAGTCCAATTCAAGAAATATATGGGGACTTTGGGGGTGGAGCCAGGAGACTTTGGGCGTGGAGCCAGGAGCAAGGTTGTGACAAGCACAACTGAACTCCAAAGGGAGTTCTGGTCATCACATATAAAGGGACCGCACACATTTTAAATGCTTTCCTTCCATTGGAAATAATAAAGGATAGGGGTACCTTATTTTGGGACTCATAGAATTGGACCCCCTGGTTCAATCCTTTTGGAGCTTGGAAGGTATTTTGAGGAGAGACACTGGATACTATGCTGAAAATTTGGTGACTCTTCCTCAAAAAACAGCCCCCCCTCCCCCCAAAGCCCCAGATACCCGCAGATCAATTCTCCATTATTCCCTATGAGAATCGGTCTTCATTGGGAATAATGAGTGCCCAGCAAACATTTTCCTCCCCTCACCCCACTTTCTGATAACCTTGAAGTGGGGGGAGGGCCTTCAAACTGGGGGATCCCCTGCCCACACCTGGGGATTGGAAACCCTAATACCCAGCTTTTCTCTAGCTTGAGCAGTTACAAAGCAGCTTTCGATTACCTTCCCTTCCTCCCCCTACAACAGTCACCTTGTGAGGCAGATGCGGCTGAGAGAGGTCTGAGAGAATTGCTCCTGAGAGAACAGCTCTGAGAGAACTCTGACTGCCCCAAAGGCACCCAACAAGCTTCATGCGGAGGAGGAGCAGGGAATCAAACCCAGTTCTCCAGATTAAAGTCTGCAGTTCTTAACCACTACATTACCCTGGACTGGAGGGCCAGCTTCAAAATATAGCTTTTCAGCTGGCTGAGTTCAGGCACAAAACCCGTCCCCCAGAACCTGTAAGCCAAGAATCACAAAGCAGAATTCATCTTCTCAAAATGTTTTGTTGGAAAACGGTTGTTTTTTCCTCCTTGTCGGGGAATCATGGAGACCAAAAAGAAAAAAAAAATCACACAAACTAGAGCAGCGGTCCCCAACTTTTTTGAACCTGCAACTATTTAGAATTCTGACACAAAATGGCTGCAGAAGAGACAGAGCTAGTGATAAAACGGCTGCTACAGCTTACCTTCAGTAATAGGGTTAATATGCTTGAGCTGCGGTGGCAGCTGCTGCCAAACCAACATTGTAAAATATCTGCACAGCCAATCAAATCTCCAGCTATCAGTCAGAAGCCTTGCTGAGCAAAAGCCCCACCTGACCCCACCCACATTCTAAAAACACTTTGTGGCCACCAGGTACCATGTTGGGAAACCCTGTACTAGAGGAATGCTGCCTATCAGATTTCATATCCATGGGTGAATACACTTGGGATGGTTTTAGCCAATTGATTTTCTGAACACAGCTTCCCATTCAGCAAAGGCTTATCAATGGAGAGACAGAATCTGAGGACCACCATCTGGTGTAGTGGTTAAGTGTGCGGACTCTTATTTGGGAGAACCGGATTTGATTCCCCACTCCTCCAACTGCACCTGCTGGAATGGCCTTGGGTCAGCCATAGCTCTTGCAGAGGTTTTCCTTAAAAGGGCAGCTGCTGTAAGAGCTCTCTCAGTCCCACCGGCCTCACAGGGTGTCTGTTGTGGGGGAAGAAGGTAAAGGAGACTGTAAGCTGCTCTGAGATTCTGAGCTTCAGGGTGAAGGGCAGGGTATAAATCCAATATATTGTTGTTATTCTGTTGCTGATTGCTGATGCTCTCTTCGTGTCCATATTTTATTAATCCAAATACCCTTTTTGGAACAGTATTCTAAACAAGAGACTCTCATAAGCATAATAATAAACCCATGGATCCTTGTGTAATAACATTACTAGCCTGAAGAATAAGGTAAAGATTAAGCAGCTATCATCTCCAAAGAGTTGGAGCCATAGTCATGTATCTGGAGCACACCCTCCTAAGCAATTCTCTTGAAAGGTGATCCATCTTTGAAAGCATAACAAAGAGGATCTGGTGGCCCAGAAAGAATGCTACTGCAAAGCCTTGATAGCAAGAAAAAACAGACAGACTCTCTGAAAAGCCAGAACGGGGGGAGTCCAACTCCTTATGAGACTCAATTATTGGAACTGAGCAAGTTTACTCATCCGCTTGCTGGAGAATTCCTGCGAAGCTTTGAAGAGTCCCTGGGATTCATGATTTAAAAGCTATGGTTGCAAGCTTCTTGTGGATATGCCATTAAGAAATCCACACGGGTGACTGATTCATGCAGTCATTAAGAAGACACTTTGACAGGACTCAGACAGTCCAAGCTATCTGTTTGGGGTTTTTTTTTAATCCCCACTCTTTCTCCAAAGAGTTTAGCACAACTGATGGCTTTCCCTCTGTCTTTTAATCCTCACAACAACCCTGTGAGTAGGGCAACCAGGGCAGGAGGTGGCAAGAGAAAACAAAAACAGCAATGCCACTACAATCACTTCCAGGGAAAACCAGGTAGTGGCATAGGGTACCTCTAAAGCCACAGAGTTTCCAGAAATTCCTTAGAGCTACCTTATACTGATTGAGTTTTCCCTGCCCCCAAAACTCCAAATGCCAGGCTCAAAATATACAAAATATGGCTGCCTTGAGCCAGTGGTGAGTGTGAGCCGCTAATGAGATAATGACCTATTTCGCACTATGCTTGTTCCGGGTTGGATAGCCTTTTTGCTACTGGGGCTTCTCTCCATTTTCACACAAGTTGCCCCGGAGCTGCGAGTTGGCACCCTGCTATTCCGCAGCAAGTGGAAACCACTTGTCAGAGGATCCCACTTGCTGTGGAATAGTGGCGTGCCAACTTGCAGCTCTGTGGCAACTTGTGCAAAAACGGAGAGAAGCCCCAGTAGTAAAAAGGCTCTCCACCCCGGAACAAGCATAGTGTGAAATCGGTCAACTTCTCTGGAGACTTTTTTGTCCCTATGTGAATCAGATATGAGTATTTGATCTTTATTATCTTCGGGTACTGTGGAATATCCCTCGTTGATAAAGGATTTGAAACAGGTGTGGCAAAAGTCGACAACCTGTCCAGGGATTTTTTACTTCCACTTCTGAGATATTTGCACAGTGGATACATTGATATAGGAAGCCTTTCCCAACATTACTTCTAAGATTATCATTATCAATTCTTCAAAGAATAAGATGAGACTTGACTTCCGTCAGTACTTTGTAACTTTTCAGATTGTTAAGGTTGGACTTTCACTTGGGACTACATATTGTTATTTTTTGCATTACATAGTCGATTGGTCACTATAACTTTAGGGTTGTGTTTCTATTGCATATTAAATGCGAGGCTCAGCCTGGCAACCCTACCTACGAGACTGGTTAAGTGGTGACGGGCTCAAGATCACCCAGTGAGATTCTTGGCAGAGTGGGGGCAGGGCCGGCCCTAGACTGTCTGGCACCCTAGGCAAGACTGCCTTCTGTCGCACACCCCCCACACTGATAACATCACCAAGTCACATGGGAGTACCAAATTCAGAGCCCCCGGAAGGTTGGCACCCTAGGCAATTACCTAGTTTGTCCAGTAGCAGGGCCAGCTCTGAGTGGGGGTTAATTTAAATCATGCCAGTCTTTCTCCCAAGACTCCCACGACAGGTAACACCTATTGCCCTGTTCACATGTTACAGTGACCGCACGTACCTTCTGCCATGCACATGTGTGCATCTATTTGTAACAAAGAGCCAACCAGCGTTCACTTTGCAAATGAAACCAGGGAGCAGCTCCTGGATAAAGGTGGGGTTTCAGTAGGGTTGCCAAGTCCAATTCAAGAAATATCTGGGGACTTTGGGGGCGGAGCCAGAAGACTTTGGGGGTGGAGCCAGGAGACATTGGGGGCGGAGCCAGTAACAAGGGTGTGACAAGCATAATAGAACTCCAAGGGAGTTCTGGCCATCACATTTAAAGGGACAGCACACCTTTTTAAATGTCTTCCTTTCATAGGAAATAATGAAGGATAGGGACACCTTCTTTTGGGGCTCATAGAATTGGACCCCCTGGTCCAATCGTTTTGAAACTTGGGAGGTACTTTGGGGAGAAGCACTAGATGCTATACTGAAAATTTGGTGCCTCTACCTCAAAAAACAGCTCCCCCAGAGCCCCCGAAACCTCCAGATCAATTCCCCATTATACCCTATGAGAATTGATCTCCACATAGGGAATAATGAAGTGCTCAGCAGAAGTTTCCCTCCCCCCACCATCACCCCGTTTCTGGTGACTCTGAAGTGAGGGATTGGCCTCTCTACTCACAAGTTGCATTCTTCAAAGTAACACAGACAC